>NC_089226.1:53825689-55108189 GCF_963924675.1 Phocoena phocoena | reverse complement strand
AAAGTCTCATGACAGAAAGGAGAAATCACTTCTGCCCCTTTAGCAAATATACAGACCAGACAGTAGTAGGGTAGGGAAAACAGTATATTCTCTTCATGACAGTGTGGGGCAAACAGGAAGAGAACATTACTTGTTGCCGTTACCAAAACATTTTAAAGAACCACTTATCCAAAAAACAATCCAAATATGTAAATGAAAAACAAATATACTTTTATTTCTTTACTTCCTATCCAAGGGATCTTTTAAAAATGGGATTGGGATCAAACTTTTCTGCAATTATGTATGGCCCTAATTAGCCTGTTGAAAATATACATTCAAAGATTCTTCCTTTGTTAACCTAAGGATCTCCTAGCTTTTTCTAAACAGACCCAAATAAAATTTCTGTTCTAGTTTTTCATTTAAAGAGCCATGTTCCTATACTGCTTTCAGAAGTTTGTGAATGAGAAACAATATAGAAATAATTCGATAGATGTGGATAAAAGACGTGACTAAATGACAGTTTTTAGAATACTGAATTCTGGCTTGCCACTGACTTTTGTCATACACTGAAATTACATTCCCATTGGGAAAAGAAATGGCCTCAAATGAAATAAGGTCACTATTAAACTCAAGAAGGATAAGAAAAATAAATTTTATTTTTACAAGAGTCATTCAAAGAGCTAAGTAAGAGATGAGGAGTCAAAGCAAACAAACACTAGGCAGTGCCACAGAGTGCGACAGAGGAGAGTAATTGCGAGATACCTATCTTCTTTCCCTTCTTGACCAAGCAGGGAGCAAACTATTCTTGGAAGACATGGTCCTTGTTCTTTCTTGTTTCTCTTCATAGCAGAGATAATTATAATTCCTTTAATGGGCCCTGCCATCTTCCCCAATTAATGTTAGAAATGTGACTATAAGAATGTATATAGAATTAATTCTCTAGCTTACACATTTCATATAATAAAAATCTGCAAATTCTATTTGCTTCTATGAAACTGCAACTCCATTTTTAGAAAGTTTTAAATGTAATGTCTTATTTTCTAGCTGACTTTATAAAGAAAATGTCAAATTTTGTGGATTTATTAACAGACTGTTTCTGACTTTTAAAAAAATCTAAAGCCTTTGTTTGCAAATCAGATTCATCTTTCAAAAATATGTTAAGCTATCCAAATGCTAGTCAAACCTTAAGGTTTCCTCTTGTTAGCAAACAGGAGTAAACTATCAAATCTGCATGTGACAAAAACACATTCTTAATCTAAGTTTAAACTGATTTAGAGCTTTAAGCCTACATACCTTCAGATAAAAACATTAACCACTGCAGACTTCTCTGTTAGACAGTGATTTGAGTCCTGTGCCTAAATCTCCTCTGTCCCTATTTCCCACTGAAAAATTTTAAATCTTAAAAAATGTTTTTTAAAAAAATCACAGTTTACATATATATACATATATATATATATGCTAGTTTAGATTTATCTGGCATGACCTCAAAAATGAAGATTTGCTAATATGTGATTTTTTTAAAAACATATTTAAGATTTAAAACGTCAACTGAAGTTTTCTTTCAGATACTCTGCTTATTAATACAGCTCTAAAAGCTATTAATCGTTGAGACTAAAATGGAGACACAAGTCCAGAGTTTCTCACTCAGCAAGTCAGTAATGAAGCCAGAACTAGAACTCCAGATCTATTTTATTTATCCTTTGAATTCATTGTTTAGATCCTACTGGTTTTTCCAAGTACATACTGTTTTTAAGGATTCATCGTTGAAGAAAAATAATGTGAGAATATTATATTTTAAAATACCTACATGTTTCATGTAGAACTGATGTAGCTAATTCTCTTAAACATAGCTCTACAAATCTCTAGGTATGTAACTGTATATAATCTTAAATTATAACCACTGAATGATTATTAACTTCCTTAGGGATTGTTTTGTTTTTACTGTACTTTTCTTTCAGGTATATTGCTGATGATTTTGATGTTCAGTTTTTTCCTTCCATGGCTGTATAACAACCACACAATTAATAAAAAGGAGTAACTATTCTAAAAGACTCAGACTAAGTTTCAGGACAGTCAAGATGGATGTGATAAAGATTTTATCACCTAATATTCACACACTGGCTGCACTGGAGTCGTCAATGTTATCTTCCTTTGAAGAAACTGCCTTAGAGTTTTCATCACTGGGACTTAAAAAAAATTACTGTGAAAATGAGGTATCCTGTGTTTTTCAGTTAAGACTTGTTCTTTTAAGCGTGTATTAAATGCTGCTAGAAAAGACTCTTTAAATATAAATCTCAAGTGATAATTGTTAATTTTGATGAAAAAGAAATTGAGTACAGGGTGAGAAGGGAAGGGAAGGTGATGGTAGGACCAAGAAAGAGTACGTGTATCATGTGTCACCTGAATGAACAAGATTTTTAACCAAAGTTCAAACAGTCATGCTTACAAAACTGGAGAGAGGATACTTTTCAGCCACTACCTCACACAGTGATACCATCAGCAGTGTCATCTTTCAATAGGAAAGTTGCTTTTGGAAGTAGATTATATACCTACTCATACTCAAGGGGGTTCCTGAATTTTAAATATATTCTAATCTAAAATATTTTCTCTAAATAGACAATCTCACTAGCTTTAGGCAAACTGTCATTCTTTAGTAGAATAAAGCACTCATACGAGGTGTAAGCTTTTCACATTCTCATCGGACTAAACAGCTACCTTATGAAGTAGGCAGGGCATGTATTTTTAATCTCCAGTTTACAGATAAGGAAACGAAGTCTAGAAGGGGGTTTACTGCTTTGCCCAAGGTCAAATACAGCCAAATACCATCTTTAAACTTCTACTTCAATACAAAAAAATATTCTCCGTCATCATTAAGACTAAAGGAAAATTGAAGATTTTAAAGAAACATTAAATACTTTATAATGTTACAATCTGTTTAGGAATTAACAGCGGTTTTTTTTTAGGCTTAAAGAACCTTCAAGTTTTCCTCTATTAGAAGCTTTCTTTTATTGTATGTCTACTTTTTATTAAAAGTTCAGATGATAAAAGTATGTTTCTCTTCAAAGGAATTCCATTATCAGAGTTAAAACTGAAAGCAAAAAAAAAAGCGGGGTGGGGGGGCGAAATAAGATCTGTTTGAGTAATAATCAATTAAGCAACTGATAAACTGCCAGGTGATCTAAGTGCTGCTTGGTGATCAGCCTGTGATAGTCACTCCCTTTACACCTGCAGACTGAACCAGACTGCTGCAGGCTACCCAACAAGGCAGCCAGTTTGACGGGCATGGACTTTTGACTCTTGAACTTAGGAATACATACCGTAGTATTTTCTATTTTAAAAAGCAGAGTTCATAAAATTGCAACAATGGCTAAATGCAGTCTCTGACTTGTTTTATTTGGCCTGCACAGTATTTAAAACAAAATAACAAGCTAGTTATTTTAAGCTTTTAAACCACACAAAAATCCATAATTCTAGCTTCTCTTGAAAAAAATCAAAAGATCAGTCAATATTAGGCCTGACTTCTGCTATTACAAGCACACAAAATGACTGGTCCCTTTAAAATAGTCCCTTTGCCACTCCCTATGTCTCTTCCAAACATGAAGCTGAATTTCACTTATTATTTCATGGCTGTTTTTCTTATAGGAATTTTTTTTTATTCATGTCTCTTTATCATGAGACTGTGGTTTAAGAAAATTGAGTATTAATTTGTGAAAATGCCCAGCCCTCTAAAATGCACTTGTCAGAATTAGAGGTTGTGACTTCTGATGACACGGCTTCCCCTGCGGTCCTCTCAAATGGTAGCTTAGCTGTTTTCTCTATCACACCCCTTGATACCACTGGGCCTGGAGATGGAACAGGTCCCTTTCTCCTCATCTATTCTCTGCTCCCCCCATTAAAAACATGTAATCAGACCATGCCACCTTCTACCTGGGTACTTCTTATTGCAGTTATCTACTGTACAGTCCCCTCAATTCCCTCTTGATCCTTTAGGAATTTAGTTCCTGTCTCACTCTCACTCTCCACAACACTACTCCAGCTGTATTTGTTGGTGATTTCAATACTTACAAAGACGATCCTTCCAATATCTTGGCCTCCCAGTTCATTGGCTGAACTTGAAAGGCTCTTCAATAATTTTTCCCTTCTCTTCTGCCTCAACTACAACTTTGGTCATACCTTGAGCTTGTCATTACCAATAACTCAAACTCTTCTCTGATCTCAAATACCTCATTCCCCAACCACTAACCCCTCTCTCCAGCTCACTCGCCCTACTATCTCATCTCCAATGATCCTCTGAACCCCCACGGGGAACTTCTGTCCACCGATACCACCACGTTTTCACATCTTTCTCCCCTCTCAATTACTCTCGTCTCCTTCAGCAGCTTAAATTACACTCTTGCATAGAATCTTAACTCCCTTGTTCCTTTATCTCATCATACTCACATGGCTTAACCACAATTTGATTAAATCCAACTGTCTGCTTATTCCATGCCTGCACCCAAACATGAAATAGAAGAAAAACTGGAGATAGCAGTAGGACAGTTCTTTCAAAGACTTTTGCTGTAAGCAAAGAACATGTGGAGGAAATTGGGTCAAGAAAGAATTTCCTTTTTTCAGGTGGGAAAGACATCAGCATGTTTACATGCTGAGGGGAATGATGCAGTAGAGAAAATAATGATGTAGGAAAGGGAGGGGAGATTTCCCAGGTCCATAGTTTTTAATTGGCTAGCAAAGATGGAAGCAAGTGCACAACTGAAGGGGCTGGCCTTAGCTAGAAGCACAGACAGATCATTCATAGTAACAGGAGAAAAGGTAAGAATATATGGGCACAAGAAGAGTTGGTTAAGCAGATGTGATGGTGGGAGTCTGAAGAAGTTCTTCAGTTTTCTTCTTCCCATTTTTTCTTGAAGCATTCTAGTCAGCCCTTCAACTCTACCATTCCACTGAAATTCCTGCCAAGGCCATCAATGACTTCCATGCTGTTAAATCAAGTTCTCATACTTCTTACCTATCAGCAGCATTTGATACAATTTATTGCTTTCTCCTCCTGAATCACTTCACTTCCAGAAAATTACTGCCTTCTCAGTTTATTCTTCCTCCTTTCCCCAAACTAAATGATAGAGTTTCCCAGGGCTCAGTCCTCTGAGCTCTTTTCTACTTATACTTACTCCCTTGGTAATTTTATCCAGTCTTGTGGCTTTATGGCAACTATATCCTAGTAACTGCCAAATTTCTGTCTCCAGCTTGTACAACTGTCCTGAACTCCAGACTCATATCCATCCGTAAATGTAACTCTATACTTGGTTGTCTAACATATAACTCAAGTTAATACATGCAGCTCTAGTTAATTCAAACTGCATAGTTTATCCATTCTATTGATGGTATTTGTACTTACTCACTATTAAATCAATGCATGTGATAAACATTCTTGTGCATGTCTTCTTGTGTACATGTGTTTTTCTAGGGTAGTAGGCTTTCATACTTTTCATTATGGCCTACTAGCATAGTTTGGTCAAGCCTCCATCTACTTACTCCTGTCCAGATTATTCCAATAACTTCCTGTTTCTATTACCAGAGTGATCCTATTAAAACAATCAAATCATGCAACAGCTCTCTATTTCAGACTTAAAGGCATATATTCTTCGATTTAACTATTACAAAACTGTACACAACTGTTGGTGCAAAATATTAATGTGTTGGGAAAAACTGCACATGAACCAGTGTGATTTCTGGGTTATACGGACATCACTGCCCTACTGAGCAATCATTTGTGAGCTAGTTCACATTATTTAAAAACACACTGTAGCAAAACTGTATTAGAATGCTAGGGCTAGAATAACCACACTTCAAAGCATCCTACATAAGGAATAATTCCTAGCTTCTAAAAGCACACAGGATTCCACAACTTCCTGCTTTTAAAAGACACTGTAAACAAAATGAAAAGACAAGTCACAGACTAGGAGACTGGAATCTAGAATATATAAAGGACAGATCAGTAAGAAAATAATAACTTAAAACTGGGCAAAAAATACGGAAAAGTCAAATATACAAAGCAGGAAGGTGTTCAATCTCACTAATAATCAGGAACATGGAAATTACAATCCTGATGAAATTCTACTTCCAAATTCATCAGGTTGGCAGAAATTCAGGAGTCTGGAAATATCAAAAATTGATGCGGATATAGAGAAGCATTATTCCCTAATGGTGGAACTGTAAATAGCTACAATCGTTTTGGAGAACAGTTTAGCAAAATCTAGCAAACTTTAAGATTTACATAAGTGGGGCTTCCCTGGTGGCACAGTGGGTTAAGAATCCGCCTGCCAATGCAGGGGACATGGGTTAGAGCCCTGGTCCAGAAGGACCCCACATGCCACGGAGCAACTAAGCCCGTGCACCATAACTACTGAGCCTGTGAGCCACAACTACTGAGTTCATGTGCCACAACTACTGAAGCCCGCGCGCCTAGAGCCTGTACTCCACAACAAGAGAAGCCACCGCAAAGAGAAGCCTGTGCACCGCAACAAAGAATAGCCTCTGCTTGCCACAAGCAAAGAAAGCCTGCACGCAGCAAGAAAGTACCTAATACAGCCAAAATAAATAAATAATTAAAATTTTAAATCTTAAAAAAAGTAAACAAAGTGCTTAAGTAGGAAAAGCAGCGGAAAGATTCAATTAATAAAAGTTAAAAAAAAACATGCAACCCAATACTATATAGTGTTTATAGCATACATATACATTTAGCAAAAATACAAACACATACATAGTTATGATCAATACCAAATCTGGGATGGTGGTTACTTCTGAAGAGGAGGAAGGGGACTGGGATCTGGGGAATACAAAGGGAGCTTCAACTGTATTTGTACAATTTTATTTCTTAGCTGCATGTGAGTATATGGGTATGTGTTACATTAGTATTTTTTTTTTAACTGAAGTATAGTTGAGTTACAATATTACATTATTTTCAAATGTATAGCATAGTGACTCAGTATTTTTGCGGATTTTACTCCATTATAAGTTATTACAAGATAATGACTATAATTTCCTGTGCTACACAATATTTCCTTGTTGCCCGTTTACTTTTTACATAATAGTTTGCATCTGTTAATCTCATATCCCTAATTTGTCCCTCCCTTACTTCTCCCTCCCCTTTGGTAACCACAAGTTTGTTTTCTATATCTGTGAGTCTGTTTCTGTTTCGCATATACATTCATTTGTATTATTTTTAGATTCCACATATAAGCGATATCATATAGTATGTCTTTTTCTGACTTATTCCACTAAGCATAATATTCTCTAGGTTAATCTTTTTAATATGCCCAAAATATTTCAGAACACAAATTATTTATAAAGTTAGGTAACGATAACCAACTTTTCCTTTACCTGCAGAGTTTTGCATTTAAACAATGAATGATAATTGTAAATTTTTTAATTCTTTGAAACTCCAAACTATGATATATAGCCCAGATCCCTATTCCTCAGATAAAAATTACGACCATGCAGATGTGTTAGTTTTCTAGTACCACCATAACAAAGTACCATAAACTAGGTCGTTTAGAATTACAGAAATTTATTCTCAGTTCTGGAGGTCAGAAGTCCAAGCAAGGTGTCAGCAGAGCCATGATCCCTCTTAAAGGCACTAGGGAAGCATCTGTTCCAGACCTCTCTCCTAGCTTCTGGTAGCCTCAGGCATTCCTCTGCTTGTACATGCATCACTACAACCCCCCATCTTCACATGGCTTTCCCTCTGCCATGTCTGTCTCTGTGTCCAAATTCTCCCTTCTGATAAGGACACCAGTAAATACTATATTAGGGCCCATACTAGTGACTTCAATTTAACTTGATCACCTCCGTAAAGACCCTATGTCCAAATAAAGTCACATTCTGAGATGCTTGAGGTCACGACTTCAACATATCGTTTTGAGGGCACACAATTCAACCCATGAACGCGGAAAAAAAACTCGTCTCCCTCCTACCCCAGTCCCCTACTTCTCCCCCAAACAACTTTCTTATGCATCATGTATATGCACATGATACGTATAATCCCCATTGTAACCTCCAGCCCCTTTTCTTCTATACAAATATCTCTGTGTCTTGTTTTTTAATCTAATGTATCTTGGAGCTTATTCATTATTGGTACATAGTATCTAAACTTTTTTTTTTTAACATCTTTATTGGAGTATAATTTCTTTACAATGGTGTGAGTTTCTGCTTTATAACAAAGTGAATCAGTTATACATATGTTCCCATATCTCTTCCCTCTAACCAATTCTTTTTAAGGGATACAGTTTTCCACTGTACAGAGGTACTGTAAATAATTGACCCAGGCTTAACTATAGACATTGAGGTTGTTTTCAGTCTTTTACAAATAAAGTTGCAATTAATATCCTTGCGCTTATGACTTTTCCTAATGTGCAAATTTACCTTTTAGATAAATTCCTTTAAGTGAAGTCTCTGGGTCTCTCATGTGCATTTTAAGCTTTGACAAATATCAATAGTACGTCCCTCAGTTTCTATAAAAACCTTTCTTAACTTTAATTATATACAACCCCAATTTATAGTTTTTGTTGTTGTTGTTTCTGTTTGTTTGTTTTTTAAGGTTTGGGGATGCAGTAGACAGCTGTAAATTTTGCAAGCCAGCATCCAAGCATCCTTTCTATTTGGGATAATCCACCACTGTGAGAATCTGGGCAGGGGCAGTGCCCTTCCACTACAGAAGCTAAAAGGGCCAGATAGTCCTGTCTTCTGGCAACACACACAGTGCCAACCAGGACCCTGTGGTGACTCAAAGACACAGAAGCAATTCAATCAGTCTAACACCCAGAGGAATCACAACATCTTATGTAAACCAATCCTAGTTCCTAACCTTTCTCTAAGCCTGGTTTATTTCAGCTCTCATGTCCATTTTGTGAGCTACCAGATAGCCTTTTGTTTGCTTTTTTTTTTTTCCTGCTTAAATTAGCCAGATTTGGATATTTACAACCAGAATTTAGGCTGATAATTTTGGTCATACTTTTATGAACATAAATTGCTACACTACTCTCATATTTGCATTACACGCTGTGAAGGCTTAGACTGCTATATTTTGGGGTAATACATATTTGCTTTTCTTCATAATTCTGTCAGCTGTTTACTGCTGCTATTAATATGCCTGAGGCAACCACCCCTTTTCTCCTTTTCTAGCCTGTTACATACCTAGAAACTAGATGAGCAAGTCCATTGGACCTTGTAGAGCAAGGGTAGAGACCTGCAGTGAAGGCCTGAAGGTCCTTCGAGAAAAATGCATAATTTTATCACATCTGTTTTAATTGCTCAGTGGAAGTTTAAGTATCAGGCATCTCAGATGTATTCTAAGAGCTGAGTTAACATTACATTTGTAGCTGCTTCTTTCTGTTATAGAAAGAATTAACTACTATTGGTAATAATTAACATTTATTGCATCATCTTCTAGACAGTTGTTAGTGATTCATACAATCTTCAAAATAATCCAAAAATAAAATCCTAAGAAGAATTCGCCTGTATACACTTTTATTTATTAGCCTTCTCATCCAAGTTATGTATTTCTATTTTATCTTCTTAAAATGGTGCTAAAAACAACAATTCTAAGTTCACTGCTCTCCCCAAAGTTGTCCTGATTTCTCATCTGAAGTTATTAAGTCCCTGACATTAGATATTGATTTTATTTACGTAGATAAGAGCAGACAAAGCGAGACGCTAGTGAAAGTATTTTTCAATTGCAGCTTCTTTGTCAAGGGATGGCAATAATTCTATCAGAATCCTCATAAGAGATTTTCTCAGATTTTAATTACTATCTACTAGCCACAGAAGATGGGTACCAGATGAAGATTCACCCATTCTAGAAATACTTTAAAAATATGATTTGTATGACAATTAACTATATAGTGATTCTATCTGAAATCCTGCAGATAAATAAAATTTTATCTAAAATTTCTCTGAACAATGAGTAATCACACTTGTCTTCTAAAAATAAAGGGCTATATACTATGATCATCTGTGCATAATCCCTCATCTTTAACAATACCGGCAAGATCCCAACAAGATCTCAAAATACACAATCAACATTTAAACAAGCCTATCTGAAAAGTATCAATATCTGACGAAGTGACCTGAGGGAGGCAGAAATCCACTGGGATATTTTAATGAATACATTTTTAAACAATAGAACCTAGATCAGACAACCACTAACCCTAGCTATGGGGCGAGAATGTCTATGTCTTTTCTTAAAATTTCCTCTACACCAAGAAGCAGTTCCAGCAACCCTAAAATTAAGTTCAAATAGAATCAAGAAATGTTGGCTTGCTGATCATTATGAATTTTATTTTTAAAAAGTGTGACCTGATCTTTTCTTCTTTCTCTTATTTTCTCAAAGCTATGGGTACACCTGCCTACTATTACAGAATGTTACAGTTGACTCTTTTAAAGTCATTTAGACTTTGAAAGTCTAGTCCTCTCATTTTACAAAGATGAGGAAGTAGGTCCAGAGAGGTTAAATATCTTGTCTGCCAAGTCAGAACTAGATGCTTGGTCTCCTGCATCTTAGCTGACGGCATTATCCACAATACCAGGCTGACCGCAGCAGTGCCTACAGGAAACACAGTGCACAGAATCTCAACATTTTGTTGATATGTTATCAAAGAGCACCTTATGTTTCACTAAAAGTCATGATTACAAGCATGTAAACATGACTTTTAAAAGGAATTCAAATAGAATTGCTAAGATTAGCCCATAAGAATACCCAGACTGCTTACTGAAGAATGGATAAACGTCTAGCATAGAATTATGAGTGCTGCTGAGATTGGTAGCAGAGAAATTTGGGAACTTCCTGTGCTGTCTATTGAAATTTTAACACTGAAAACCCTGCAGTAAAAAGAAAATGTGCTTCCTTTCAGCTGCTGGTAGATGGTAAGGCTGAATGGTATTTGGGAGCACAGGCTTAAAAATCACAGCTCCCTACCTATGTGACCTCAAGCGTTACTTTACCTCTCCCTGTATAACTCAGTTTCCTCATCTCTAAAGTGGGATCATAAAGGCACCTATACCTCATAAGGTGGTTAAGAATATTATATGCATAATGCATGTAAAGAACCTAGAACAGTACAGACAAGGTCTCAGTAAATTTCAGTTCCCATTTCCAAGCGGCCTTTATCTTTGCTTGTTGTAACAAATTCAGTATTTATGAGAGTCTGGTCAGGAAAAAGAATATTCGTTTTTTTCAGTCTACCATGCAAGATGAGGGAAACCAAGAAAAAGTGCTGAAAAGAACACTGCGCTTAGTGGTGACACACTAGTCACTAATTAGGCAAGTAACTGTGAATAGCTTTCCTAACCTATTTTTAAGGTCATGAAGTCCGAGTATAGGGGCTTCCCTGGTGGCGCAGTGGTTGAGAGTCCACCTGCCGATGCAGGGGACACGGGTTCGTGCCCCAGTCCGGGAAGATCCCACATGCCGCGGAGCGGCTGGGCCCGTGAGCCATGGCCGCTGGGCCTGTGCGTCCGGAGTCTGTGCTCCGCAACGGGAGAGGCCACAACAGTGAGAGGCCTGCGTACCGCAAAAAAAAAAAAAAAAAAAAAAAAGTCCAAGTATAAACCTGTAATTACAAATCAGTCTGATAACTACCCAGGTGTCTGTGAAAACAGAAAATTGAGAGTTGAAAAGTATGCCCTGAGAAATTACTCCTGATTCAAGTGGAAGCAGAAATCCCTTTGAAATGTGTTATGACCTTGTCCTACTAAACATCTGCCTGAAGCTCTAACTATACATTTTCTTATTTATTTCATGTTCATGTTCTCAACAAAAGTCAAACAAAAATAAGACCAACAAGATTCTCAGTTTTTGCCAACACTAATTTTTTAAGAAATGTTTCTCATTAATGGTTTTAGGCAAGAATGAAAATGGGAGGGAAGTCCAAAAGGGAGGGGATATCTGTATGTGTATGTATGGCCGATTCATTCTGTTATGCAGTGGAGGCTAACACAACATTGTAAAGCAACCATACTCCAATAAAAATGAATTTAAAAAAAAAGGATAAGAGCACAATAATATAGAAAACCTAGATTTATTTGTTAAGCTATTACAAAGACAAAACAATTATCTGAAGTACTTTGAGAACTTCACCCCAATTTCACTTGTTCTTTTACAGAAACTGACCTAAGAGGTTGGGAATGAAAGGATATAACCTAAGAGGTTATAAGAGAACAGACTGGTGAAACATGGTGAAAGGAGCAAAGGCTAGGCAAAAGCACTTGTGTTAGTGGTAGTATGGGTGGCTGAGCTGTTTCTGAAGAGGCTCCCTAGAGTTAATTAATCTGGGTTCCCAATTAGTAAAAAGAAAAAGACCTTTAACCCTGTGGAGACTGTGCATAGGCCAGGATTTATCTGAGATCTCTGTTTTTCTTTTTTTAAGGAGTAAGGGTATTCTTAGGCCCTAAGGTGTATATCTTGTATTCAGCCCCTCTCTTTCCCATGCAGTCTACCTACACCTTCAAGTGCCAGTGCATTTCCACCATGTAGTGCTGCTAGGTTATGAGGATGCATATAGTGAAGGCAGGAATTATAAGCCTACAGAGGGTACACCTAGACACAAAGTTTTGGAGTAAATGATAAACTACAAATACCCTCTTGGTTAAGTTAATTCACCTTTGTTAATAAAGGTCATAGTTTCTTGTGCTGGCGACAACTTGTTGTCTCAGTATAATCTGTCTCAAGAAAGAACTGGTTCAGGTAAGTTTTGGAGAAGGAAAAAGACTTTCATCAATACCCACTCCACAGTGGAAGAGGCACCAAGTTCTCTCCTAAGGTTATGAGCAGAATCTGAAAAACAAAAGGTTTACAGTGTTTATAATAATAATAACTAATTTATTAAATGCCTAGTCAAGAGTGCCAGGGACTTAGATATATTATATCTCAGTCTTTGCAACAATCCTGCCAGGTATTTACTATCATCCTCATTTTTTGGAAGAGGTAACTGAGAATTAAAGAAGTTATACGCCTGTCCAAAGGCACACAGCTGGTACGTGGTAGAGTTGTGATTCCACTATTCATGTGCCTTCCCCTCCACCCTATCTCATGCATTGAGAGGTCCTAGCTCCATTATCTTGAAATTTTTAATAGTTGCATACACACTCTAATTATTCCTTGTTCACTCCTCAAAAGCAAATGTTATTTTAAATGATTAAAAATTTACAGACATTGTTTGGAATTGAGGTCAATTATCCAGATGAAGAACTTATATAAACTTTATGAATAAAGTATCTCTCTGCTCCAGCTGTAGCACAAAATGAACGGAAAACAAATCATCAGCTCATTAGAAAGTTTGGGCTATTTTACAGTTATTTCACCATAAAATTGCATTACAAAGAATCCTAAGAATTCTCGCCAGGAAAATGCTGTAACGTCCCATTTGTGTAACCATTAGTGACATACCGAATAAGTTTCTCAATCTTATTAGTAGAGCAGTTGGTGTTCTCTGAATAGTCTGTTTTCAAGAAGAAATACGTTAAAGCCAGATCAAAAAATCTGTTTTCCAGTTTCAATAAAAGTTACTGAAAAAATCCACACGCTATAAAGAATGTAATAAATAAGAATCTGAGAAATAGGGAAGAAGACTTATATTGGTACTAGAAGATTTCCCATGAAGCAGAATAGTGAAATACTGACATCTGGAACTGTGAGATCTGAAAATTAACGTTAACAGAGCTTCAGCAACGTGAACACATAATTTTAGCTAACTGCAGAAGAGACATTGCTGATTTTAGACTATATGGCTACCAATGACAGAAGTAAATGTTGTGGAAATAAATATTTAAAGAAAGAGATATTAAATCACAGAACTCAAGATTATTTTCTAATAGTTCCACTGGCATCTAAGAGGAAGGCAGAGTTCCATTATCACAATTCATGGTTACTATAAGAAGCGATGTTATATTCACAGTGGCAATAATCTGGAAGGTAAATGGAACTTGAAAAACAAGGGATCTTACAACCTAATTGGATGACTGACAATGGTATAAAACTCAAGCCAAAAAGACATAAATCTTGCCACGTTATTACTATATGCTTTAATAAAACAAAGGACCTGGGTATAAGTACTCAAAGAATGGAAAACAGCTAGTATTCAAGAAAATGCTATAAGGTCAGCAGTAGAAGGACGCTGTAAAGGGGATAGTGGAACAACAATTTAACAATGTAAAAATCTTAACAGCTTTTTTTTTTTTTTTTGGCCACGCTGTACAGCTTGTGGGATCTTAGTTCCCGGACCAGGGATCAAACCCAGGCCCTCAGCAGTGAAAACACAGAGTCCCAACTGCTGGACTGCCAGGGTATTCCTGATCTTAAGAGTTTTTAAAGGAAGGACTGCTAATTACTAATCCTAGCTCAGTATGATATAAACTAGCTACATGACCTTCAGCTAGTATTTAACATACAGTTGAGATGCTCAAACTGACAAAGGACAATTTATTTCTCAGAGCAGCATGTAACAAGTAAACAGTCAGGAACAAACTTCAGGCAAAGCTCATGAGAATGTGTCAGAGGAGAGAAAATTGGCAGTGAACTCATGTCCATCAAGAAAAGCAGGAATGAAGCAACTTGGGAAGTGACAGCTTTGGGGCAACTGTACGTGGACTTGATATGGTTTGGCAAATCAGCCTTTAACACTGAAGTGCCCAGGACCTTGGTCCTCCATTATATTCAAAACGAGGGAAACTGATACAAGATTATGATTCAAGGCTTTAAACTCAGATTGGAATGACTTCTACTTCCTCCCTCAAATGAAAAGTAGTGAGTTGCAGCAAATCTCTGCTTTGTGTTTTTTGATGAGTATGTTAAGGTTTCAAACATCACAAGTGGGAAAAGGTGACTGAGCAGAGCAGGACATGACCTCAGGCTCTGCTGTTCCCACCTGAGCCAACCAGGGAGATCTCTGTTTCTGAACAAAGGGTAATGTCCTTCTCCTGATTCACTGAAGATGGGTATGTCTTATTCTTCCACGTACTCTCAATGCCTAGCATAGTGCTTAGCACGTAATAAGTGCTCAATAAATGTTAACCTGAACATCACCATGTTGGCAGATCTTGATTTCTTAGGGAAAAAACCTACACGATTTTAAATAATTTCAAAAATGAATAACTAACATTTTTCCACAACTGCTAATTTTATGGAGTTCTCCTCAATTATGAAAATAAAAATCAATTATTTCACATGATTTTCATGTTCAGTGACAAGGGAGAAAATAAACTACTCACCCTAAAGCAGCATCAATCATTTTCAGTGATCAACATCTGCATCCTCAAACTGTCCAGCAACTGTTGGTGTAGCATCTACCTCCATCCCATCTGAAGAAAAAATTAACCACTGAGCAACAGTCTACTAAGCACTTCAGATAGGTAAAGATTCAGCTCATAGTTAGACCAGAAGGAAGCTAGTGCCCCCTGCTTGTAGGAGTTGCAGTTTCTTTCTCTTTTGAAAATTAAAAGTACCAAGGAACAAACTGAGAAAGAAAAATGCCACCTGTGGATTTAGGCCAAGTTAAAATTAGTCTATATATTTAACATTTACTTCGCAATTCTCAACCTGAACACTGAAAGAACACTAGGTAGGGACTTTCAAATGCAGTAAGCATCCATTGTTCTCTCTTCACAGAACAGTGCTAGGTGTTTACTGTGTGACTTTTTTTTATGATATGAAGTCCTATCTTCATAAGCTTACAACATAATTCAGGAGAGAAGACTAAATAAGTAGAGCGAGGTTCTTACTTATCTCTTTTTCTTACCTCATTGAAAAAAAATGGAGGGGGGAGGACAAGAAAAAAAAAGGCCCTCTGGAAAGAGTTGCCTAAAGCTGCTTTCTCCACTTCCTCACTTCCCACTCACCCCTCAACTCTTTAGCCCACTACAAACTGGCTTCTGCCTGCAGCCCACTGGCACACCACCACCTTGATATCCAGCAGGGCATGCAAAAACAACACTTATCTAAAATTAACTCATGGGCTTCCCTGGTGGCGCAGTGGTTGAGAGTCCGCCTGCCGATACAGGGGACACGGGTTCGTGCCCCGGTCCGGGAAGATCCCACATGCCGCGGAGCGGCTGGGCCCGTGAGCCATGGCCGCTGAGCCTGCGCGTCCGGAGCCTGTGCTCCGCAACGGGAGAGGCCACAACAGTGAGAGGTCCGCGTAACGCAAAAAAAAAAAAAAAAATTAACGCATCATCTTTCCACGTAGAAAATGCTTCTCTCTCCAAAGAGTTTTGCAAAAGGATACCTTTTACCTGCCTAACCCAGAAACCCCTACCATGTCTCTAACTTCTGTTGCTTCTCTCTCTTAAATATCTCTCAAATCTGTTGTCTTTTGACAAGCACTGCCACTCCGTAATTTAGGTCACTATCTCTTATCTAATTTAAATCATAAAGTACTTAACAGGGTTTCTCTTCTTTCCTCTAGTATTTCCCTCTGCAATTAATTTTTTGTTATCATAGCCAGAGTCATCTTCTGAAATATTAATCAAACTAAAATTCTTCAATGGTTTCCCAATGACCTACGCGTAAGTTGAAATTCGTTAACACAGCTTTGAAGTTCCTTTAATATACAGCCCAGTTCACTACTCCACTTTATCTGTTGCTATAATAACTACCCTTCACACTCAGGGTTCCAGACATATGAACTTTCAGTTCCCCAAAGCTAAATGGTCTCTTGGACCTTTGCACATGACTGATCCTTTTACCTGCCTCTCTCCCCAAACTGTATGCAATCCCTCTTCACTTGGTTCATTTTTATTCATCTTTAGATTCTGGCTTAAATGTCACTTACTCCCTGAAGTTTGACTCTCTCCCTGACTATCCAAGCTGAGTGACAGGCCCAGTCTCTGATTCCACACTTCCTCAAGTCTCGCCTATATCTCAATGCTGTATCACAATGTACTATAACTACCTAATTAGTTAATTTATTTTTCTCTCCACTAGATTGTCATTGACAGATATAACCGCATCTCTCTTGAGCACTCCCGTATTCTCTGTACCTGGCACTGTAGCTCAACAAACACCTCTTACATAAATAAACACACAAAGCACTGAAATGCCAGCAGTAGAAATTTCACCATGTATATATCTAAACATCACGTTGTACACCTTGAATATATACAATTTTTATTTTAAAAATAAATTAAAAAAAAGAAAATGCACAGGTTAAATAAACAAATAAATGGCAAAAGAGTGATATGGGTACCCAGGACTTTAGAAGATAGAGAATGGTACAGGCTGAAGAAGTTTTATATATAGGCAAGTCTCCATACGCTAATGAGGCTTAGGAATACAAGTCCAAAAATCTCCCTTTAGCAACAAGTGTTTGTGACCTTAAAATCACTTGCTACAAAGCATCAAATAAGGAATTTTACAATTAAAAACAACAAAGAATCTTCAGTGATGAAAGATTTTTCAATGTCCAAGGGTACTCTTCAGTTAATCATTATAATAAAACAATATCTTGAATTCTTTCAGCTAAGAGTTTGGCAGAGCACTAGAAATCACCTGAGCCGTCTCACCCTAAAGCCTGTGTTAGAGGCTCACCACCTAGGGCTTAAAATGGAGAGGAGACATAAGGAAAAACAGTGTGACCCAAAGCCTAAGTTTTTCCAAATTAAATATCCCAGAACTTCAGGACCCCCAGGTCAGAATGCTATGTGCATGGAGATACTGATCACAACATTATGAGAGAAACTTAAATGTACCAATAAAAGAAAAACTATGGTAACCCTCTTTAAGAACATTCTCCATCACTAAAATTAGAAGTATTAAGATTCTGCAGCAACATAAAATACTGAACTGAATACATATAAGATGTAAGAAATGCTCACAACAGTGCCTGGCATATTGTTTTTGCATATTAGTGCATTTAATCCTCTTACCACTTACTAGCTATTTGCCCTCAATCAAGTTATGTGACCTTTCTGTGCCTCAGTTTCTTCATCTGTAAAATGGGGATCATAACAGCATCTACCAGAGGGTTCTTGGAAGGATTCAATGAGCAAATACATATAATGTGCTTAAATCAGGACCTGGCAAATAAGAGCACTATCTAAACATTTTATTGAGGGTAGTAAGAACAAGACTGGAGACAAGTGGGGCGGAGACACAGCTGTCTCTTCAGAGTCAGAGAGAAGAGTTTGAACTTCATATGGTGAGTATCAGACAATCACTGAGGGGACATCCTTATACAGGAAGGACACAGTGTTCTCAGAAGATTAATATGGCACAGTGAGCTGGAGGAAGGAATGACTGAGGCAAAAAATTTACTATTGTAAATCCAGTGTGAGAAGAAAAGGGGCTAGGTTTGAAGGATAGCAGTAATTATAGCAAAGAGATCTGAAAAGTCATTTAAAGGAAAAATCCATAGAATTCAGTATGGGACTGGATAAGGGAAAAAATGGTAAAGGCTGAGTCAAAAGAAATACATAAAGATTCTAACTGAAATAGGACACTTAGAAAAGGGAACCAGTCTAATAGGTAAAATATTTACAAAGCGGCTTACAAATATGAGACAAATGAAACAGTTAAAGCCACTTGTGTAAGGTTCAAATGTCTGTCACTAAAAGAAATCCCAAGTTTCTTGAATGCTGTCTAGCCCTCTTAACCAACTGACTAGTTTTGCCCATAATCATGCAGGGATTCATTTAAAAAATTAAAATGGCAGCATCAGTGTGTGTCTGCACATACACTTACATAGCAAGCAAACAAAAAGACTGGAAAGATATGCAGCAGGAAAGTAACAGATGTCTCTCAATTAGAATTCTACTTGATTTTTCATTTCTTCTTTGCCTGTGCCCATTAAAAATTTTTTGACTATGAACATAGACTGTCTTTGTAGTTAGGGAAAAAAGTTAAAAAAAAATTTTACATAGAATTCCCATTCTATGTAATTCTACGTTTGTTTCCTACGCTATAAAGAGTTAATTCTGTGTACTCACCTTCATAATCTCTTACTGAATCTTCTGTCCGGACTCCAGCCATGTTATACTGGCTGCTCACAGACTGAGAAAGCATTCCTTCTAATCTCTCCAGTGTGGCTTGGCCTTCTGCTGTTAAATGGGATAATCCTTCTTCATAGGTATAAAATGTAGGGATGTCCCCCTGCCCTTGTTCTAAATAAATAAAAAGCTTTTAAGCTACTAAAAAACAATTAGAAAAAAAAAAGATAATCAATAATGCACTTACTGAAGGTAAGCTAAAATGATAAAAGGCTTCCAGGAAAACACTCAACATTCATTTAACATACATATATCAGCCATCTGTTGAAGACAGAGATACAAAGAAAATGTCTCTACTCTCTAGGATGAGGAGGGATTCCAAGACACAACAAGCCAGTAAACAGCAATTCCCAAAGAATCAAATGTCCAGAGACTAGAAGGAAAAGAGGGTGTTCTTAAAGTTAGAGAGTCTTGTATTATCCCAAGGTGGGAATTTTACACGTAAGTGTTTTTTACTGATTAAAATACATGCTCCTTTTAAAATATCAGAAATTCTGAGGACTTCCATGGTGGTCCAGTGGTTAAGAATCCATCTTGCAATGCAGAGGACGCTGGTTCGATCCCTGGTCGGGGAACTAAGATCCCATATACCGCGGGGTAACTAAGTCCATGCACTGCAACTACTGAGCCTGCACCCCACAACTAGAGAGCCCGCATGCCTCAACTAGAGAGCTCGTGCACTGCAACTAATGAGCCAGTGCACTCTGGAGCCCGTGTGCCACAACAAGAGAGAAGCCCATGCGCCACAACTAAAGAAAAGCCCACACACCACAACGAAGAGCCTGCACACCACAACTAAGACCCAACGCAGCCAAAAATTTATTAATTAATTAATTTTAAAAAAATCAGAAATTCTGGAAAGTACAGGATTAAAAAAATTAAACTGGGACTTCCCTGGTGGCGCAGTGGTTAAGAATCTGCCTGCTAATGCAGGGGACACGGGTTTGAGCCCTGGTCCGGGAAGATCCCACATGCCGCAGAGCAACTAAGCCTGTGTGCCACAACTACTGAGCCTGTGCTCTAGAGCCCAAGAGCCACAACTACCGAGCCCGCATGCCTAGAGCCGGTGCTCCGCAACAGGAGAAGCCACTGCAATAAGCCCGCGCACCCCAATGAAGACTAGCCCCCACTCGCCGCAACTAGAGAAAGCCCACGTGCAGCAACGAAGACCCGATGCAGCCAAAATAAATAAATTTATTTAAAAAAAAATTTTAATTACCCCCAAATCCCAGCAAAGATGAGAATGTATTTAGATATATAAAGGGAAATCCCAGAAATGAGTGTTCTCAGGCCAGGAAGTGGTACATATGAAGGAAAAGGCTTTAGAGAGCCAAACTTGTATACATGAGACCAGTGGGAAAAAGAAAAGAGAACAGCAGGCACTTCAAGTAACAAGACTCTACACCAAGCTAGTGACTGCACTATGCTCTGGGGAGGTAAAGGGAGATATTCTTAGATCAATCAAGTATGGTTGTTGGAAAAAGAAATTACTTTGGCAATGACATGTTAGATGGAATATGTTAAAGATGTAGATGATACAGGTTCCAAGCAATGGAGAGAGAGGGTTTGTTTTCTGAGAGCAACTTCATCAACTTAAAAGACTCTCCTGACTACCCACTATCCTATCATTTTCCTTCCTTCCATTTATCTCTATCCACTTTCTCCCGAGTAATCTCTATTTTTTGTTCTCAAGCCTTGGAAGCCCACGAAATTTTCTAATTTGCCTGAGACATGAATTGTGCCATTCGCTTTTATTAAAAAACCAAGCTAGACGGATACTTGAGGTATAAAGAACTATAATCCCATATCCTATACAAATAGATGCTTAAAATGAAACACATATACAAACACTTTAAAAAATCCACTTCACTAACCATGAGCTTCCACATCATATTCTTCTCCATCGTAATCATCTGAATCTTCATCCTCAGGATCTGGATGCAAAGCCTGGCATTCACACATTGCAGTGAACATGGCCTCCACTGAACAAGTAAATTAAAAATTCCTAATTAATTTTTTTCTGACCAATGTACAATAAAAATTTAATAAAATAACCATCAGGGCAAATAAATTTAATGAGTAGACAAGAGGTATACTAGGGTCACAACATTTACAAAACCTACCATATTCCAAGGAGAATCAATCTTGAAAAGTGCTTGATAGCAATGGACATGCCACAAAATAATAAGAGTTCATTTCGAAACATTATCGACATCCCTTCATGCCTGGCTGGATTTTTCTAAAAGTAAGTGTCAGTGTCCTGGTCAGACCACTGGCCTCAGGGTGAAGCCCCTCAGCTGGCAGGGCTCTTTCCAGCTATCCTGGCATCTTCCACTCTGGAAATGCCATGAGTCCTCCGTCCTCTATCAAGTGAGATTCACAGTCAACAGCATCAAGTCCATAAAAATAACATATTCCTCCACTCACAAAACATACCAGGCAACACGGCATCTACTGTACTATCACTTCATTCACAATCTTTATATTAATAGTTATCTGGTCCTCAATGATATTACAGATGCTAAAATGAAGAAAAAGCAACAGAACAGAGGTAATGAGGGTGAAGGTAAGTGTGTGAGGGGAGGGATGAGGGAATGCTTCGTACTTAAAGGGAAAAGAACTCCACAGAATACTCACAGGCTGATCTGTCACTAGGCACAAACCTAAATTCAGCAATAGGTTCAATATCATCATCACTGTCTTCCTCTTCTTCATCAGCAACAGATTCTTTTGATTCTTCTAGAAAGGGAATAAAAAAATAGCTTTTTAATGATGTTGTTTATTTGTTTTCAAAAATAGAAGCCTAAAAGAATTTCTTAAAGGATGCTTACTGATATATCTAAATCCTGCAATTTTTTACTTCAAATTATAAGAACATTGTTATTTTAGAGCTAAAAAAGACTGGATAGTCTCTCTGGTCTAGTCACACTGTACTCTGAGTCCTAGGGATTCCAAGCCCCAACGTCATGGTGGGGGTGAGGAAACCTGTACAGTCAGGCCTCTATCAAGTAGAGTTCCATTGTCATGTCTGTTTCTTTCACCTTGAAACAAGGGGTTCAGCAGCAGTTTGTAAACCACTGATGTGATTCATCACCAACAATTTACAGATGAGAAAACTAAGGCCCATGAAAGTTAGCTGACCCAAAAGATAAATTAACAAAGTCTGTTGGCAAGAAAAAAATACAAATGTTCAATAAAGAGAACTAGCACATGCTGCTGGTGGAAGTAGAAATTGCTAAAACCATTCCAGACATGCGTTTATCCTACTACCCAGAAATTCCTCATTTAAGTACATATTATGTACACAAGGAGTTTGTATGTGAATGTTTACTGAACTACTATATGTACTATAGAAAACATAAAAAATGTGAATTAAAAAAAGGAAATAGATGTATTGTAACCTGGCCATACTATGTTTGAGAGATAGCAGCTGAAAATGAATAAATGTGATTTATATGTACCAAAATGAAGAGATTTTAAAATATAAGTGAGTGAAAGAGCTCATTGCAGAATATATATAATACCACTTACATTAAAATTTTAAACACAAAAGAGAACCATTATAGTGCTTATGGGTATATACATATTCAGTAAAAATCTAAAAGCATAGACAAGAAGGACACACACCATCTTTAAGGTGAACTCTGGAGACAGAGTTAGGAACGAAATGGGGAGGGATACAAAAAAGATTTCCGTAGTATTAATATAGTCTTATTTCTTTTAGACTAGAGTAATTATGAAAAATGTTAGAATTTACACTGGACATTAAAAAATGGAAATTTTTTATTATTCTGTACTTTTCAATGTTTGAATTACTTCATAATAATAATTTTTTTTAAATGGTCAATAAAACACTTAAAAAGACCCCAAAACCACCAAAACATGTTCAACCAATCATCTTAAAAATGTAACTTTTGGGGCTTCCCTGGTGGCGCAGTGGTTAGGAGTCCGCCTAACGATGCAGGGGACATGGGTTCGTGCCCCAGTCCGGGAAGATCCCACGTGTGTGTGTGTGTGTGTGTGTGTGTGTGTGTGTGTGTGTGTGTATATATATATACACACACACACACACACACACACATAGATATATACACACACACATATATATATATATATATAAAAAACTTTTGTTTAGCATATTACAGTTACCATTTTGAAAAAATGTTAATTCTCCATATAGATGAAGATAAGGTAGAGAGGTATTGAAAGTATAAACTTTCTGGAAAGCAACTTGACAATATATGTTAAGAGCTTTAAAAATATTTACCTTTAATGTAGCAATTCTACTCATAGGAATCAATAATAAGGGGGTATCCACTAAATTTTTTTTACCTTTTATAAGTCATACAAGTTCACTGCAGAATAATGAAAAAATACAGATAAGCAAAAAAGGAAAAAAATTTCAGTGGCCACTGTTAGCAGTTTTAAATAGCAGATTTAATAGGATGTTTTCTGTCCTGTTTCTAATGTTATTAAATTGTCAAATATAATAGAGGTGTCTTCTGTAAAAAGTAAAATACAAAAATATTGGAGAGTTCCAAACAATTCTAAGTAGTTGAATACATTATGGTACTACCAAACTTTTTCAATGCATTTAAAAAACCAGAATAGTATCATACTGTAATTATTATTCTATAACTGAATGGATATCACTTTTCAAATTATAAAAGTAACTCAGACCCAGCAATCCCACTCCTGGGCATATACCCAGAGAAAGCTGTAACACAAAGAGATACATGCACCCCAGTGTTCACTGCAGCACTATTTACAATAGCCAGGACACAGAAGCAACCTAAATGTCTATTGACAGAGGAATGGATAAAGAAGATGTGGTACATATATACAATGGAATATTACTCAGCCATAAAAAGGAACAAAATAGTGCCATTTGCAGAGACATGGATAGACCGAGAGACTGTCATACAGAGTGAAATAAGTCAGAAAGAGAAAAACAAATATCGTATAATATCACTTGTATGTGGAATCTAGAAAAATGGTACAGATGAACTTATTTGCAAAGCAGAAATAGAGACAGATGTAAAGAACAAACTTACAGATACCAAGGGCGGAGGGGGAGTAGGATGAACTGGGAGATTGGGATTGACATATATATACACTACTATATACAAAATAGATAACTAATGAGAACCTACTGTATAGCACAGGGAACTGTACCCAGTGCTCTGTGGTGACCTAAATGGGAAGGAAAACTAAAAAAGAGGGGATATTATGTATACATATAACTGATTCACTTTGCTGTTACAGCAGAAACTAACACAACATTTTAAAGCAACTATACTCCAATAAAAATTTTAAAAAAAAGTAATTCATGCTGGTATAAATATAAGTAAAAGAGTCAAGACGGATTCAAAGGAAAAAGTCCCTACCCTCTAGTCCTCTCCCTAGAAATAACTACTACTAATTAACACCTTCTTTTATCTGCAGGAACCTATCTTAAGGCAGTAAACAGAAATGTAATATAGCATTTTTACAATTAGGAAAAGAAAATACTACCATGACAAACACTCATCATCTCATGCTAGATCATAGTAGTGTGTGCCATACTCTGTCTCCTTAAAACTTTCTAAATTTTCAAAAATGGGAATGTATTTTTAGTCATTTTAAAAATAATCTAATGTTCTCAACAATAAGCTGATGGTCCACTTTAGAGGTTAATGGAGGTAAGCCAAAGAGAAAAAAAAAGTCTGGATCAGGACCAGAGGAACAAACGCTGGGAAAATAGGATCCACACCTGTATAACAATATAAATGTTCATCTTATATCTGAAACCCTATTAAAATCTCAAATTGAAGGAGCAATAGCTCAATAGGCAAATTCATGGGATTGTCTCTTATGTGCTATTTCAAAGAAAAGCAACCCACTATTTTAAAAGAAAAAGTTTACTAAAGATGTGACAATTGTCTTTTCAACCCCTAAGTTCATTTCTACAGAAGATGAACATATTAAACTAACACAATATACTATATAAACTTCTTATTTAGTTATACTTACAAAAGTCAAGCACAAGATTCTATTTCGTGCCTAACCTGTTTCTCATTCAGAATTCTTACAACTTATTGTGGACAGCCTAAAAAAATGGATTTTTAAAATCTTTCTTGCTTCTTCTTTCATCAACTACACTAGATTTTTATGAATCTTTGTATTTTATCCAAGACTTGGGAATCCTGTACCCTAGGGTTTCTCAACCTTGGCACTACTGACATTAGGACTGGTTAATTCTTTGTTGTGGGAGCCTGTCCTATGCACTGTAGGATGCTTAGTACCATTCCTGGCCTCTAACTAGATGCCAGTAGCACTCCTCTCCACCTCTAGTCATGACAATCAAAATGTCATTGCCAAATATGGGGGGAGGGCAACATGTCCACCACTGAGAACCATTTCTGTAACAAAACAAAACAAAACATGTTCTATCCTAAACTCTTAGAAGCAAAGTACACTGATCCAAGCCTCTAAGGGTGCCAAATATAAATGTCTTTACAAAGAGAAAGAATAAACACTTAAACTCAAGAGGAAAAACTAGAAATACAAACGCACAATAGCTAAATAATTCTAAGTGCAAGTATATGGAAACTACAAGGCAGTGCCCATGGGCTTCCCTGGTGGCACAGTGGATAAGAATCTGCCTGCCAACGCAGGGGACATGGGTACGATCCCTGGTCCGGGAAGATCCACATGCCGCGGAACAACTAAGCCCGTGTGCCACAAATACTGGGCCTGCGCACCTAGAGCCCGTGCTCCGCAACAAGAGAAGCCACTGCAATGAGAAGCCCACGCACCACAGCAAAGAGTAGGCCCCGCTAGCCGCAACTAGAGGAAGCCCATGTGCAGCAACAAAGGCCCAACACAGTCAAAAATAAATAAATAAATATTTTTTTAAAAAGGCCAAACTATTTTACTGTGCTGAAATTTTGCTTAAGAAAGCATTATCCAAAATAAGTCAATTGATTATTACATTGATTATGACCAGAGACTGCTTTTTGAAATATAATATACTACCAAAGGAAGCTCAAGGTTAAATAATACCATACATACCTCCAAATTTGGCATTCACCATAACATACAAATGCTCTCGTGGATAGGCATTTAGGTCCCTGGACACCGCATGCAAACTAATGGTGGGGTATTCCAGTGAGAATCCTAATCCAGAGCCATCTAACCAAGACAGGCGGCTGAAAAACATGTTTTAAGTAGATTATTTTCAGAACTTAAATCCTAATTTAATGTCCTAACGTTTATAAAAGTTCAGCTTGGACACTTTTATACATGTGAATAAATTCAAGCATACTGTTTAGAAATATTCCTAAAATAAGAAAACTCAACAGCAGGAACTGAATTTCTTTAAGACCAATTCTGTTATTTTCCTCTATTCAAACAGATTTGAAATGCAGTTTTTCTTAAGTCACAGAAAAGTGACTGTGTGTTTCTATGCCTTTTTATGCTTGTTCGTATTTGGAATGTCTTCAGGCACCTTTTTTGCTTTGGCAAATCCTCTTCATCTGAGTAAGTGTCAGCCTCTCCAAGAGCCCTCCCTACAATTATTCCAGTCCATAATGATCTCTTCTTTTTCTAAACTGTACTTATGCTCAGTAATATACTATTGAGCACCTAACTCCGTGGTAAAGAATCTTATATGTACCCTGACAGAACGTGAGCTACTCGACAAAACTTGTCATATTCCTTTATTTAACATTCTTCAAAACCACTACCATAGTGCTTAGCATGTAAGTATGCAATAAATACCTAGGAATCACTAATTTCTTCACTAATCCTACATTAAATGATATACACATGAAATGGCTGTAATCATACCACAAGCTGGAAAATAATCATCACATTGAAAGGCAGACTTTATGAAGCCTTTCATTTATTCTGCAGCTTTAACAGAAAGCCACAAATAAGCAACATCTAGTCTTCCCTCAAAAGTGGTCTAATGCAAATATTTTATTGGTATAACAAAGGAAATATATCAAGAAAATCTGTACGTTGAGTTTTGAGCAAGGACTGGCTAATTTTTTGGTAATACTTCACCACTTAGCAGGAAAAAAAGTAGGAAAAAGATGCTTAAGAAACCACAAAAAAATGTTAATGCAACATAGTGGTTGCACAGGGCTGGAGGAAAATAGAAAGTGACTGCTAATGGGTGTCAGTTTTTGCAGGGGGAATGAAAATATTCTAAAATTGATTGTGTTGGAAATTCCCTGGTGGTCCTGTGGTTAGGACTCGTCACTTTCACTGCCAGGGCCCGGTTCAACCCCTGGTTGGGGAACTAAGATCCCACAAGCTGCGTGGCGTTGCCAAAAAAAATTAATTAATTAAAAATTAAAAATAAATAAAATTGTGTTGATGACTGCACAACTCTGTAAATAGATTAAAAAACATTTAATTGTATACTTCAAATACATGGATTGCATGCTATATAAATTATCTCAATGAAGCTTTTCTTTTAAAAAGAGGTTAACGCAATAAAACCCCCATATCTTTCTATTTTCTATACAACTCTAACAAGCCTGGTGGTCTTATTTCTAATGAAGCAAAAACAAATACAATAGTAGAACCTAGGACTCCCTTGTGCAGGAACAATGACAGTACAGCAGTTTGAGAGCATCCACATCCGATGTTAGGCAAGGTTGAACTTTATACCTTAGTCCCTAAAGGAAATCAACGTCTAATAGCACAAGTGTGTAACACTTGACCCTCACTTATCAAAAGCAAAGGCAGAATTAGATTGTGGTAAAATTGTACAACTCTGTAAATACACTAAAACATAAGGAACTGTACACTAAAAAAAGGAAAAGCGAAAAAATATGCACTGTCATTTAGAAAGACCTCCATTCGACATGCTTATTAAAAAAAGAGAAAAAGAAAACCTGGGAAGCTTAAAGTGATAAATCTTAAGATGCTTAAAGTGGTAAAAGCTCTACAAATGATTTTCCAGAATGACTCATCCCACTGGGTCCAAAGAAATAGATTTTATTATTGTAATTGGATTGTGTGTGTTCTACGGGCCTTTCCTCCACTGCTTTCCTCTTAATGTGGAGAAGAAATAGTGCTCATGTATCACAGAAATATTGCCAGTCCCTTACTAAAACTGTATTACTTTAAGCAAATAAACTCCTTTTTCTCAGCTCAATAACCCCCTGGCATTAGCACAAGTCAGAAAGGAGTATTCCAAATTTCGGTGTCCAAAATGATTTGAAATACCAAAGCCACAAAACTTTCTTTAGTGACTCAATTAGGAGATGGAAAAACTGAAATACAAGCATAGATTCAGTGCCTATAAATTATGGCTTTCACTTTAAAAAGCACATAATAATTACTCTGTAGTTCCTTACTGCAGGCAGAACACAAATGCTACCTCACCACAGCATTTCCTATGGAACTCTCATAATCTTATACAGGAACATGGATTATGTACTATACAGAAGAAAGTTTCAGTTAAAAGCAACGCTCACTCTGATTACTAAGTTTTCATTTTTATTTATTCTCTTTTCATATATTCTAGAAGAAAATCCCTCAAAACCAAAATATCTAACTATACCTAGTCCCAAAGAAACCACGAGTCACATAAGGGAAAATCAAGAATTAGGAAGCCAGTACTGGTGGCACAGTGGTTGAGAGTCCGCCTGCCGATACAGGGGACACAGGTTCGTGCCCCGGTCCGGGAAGAGCCCACATGCCGCGGAGCGGCTGGGCCCGTGAGCCATGGCCGCTGAGCCTGCGCGTCCGGAGCCTGTGCTCCGCAACGGGAGCAACGGGAGAGGCCACAACAGTGAGAGGCCTGCGTACCGCCAAAAAAAAAAAAAAAAAAAAAAAAGAATTAGGAAGCCAGTAAAGGTGCAGAGGAATATTTTGCTAACCTCCAATGCTTTTGCAGAAGAATATCACTGTACTTTATTCCTGGCATGGGGAGAAAAACAGGACAGAAAGGTAAGAGAGGTCTTGAATTTGGGCTGGCTTAATTATTTGGTTTTAAATTAATTTTGGAATAAGATATAAAAAGAGCATAATTTATAAGTTTAAGATACCTATTTTTAATTTAAATATTTTATTTCACTTGTTTCAAATGATCTATTTTGAATGATTCATGCCTCTGTTCCCTTATTTGGAAAAAAGTCAACTTTCTATGAAAACTAAGCTTTGAAAATAAGCCCAAGAGTTCTAAATCTCTCAATACACATCTGAAAAACTACCTAAAACCAAATCAGACCCTGTTCCTCTTTGCCTAAAATCCTAAAATAGTTTCCCCAAAACCTTTGGGCTATAAGCTAAGCTCATAAACATGACTCCCTCCTTCTCCAGCTTTATTATGTTTCCACTCTTTCTCCCTAGGTCCATCAGATGAAGAACTGCTGAACTGTGTGTGTGCATGTGTGCACACAGATGTATACCCTGGCACACACAATACTGTTTCTCACCATTGCCTCTGAACATCCTGTTTCTTCTAATTAGAATGTTTCCTCCTAGCCCCACCTCATTCCCCTGACTGTTAATCCTCATTTGTCACATCCTCTAGGAAGCCTTCCCAGTTTGTTGAGATCTTGAGTCTATCAAGAATTGGAAATGCTAGGTGGGAAAGAACAAAAAGGGAAAGAGACCAAGGAGGTAACGCTAACAATCAGTAGAGGGATGAACAACAGTGTCCAAGGTACTGGTAATATTCTATTCTTAACCTGGAGGTGTTATGCAGGTGTTAGTTTAATTATAATTCCTTAAACCATATATTTATAATTTATATTCTTTTTGTATGCATATTTTATAAAAATAGTTTCTTAAAGAAAAAGATTTGTTAGTGAAAGGTTGAAATAAGTAAATTTTTTAAACAGATAAGAGCTAAAAAGGAGTTTGTACTTCCTCAGTGTGATAACTGTATTGTGGTTATACAAGAGAATGTTCTTATACTTAGATTTTTGCTCAAGTATTTACATGTGAAGTGATGACGTGTGTGCAACTCTCAAAAAGCTCAGAAAAAAAAGAGAAAGAGGTAAATGTGGCAAAATGTTAACAACTGATGGATCTTTGCAAAGGAGCCATGGGTATTAATTAACAACGCTTGCAACTTTTCTTTAGGTTTGAAAATTTTCCAAATGGAAAGACAAGTATAGGACCTTCCCATAACAGGATTTATATCCTAGAAGAGCGAATACACAGAGAAGCCATAGAGAAAAAGGGGATTGAGTAGGGGCTAGGAACATATCTGTGTTCCACTTTCCACCCTGTAAAAGAAACTGCTCTTCCAAGATCACTGAAAGTCTCCTTGTCAATACCCAATAGGTGCTTTTCAGATATGATTTTATTTGACTGCTCCTCTCACTTTTCTCAAGTCTATTCTTCTATAACCTACCTCTTAGTGTAGATGTGTCCCCAGGGTTCTACCCTTGGTCCTCTTCTCTTCTTGGGTATCTAATCTATCCATCTTTAACACCACTCTCCCAAGAAACATGCTCATATGTGCAACTAATCCACACATATACAGACCAAACTCATTCCCCAAACTTGCTTTCCCTCCCATCCATATTTCCTATCTCAGTGACTGGCCAAAAGCGTAAGCTTTGCTCAGTGACTAGATTTCCTTCTAAACCAAGGGTTCTTTACATCTTTTTGTGCCCTCTGTGGTAGTCAGAATTTTGGGCCCCATGACTCCAATTTCCCCTGGTGTCAAACCTGTGAATGTGTTATGTTACAAGGCAAAAGGGACTTTGTGTATGTAATTCAGGTTACTAATCAGTTGACAATAAAATAGAGAGATTATCCTGGATTATCTGTGTGGGTCCAATATAATCATGTGACCTCTTAGAAGCAGAGAATTTTCTCTGGATGTAGACAAAACTGATGCAGAAGTCAGAGAGATGTGAAGGACAGAAGGATTCAATGTGTCACTGTTGGCCTGAAGATGAATGGAACCGTGTATCATGGAAATGGGAACCTCTATTCTACAATCTCAACATTTAAGACAAGTCTATCTAACTGTGAAAGTACAAAGTGCCCCAGGTACCCAAATAAAAGAGCAATTCCTTCTAGGAATGAAAATGAGAGTCAGGTCCCTCTGGATATAACCCCAACCTGCGTGGCGTTTAAGGTGTTCCTCTCCCCACCCATACCTACAGAAGAAAACCTACACGCCTTAACCAAATTTTAAAAATACTGCACAATCTGCTCTAAACCTACATATCCTGCTCAGGGTAACACCTCCCGCTCCTGTTCATCGAGAAGGCAGGCACACTGATGACTCTAACTCAGGGCCTGGAAACTCAAAACCTTAAAATGAGACCTTGAATAAAGAGCAACACCCCACCAGACCTCCGGTAAACAGGCGGGTAAAAAGCATAATGAATGAGGAGAAAAAAGGCTCCGAACAAACGACACTGGAACAGTCAAATCTTACCCCCAGCAGAGGCACCCCCAAGGGAACGCGGAGCACGCGCTCCCCCGCCCCGCAGCCCCAGAGGTCTTGATGTCGCCCCGCTCCTCCGCACCGCCCGCGCCCTGGGGGAAGGAGGTGCGCAGGAAGCCAGCACTCGGGACCAGAGACCCTACCTCTCAGCGATATAAAGCGTGCCGGTGCCGAAGCTTTTCCCGTTTAGCACGGCCTCAGTATCTGGCTGCTGCTGCCGGAGCCCCTCAGCCGACCCAGGCGGCGGGAAACTTTTGAGAAAGCTCATTGCAACAAGGAGCGCAGAGAAACGAGTCAGCAGCGAACTAAAGAACAGCACTCTAGCCTCGCCGCGTCCCGCCCCGGAAGCGGTAGCAATTACTCAGGAAGAGCAAAGTCTTTGCCCCGGAAATTCCAGCGCCATCTACCATAGAAATGAGACGTTCTAGGACAAACTCTCGGAGGCCTGAGAGGACCGAGTTTGTCACGTGACTCCTTTTCCTCTCTCCCTCCCATTTCTGAGGCTTCAGGCTTGTAATAACGGACTCTTCTCTCTCCGACCTCCTACCTCAGGGTCTTCACAGCAACCCTGTGAGAGAGGAAGCACCACAAATAATAAATTACTTTTTCTGCAGAAGGGGAAACGGGACCGTGAGACAGGGAGTCCTTGCCTGAGGTTGCCTAGGAAGTAGAGAGACCACACTGATTTACAGGTCGGAGGTCTCCTAACTGGGTTCTACCCTTCTCACCTGCGCCCGCCTCATCTAGGCCTGTTCACGTCTCAACAGCCACGCCCCAGACAATAGTCTAGGTCCTAAGGCCGGCCTAGTGCACGAGCCACATATCCCCTGGTCTCAGACGGGCAAACGAGCGCAAAGAGGTAATTAATTCTAGGTGAAGAGCTAGTTATGTCAGTAAGCAGATGGGGCGCTGAAGGGAAAAGAATTAATCCACTAGATTTGGAATTTTTTGCTTTATTTCTTCGTTAGGCGCCGAAGAGCAAAGTAATAAGAGCAATAAAAACTTCTAAAATAATCTTAATAGTAGCTAATGGTAACTGGGTGTTATGTGTCAGGCACTGTTCTAAGCACTTTACCCTTATTATTTCTTCATTTCCTCTTAGTGACAGCGATGTGGCAAAGATGGAGTTGAAAGAAGGCGAACTAGTGGAAAGTATGTACCAGGAATAGATAGATCTGAGATCCTGAGGCTTCCTTACTGACATGCGGACACATGGTGGCTGTCAGCTAGGCCCTCTGTGGGAACTATCAGCTGAAACACATTTACAAAGCCTCTCCCTGTGGCCTGAGCTTCCTCACAGCACAGCAGCTGGGTTTCGAAGTTGAGTATCCCAAGAAATAGACTGATAGAAGCTGCATGGCCTCTTCTCACTTAGCCTTGGAAGTTACAGAGTGTAACCACAGGTAGGATATGCTGGATTTTTCATCTTTTTTTTTTTTTAATGAGCTCTGTAGTACTATATATGACTTGAAATGCTTGCATCCCTGTCTAAACATCTTGACTGCAGGTTTGGGACAGACTTTGAGGCAGAGGCACCCAACCGAACTGTGCCCAGATTAATGACCAACAGAAACTGTGAGATAATAGCTGCTGGGTTTTTGTTTGGTTTGGTTTGGTTTTTTATTGACCGCACCACGTGGCATTTGGAATCTTAGTTCCCTGACCAGGGATCTAACACGAGCCACCTGCAGTGGAAGTACAGCTTCTTAACCACTGGGCCATCAGAGAAGTCCCAAATAGCTGTTGTTTTAAGTTACTGAGTTTTGGGGTAAACACAGCAACAGATAATTAATACACTAACTATAGAGAAGAGAAAGAGAAAGAACCTTGAACAGTATTAGCCACTGTGCTGCTCCTTAAACACTTGACTTGGCAAGCTTATCCATGCCCATTATTTGAATTACCCTGTGTGACTGATTCCCAAATCTATATCTCCATCCCAGAATTGTCTCATGAACTACAGACATTTACACCCTACAGCCTACTAGACGTCTCCACTTGGAAGTTCCACGGGCACCTGTCATTCAACTTATCAAAAACTGAACTTATAAAGTATGGACTTTGGGTGATGATGTGTCAATGTAGGTTCATCAGTTGTAACAAATGTACCACTCTGGTAGAGGATGTAGATAATGGGGGAGGCTATCATGAGTGGGAGGGAGGTATATGGGAATCTCTGTACCATCCCCTCAAACTTGTCGTGAACCTACAACTGCTCTAAAAGAATAAAGTCTTAATGAAAAATGTTGCATTTACGGGAGTTCCCTGGTAGCCTAGTGGTTAGTATTCTGGGCTTTCACTGCTGTGGCCCGGGTTCAATCCCTGGTTGGGTTACTAATATTCTGCAAGCAAAAAAAGAAAAAAGTTGAATTTACAATCTTCTCAATTCTGTTATTTCTTCAATGTCCTGTTTTATGAAAAAATACCACCTTCCATTTAGTTGCTCAGGTTAGAAACCTCGGACTCAGCCTTATTTCCTTCCTCTCTTTCACTCTTCATATCCAGTAATAATAACAATTATTATTATTATTTTAACAAGAAAATAGCAACTAACACTTACGGAGGGCTATGTGCTAGGTACTAACTGTTTTAGGCACTTAGTATGTATCAACTCATTTAATCTTCACAGCAACCCTAGGAAATAAATGCTGTCATTATTCCTATTTTACAAATAAGAAAACAAGTAAGAAGGTTGAAGTAACTTGTCCAAGGTCCATAGCCACCAAGTGGCAGAATATGATTTAGAACCTAAGCTGCTGGGCAGCACAGCGTACACCCTTCAACCACTACATTCTAATGCCTCCAATCAACCAAGTCCTGTCATTTCTTAACTCCTATCTCATGACCTGACCCCTCACTCTTCCTCCAGCCCACTTCAAGCCATGTCACCTCTTAAGTAAACTGTTGTAAGAGCCTCCAGATTGGCCTTCATTCAGTGAACCCAGAGGCCCCATAGTCTTTGGGATAAGAGATACAGGAAGGATTATAATCTTGTGTGGTAAGTGTGGTATTGAAGTCTGCACAGACCCAAGTGCCATGGGATTGCTCTGAATGAGAATCCAGAGAGAACTTCATGGAGACCTGGGACTTGAGAGTGAGGAGTTCAAAGACAGAGAAAGAAAAGAAGGAGTGGAGGTGATTCCACTCAATGGTACAAAAGAGGCATGAGATGCTTGAGAACTGCAAGAATTTGTGTGTGGCACATGCTGGGGCTAGAAAGTAGGCAGGGACAATCTGGGAAGGGCTATGTACAGCAGGCCCTTGGCATTCATAGATAGCCTGCCACAAATTATCCCTCAAATCTGTAACAAGTTCTAAGACAGATGGTGAGGTGATAAATGAGCCCAGGTGACATATCTTAGTGTATAGTATTAACATTTTAACTGTATTAAGTCTTCCAATCCATGACATGGGATGTCTTACCATTTATCTGTGTCTTCTTTAATTACTTTCAGCAACATTTTGTAGTTTTCAGTGTACAAGTCTTTCACTTCTTTGGTTAAGTTTATTCCTAAGTAAAAGATTATTTGTATTTCTATACATTAGCCATGAACGACCTAAAAATAAAATTAAGAAAAACAATTCTATTTATAATACCATCAAAATGAATAAAATACATAGGAATATATTTAACAAAAGAAAACTACAAAACTTTCTTGAAAATTAAGGAAGACCTAAAATAAAAGGAAAGACATCTCATGTTCATTTATTAAAAGATTTACTATTGTTAAGAAACCAATATTCCCTTAAATGATCTGCAGATTAAATGTAAGTCCTATCAAAATTCCAATTGCCTTTTTGACAGAAATTGATACACTGAACCTAAAATTCATATGAAAATTCAAGGTACCTAGAACAGTCAAAATAATCTTAAAAAAAAAAAGCCAAGTTGGAGGACTCACTTCCTGATGTCAAAACTTATTGCAAAGCTACAGTAATCAAAACTGTGTAGTAGTGGCATAAGTGGAATCAAATTGAGAGTCCAGAAGTAAACTCATACATTTTTGGTCAATTAAGTTTTGACAAGGATTCCAAGATAATTCAATGGGGGAAATGACAGTCTTTTCAATAAATGGTGCTGGTACAACTGGATAGCCACATGCAAATAAATGAATTTTGATCTTTACCTCACACCATATACAAAAATAACTCAGAATGAATCAAAGATCTAAACATAAACTTATAAAACTATTACAAATATATAACATAAATCTTTGTAACATTGCATTAGGCAATGGTTTCTGAGGTAAAACATCTAAAGCACAAGCAAAGAAAACACCCAGAAAAAAATTGGATGTCATCAAAATGAAAAACCTTTGTGCATCAAAGGACAACATCAAGAAAGTAAAAATCTAACCTGCAGGGGCTTCCCTGGTGGCGCAGTGGTTGGGAGTCCGCCTGCCTATGCAGGGGACGCGGGTTCGTGCCCCAGTCTGGGAGGATCCCACATGCCACGGAGCGGCTGGGCCCGTGAGCCATGGCCGCTAAGCCTGTGCGTCCGGAGCCTGTGCTCCGCGGTGGGAGAGGCCAAGAGGCCCACGTACCGCAAGAAAAAAAGGGGAAAAAAAAAAAAAAAAAAAACCTGCAGAATCGGAGAAAATATTTGCAAATCATATATTTGGTAGGGGTGTGGTATCCAGAATATATAAAGGACACTCAACAATTTAAAAGACAGGTAACCCAATTTAAAAATGGACAAAGGATTTAAATAGATGTTTCTGAAAAGAAGATTTACAACTGGCCAGTAAGCACACGAAAAGATGTTCAACATCGTTAATCATCAGGGAAATGCATATCGAAACCACACTGAGAAACCACTTGATATCCACTAGGAGAGCTATAACAAAAAAAGACTGACAATAAGTGTTACTGATGTGGAGAAATAGGAACCTTCGTGCATTGCTAGTGGGAATGTAAAAAGATGCAGATGCTGTGTACGAGAGTTTAGCAGTTCCTTAGAACTTGAAACAAAGAGTTACCATATAATCTAGTAATTCCATTCCTAGCTATGTACTTAACAGAATTGAAAACATATGTCCACACAAAAACTTGTACACAAATGTTTATTATTCATAATAGCCCAAGAGTAGAAACAATCCAGTATCTCTCCACTGATGAATGGATATACATGATTTGGTATATCCATAGAATAGAATATTATTCATCCATGAAAAGGAATGAAGTGCTGATTCATGCTAAAATATAGGTGAAATCATGAAAACATGCTAAATAAAAGAAGTTAGACACAAAAGGCCACATATTGTATAATTCCATTTATATCAAATGTCCAGAATAGGCAAATCCTTACAGACAGAAAGTAGATTACTGGTTGCCAGGGACTCGGGGGGGAGGGATGGTGAGTGACTGCTAATGATATGGGGTTATTTTGGGGCGTGACAACAACCTTGTGAATATAGTAAAGACCACTGAATTGTACACTTTAAAATGGTGAACTTTATGGCATGTGAATTATATCTCAATTTTAAAAACTAAGAAGAAAGATTTAAAAATAAAATTGACAAGAACATTTATTTTGGAAACCATTGCATAAGCACATCCAGACTATTAAAAGTGGCTGTGTCATGGAGAGGACAGTCATCCTGAAGGCTGCTTCCTAGCCTTCTCTCCCCTTCCAATGTGCCTTCTCTGGTTGTGGGTCCCTGCCTTTCATCCTTGCCTCTTTGGCACTGTCCTGACTCTGCGTGTAGTACCTCCCAGTAAAATTTCAGCCTTGCCTTCTCAATCAGTCTGAATCTGAAGCCAACTTTCTGATTTTCTAGAATTGAGTCAGCTTGCTTCTCTTTGATGTTGGTAAGCCCTACTTAACCTCAAAATTCATCCTTAAAAAAAAAAAAAGATGCAATTACTGGCATCCCACTAGCAAGCAATAATGCCAAAGAGAAAAGAAAATGGACATTTCAAAAAGAAAAACATGAAACAAGTGCAGGGAAAAGGGAGGACCCTCCCCCATATTGTAAATTTCAGCTTTCTATAACAATTGTTCCTCATGATGGAGTTCAGGTATGTTCTTGAGAAGCCTGCTACGGTCCTAGAGTTTCTCTTCGGAATTTCTGACATTTCAGTGAGAGTTTTCAAATATAGTTTAACATTTCTATAACCTATTTATTTTAAAGACTGGTAGTCAAGTAGGAAACAGATTGGATGGGAGACAGGATGACACTTGTTTTCCATGATAAGGGAGAGTTTTGTATCGAGAAAGTGAATATAGAGGGATGGAGGTCAGAGAGAAATCAATGAGATGGGAAGACCCAGAGCAGGCAAGAGGGAAGGGGCCAGATCAAGGACACAGGCAGAGGGGATGTGGCAAAAACAGAGGTGACATCTGTTCCTTGGAGACTGGAGAGAAGGACAGGTGCTCGAGTGTGGATAAAGTGGCTCTGAAATGGGCAAAGAGGAACAATAAGGAAGCTATCTATACGTGACCTATACCATGAACTAGTAAGTTCCTAGTTGACTTTGCTTTGGGGATGACTTTATGTGTAAAACTAATGTTGCAAATATGAATTCACATTTCCTTAGAGGGTTTTTTTTTTCATTTTAGACTTTTAGGACCTTAAAGAACTTATGTGAAGTGATTGAAGAATCAAAATGACACATAAGCATTCATCTCACCCAACATTTAATTTAGTTTCACTAGAAAGTTTTCATTACTTTTTATAATTCTACCGCTACTAAATGATCACAGTATACTAGACCAATTCTCAGTTTTTAAAAGAAAAGAACTCTTTTACATTCTCTGGTCTCATAACCTGAAAGGGATGTGGGTCGACAGTCATGTTCTGGACCCCACTGTCAGCTCCAGAAAAGAGCTCTCTCAAGGCTGCCACAGCGCTGTCACCCTTAGCCTCCAACACAGCATCTCACTCGTATTTGACCAATTCAGTTTAAGTGAACATTTCAAATAAATCACTAAGAAGCACTGTAGCTGGTCATTTCTTGCCAGCATAGATCAGCTTTCACTCCACTAAGTGAAATTCTGATCCAAAAAGTTCTTTACCTAAATAGTTTATCAATATTTTAAATCAGAATTGCAAATAATGAACTCCACTAGCTTGTTGGGGAAAAAAAATGAGTTCGTTGTGCATCCTACTGTATTCCAAGAGTAAGGAAAATCTATCAAGTCAACATTTGTAGATGAGAATTATACTCAGGATTGGAAGGGCCCCTTAAATGTCTAACCCCTTTTTATTTATTTTTATTTTTTTAACCCATTTTTAAATGTGTTGATCTATTACAGTCCTGCCAAATGGCAGTTCAACCTAAACCCAGACATCCCCTATTGGTGACAGTTCACATCCAAGTTATTAGAGAACTCCGTAAAAAAGAATTTCCATAGAATAAATGGAAAGCTTTTGCCTATGGCTTCTGCCCTCTGGCCTAGTTCTGTGGCTCCCACAGGGCCACACAGAACAAGTCCAAGGCCTCTTTAATGTGTCCGTTCTCCAGAGGCTAAAGATAGAAATCAAGAAAGCTTTCTAATATCTATAATTCACATCCTTGGCAAATAGCCTTAAACATTATTTGGGGGAAATTGATGCACTTGCAAATTTACTTTCTAGATAGTAAGGGAACAATTCATCTATTCCTGAGGTGATAAAAATTTTCAACCTTCATCAACTGTTATTGAAAATTCTTAACTTTCTATGTGCTACAAAGTTTAAAATAAACTAAGTTTGCAAACACATCATGCTAAATACATCAAATTATTTAATTTTTTTATTATCACAATTGACATATATTACGTGAAAGAAATGACAGAAGTATTATAATAAAACATTTTGAAAGAAAATTTACACAATTAGGCCAATAGCCATCAAATAGCTTTGGGCCTATCTTAAAACACCAAGAGTTTTGATCAGACTATAGTGAGACACTGAACATTTCATTAACAAAAATATTGGCATGAGCCACAATGTATTCTGGTTGTCACTAACAAGGAATATTGTATTTAAACAACTGTGCACTGCAATTCTAACACACTAGGTGTTCATACACTGCAGTTAACCCCTGAAGCTTTAAGCTACCAGGAATTCCTATATTTTCTATGCACAAAATTTACTTTGTGCATTATTGGAATCACATTTCCAGTTTTCAAATCTCTTCCCCCCCCCCGATACATGCAGTATGTCATACGTGGCAGAGAGCATGCCAGCTTCTCCTGTTTAACTAATAGCACATTCCTTATTACCTCAAGAGTTTTATGCTAATCTTGGAGTTTCTGCTTTAGCTCTCATCTCCTAGAAACAAAATAAAGCATTCTGAGAACCTATTCCAGGAATAATTTTTTATGCATAGGAAAATAAATCATTTCATATAAGCATGTCTGAAAATCCAAGAGGCATTCTGATTAAACACTCCCTGGATCCTAGCTACTACTTTAAAATTAAAATGAAAATCTAACATAAACCATCTACAAATTCTTATCTGGAATTTGTATTCTTTGCCTGGAAATAAATGATTCCCAGGCTTCATTTCTGAATGGATGAGGAGAGCAAAGAAACTGACATCCTACATTAACTGACAATAGATACAGGTAACTTAGGTAGAAGTTTATGGATTTAATTCTTTACAAGAATACACTTGCGCTACAAAGGTGAGAAATTAGAATGGTAAATTATCATATGGCAAAAAGTAATGGCACTTAAACAAAGGTGTCAATATAACTTATGGTAAAATGTGCCACATAAGGCTGCTAGAATCAGCAGATTTACAAGATTTCAAAATACTTTTTATCAAGTAAGAAGGGAACTGGAATTTGAACCTGATATTCCTTCCTGCCATGCCTCCAGCAGACAAATATTCCTGTGGAATTAAGTCTACTGAATTGAGTCTACAAGAACCAAATCAAACAATTCTAGTTTCTCCTTCTTTTACAGATTGAAAAGAAACCAAGCTCTGTTCCACTCCCAACCCCCCCATCCCAGCACAGGACACATCCTTTCAAGGTGTATACAAAACCTCCTGGCATGTTTGGGCAAGCTATAATTCAGATACCATTATCAAGACTCTACTGTGATACGAGAACAAAACATCAGACCAACATTGAGAACACCCTAGTTAGGCATCACGAAAATCACGCACTTAAAGAATATGCTGCTAACTGCCAAATTTGGGCCATTATAGCTGTTCTTAAATTGAAATTTTACACTAATATAAACTAGATCTGTGTATATATGTCTACATGTGTGTATATGTGTGTGTGTGTAATTTTCATGCAATGATCTTAAAGCTTTGGAGACAGGGTTATTAGCCTAATTTCAAGGCTTGTCCATATAGCAGTACTGATGTGCACCAACTCTGCTAAAGGGCAGGATAATGAAAAAGACCATGGCACAAATTTTTAAACAACTTTAGGTTTAATTACATAATGCACCTGTAGATGTTCTAGCATAAACACAATTGTAAAAATCTACATCCTATTTTAGGGTATTTTTCCACCTCCCCTCCCTTAAAAGCTGTACATTTATAAAAAAATGTGACTCTCAAGCAAAATAAACTTTTTTTTTTTTTTTTTGCAACATACAAAATAAGTTAAATGATTCAGAAGGTCTTGAGCCATTAAGTTTCCCAATGATTGTGTTCTGGGCCATTCCTAAGCATGACATGCAGCTAGCTCCTGGCCTAAGAACAGAACTCAATAAATACATGTCAAACAAAATCCCAAACACTTGAATTAGATTTCTTTAGAAACTGATGAAAGTCAAGAAAATATATAGTTAGGGTTAACAATTCCATTCTTAACTTACATCATCCAGTGGCAAAATGAACAAGGCAGGTCACTCAGTCCCTAGTGCATTTTCTAGCTTGTACCGGTTTGGCAAAAAACACAAATGTAGTTCCTTTAAAAATGTTTTTTCTCATTCAAAATGTCTAAGGAGCTTAATTAATAAATTTCTACTTGTCCAATAATTTGTTATGCCCTCTCATATAACTTATGCATAGGATAGACATCTTAGTTATTAAAATAAAAATCTTTAACTGAAATCACTACAATGTGTCAGAATTGGGTTTGCAGCATTTCCCAGAGCAAGATGGTATAAACATAAAATGAAAAAGAATTGAGCTTACATGACAAAAATGAAAAAATTCACTAATGGAATCATATCCTAATCAATTTCCGAGAGGGTTTATATGAATTTTTAAAAAGTGTCGAGTGTACCATCTAGAGTAGCTATATACCAAGAGCACTACATTTTTGCTTATTAATGACTGCTTGCTTGCTGGAGAATGACAATCTTCAATATATGTTACATAGTTACTTAGCAATTCTTGGCACTCAAAATGTTAATGATAATTTAAGAGTGAAATATTTTGAAAACAAATTATTAAGTATACACATAACAAAAGAACTCAGTTTAAATACATTGATAGCAAAGGGTCTTGTCTTTCAGGACTGGTATAAAAACAATGAAGTAAATCAGCAGTTAGCTTGCCACTTCCAAGGTAGGTTTACAGGTACAAACTGGGAATGGTGGGTAAAATAGGAATGGAATTTATTCTAAGAAAGTTTAATAACAGATATTAAGCAGAGGACTAGGTAGATACAGAAGGTATGCAGTCTTGGCATTCTTGCTTCTTGGGAGAACCAGGATGTTAAAACAAGAAGAGGAACTTCACTATTTTTCTCTAGGCTTTGTGTAATTAAATGATGTTCATAATTTCACATCAGTTACAATTATGTCTTATTTTTTATAGTGTCAAATAATTTCAAAGGTTCACTTTTATTTCTTCTAACATCTAAGATATGTATATACATATTAATTTATATATATATATACACACATACATATATATGTTTATTCCATTTAAAAAAAGATCTGGGTCTTTGAATACTTGTCCTATCACTGTGAGGCAATGCCATGAATCAGGGACCTGTTTGTTCCACTGTGTTGGTGAAGGGCAGTTCACAATTTTTCCTGAATATTAAACTTGTAAATTCATTAGGTTCCTTTCAATTCACAAACATAAGCTAAAAAGGCATTCCTTGTGACAGAGGAAATTCCATCAGTCCCACTTAAAAATAGCTAACATTTCCCCACCTTTTAAACTCTAAATAACAGTAAAACACCTACATTTTTCTTAATATATGTTCTTTGCCCAAATGCATATTATGGGATGGGTTCTATCAACCAAAAAGTAAAAACTGGAGTTTGTAATGTCCTGTTAATTTATTTAAAAATCTTTTTTTCAACAACTTCTTTAGCATTTGAAGTCCTTGATTCTTTGGTAGATCATTTAAAAAAATTATCAGTAGACATGAATTTATTCTAAATGAAACTCCTTTTAATTCTCGGAATCTGCAACCTTGACCAACTGGAAAAAGATGTGCCAAGGAAACCTGACCTCAATAAATCAGGTATATTCTTGAGAACGTCGCTGCCATCATTCTCTAGTAATGTGCCAACAACAGAAAATGTTTACACGAAACACTATTTCATCAGCACAAGTCTACAAAACCAAAACATGTTATTTTCAGTCTCAGTTCTTTTCACATATTTTAATTCAAAGTTTCTGCTTTGTGAAAATTTGTCTAGTTTTCAAACCTTTACAGAAACTGCAAACTAAATATTCTGAGTACTAAACTACATCTCCCCTTAATATATTTGCTATAGACTGTGGAGTTTGATACTGGGAGTCCAATTTGTATTTCCAAAAAGGGGGTTTAAAGTATTAAAGGACTCTATTACATGGCAGCTATTGGGAGCCTAAATCCATGGTTAGTACTCTAATTACAAGGATCCAAAATGTTCTAAACTCTAGATGAATTGCTGCTTTCCTATACTCTGTCCAGTTCCTAATGACTGAATTATGTCTTTGGAAATAGAAAATTCACTTTTTCCTACATTTTGTTCTTTTTTAACTTCTTCAAAGCATGTTCAGAGTTAGTATTTCAGCAACCACAGACTCTTTGAGGGACTGAATCTAAACACCAAGCAGCAGAATTGTTTTTGAACTGTTCAACGTTTAATCAGCCATAACTAACCTACCTGCATGATAGCAATTTGTAACTATCAGGTGCTTAGACTGCACTCTTTGTAGATGAAGCATAGTTAACTGGTTTAATCAGAATGTGAAGGGAATTCAAAGGGAAACACTATCAAGTTCACAAACACTGAATTCAAGTTTGGTAAATAACAGGCAGCAAAAATGGTATCAATGTCAGTGGGACATTTGCTAAATAGAATACTCAGTCCTTACTAAGATAAAAATTACCTTTTGCTCTCTATAGCAGAAGAGTAAAAAGAACTCCTTATTTCACATTAGGCATCCTGTAAAATAAATAATCTACCCATTTAATACTTCTTCTTGAAATTTGCTTAACTGAAGAAAACTAATAGGCTGAAGCAGAAGCTGGTGTGTCCAGAGGTAGAGAGAGGGTACATGGGAGTTTCTGCACCTTAGTGGCTTTACCCGGCGGGACTAAAATGGTCGCGGGAGACTGGGGGCAGGATAGGCCACCTGCTCATTCTAACCACTTACCTTGCATTAATAGGAATCCTTCTATTGCCTGCCTGTTTTAGATAGTTAAAAAGGCCAACATTCTTAACTGACTTTCAAATAAATGAAACAAACCTAGCCAGAAAGCAGGCTTGGTAAGTGAATGTGGCTCCTTACGTAGCCCTACTCACTGTGAATGTAAGCCCTTCCCTCCCTTCTGGTGGAACACTGTCTCAAAATAAAAACCACAACTTGCTTGGAACCACATGCTATTGGTGCATCCTATTTTCAGGCTGCTTTCATTCTTTTATTTTTTATACAGATACATATACACTGCTAGAATCAAAGCAAAAATATCAATGGGTAGGTACTACAGAACTAAAGTGAAACAAAACAAAAAAACCCAAGAACCAACAAGTGAAAAACAACAGCTATAAACTTTCAAGGCCAAAAGATAAGATTTAAGGGCAACACCTGTGGAGAGAGGAAAAGGAGTATAAAGTTTCTAGAGAGGTATTTATAATGCAAGTCTAATGCCAGCTTTTTAATAATAAAAAAGAGAAGTGCTTTACTACACACTGACTAGCACATATAATGCTTAATTTGGAAAGAAAAATTAATGAAGTTCCTTGGGCCAGCAGCAGATATGGTGTGTCCATTGCCGGCAACAGACACAGCACTGGAACAGAAAACCCAATCCCAGGGCAAAAGTATTCACAGAAGTAATGGCTGAAGGTTTCAGAATATGACAGGCAAGGTTTAATCACAAGTGCTACACTTTGTACAATGTTATTTATGGCTCTGCCTGAAATTTTACAGCTGTAACAGAAACTAAGACAAGTTCATATTTTAGTGTCAATTACATGTTAGATAGTTAGTTAGTTACAAACCCCTTTTTCTTGAAACAAAGGGCTTTATCTTTCTTTAAAGTGTTGAGATGTTTGAAAAGGATGTCATACCTATTAAGTACATTGGCGGTTTTCAATTAATTCTGTATTGGTCGTGTGACTATTAATGAATTTTAATAGAAGTCTAATGGCCAAAGGCCAAAACTACATTCAAACCCTGCTAATATATCCAGGCAGATAGGAAATTCCAACACACACACACACACACACACACACACACACACACACACACACACACACACACATATACACACACACACACTAAAACTCAAACTAAAAACCTCCCAAAGGAACTGCTTTGTTTGTAGACTTCAATTTGAAGTAGATACTAAGGGCAAGAATAGACCAGTTAAAATTCACCTGAAAATCCTTTCCCCTTCTACAAATGTGCTAAAATACTGCGGTCAGCTTAGCATCCATCTGTTCATGTATGTTATGTATAGATGTACTTGTTTTAAAATGATATTTCAGATATTTAAATATTAAGTGGCCAGAAGACAAGAGTTACACTATCTGCAAAGTTTACAGTCCCCTCGGTCCTTATGAAAGACCACACTCATTTCACTAATAATTCTCCATGACAGCATATTAAAGGCCACCTCATCACCACTGCATAAAGCTGGTTTAAAAATTTTTTTACTAGCACAATCTGGTTGTCAAAGCTTCATTATACATTTTACTGTACAAATGCTTTTCAGATGGTTTTTTTTTTTAAACAACAAACTCTGCTATAAGAGAAACTTAGGTTAGAGTTTTTTACGATGGTACTTTTTCAGTCTCTTTATTAAGTGTGGTTATCTCCAATAGTAAACAAGCTGATTTCATGAATGCTGTTACTAAATGACTTATGTATGATGTTATCTACAATTCTCAAACTGCAATAATACAGACTTGAACTTTTAAGCAGTTTGTTAATCATCATCTATGCCATGAATGTTTAAATATAATATATATTTAATATGAAAAAGCTAAAGCACAAGTGCTTTCTCCCACCCCTAATTCTGTTTTTGGGCCCTCACAGATTCGGAATGCATTCTTATCCACCCTTTTCACAAAGTCAGGAGAGCTCAGGAAATATAAAGTCAAAAATATACAAATCTTTGTTGTTACAATAAGATTTTTTTCCCATGACTGAAATTACCAAGGACCATGAACTTGGAAAAAGAAAATCAAAAGGAATTTACAGCAATTATTTATCTTCAAAGTTCAAAACTGGTCACTTCACAGAAAGACTTCAAGGTCTGTTGAAATTTTTCTTCTAAAAAGTCATTCTGTAGTGGAGTTTTCTAGGAAAAATAAAACAGCTTTTAATAACTGGCCCGCTGGTGTGAGAGCTACCGTGGAATAAATTAGCACAAAAATGGAAAAAAGTCTTATAACTGTTCACTGTTACAGACATAATCAACAAGGTCAGTCACTCTCAAAAGCTCATCTTCCTCCTCTTCTGGTGCCCCTGCCTCCTGCCCACCACTTGTCCCATTGGGGGCCAGGCTTGCACTGGTTGTGCTGTTGTCCTTGGGGGTCTGAGGCTTCTCAGTTGGCTTGCCAATTAAGTTCTCAATGGCTTTGCCAGGACTCTGTCCATTGGTGGAAGGTAAGTCCACTAAGCTATAGTCCAAAGGGCTCCCCACCTTGCCTACATTTTCAAAGTCCTCTTCCTCATCACTGTCTATCCGATAGGGCTTTTTGGTGCTCTCTTGTTCTGAGGGCAGAACCCTGGGCTGGCTGTCATGGGCAGGCTGATCTGCATCTCCATGAGCATTGTCACAACTCTCCTCTTCGTCTGTCTCGATCCGGTGTAGCCGTTTTCGGGATGGTTTACCTTCCTCTTCCTCCTCATCTGCTTCTGAATACTCATCTGTGCTTCGACCCCGCTTTCGAACTGACCGCTTTGATTCTTTAGCTAGCTCATCATCTTCAGAATTCTTGGATATATAGCTCTCTAGAATAAACAGCACATTTAAGCCATTGGCACAGTTAACCATTAACAGAGCTAAGTAATTCTCCTTTAACAGATTTAAGTAATTCTCCTTTTCCTCCCCATATTCATCCCATGTCCTGCTTTCAGACTTGCTTGTACATAACTACTTCCCTTCAATAACTGGCCTTATTTCTCTCTCCTCTCAGTCCCACAACAATGCCCAATGTGATTCACAGTATACTTTGCCTGTGATTTTAGGAAAGAGCAGAATCCTTAAATTAAATGAAGATAGGCTGGTCACAAACTAAGCAACTCCTTCCCACTAGCCCTCAAATTAGGGAGTCATGTAAACATACTGATAAGGAAAGAAACTAAGCACCCAATTCAGGACATCTGAAATACTGCGCTAACTCTTATTTCATGTTATTCAATGTCCTTGGTGGTCCTTAAACGTCTTCTCTTGTTTATACTTGACTCACCTGGTCTCATCGCTTTGCATACCATCCATATGCCAATGACTCTCACATTTGTTTTAGGCAACCAATCCATAGGTTCCAGACTCATGTATCAAACTGCCTGCTCAACATCTATGCCTGGATTTCTAAACAGGCAGAACCAAGCTCCTAAACTTCTTCCTCAAACCTGCGCCATTCTGGTCTCCACCATCTTAGTTATTGGCAACTCTATTCTTCCAATCGCTCAGTCATCCGTGATTCCTTTCTTTCTCCCATCTAACCCAGTAGTAAATCCTATGGGTCTACTTTCAAAGTATATCCATAATTTGACTGCTTGTCACCCCTTTACTGCTACTGCTCTAGTCTCACCCACCATTATCATCGCCTGGCCTATTTCAATGGCCTCCCAACTAGATTCCTAGATTTCCTCCCTGTCCCCTTCAATGTACTCATAATACAGATACCATAGCAAATTAAAATGTAAGTCAGATCATATCACTCCTCTGCTCAAAATCCTCCAATTATTTCTCATCTCACACAGAATAAATTCCAAAGTCTATACAATGGTTTGCTGTACCATCTAATATGGTATCCACTAAACACATGTGGGTATCAACATTTTTTTCAGGTCTTTACTCAAATGTTGTCTTCTGAGTGAGGCATTCCTTTGGTACCCTATCTGAAATTTCACCTACGCTCCTTTTCTCCTTTACTTTTCTCCATAGCATTTATCTCCACCTAATATATCATATATTCTGCTTATTTATCATGTTTATTGTCTCTCTTCCCCCAACTAAAGTAAGAGTTACATGACAGAGTTATATGTTTTTGGTTATTCTTTTCACTCTTCTATTCCCAGTGCCGAGGGCAGTGACTAGTTCAGTAAGTATTTATTTTTAATAGTTGAATTAATGAATTTATATCTGTCTTTAATGACACATGAAGATAAATATACATTCACCCAGATGTTTACTTCCCTCCTTTAATCTCCCATATCCAAACATTTTTTTCCCATGCTCTCCTGGCTTGGGCTCAAACTTAAATGACAAGGATCTATGAAAGCAAATAATCTTCAAAACAGACCATAAACAATGGAGAATTAAATATATAAAAAAGAAGTGGGGGAAGGTAAGGGTTAGACTCATTTAAAATGAACTTGGGAAGAACTCTGGAATAACTACAAAGACTAAACAGATATCACAAGTTCATATTTTAGATCTTTTCCTGTACTTCTGGTATGGGACACAGCTAAAGCTATTAAGAAATAAAAGTTTACCAACTAAAGCTCACTGTTATGGTGGAGAGAGACAGTAGGCACCCTTGGTTTGGAACTGTTCAGGTATTCAGGACATAGAAGGTTATTTCAAAATGAGGGCCATAAATAATAAGGGAGCAGAAGAAATCTTGTTCAGATCATAATTTTCTGATACTCTTCTAGTTTCAATGAAGAATTTAATTATTACAATGAAGACCTTAAAAGTTAGTATCTTATCAAGTATCAGTTATTTAAACTATAAGTTGACCAGGCATAAAATAATGGGCTTTGTCTCAAAGATATTACGGGTTATATTAAATTTCTAAGAAATGGTACAGAATCATCGTCCTGAGTTCACTTTATAATTTGTACTGCTGCCTTGTCCAAACTTCTGTCAACTGGAGAGCTATTCCTTACCTTCACTCTCTGAGCTGGAAAGCCTACGCTTGTGAACTCGTCTGATTTCTTTACCACGTCGTAAACTCTTCTGGGAACCATCACTTTCTGAATCTTCTTTGTAGTTAATTTGTCTTTTCTGGTTCCTCCTTGACCGCCTTCGACGAGTTTCTACAAAATCATCACTAAAACCATCACTAAAATCACTTTCTGTTAAAAAAAAAAAAAGAGAGAGAGAAAGGAAAAAGAAATCAAGCACATTTTTAAAAAAAAATTTATTTCTGGCCGTGCCATGCAGCACGTGGGATCTTAATTCCCTGCCCAGGGATTGAACCTGGGACTGCTGCATTGGAAGTGCAGAGCCTTAACCACTGGACCAGCAGGGAAGTCCCATCAAGTACAAATTTTAATTCCACTAAATAGAAAAGTAGTTAGCTTAGGTTATAAAAATATAAAGCTATTAGGCAGAGTTCAGTCATAACTTTTAAATGAACAGTAACTTTCATGTCTCTCATTTTCTTCTTAATAATATGAGTACATCTGGGGGGGCTTTAATGCCAAACCTCACAAACGTATCCTATTAGCAGTCAATCCTCAAGATTAAAAAATGTTTTACAGGGAATTCCCTGGCGGTTCAGTGGTTAGGACTCCGCACTCTCACTGCCAAGGGCCTGGGTTCAATCCCTGGTGGCGGAACTGAGATCCTGCGTGCGGCCAAAACAAAACAAAACAAAACAAAACAACCCTTTTTACATAATCCTTATCTCATACAACCTAGAGCTACCCAGTGAGCTGCATGGCTGCCACAACTGCTCTTCTTGGTGGATAGTTACTATTTTGCCTCATGATAATCTGCTGTTTCTATATATATGTAGCTGTATATGGTTATAGTCATAGCTTCACAATGTGCTGCAGAGGTTAAACTTTCTAACCACAAAAAACTGATGAGCCTGTTTCAAATAAGTACAGAACTGGAGTTATATTTTTGCCTTTTTTCCATGCGGAATTAAAATCTGCTAAATACAGCTCATGGGACTACTTTAACTTTCAAAGCACTGCTAAATAGCACTATTCTTGTCATGTCACCTCTGATCAATAAACCAAAGTCACACTATGGCATTGTGTCAGAGCAGTTTTTCAGGAATGCTAACAAATTCCACTGAATCATCATACCTAGCTTTGTTTTCTAATGGATTTCAAATATTTCAAAACAGCTAGCCAGTAGTTTAAAGAGGTCCCCACTGGCCAAATCTAGGGCAAAGTGTATCAAAATAGTGATGGTAACATATCATATCCACCGACTGAAATAAGAATCTGTAAGTCCACACTGATACAAAGAAATAAATATATAGGGGAGAAGAGAAAGCTCTTCCTTACAGAACACCAAGTATTAAATATAAAAGGAAGGAAGGAGTTAGAAAACTCATGAATAAATGCTAAAGCTAGTGGGTGAAACATCTGATAAGGAACAGGATATTTACAGTCTCAGAATATCTTCCTATGAATTATTTATTAATTACAAAGGGAAAATAATAGAGAGACCTGGAGGACATACATTAACTCTGTGATATTCTTGCCAAAAATGTATAACTAGAATCTAATCACAAGGATACAAAAACCCAAATGAGGTATGTTTTACAAAATAACTAGTGTGTATTTTTCAAAAATGCTACAGTCAACAAAGTTTGAGGAATATTACAGATTAAAGGAGACTAAAGAGACATGAATAAATGCAATATGTAATCCTGAACTATATACTTGACCAGGAAAAGATGTTTATATAAAGGACAATATTGGGACACCTGATAAAATTTGAATGTATACTGTTGATTAGATAATAGTATTTTATCAGTAAAATTCCTGATTCTGATATTGTACTGTAGTTATGTAGAACTCCACAAGCCTGGCCCAAGTTGGAGATAACCGTGTCTCCTGTCTGTGGCACTTCCTCAGTAAGACGACAGCTACCTATCTGCCAATCCCATAAAGCACTCCTATCTGTTCTTTTACCTGCTGTGCCTCTCACTATTTATTTAGTTAATAGAGATAAGCATAAGCTATAATAACATCAACCACTGATAATTTATAAAAACAATCATAATCACCGATCATGATCTAAATGTTAGAGATAATTGGTGATCTTTCTCTAATAGCGAGACATCTGAGAAAAATGTTCTCAGATTATTAAGAATGATTCCCAAGAAACACTATGAAGGTAAAGTCTAGGCATGGAAACACTTGGCACCAAAAGGATTCAACACAATCCTAAATGAGTCTGGCATGAAGTTAACATATCCATCTGTATCTATCTTCTCAGATGTGCTTTATGTGAAAGATTTAATTAGTGGTGAATCATAAGAATAGAACTCAAAGTTTCATCAGAAAGCTTATATTACAATTGAATGGAATTTTATTTTAAGAAATCTTAATTCCAGAAGTCATAAGAATTTACTGACTTGGTGAGATGTGGATACAAATTATTTTTACCAGAGTCTCTACTATTCTCCTCAGATTCCTCCTCTTCATCATCATCGGAGTACTTTTTCTTTGGAGTCTTTCTCCGCAAACGCCTGCTTTGCCTCATTGGCCGGGAGGGATGTCGCCTTAGTCTTCGGCTACAGAAATCAGTGTCGCTGTCATCATTAGATGGTGGGTCTTCTTCACTTTCATCTGGGTTCTCATCAGATACTACAAACTCATCTTGAGATCTGTCCAAGAGAAACCAAATGAATTATGATGGTACACTTAAAACCGTGAACCCGTTTTTGAGTTCTGAGTTCAAATTCTAACAAGTCCAGTGAATTATTAAGTAACGTTTAATGTAAAATATCCAGTTAACTGTATCAGTTTCCCTGTTTATAAAATGAAGAGATGTTTTGCCCCCTCTCCTTTTTTTTGAAGGAGTTATGAACATGAATGGATGCTGATTTTTGTACGTAAATTGCTTTGGCCTTTTGGGAAGTCCTCCACATACCTCAAATTCAACATGCCCAAAAGTGACCTCATTATTTCCTAACCTACTCCTCTCTTCTGTTCCCTAGCCTGGTATTTGGTACTGTCACCCATCCAGTAATTCAAAGCAGAAACATGGTATTTATCCTAATTTCTTTCTCCCTTTTCATTTCTCACATCTAATCAATGACTAATTCCTCCCAAGTCTATCTCATAAAGATAATATCTCAAACCTGATACCTCTTCTCAGTTCAGGCTCTCATATCCCATCTAAACTACTACAGCAATTCCCCAAAGTCTCTTTAATCTCTACACTCATTTCCCCTCAGTAAATCCTCCGAACAAATGCCAGGATGAATCTTTCTAAAACATAAACCTCATATTAATCTGGTATTTAAAACCATTCAGTGGGTTTTCATCATCTTCAGGAAAGAGTCCAAATTCTTATGCATGACAAACAAAATACTCCATCATCTGGTTCCTTTTTATGTCTTGGCCACATTTCCAGCAGGGCACTTTCTGCTGCTTCCTCAATTCTTCTTATCCTGACACACCAGCAGTTTCCTAAATATTCTATGACGTTTTATGCCTGGCTGCCCTGGACAGGATTTCTCTGCTTAGAATACTTTCTTTCCTTCACTGCTTCTAATCTCAAATTCATCAATCTGCCCAATTCATTCTTAACATTTCAGATAAAGCTTTATTTCTACTCTGAGGCTTTCCTTGACCTCCCTGGATTGATCTGGCCCTTCTCTGTACCCTGACTTATGTTTTAGTAGCAATCATGCAGAATGACTTTTTTGTGGTTTATATGTTTGTTTCCTCCACTAAACAATGAGAGGAGAAACTCTGTGGTATTCTTTCCATACCTGTTCTGCAGGGAAGCCTTTCCTGATCTTCTATACTGAATTACTTGCCCCAACCCAAACCCCTATGGGTCACCAGAGAATAGTTTCTAAATACTCATACCTGTCCACTTCTCACATTTGACTGGGAACCTCTCATGGTCATGGTGGCAGAAGGTGGCACAGAGGTACACCACAAATGAATGCTAACTGCTGTTCATGAAATTTAAATACAATGTTGAATATTAAACCAACAAGCATAGGGACTTCCCTTCCCTGGTCCAGTGGTTAAGACTTGGCACACCCAATGCAGGGGGCCCAGGTTCGATCCCTAGTTGGGGAACTAAGATCCCACATGCTGCATCGTGTGGGCCACCCCCAAAAAACAAACCCATAAAACTTCGTTTTAATCTAGAAAGAACCAAAATCACCATCGCTGAATTTGTTTAAAGTATCCTGAAAACAGATTGTCTATGTGCATGAAGAACAAAAGCTCCATCAGAGCAGGGCCGAGCTTATCTGGTAGGCCTGTTCAAGCCTGGACGTAGAGAATGGGATCTACTGACAGACCACGCACCCATCACTGATCTTGAATTCATCCTCACTCTCTTCTTCATCCAGGTTGCTGTCACTGTCCAGATCATTTAGTCGCCGGCGTTTCTTCCGGCGAGCAGCAGCTGCCCTCTGGGGTCGTTTATTTTCTTTTCTTTCTTCATCCAAAATAGTAGAGATATCTTTGCCACGGTGGCCAGTGATAGTGGAGATATCTTTTCCTCGGCCAACTCCTGAGTCCAGGGGGAAGGGTGTAGGGCAGGTGAGGGGAAGACAGGGAGGGAGAGAGAAAGACAAGTATATGTTTATTAAAAGCTTCCCTTTAATATCTACAGATTGTCCTTAGCAGATTTTCATTCGATTTCTTTATTTTCTTCCTACAGATATGCAATTTTCTCACAACTTTAGCTGACAGAGCTCTCTTTTGTTTATCCTACTAAATAGAAGTTTACTATGTAGAGAACTTGCTTCTTCAAAAATTTTGGTATGATTCACCCTTTTAAAGTGTATAATTCATAGGTTTTTAGTATAGTCACAAAGTTGTGCAACCATCACCACTAATTCCACAGCATTTTTATCACCCCAAAAAGAAACCTCATACCTATCAGCAGTCACTCAAGAATCTCTTCTTGGGGCTTACCTGGTGGTGCAGTGGTTGAGAATCTGTCTGCTAATGCAGGGGACACGGGTTCGAGCCCTGGTCTGGGAAGATCCCACATGCCACAGAGCAACTAGGTCCGTGAGCCACAACTACGGAGCCTGTGCGTCTGGAGCCTGTGCTCCGCAACAAGAGAGGCCGCAATAGTGAGAGGCCCGCGCACCGCAATGAAGAGTGGCCCCCCTTGCCACAACTAGAGAAAGCCCTCGCACAGAAATGAAGACCCAACACAGCAAAAAGTAAAAAATAAATTAAAAAAAAAAAAAAGAATCTCTTCTTGAAAGCTGTCTTTTGGATGTGGCTGTAGAAAGAGGCCAATCCATTTAAAAATTTTTTTTTTAAACTGTGTTTGCAGGGCAGAGAAAGTGACAATTTAGCAGCAAAGATATACATAAGGCACACATGTCTGGAAAAGCTAGTGACTTCTTCAGTTTTACTACAAACAGCCTACTTATTATTAATCCTTTCTAGAGCTTTCATAATAACACTGGAGCACTGGTGATTTCCTACATAGCTCTTTAATTAAATTATCTTCAAATTCTTCTATTTTAATGTCACCCATTAAAGACTATGAAATTAATAAATTGATTTTTAATTTAAAGCAATCATTTAGATTCTGATTATCCATAATTTTTGTGACTTTGTAGCAGCAGTGATCTAAAAATGGAAAGACAACTGCAAAGTTTTCTGTTTGGAAGCAGAAGAAAATTTTTTAATCTAGGGAAGAACATTTAACCTAGGGAGGAACATTTATGTTTCATATCAGATTACAAAATACTACTACTTTTAACATAATTAGAAGCTCTGAGTCTATACATTGACACCGTGTCCAGAGATTATTTTCAGTCTCAGACAGTTAACATCAGTAGTGATCGTGATACATACTGAGGAGAATAAGAAAATATGCTTGCTCACTGCTTCTAATCAGGGCATTTTAGTTAACATATTTGCCGAGTTAGATGAAAAAGAGAGAATGATAAACACATACCTCCTCCATCAGCCTCTTTAATATCATCTTCTATAGCTTCATCAATTGCTTCATCAAACTCATCAAATCTAAAATACATACAACAATCACATTACAGCCTGTCCTGGCATATGGGTGAGGAAAATTGCCTCTGAAGTGAAAAAGGGCTGAATGTGAAACTGCTCTCTGCTACTTTGGGGCTGTGGGACTTCGATTAGACCACCTCGGTCCTGTTAACCTCAATTTCTTTGGTAAAACAGAGTTTTGTAAATCAGTATCTAATTCTAAGTTGTTTTTCATTTTCAAAGATCACCTACACCAGGCAGCAACAAATATTTTTGTAATGGGCTTTGTAGACTGTACAATCTCTGTCGTAACTACTCAACTCTGCCATTGTAGTGCAAAATCAGCCACAGACAATATAAGTGAATGAAAAGTAGCTGTGTTCCAATATAACTTTATTTATAGACACTGTGATTTGAATTTCATGTAATTTTCAAATAATTTTATCCTTCTGGTTCTTTTTTCAACCATTTATAAATGTAAAAACCACTCCTAGGTCACGTACTATACACAAACTGGCAGTGAGCTGGATTGGCCCACAGGCCAACCCGATTATACAAATCATATGACAAGGTAAACTGAACAAAATTCGTGTTCCAGAAATAATACTAAGTGTGAGAAGTATACAACTGTTGTTATTAAAGATTATATTATTATTATTACTGAAATTCATATACAGATGGTCAGAATTTTAAAACTAGGTAAACATACTTTATCTCACAAGGGCTATTTCCTCCAACTTAAAGCAAAAAACCAAGACTAGATGATTCCTAAGATTTATTCACATACAAAATTCCTTTCACTTTACAACTGAGGTGACCAAAAGAAAAAGTGACTTGAAGATCATGTAAATATGGTAATTACTAGCCACATGTGGCTATTTATATTTAAAATAATTAAACTACAAAATGCTGTTCCTCACTAGCCATATTTCAAGTGCTCAACAGTGACATATGACTACTGATTGCCATACTGGACAGCAAAGTAACAGAACATTTCCATAACCACGGTAAATTGGACAGCATTGGATTAAAGTTACACAGTGATTAACAACAGAGTTAAGACCAATAGCCAGGACTTCCCTGGTGGCGCAGTGGTTAAGAATCCGCCTGCCAACGCAGGGGACACGGGTTTGATCCCTGGTCCAGGAAGACCCCATATGCTGCAAAACAACTAAGCCCGTGTGCCACAACTACTGAGCCTGTGCTCTGGAGCCCGCGAGCCACAACTACTGAGCCCGTGCACCACAACTACTGAAGCCCGCGAGCCTAGAGCCCGTGCTCCGCAACAAGAGAAACCACCGCAATGAGAAGCCCGCACACTGCAACGAAGACCCAACGCAGCCAAAAAGAGAAAAAGAATAAAATCAAAAATCCTTAAAAAAAAAACAATGACTAATAGCCAAATATTTTGCCTTTTGAGTTGAGAAACTCATTACAGCTATAGATTTCCTCTCTAGGAAAATATATACCTACACAAACATAACATTTTACGTATAATTTCAGAGGATTCACAAGTTTCAGGTTAAGAACTCTTCTTCTACATATTTTTACATGCAACAGTTTACTTCCAATTTTTTCATGATTATAAACAATGCTATGAAAAACATTCTTATAGATATAGCTTAGCTTTTCCTTAAGATAAATTCTGAGAAAGTAAAAATCTGTGTATCTATTCATCAGGCTAGAATAACAGATTAAGATACAGCCAGATATAAAGTTAATGGAAAACAGGATTTCTCCGAAGGACAAGATGCAGCTGTAAAGTGCCATAACAATCTGTTTCTTTGAGCCACTACTACTTTCTTACTGAGACACTCTGTTTTCTAAATTCAGAGACCATCAGAATCCTTGGACAAAGGAAATTACAGCAGTAAGAATGAAACACCCACCCCTGCCTAGAGGATCTAAGTCAGTTTTAACACAAATAAGCAGCCTTGATTTACATTCCAGATTCAGAGTTTGGATAAGGGGTTGGACACAACACTCCACACTCTATCTTCATTGTTTTCAAGTAAATAGGACCCTGTGTCTACCATGCCGTACACATATGATACTGACCCTTTCACAGTCCTGCTTTGCTTTGAGCCTTACTCTTCATTTAAATTTCATCTAAACTCTACCATTCCTCAGTATCTTTTCATAACTCTATCTTTTCTTTTGTTTGGTGAGATGCCCCTTGGTTCCACTATGAGATTTTGTTGGATTATAGGTTTGTTCCTGGTATTCTTGCTACAAATAAAATTGTTGGCTTAAAGGCATACAAATTGTTCTTCAAGGGTTGTAGCAATTTAAAATACAACCATGAAGTGAATTTTACCGTTAAGATTTTTTTGCTAATACGGAAAAACAAAATTATTTTGTTCCTTAATTTTAATTTGAATACCCAGTAAAGCCAATATTATTTTCATGTTTACTGGTCATTTTTACTTTTTCATTCGCAAGTACTGGTTTGTGTCCTTTCCCCATTTTATTAGCCAGTATATTCATCTTTCCTTACAGATCTGTAAGAGCTTTTTATGTATTAAAGATTTTAACATCTTTGTCATATGTTGCAGTTATTGCTATCCAAAGTGTATTCCTCACCCCCCCTTTTTTTTGGGCCACGCCGTGGCATGCGGGATCTTAGTTCCCCAACCAGGGATCAAACCAATGCTCCCTGCAGTGGAAGTGCTGAGTCTAAACCACTGGACCACCAGGGAAGTCCCCAAAGTGTATTTCCCCTTTAAGCTTTGCTTATTTTTTCAAGTTTTGAGACAGGAAAACTGACATTTTGTCCTGCTATCATTACAAATATGTGCCCATCCCATCCCCAGTCAGCATCCTCTCAAATAAACAAACACAAATCATGCTGTCTAGTTCTAATCTTCAAAATACATGGAAACTTAATTTTTCTTAAGGAACTGATTTCCTAACAAAAATGGCTTTTTATCCTTGACTTCAGAAATGTTAATGTCTGAAGTATGCAACAGTCTTTGCAGATACCATGTGGAAAAACTATTTCCACTATGAAAAAAACTATATACTCACTGTTATTTTAAAAACTCATAAGCCATTCCTTTTGAATTTTAACTCCTTTACAAAATTTCTTTGCAAGCAAACATTTTCTTTTGTAAGTGCTTTTTGTCTGAGTCTTTCTTAATTTTATATAATCAAATTTCCTTTTCACTATTTTTTCTGTGTTTGGTGTTATACTTAAAAAGTTGCTCCTTACATAAGAATATGTATCTTCCTTACCTCCTTTTGGGAACTAGGCAGGGTATAAATAAATGAATCACACAATACATATTATGATAAAAAACACAGTTTATATTACTGTTATATAATTTTAAGCTGAAGGGATCAGCTGGGTTAGTTCACCATCATAGGTATGTCAACCAAGACCCAGGGAAATGGACCAACCACTCAAAGATACATGGCTAATTAGTGGCGTGGTGAGGGCTATAATCTGAAGTCTTCTGGCCCCCAATCCAATGCTCCTTCCAGTCAACTTTGACATCATCCTCTGTTAGGAGCTATAAGAATCCGATAAACAATTATTAAATGATAGTAGTGATGAAATTTTTTTTTGGGGGGGAGCGTTTCTTTTCTGTGTTGATATATAAGTGCTTTAGATTTTATCCTCACAACAGTCCCATTGCAACCCATGTACAAAGTAAATTCTAGGTGTATTTATTAGAGCTTGAATATGACAAATAAAACTTAAAAAAAATATATTAGGGGCTTCCCTGGTGGCGCAGTGGTTGAGAGTCCGCCTGCCGATGCAGGGGACACGGGTTCGTGCCCTGGTCCGGGAAGATCCCATATGCCGCGGAGCGGCTGGGCCCGTAAAGCCATGGCCACTGAGCCTGCGCATTGGGAGCCTGTGCTCTGCAATGGGAGAGGCCACAGCAGTGAGAGGCCCACATACCGCAAAAAAAAAAAAAGAAAAAGAAAAAGAAAAAATTACTAAGAAGCAGAAGGAAAAAAGAAAAACTGAGAAGAAACATACAAATGCCCAACAAGCACATGAAAAGATGCTCAACATCACCAACCATCAAGGAAATGCAAATCAAAATCATGAGACATCACCTCACATCTGCTAGGATGGCCGCCATGAAAAAAACAAAAGCAGACAAGTGTTGGCAAGGGCGTGGAGAACCCAGAAACTCTGTACACTGCTGGTGGGAATGGAAAATGGTGCAGCTACCATGGAAAACAGCATGGCGGTTCCTCAAAAAAAACAAAAACAGAACTACCATATGATCCAGCAATCCCACTTCTGGGTATATACCCAAGATGAAATGCTAATAAAACAAATTTCTTCTCCCATTGAAAACCACAATTACATCAGGATTGAAAGACAATACAGTTCCCCTATGATGCTTGTTCTGATAATGTAAATTTGTTCCAACATAACTGATATATTAGGAAATAATTCAAGCATACATGTATTTCATACTTGCTTATATATAATTTTCCTTGTGAGAAACACTAGGTAAATGTAGAAAACTGCACCAGCTGTGGAGGAATACACAAAACAAACACGTGCACACACCTTACAAATATTTACCAGCTACCCAAGCTCATCATGTGTGTTATAAGCTAGAGCCATCTGCATCTGGTATTACAACTTTCTGGCTGATTTCAAATAACTCTCCTTCTACCACTACACAACAATTTACAAACTGCAACTCTCCTCACAATCACTTCACAGACAAGCTTCAGGTCTTTTTTCAACATAAAATGTCATATTTATTGTAGTACTTGTTATTTCTTAACCACTTAAGATGTGTCAAATGGTACTCCCATTGTTATCTTTTTTTTTAATGTGTCACTAATGAAGTTTTTGAGTGTGTGACCCTAACTCCATATTTCCCATAATCCCTATAGTTTTTGTGCAATTTTGCACACAATGGCAATTTTTAGGAATGCATTTGTTGTGTTTTAGTAGAATTGACTTTAACACTTGCACTTTCCATTAGTAGGTTTTGACTTCACTAGTTTTAATGATTTTATTAAAAAACAGTACTTTTTCAAAGTTTTTTTTTAAGGAATAAGATGGACACCATTCCCCTAAATATTAAGGATTTTACTCTTACTGATCCTACTGCATTTTATTTTATTTATAACGGTTTATAGAAAAACCCAAACAAACTTTTCGGCCAACCCAAAATAAAGTTTTAACAATAACAACAGAAACTACACAAGGGGAACTCTTTCATGATCACTGACAAAAGTTTATAAACAGGAAACAAGCTTGAAGTTCTATAAAATCAACTCTGTTTTCCATCTCCAGTTATTCAAGTTAAAAGACTGTTTTGGTGTTGTTTAACAATGGTCTAAAATAATTAAAATATCATTTATTTATTATTTGAGTGAGACAGGGTGGTTTCGTGGAAAGAACACTAGACGAACAAACAATTAGGAGATAATGTTTTAGTCTAGGTTTAGCTACTAACAGAGTGACTATGGAAAAATCTCTCTCTGATATTTCTGGTGGCAGATGGTAAACCAGACTATATTTATTGAGTCTCTCAATAGGCACTGATGGAGCACTATGCTAGCTGTAAAGAACAGAGGGATGCATAACACGGACATGGCACTTACCTTCATGTTAACAGTATAGTGTGGGAGAGCAATATTAATCAAAAAATTAAAATCATGATTGTTACAAATATAGAAGTACTTTCAAGAAAAATAACTGGATGCTATGAGGGCATATAATAGAGGGGTTTGATTAAGAGAGGATTGTTAACAAGGTAAAAAACAGGAGGGAAATTCAAGTAAACAGTCTACACAAAGGGACCGAAAGAAGACAGTGTGGCTAACCTGAGAGAGTAAGGGAAAATGTGGATGAGGTGGAGCTGAAAGGCTAAGTGCAGGGCAGGCTGTGCAGTGCCTGTGGGCCTTGTTAAAGGCATCGGTTCTTATCCCCAGAGCTACAGAAATTGGACAAAGTATGTTAAACAGAAGAGGATAACACGAGCAAATTACATTTGGAAGAGATGATGTTGGCTGCTCTAAAATTCTATGATTCTAAAGACGGTAAGTAAGAAATATATATATAATTTCTAATCATCACTGTCATTGTAATGGGAAAAGCATATACTTTGGGGTCAGGTTGTTTCAAAAACATTTTCCACTCCTTCATTCTCACAGATTTCATACCTATAACTTATACATTTCCGTGTTCTTGTTGACCTCCTTTCAAGCAAGTTTGCTTTGGATTTTTTGGAATCTTTTTTCTTTTCTTCATGATCTTCAGAAAAATCTGGCTCCTGATTTAAAAATATGATAATAAGTATATAGGTTATTAATCACAACAGAACAAAGTTCCTTGGAATTAATAGCTTTCTAATGTCCATCTAGGCAGCACATGTGAAAGGTTTAAAAAAAGTGAAATGATTCCCATAAAACTGAATAAACATGGCAACACTACGTACAGAGATTAAAAAGAATATTGGTGATCAAAGGATGAAAACACTTCTGTATTAAACTTATGCTTTTGTGAGTTTATAATTACCTCTTTTAAAACAATCATGATGAAGTCTATCCACCGATAATGAAACTTAACACATATAAATCAAAAGATATGCTGAATAAATGAAATAATGGGTTTAGAAGAAGAAAGGGGCAAGGTGCTCCAGAAAAATAACTAACCAAGACAGGTTATTTCAGTGTGTGATTTAATTAAGCCTGAATGAAAGTGCATATGAAACTAAGAAAATTTCTTCATTTCAAATGAATATCATGTTACATATACTTTCACTCATGAGATAGCTTTCTCAATTATAAATTAGATTAATAACTGCAAAACAATGGTATCCCTTCAAAGAAACTGAACTGTAAGAACACAAATTGAAGTTTCTGATAACCCCCAAAGCAGGGAATTAAAAACCAAATCTCCCTGAACTATTTTTTAGTCACTTCACATAAATAGCACATAAAGAAGCTAAAAACGAATTACCCAATTTACGGTACAAAAAAAAAAAAAATAGAACATAAACTCCGTGGGGTGAGCTTTAAACTTGGTTTGGATGTGATATTACATTTTGGGGCTATCTGCATATACATAATTTTAACCATGAGGGAAATGGGTGATTTCTTTTTTTTTTTTTTGTGGTATGCGGGCCTCTCACTGTTGTAGCCTCTCCCGTTGCGGAGCACAGGCTCCGGACGCGCAGGCTCAGCAGCCATGGCTCACGGGCCCAGCTGCTCCACGGCATGTGGGATCTTCCCGGACCGGGGCATGAACCCGCGTCCCCTGCATCAGCAGGCGGACTCTCAACCACTGCGCCACCAGGGAAGCCCTGGGTGATTTCTTTAAGGTGCTAAATTTTCATTTTTAATAAAATAGGTATACTATATATTTAAAACCACTCATATTACATAAAGTGAGTTAAATTTTAGAACAATTTTGGCAGTCTCCTCTTTAAAAATACTATAAACCAGAAACTTACTTGTGGAGGAATGATGTTTTCAATACTGATACCCACATACACCAAGCGTTCTTTCCTTTAAGTAAAAAACAAAAAAGCACACAAAGTGAGATTTGCTAAAAATAAAATTGTTATGAAAACATTACTAACACAGATAATACTAAAATTATGATTCATGGTAACAGCAGAAGCTAGGTCACAGACATGTTAGTTATTATCCATGAAACTTATAATATTGGTATCTGTGGCAGGCACAAAACTTCCTAAAGGTATGAAAACTTAGCTTTAGAAGTGACTTATGCCAGGTAAAATAAAACCTGTAAGTGAAACAGACAATGAAATCTGATGAAAAGAGTCATGCTTGTGACTCACTGATGAAGTGATTAGATGGAACACCAACTCTGGACAAACTGGATCTTTGTTATGCTGGAAGTTCTCAGTAATATCGTATGTGAATGATTCTAAGACCATCCACTTCTTGTTTGCAGAGAAGAAAACCAGCAATACAGCCATATGTCTCTGCACTCTAGGATGCTTACAACAAAGATATCTTCAGAGCCAGTTAAGACTTCTCCAGAAAATGTGGATTTATGGACACTAATGACATAAAGTTTCATTTCAAAGAAATCTTTGTTGATTTTAATTCAACAAATTTTACACAACGAATTGCTATACAGAACAGAAGCTTTCTCTGGTTCTCCCAAAGTTAATTCAAATACACCAAGAACAGCTGAGCTTTTACATATGTGCCAGTGTATGTTCAACTAAACAGAAATAGTAACCACTCTTCCTCCCTTTATTTGTGATGTCCCATATAGGACATTAATGATCCAGTTGTGTGGGTCCTTTAGTACACAGCCTTTACTGCCCCATAAACCCTGGGTTAACAAGAATTTTATAGTCTTTTTAAGAGATGGGTTATGAAGCTATTAAATAAAACTGGCATGTAAGAAAATAAAGTTATTTTAATCAAAACTTAAAAAAAAATTAGTACAGTTAATGAACTAAAAACTAGCAAAGGAAGAACAGTACTAGCTGAAATTAATAGGAAAGGCTACGTGGATAATTCAAAACTTCAGCTCTCTGTTATTAAATATGTCTGACATGTCCCTCTTTACATTAACCAAGTTTATTGTGGTATCAGTTTCCTCAAAAGCTCTATTTTCACTTGACCATTATTTCTCTTCTCAACTCAATGGAAAAAACACTTAGTCGTGTTCCATGTTAGGTCTTGACTTGTGTCAGGCTTGGAAATCCAAAGGTAAGTGAGACATAGTTCTTGCCCTCACAATTATTTAACAACTAACTGTAGTCCATTACGAGCAGGTATAATGGAAATGAGAAAAAGGAATGGATTTTCTCTGAAGAGCTGAGAAACTGGGGAAGGCTTTAAGTAGGTGGTAACATCTGAGGAAGATCTTGAAGGCAGGTATGATTCTCATCAAGGCATTCTCTTGCTCAGTAATCTCATGGAAAGTCACATCTTCCATTCTATCTCACCACCTAGTTCAATGATCATATTGGGCCCAGACCTTATTATTACCAATAACCACACCCTTTCTAAAATTTCAATTTCAAGGAACCTGTTCTCTGACTTCTACTGACTCACTTTCCAGCTCACTCCCTCTGTTACACTGATTTCAACCATTCCCTGACTCCAGTGGGACCTCTATCCATTGACCCTACCCTTTTTTCACTGTCCGGCACTCCCTTTGTGTCCTTACTTTCCCCCTTACCTGGCTTAGACTCCATGGTCCATCATTACAAATACTCCTTTGCATACACTCTCAAATTCCTTGTCTCTTTCTCTCCTTCCCTCTGTTATATTACCTGGAAAATTCCAACCCTGATTAAATCCAACTCTCTGCTAGCAAAGCACTAGTAACAGTACTTTGGAAGTACATAGCTATTTTGAATTCCCAATAATTTCTGGCACGAAGTCCAGGAAGGGACATTTACATATCAGCTGAATGGACTTCTGAAACATGAGATTTCACAGAGCATCACAGCTCCAGCTCTATAGACAGTTGCTGGCTAGTTACTAATTACTCACTGACACATCCTTCTTTTCCACCATACCGTAGAGCCACATATCATACACCTCATGTTGATTACATTGCCCAGCATAAAGCAGGTGCTCAATAAATGTTCATTAAATGTTGACTAAAAGAACAAACAAGGGGAAAGATGCTCTAGCGCTATGACATAGACAGTAAGCAAGGCTCTAAGTTGTTAGGATGAATGCTAGAGAAATTATTTCACAGATTTGAAACAGGATGAATAAAAATGCTCACTTTTAAAAAGAGATGAAGTCACCTGTATTTACCGTTAATATATTATTTACTTTAGAAACATACATATTTTGCTATTTAGAACTCCTAATATATACATATATTAGGAGTTATAAATAATGAAAGCTTTGTTAATCAGATTTTTGGGGGAATTCACAAACAACAGTAACAGTTAACTTGCCTTGTTAGAATGGTCTCGTATAGGATTTAGTGTGATGTAAAGGCACAATAACAGATGTCCTCTTAAAGGATGACATTTAAGTAAAGAGGATTACCAAGGATAGAAGAGAAAGTAGATGAACTAGTAAATGGGAGACCAATAATATAAACAAATGTGGCACATTTTAACATAAATTTCTAAAACTGAAAGTATTTCTTAACTGCAGCAGCATATTCTAAAGTGTGTGAGGGAAGAGTAAAATATACGTTCACCAATCTTTCCACATAGAAAATGTACAAGCATCACAGGCCTCCAAAGAATAAACGGATATAATGTGAGTATGAGACAAACTCTTAGTGGTTTACATTCTTGGCTTTTAGAGAGAATCTACTTTCTTCCAAGTCCTTAAAGGGTGAGCCTATTAGCCATCTACACTGCTAAGTCAGATCAGCTTCAGAACATGAACTCATTTCTCAGAAGGGCAAGCAGATTGCAGGAAGACCGAGTCTAATTTTTAATTATGATTTAATTTGAAGCATCCTTAGTTAGATCTTTTCCAGTGTCAAAAATTACGACAGGAGCAGTTCGTACATCAAAATAGTCCTAATAACTATATACAGGACTGTCAGTTCCTAAATATAAAGGTATTTAGACAACCAATTAAAAAAAAAGTACTACTTTTATCTCCTAGTGAACTTCAGAGATAAACTTTGCCTTTAAACTAAGCAGCATACATCATGAACCAGAGAGAGCTCAAGGTGAGCAGTAAAGAGGAAAAAGGATCTAGAAGTTGAACTCATTTTTAAGGTTCAACTTGGCACAAAGTGTGTGGACTATGGAATAAGCAGACTGTCTCAACGCAAACTAAAGTTTTGAGGGGAATACTATGTGACAGAAGGTAAAAGTTAAAGTAGCAGCAAATGAAGGAGCCATCAGGAGACACTGCTTAGATTTTTCTCAGATGGGCATCAAGTCCTACTGATTAATCCTCTGAAAATTCTCTTCAACCTCTCTACTGTATTATCATGATGACTGCTCTAGTTCAGGCCTCACTGGCTCTCACAGACTTTATTCCAACAGCCTCAACTCTAATTCCTTCTTCTTACTGTTACCAGGGCATTTTTTCTGAAATAAAATTCTGATTATGCACATCCCTCCTTTGATGGCTCCCCCATGCCTCTAGAGAATAATTCAAATTTCCTAGCCAGTTATGCAAAGCTGTTCATAATTTGGCCTCAGTTTCCTTTATAGCTTCATCCCCCACCACTCTTTTACACTCTCTCTGCTTGTACTGTGCTCTTTGCCTGAAATATCCTTTCTCTGCATGTCCACCTATATAACCCCTAGTTATCTTCCAAGGACTTCCCTGATAACCCCAACTCCTAGGAGAACTAAAGTGCTCCTCCACAATGTTCTAGTATTGCTCTAAATATACCTCGATTTGTCTACTTTACTGAATCACTGGTTCATACATCTGCATCCTCTGGCAGAAGGTGAGCTCCAGGTAAGCAAGAGCTTTGTCTTAATTCATCTTTTCTCTTCAGTTTGGAACACAGCAGGAATGAAGGAATGTTTAGCAATAGACTAATCAACAAAGGTACATATAAATATAAATAAATACAAACTTACTGTCTTGATTTTGAGCCCCCTTTAAAGATTAAGCTCAACTCCAATCTTACCTCCTCCAAGAAGCCTTCTTCAACTGCTTTAGACCACACTGCAGTGGCATATTGAAAAGGGAGGCATTGCTTACAGTCAGTAGGACACATTTCAGCATTTAAATGCTCTTTATTTCACCAGTGTTAATTCTGCCCACCCAAAGAGATGACATGGGTAACTAAACTGTAGACCAGTTCTTACAGTTTTCTTGTACTCCCTACATACTTAGCTACATATACTCCACAATACTTGGGTCAATACTTATTCAGAGTAGGTTCTGATATACATTTTAGATCAGGGATTGGCAAACTTTTCCTGTAAAAGGACAGATAATAAATTAGGTTTGGGTAACAAGGTCCCTGTTGCAACTACTCAACTCCGCTGCTGTAGTGCAAAAGTAGTCACAGGCAACATATAAACAAATGAGCATGGCTATGTTCCAATAAAACTTTATTTATGGACAATGAAATCAGAATATACAATTTTCATGTGCCATGACATATGATTTTTGGTTTTTTTCTAATCATTTAAAAAAGAAACAACCATTCTTAGCCGGGCCATATTTGGCCCACAGGTCAGAGTGTGCCAAACCCTGCTTTAGACAGACACATTAGTCTATACTGGAAGACAATTCTGAGGTCAAATTCCCAAGTAAAACATTAACACACATATCACAATACCTGCGTTCAGCACGCTCCTTCTTCTTTAAGGCAACATCCAAATCCTGCAATTGTTCCTCTAATTTTTCACACAGTAGTTTCTGAAAAAATAAAACAGATGAGTGTCATTTTACACACCTTTCCACAATCATTTGTCTCTTGCCTATTAGCTACAGATACCATGCTATTGAGAGCTGATAAGGGGCCACGTAGCGAACACTGAAATGTTCCTTATATTTAATTAAATAAAGACATGCTGCTTCAGTTCATCCACTGAACTGAAGATGAGCAGGGTATCTTTAAAGTAACACACATGTTAAAGAAACTTATAGCTTTGCTGAGAAACATGTTCAATGCCTATCTTGCTAGCAGTAATCAATGTTTAAAATAGCATTTGGTTCACTGTATATACATGACAGTGATTAAAAATTTTTTTAAATCCTAAGACATTTTTAAGGAAGAAGGTTTATGTACAATAAAAATACAATGGTGGCAATCACTATTTTTTAAAAAAGAGAATGGAAAAAAATTTACAAAACCATGCCACATGGTTACTGGGTCAAAACACAGCTGAAGAATGTAATTGCTAAAGTGATGCTAAGCCAAAAAAATTCCACTTTACTAAGAAATGCAATAAAGGCCATCTTTTTTTTTTTATGGCTGCACTGTGCGGCTTGCGGCATCTTAGTTCCCCAACCAGGGATCGAACCCATGCTCCCTGCAGTGGAAGTGCGGAGTCCTAACCACTGGACTGCCAGGGAAGTCCCAACACCATCATTTTTAAAGTAAAATGAGACTGGGCTTGTGAGAGAAAAGACCTCTTGGATGCAAAAAAAATATCCTGCTCTTCAGTTTTAAAAGGAATCCACCTGAATCGAGATACGAGAGAAACAGAATCCATGTTTCTATTCATAGTAATATTATAATGGTGCATAATTCATAATACCATCTATAAGACTGACAAAAAGAAGGTAGGCAGAAATGAAAGAGAGAATGAAACAAAGGGATAAACAAAAGGAAGAAACTTACTTCTTCCCTTGTATATTATCTTAATTTGGGGGGTTTTTGTGCCTTTAACGAATGTGAGAAAAAAATAAACCAGAGATTATAATTTTACAAAACCCAGAGGTCTTCTAAGAATTGCTTTGGAAAAAAAATAAAGGGAAGAACTAAAAGATACTAATAAAAGGTAGTTGTTTTTTGGGGTTTTTTTTGCGGTACGTGGGCCTCTCACTGTTGTGGCCTCTTCTGTTGCGGAGCACAGGCTCCGGATGCACAGGCTCAGCGGCCATGGCTCACGGGCCCAGCCGCTCTGCGGCATGTGGGATCTTCCCAGACTGGGGCATGAACCCGTGTCCCCTGCATCGGCAGGCAGACTCTCAACCACTGCGCCACCAGGGAAGCCCTAAAAGGTAGTTTTTATCAATAGTCTCTAGTTTCACAGAAATTTAAACAAGAGATGAACAATATCTACAAATTGAAGATTAAAATGTTTAGTGGCTGTCAAGAAATATTAATTTAAACATAAAATCAAAGACTGGAAAAACAAAACTGTGCTGGGTCATCATACATGTTGGCAAGGGGGGCAGAACCATTCTCCATCTGGGATGATCATGAGAGGAGGGCGAAGGCAGGCAGTGTGGTATCCACTGTCACAAGAGTCGCACAGGAGAATCTGAAATAAACCACAGATTAATTGTCAACCTAACTATGACTAATATTCAATGACTCAAGTTAAATAAGGACATTCTATATTTCTTAGCATAAAACTAAGTAATATACTATACTATACTCTTTATCTGCATATAGCATAATAATAAAAAAGCTCTGATAATTAGGATCCTAACACGTCTTTTTTTTTCGGGGGGGGCCTCACTGCACAGCTTGTGGGATGTTAGTTCCCTGACCAGGGATTGAACCTGAGCCCTTGGCAGTGAGAGTGTGGAGTCCTAACCACTGGACCGCCAGGAAACTCCCCTCTAAGATATAATTTTTTTTATTTTATTTTTTTTTCTAATATAATTTTTTTAAAAAAAATTTAGAACCAAAAAAAAAAAATGTTAAGCTAATAAATTAAGTGAAAAATAACAAGTCTTTTCTGAACTAGAGTTAAAATCCTTTTTTTGTACGCCATGAGGAATATAATACATTCTTTATAACAGAGTTTTATAGCTGAAGTACCATAAACTTCCCTACCACACACAGGATTTTTAAAATACAAATAATATCCACTGTAAATAGCATTTCAATTACCTATCTGTAAGAAACATTCATGGCTCCTTTTATCATGTAAATTCAAACATGAGAGGAATGGAACTACACTAAGGACAATTATGTTCAATAAAAAAGCTACGAATAATTAATCTTAAGCTGATTATTTTTTGCTATTCGAGTTTCAGATGACCAGTTCTCTAAAACTTAAAATGGTACACACTCATGAACTTAAAAAAATCATTTATTTTAAAATAATTTTAGATTTATGGAAGAGTTGCCAAGATAGGACACTAACGTTAATATCTTACATAACCATGGTACATTTACCAAAACTTAAGAAATTAACATCAGTATAAAACTATTAACTAAACAACAGACGTTATTCGGACTTCACCAGTTTTTCCACTATTGTCCTTTTTTTGATTCTAGGATCCAACCCAGGATATTACACTGCATTTCATCATCTCTTCTTAATTTCCTCTGATCTGTAACAGTATCTTGGTCTTTCTTTGCTTTCCATGACTTTGACAGTTTTGCAGAGTACTACTCAGATATTATGCAGACTGCCCTCAGTTTGGGTTTGTCTGATGTCTTCTCATGATTAGACTGAAGTTATGGGTTTTGGAGAATACCATAGAGGTGAAATGCCCTGCTCACTACATCATATCTGGGGGTACATGATAGTGTAACAATTTGATAACTTACTGTTCAAATTGTACAATATGACTTATTACTAGTGATATTAACTTTGATCACTTGGTTATAGTAGTGTCTGTTGTTTTTCATCACTGTAAAGTTACTTTTCACTTTCTATACTCTATTCTCATTAAAAGTGATAACTCCAGCCCATACTCACGGGGAAGGGAATTAAGCTCCACTTTCTGAAGAGAGGAGTATCAAAGAATTTGTAGAGATAAGTTAAAATCACCACAGTAATTAATAAATAATTGGGGGGAAGATATGTTGAAGTTATGCTACACCCTGGTTTTCCTTACAGCTTCACCCACTAGTTTTAGGACTCATCAGTGGATCTTGCTGCAATAATTATTACTGGGAATTCCCTGGTGGTCCAGTGGTTAGGACTCTGCGCTTCCACTGCCTGGGACCTGGGTTCGATCCCTGGTCTGGGAACTAAGATCCCACAAGCAAAACAAAACAAAACAATTATTACTGTGGTGTTCTAATGGTGATTTTCTGTTTTCCTCATGCCCTCAACATTTGCTATTTGGAATTCTTCTGTAAAAAAAAAAAAATGTCCCTCCCCCATTACCCCATTTTTTTGTTTATTCAATTATTTATTTTTATCGGAATGAACTAATGAATATTATTTTATTCCTTGGGTTATAATCTAAAACAATTATTTAATTTATTGTTCAAATTGTTCTAGCCATTGATATAGTAGGAGTTTTCAAGTTGGCCCCTGTGTCCTTAGGACTCATTTGCATGCTTTTATTTTTTTTTAAAGCACTTCCTTACTTTCTGGTAATACAGGATACTCTAGGCACATCTTATATTTTCCTTGCCCAAGCCTTAGAATCAGCCATTTTCCCCAGAAACACTGGTTCCTTTATTGGAGAATGGTATTTAGAAATCGAGATCTGGGTGCTGAGTGCTCACTGCTCCTGGGTATCCCTGATTCTAAGTTCTCACAGAGGACAGAGCTAGGAAATACATGTATGTATAGTACCCCATGTATATACATATATCTATATTAAAATAAGTATGAGTTCATACTAATAACTCACCATCTAATCCAGCACCACAGGGTTCATTCTAGCCTTCAGCCTTATTTGTAACGCCTTTAACAGTGAGAAAGCTGGCTCCCATTATCTACACTTTATTTATTTGTATATAGTTTCATTTGTATATAGTTATATATAGTTTCTGAATTGCTAACATGTACCATGGGGAGGGTTTAGAGTGGGGGATGGAATGTGCACACATTTTAAAAGTGGAAAACTCCCTTCTCCATTTGCTACCAATAGCCAGAATTCAATTTAAGTTATATTAACATTATACTTCAGTTATGTGATTGATTGCTTACATAGGCATATGTGGACTAACCTGGGCACCTGATTCTATTTATCACATCATTTCTATGTTAAAACATAATCTAAATTTCAAATAACAAAGTTAAAAATAAACTTTTAGAATTCAGTTTATTTCTAAAATGATGATTGTCTCTATTCTTCAAGAAAGGTAAAAACCCATTAAAATAAATACTACTACGTGAGATTTCCAAGCTTCAGGCAATGATCCACTTATTTTCACTAAAACATCTGAAAAACCCGATCGAGTTCTATACTCATCTATGAATTTATTGCTTTTCTGCTGTAAGCTCAAAGAGAACAAGGACCACATCTAATTCACCATCATTTCCCTACCACTTAACACACAACAGCTGCCTAATATTTTTATTTGAGGATTATCCTTAAATATATAGCATAAGAAATCCACCATATTTGGGATCTTCAGTTTCCAATGTCTTTCTCTTTGGCACAATAACCAGCAATGGGATTTTCAGAGCAGTTATTAAGATAACCAAATAAAAATCCTATGTGTGTTCCAAGAAGGGTACAACTTTCTCCATCTCCTGGATGTCATTTCTGCTCACCTCATTTTACTTTTCACTTCTTCACACCCCTTTGTCATTGACGTCTATTGCTGCCCCAGTCAAAATGCATTCTCTCAGTGTAAAAAAATATTAGGAAATGGTAGGGAAAGAACACAAATATTGGTTTTTACTTGATTTAGGGGCAGAAAAGACCACTATCTCAATCTTCTCTTTGCCCTTCTCCACACGAAAGTCTTTACCTAACTTTTATAGTTTGATGATCATAAAAATGCTTAGAAGGGTCTTCTCAGTGTACTTTTGACAACTGTTCTTCTCAGAGCTAAAGTTATTCTCTGGGTCTAAGTTACATCTTTTACTTGAACCCTCTGCAACTACTGGGATTTGATGAACTTCACTGATTTGGTTTCCAGATACGATTTTCACATGTAGGAAGAAAACAGCTTTACCCCAGCACACAACAGATTATCAGGAACTGTGCTTGGCAACTTTACATAACTTATTTCTGCTCCCATACAACTCAACCTATGTGGAAGTTTCTTTCTTTATGTCTCTTTCTGCTTAATAGGTGGACCTTGCTTTTAAAGTCAAATCTATTCAAAAGAACAGAACGGTTGCATAGAATTGAGCATAACAAGAGTGTTTCCTCAATAGGTTCTTTAGAAAGCACTTATGAACTGCAAAAATACATATATAGGTTAGGAACTGGTTTTCCTGATTTAGGCAGTCTTTGAAGAACTTACTTCCTAAATAAGGAAGTCCCATGTAAATCTGTCACTATTTTTCTGAATATATCTAGTCTATAATTATCCTCTTAAAATTTTTTTTACAACTGTCCACTTTCTAAAGTTTAAAGCCCTACTAGGTTACTACTTGACTTACATGTTTTTACAGAAAGGCAACAGGCCCTTCAGGTCTTACTTATTTAAAGCTGCCACTTCAGAAATATCATTATAAAGTGACTTAAAGGAAAAGAAGAAAACTTTAAAGGAAAAAAACAGAATAGAAATATTTGAATACACTAATTGATCTGTGAGAAGAGATTAGAAGTGCATGCTTAAGTAGAGGAAATATCAATATAAAGCCAGGTAAGAATGAAAGCAAGATCCTAATCCTCCCTAGAGTTGGGTTATTATCTGAGAAACAGAAATAAAGGCTATTTTGCACACACAAAACTGAAATCATGATCAAAGCCAGAAGTTAGGCTGCTTCACACCACAGCATGCCAATCATCTGAATACTGTCCATTTAGATCAGGTACATACTAGTTCAGGATGGTTTGGAAGGCCACATTTTTTGCATGGTTCATCATCATCTGCTAGGATGGCGTCTTCACTTTCCTTTTCTTCCTCCTCTTCCGAAGCTGCAGATGATTTTTCACTGTCAGACCCTTCACTTTCATCATTGCTGGAATATTTCCACCTGCCACGTGTTCGAGAACCAGTCCATCGAACTTTGCCTTTGGGTTTTACCTTGTATAAAATAAAACATTAGGATAATCTGATGTAATAAGAATGTTAAAAAAACACACTTCTGATTACATGTGCATTGTAGAATATTTAGTGAATACACAAAGAAGAAAAGAAAAATTATTGTGGCTTCATCCACAGATATACCTACTATTAAAGTTGGGTATATATTTCCATTAATTTTTTCTACTCTTTGGAAGGGAGAATTATAATGAACATTCTGTCTCATAACTATTTTCCCTAGTTATAAAATAGTCTCCTAACATCATGTGTGTGTGTGTATATATATGTATAAGCCATCACATAGCTATATTTATCTAATCCACTACTAGACAGACATTTAGGTAGTTTTCCATTTTTCACTTTCATAAACAGTGTATCCTTGCAAATACAAACTTTTACACACACTTCTGTGGTTAAGATAAATTCCTCAAAGAGGATTCTGGGTCAAAGATCATGCACTTTTCAAAGGCTCTATAATAGAGCGATGACTATATTGTTACATAAAAAATTTAATTCCCGTATTAGTGATGAATTTAAAAAATTTAATAGGTCAAAAATGCATACAAAAATCCTGACAAACTTAAAAAATATTATTCAGAGAATAACTTTATAATGTTGGGAACTGCTTTTTATTGGCTGGCTTCACAATATTTTAAGTCATATTTCTGTTCACTCCTACACTTTAAGTCCCCACCAAAGACCAAAATAATTCTAACAACAAAAGGGGAAATTTTTTTTAAGTAAAAATTTAAAAATTTAGTATTTCAGGAGACAAAGGATCACTTGCAATTAAGAACAATCTGACCACTTAAATACATCAAAAACAAAAGTAGCACTTTTAATTACAACAAACTCCCATAGACTAGCCAAAGACTTGTACTAGATTTTGCTTAAAATAAGAAGGTCATAGAAAAAAAAAATTCTGGCTCTATGACTAATGATTAAAATGGGGACACAGAGGCACCCTCAAACACTGGCAATGAGAAGGTACATTAACTGGGCCTTTTTTGGAGGGCAATATAGAGAAAGCCATCAGAACTTAAAACACATATGCCCCTTGACCCAGCAATTCCAATTCTAGGGGTCTATTCTAAAGAAATACTCACTCATGTCCAAAAGGATCTTCAATGCAGCACTGCCTGTAATAGTGAAAAATTGGAAACGACCTAAATGTCAATCAAGCAGGGAGTGGTTAAATAAACTGAGGTACACCCACACTATGGAATACTACGTGGCTGCCAATAACCAAAAAGTAGACTATGTCTGCTGATATGTAGAGTTCAGACACACACTGTTAAGTGAAAAGCTCATAGAAAAATAATTTGATTCGATCCATTTTTTAAAAGAATGGGAAGTATTTACGAACATGGACATGAATATATGGAAAAAGGACTGCAAAGAGATGAAGCCCAAACTGTTAATAGTGTTTCTAAGGAATTTTCATTTTTCAATCATACAGGTTAGGTATTACTTGGATAGTTTACAATACAGAGAATATATTTCTATATTGCCTATAATAGAGAAAAAGTTTAAAAGATGACAAGATTATACAGTCTGAAATTTAATGTCTGGAGATAACTACTAAGAAAAAACATCTCAGATATAGGAAGAGAGGCTTTTTTGTGGTGGTTGTTCTTTTAGTTATCTTTGAATGAGCTAATTTAGCCAAAAGCAAACAGCTACAAACACTCAGAGCCAAGTATTTCTAAGAAAAATTAAAACTCAGAGTAGAAGAAATTTTACCTTGGTTACTTTAGAATTTGTATCCTTCTCTGTTTTTTTCAAATTTTCTTTTTTCTCAGTTTTTTGCAAAGCTGCTGACTCTTCTTCCACTTCATCTTCTCCTTCCCCTCTTTTTTTATCAGCTTTCTGATCTCTGATTTCAGCTACTTTTGCTGTGGGTCTAGATATTCTTGGAGACCTCCTTAAAGTACGACCCACATTTGTTTTCTCTTCTTCCTTTTCTGTCTTCTCTTGCTTGGTTTCTGGCTCTAGAATTTTGGGAGGAGAATCTGGCTTCTTCTTCCGACTGGATATCCTAATTGTTAATTTGATACCCTCTTTCTGCCTTTCAGAGGTTATTTCTGTGTTCTCTGAGGCAGTGGTTTCTTCTTCAGGAATCAACTTATATTTAAATTTGCTTTTTTGCATAGAACCCTTTGTCTCAGAAGGATCACCTGTGCCAGAGGTCTGGGCATTGTCCAGATCATCCACTTCTACCTTTGTGGATTCAGCATCCACTTTTAAAATTTCTGCGTCTATTTTCTCCAAAGACTGACCTTCAGTGGAACTGCTATTCTGACACTCTACCACTTCTTTTTCTGAGGCTAGTTTCTCACAGTGGACAGTCACGTTAGACGATGGAGAAGTTTCAGCTGTCTCAGGAAACCCTGCGTTTACTGATTCTACAGTACTCTTTGGAACCTCCTCTGGTATCGGACTCAATCTTTGTGTGTCTTTATCAAGAAAAGTCTTTTTGGACTTCTCTAACTTTTCAAGACATTCTAGGACTGGTAGGCGCTTATCCTTCTTACTTTTGGGAGACCTCTCTTCAATTCTCATGCTACAGGATTCAGCGGTACATAAAGCAGTTTTTAAAGAGAGATCCTTTGCTATTTCAGAAGTCTCAAGAGGAATTTCCATTTCTGGAGGACCAGTTTCCTCTATGTGCCCTTTGTGACTCTGTGTCTCTAAGGCTGATATTGAACTATCTGCATCTTTCCCTAAAGTGACCACTTCTTTCTCAAGATCACCTATTTTCATACTCGTTATGACAGAATTTAAAGACTCTGCTCCATTTCCCTCCATGATGACACTTCTGTCCTTAGAGGGGCTACAGCTATCTTCCTTTGTATCATAAAACTTCATCTCCATCTGTTCTGTCTTAAAATTTGGAGTTACCCTTTCATCACTAACTTCTCCATTTACCAGCTGTTTCCCTTCATGACCAAAAGTAGTGATTGTAGAGATCCTTTTACAAGTCTCTTCCTCTTGTTTTATTTCATCTTTCAAAAACTCTTTTGTTGGAGTAACTGATTTACACAAAGGTCCTTTGATTGGACTGTCAAAATCATCACTCAGTTTAATTTCTCGTTTTTTTAGTGGTATCTTGGCCTGCTGGTCATTTTTAAGTTTCTCGGTTTCTTCAGTAGACTTCTCAGTGATTTCTTGAGAAGATTTAACATTGCCAGCAAAATCTAGCCTCTCAGGCTCTGGCTTCTCCATGCTACCTTTGATATCTCTAGGATCTGCTCTACATTCCTTCACTTCGACTTTTACGGGTTTGACATTTTCCTTGAAGGAATCACTTTCTTCTTTGATAATCTTTTTTTCTTCGCTTTCTGGCAAAGGTTTTTCTAGCTTCACTATGACAGGCAGTTTTACAAGTTCCTTTTCATCTTCTTTTTCTATTTTCACAGTAGCCTCTTCTAGAGCATTGGGTGTGGAACAGTTTTCTGAATCTACTCGCTGCTCTTCACTTTTCATCTTTTCACTTTCCTTCCGTTGCTCTAAAAATCAGAAAACGTTCACATGAATCTAAGCATTCGAGATTATAAAATATATAAGGCAAAACATAAAATATATTTCCATTCGAAGTTTCTCTCTTAAAAGAGGTGGCTTCTGTCACTGGACATCTGACAATAAAAAATAAAATCACACAGTAAAGAAAATTACCAAACTCTGAAGTACAACTTCTAGATATTAAAAAAAACTATTATTTAGAAAAACTCAGGTTTCTGCTTTATACTTTTAGCTTCAATGTTCTCAATGAAATGTAAATATTTATGCATCTCAAATAATTTATTCAAGCTCCAGTGATGGCTCAAAAATATGAAACTAAGAATATATCATAAAACATTTCCAAAAGACCATATTTGTTTTAAAACCTGACAACTGTTCTTCTTTGCAAGTCACTGAGCACTTCATTTAACTTCATTTAACTGAGGTAACATGAGCAAGGCAGTGGGAAAATGTTTTATGTTTTATCAGGTTATAAAAGTAACAATTCTGTACAGAAAATGAAAAACAGAGAAACAAAAAACATGCCCATAATCCAAATACTCAGAGGCAATCACTATTAATATTGTATTTTAGGTTACTTCCTTCTAGTCTTATATATTTTTGAGAACACCGGGATCATGCTGCCCCATTTTTCTCACTGAAACATTAGCATTTTCTTATGATACTAAATGCCTTTACAGAAATTGGACTTAATTATGTAACATCCCTCAATATGGTTATATTACAGTTTACTTTATCAAATGCCATTACTGAACATTTCAGAAGTTAGTATTTTATAAGGAAACTGTGTTTATCTGTCAACTCCTCTTTTTACCTTATCGGCTATATATTTCCAACTTTCATGGAGTATCTAATAGTGCAAATTTAAATATAACAAAAGTATGGGGCTTCCCTGGTGACGCAGTGGTTAAGAATCTGCCTGCCAATTCAGGGGACACAGGTTCGAGCCCTGGTCCGGGAAGATCCTACATGCCATGGAGCAACTAAGCCCGTGCACCACAACTACTGAGCCTGTGCTCTACAGCCCGCGTGCCACAACTACTAAAGCCAGTGCGCCTAGAGCCTGAGCTCCACAACGAGAGAGGCCACTGCAATGAGAAGCCCACACACTGCAATGAAGAGTAGCTCCCGCGCACCACAACTAAAAGAAAGCCCGCGCTCAGCAACGAGGACCCGACGCAGCCAATAATAAAATAAATAAATTTATTAAAAATAAATAAATAAATATAACAAGAGTCATGTTTAGTAACTATCATAAATCTTTGAATGGAATTACAGAGAATGCATATACACTTTAAACTTGTGCTCAGGGAATCTGAGCAGTGTTTTCAGAATTCTTTAACTACTAATTTTACCTAAATTTTCCTCACCCTATCCTTGCAACTGAAAAACCTCACTTCTTAATGAAGTTTTACCAAGATAGGAATTAAAAACTTTTTTATGAACAGATTCTTGCCAAGTTGATACACCAGAGTTTCAACGTTTTCGTGGGAATAAAATGTAATAGACAGAAGTGAGATGAAGTAGGACATATTCTTTAAACTGAGAATTCAACATTTCTTTTAAAAAGTTAAGTACTTTTTTTTTAAGTTAAGTACTTTTATTACAAACCACCATTTCTTTTATGTTCAATCATACTGCAAATAAAAAATTCAAGAACCACTGATAACTACCGAGAACCTGATATTAGAGTATTGTGCCTCCCTCTTTAACTGTCATATACTTATTTAACATATGCATGTCACTAAGAAAATTAAAGACATGGCAGAAATTACATAGTTTGAATGTCTTCCCTTTCCCATTGATTAAGTAGGTTTAGTAAATTCCTATTCATTGAAATTGGTTAATGTATCAGGAAGTCTAATTAAATAAATATCTTGGTTAACAATTAAAATACAGATTACCATCTTTATAAATAACTTTAGCCTAATACAAAGAGTATACTAAACACAATTTCATAGTTTTTCTATATATTTTGGTTCAAAAAGCAACTCAGGGGCTTCCCTGGTGGTGCAGTGGTTGAGAGTCCGCCTGCCGATGCAGGGGACACGGGTTCGTGCCCCGGTCGAGGAAGATCCCACATGCTGCGGAGCAGCTAGGCTCGTGAGCCATGGCCGCTAAGCCTGCGCATCCGGAGCCTGTGCTCCACAATGGGAGAGGCCCGCGTACCGCCAAAAAAAAAAGCAACCCAGGATTCTCACTGTGACATCCACCCAAGCTAAAATGACACATTGCTTTTCAGGTGGTGAATGAATAAGTCCTTTAAACTGATTTTGATTTGAGTAACAACGTGGCAAAATAAAATGAAGAGTAACATTAGTTTCAAGACTCCTAGGTTCAGTAATCCTAATTCAGCTAGTGGTGTATCTTTAGATATGTCACAAACTCTCTGATCCTCATTTCTTCATGTATATATAAATAAAGCAGCTGGACTAAGTGACCTCAACAATTATTCTTCACTGGCTTATATTTCTCTTAACCCCAAAATATTCAATATTTTTTTTGGCTTAGCTCTTATAAGAGAAAAACATAACAACAATTATATCTCTAGCTCCTGTAGATCACATGGATGTATCCCTAAAACCGAAGACACAAAAACCATGACATGAAATGAAATTTTAAGCACAATCATAATTGGTAAAAAGGTCATTCAGTTATACAAGCATTTCTAACAAGTTCTGTCAAAAGGAAACTAACTATAAAGGAAGATGCAAATAAGTTTAAGAGACATGAAATTTGAAGTAACAAGATTCAAGGAAAAATTCACCTCTAAAATCACAATGCAACAGCAACATTGCTTGACAAACTTAAGGTGATTCAAGACAAGTGTTACTTACTGTGGGTTTTTAAAGCATATTTACTCAACAATTATCTATTAATCACCTATTATGGGCTTTCCCACCCATCCCAATCACTATGTAATGAAACACTGAATGTCTATGTAAGTTAACACTGAAGGACATTGCTAGTTACCTATCCAGTATCAATCTCCTCTTCTTTCTTACTACTACAACTCTAATTTTGTTCAAGAAAGTACTTGCCTCTTCAGATACCTTATAGCTAAGGGTCATGTGAACCAATTCTGGCCAATGAGATGCATGAGGAAATCTGGGTGAGACTTACAAAGTTCAGTTGACCTATGCCTTCTGCCTCTTCCCCTGCTTTTTTTTTTTTTTTTTTTTGTGGTACACGGGCCCCTCACTGTTGTGGCCTCTCCCGTTGCGGAGCACAGGCTCTGGACGTGCAGGCTCAGCGGCCATGGCTCACGGGCCTAGCCGCTCCACGGCATGTGGGATCTTCCCAGACCGGGGCACGAACCCGTGTCCCCTGCATCGGCAGGTGGACTCTCAACCACTGCGCCACCAGGGAAGCCCTCCCCTGCTTTTTGTCCAGAGCCTGCACACAATATCTGGAGAGGGAACAATCAAAGCCACATGCTAAGGATGGCAGATTAGGAAGGGTACTTGACGGCTTCATGGAGCTGCTGAACCAGACCTGACCTGCTTACCACATGACTTTTTATTACAAGAAAAAAATTTAACTCACACTTGTCAGAATGGCCATCATCAAAAAGAACACAAACAAATGCTGGTGAGGATGTGAAGAAAAGGGAACCCTCATACACTGCTGGTGGGAAAGTAAACTGGTGCAACCACTGTGCAAAACAGGATGGAGGTTTCTCAAAAAACTAAAAGTAGAAATACCATATGACTCAGCAGTTCCACTCCTGGGTATATATATCTAAAAGAAACAACAACACTAATCTGAAAAGGTACATGCACCCAATGTCCACAGCAGCATTATTTACAATTGCCACGGTATGGAAGTAACGTAATTGTCCATGAACAGATGAATGGATAAAGAAGACGTGGTAGATACATGCAATGGAATACTACTCAGCCATAAAAAAGAATGAAAGCTTGCCATTTGCAGCAACACAGATGGACTTGGAGGGCATTATGCTAAGTGAAATAAGTCAGACAGAGAAAGACAAATACTGTATGATATCACATATATGTGGAATCTAAAAAATAAACATATAGCATTATTGATATATATCAATAAATTTAAAAATCTTTTATTTTATGTTGGAATATAGTTGATTTACAATGTTGTGTTAGATTCAATGTACAGCAAAGTGGTTCAGTAATACATACACATATATCTATTCTTTTCCAGATTTTTTTCCCATTTAGGTTATTTTAGAATATTGAGATCCATGTGCTATACAGTAGATCCCTACTGATTATCTATTTTATATATAGTAGTGTGTATATGTTAATCCCAAACTCCTAATTTATTCCCCTCCCCCACCTTTCCCCTCTGGTAACCAGAAGTTTGTTTGTGAGTCTGTTTCTGTTTTTTAAATAAGTTCATTTGTATCACTTTTTTTTTTTTTTTTGGTGTTACACGGGCCTCTCACTGTCGTGGCCTCTCCCATTGTGGAGCACAGTCTCCAGACGTGCAGGTTCAGTGACCATGGCTCACGGGCCCAGCTGCTCCGTGGCATGTGGAATCTTCCCGGACTGGGGCACGAACCCGTGTCCCCTGCATCGGCAGGTGGATTCTCAACCACTGCGCCACCAGGGAAGCCCTCACTTTTTTTTAGATTCCACATATCAGTGATATCATATGATATTTGATCTTTCACTGTCCAACTTACTTCACTTAGTATGATAATCTTTAGGTCCATCCATGTTGCTGCAAATGGCATTATTTCATTCTTTTTGTGGCTGAATAATATTCCATTATATATATATATATATATATATATATATATATATATATATATATATATATATATCACATCTTCTTTATCCATTCATCTGTTGACGGACATTTAGGTTGCTTCCACGTCCTGGCTATTGTAAATAATGCTGCTATGAACACTGGGGGGCATGTATCTTTTTGAATTACGGTTTTCTCCTAATTTATGCCCAGGAGTGGGACTGCTGGATCATATGGTAGCCCTATTTTTACTTTTTTAAAGGAAACTCCATACTGTTCTCCCTAGTGGCTGTACCAATTCACATCCCCACCAACAGTGCAGAAGGGTTCCCTTCTCTCCACACCCTCTCCAGTATTTACTGTTTGTAGACTTTTTGATGATGGCCATTCTGACTGTGTGCGGTGATACCTCATTGTAGTTTTGTGTTTCTCTAACACTTAGCGGTGTTAACCATCTTTTCATGTGCCTCTTGGCCATCTGTATGTCTTCTTTAGAGAAATGTCCCTTTAGATCTTCTGCCCATTTTCTGATTGGGTTATTTGTTGTTTGTTTTTTTTGATATTGAGCTGCATGAGCTACTTGTATATTTGGAGATTAATCCCTTGTTGGCTGCATCATTTGCAAATATTTTTTCCCATTCTGTGGGTTGTCTTTCCGTATTGTTTATGGTTTCCTTTGCTGTGCAAAATCTTTTAAGTTTAATTAGGTCCCATTTGTTTATTTTTGTTTTTGTTTTGGCCACACCCATGGCATGTGGGACCTTAATTCCCTGACCAGGGATCGAATCCATACCCCCTGCAGTGGAAGCAGAGTCTTAAGCATTAGACTGCCAGGGAAGTCCCTGTTTTTATTTTTGTTACTCTAGGAGGTGGATCCAAAAATATACTGCTGGATTTATGTCAAAGAGTGCTCTGCCTATGTTTTCCTCCAACAGTTATATAGTTTCCGGTCTTACACTTAGGTCTTCAATCCATTTTGAGTTTATTTTTGTGTATGGTGTTACAGAATGTTCTAACTTCATTCTTTTACATGTAGCTGTCCAGCTTTCCCAGCACCACTTGTTGAAGAGACTGTCTTTCTCCATGGTATATTCTTGCCTTCCTTGTGGTAGATTAATTGGCCATAGGTGCGTGGGCTTATTTCTGGGCTTTCTATCCTGTTCCATTGATCTGTATTTCTGTTTTTGTGCCAGTACTATACTGTTTTGCTGACTGCAGCTTTATAGTATAGTCTGAAGTCAGGGAGCCTGATTCCTCCAGCTCCATTTTTCTTTCTCAAGATTGCTTTGGCTATTCGGGTCTTTTGTGTTTCCATACAAATTTAAAAACTTTTTAGTTCTAGTTCTGTTAAAAATGCCATTGGTAATTTGATAGAGATTACACTGAATCTGTAGATTGCCTTGGGTAGTACAGTCATTTTGAGAAAATTGATTCTTTCAATCCAGGAATATGGCATATCTTTCCATCTGTTTTGCATCATCTTCGATTTCTTTCATCAGTGTCTTACCATTTTCAGAGTACAGGTCTTTTGCCTCCTTAGGTAGGTTTATTCCTATGTATTTTATTCTTTTTGATGTGATGGTAAACGGGATTGTTTCCTTAAATTCTCTTTCTGATCTTTCATTGTTAGTGTACAGAAATGCAACAGTTTTATGTGTATTCATTAATGAGCTCTAGTAGTTTTCTGGGCTCAAAATATTGAAATCATCATATGATATTACCAACATGCATTTAATGGACAAATAATAGGAGCTGCCTTCACTAAAACATCAGTACTATCATTTTATTGCATGTTAAAGGGATACGAACTGGTGCCAATCCTTTTGTAACTTATTTAAAAATTGATGACATCAACATGGTTGATATCTGCCAAAAAGGTATCAAGAAGTTGCTTATAATTAAGTATAACAAAATAAAGCCACAGGGCACTTCCCTGGTACTCCAGTGGTTAAGACTCCACGTTCCCAATGCAGGGGGCCTGGGTTCAGTCCCTGGTCAGGGAATTAGATCCCACATGCCACAACTAACGATCCCACATGCCACAACAAAGATCCCACGTGCCTCAACTAAAAGATCCTGCATGCCGCAACTAAAAAAAAAAAGATCCCACATGCTGCAATGAAGACCCCACGTGCCACAACTAAGACCCAGCGCAGCCAAATAAATAAATAAATAAAAATTTAAAAAGTAAAGCCACCCACAGAAAACAAATGAACCACTTAATAAATTATTAGAAGGCAAACAGGAAATAGAACCCTCTCAGCACCCGAAAAGCCACACACAAGCCTTTTCCCAATAGTAATTCCCTCTTTAACAAGTATAACTATTACCTTGACTTTTATATTAATCACTTCCTTATTTTGCTTTATAGTTTAGTTTTACCTTTTATTTTCTCTTTTAGGTCTCTTTAACCTACTATTGTTCCTCCATCCTTTATTTTTTTTGCAATTTATTTGAGTCACCAAATCAAGTAATTTGATGGTGACTCAATTCTATAATTTCTGGATTTTGCTGACTGCATTCCCATATTCCTCTGTCCTTTTTTCCCCTGTAAATCGTCACTTTAATCTATAGTCTGCATCAGATTCAGGTTCAATTTCTGTGGCAAAACTACTTCAGTGGTGGTATGTTCTTTATCAAGAGGCATTAATGTGTGATCATCTCTTTTTGTGATGTTAAGAGATGTTGGGCTTCCCTGGTGGCGCAGTGGTTGAGAGTCCGCCTGCCGATGCAGGGGACACGGGTTCGTGCCCCGGTCTGGGAAGATCCCACATGCCGCGGAGCGGCTGGGCCCGTGAGCCATGGCCGCTGAGCCTGCGCGTCCGGAGCCTGTCCTCCGCAACGGGAGAGGCCACAACAGTGAGAGGCCCGCGTAATGCATAAAAAAAAAAAAAAAAAAAAAAAGAGATGTTAATGCTGAGTATCTAAAACCTTTTCTTATTAGGGATTACAAAATGATATTCCCATCTGTCAATCTTCCATCTGTGATTATAAACCCTATAAAAATAAACTTTACTAATTTATTATTTTGTTATACAGTGGTACAGTTAATACTGGAAAGTCAGGATTAAAGTTAAATTCTTTTTATTTATTTAACAATTTTCAAAATAATAATTTGGTCTCCACTGGCATCCTCCAAAGGTAACCAGTTTTTCTATTAGTATTATGATGAAGTCATGGATTTAAGACATATTCAATGTGTTTTAATCCACTACGGTTATTATCCTTGTGATGCTTAAATTGTCCCATCTTAGACAATGGAAACCTTTTTAAGTTGGCTCTTGAGTCTTTCTGAAATGACTTTGATACAGTCCACACTACTTGGAATGACAGGACGTTTCTTGGCTCATTATGCCCCAGAACTGGAATCAGCCACTTTTCCAAGATGCCTTGGTTTACTTTAATGGGAAACTGTATTTCAAGACCACGATCTGGGTGCTAAAGGATGCTCACTGCTACTGGGTTGGCCATTGTTTTTAAGTCTTTTCAGTGGACAGAGCTAGAAAATAATAAAATTAACCCATGAGTTCATAATGATAGTTGTTTTCCTTAACTTTTCTGTCTTACATCTTATTTCTTTTTCCCACACTGAGAATCTTGGTTTTCAAGGACACCACAGATGATATAATTAGAATATCAGTTACTTTTTCCTCATATTATGCACGTTTCAGAATAACAATGACACCAGCATCACCAAAGTGATTTAATGAAAGGTTCACAAGTTTTTGCATGTACTCTTCCCATTCTTTCTCCGTTTTGTCTTACTATAGCTCCACTGTGAAAACACACAGCCATTAAAGACTACATGTTCTCTATATCTGTCATTTAGATTTAGTTACATGTAACTACCAAGTTAATGCTCACCCAACATTCTTTTTTAAATATTTATTTTGAAATAATTTTAGACATATAGATGTGTTACAAAAATAGTTCAAGTACATCGTCACCCTGTTTCCCCTAAGTTAACAACTTACATACTCACAGCACAATTATCAAAACCAGGAAATTAACATTAGTAAAATACTATTAAACATAAACGGATTTTATTTAAATTTTGCCTTTTCCCCCAACCCCCCACCAGATCCTTTCTGTTTAAGGATCCATGTCTCATTTTGTTCTTGTGTTTCCTTAGTCTCCTCCAATCTGTGACCATTCCTCATTCTTTCCTTGTCTTTTCTGACCTTGACAGTTATTTTGGAGAATACCTCTCAATTTGGTCTTGTTTGATGTTTTCTCAAGATTAGATTAAGATATACATTTTTGATGAAAATTTCACAAAAGAAATGTTGTGCATTATATCAGAGGCTACATGATGATATACATACCTTGACCATTCAGTTACGGTGGTGTTGGCTGCTCTTTCCACTGGAAAGTTAACCATTTCCCCCTTTGTAACAGGTAAATGTCTTGGAGAGATACTTTGAGATTATGCTAATATCCTGTTTCTCCACAAATTTGCACCCACTAATTTTAGTGTCTGTTAGAGATCTTGCCTGCAACAATTACTACTGCAGTATTTCCCTAATGGTAAATTTGTATTATTCTCATTCCTTCTACACTGCAGGGAAATGTAGTCCCTGCAGTGCAAAAGGAATTAATTGACATTCACCTGCAGGGAAGACCTGTCCCTTCACCTCCATTTATTTATTTATTCAATTAGGTACTTATATAAGTAGGAACTTATAAATATTTCTTTTATTCTAAGATTTAAAATCTATCATCATATAAATTTGTTGCTAAAACAGTTCTGCTCTCACCACTGAGAGCTCCTTCCAGTTGGCACCATGTACTACTGAGTGCCTAAATTATTTTTTGAATATGTCCTTAATTTCTGTCATTCTAAGATATTCTAGGCTTATCCTGTATTTTCCCTGCCCATCTCCTGAATCAATCTTGTCTTTAAGGGGCACTAGTTCCTTTTAATGGAAAACAATATTTTGAAATAAAAATCTAGAAGCTAACGGTGCTTATTGCTACTGGGGTATCATTGTTCTTAGATTCCTCTCATGAACAGAGGTAAGAAATACATGTATGTATATTAAACCGTACAAATGAATATATTTATTTCTATATCACCCACCATTGAGGTTTTGTTAGTCTTTTTGGCTATCTGAAGCTCATTCACTTAGAAGATCCCTATAAAAAGACTCATGGGAAATTAGGTCTTCGATAGCACTTTACCTGCAGCCTCTATGTAAAAGTCAGTTTGGCTAGACATAAAATCTCTGGTTCACATTTTTCCTCCTTAAATATGTTATGGCATTTTCTCCTGGCATAAGTCATTGCTTTCAAATATAGTGATGGCAGTCTTATATTCTTTCCCCTATAAGTTACCTGGTCTTTTTGTCAGGATTGCCAAAGTACTTTCTTCAAAGCCCAATAATTTTACTAGAATATGTCTTGATGTTGGTTGTTCTGGGTTGATTTTCCAAGGTACACAGTGTCTCTTAAATATGTAGTCTCATATCCTTTTTTTATTTTAAGAAGTTTTGTTAAGCATAGTCTTTAGCATTTTTGCCTGTTCCCTTGCTTTGGTTTTCTATTTTACGGGCCTCTGTTGGATTTTCATTACGTATCTTCAAATCCTTATCTCTTTCTCTCGAATCTTTATCTCTTTATTCATTTGTTTTTGTTTTTAACTTTTTAAAAAAACACACACCTTTCCATCTGCTATTTATTAAGGGCACTAATTCTTGTGTTTGCTGACTGAGATGTTATTTATAGATTTTTGAAAAATCATAACTCTACCACCTATTAAGTTTTCATATGTTTAGTAAGAATGTCTTTTGGGTAAGCTTTCATTCTCTGCAGTGATGTTATTCTACTTCTTATTCTCTTTTGTTATTATAATTCTGTGGGATTTGACCTGGATCTTTTTAAATTTTTTAGTTGCTCATTTTTATGGCAAGTAGACAGTTTTTCTAATTTCACAGCTATAGAGCTCTGCATTTTTTATATTAAAAATTAAAGTGATTTATTTTATGAGGTCACCTACCTCTAGCCTTCTCTCATACTTTTATTTGCACCTTCTTTTTTGCTTGTTTCCATTGTCCTTATTGTACTTAATTTAGACCCTATTCCCAGCAGATTGCACAAAGCTCTGTGTGGAGTTTAGTCCTGGAAGGGAGCTTTGGCTGGAGAAGTTTGAGAAGTCATAAGGCCTAGAGTACCCGAGTCCCTTTAAGATCTTAATTTCACATACTGTTTATAGTTTTTTATTTTTGCCATGAATATGTTCCTTTTATAGGGGAATCTGTAGAGAGTCAAAAACCATGCCACTGACATTTTCCAAAAATTATGAATGATAACTTAAATTATCACCTTCTGATTCTAGGCACAACAAACTCGATCAGAAAAGAAAACTTCAACAGTTTCTCTAATCATGAAACGTTTCTTTTTCTTTTCTTCTTCTTCCCTTCTCTCCCTTCCTTCCTTCATAGAGTGGAATGAAGAGCTAGTATAATACTAAAAACTAAATAATGATGGTATTAAATCACAAAAATTGTATGAATATCCTGAACATAGATGCCCTGTATACAAAACTATTCTTTAAAGTTCTATCAGGCGGGGCTTCGCTGGTGGCGCAGTGGTTGAGAGTCTGCCTGCTAATGCAGAGGACACAGGTTTGAGCCCTGGTCTGGGAGGATCCCACATGCCGCGGAGCAACTGGGCCCGTGAGCCACAACTACTGAGCCTGCGCTCTAGAGCCTGTGCTCCGCAACAAGAGAGGCCGCGATAGTGAGAGGCCTGCGCACCGTGACGAAGGGTGGCCCCTGCTTGCCACAAATAGAGAAAGCCCTCGCACAGAAACAAAGACCCAACATAGCAAAAATAAATAAATAAATTTATAAACTCCTACCCCCAACATCTTGAAAAAAAAAAAAAGTGTTGTGAATATCATAAACAAATTTATTAAAAAAATAAAATTCTATCAGGCATTTTAAAATTGATAGAATTTTAAAGAATGGTTTTGTATATATAGGGCATCTACATGCAGGATATTCACATAATTTTTGTAACTGAAGGTCATCATTAAGTTTTCAGTACTGTACTAGTAAACTTTGGTTTACTAGTTTGGTTTACAGTAATTTATCCTGTAGCTATTCTCTCCACTCTGTCAATATTACTTCAGGAAGGCAAAGTAAACAATATTAATTATTCTCCTTAAGACTGAATTCAGGGCTTCCCTGGTGGCGCAGTGGTTAAGGATCTGCCTGCCAATGCAGGGGACCCAGGTTCGAGCCCTGGTCCAGGAAGATCCCACATGCTGCGGAGCAACTGAGGCCACGTGCCTAGAGCCCGTGCTCCGTAACAAGACAAGCCACCACAATCAGAAGCCCGTGCACTGCAACAAAGAGTAGCCCCAGCTTGCCACAACTAAAGCAAGCTCACACACAACAAGGAAGACCCAATGCAGCCAAAAATAAATAAATATATTTTTTAAAAAAAAGACTGAATTCAGAAAACCTATTTTGGAATGCAGGCCATAACATCCATTTCTAGATACCAAATGTAGTACAGGAAAGTGCACCAGATTATCCCTTAACTGCTACATTTCCTATTGAACCAATTTCACAAAAAATGAATAAATCAACTCATAAATTGCAATATCAAAAATGTTTCCATTATATCACCAACCAATAAATTGGAGTCTTTGGGAAATATTAATTGATAAGGTAAAGATCCTTCCCTGAATGATATTAAAAGTTTTAATCCCTCCCCCCACCAAAGCTTCTTAGCATCACACCATGACTAGGCCATCTATGTTCCATGGGCTAAGAAAAGCTTTTCTCCTTCTCCTGAGAACTTGACTGTTGGTTAAGTTCTGCTCCTCTTATAAACCAAAAACTGGAATGTCAACTCAATCACTAGGCCACAGAGCTCATGTTATCAATAACATCTTACTGACAAACTAAATCTGGATTGAGAAAAAAAAAAAAAGTAAGGCACTGAGAACAGTGTTAGCACATTGTGATGATATACGTGTCAGCTATTTTATCCACTACAACGCAAGCTTCACAAAAGCAAGGATTTTAGTCTGCCTTATTTACTAAATCCCCATGCCTAAAATCATGTCTGGCACATAGTAGGTGCACAATAAGTATCTGTCGAATGAATAAGAATTATTTTGCTGTTAGAATAAGAGAAACAGAAGAGACACTATCTAAGAGAAAGAAAAAAACCAGAGAACTAAATGTCTTGCTCCTCCCCTCCTTTGCTTTTCCAAGAGATGTCCTGCCCTACAGACTTTCTTTTAATTGTACTGAGAGTCAGAACATCAGCATTCACTGAGAAATATTTTCAGAAACAGCTGTATGAAAGCCTTTGTTGTCCAGTTGGCCCTCTGCATCCTCAGATAGAAAATATTCAGAAAAAAAAATCCAGAAAGTCCCAAAAAGCGAAATTTGAATTTGCCATACACAGGCAACTATTCACATAGCATTTACATTGTATTAGGTATTATAAGTAATCTATGGATGATTTAAATGAAGTACACGGGAGCATGTGCATAGGTGGTATGCAAATACTATTCTATTTTATATAAGGGACTTGAGCCTTCTTGGATTTTGGTATCGGCAGAGGTTCTGGGAGCAATCCCCAGAGAGACCAAGGGATGACCATATTTGTTTTCAAGGTTAGGAGAAGACTGCCTATTTATAACCTTGATACTCAAACTGTGGTCCTCTGACCAGCAGCATCAACTTGGCCTCTGTAAAAATGGTGTATCAGGTAAATCACTAGGTAAACATCATGCATATTAAAATTTGAGAAGTACAGTTCTAGATCACTCTAGTTAAGGGCATAGGCTTTACAAGAATCAGAGTTCAAATCTAGACTCTGACACATTATTATCTATATGACTTGGGCAAGCTTATAACCTTCTAAATTCCTTCATCTGTAAAACTGAAATAATAATAGTAGTACCTCAAAGAGCTGCTAATCCTTTTATTAAGAGGATTAAATAAAAATGCACATGAAGCATTTGGTAGGCTGCAAAAAAGCAGGACAGGCCCAATAAATGTTAGTTGGTGTTATTGTTGAAATTCCCCCCAACATAAGGCCCCCAACAGTGAAATTTTAGAATTAAATACAAGAAAGAGCTTTACTTTATTGATGAAATAGTTTGTTTTTCTTTCTAATTTAAACTATACAACGACCCCCCCCCCTTCAAAATCAGTGTAAAATTTAAGTTCACTTAATAGGAATAATTGCCTCTTAAATTTCTATTGCCTTGACCTCTTTGGTCTTGATTTAAATACATTGGAGAAGAAGCAAACACAGGAATGAATGACCAAATGAATATTAAGTCTAAACTCAGAACTAATCCTTAGGGATGCTACTAAAAAAATCTGGAAAATTCAATAACATTATATAGTAAACTTGAAAATTGCTAAGAAAGTAAATCTTAATGGTTCTCATCACAAGAAAAAGTTTTTTGTAACTTTGTATGGAGACAGATAATTACTAAATTTATTGTGGTGATCATTTCACAAGGCATACAATGTCAAATCATTATGTTGTACCCCTGAAATGAATAATAATGTTATATGTCAATTATACTTCAATTTAAACATCTTAAAATTCAATAGTGGGTTTAGAGTACTTTAAAATTAAGTTTTACTGATGTAGGCTACAAACTGAATTTTAAGATATAGAAAAGAATTTTTCAAATCAGAAATATGGCTTCTGGGCTTCCCTGGTGGCACAGTGGTTGAGAGTCCGCCTGCCGACGCAGAGGACGCGGGTTCGTGCCCCGGTCCGGGAAGATCCCACATGCCGCGGAGCGGCTGGGCCCGTGAGCCATGGCCGCTGAGCCTGCGCGTCCGGAGCCTGTGCTCCGCAACTGGAGAGGCCACAACAGTGAGACGCCCGCGTACCGCAAAAAAAAAAAAAAAAAGAAATATGGCTTCTGAGTAAGACCACCAAAGATATTTGAAATCATATAAACGCTGGTCAAAGGAGGACAGTAAACAGGATTTTTGCTAAAAGCAATGCTTAATATGTACGAACATTATAGCCTACATTAAAAGGCATAATTACTTGTTTTTATACAATGCTTGCAGCTAGGGGATGACTTTATGGTTAATTCCCTCAAAGCAGCGAATAAGGTAAAAACATATTGCTTTCAGATTCTAATCAAAACAGTAAAGGAAAACTAACAGTAGAGGAAGAAAGCATAATAAGGAGAGCAAATTCTCTCCCCTGTCATTAAAAGGTATGTTATCAACAAAAAGTATTAACTAAAATGATGTTAGACAAAATTTCAGTTGGTTTCTCTGCTTCTAGAAAAGTTAGGACTTGGTTCTGTCCTTCTGAAGAGGTTACGATTTGATCTGCTCAGTTAAGCATATTAGGAAACTCAATCAGGAAATCAAGTTTAATAATTATAATTCTTGGAGACTTAAGGATTTGCTAAGGGCAACCCAAAACAAAACAAAGAAAACCAATCCACACCACACATACACAAACAATTAAAGAATTGGCAAAGAACTTGAATAGATATTTTTCCAGAGAAGATATACAAATGGCTAAGTACATGAAAAGGTGTTCAACATCATTATAGTCATTATGAAACGGCAAATCAAAACCACAGATACGGCTTCCCTGGTGATGCAGTGGTTGAGAGTCCGCCTGCCGATGCAGGGGATATGGGTTTGTGCCCCGGTCTGGGAAGATCCCACATGCCGCGGAACGGCTGGGCCCGTAAGCCATGGCCGCTGACCCTGCATGTTCGGAGCCTGTGCTCCGTGAGGAGAGAGGCCACAGCAGTGAGAGGCCCGCGTACCGCAAAAAAAACACCACAGATACCACGTCACATCCATTAGAATGGCTATTATTTTAAAACAAAGAAAAGAAAACAAAGTGACAAGTGATGTGTACCTTGTGAAAAAATTGGAACCCTTATGCATTATTGGTAGGAATGTAAAATGGTGCAGTGGCTGTAGAAAATGGTATGGCAGAGCCTCAAAAAATTAAAAACAGAACTATCATCAGATCCAGTAATTCTACTTCAGGTATATACCCAAAAGAAGTGAAAGCAGATATCTACTTTCATAGCAGCATTATTCTCAACAGAAAAACGGTAGAAGAAACCCAAGCATCCAGTGACAGATGAATACATAAAATGTGGTAGATACACACAATGGAATATTAGCCTTAAAAAGGAAAAATTCTGATACTTGGACAATATGGATGAACACTGAAGACATTAAGCTCAATGAAAATGAGACAGTCACAAATGGACAAATACTACCATGATTTCTCTGAAATAAGGTTCCTAGAGTTAATCAAATTCATAGAGAAAGAAAGTAGAATGATGGATGCCTGGGGCTGAGGGGAGGAGGAAAGGGGAATTAGTGTTTAATGAGTACACAGTTTCAGCTGGGGAAGGTAAGTCTGGAGATGAATGGTGGTGACAATTGCACAACACAAATGAACTTAATGCCATAGAACTGTACACTTAAAAATGGTTAAAATGTTAAAATTTTGTTACGTATATTTTATCACAATAATTTTTAAAAAGTTCACTAATATCTTGTACTCTTAAATTAGTAACAGATATTATGTTTTGATGATATGAACATTTTTTATTTAAATTTTTAAAATGTTCAATATAAAAGACCAAAGTCCTCAATGGTTTTTTGCCGCTGCTTCTTTTTTTTTTTTCCATTAAATAAAAGGAAAATATACCTCCTTTTACAGGAAGGGTTAAAAATTTTCAAATTGAGGGAATTTCAATTTATATAGCTGGGAAGAGGAGTAGAAAAGAGAAGAAATTACAAAACAAAGCAAAACAAAACACACAAAAAAAACCTTGTTTAGGTGTTTCTTCCTCCTTTTTAGTCTCCTCATCCTCTAAGCTGGGACTTTCCCGGGAAGAGTTGTCCTGTTGGCTAGAGTTTTTCAATAGTACAGGATCAATTTGTGCTTTCAGGAGCGCAAGAGTCTCAGCCAACTCGTTTCGATTTCTAAAAAAGTGGAAAAAAAAAAAAAGACAGCATAAAAATCCTTCTTGTTTTCTAAGACCTGTGTTGCCAGGGGTTGGGGGGGAGGGTCGGAGAATTGGGAGCCTGGGGTTAGCAGATGCAAACTACTATATAAAAGATGGATAAACAACAAGGTCCTACTGTATAGCACACGGGACTATATTTAATATCCTGTGATAAACCATAATGGAAAAGAATATGAAAAAGAATATGTATAATGGAGTCACCTTGCTGTACAGCAGAAATTAACACAACACTGCAAATCAACTATACTTCAATAAAATTTAAAAAATCTTTCTTCTGTTCTAAAGAGATTTCAGAATATATCTATTAGAAATTAAAATTGAAAAAAGAAAAACATATTAAGAACATCAAAAAACACTAGTACAGGGCTTCCCTGGTGGCACAGTGGTTCAGAGTCCACCTGCCGATGCAGGGGACACGGGTTCGTGCCCCGGTCCGGGAAGATCCCACATGCTGCGGAGCAGCTAGGCCCGTGAGCCATGGCCGCTGAGCCTGTGCGTCCGGAGCCAGTGTTCTGCAACGGGAGAGGCCACAACAGTGAGAGGCCCGCATACCACACAAAAAAAAGAAAACAAAAAAAAACACTAGTACAGCTAACCCTACTTAACCTTAAATTTTAAAATTAAGTATTAGGAATGAATACATATTAAAATAAACTCTTCCCCAAAGAGGAATCTTAAGACTATTCTATTGATTTGAATGGCAATGCAAATCTCTTTGGTTAAAAAGAACAACAGGAACAAAAATTAAACAAAAAGCTAAGTTGGATAATTTTTTTTAAATACTATGCAATGTCTAGGGAGTACAAAATCAATGGAAAACTTGCTTGAAGAAGAATTTTTTTTAAACTAAATGATTCAAGTTTTTGATTCATATGGGAATAAGAACTCTTTTCCACCTACAGAGAGAATAATATTTGAAACTGCTAAGGAAGTCTACTAACACAGTTCAAAAACCCAAAATTTTAAGTTATGGATGCTGCTTTGTCAATTAGAGTTTACAACTACAGGAAGGGAATTCATTTTGAATAAAAATTACAAGAAAATCCCAAATAAATAAGATACCAATCCACAAATTATCTGTTTTTTCTACCAAATCCGCAGGTGTAGTATGGTCAATTTTAATACAAACAAGAAAACTAATTTAAATATTTTCCTGCTCAGATAAACAGGGTGTAACAGTGAAAATAAAAAGGAAACCCTGGACTAAGAGTTGAGAAACTTAGTTCTAGATCTGCTACTAAGTTAATTAAACAGCACCATGATCTTCCCATCTGTGTCATCAAAGCACTGTGCATGCACCTCTAATTCTATGTAGTTAGTATTAAGATGAAACTACTTGTTTTCTTATCTGTCATGCCACATATGTCCTCTATCCTCTGTTTCCACCTCTGTGCTAGCTGCCTTATGAAGTAGGCTCTAAAAAAATGTTTAATGAATGAATAGAATCCCTGTTCCTAAACTAAATGGCGATGTACCCCTGGACAGGTCATATATCTTCATTAGCCCCGAGTTTCCTTATCTATAAAAGACTAGATTCTCTCAAGTATTATTAAATTGGCTTCCAAAGAAAGTAATAAAATTGCCAGCGATTGACATCTTTCAGAAATTAAAATGACAACCATTTTGTCATTGTGTATGACAATGAACACAGGTTTATACGTATTAAAAATATTGTGCATGGAAATGAATACATGTTTATATATAACTATCACATTAGCATATACAATAAAATGAATAGTTTTAGGATTTTAATTACCTAATAGTAGAAGGTCAGATTAGATGTACTTTCAAGATCATGTCTGGTACTACATCCACTTTACAAAAAAGGAAAATTAAAACCGAGATATGTTAAATAAATTTATTTTTGGCTAAGTTTCTATCTCTCAATTTCAGTAGACCAACCTGATTCTAACCTAAGCCTCTATCCACTTAATGCTATTACTATGATATTTCACTGAGAATTCTATTTGTTATTTTTTGAGGTCATGCTGGGAACTGCATGACCTCAACCCATTTGTTATTTTTTGTGGTCATGCTGGGAACTGAAAAAAATATTGAAGTATTTCACTATACCAATTTTTAAAAGCTGAACATTACAAGAGTGCCAATATTGCTAGAAAATCCATGTCAATTACTTCCACTACTCTAAGCAACAAAAAAATTTAGCAGAAAAATTAATTAAGAACTCCCCTAAAGCCTTTTAACCTGACTACAGTATTAAAATGCAAACCTAAAATAGCCATTATATGAAAACAGAAAACTACCCATCTGGATTTCTCCTGTTTCGCTCTTACAGTTATATTTAGTATGCTAAGTAATTTTTTAAAAACCCTAAATTAGAACTAGAGGGTATTTTAATAAATATACATATATTAAAATTATATCCAAATTTCTTACAGGACCTTTTATTTTTAGTACGATTTTTAAAGGTTACTTTCCATTTACAGTTATTACAAAATATTGGCTATACTCCCCATGTTGTACAATACATTCTTGAGTCTATCTTACACCCAACAGTCTGTACCTCCCCCTCCCACTGGTAAACACTAGTTTGTTCTCTATATCTGTGAGTCTGCCTATATTTTGTTTTATTCACTAGTTTGTTGAATTTTTTAGATTCCACATGTTAGTGATATCATAAAGTATTTGTATTTCTCTGTCTGACTTATTTCACTTAGCGTAATGCCCTCCAAGTTCATCCATGTTACTGCAAATGGCAAAATTTCTTTCAAGACTGAGTAGTATTCCATTGTGTGTATATGTGTATGTGTATATAAATATATGTAAACCACAACAGATTCATGTATGTTAACTTTGTTTCCTGCAACTTTTCCAAATTCACTGCTGAACTCCAGTAGTTTTCTGGTAGCGTCTTTAGGATTTTCTATGTACAGCACCATGTCATCTGCAAACAGTGGCAGTTTAAGGCAGTTTCCTCCTTTCCAACTTGTATTTTTTAATTTCTTTTTCTTCTCTGATTGCTGTGGCTAGGAATTCCAAAATTATGTTGAATAAAAGTGGTGAGAGTGGGGATCTTTGTCTTGTTCCCAATCTTAGAGGAAATACTTACAGCTTTTCACCATAGAGTATGATGTTAGCTGTGCGTATGTCATATACAGCCTTTATTATGTTGAGGTACGTTCCTTCTATGCCCACTTTCTGGAGTGTTTTTATCATAAGTGGACGTTGAATTTTATCAAAAGCTTTCTGCATCTATTGAGATGATTATATGGTTTTCATTCTTCAATTTGTTAATATGGTATATCACGCTGATTTGCAGATATTGAGAAATCCTTGCATCCCTGAGATCAATCCCATTTGATCACAGTGTATGATCCTTTTAACGTTCTGAGTTTTTTTTTTTTTGGCTGCGCCACATGGCATATGAAATCTTATTAGTTCCCTGACCAGGGATCGAACCTGCACCCCCAGCAGTGTAAGTATGGAGTCTTAACCACTGGGCCAGAGAAGTCCCCTTTTAATGTATTACTGGATTTGTTTTGCTAGTATTTGGTTGAGGATTTTTGCATCTTTGTTCATCAGTGATATTGGCCTGTAATTTTCTTTTTTTATGATATCTTTGTCTGGTTTTCATATCAGCGTGATGTTGGCCTCATAGAATGAGTGTGGAAGTGTTCCTTCCTCTGCAATGTTTTGGAATAGTTTCAGATGGACAGGTGTTAACACTTCTCTAAAGGTTTGGTAAAATTCATAACTGACTCACTTTGCTGTACAGCAGAAATTAACACAACACTGTAAATCAACTATACTCCAATAAAAAAATTAATTAAAACCAAAAAACAAAAAGGGGGGGGGAGGATTTGTAGAATTCTCCTGTGAAGCCATCTGGTCCTCTACAGGACCTTTTATTTTTTTTAATAAATTTGTGGGGTTAAAAACATATATTTATTTATTTGGTTGTGTCGGGTCTTAGTTGCAGCAGTCAGGCTCCTTAGTTGTGGCATGTGGACTCTTAGTTGCGGCATGCATGTGGGATCTAATTCCCAGACCAGGGATTGAACCCGGGCCCCCTGCATTGGGAGCATGGAGTCTTAACCACTGTGCCACCAGGGAGGTCCCTACAGGACCTTTTAAAATAGACTGTGGATTCTAACAACAGTTCAGTTGTTTTGCCCTCCCTCTCTCCATTGTTTTCTTTTCTTTAAAACATTTCTTCACTGAAGCATATTAAATCAGATATATTCCTCCAAAATGCCATGTTCTCTTATGATCTCAGGTGTTTACATTTCTGTTCTCTTCAGCCCAAAGTGCATTTCAGACTAACTCCAATCATTATTTCAAAGACAAACACAGAATGGATAAATGTGGTATATCCATACAAGGGGGAATATTATTTAGCCATAAAAAGGAATGGAGTACCGATTCTTACTACATAGATGAACCTTGAAAATATTATGCTATCTGAAAGAAGCCAGACACGAAGGCCACATATTGTATGATTCTATGTATATACAGTGTCTAGAAAGGCAACTTAGGGAAACAGCAAGTAGACTGGCAGCTGCCATGGGCTGGGGAAAGGGAAAATGGTGAGTAAATGCTAATGCACAGGGTATGGGGTTTCTTTGTGGGGTGAGGAAAATGCCCTGGAGTTAGATAGTGGTGATAGCTTCACAACTTTGAGAATATACTAAAAATCACTAAATTGTATTTTTTTAAAGTGATGGTGACTTGGACAAGAATGTAGTTATGAAAGGAATGAAGAACATTTAAACACTGGATCCATTTTGCATAGAGAGCTGACTGGATTTGCTGCAAGAATGGATGGGAAGTGAGAGAAAAAGAAAAGTTAATGATGTGCCTCCCAAGTTTTGGATCCAAGTAAACATGGATGTTCTTAACTGTGATGGGAGAAACATATTGAAGTGGAAAGGCTGGAAGCTCAAGTTATGGGCAGATTGACTGATGTTGACTTAATGGATTCTTAACTATCTGTACCTAAAGTTAATCTAGACTTGAGTGAAGTAGAACATATCATCCTAATTGTATAATATATATATATATGATTGGAATATAAAATTATATATTCCTATCAAATAATGTGGAATATGATTTTTCTTAGTCTAAGGGATGTTCAGAGTTAGAATTAGTGGTAGGGATAAACCGTTCAGAAGCAATTGACCTGACAGCCCAATTCAATTAAAAAAAAACAAAAACAAAAGGGCTTCCCTGGTGGCGCAGTGGTTGAGAGTCCGCCTGCCGATGCAGGGGACACGGGTTCGTGCCCCGGTCCGGGAGGATCCCACGTGCCGCAGAGGGGCTGGGCCCGTGAGCCATGTCCGCTGAGCCTGCGTGTCCGGAGCCTGTGCTCCGCAACGGGACAGGCCACAACAGCGAGAGGCCGCGTACCACAAAAAAAAAAGACAAAACAAAAACACAGCCAAGCATAGGTATCATCTTCTGCCAAGTATGGGTTAGGAATCTGGTTCCTCCATAGCACACTGGAGTGATCTCCATCACAGATCACATTTATGACACTATATTACCATTTACTATTTCCCTGTATCTCCCACAATATGCAGAGCTTAGGAATGGCATCATGTCTTTGTACCTCCAGAGCACAGGACAGTTAATTATACAGCAAGTCTTTAGCAAACACCTGTAATATATGATTCCAAGGTTTACCAATAATTTTCCATCTTTTTCATGCAAGTCCAAATTACTGAGTAGACAAAAAGGAGGATAACTGTGTATGACAGTATTCCTTAAGGGAGCCAAGAAACTGAAGGAAGGTATTAATGAGTGATATCAAAGAAGTTAACATTAGTGAGCGATCACTATGCTCCAGGAATTACTCCAGAAGCATTACATGAATTAATTCATATAATTCCAATACAATCTGATTAAACAGGTACTATTTTTACCCCCATTTTATAAGGCTAGGAAAGTGAGAACATGCAGAAAGGTACAGTAATTTGCTTATGGTCACAGTTAGTACATACTAAAGGCAGAACTGAATTATAGACAGTCTGACTTCAGAGACCATCTTTTTAATCACTGTGCTATATTAGCAGCATGTCTTGACAGATTTTCTAATTATGGGTTCATGAAAACTCGGTATACTATTTAGAAATCAGCTCTTTGAAAATGATTGTCAAACCACTGTCAATACTTAAAATATTTTTGAGGTATAATTGACATCCATTGAAATGAACAGACCTTAGGTGTTCAGTTAATCAGTTTTGACACATGCATACATCTGTGTAATCCACACATCTATCAAGATAAGGAATATTACACATCACCCCAGAAAATTCCCCCCTGCCCTGTCCTCCTACTCAATCCCTCTCCTCCACCAAAAGCAAAAATGAATTACAGTTTTGAACACTGTAACCATAGATCAGTTTAGTTAATTCCAGAACTTAAATGGAATAAAACAGTATGTACTTTTTGGCTTCTCACATATGATAATGCCTTTGAGACAAATCCACAGAGTTGCATGCATTATAGGTCATTTCTTTTTATTGCCTAGTAATAATCCATATATGGGGACCATTATGAACAAAGATGCTATGAACATTATTATACAAGGTTTTTTGTAAACATTTGGTTTCATTTCTCTAAGATAAATACCTAAGAGTGAAATCACTGGGTTATAGGGTAACAGTTTGTTTAACATTCGAACAAATGGCCGAAGTGTAAGTGGTTATACCATTTTACATTCCCACCAGCAAGGTGTTTAAGAGCTCCAGTTGGTCCACATACTTGCTAACATTTGGTACTGTAAGTCATTTTCATTTTAGTCATTCCAGTGGACATAAAATAGTATCTCATTATGGTTTAAATTGGGAATTCTCTGATGAATAATGATATCAAACACTTTTTCATGTGAATATGGGCCATATGTATATATTCTTTACAAAGAAACTGTTCAACAGTCTGCATAAAACTTTATCTTTCTTAGCAGACCTAGTATAAAAGCACTTTCAGCAGTCGCTTTCTGATTTTGAAGAATCACCTAATGAAGTCTGGTCTAAGATGTGCTAAAATTCTCTGATAATTAATAACCAATAACTACCACTTCATGGTATTCATATATTTTGCTCATCTTTTACATTCCTAAAGAAAATTGCTTGACATATCCCCTAGCATAATATCACTTATAGCATGTTATTTCGTCATAGAAAATATTTTTCTGTACTTTATCCTCTTTCATTAAGGACTAAAGTAGTGATGAAATAACTGTAACAAATACTATTTTTTCACAGCAATTATTTTTTGAACATTAGTTGAAATGAGTGGGACACTGGCTAGAGCTCAAACATTTTTGTTTTTGAAACATAATACTTGGTTACGCCATACATAACTGCCGGTTTGATAGGTTAAAATGTTCAATGTCGGTTCAATGAAACTTAACGATTTTTACTATTTTGTAAGTAACTTACTAAATCTAATTGTTCAAACTTAAAATACAATTATATTTCAGTTAACCACTTCCTATCTATCCATCTCATATATATTTATATTATAAATTTTACACACACAGGAATGGAAATTGCAGAAGTATTAAAACTATGATGTTATAGCATTAAATTTTTAAAAAACTTAAGAATTTTTTTTTTTTTTTGCAGTACACGGGCCTCTCACTGTTGTGTCCTCTCCCGTTGTGGAGCACAGGCTCCGGACATGCAGTCTCAGCAGCCATGGCTCACAGGCCCAGCCACTCCGCGGCATGTGGGATCTTCCCGGACCGGGGCACGAACCCGTGTCCCCTGCATCAGCAGGTGGACTCTCAACCACTGTGCCACCAGGGAAGCCCAAGAACTTAATTTTTTAAGAGCAGATTTAGGGTCTAAGCAAAATTGAGAAGGTACAGAGATTTCACATGTATTCCATGCCAATGCACAGCTTCCTCCGTTCTTAAGATTATGTTTATTACAACTGATGAATCTATCCTGACACATAACTACCACCCAGAGTCCATAGTTCACGTTACGGTTACCCTTAGTGTGGTACATTCTACGGGTCTGCACATATATATACCAACACTCATCCATCATTATAATAGTATCAGACAGAGTAGTTTTACTGCCTGAAAATTCTCTGTGCTTCACCGATTCACCCCTCATTCCTCTCTAAACCCTGACAACCACTGTTCTTTTTACTTTCTCCATAGTTTTATGTCTTCCAGAACGTCATATAGTTGAAATCATACAGTTAATTTCAGACTGCCTTCTTTCTTTTATTAATATGATTTAACCTCCGTGTCTGTTCATGGCTTGACAGCTCATTTGTTTTGTTTTAGACAATATACCATCATCTGGATACACCTCAGTTTATCCATTTACCTACTGAAGGATATTCTTAGTTGCTCTCAAGTTTTGCCAAGTTATGAGTAAAGCTGCTACAAACATTCATGTGCAGGTTTTTGTATAGACATAAGTCTTCAACTTCTTTGGGCAAATACCGAGGAAGATGATTGCTGGATCATATGGTAATGTTTAATTTTGTAAGAAGCCAGCAAACTGTCTTCCAAAGTGGCTGTGCCATTTTGCATTCCCATCAGCGATGAATCAAAGTTCCTATTGCTCCATATTCTCACCAGCATTTGGTGTTATCAGTGTTCTTGATTCTGGCCACTGTAATAGGTGTCTAGTAATACCTCACTGTTGTCTTAATTTACATTTCCCTGATGAAATAGGACATGGTGCATCTTTTCCTGTGATGATTTGCCATCTGTCTGATAAGGTCTTTGGCCCATTATAAACCAGGTTGTTTGTTTTCTTACTGTTGGACTTGAAGAGTTTTTTGTATATTTTGAATAACAGTCCTCTATCAGATATGTCTTTTGTAAATTATTGTCTGCCATTCTGTGGCTTATATTTGCATTATGTTGACACTGTCTTTCACAGAGCAGAAATTTTTTAATTTTAATGAAGTCCAGAATATCAATTCTTTCTTTCATGGATTGCACCTTTGGTATTGCATCAAAAAAGTTATCATCAAACCTGAGGTAATCTAGATTGTCTTCTATGTTACCTTCTTGGAGTTTTATAGTTTTGCATTTTACATGTTGGTCTGTGATTCATTTTGAGTTAATTTTTGTAAACGTTGTAAAGCTCTGTGTCTAGATTCAATTTTTTGCATTTGAATGTCCAGTTATGCCAGCACCACTTGTAAAGACTATCTTTTCTCCACTGTATTGCCTTTGCTCCTTTGTCAAATGTAAGTTAACTATATTTATGTGTGTCTATTTCAGTGCTCTTTATTCTGTCCCACTGATCTACTTGTCTATTCTCTTGCCAATACCACACTCTCTTCATTATGATAGTTTTATAGTAAGTCATGGACTCAGGTACTGTCAGTACTTCAACTTTGTTCTTCTACAACACTGTGTATTCTAGGTCTTTTGTCTATAAGTTTTAGAGTCAGTTTGTTGATATCCACAAATAAGTTGCTGGGATTTTGATTGGGATTGCGGTGAAATCTACAGATTAAGTTGGGAAGAGGTAACATCTTGACAATATTAAGTGTTCTTGTCCCTGAACATGTAATAGCTCTCCATTTATTGATTCTTCTTTGATTTCTTTGATTAGAATTTTGTTTTCCTCGTATACACTTTTTCATATTTCGTTAGATTTATACCTAGGTGTTTTAGGGGAGCTAATGTAAAGGTACTATGTTTTTAAATTCAGATTCTACACATTCACTGATGGTATATAAGAAAGTGATTGACATTTGTGTATTAACATTTTATCCTGCAACACTGCTATAATCACGAATTAGTTCCAGGAGATTTTTTGGTCGATTCTTTCAGATTTTCTACATAGAAAATGATGTCATTGGCAAAAAACGATAGTTTTATTTCTCCCTTCTTAATCTGTGTATCTCTTATTTCCTTTTCTTATCTTACTGCATTAATTAGAACTTCCAGTATGATGCTGCAAACGAACGAAGAGAGCAGATACCCTTGCCTTGTTCCTGATCTTAGTGGGAAAAACTTCATTAAATAGATGTTATGTGTAGGTTTTTGTAGCTTTTTTAAAAAATAATTTTAAATTAAATATTCAGCTAACAAATCTATTAGATGCCCCTTAACTTTTGTTGAAAGCCAAGTACTGGAAATCCTCCAATTCTGATTAGGATTTATTCTCTGCCTCCATAGCAAATCAGTTTGTTTGTTTTTTGGGTTTTTTTTGGCCGCGTCACATGGCTCGTGGGATGTTAGTTCCCCATCCAGGGATGGAACCCGGGGCCCCAGCAGTGGAACTGCAGAGTCCTAACCACTGGAACGCCAGGGAATTCCCAATATATATATTTTTTAATCAAGGAAGTTTCCATCTCTTCCTACTTTACTGAGAGTTTTAATCATGAAAGGGTGTTGAATTTTATCAAATGATTTTTATGTATGTATTGACATGATCATGTGATATTTTCTTCTTTAACCTGGTGATGTGTGAAAACTGGTTTTCAAATATTGAACCAGCCTTGTATACCTGGGATAAATCCCACTTGGTCATGGTGTATTATACTTTTTATGCATTGTTGGTTTTAATTTGCTAATATTTTTTGAAAATTTTCATCTTTATGTTCATGAGAGATACTAGTCTATAATTTTCTTTTTTTATATCTTTGTCTGGTTTGCGTATTAAGGTAATGCTGGCCTCACATAATTAGTTAGGAATTATTCTCTCTCCTTCTATCATCTGAAAAAGACTGAAGAAAATCGGTATAATTTCTTCCATAAATGTTTGGTAGAATTCACTACTGAACCCATCTGAGCCTGGTGTTCCATTTTAGAAGGTTAATTACTGATCCAATTTCTTTAATAGAGACTTGTGCATATTACCTATTCTTCTGTTGTGAGATTTAGCACATTGTCCTTTTCAATTAATTGGTCCATTTCATCTAGGTTATCAGATCTGTGGGAATCCAGTTATTCACAGCATCAGCATTCCTTTATTATCCTTTTAATGTCCATGGGATATACAGTGATGTCCTCTTTTTCATTTCTTTTTTTTTTTGCGGTACGCGGGCCCCCCACTGCCGCAGCCTCTCCTGTTGCGGAGCACAGGCCCCGGACGCGCAGGCCCAGAGGCCATGGCCCATGGGGCCAGCCACTCCACGGCACGCGGGATCCTCCCGGACCGGGGCACGAACCCACGTCCCCTGCATCGGCAGGCGGACTCCCAACCACTGCGCCACCAGGGAAGCCCTCTCTTCATAAAGCCTTCACAAAAATGAGAGACCTATATGGATAAAACGGTTCACTACATTTGTCCAAAATAGTACTAGTATGTCAAGTTAAAGCTAACTGAAATACCGTCGTGTCACAGGACACATTGAGAATCTATCAGAACAATGGTATTTCCCCGGAAAATACACATATTAATTACAACTAAGAGCTACTACTTAAAATATAAAGGATTCCAAAGGTGCATGAAGCTCATCTAGAGATGTCAGAGCTGTACTATTCACTACCATATTCCCCATTGCTCAACACAGAGCCAGTTACACAAGTAGGCATGTGATAGAAATCTATTAGTTTAATGAAATAAAGGAACATAAGTGTGACAATCAGGTGTTTAGAATTTGGCTTTAATTACCTGAAATCAGAGTCAAAAACCCAATGTTTTATTAATGACCCCAAATATTACTGCATATTTGTGAAGAGTTGCCTGGCAAATTTGCCCTTTTTTCTTCCTGCTGATAAATATTTCTTTTATAAAGAAACTAAGTTTCAATCTCTGGGAATAGAAGTTGTAAGAAAAGACAATAGTTTAACTGGGAGAAAAGGAACAAATTTTTATCAAGCATGTACTATGGCCCTAGTATGATTTCTCTTATAGTTCTCAGAACAACTTAACAAGGAAGTATTATCATTTTCATTTTAAAGAGGATCAGAGAAATTAAGTAAGCTGCCTACAGATGATAAGCAAAGGAACCCAGATTCAAACAGTTATTAACTATAAAATCAATGCTCTTTCTCTCACATCATGCACTGGGGTATAATCTACTTAAAACAGTGTAAACCAGAAGTTGTTTTAAGCGTGTATGACTGATTAATGATAACCATAATTTTTCTCTGCCATATGTTCTTCATCTACAAAGTAGAAGACAATATGTCTTTAACAACTATGCAAGTTTGATATAGGAATTAGAAGTGGTGGTAAAACATAACGAACAGAACCTCATTTAATGTATGTATTCATAAGGAAAGATGGTGAGTATATTTTATTTCAGGAACATTTTGTTGATATTAATTTAGTAAATTAACTACATGGAAAACCATATTATAATATGAGGAAAGGATGCTTATAAAACAATCCCCCAACAGCTCATTTAATGTTTATCCTTAGGGCATGCAAGTTGAGCCTCCCTGACCCAAACAACTATTATGAATTTCTACGAATTATCTCTTCGAAACATTAATAAATGACCACTGACAAAAAATTGCTAAATCTCAGCAAAAACAAAGATGAGTTACAGTTAAAGGAGTTTTTCATAAGCCAGTGGATATATATCTATTACTTATCCCTACTGTAGTTATAAATCCCGATATTTTCAAACTTAATATAAATTGTGAGAATTAAAAGAATAAATTCTAAATAATTAATTACCAAAAACAGAAAATTGGACACACAAAGATTCTGAATAACAGTCCCAGTCACTTATCAATTTAAAAGAAAGTTTTATTTTAAGGTTTTACATTAAATGTTTCCGTTCAAATATATTTGTCAATACAAATATAAGAAATCAAGGTTTTTCGAAAAAGATTAGGGGAAACGGTCCAAGATGTTGGACCACCAGAGACCTCCTGGCCCCATGTAATATTAATCAGTGAGAGCTCTCCCAGAGATCTCCATCTCAACACTAAGACTGAGCTCCACCCAACGGCCAGCAGGCTCCAGTGCTAGATGCCCCATGCCGAACAACTAACAAGACAGGAATACAACCCCACACATTAACAGAGAGGCTGCCTAAAGTCATGCTAAGTTCACAGACACCCCAAAATACACCAGCAGATATAAGGCTCTTCCCACCAGAGGAACAAGATCCAGCCTCATCTACCAGAACACAGGCACCAGTCCCTGTGCAAGAAAGCCTACACAAGCCACTGAACCAATCTAACCCACTGGGGGCAGACACGAGAAATAAGAGGAACTATGAACCTGCAGCCTGTGATAAGTAGACCCCAAACACAGTAAGTTTAAAAAAAATGAGAGGGCAGAGAAAACATATGCAGCAGATGAAGGAGCAAGGTTAAAAACCCACCAGACCAAAGAAATGAAGAGAAAATAGGCAGTCTACCTGAAAAAGGATTCAGAGTAATGAGTAAAGATGATCCAAAATCTCAGGAAGAGAATGGAGAAAATGCAAGAAACATTTAACAAGGATCTAGAAGAACTAAAGAGAAAACAAACAGTGATAAACAACACAATAAATGAAATTACAAATACTCTAAAGAAATCAACAGCAGAATAACTGAAGCAGAAGAACAGATAAATGACCTGGAAGACAGAATAGTGAAAATAACTACCGCAGAGCAGAATAAAGAAAAAAGAATGAAAAGAATTGAGGACAGTCTCAGAGACTTCTGGGACAATATTAAATGTACTTACATTCAAATGATAGGGGTCCCAGAAGAAGAAGAGAAAAAGAAAGGGTAAGAGAAAATATTTGAAGAGATTATAGTCAAAAACTAGTCAATCAAGTCCAGGAAGGTCCAGGAAGTGCAGAGTCCCATTCAGGATAAACCCTAGGATAAACATGCCAAGAAACACATTAATCAAACTATCAAAAATTTAAAAAAAAAAAAAAATTTAAAGTAGCAAGGGAAAAGCAACAAAAACCTACAAGGGAATTCCCATAAGGTTAACAGCTGATCTTTCAGCAGAAACTCTGCAAGCCAGAAGGGAGTGGCAGGATATATTTAAAGTGATGAAAGGGAAAAACCTACAACCAAGATTAGTCTACACAGCAAGGATCTCATTCAGATTCAACAGAGAAATTAAAACCTTTAGAGACAAGCAAAACTTAAGAGAATTCAGCACCACCAAACTTTACAACAAATGCTAAAGGAACTTTTCTAGACAGGAAACACAAGAGAAGGAAAAGACCTACAAAAACAAACCCAAAACGATTAAAATGGTAATGGAAACATACATATCGATAATTACCTTAAATGTAAATGGATTAAATGCTCCAACCAAAAGACATACAATGGCTGGATGGATACAAAAACAAGACCCGTATATATGCTATCTACAAGAGACCCATTTCAGACCTAGGGACACATACAGACTGAAAGTGAGGGGATAGAAAAAGATATTCCATGCAAACGGAAATCAAAAGAAAGGTGGAGTAGCTATTCTCATATCAGACAAAATAGACTTTAAAATAAAGACTATTAGAAGAGACAAAGAAGGACACTACATATGATCAAGGGATCAATCCAAGAAGATAAAACAACTGTAAATATTTATGCACCCAACATAGGAGCACCTCAATACATAAGGCAAATGCTAACAGCCATAAAAGGGGAAATTGACAGTAACACAATCATAGTAGGGGACTTTAACACCCCACTTTCACCAATGGACAGATCATCCAAAATGAAAATAAATAAGGAAACACAAGCTTTAATATCAGTTAAGTCCGTCTTTATCAGTTAAAGACGGACTTAACTGATATTTATAGGACATTCCATCCAAATACAACAGAATACACTACCTTCTCAAGTGCACACGGATCATTCTCCAAGATAGATCATATCTTGGGTCACAAATTAAGCCTCAGTAAATTTAAGAAAATTGAAATCATATCAAGCATCTTTTTCAACAAATATGTTATGAGACGAGATATCAAATACAGAAAAAAAAAACTGTAAAAAATACAAACACACGGAGGCTAAAGAATACACTACGAAATAACCAAGAGATCACAGAAGAAATACAAGAGGAAATCAAAAACTACATAGAAATAAATGACAATGAAAATACGACAACCCAAAACCTATGGGATGCGGCAAAAGCAGTTCTAAGAGGGAAGTTTATAGCAATACAATGCTACCTCAAGAAACAAGAAACATCTCAAATAAACAACCTAAACTTACACCTAAAGCAATTAGAGAAAGAAGAACAAAAAACTCCCAAAGTTAGCAGAAGAAATCATAAAGGTCAGATCAGAAATAAATAAAAAAGAAATGAAGGAAACAATAGCAAAGATCAATAAAACTAAAACCTACTTCTTTGAGAAGATAAACAAAATTGATAAACCATTAGCCAGACTCATCAAGACAGAAAGGGAGAAGACTCAAATCAACAGAATTAGAAATGAAAATGGAGAAGTAACAACTGACACTGCAGAAATACAAAGCATCATGAGAGGCTACTACAAGCAACACAATGCCAATAAAATGGACAACCTCAAAAAAATGGACAAATGCTTAGAAAAGTACAACCTACCAAGAATGAACCAGGAAGAAATAGAAAATATGAACAGACCAATCACAAGCACTGAAGTTGAAAGTGACTAAAAATCTTCCAACAAACAAAAGCCCAGAACCAGATGGCTTCACAGGCGAATTCTATCAAACATTTAGAGAAGAGCTAATACCTATCCTTCTCAAATACTTCCAAAATACAGCAAAGGGAGGAACATTCCCAAACTCATTCTACGAGGCCACCATCACCCTGATACCAAAACCAGACAAAGATGTCACAAGAAAAGGAAACTACAGGCCAATATCACTGATGAACACAGACGCAGAAATCCTCAACAAAATATTAGCAAACAGAATCCAACAGCACATTAAAAGGATGGAACAAGAAGATCAAGTGGGGTTTATCCCAGGAATGCAAGGATTCTTCAGTATATGCAAATCAATCAATGGGATACACCTTATTAACAAATTGAAGGAGAAAAACCATATAATAATCTCAATAGATGCAGAAAAAGCTTTTGACAAAATTCAACACCCATTTATGATAAAAACTCTCCAGAAAGTACGCATAGAGGGAACCTACCTCAACATAATAAAGACCATATATGACAAACCCACAGCCAACATCGTACTCAATGGTGAAAAACTGAAACCATTTCCTCTAAGATCAGGAACAAGACAAGGTTGTCCACTCTCACCACTACTATTCAACATAGTTTTGGAAGTTTTAGCAATGGCAATCAGAGAAGAAAAAGAAATAAAAGGAATCCAAATCGGAAAAGAAGAAGTAAAGCTGTCACTGTTTGCAGATGACATGATATTAAACATAGAGAATCTTAAAGACTCTACCAGAAAACTACTAGAGCTAATCAATGAATTTGGTAAAGTAGCAGGGTACAAAACTAATGCACAGAAATCTCTTGCATTCCTATACACTAACAATGAAAAATCTGAAAGAGAAATTAAGGCAACGCTCCCATTTACCACTGCAACAAAAAGAATAAAATACCTAGGAATAAATCTACCCAAGAAGACAAAAGACCTGTATGCAGAAAACTTTAAGGCACTGATGAAAGAAACTGAAGACAATACAAACAGATGGAGAGATATACCATGTTCTTGGATTGGAAGAATCAACACTGTGAAAATGACTATACTACCCAAAGCAATGTACAGAATCAATGCAATCCCTATCAAACTACCAATGGCATTTTTCACAGAAGTAGAACAAAAAATCTTAAAATTTGTATGGAGACACAAAAGACCCTGAATAGCCAAAGCAATCTTGAGAAAGAAAAATGGAGTTGGAGGAATCAGACACCCTGACTTCAGACTATACTACAAAGCTACAGTAATCAAGACAGTATGGTACTGGCACAAAAACAGAAATATAGATCAATGGAACAGGATAGAAAGCCCAGAGATAAGCCCACATATATATGGTCACCTTATCTTTGACAAAGGAGGCAAGAATATCCAATGGAGAAGAGACAGCCTCTTCAAAAAGTGGTGCTGGGAAAACTGGACAGCTACATGTAAAAGAATGAAATTAGAACTCTACCTAACACCATACACAAAAATAAACTCAAAATGGATTAAAGACTTAAATGTAAGGCCAGATAGTATAAAACTCTTAGACGAAAACATAGGCAGACCACTCTATGACATAAATCACAGCAAGATCCTTTTTGACCCACGTCCTAAAGTATCGGAAATAAAAACAAAAATAAACAAACGGGACCTAATGAAACTTAAAAGCTTTTGCACAGCAAAGGAAACCATAAACAAGACCAAAAGACAGTCCTCAGAATGGGAGAAAATATTTGCAAACGAAGCAAGTGATAAAGGATTAATCTCCAAAATACACAAGCAGCTCATGCAGCTCAATATCAAAATCAAACAACCTGGGCTTCCCTGGTGGCGCAGTGGTTGAGAGTCCACCTGCCGATGCAGGGGACATGTGTTCGTGCCTCGGTCAGGGAAGATTCCACATGCTGCGGAGCCACTGGGCCCGTGAGCCATGGCCGCTGAGCCTGCGCTCCACAACGGGAGAGGTCACAACAGTGAGAGGCCCGCGTACCCAAAAATCAATCAATCAATCAATCAACCCAATCCAAAAACGGGCAGAAGACCGAAATAGACATTTCTCCAAAGAAGATATATAGACTGCCCACAAACAAATGAAAGTATGCTCAACATCAGGAATCATTAAAGAAATAGAAATCAAAACCACAATGAGGGGCTTCCCTGGGGGCGCAGTGGTTGAGAGTCTGCCTGCCAATGCAGGGGACATGGGTTCGAGCCCTGGTCTGGGAAGATCCCACATGCCACGGAGCAACTAGGCCCGTGAGCCACAACTACTGAGCCTGCACGTCTGGAGCCTGTGCTCTGCAACAGGAGAGGCCGCGATAGTGAGAGGCCTGCACACCGTGATGAAGGGGTGGCCCCACTTGCCGCAACTAGAGAAAGCCCTCGCGCAGAAATGAAGACCCAACACAGCCAAAAATAAATAAATAAATAAAAAGCTGAGCTGACGTCCTTCTTCACTTAAAAAAAAAAAAAAAAACCACAATGAGGTATCACCTCACACTGGTCAGAATGGCCATCATGAAAAAATGTACAAACAATAAATGCTGGAGAGGGTGTGGAGAAAAGAGAACCTTCCTGTGCTGTTGGTGGGAATGTGAATTGATACAGCCACTATGGAGAACTGTATGGCGGTTCCTTAAAAAACTACAAATAGAACTACCATATGACCCAGCAATCCCCCTACTGGGCATATACCCTGAGAAAACCATAATTCAAAAAGAGTCATGTACCACAATGTTCATTTCAGCACTATTTACAATAACAGGACATGGAAGCAACCTAAGTGTCCATCAACAGATGAATGGATAAAGAAGATGTGGCATATATATACGTTGGAATATTACTCAGCCATAAGAAGACACAAAACTGAGTTATTTTTAGTGAGGTGGATGGACCTAGAACCTATCATACAGAGTGAAGTAAGTCAGAAAGAGAAAAACAAATACTATATGCTAACACATATATATGGAATCTTAAAAAAAAAGGTTTCTGAAGAACCCAGGGGCAGGACAGGAATAAAGACACAGACGTAGAGAATGGACTTGAGGACGTGGGGCAGGGAGGGGAAGCTGGGACGAGGTGAGAGAGTAGCACTGACATATATATACTACCAAATGTAAAACAGATAGCTAGTGGGAAGCAGCTGTATAGCACAGGGAGATCAGGTCGGTGCTTTGTGACTACCTAGAAGGGTGGGATTGGGAGGATGGGAGGGAAACGCAAGAGGGAGGGCATATGGGGATATATGTGTACATATAGCTGATTCACTTTGTTATACAGCAGAAACTAACACAACATTGTAAAGCAATTATACTCCAACAAAGATGTAAAAGAAAAAAAGTTAATTAAGAATAGAGGGACTTCCCTGGTGGCACAGTGGTTAAGAATCCACCTGCCAATGCAGGGGACATGGGTTTGATCCCTGGTCTGGGAGGATCCCACATGCCACAGAGCAACTAAGGCTTTGCGCCACAACTACTGAGCCTGTGCTCTAGAGCCCGCGAGCCACAACTACAGAAGCCTGCGCGCCCAGAGCCTGTGCTCTGCAGCAAGAGAAGCCACCGCAATGAGAAGCCCACGTGCTACAACAAAGAGTAGCCCCTGCTAGCCACAACAAGAGAAAGCCTGCGTGCAGCAATTAAGACCCAACACAGCCAAAAATAAATAAGTAAAATAAATAAATAAACGAAAGAAATTAAGAATAGAAAAAAAAAAAGATCAGGGCAAAAAAACTAGAATGTTCCTCAGATTTCTTCAGACCTCAGTAAAGAAATGTATGCACAGGAAAAACTGAAAATATAGTTAAGTGTCAGATGAATTAGCCACATTAATGAGTAATAAACAAATAATGCCTAATAGAAAACTGTATAGCTAAATAAAAATCAAATAATGTTTTTCTGGGAATTTCCTGGCAGTCCAATGGTTAGGACGCTGGGCTTTCATTGCCAAGGGCATGGGCTTGATCCCTGGTCCGGGAACTAAGATCCCGAAGCTGTGCACCACAGCCAAAAAATATATATATATAATGTTTTTCTTACATTTCTTTCCAACGATGAGTTTCTGTGTGCATATTACCTATGCATCATTATTTTTCAGATTCCAGCTTTCCAAAGTACAAGGTATTTGTCCTGATATGGACCACACTGCTAAACATATTTATTTGACAAATAATTGAGCACCTGCTATGGGTATTATGCTGGGCACTAGGCTAGGTCCTGGAAATTCCCAATCCCATAAAGAGAAAAGGATCACCCAGCTTTAGAGATTATATTCCAATAGAGAAGAGATCAAAGTAAGAAACATGCAAATAAACATTAAAAAAATTCCAATAAAAGATACCTGACGATGCATTTCCATGAAGAGCCATCTTGATCATCTTGTTCTTCTATATACATTCTGACATTGTGATCTTGATCCAACTGGTACCAGTACATGAGGCCATCTTTGTCACGGCCAATTGGCTGGAGACGCATGGTATCGGCATCCTCCTCATTGATAATATTCTTGAATTTGAGATTGTCATCAAACTGACACTCACAGAGGTACTGGAAAATAGTCATGACATGGTTTAAAATACCCCATAAATGTTTCTCCATGAAAATAAATGTGATATGTTCAACCAAGGAACAGATTTGGGGATAGGAGAAAGAATACTTTTAGTTTTATCCATCTTTCACTTTCCTCTCTCCCCTTTTGTACACTTATTTTACAGTAACCAACTTTAAAACATAAATTTCTAAGTTAACATTTAATTTTTGTATTACAGAAATTTATAGGTTTAACCCAACCAATGACACAAAAGTGAAGTTATATTTTAAAGCAATGAGTCTGTTTGTACTAAAGTTTCCCAAATTTGTTCATGGTATAAAATTTTCAATCACTCCTTCTCTCTTAAAGCTTTTAGATGAACTTCATTCTTGAAATGGCTATCTGTTTTTGAAAGCTTGAGACATATACAGTTTTTAAGGAAGGCAGTCTTATTGATAACTTACTCTGTGGAATTCTCTTTAAAAAAAAAAAAGACATCACCAAATTGGAAGAACTGATTTTTAATTAAAATTTTTGTGTATGATTAGTGTATAAAGTCAGATTTCTTCCCTGAACCTATATGCCCAGGCAAATAATACATGACGTCCCTATCATAGCCTCTTTGCCTTTGCCTGTGGTGTCTAGGCCCATAGACTCTCTTCTATAAAGGTAGTTTTCCCCTTCATTATGCTGACCACATTGCTAATAATTAGGGCCAACACATTGAAGCAAGCAAGGAGAAAAAGGGGAACTCAAAATTGAAAATAAATCTATACTTTGAGAAGACCTATTTTAATTAAGTAGGTTTGGTTATGTGAGACTTTTATTAAGTACACACTGGCATGCCCCATGTCATCTGGAAAACTAATGATCAAATTACTAATTTAGTAAATCAGTAAAAGATTAACCACAGTTTACCGTATTTGTTAACAATGACTGTGAAGGCTGCAAATAATGCATAAAATTAATGTGGGGTTTACCCATTCTACTATTGTCCCTACAAGCAGAGATCATAAACCTAGATATACTTGTATATTGAAAAATAACCCCAAACAGTAATTTAAAGAACAGTTTTATCACCAAACAATAAACAAGAAAAAGAAAAATCTATTGTCCTTTTCCGCTAATAGTGAAAATGTCTACTTGGGGACTTCCCTGGTGGTCTAGTGGTTAAGACTCGGTGCTTCCACTGCAGGGGGTGCAGGTTCGATCCCTGGTCGGGGAACTAAGATCCCACATGCTGCAGGCGTAAGCCCCCCACCAAAAGTCTACTTTCTAGTTATTTCCCAATTCATCCAGAAGGAGTCAAAAGTGAATTTTTTAATTAAAATAACTGTAACAAATAATAAATTTATTACCTTTAAGAGTGCTAACTTGCATTCAACACTCATTTCAAGATAGCCTTTCTTCTCCATCTCCCATGCCCAGGTGCTGTTAAACTCTTGACATATCTGTCAGAGAAAGTTAAAGTCTTAATACATAAAAGCAATTTAAATTTACATTGGTAGTTTTGTTGTACAATTATGTTAACAGTTTTGTTAATATATAAAGGAAAAAGTTTATACCAAACACAACTGAATCCAATCCCACCCTGAAATGCCTATTACTTAAATATACCAGAAATGTTTATTACTGTCTGATGATTGAATTTAAGGTAAGCAGTGATCCCTGCAGCTTTCTCCTCTGCTCTCAAGAATTTTATATACACTTTTGTGGCACATTTTCCCAAATGCAAGTAATTATCTGATTCCACCTCTCCAAACAGCCTAGAAGTTCCTCGACGGCAAGGACAATAGTTTATTCATCTCTATGCCTACAATAGAAGCAAGCTAAAAAAACCATGCCAAACTGTAGGCACATTTTTATTCAAGTAACTCTCCAACTCAAAATCCTCCTAATTATGGGTAAAGACTCCACTGCTTGGCATTTGAGACCTTCTATAATGTGGCATTAACTTAAATTTCTAGGCTTCTCTTCTCATACAAACATTGCAAGCAAACCAGAGACACTTTAAAAGGATGAGTAAAGAAGATTTGGATAACCATTCCACTTATCAGGCGATGCACCATGGGCTTTATGACCTCTGTGAGCCAGTTTCCTCAGCAATAAAAGGGGAGCAGTAATAATACTGACCTTAAAGGTTGTGAAATAGGTATAAAAAATGATAAAAAGTACCTAGAAACTTCATGCTCTTTTTCCAATCCAAGGAACAAAGAGTATAATGAAGCCCAAGGGAGAAGAACCAATACAAGGCACAAAATTATCTGGGAGCTTGGGCAATTAGCTAGAAACACTGGCAGGAGAAAAACAAACAGGCAAGTGAAACTGCTTTATATAACCACCTCAACCTAGGAATAAGACCAGGCTGGCCCTACTGGGAGGGCTACCCTTTTCCTCTCCTGTACCGGTGTCGTCATTTTTTTTTTTTTACCAAGTTAGGACAGAATGCAGTATGGCAAGGAGCTATATCATGGGGGATCTTCAAAGGCGAAAAGGAAGAATGAGCTCTCCATTCTCTGGAATATCATACTTCCTCTGAATGATAGAACTACATTTTGTAGAGGAAAAAAATTGAGATATACAGAATAAGGGAAATTTCTGGAATATTATACACAGAAGACCTCAAATGATTATATCAAAACCTAAAGGTCAACATGTGAATAGACACTTTGCCAAAGAATATATATAAATGGTCAATAAGCACAGGAAAAGATAGTCAATGTCCTTAGTCATTAGGGAAATGCAAATCAAAACCACAATGAAATACTACTTCATACCTGTTAGGATAGCTGTAATCAAAAAGAAGGATAGGGGCTTCCCTGGTGGCGCAGTGGTTGAAAAACCACCTGCCAATGCAGGGGACATGGGTCCGAGCCTTGGTCCGGGAAGATCCTACACGTTGTGGAGCAACTAAGCCTGTGCACCACAACTACAGAGCTTGCGCTCTAGAGCCCACAAGCTACGACTACTGAGCCCACGCACCACAACTACTGAAGGCTGCGCGCCTGGAGCCCATGCTCTTCAATAAGAGAAGCCACTGCAATGAGACGCCTGCGCACCGCAACGAAGAGTAGCCCCTGCTTGCCGCCAGCTAGAGAAAGCTCACACAGCAACGGAGACCCAATGCAGTCAAAAATAAATAAATTTTTTTAAAAAAGGATAATAGCAAATGATGGGAATGTAAAATGGTGCAGCCGCTTTGTAAAAAAAAAGTTTAACAATTCCTCAAAATGTTAACACTGAGTTACCACATGACTTAGCAATTCCACTCCTCGGTATGTACTCCCAAAAAATGAAAACATATACTGTACAAATGTTCATCACAGTATAATAGCCAAAAGGTGGGAACAACCCAAATTTCCATCAACTGCTGAATGAATAAAATAATACATGGAATATAAATACAATGGGATTTTATGCATCCATGAAAAGGAATGAAGTAGTGATATATTGTACAGCACGGATGAACATCAAAACACGATGCTAGGGCTTCCCTGGTGGCGCAGTGGTTGAGAGTCCGCCTGCCGATGCAGGGGACACGGGTTCATGCCCCAGTCTGGGAAGATCCCACATGCCGCGGAGCGGCTGGGCCCGTGAGCCATGGCTGCTGAGCCTGAGCGTCCGGAGCCTGTGCTTCGCAATGGGAGAGGCCGCAACAGTGAGAGGCCCACGTACCGCAAAAAACAAAACAAAACCCAAAAAACCACGATGCTATGTGAAAGAAACCAGACATAAGAGGTCACAAATTTATGGAAGTTTGTATATGGAATTTCCACAGAAGTCAAATCCATATAGACAAAATTTGTTAGCAGTTGCTAGTGGGTAAGCAGAGGGAGGAACAGACAGTGGTGGCTATGGGCAGATTTCGTTTCAGAGTAACAAAAATGCTCTATAATTATGATAGTGTTCTACAGTTAAGATAGCGCACATCCTTGTGAATATGCTTAAAAACACTGAATTGCATATTTTTAAAGAGTGAATCTCACGGTATGTGAATAATAGCTCAATTTAAAAAAATCAGACAGAGGGACAGCCAACAACACAGAGCCAAGCTTATGATTTGGATGAAGCATTTCTTGAGTGCTCTACTGTATACCATACCCCTAGAAGAAGATGTAGGCTAAAGCTGAGTGTGGGGAAGTTCAGTTTCACCAAAGGGGCTGAGAATGACACAGATCCAAAGCATGGCCAACAGCTCACAGCGTCAGACACCAAATATAGCTGAACAACTGTTGATTATCATTTACTGTGTGAAAGGGGAGGAAAGAGAAAGAGAGGTAGATATAGAGATAATTAAGATATAAGCGTCTGCTTCCTCACTACTTAGCTTCAATTTACTGACCTTCATTTACAATGCTTAGGGTGTAAAACCTCTGTTGTGCTGATATTCAGAGATAAACATGCTATTCATTTTCTGTTTCTTTAAGGGCAATGTAGACATACTACTGTGCCATTTGAGGTACTCCCAGCCCACCAAAGGCACATTAATTAGATTTGCCCAAGTAGCCCTAACCTGTTGTTACCACGAAGTAAATACTGCAAATAAAACCTGCAAATAAAAAAGGTACTCTAAATGACACTTAAATAATTCTTATGCAGGACTATATAATCTCACCAAGAGTCAGCAAACTTTTTCTAAGGGACAAACAGGAAATAATTTAGGCTTTGTGACCATATGGCCTCTTTTTCAACTATTCAACTCTGCTGTTATAGTGCAAAAGCAGTCACAGAAAATACATAAACAAGTAAGCTTCACTGTATTACAATACCACTTTATAAGGAAATTTGAATTTCATATAATTTTCATATGTCAACCATTCTCCCAACCATTTAAATATATAAAACCATTCTTAGTTTTCAAGCCATACATAAACAAGCAGCAGGCCAGATTTGACCCAGGGGCCACAGTCTGCCTAGAGAACCAGAAATTAGCTTTGTTTATCAGAGACTGTCTAGACAGTTATTCTTGGGACCTTAAAGCAAGGGGATCCCTAGTAGATTGGTAATTCACATTAACTCCCCACGTTCCAACTTGATTCTAACCAAGCAGCCTTGTATCAATATATAATTATAATTTGGTTTTGCATGCAATTCCTCTTTAGAGAATGTTCCAATATCCAAAACATTCATATTTATCACCATAAGTTATAATTCCATAATACTGGTTTTAAGTTTGACTCTCTCTAAATGTAGTTAATGAGCGGTCACATCTTGTTGCTACCCCCTGTATGGTGCCTAAGGAACAGTCTTTCTAATACACACACAAAATCAAATGTCCCGGGCCTGCAAGGCTGAATGCCATTCAGCCTGGGAGACCTCTTGGCTGGCTGCCTGCTATCACTCCAAAACTCCCTGTGTCTGTTCTTCTTAACTTCTTCTACACAGAGAAAAACAAGGTTGAGGATGGAAAATAAAGGGGAGGGGGCGTGGGGGGGCATTTAAAAGTTCACATCAGCTCAATATTTATAAGAAAGGTAGTTTCACATGCCTACACAGCAAATACACAGGATTTATCTCAGTGAGATCATTAACATATTAATCTTAGATTCATATACACAATGGAAGTACCAGTAACTCTTCTCTTTTTGGCAGTTCGAAAGATAAGGCATTAAAAAGGAGGAGGGGTACAGAAAAACTGCAAAAACTCTCAGCATGAATACCCAAACACCTGCACTGAGAGAGCAGACCAAACTCTAGCATGGCTTCTATCAGCTTAAGGACACTTCCCTAGCACAACCCTGCTCCTCCCTCACTGCTGTCTAGAAAACTCAAGGTTGCCAAAAGAATTTATTGTTTGTTCTAGCCAATACCTGATCTAGGTCCCTCACCTCCTTTTTTTCTTTTTGGCATGCTGCGCAGCTTGCAGGATCTTAATTCCCCGACCAGGAATCGAACCTGGGCCACCGCAGTGAAAGCGCCAAGTACTAACAACGAGACTGCCAGGCAATTCCCCAATTAATTTTAAAAATAAACTTAAAATTGTAAATCTTTCCTCTGTCCCTCTGAGATGTGTATGTATCTCCTACAAGACAGGGTGTCCTCAAGGACCTGAAAGCCATTCCTTTTGTATGTAATCATCAGACTCTGTGGGAAGGTAGAAGTCTAGTAACTTGCATAGTTAGCAGGCACAAAAGACCTAATAAAGCTAACTTTGACCAACTCTCATACCAGGAGTTTGTGATTTTTGAATTTCCCTAACCCTGCTTGACCCCTTTACTCCCTCATTACCATCTCCCCAACTCCCTCATTCTCCCTTTAAAACACCAGCCACTTCTGGGCAAACTGAAATTAAGCTCAAGCTCCATCTACTACTGTAACGAGTAGGACCCCATCGGGGCCTTCCCAGGACAGCCCTTTCCCCCATATCCTCTGCTTTAGTTCCTCTCTGAAGTACCTAGGTAACAGTATTTGATGCACATTTCCTGAGTTGTGAAAACCCCCCACCAAATGGAAGATGTTAACTACTTGATGACCATGAGCACATAGGCCCAGGCCTCCTGGAGCCTAAGGACTGATAATGTTAACCCCTGTGACTCCACCGTTCCCTCACCACCAGCCAGTCAGAGAATTGTGCATGAGCTGATCACATACCCTGAGAACCCTACCCCCAACCTGGCTTTTAAAAATGCTTTGCTGAAACCCTTCAGGGAGCTCTGGGCTTTTTAGGGCTTGAGCCACCTGTCTACTTGCGTGGCCCTGCAATAAACCTTTCTCTGCTCCAAACTCCGATGTCTCGGTGTGTTTGACCTCACTATGCGTCGGGCACATGAACTTGCATTAACACTACCACCGTAGTTATTGAATAAAATCAGTCATTACAGCCTTTAACTAGTGTCTGCCATTGTTTACCTTTGATGGGGGAGTCCCTGAATATCATTCAGATGAAAACCTTTATTTTAACTGAGAGACATGAAATTTAAAGAGATTCATTTATCCAGCGATTCCACAAATATTTATTGAGTACTTGTTCTATGGCAGGAACTAGTCTAGGACCTGGAATACCAGTGTAAAGAAAACAACCAACCTGCCACCATGGAGCTTATATTCTAGGAGGCAGTCAAATAGGTGAACATAAGAAAATATCAAGTAGAGACAAAGGCTATGTTGAAAATAAAATAGAATACTGTGAAAGAGGAAATTCTGAGTGCTACTCTGCCTTGGGTGCTCAGGGGAGGCCTCATTTTAAAAAGTTGACATTTGACACAAAAAGTTGAGACATGACTGATAAAACAGAAATCAGCCACATGAAGACCTGGCATAGGAATATTCCAGATAGAAGAAACAGCAAGCACAAAGCCTTAAGGTTTGGCATATTATAAAACCACAGAACAAGATCAGTTTAAGTGAAGTAGAATAAGAGGGAGAGCAGCAAAAGATAAAGCTGAAGAGGTAACCAAAGGCCAAATTTATGTAGGCCAGGGTATGAAATTAAAATCTAATTTCAAATGTGATGGATTTTTTACAATTTTTTGTGTGGGGGTAGGGGTAGGGGGGAGAGCATAGCTCATACAGAATATTGTGTTAAATGGTGGAGAGGTTGTGTTGAAAAGGGAACACTCCTACACTGCTGGTGGGAATGTAAACTGGTGCAGCCACTACGGAAAACAGTACGGAGGTTCCTAAAAAACTAAAAAGAGTTGCCATATGATCCAGCAATCCCACTCCTGGGCATATATCCAGAGGAAATTCTAATTCAAAGATACATGCACGCCTAATGTTCACAGGAGCACTATTTACAACAGCCAAGACATGGAAGCAACCTAAACGTCCATCAGATGACAGATGAACAGATAAAGAAGATGTGGCATATATATACAATTAAATACCACTCAGTCATCAAAAAGAATGAAATAATGCCATTTTGCAGCAACATGGACAGACCCAGAGATTATCCTACTAAGTGAAATTAGAAAGAGAAAGACAAATACCATAAGATATATCACTTATATGTGGAATCTAAAATATGACACAAATGAACTTATCTATGAAACAGAAAGAGACTCACAGACATAGAAAACAAACTTATGGTTACCAAAGGGGATAGCGGGAGGGATAAATTAGGAGTCTGGTATTAGCAGATACAAACAACTATATATAAAATAGATAAACAACAAGGTCCTACTGTATAGCATAGGGAACTGTATTCAATACCCTGTAATAAACCATATGGAAAAGAAGATGAAGACCATATATATATATATATATATATATATATATATGAATCTCTTTGCTGTACACCAGAAGCTAATACAACACTGTAAATCAACTATACTTCAATTAAAAAATTTTAAAATATTGTGTTAGTTTCAGGCATATGCCCAGGAATGGGATTGCTGGATCATATGGTAGCTCTATTTTTAGGTTTTTTGTTTGTTTGTTTTTGTTTTTTGCTGTACGCGGGCCTCTCACTGTTGTGGCCTCTCCCGTTGCGGAGCACAGGCTCCAGACGCGCAGGCCCAGCGGCCATGGCTCACGGGCCCAGCCGCTCTGCGGCATGTGGGATCCTCCCGGACCGGGGCACGAACCCGTGTCCCCTGCATCGGTAGGCGGACTCTCAACCACTGCGCCACCAGGGAAGCCCCATATACAGTCTTTACTTAAACCTTTTCAAATCTGAGTCAAGAAGAATTTTTTGGCTGAGCTCTGAGAAGTCATCTTTGTATCCCTAGCTTGTGACAAAGTATGAGACACACAGCAGGTACAAAACAAATATCTGATGAATACATGAAAGACATAGAAAAACAATGTTTTTACCTTAATTTAAAATACTATTATTTTAAGATAACCACCAATAACTTCTATAGGCAACACAACACATCTCAGAGAACATTATAAATTCTTACCAGGATAATAATAATAGCTAACATTTATTGTGTGCTTACCATGTGACAATACTATTCCAATTGCTTTAAAATATTAACTCAGTCAATTCTCACAAGCCTTAGATGGGTGTACTGTTATCCTTAGGAGGTTCTGTGCTTCAGCCAAGAAATAGGAATTAGTATCTCTAGTAATTTATGGTGAAATTAGTAATACATTTAAGACACCAATTAGGTCAGTTATCACCAACCAAGCTATGGAAAAAAGCTAGACTGAGAATTAGAAATCATTCAGCTCCTTTATTATACTCAAATTACACCTCACCAAGTCCCCCTGATCTAATACTTAAATATGTCCGACTATTTTGTATATAATATTCTTTCCAGAGGACTAAATGAAACATTTACTGAGCACATTTAGTATTTGGAGGGCAAAGATAAATTAACAGACAGTCTCTGCTCTAAGAAGTTCAGAATTCAGAGAGCGAGATGGTCATGAAAACAAATAATTATAGAGGCAGAAAGCAGTCAGAGTCATCTACAAACTGAGTAACTGATGTATCTATGAACTACTATGAAAATACAGAGGAGAGAAACCCTTATACAGCCAATGGATGAAGGGCGATCAAAGAAGTTTTATTCAAGTGGTGACATTTATGCTAGGACCTAAAGGATGAATGAGGTTTTACCAGAAAAAGAGGTAAATAAAGAGTATTTCAAGAAAAACAGAACAGATTATGAAAACCAATGGGGATATGAATATTTTGGTATGTTCTGTCAATGTGAAGGCGAATAGAGGAGCTCTTCATGCTGAGCCCTTAGAATCCTAGATCATGAGTGTTGGGGGGTGGGGGTGGGTAGAGACAAGGCCATGAAAGTAGGTCATGGCTCATAAATATGAGGACTCAACAAGCATTTGGAAGTACTGATGAAAAACAGTTCTATTGCACTGCGCAAGACAGACAGGAGTATAGATTCCGAGGTCAAAGAGACCCACTAAAGCCCGTTTTGCAATAATTCACGGGAAAGGTGATGAAGCTGCAGCTAAGCCTGGCAGAGGATACTCAAGAGAAGGAAGATTCAGATTGTTAGTACACGTATCTTACAAAGCAACAACAAGCTTTATGCCTAGTATATTACCAAGCAAATGTTTTACTATTTACAGTAGAACTTTCACAAACATTATTTCATTTGGGGTGGATGTTCTGTAAAACTACAAGATTTTTGAAAGCAAAAACAAAGTCTGATTCATCTTTCTATTTCCTACAGTATCTCCCAAGTTCAGGGCCTTGCTAATAGTGGACACTCAGTATTTACTGTATCAATGTTCTCTGATATAACTACAGAGTCAACTTACTATTACGACGGGCTATCTGGGAACACTGCCTATAAGAATGTATATTAAGAGTTATACAGAATGGGTGTTTCTTTAATTCCTTAAAAATATACAGGAAATAAAAGACTGTCACTTATTTCAAGTTGGAAAGTGTCGAACCACCATGGAGAAGATAACTGTTTTGCCTGTTTGGGGGCTGGAGAGGGTGGGTGGGCGTTACTGTTATACTTACTTCAGTGCTGACTGTATGCAGGTAAATGGACAAGGTCTGTCATCTGTTTAGGGACCTGTTTTGTATTCTCCCAACCCTACACCCATTTTTCTTTGCTTTGCTTTCTTTTTTTTTTGCGGTACGCGGGCGTCTCACTGCTGTGGCCTCTCCCGTTGCGGAGCACAGGCTCCGGACGTGCAGGCTCAGTGGCCACGGCTCACAGGCCCAGCCGCTCCGTGGCATGTGGGATCCTCCCGGACCGGGGCACAAACCTGTGTCCCCTGCAACGGCAGGCACACCCTCAACCACTGCGCCACCAGGGAATCCCCCTCTTTTTTTTTTTTAAGATGTTGGGGGTAGGCGTTTTTATCAATTAATTTATTTATTTTTGGTGTGTTGGGTCTTCGTTTCTGTGCGAGGGCTTTCTCTAGTTGCGGCAAGCAGGGGCCACTCTTCATCGCGGTGCGCGGGCCTCTCAGTATCGGCCTCTCTTGTTGCGGAGCGCAGGCTCAGTAGCTGTGGCTCACGGGCCTAGTTGCTCCGCGGCATGTGGGATCCTCCCAGGCCAGGGCTCGAACCCGTGTCCCCTGCATTAGCAGGCAGATTCTCAACCGCTGCGCCACCAGGGAAGCCCCTCTTTTCTTTTTTGAATATACTTTTTTTGTTTTTAAACCAAGGTTGTAGAATTCCAATTTTTTTTTCAACCTTGGAACCTTAAGTAGAATGCCCTCAAACGGACGGATTTTAGTCCGTAGAGAGTCAGCGTGTGTGTTGCTGCTTATTTAAATACAGTTCAGGTGGGGCCCCAAGAGTGCCAAGGTCCTCCCTCTGCTTTCCAGATGCACTTCTTCTTCTAAAACCAGGAGAGGTGAGCACCTAAGCAGGGAATCGCAGGTTACTTAATTTAGTTCACCGGTGCCTACTCTGAAGTGCTGGGTGTCCGTTCTTGAAGAAACAAACTCACCGGAAGGGCGTGTTTCCTTATTATATACTAATAACTTCTAATATTAATTTGTACCAGAAGTTCCTTGACTGTGACTTATGCCAAGTAATTATGAAGATTTTTTCCCCCCTGAGTATTGCATGAAGGCTACCAAGTTGGAACAGGCAACTCCTGGATGTGAAAGCTTTAATTTATCTACGTCATTCATGTGTTATTTTTGTAGCTATAATCTCTATTTTCTTATTTGATGACCGCTGAAGTGTTCCTAGGCCCTGTCGTAAACCTAAGAGTTGATGTATTGGTGCGAGCAGCTGGAAGTTCAAGATGTTGTTGTGATTCTTTTTTTCTTAATCCCCCTTTCGTACATGTGATATTAAGCAGACGATGAAGCGTCACTCTTGAGGATTTTAACAAGGAAGGAGAAAGAAAGACCCACATTTCTGGGGGAAGTCTTTGCCCCTCTATGTGGAAAAGTGGATTGAGACTGTTCTCAAGTCTGTCTCTTGGTAACTGCACCTGACTTTAGGATCCAAAAAAAATTTTTTTTTGTTTTGCCAAGTTGTGCCTTTCCTTCTGGAATTGTAAGTGAACACAATAATAGTACCTATTTACACTGTAAAGTGGATATTGTTACAGAAAACACACCAGAGGCTTTCTCAGTTGTTAAGCTAACAATGCCTTGTGAATGTATGATCTACGGAGAAACCCCTGTAGTTTTTACCTGCTGATGCCGTCTGTCGGAGAATAAATTTTGGATGGTTCTTTTTTTCACCAAAAAAAAAAAAAAAAAATATATATATATATATATATATATATATATATACAGGAACTATTTCGATGGCAAGATTTCTCTAACAACATGGTTTTGAAAATCAAAGAACACAAAAACCCCAACAACTGACAAGAGCATAGGTATGTATCAGTTAATTAGTTCATTCCACAAAAAGGATAAACAGTCCATTATTAGGACTTTATTGTATGCCAGACACTGTGCTTGACATCAGGATAAGTAAGACACTACATCTCCTGCTAAAGGAACTCTTAGTGGGACAGGCAGCTGGAATCTGTTAACCTACAAATTTGGCACATTTACACATGTCAAAAATTTGAGAAGCTACTCTCAAAAGTAGTCTATTCTGAAGTCTTAGTTAAGGAAAAGGTACCTTGCAAGTATCTGACAAAAATCCAGCAAGAAAAATAAAATCTCTACCATAGCTATTTTGTATCATAGGTAAGAGTAACCATATACCTAAAATAGGCCTAAATGGAAAATGTGATTGGTAAGTACCTCTTTCCAAAAGATCTACTTTATATCAATAATCTAAATAGAAAGGGAAATAAGGCTTTAGTATAAAATAGATTGAGATTCAAATCCAGGCTCTCTCTAACAGCAGTGTGATCTTGTCTAAGTCAATCACCTTTCTGAATTTCAGGATCTTCACCTGTAAAATGGAGGTTTTGTTGCTAATAAAGGAGATGAGATTAGGAAGATCAGATACTCACAGTGCCACAGCTACTTATATAAATGCAAACCTGAAAATGGATCCAGAAAAACACCACAAGAACCAACTGGAACATAGCAGAAAATACACAGAGAATTAAGAGCTGGTAGGAAGTATATTGGTATTCTTCAAACTGTACATAAACATTGTTTCATGACACTTTTGTTTCAGATATATTAAAAAAACATGTCATATTTAAACAAAATTATTGGTGACTGATTTAATTCCCTACTTTTATTTTCTGGGTAATTAACCCTATATTATACTGAATGGCTTGCCTTGTTATACTCTGTATCCAATATGATAGTGAATATATGTTGAAGCTAAGATCACTGCCAGATCTAGAGAAAATTCCCTAAATGCTGCCTTTTTAAATACTGTGAAATATATACGAATTTAGTATACAGAGATATAATGTTTACATATAAATAAACATAAAATTTGCCATTTTAACCATTAAGTGTATAATTCAGTGGCATTTATCAGTCACATTCACAATGCTGTATAACCATTAACACTTTTTATTTCCAAAAGTTTTTTTTTATTATCCAGACAGAAACTTTTTTTTTTTTTTTGGACATGCCATGTGGCTTGTGGGATGCTAGTTCCCCGAACAGGGATTGAACCCCAGCCCTCAGCAGGGGAAGCGCAGGGTCCTAACCACTGGACCTCCAGGGAATTCCTTCCAAACAGAAACTCTTTACACTTTAAGCAATAACTCCCCATTCTGCTCCCACCCTGCAGCACCTGGTAATCTCTAATCTACTTTGTCTCTATGAATTTGCCTATTCTAGATAGTTCTTATAAGTGGAATCATCCAATATTTGTCCTTTTGTGCCTGGCTTCTTTTACTTAGCGTAATGTTTTCGAGGATTGCCCATGTGGTAGCACATATAAGAACTTCATTCCTTTTCAGGGATGAAAAATATTGCATTGTATGAATACACCACATTTTGTTTATCCATTCATCTGTTGATGGACACTTGGGTAGTTTCAACCTTTTGGCTATTATGAATTACGCTACAATAAACACTGGCATACAAGTATCTGTTTGAGTCTCTGTTTTCAATTCTTTTGCGTATGCAGCTAGGAGTAGAACTGATAGGTCCCACGGCAATTCTACGCTTAGCTTTTTGAGGATGTGCCAAACTGTTTTCCACAACAGCTGCACCATTTTGCATTCCCATCAGAGTTTCAATACCTCCACAATCTCACCAATACTTATTTTCCATTTTTAAAAAACAGTCATCCTATTAAGTATAAAGTAATATCTCATTGTGTTTTTGATTTGCATTTCCCCAGTGACTAAAGATGTTGAGCATCTTTTCATGTGCAAACTATTAATCTTTGTATATCTTTAGAGAAATGTCTACTTAAAAATTTTGCTCCTTTTTAAACTTGGGTTGGTCTTTTTGTTGTTGAGTTTTAGGAGTTCCTTATATAGTCTAGATATTAAGTTCTTATCAGTCATACGATTTGCAAATATTTTCTCCCATTTTATACGTTGTCTTTTCACTTTCTTCATAACGTTATTTGATGCACAAAAGTTTTTAATTTTGATAAAGTCCAATTTATCTATTGTTTTTCTGGTTGCTCACATGCTTTTGGTGTCAGATCTAAGACTCTACTGCCAAGGCCAAGGTCATGAAGATTTATCCCTATATTTTATTCTAAGAGGTTTATGGTTCTAGCTCTTTTAATTAGGCTGTTATTCCATTTTGAGTTAATTTTTGCATATGGTATGAGGTAGGGTATCTACTGCATTTTGCAAGTTGTTAAATCTCAAGAAATACATATTTCATACTACAAGCAACAATCAAAAGAAGTTCTAAAAATACTACAATAAATTCTCAATACATCTTATATACTCCATCCTCTCATTTTCAGCTCAGACAAGAATCAAGACACATACACATCGGGCTTCCCTGGTGGCACAGTGGTTGAGAATCTGTCTGCCAATGCAGAGGACATGGGTTCGAGCCCCGCTCTGGGAAAATCCCACATGCTGTGGAGCAGCTAAGCCCGTGCGCCACAACTACTGAGCCTGCGCTCTAGAGCCCACAAGCCACAACTACTGAAGCCCGCGCACCTAGAGTCCATGCTCCGCAACAAGAGAAGCCACCGCAATGAGAAGCCCATGCACTGCAACGAAGAGTAGCCCCCGCTCACCACAACTAGAGAAAGCCCGTGCGCAGCATGAAGACCCAGTGCAGCCAAAAATGAACAAATAAATAAATAAATAAAAGACACATACATATTATCATATTTTTCAATGGGTTCCTAAAGCTTCTTATACATAGGAAATTTTAGGAGATTTTATTTTTACTTCCCAGGTTTATCTGCTTAGTAGCTAAAGCAATGAGATATAACTTTAAATTGGTATTTTTATGTAACTTCTTTCGAAACACACTAATACTACAATTATAGGTATGTTTACTAAATAAACAAATGTGGTTATGAAGGAGCAGTACTCCTGAGTATATAATTGAGAGGTTATGACCAATACAAGTGTGCACACTTGAAAAAAAATCTCTGGAGGGGAAAAGCAGGTTTCTTAAGTCAACTACAAGGGCACTCTTGCCACAGGTCTTCCCAGCCATAATTAAGGCACTGATCCCTTCTGACTGGAAAAGCCTGCAGGTATATTATCAACATAAAACATTCACTGGAGCACCTGAAGTTCACTAGAAAACTAAAGAAAATGCAACCAAACATTTCTAAATCCACAAGTATAAATAATTTGGCCCAAGTTGCTAACAACTTCCAAAGGAATGTCAGCCACAGGAAAAAAAAAGTAAAACTGCCATTGTTTCCCTGATAATTTATTATTAATATTTAAACAACATTTGCTGAGTTCCAACTATTTGACAAGACTATGCTGAAAAGTATTCACATATACTTTCATGAGAAAACAGAGCAAAGAAGTAACTAAACGTATGCACCTAGTAACTAGCAGAGTTCAGGTTTTTCCCCATTAGAAATCCAGTGCTCTTTGTACACCACCGCATGCAATTCATTTATGAGGGTAAATTATGGCTGCTTACACATTACCAGAGTAAATGGTACTCTTTAAGGAACATTTTGCAAAGTTAAAAAGTATGTGAAAATGCTTTCCAATAAATAAAGCATTAAGTATTCATTCTGTGGCAACAAACTTATGTTCAACCCTTGCTTCATCATCTACTATCCATGTGACCTCGGGAGTTATTTATTCTCCATGATCTGGGTTGTACTATGAATTAAATGATAATGTACTTAAAATAGCATAGGATCTAGTATATAGTAAGTTCTCAAATATTAGCTCTTATCATTATTATTAAAATAAAAGCTTTGGAGAATTGAAACCCTCATAAATTGCTGATGGGAATGTAAAATAGTATAGCAACTATGGAAAACAGTTTGGCAGTTCCTCAAAAAAATACCATATGACCCAGTAATTATACTCGTAGGTACATACAGAAATGAAAATACATGGCCACACAAACACTTGTATACCAACATTCATAGCGACATTACTCCTAACAGCCAAAAAGTGAAAAAGTCCAAATGATCATCAATTGATGATGAATAAATAAAATGTGGTATAAACCAAACAACGGAATAGTGTTTGGCAATAAAAAGGAATGGAATACTGATATATACTATAATATGAATAAACCTTGAAATCATTATGCTAAGTGAAAGAAGACACAAAAGGCCACTTATTTTATGATTCCATCTATAAGAAATGTCCATAATAGACAAATCCATAAAGACAGAAAGCAGAATGGGGGCTGCCAGGGGATTTGAGCAGGAAGGGGTTTGAACGGAACAGATTGCTAACGGGTACAGTTTCTTCTTGGGGTGACGGAAACGTTTTGGAATTAGATAGTGGTTATGGTTGTACAACACAGTGACTATAGTAAAACTCAATGAATATACTAAAAATCAATGAATATATTTTAATATGGCAAATTTTATACTGTATTATTTTATGTTGTATGAATTATATTTCAAATAAAATAAAACACAAATTAATATTAACAAGGCAAATAAAAATGAAAGATAACCACCTTAGTTTACTTTTGAAAACAGTATTTATGGCAGTACAGAAATAACTAACCCTTGTCAAAATATATCCAAATTAGCAAATGACAAAAGATGACCCCTATGACTTGCTAACATGACAAGCTTCCTAAGGAGTAAAGGAGTAAAGGCAATGGGCTTTACTGAAACTGTCATTTAGGTTAAAGGCATCTATTGCCCAATTTATTCACTTTCCAAAGAGTTCTAAACCTGTTACTAGAAACCAAAGGACACAGATGATCTCTTATCTTCCCTTTACTTTTGAGGGACAAATGAGGTCATTTTCTGTTAAGTGGTGGATAGACACCCCAGAAGAGACACATTAGGTTATTTTCTACTGAAGGTCATTATCCCTCAAGTATTGAGCACCAGCACATACTCTTTGCTTATTCTAATTAGCATATATTTTTAAATATTTTAACATTTCTTAAAATCAAGAGCCTTTTAAAATCCATGGTAACGTTCAATGTGACAGTATTTCTTTTATCATTGAAAAACTGTCTCTAAATCACTGGTTGTGTGGCATGCACTGAAGAAATCACAAAATTTAAGAAAAATAGCAATAATAAATTACCATCTGTCTCTTAGAAATAATTCTGAGGCTAAAGGAAATCCACTCCTTTAAAGGATAATTTATTAAAAATTAGCTTTCCCATTACTTTTTAGGGCCTCTTTATTGCTGTTTTTGGGCAGGAGGCAGGGCAGCAGGAAAGCAGAGGCACAGATAATGAATTTGTCTGTTTATTGCCATGGTGGTATTCATTATCCATGGCTAAGGTGTCTGAAATTGCTCACATGGTATCTAAAGTCATTAACAACCACAGGAAATAGAGGAGTTTCATGGAGGCATAAGAGTTCACTGGCAGAGAAATTTCTTTGTGACTCACCAAAAGGAATCTGAAGCTCAACAAGGCCAAGGCCTATCCAATGAAGCAAGACGTTAACGCGTCGTCGCAGAACTGCTATTTTAAATTTCTACTCACTGGGTTTCTTTTAGGAGGGTAACTCCACCTTAAAAGTAAAAAGTCACCAGCTAGATTTTCAGGTTCCTTTACATTCTGGATGAAATTGGGAAATATATGTTAGCAAGCTCAGGATATAGCACAACAATGAATGCCGTTCTTGAGGTGAGCTGCTAGACACCTCTCTCTTTGCCTCTCTATCAGTTACAAAGACTTATTGACTCTACCTTCCAAAAAGCTCTCACATAAACACTTTTCTTTCCATACTTACTGCCAAAACCTTAATCCAGGCCTCTTCATTGTTCGGCTGGATTATTACAGTAACTTTCTTTCACGTGAACCCTAGGCCTCCACTCACTGCCTTCTCTCTAGGTACTTTATATTATAGTGAAGCCAAGCTATTAGTAATTTCCTAACAAGCTTCTGCTCATTCTACAGGTCTCAGTTCAACTGTTTTAGGGAGACACAAACAAGACAAGACAAACAGATGCCAATGCTGACGATCTGTGGTGGCAGTGTAGTCTGCTAAATCTAGACTGGGCAGGAAAAGCTTAGATTGGTAACATCTGCTATGAGCCAAGGAACAAGGCCTAGCAGATGTCAGATATTTGCTCTGGATTTAAACAGAATTTTATATTAATTATGTTCCACTGACTTCAAAAGGAAAAGAAAAAGCTCTCCATAATACATATGCACAATGGTACCACTAGGAAAAAGATAAAAGGTCAAGAGGCATGTTAACTGGGAAGGTAAAAATTCCACTAGAAAACTAATGTAACCAACTAATACAACTAAGAAGTATATACAGAGTTAAGCTTATTAGCAGCCAAATGAAAGAAAACTGAAAATGTTTAAGTGATTAATTCATCTAATATTGATGCATAAAAGATGCAAAAAGCATTCAAGATGCTTAGAATTTACAACAAAGACAAATATGAGGGGCAATACTAGCGGTGTTTTAAAGCACTGGATTCACAAAGTCCTGGGTTTCAGTGCTGGTTCTGCCATTTCTAGCAATGAGAGACTGGTCCAGTTATTTAGTTTCTTAAAATCAATTTCCTTGTGCATAAAATGAGGATAATATTTACTTCAAGAGAGAGCTATATAAGGAAAATATTAAACACAGTGCCTGGTACATAGTGAACATGCAATATAAAAAACATACAGTCGGGCTTCCCTGGTGGCGCAGTGGTTGGGAGTCCGCCTGCCGATGCAGGGGACACGGGTTTGTGCCCCGGTCTGGGAAGATCCCACATGCCGCGGAGCGGCTGTGCCCATGAGCCATGGCCACTGAGCCTGCGCGTCCAGAGCCTGTTGCTCCGCAACGGGAGACGCCACAGCGGTGAGAGGCCGGCGTACCGCAAAAAACAAACAAACAAACAAAAACATACAGTAGCTTCTAAAATGGAGTTACACGTAAATCCATGGAGGAACATCTTCCTGAGAGAAGAAAGGTCTCAAGAAGAACGTAATTCTTGAGGTGAAAGCTAAAAGATAAATGTTTGCCAGGAAAGCAAGTTGGTGGGAAGGCATTCTAGGCAGAAGATACATACAGTACACGCAAAAACTCTGAAGAATGAAAAAGATAGTATTTTCTGTGAATGACTCAGAATGTGAGTCAAGTAGCAGCGTACACAGGAGTGAATATCATTAGATGTGGCTAAATCATTAAGAGCTTTGAATGCTAAGACATAGTTTAGATTTTTAAAAGAAAGAGAATCACTAAGTAACTCTGTAAGTGATATAACAGTTACTTTTAAACCTTTGTGTTTAATGACAGAATCATGGCTTGGGCTCACCAAGTTGGTGGTGACGTGAATACACCATGGATTCAGTATGTATAAAAGGATTGAGGAATAACAGAATTTAGCTTTTGATATATGTTGAGTTTGATTTGCTTACATCAAACCAGTTTACTAAGCAGTCAGTTGGATATAAATGTAGACGTTTGTAATCCGGTATAAGGGATATATGTATACATATAGCTGATTCACTTTGTTATACAGCAGACACTAACACAACATTGTAAAGCAATTATACTCCAGTAAAGACGTTAAAAAAAGAAAAGATGTTAAAAAAAGAAGAGCCTGAGCTAGAGCTAGAGCTTTGGGAGTCACCGTCTGTAAAACTTTTTCTAGTAATAAACTCTCAAGGAAATTTACTGCTTAGACTCCATACAAATACATTTGTTCAATAATTCAACATGCTTAGAGCTGGGTAAATTGTGGTCCAAAAGGTAGACATAGTTCCAATCTGCTTACGAACCAGCAGACAACTAATATGAGAGATAATAAAAACAGGCAAAAGCAGTTCTGCAGCAGGTACAGATGCATTCTTTGCTCATCCTTGTCCTTTTTATCTGTCCAACACCAAGTGGCTTTCTGGTATTCTAATTTCATAAACGACAGAACTAAGAGAAATAGGTGGTTAATGTGTTTTCTAGACCAGGTGTCCAACTTTTTCGATAAATGGCCAATAGTAAGAATTTTAGGCTTTGTTGACCATACAGTCCATTAAACAGACCACTGAACTTGGTACTTGAGCATGAAAGCAGCTGTAGATCATCGGTAAACAAACAGATGCAGCTGTGTTCAAATACTACTTTTTCACAAAACCAGGCAGCTAGCTGGATTTGGCTACAGTGCGCCAACTCCTCCTCTAGACTATCAATAGCTTCCTTAACAATGCAGAAAGAATGCCTAAAGAAAAAAATTCCTGATATAGCTTTTGGCCACAATAAAACTTGTACTTTGATTTTTAAATTATATTTTTAGAAAAGCTATAATGTAACATAACTTTTCATAAAAAATGTTTATTGTCAAGTATTTATCAATTATACCCAGTATCCATACTATTATAAGGTTTCACATAAAATGTTCACTCCTGGTGTTTGGAGAAGAAAATAATATACGCAAATAATTATAATGTTCCTTTTTAAAAACAACTTAAGGGGACTTCCCTGGTGGTCCAGTGGGTAAGAATCCACGCTCCCAATGCAGGGGGCCAGGGTTCAATCCCTGGTTGGGGAACTAGATCCTGCATGCATGCCACAACTAAGAAGTCCACATGTTGCAACTAAAAGAAAAGTCCCGCATGCCGCAACAAAGATCCTGCATGCCGCAACTAAGACCCAGCACACCCAAAATAAATAAATATTAAAACAAAAACAAAAAACAACCTAAGGATTTCTTTCTTTTTGCCCATAAAGAGAACTTTATTGTTTTTAAGGCTATAAAGTCAGAAAGATCTGGGTTGGTAACTTGGCTTTGTGTCCTTTGCAAAGTTATTTATAATCATTATTCGTTCATTCATTCAACAAATAATAATTAAGCACCTATGTGTCAAGCACTGTGCTAGGCATACCAAGGGTCAGCAAACTTTTTCTGTAAAGGGCCTGATAGTAAATATTGATATTTAGGCTTTGCTGGCCAAGAGGCTAAATCAAGGATCTTATACAGGCACCTATGTAACAGAGAAAACATTTCCACAATATGTTTTTTTTAATTGTATTTTATTTATTTATACAGCAGGTTCTTATTAGTTATCCATTTTATACATATTACACAATATGTTGTTTTGTTTTTTTAATCTCCAACTTTTTATTGGTTTTGCTCCATACCACTGATGCAGCTATATACTGGTGATTTTTGAATGTCCAGATTAAGAGGGAAAAATGTGTTTGAGGGGTATTCCACCCATGGGCTCCCCACTGTACTCTGAATCTTACCAAAGTCTGCTGGGGAAGCTGCGCATGTCTTTAGTCTTGCTAGGTCACGTCTAGAACCTTAAGGCCTGAGAGCACAGGCTAGAGGATTCAACCCTGCAGGCAGGAGGCCACGAGGAGAAGCAGCTATTCAACGGAAGCAGATTTGCTTCCTGACAGTCAGTGAGGACTCACAGTGTCCTTGGCCATGCCTCGTGCCAGCTCCTGAACTGTTTCTTCTCTGCCTTGATTGAAGTTCCAGCTCGTTTTACAGCCTGGCTGCTACTTCGAACCCTACCCAGGCGTTATGTCATAGCTGGAGTACTGTTCTTGGGAGGAGGTGTGCTTCTCTTAATTCAAGGTACCTTAGCTGGGTGGTTCTGGCTCACGGTTTCTCATGAGGTTGCAGTCAAGCTATTGGCTAGGGCTGCAGTGATCTAAAGACAACTGATACGGAAGTTGCCGCTCACAAGCTCACTCACATCAGGTCAGAGTGCCTCAGTTCCTCATTGGCTGTTGGCAGGCGTCTTCATTCTTTGCCATCACCTGGGACACTCAAAGGGCTGCTTACAACATGGCAGGCAGCTTGCTGAGCCTAGCTTCCAGCTTGCCCGGGTTCCGTGCTGGGCCAGCGAGCTTGGCCTCAGACGCTGCCAAGGTCACGAGCCTTGCGGCCTTCCTCAGCCCAGCCAGGGCTCCTTCAGATGTAAACTCAAGGATGGGCCCACCAAGGCCCGCCGAGGCCCGCCGAGGCCGACTCCGCCCAGGAGCTGCCTCCACAATATTTTTGATGAAATTTCAAATATAATAACCACATGTGAAATGTGATATGCTATGTAGTATATCATATACATTATATGTTATGTGTAATATATAATAATTAAGTACAATTTTTTTGTAATACAGGTGTATTAATGATAAGAAAAGAACTATTTGGGGGACAGATAATAGTTCACTTAATTGGAATTAAAGCAAGTACTCCCTCTTTCAATGAACTGATTTCAAATGTTCTTTGCAAAAAAGTATTCTTGGCTCACAAGCCTTATAAAAATAGGCAGGGGGCCATAATATGAGGACTTTTGATATACAGAGAAGTGAATAAGGCACACAGGGTCTAGCTCTCGTGAATTCTGGTGAGGGACAGAGATTTTTAGAAAGGCAATTACAGCTTCCTAATCTGTAAAATGGGGATATCAATATATGGATCTACTCTGCAGGGTCTGGGTAATAATTTGCATATGCATATAGAAGGTACTTTCTCCTCCCTTTTTTATAAAGGACTGTATTTAAGGGTATTAAAATGTAAAGACTAAAGTGACCTAGACAGCCAACCAACAGATACAAATTTGATTCCCTAGTCATTCGGGAAAGGACATTTCCATGCTGAGCATATCTTGATTTGTCTTCCTGTTTCATTTAAAGCCATCTATTTTTACCTTCAGAATTTAGTAACAAGCTACCATTCCAGTAAATACTTTAAGAGTTTTTGTGGTGTGGTACCTTCTATTAACTAAATTACCTTAATATTAGCTTTTATATATCTTAAAAATTAGGTAAGAATGTAAGCTTCAATAGTACCTTCAATATTATATTATCTTCAATAATAGTTTTCTTCTTGAAGCCAATATGTGAAGATGATAGTTTTGAGTGCATTTCATACATTACTTCATTAAATTCTCACAATTCTGCAAGATAAACTGTTAGTTTCTCCATTTAATAAGACTGCATTTTCCCAGTTTTACAGATCAGTCAGCTTGGGTTCAGACAAGTGACAAAGTTTCCTGACATCAACAGTGCTGAGAAGCCAAGAATGGAGCCCAGATTTTCTAACATCAAAACTCTGTAACTCTTTCCAGCTAACCTATTGGGTTGGCCAAAAAGTTCAGTCAGGTTTTTCCGTAAGATGCTACGGAAAAACCCGAATGAACTTTCTGTCCAACCCAATACCTCATTTAGTACCAAAAAGTAAATTTGTTTCATGTTTGGCATCAGGTTAGATTTGGAGTAAATAATTAAATGCACTAATCTGAGAATTTCATGTTCTATTTCTGGCTTTTACAGGAAAAGAGCACATTTTTGATGAAAATGAAAGATGTAAAAATATTTTTGCAAGGAATTCTTTTAAACTTCCAATCATATGTGAGTTTTCTCATCAAATTATAAATCCTTCATTCATACAATAAATCTGTATTAGTTTTCTACTGCTGCATAATAAAATGCCACAAATTTAACATTTTAAAACAACACCTATTTATTATCTCACAATTTCTATGGGTTAGAAGTCCTGTGTAGTCCGGTTTGATGGGTTCTCTGCTTCGTCTCATGAAGCTGATATCAAGGTGTTAGCAGGGCTGCGCTCCTTCTGGGGGCTCTGGGCAAAAAAACCCACTCAAGCTCATTCAGATTGTTGGCAGAATTCACTTCCTTCTCATGCTTTCCACATAACCCTCCACCTTCAAGCTGGCAGAAGTATGCTGAGTCCTCACACTGCATTTATCTTTGACTTCTGTCTACCTCTTCTGCTTGTAACAGCTCATGTAATTTACATTGGGCCCATTTGAATAATTCAGGAAAATCACCCTATCTTAAGGTCAACTGATTAATAAATATAATTATATCCATGAAGCCCCCTTTGCCAAATAACATATTAAAGAATGTAACATCAAGGAACAAAGGCCATAAGGGTCCAACTTTTGTCTACCATACAACTCATATCAGCTGTTCTAAATGCCTTTCATAAAAAAACCACTGAGTGACCATTTCTCGAAGTATGCTTTCATGTCGAACACTTCCTATCTCGCAACTTTGGTCTATTTATATCTTTCACATTATTTTCCTAAGCATTGCTCTTTAGAAAGAAGGAAAGCAATCAATGATTATTCATTTTTTATGAGTCAGTCTTTACTACAAACACTGAAAAGATGAGAAAATTTTGAGTATATCTGCATACCCACAGATGACTTTATTCCTGATACCACACCACACTTCTGCTTGGCACTTTATGCATTTGTATATCTGTTATTTTCTTCCTTCACTGAACTCCAGACTCAAGAACATCAGTGTCTTATATATCCCCTGTAATACGCTACTGAGTCCCTAACAGAGTAGGCCATCAAAAACTATTTACTGATTAGGTGGGTGAAAATCTACTAGCTTTAGTAGCTGTGGTTTCTTAGCTAACCACATTTATGGTTAGAAGCCACATTTAAATGACTAATTTTAAGGAATCTTCCAGCTTTTCTACTAGATGATTCTGTCTTGTGTACTACTCATGAAATGTTCAGGGGTCAAAGAGAAGAGCCAGCAAAACAAAATAAGAAACCACACAACCAGAGGAAGAAATCAAGAAAAGCTGAGAGAGATTAAAAAAGGTTCAAATGTGGAAGGCTGATAAAGTATTTACTTTAGAAGAACTAAAGAATGTCCACTGGATTTGATAACACAGCAAGGCTCATTTTGACAAGACTTGGTTTTGGTGGCGTGGTGGAGTCAGACCAGATGGGGAAGATTCAGTAGAACTGAAATACTGAATACAGCACATGTGGGCAATTCTTTTTTCTTTTTAAAATCTTTTTTAGATTCTATACATTTTTTAACTGATAGAAGGGCCTTTATTTCGTTTTTATTTATTTACTTTTGGCTGTGTTGGGTCCTTGTTGCTGCACACGGGCTTCCTCTAGCTGTGGCAAGCCGGGGCTAATCTTTGTTGAGGTGTGCGGGCTTCTCACTGTGGTGGCTTCTCTTGTTGTGGAGCACAGTCTCTATCTAGGTGCACAGGCTTCAGTAGTTGTGTCACGCGGGCTTAGTTGCTCCGTGGCATGTGGGATCTTCCTGGACCAAGGCTTGAACCCATGTCCCCGGCACTGGCAGGCAGATTCTTAACCACTGCGCCCCCAGGGAAGTCCCTGTGGGCAATTCTTAAGAAGCTTGACTATAATAATACAATGAAGTTATAAATTCAGGATTACTATTTTTAAACAAAATGTTACTCAAAAGTTTCCAAATGGACATTCTATAAATTTTAACAGAATAGCATTTTATTTCAAAGAAGAGCATGGAAGTAGCTGTTATTATTACAACAATCATGATGGAGTGGAATTTCACATTATGTTAGAAGTTATCCCATTAATAGGGACAAGAGAAAAATTACCACGTGGTTTCTCCTTCTAACATTTTTATTTTGGAGGTAACCACTTACCAAAAACTATGCAATAATGTGAGTAAATGGGATAATTTTTCTTGCCAACAGAGTTTTAACATACATTGAAAATAAAACAAAATCTTTTGTTTACCTGAGAAATTCAAGCAAATTACTGGTGAAACTCTCAATTTGCATTTCCATGAAGTTTACTTTTCCAAGTACTTGCACACCTATGATTACTACATGATGATTCCCAATATTGAGATTTGGGGCATTCTTTTTTCTCAGTATTATTTTATGTTCTACTTGGAAGTGCCGAGTCACAGAAATGTGAAACTTATTTATCTAGCAGAGCTAACTCTTTGATTTCTTTTTTTTAATTGAAGTACAGTAGATTTCCGATGCTATGTTTTAGTTTCTGGTGTAGAGCAAAGGGGTTGAGCTACACACACACATTTTTTAAATTAATTAATTAATTTTTGGCTGCACTGGGTCTTCATTGTTGTGCACTAGTTTTCTCTAGTTGCGTCGAGTGGGGACTACTCTTCTTTGCAGTGTGTGGGCTTCTCACTGTGGTGGCTTCCTTTGTTGCGGAGCACAGGCTCTAGGCGTGTGGGCTTCAGTAGTTGAGGCATGTGGGCTCAGCAGTTGTGGCTCACAGGCTCTAGAATGCAGGCTCAGTAGTTGTGGCGCATGGGCTTAGTTGCTCCACGGCATGTGGGATCTTCTCCGACCAGGGCTCAAACCCATGTTCCCTGCATTGGCAGGCGGGTTCTCAACCACCGTGCCACCAGAGAAGTCCCACATATTCTTTTCTATTATGATTATAGGATACTGAATATAGTTCCCTGTGCTATACAATAGGACCTTGTTGTATATCCAGTAGTATCTGCTAATCCCAAACTCCTAATTTATCACTCCTCCCCCCATCCCCGGTTACCCCCTTTGGTAACCATAAGTTTGTTTCCTGTGTCTGTGAGTTTCTTTCTGTTTCATAGATAAGTTCATTTGTGTCATATTTTAGATTCCACATATAAGTGATACCATACGGTATTTGTCTTTCTCTTTCTGATTTACTTCACTTATCTCTGGGTCCACCCTTGTTGCTTCAAATGGCATCATTTCATTCTTCTTTATGGCTGAGTGCTATTCCATTGTATATATATATGCCACATGTTCTTTATCCATTCCTCTGTTGATGGACATTTAGGTTGCTTCCATGTCTTGGCTATTGTAAATAGTGCTGCTATGAACACTGGGGTGCATATATCTTTTAGAATTAGAGTTTTCTCTGGATATATGCCCAGGAGTAGGATTGATGGCTCATAAGGCAACTCTATTTTTAGTTTTTTTAGAAACCTCAATACTCTTTTCCATAGTAGATGCATCAATTTACATTCCCACCAATGGTGAAGGAGGGCTCCCTTTTCTTCACACCCTCTCCAGCATTTGTTATTTGTAAACTTTTAAAATATGGCTATTCTGGCCAGTGTGAGGTGATACCTCACTACAGTTTTAACTTGAATTTCTCTAATAATTAGCAATGTTGAGTACCTTTTCATGTGCCTGTTGGCCATCTGTATGTCTAGGTTTTGGGGTTTTTAAAAATATTTATTTATTTGGCTGCATCTGGGTTTAGTTGTGGCACACGGGCTCTTCACTGCGGCACGTGGGATTCTCTCTAGTTGTGGCGCACAAGCTCTAGAGCAGACAGGCTCAGCAGTTGGGCTCGCAGGCTTAGTTGCCCCGCAGCATGTGGGATCTTAGCTCCCCAACCAGGGATCAAACCCACATCCCCTGCATTGGAAGGTGCAATCTTAACCACTGGACCACCAGGGAAGTCTCTGTATGTCTTCTTTGGAGAAATGTCTGTTTAGGTTTTCTGCCCACTTTTTCACTGGGTTGCTTGTTTGTTATTGAGTCGTATGAGCTGTTTGTATATTTTGGAAATTAAGCCCGAGTTGGTCATGTCGTTTGCAAGCATTTTCTCCTAGGCCATAGGTTGCTTTTGGTTTTGTCCATAGTTTCTGTTGCTGCACAAAAGCTTATAGGTTTGATTAGGTCCCATTTGTGTATTTTTCTTTTATTTCTATTGCCTTGGGAGACTGACCTTAGAAAACATGGGTACTACTTATGTCAGAGAATGTTTTGTGTATGATCTCTTCCAGTAGTTTTATGATGTCATGTCTTATATTTAAGTCTTTAAGCCATGTTGAGTTTATTTTTGTTTATGGTGTGAGGGTGCGATCTAACTTCACTGATTTAAGTGTGGCTGTCCAGCCTTCTCAACACCACTTACCGAAGAGACTGTCTTTTCTCCATTGTATATTCTTGCCTACTATGTCGAAAATTTATTTACCACAGGTGTGTTGGTTTCTTTCTGGGCTCTCTATTCTGTCCAATGATCCATATGTCTGTTCTTGTACCAATACCACGCTGTTTTGATTGTTGTAGCTTTCTAGTATTGTCTGAAATCTAGGAGAGTTATGCCTCCAGCTTTGTTCTTTTTCCTCAGGATTGCTCTGGCAATTCTGGGTCTTTTATGGTTCTGTGTAAACTTTAGGATTATTTGTTCTAGTTCTGTGAAAAATGTCATGGGTAGTTTGATAGGGATCACATTAAATCTGTACACTGCTTAGGGCAGTATGGCCATTTAAAAAGTAATAATTCATCCAATCTAATAGCATTGGAAATCTTTCCATTTCTTTGAATCATCTTCAATTTCCTTTATCAATTTTTTTTTTTTTTTGCAGTACACGGGCCTCTCACTTTTGTGGCCTCTCCCGTTGCAGAGCACAGGCTCCGGACGCGCAGGCTCAGCAGCCATGGCTCACGGGCTCAGCTGCTCCACGGCATGTGAGATCTTCCTGGACCGGGGCATGAACCCATGTCCCCTGCATCGACAGGCAGACTCTCAACCACTGCGCCACCAGGGATGCCCTTTATCAATGTTTTATACTTCTCAGCATATAAGTCTTTCACGTCCTTGCTAAGGTTTATTCCTAAGTTTTTATTTTTGATGCAATTTTAAAAGGGATTTTCTTTAAACTTTCTCTTTCTGATATTTCATTGTTAGTGTAAAGAAATGCAACAGATTTCTGTATGTCAATCTTGTATCCTGCTACCTTGCTAAATTCGTTAATCAATTCTAGTAATTTTTGTGTGGAGTCTTTAGGATTTCCTATATATACTATCATGTCATCTGCATATAATTACAATTTTACATCTTCTCTTATAATTTGGATACCTTTTATTTCTTTTTCTTGTCTGACTGCTGTGGTTAGGACTTCCAATACTATGTTGAATAGAAGTGGTGAGAGTGAGCATCTGTCTCTTATTCCACATTTAGTGGGAAGGCTTTCAGCTTTTCACCACTGAGCATTATGTTGGCCGTGGGTTTGTCATAAACAGCTTTTCTTTTTAATTAAAAAAAAATTTTTTTTTAATCTATATTTGGCTGCGTTGGGTCTTCGTTGATGCACGCAGACTTTCTCTAGTTGCAGTGAGCAGGGGCTACTCTTCATTTTAGTGCACAGGCTTCTCACTGCAGTGGCTTCTCTTGTTGTGGAGCATGGGCCCTAGGGTGCACAGGCTTTAGTAGTTGTGGTGCACGGGCTCTAGAGCACAGGCTCAGTAGTTGTGGCACATGGGCTTAGCTGCTCCAAGGCATGTGGGATCCTCCCAGACCAGGGATTGAACCATCTCCCCTGCATTGGCAGGCAGACTCTTAACCAGAGTGCCACCAGGGAAGTCCTCAACAGCTTTTAGTATGTTGAGATATGTTCTCTCTCTGCTACTTTGGTAAGAGTTTTTATCATGAATGGATGTTGAATTTTATAAAATGCTTTTTCTGCATCTATTGAGATGATCATGTGGTTTTTGTGTTTTCTTTTTTTAAAAAAAAAAGTTTTTAGTGTACGTATTTATTTCCTGCATCAGGTCTTAATTGCAGCACGCAGGATCTTTCATTGTGGTGAGCAGGCTTCTCTCTAGTTGTGGCTCACGGTATTCAGAGCAAGCAGGCTCATTAGTTGCGGTGCACACTTTCTAGTTGTGACACATGGGCGCCAGAGTACATGTGTTCTGTAGTTGTGGCATGCAGGCTCAGTAGTTGTGGTGCACGGACTTAGTTGCCCCATTGGCATGTGGGATCTTACTTCCACAACAAGGTATCGAACTAGAGTCCCCTGCATTGCAAGATGGATTCTCAACCACTGGACTACAGGAAGTTGTGGTATTTGTCTTTTCTTTTGATGATGTGGTATATCACATTAATTTGCATATATTGAACCAACCTTGTGACCCTTGGATGAATCCAACTTGATCGTGGTGTATGATCTTTTTTTATGTGTTGTTGGATTTGGTTTACTAATATCTTGTTGAGAATTTCTGCATCTACATTCATCAAAGATATTGGCCTGTTTCTTTGCTGGTATTATCTGTCTGGTTTTGGTATCAGGGTGATGGTGGCTTCACAGAATGATTTTAGGTGTTTTCCCTTCTCTTCAATCTTTTGGAAGAGTTTGGGAAGGATCAGTACAAGTTCTTTGTATGTTTGGTAGAATTCCCCAGTGAAGCCATCTGGTCCTGAACTTCTGTTTGCAGGGCTGCTTTTTTTTTTTTTTTTTTTTTTTAACAGATTCTATTTCACTTCTACTGATCAGTCTATTCAAATTGTCTATTTCATGTTAATTCAGTTTTGGTGGGCCATATGTTTCTAGAAACTTGTCTGTTTTTTCTAGGTTGTGCAATTTGCTGGCATATAATTATTCATAGTATTCTCTTACAGTTTTTGTATTTCTGCTGTATCGGTTGTTAATTCTCCTCTTTCACTTCTTATTTTATTTGCTTCCTCTCTCTGTTCGTCTTAGCCTGGCCAGAGGGCTGTCAATTTTGTTTACCTTTTCAAAGAACCAGCTTTTGGCTTAATTGATTTTTCTACTGTTTTTTAAATCTCTATGTTATTTATTTCCTATCTGATCTTTATTGTTTCCTTCTTTCTGCTGACTTTAGGTTTTGTTTGTTCTTCTTTTTCTAATTCTTTTAGGTGGTAGGTGAGGTTGTATATATGAGATTTTTCTTGTTTTTTGAGGAAGGCCTGTATTGCTATTAACTTCCCTCTAAGAACTGCTTTTGCTACATCCCATAGATTTTGTATGGTTGTGTTTTCTTTTCATTATCATCTGTCTCGAGGTATTTTTTAATTTCCTGTTTGATTTCATCGTTGACCCACTGGATTTTAGTAACATGTTGTTTAGTCTCCTCGTAATCATTTTTTTCTCGTTTCTCTTTCTGTGATTGATTTCTAGTTTCATGCCATTGAAAAGATGCTCAAAATAACTTCTATCCTCTTAACACATTATTGACTGGGGGATTTTTGCAGAAACTATCGCTTGTGGCCAGCAATCTGTTATGTAAGTGAATACTGAAATACCACATCTGAGTAGATATCAACAACTTTTTTTGCACTTAATGTATTTATTTGAAACTTTGTATATGTTGTAGTAAAGCATTCTAATATTTTGTTAGAGTGTGACAGGCAGTATAGCAGGCACCTCTGTGCAGGGGAACAGAACATCTACTGCAAATATACCATGTATCACTGTGCTTTCCCCTGGAAGAGCAGGCTTTACACTTCCAGCAAGTAGTTTTTTTTTTAATCCTGTAGGTATTATTTTCTCTAGAATATGGACTTTTAATTTACCTGATAGTCCACAAGGTGGATCTTTGTGGGGGCTCTTTTAGAAACGCTACAAGAAGGACCAGGTGTAGGACTAACACTACATTCACCAGAAAAGTCAGTTACCCATTCTCTAGCAATTGCTAACAAAAATTGCTTGTAAGTCATTTTATTCTGTGCATTAAGGCTGCAATAAATTTTAAACTCATTGAATGAACCACAACTATTCAAAGAGAAACCCACTTTCTTATACCATTTTTGAGTTTTCCAGAGGATACTGAAGTTTTCCAGATATTGATTGGATCAATTAACTCCTTTAATATATTTATTATACTCTAATATACAAGTGGGCTTAGTTATCTGATGGCCAGTCCTCCTGTCTTCCTTTCCTGTAGATGCTGTGGAGGCATCATGAATAGTTGGCACCATGCAGACTAGCCTCTTGTCTTTCCATATGAGAAGACTCACTTCTCCTTCCATAAGAATGTCATTTCTCCCCTCTGTAGATTTTTATATTTCTCCTTTAATTGGTTTGGTAGACCACAATTCTCTCTTACAGTCCCACAAACTCTGGTTTTATTTTTCAACAAAGTTTCAGATGTGGACACACTGTTGTAATAATTGTCTTGGTAAATATGGTGCCATGAACCAAGATAAGGTTGTAGGACCAATAATATTGTTTCTTGCAGTTTCTTTCCTTCACCTGTATAAATCACAAGGTTGCATATATATGTCCAGTTTCACTTTCACTAACCATCATGACCAAAATTCCATATTTTGTAAGTTTGCCAGGATTATATGTTTTGAATCTGAGTTGTCCTATTCACTTACATGTTTTGAATCTGAGTCGTCCTCTGAGTTCATGAGGCAATGAACTCAGATTCACTGCCTCATCAAGTGATAGCTCTTGTTTGGGTATATAGATTGATTCAAATTTTTGGGAAAAATATTCCAAAAGAGGTTTAACTTTTGAAATTCTGCCTGCAGGAAGTGGAGTTTCCAAGTTATCATTCAAGTGAAGAAATGTCATTATTTGTTCGAACCTTCTTCTCATCAAAATCTTTGGGAAGATAGGTGTTTCAAGTAAGGGATCAGTCAACCAATATTCTTTCCAGTGTGACTTTCTTATTTGTCCCATCAAAATTATTAATCCAGGCTTCTCTGGTGGTGCAGTGGTTGAGAGTCCACCTGCCGATGCAGGGGACACGAGTTCGTGCCCTGGTCCGGGAAGATCCCACATGCCGCAGAGCAGCTGGGCCCATGACCGGTGGCCGCTAAGCCTGCACGTCCGGAGCCTGTGCTCCGCAATGGGAGAGGCCACAGCGGTGAGAGGCCCGTGTACCGCAAAAAAAAAAAAAAAAAATTAATCCAAGAAACTTCTTCATGCCACTATTAGTTACATCAGTCCATTTTAAAACCTTATCATACTTTTTATATAATTTTTCATTCTGTTGGTGATACAAGTTTGACTGAGAAGCGACCAACTTGAAAAAGTCGTTACCAAAAATTATTTCTGTTATATCACAAACTTTGCAGGTTATTACATTCAATAGTTACACCTGACACACCTGTAAAGCCTTCTAATTTTCGTGAAATGCTGTCTTCAATCTACTCTTCTGTAGCAGCAAAGGAACGTTCTCTAGCACCGTGAGCTTCGTTTTCACTTTCCTTATCAGAATCAATCACTAAGGCTTTGTCTTTCTGTTGGTCTAATAGTTAGATCGACTACTGAATTGAAGTCGACTATTGATTGACTATTGATCGACTGAATCAGAACTATATTCTGAAGAATTACCATCTTCTGAGACACTAGTATACATGTCACTCAGACAATCACAGAAAGTATTTGCATAAAATTCACTGAAAAATTCTTCTTCACTTAAATTTTGCGATGCATCGTTTTTTGAAAATTTTATGGCAATAAACTTGCGTTTATAATATACACAAGGTTGGACCAAAAACCTAACGGAACAAAATGTTTATGATAATGACAATGATAAGTTGTATAATGAATACTTGATCAATTTTAAGCTCCAACAACTTCACATGGTGATGTTAATTGTACCACTCTGTAGAACGATATTGATACATCTCTGGTCAATAACGTTCAGGTAACAAAAGATGTATTAATACATCTCCAGTCAATCATGTGTTAAAATCCTGAGGCTTGTTTTGTGTCCTAGCTTGTGGTCAATCCTAGGGAATGTTCCATGTGCACTTGAAAAGATTTTTTGGATGTAATGTCCTAAAATTAACAACTAAGTCGAACTATTCTATTGTATCATTTAGGATTTATGTTGCCTTATTGATTTTCTGTCTGGAAGATCTGTCCATCGATGTAAGTGGGGTGTTAAACTCTACTATTATTGTATTCCCACCAATTTCTCCCTGTATGTCTGTATTGATTCACAGGTGCTTGTGTGCCCCCAGAGGTTGTAGAGGCAGAGTCGTGCCTGCCGTGAGCACATCGAGGATGAGGCAGGCCCACCCTCCCTTAAAGGGCTCATGTTACCAATGGGGGCTTCAATGGCAGACCTTGGCTCCTTCCTGTGCAAACCCCCAGCTGTGGCTCAGACCACACTCCATTCCCTTCAGGCTGTTTCTGTACAGCCAACCCCAAGCCTCTCCCTGTGTGTCTGTCCTCTGAAGCCCAAATTTCAGCCCCCAGACCCCATGCACACCGGCAGACATGTGTCTCAAGCTGGGGAGTGCAGCGAGATGCCCAGGATCCTCTGTGCAGGTCTCTCTCCGTTCTGCCTGCCACAAGCTAGCTGCTGCACCCTCCTCTGAGCCTCTGACGCTCCCTTTCTGTCCTGGCTGACCTCCACGCTGGTGAACGGACTTCTTAGGGTGAGGAAACCTTTTCTTTCTCACCGCACCCTCCCAGGGGTGCATGTCCTGTGTCAATGCCCTTTTTTTTCCTTTTGTCCTACCTGTTACATGGTGATCTTTCTTGCCATTTTGGGTTTATGAGATCTTCTGCCAGCCTTCAGTAGGTATTCTGTGAGAATTGTTCCACATAATGATTATTTCTGATGTATTTGTGGGAAGAGGTGGGCTCCACATCCTTCTCTTCCACCATCTTAATCCAGTCCTGAACTCTCTGATTCTTAATTCAACACTTTTAAACTTTAGTCTAGAAATCACAACAACCAGACTCTACAATAATTTACTGAAGCATACCGTACTGAAATCAAAATTTCAATGACCCTCAAGTCAATGGGAATTCCTGACTGTCTGCATCATTTAAGATTCTACGAATCTAAACTACTAAGAAATTAAGAGAGATATAGAATCCCAGGAAAGACAGTTTATAGGGATGAATCTCCATTTCACAAAATAAATAGGCTCCTGAAAAGTTGTACATGAATGCAATAAATTCTTATGTTGAAGGACCTACATAATGTATGAGTAGTTTTCAACCCCACTTCCCTTTTTATTAATCAGCATAATCACTTTCTTCCAACAAAATATTTCATTAGTTTTTATGAACCGAATTGTGTCCCCTCAAAATTAATATGTTGAAGCCCTAACCCACAATGTGTCTGTATATGGAGGTAAGGGCTTTAAGGACATAATTAAAGCTAAAGGAGACCTTAAGAGCAGGGCCACCCTAATCCTACAGGACTGGTGTCTGTGAGACCAGAGATTCCACCTCCCTGAGCACACCCACAGGAAAGGCCATTTGAGGAAACAGCAAGAAGGCCTACTACAAGGTAGGAAGAGAGTGCTTACTAGGAGCCAAATTTGCCAGCACTTCGCTCTTAGACTTCCAGCCGCCAGAACTGTGGATACATTTTAAGCTACCCACTCTGTGGTATTTTGTTATAGTAGCCCTAGTGGACTAACACTCGGGCCCAGAAGCAATTCTGGGGAAACCCTATGGCTTTATGAAAAACAAGCTGAAAACTGCTGTGCTAAAAGGAAGTTCTCAATCTAATTAATGTTTTATGTGCACAGAACACAAAATTCTCGAAGAAAACTAAGATTAAAAGCATATCTATACCTGTTCTGTAATCTCAAAACATGGCCTATTTATACATTAAAACTAATTTTTAAAAGTTAAATCATTGCAACTACAATAAAACTCCAAGTCGACAAATATATCAACGGCTAAGTAGATGAGGGTACTTGATTATCAGTAACAGAGATGTTTGTCATTTTGTCTGTAAAAGCTAATTGCTTAGTGTTGTAAAATAAAACTGCTTAGTGTTGTAAAATAAAACTAACAGACTTTTAGGCAAAATGTACAAAAGTGCTCTACGAGTTAACAGACTATATGTATGTTCACTAATATAATTAAAAGTTGGAATATTTGCCAAAAAACAATGATAAAGTGGGGACAGATTTCACATTTCATGAGAAGTACTATCTAATTCAAGTTAGTAAAAATGTGAAAGGACTAGTAAAACAGAAAAGCATTAATTCTGAGTGGCAGAAATATGGGCATTATATTATCCTTAGTTTTAATCTATGCATTCTACATTTTTTAATATTAAAAATAAAAAGAGGCTGTGGGAAACCTGTTTCTAACCTCATTTCATGGGAATACCACAAGGTCCTCCAAACTGAGGAAATCCAAGAGCAATTTCTGACTCTCAAATGAATACAAGTTAGTACTCAGACCTATGTGAGACATAATTATACGCAGCGTAATGTCTCTCAACCTTAGCTTTTCTAAGCTAGACCTTAGGGCTACCTAAATTAGGAACAATGGGATTCTTTAAGACAAATGTGTTAAAGTTTTGCTGGCATCAAAGAAAGCTAAAAGTATAAAATACCCTTAGGGGGGCAGAGTGAAGATGGTGTACTACGAGGACATGGAATTCACGCCTCCTCACAACCAGGGCACGTACCAGGCACCGGCAGGGAACCATGGACATCTAAGGGGACGGGAGGAACCCCCAGCGACTGGGTAGGACGTGGGGCATAGGGGGAGTGAAGGGGGAGGAGAAGTGGAGGTGGGAGAGGACTGGCGCCCCGAGGGGGTCGCTGGGGGAGGGGAAGGGATCCCACGCACGAAGGGGGAAATTGGGGGACCACTGGGAGGGCAGAGGATAAAAAGGGAGTGTGGCCAGGTTTCCCCTGCCCACTTGGACCCCCAGGAACCTGTTGCGATCCTGGGCCTGATCCTCTGCCCACCTAGGCCCCCTCCAGCAGAGAGGGTCCTGAGAGAGCGGGAGGGAGGGAAGGGGGAGCAAAAGTAAAGGACGGACTTTGGGACCAGCATCCCTGAAGGGTGGCTGGGGGAGGGAAGGAGTTCCTACACCCAGCGGGACCCACCCATGGTTAGGGATCCAGTTGCCACAGGGGAGATCCTGGGGGAGATGGTGGGGAAGGGGCACGAAGGAAGGGTAAGGAATGGGGTCAGTGCTTTCCCATCCACTTAGGCACTGGGGAGCCTGCTGGACTCCCAGGCCTCATCCTCTGACCTCGGAGCCTCCCTCCTGAAACATAGATCCCAAGCCTCGCTCCTACACCCCTACCCAGGGCCCTCCCTCTACACTCGGAGACCGCATCCAACACGCTGGGACTAAACCCCACCCACACACACTCACTCAGGGCCCTAACTCCAAACTCCAGAACCGCACACTCGAGAGGCCTTCCTTTCAACCGGCTGCCTCTCCCCTTCCGCACAGGTCCTAGGCAGAGGCCCTGCCCCACGCTCAAATGTCACGCCACCAACTGCCTAGGTCCTGCCCCAGCCTAAACCACGCCTCTGCCTAAGTTCCACCCCCTGCCTAAACTCCGCCCCCAGAGCCAAAGCTCTTTTCCTTTTAGATTGGGGTTCTGTTTTACCTTGTTGATTCACGGTTGTTGATTCATTTATATTTTTATTTTTCCTAATAAATCTCTTACTTTTGCAATTTTATTTTATTCTTTAGACTTCGTTAGTGATCTCTCCTTTTGGCTTGTTTCCCCACCCACCCACCCTTTCTTTTCTTTTTTCTGTCGTAGTTTTATTTTACCTTGTTGAGACTGTTTCAACCACAGTTTTAGTTTTCCTAATATATTTTTTTATCTTTCTAATTTTATTTTGTTTTTTATTCTTTGATATTGTGCTGCTTTTCTTTCTTCCTTTTTTTTTTTTTTTTTTACCGCACCATGAAGCTTGAAGGATCTTGGTACCCAGTCCAGAGGTCGGGCCCAAACTCCTGTGGTGAGAGCTCCGAATCCAAGCAGCTGCACTAACAGAGAACCTCAGACCCCAGGGAATAGTAATTGGAGTGAGGCCTCCAGGAAGTCCTCATCTCAGCACCAAGAACCAGCTCTATCCAACTGCCTGCAAACTCCAGTGCTGCAAGTCTCAGGCCAAACAACCAATAAGACAGGAATACAGCACAACCCATCAAAAATAAAATAAAATAAAATGACAAAAAAATATGTTGCAGACGAAGCAGCAAGGTAAAAACCTACAAGACCAAATAAATGAAGATGAAACAGGCAACCGACCCCAAAAGAATTCAGAGTAATGATAGTAAAGAGGATCCAAAATCTTGGAAACAGAATGCAGAAAATAAAAGAAACATTTAACAAGGATCTAGAAGAACTAAAGAGCAAACAAACAGTGATGTACCACACAATTACTGAAATTAAAAATACTCTAGAAGAAATCAACAACAGAATAACTGAAGCAGAAGAACAGTAAGTGAGCTGGAAGACAAAATGGTAGAAATAACTGCCAGGGAGCAGAATAAAGAAAAAACAATGAGGATTTGCCTCAAGATGCCGAAGGAGAAGGACGTGTGCTCACTCCCTCTTGTAAGGGCACCAGAATCACAACGAACTGCTGAACAATCATCGACAGGAAGACACTGGAACTCACCAGAAAAGATACCCCACATCCAAAGACAAAGGAGATGCTGCAATGAGACGGGTGAAGGGGCGCAATCACAATAAAATCCAATCCCATAACTGCCGGGTGGGTGACTCACAAACTGGAGAACACTTACACCACAGAAGTCCACCCACTGGAGTGAAGGTTCTGAGCCCCACGTCAGGCTTCCCAACCTGGGGGTCCGGCAACGGGAGGAGGAATTCCTAGAGAATCAGACTTTGAAGGCTACTGGAATTTGATTGCAGGTCTTCGAAAGGACTGGGGGAAAAAGTGACTCCACTCTTGGAGGGCACACACAAACTGGTGTGCACATCAGGACCCAGGGGAAGGAGCAGTGACCCCACAGGAGACTGAACCAGACCTACCTCCTAGTAGTGGAGGGTCTCCTGCAGAGGCGGGGTGTGGCTGTGTCTCACCGAGAGGACAAGGACACTGGCAGCACAAGTTCTGGAAAGTACTCCTTGGCATGAGCCCTCCCAGAGTCCGCGTTTAGCCCCACCAAAGAGCCCAGGTAGGCTCCAGGATCGGGTTGCCTCAGGCCAAACAAACAACAGGGAGGAAACCCAGCCCTACCCATCAGCAGTCAAGCAGATTAAAGTTTTACTGAGCTCTGTCCACCAGAGCAACAAACAGCTCTACCCACCACCAGACCCTCCCATCAGGAAACTTGCACAAGCCTCTTAGATAGCCTCATCCACCAGAGGGCAGACGGCAGAAGCAAGAACTACAATCCTGCAGCCTGTGGAACAAAAATCATGTTCACAGAAAGTTAGAAAAGATGGAAAGGCAGACAGCTATGTACCAGATGAAGGAACAAGATAAAACCCCAGAAAAACAATTAAATGAAGTAGAGATAGGCAACCTTCCAGAAAAAGAATTCAGAATAATGATAGTGAAGTTGATCCAGGACCTCGGAAAAAGAATGGAGGCAAAGATCAAGAAGATGCAAGATATGTTTAACAAAGACCCAGAAGAATTAAAGAACAAACAAACAGAGAGGAACAATACAATAACTGAAATGAAAACTACACTAGACGGAATCAATAGCAGAATAACTGAGACAGAAGAACAGATAAGTGACCTGGAAGACAGAATGGTGGAATTCACTGCTGAGGAACAGAATAAAGAAAAAAGAATGAAAAGAAATGAAGACAGCCTAAGAGACATCTGGGACATTACACGCAACAACATTTGCATTATAGGGGTCCCAGAAGGAGAAGAGAGAAAGGACTCGAGAAAATATTTGAAGAGATTATGGTCGAAAACTTCCTAACATGGGAAAGGAAATAGCCACCCAAGTCCAGGAAGCGCAGAGAAGTCCCATACAGGATAAACACAAGGAGAAACATGCCGAGACACATAGTAATCAAACTGGCAAAAATTAAAGACAAAGAAAAATTATTGAAAGCAGCAAAGAAAAAAAGACAAATAACATACAAGAAAACTCCCATAAGGTTAACCGGTGATTTCTCAGCAGAAACTCTACAAGCCAGAAGGGAGTGGCAGGACATACTTAAAGTGATGAAAGGGAAGAACCTACGGCCAAGAGTACTCTACCCGGCAAGGATCTCATTCAGTTTCGATGGAGAAATCAAAAGCTTTACAGACAAGCAAAAGCTAAGAATTCAGGACCACCAAACCAGGTCTGCAACAAATGCTAAAGGAACTTCTCTAAGTGGGAAACACAAGAAAAGAAAAGGACCTACAAAAAACAAAAAAAACCCACAACAATTAAGAAAATGGTAATAGGAACATACATGTCGGTAATTATCTTAAACGTGAATGGATTAAATGTTCCAACCAAAAGACACAGGCTCGCTGAATCGATACAAAAACAAGACCCATATAAACGCTGTCTACAAGACACCCACTTATGACCTAGGGACACATACAGACTGAAAGTGGGGAATGGAATAAGATACTCCATGCAAATGAAAATCAAAAGAAAGCTGGAGTAGCAATACTCATATCAGATAAAATAGACTTTAAAATAAAGAATGTTACAAGAGACAAGAAAGGACACTACATAATGATCAAGGGATGAATCCAAGACGAAGATATAACAATTACAGATATATATGCACCCAACATAGGAGTATCTCAATACATAAGGCAACTGCTAACAGCTATAAAAGAGGAAATCAAGAGTAACACAATAATAGTGGGGGACTTTAACATGGCACTTACACCAATGGACAGATCATCCAAAATGAAAATAAATAAGGAAACAGAAGCTTTAAATGACACCACAGACCAGATAGATTTTTAATTGATCTTTATAGGACATTCCATCCAAAAACAGCAGATTACACTTTGTTCTCAAGTGCTCACGGAACATTCTCCAGGATAGATCACAAATTGGGTCACAAATCAAGCCTCAGTAAATTTAAGAAAACTGCAATCATATCAAGCATCTTTTCTGACCACTACGCTACAAGATAAGAAATAAATTACAGGGAAGAAAACGTAATAAACACAAACACATACAGGCTAAACAACACATTACTAAATAACCAAAAGATCACTGAAAAAAATCAAAGAGGAAATCAAACAACACCTAGAGCCAAATGACAATGAAAACACGATGATCCAAAACCTACGGGATGAAGCAAAAGCAGTTCTAAGAGGGAAGTTTATAGCTATACAAGCCTACCTCAAGAAACAAGAAAAATCTCAATAAACAATCTAACCTTACACCTAAAGGAACTAGAGAAAGAACAAACAAAACCCAAAGTTAGCAGAAGGAAAGAAATCATAAAGATCAGATCAGAAATAAATAAAAAAGAAATGAAGGAAACGATAGCAAAGGGCAATAAAACTAAAAGATGGTTCTTTGAGAAGATAAACAAAATTGATAAATCATTAGCCACACTCATTAAGAAAAAGAGGGAGAAGACTGAAATCAATAGAATTAGAAATGAAAAAGGTGAAGTAACAACTGACACTGCAGAAATACAAAGGATCATGAGAGACTACTAGAAGCAATTATATGCCAATAACAAGGACAACCTGGAAGAAATGGACAAATTCTTAGAAAAGCACAAGCTTCCAAGACAGAACCAGGAAGAAATAGGACATATAAACAGATAAATCAGAAGCACTGAAATTGAAACTGAGATTCAAATTCTTCCAACAAACAAAAGCCCAGGACCAGATGGCTTCACATGCAAATTCTATCAAACATTTAGAGAAGAGCTAACACGTATACTTCTCAAACTCTTCCAAAATATAGCAGAGGGAGGAACACTCCCAAACTCATTCTATGAGGCCATGATCACCCTGATAATAAAAGCAGAAAAAGATACTCAAAAAAAAGAAAATTACAGACCAATATAACTGATGAATATAGATGCAAAAATCCTCAACAAAATACTAGCAAACAGAATCCATCAACACATTATAAGGATCATACACCACAATCAAGTGGTGTTTTTCCCAGGAAGGCAAGGATTCTTCAGTATATGCAAATCAGTCAATGTGATACACCATATTAACAAATCGAAGGAGAAAAAGCATATGAGCATCTCAATAGATGCAGATAAAGCTTCTCACAAAATTCAACACCCATTTATGATAAAAACCCTCCAGAAAGTGGGCATAGAGGGAATCTACCTCAACATAATAAAGGCCATATATGACAAACCCACAGCAAACATCGTTCTCAATGGTGAAAAACTGAAAGCGTTTCGTCTAAGATCAAGAACAAGACAGGGTGCCCACTCTTACCACTATTAGTCAACACAGTTTTGGAAGTTATAGCCATGGCAATCAGAGAAGAAAAAGAAATAAAAGGAATCCAAATCAGAAAAGAAGAAGTCAAACTGTCACTGTTTGCAGATGACCTGATATTATACATAAAGAATCCTAAAGATGCTACCAGAAAACTACTACAGCTAATCAATGAAGCTGGTAAAGTAGGAGGATACAAAAGTAATGCACAGAAATCTCTTGCATTGCTATACACTAACAATGATAAATCTGAAAGAGAAATTAAGGCAACGCTCTCATGTACCACTGCAACCAAAAGAATAAAATACCTAGGAATAAACCTACCTAAGGAAACAAAAGACTTGTATGCAGAAATCTATAAGACACTGATGAAAGAAATTAAAGACGACACAAGCAGATGGAGAGATATACCATGTTCTTGGATTGGAAGAATCAACATTGTGAAAATGACTATACTACCGAAAGCAATCTACAGAGTCAATGCAATCCTTATCAAACTACCAATGGCATTTTTCACAGAACTAGAAGAAAAAACGGCACAATTTCTGTGGAAACACAAAAGACCCTGAATAGCCAAAGCAGTCTTGAGGGTAAAAAACGGAGCTGGAGGAATCAGACTCCCTGACTTAAGACTATACTAGAAAGCTACAGTAATCAAGACAATATGGTACTGGCACAAACAGAAATATAGATCAATGGAATAGGACAGAAAGCCCAGAGATAAACCCATGCACATATGGTCACCTTATCTTTGATAAAGGAGGCAAGAGTATACAATGCAGAAAAGACAGCCTCTTCCATAAGTGATGCTGGGAAACTGGACAGCTACATGTAAAAGAATGAAATTAGAACACTTCCTAACATCATACACAAAAATAAACTCCAAATGGATTAAGGACCTAAATGTAAGGCCAGACACTATAAAATTCTTAGAGAAAAACATAGGCAGACCACTCTATGACATAAATCACAGCAAGATCCTTTTTGACCCACCTCCTAGAGAAATGGAGATAAAAACAAAAATAAACAAATGGGACCTAATGAAACTTAAAAGCTTTTGTACAGCATAGGAAATCATAAACAAGACAAAAAGACAACCCTCAGAATGGGAGAAAATATTTGCAAACAAAGCAAGTGACAAAGGATTAATCTCCAAAATATACAAGCAGCTAATGCAGCTCAATATCAAAAAAACAAACAACCCAATCCAAAAATGGGCTGAAGAGGTAAACAGACATTTTACCAAAGAAGATATACAGATTGCCAACAAACACATGAAAAGATGCTCAACATTACCAATCATTAGAGAAATGCAAATCAAAACTACAATGAGATATCATATCACACGGGTCAGAATGGCCATCATCAAAAAATCTACAAACAATACATGCTGGAGAGGGTGTAGAGAAAAGGGAACCCTCCTGTACTGTTGGTGGGAATGTAAATTGGTACAGCCACTATGGAGAACAGTATGGAGGTTCCTTAAAAAACTAAAAATAGAACTACCATATGACCCAGCAATCCTACTCCTGGGCATATACCCTGAGAAAACCATAACGCAAAGAGTCATGTACCACAATGTTCACTGCAGCTCTATTTACAGTAACAGGACACGGAAACAGCCTAAGTGTGCATCGAGAGATGAATGGATAAAGATGTGGCACATATATACAATGGAATATTACTCAGCCATAAAAAGACACGAAACTGAGTTATTTGTAGTGAGGTGGATGGATCTAGAGTCTGTCATACAGAGTGAAGTAAGTCAGAAAGAGAAAAACAAATACCGTATGGTAACACATATATATGGAGTCTAAAAAAAATGGTTCTGATGAACCTAGGGGCACGACAGGAATAAAGACACAGACGTAGAGAATGGACCTGAGGACACGTGGAGGGGGAAGGGTAGGCTGGGATGAAGTGAGAGAGTGGCGTGGACATATATACACTACCAAACGTAAAATAGATAGCTAGTGGGAAGCAGCCACATAGCACAGGGAGATCAGCTGGGTGCTTTGCGACCACCTAGAGTAGTGGGAAAGAGAGGGTGGGAGGGAGACGCAAGAGGGAGGGGATATGGGGATATACGTATGCATATAGCTGATTCACTTTGTTATACATCAGAAACTAATGCAACACTGTAAAGCAATTTTACTTCAATAAAGATTCTAAAAAAAAAAGTACTCTTAGAAGAACTAAAATCATAGGCGCTAAAAATTGGTATCTCATAATAGTATCCTTTTAACATGCTTGAGTACCTACAATTAGCAAGGCATAATATTAGATGAAAACACTGAAAAATATGCATACTTCCCTGATTTCAAAGAACTTGCACTTTGATGTGTGTGGGGGGTGTGGAGCGGAAGCAGGGGAACAGGAGAGCAGACAGAGACACACACACAGACATACATACACAAACACACTCATGTGGCTGGCTTCTGCTAGGACAGTGTTCGTTCATTTATCCAATTACTGATTCAACAAATATTGACTGAGCAATCGCTATGTGTTAGGCACTGGTTCAGGTGCTAAGAATATAATAGAGATTGACAAAAATCCTTGCCCTCACTGAGATTTGGTTTTTGTGGAAGAGACAGACTTAAATAATAAACTTGGGATTTTTCGTTCTATGAATGAAATAAAACAAGGTGATAAGATGAGATTGAAGGGCAAGACCTACTTTAGTTATACACAAAAAAGCAAGGAGCAAGAAACAGCATGACCATTCTGGAAACCAAAAGTATTTCTTCATGGCAGAACTACTGTACTGTATGTACTACCACACAGTACATACTGATGTGGTAAAGAGAACAGCAAGAAAAGAATCCAGAGAAAAGAATAGCAAGGCTCATCACATAAAAAACTTTGTTCCCATGTTAAAAAATTTATTTTCCATTCAGAAGACAACAAGGAGTCATAATTAAGGGCGTAAAACAGAAGAGAAAGATCATTCAGATTTTCGCTCTACCATTTTCACTGTGGTAACTGCAATAGATATGGAAACCAATCTGGAGGTTCCCACATTAATCCAGGTGAGAGAAAATGACTGCAAGCAGGGTAGAAACAAAGAGGGTTGAGTATACTGAGTTGAGAGAGATTTAGAAGGCTAAATCAAACAGGGCTTGGTTGATATGAAGTCCAGAGTGACCAGCAGCTCTGAATATATAATAGTACCATTTACCAAGTCAAGGAACAATAAACTCTAGACTATTAAAAAAAACACTATAAAAGTAGCAGATCTATCCAAGTTCTGGTTCTCTTTTACTAACTTGGATACATGGCCAAGAATAAGTATCTCCCTTTGGTTCTTAATATCTTCATCTGTTAAATGAACAGTTCAGAGAGAGCGGCCAAGATTTAGTTTGGGAAATGATAAAGGAATCAAGGATGATACTTATATTTCTGGTTTGAGAAAGTATGTGGTATTGATGCTACTTAACCAAGGGTATCAGTCAGGATAGTAGGGTTATGCTGCAGTAACAAAGGACTCCCAAATCTCAATGAGTTACAGCAATGGCTGGCAAACTCTGGCCCACAGACTGTTTGTTTTTGTAGACAAAGTTTTACTGGAACACAGCCATATTCATTTATTTAGAAATTGTAGTTGTGAAAGAAAATATAAGGACCACAAGCCTAAAATATTTACTATCTTACCCCTTAAGAAATAGTTTGCTGAACACCTAGGTTTATAGCAACAAAGTTTATTTATTCCTGGGCTACACTGTATCTTGATAACAGGTTGGTAGTGGCTCTGCTGCCCATTATCTTCACCCCCAAAATGAGCAGCATTTATCTAGAAAATTATCAGTCATCATAGCAAAGGTAATAAAACACATGAAGAATATACATTGCCCTTAAAGCTTTTTCCAGAAAGTGTAACTATACCACTTTTCCTTCATTTCACCGACCAAAGCCTAATCACATGACCATGCCTGAACTTACCAGCAGGGGGATGTATAGTCCTCCCAAAGGGAAGGGAACCAAATATTGTGCAGTTGTCCCACATAAATCTGGCCACCCTGTTCCATTTTCCTGAGTTTGTGGCCACTAAAGAAGACCTGACATTTTCTAACCTCTTTTACGAATAGGTATAACCATGTGACTGTGTTGTTTCTAATGGAATAACAGAAGTAACATATGCAACTTCTGCTTTGCTTATTAAAAGAAAACTGCATGCCCTGAACTTTCTTTCTTTCTCCTTTCTGAGGCTGAAGTACATTGTACAACACAGGAAAGCAAAATGTCCTAGGGTACAACAGTGAAATAAAAGAAACCTGGGTCTCTGAATAACCTCATGGAACACAACTGTCTCAAGAGTCTAGACCAGTTATTGTTATAACAGAGAGAAATAAACTTATTGCTTTTCTCCCCCGCTTTCTGGCTGCGCTGTAGGGCATGCAGGATCTTAGTTCCCCGACCACGGATCAAACCTGTGCCTCCTGCATTGGGAGCTAAGAGTCTTAACCACTGGACCCCAGGGAAGTCCCAAGCTATTGCTTATTTAAGCAATTATATTTTGGAATCATTTTGTTACAGAAGTTTAGTCTCTACACTGACACAGATTCACTTTATTTTTTGAGTAAAGATGTTCACTATGTTATTGAGTATACTGGCCTTGGAACTAAGAAGATTCAGGATGAAAATATGACTCACTGGCATATGGGGTTTAAAGCCATGGGAATAAATAAGATAATCCAAGGAGAGTATATGAAATGAGACTAGAGGAGGGTCTAAAACAAAACTCTGTAGTACAAAAACCTTCAGGAGCTTAGATAAAAAGAAAGATCTGGCAAAGGAGACTACTAGGGATAGAAAGAAATCCAGGAAAGTACTGTAGGAAAGAAGGCAAAAGAAGAATGTTTGAAGGAAAGAACATGTAGAGAAACTGGGAAGATATGTAATAAATAGTGTCACTTGAATTTAGTAATAAGCGACACTATTCAAACGCTTGAACTGAAAAAGAAATTTTATTGGAATGGAATTATGCAGAGGAGGAAATTTTCAATGGACTAAGGAGTAAATGGGAGGTAAAGAAAGAGACTAGCAAATAAAGAAAATTATTTCAAGAGGTTTGTAAGATAGATAGCTTCTACGTGGCCCATAATGATCTTCACCTCCTGGTATTCATTCCCCTTATGTCATTCCCTCCCTTGTTCCTTCACCCTACCCGCTTTGGTTATGAGCCAAATCTAGTGATTTCATTCTAACAAATAAAATATGGCAAAGGTGATAGTACGTCATTTCCAAGATCTGGCTACAAAAAGACCATGAGTTCCATCTCAGGCACTCTCTCTCACTCACTGGCTCTGTTGCAATATTTTAAGCTGCCTTATGAAAAAGCCATGACAAGGAATCCAATCCTGTCAACAGCTATGTGACTGAGCTTGCAAGTGGATCCTCTTCCAGTTGAGCCTTCAGAGAAAACTGCAAGGCAAGCTGACAGCTTGACTACATACAGCCTAATGACAGACATTGAGCCAGATTCCTAACACAAAAAAATTATGAGATAATAAATGTTTGATGTTCATTGTTTTAAGCTGCTCAGTTTGGGGATAAGTTGTCATGAAAGCAATAAATAACTAATACAAAGGGGAAGAAGAGCAGATGGGTGGCAGCTGAAGGGAAATAAAGAGTTAATGGAGAGTTTATAGTTCTTTACTAAAATAGTAGAGACTTTAGCATATCAAAAAAGGATAAGGGAAAAATACACATTTATACATAAGAGTGTATTTACAGGGCAGTGAAAGTCTTAAAAAACAGGGAAAAAAGGACTGTAAATATACATATGAAGTTAGCAAATCTCTATAAATATCTAAGTAGAAAAATTATTTTTTAATATTGAAGAAGGATATAATATATGTTAAGTAAGGGCAAAAAAAGTCTCAACAAAACTAGAGGGATCAAAATCAAACAAAGTATGTTCTCCTACACAATGGAATGAAATTAGAAATCAAAAACAGGAAAAAATTGGGGAAATTCACAAACATGTGGAAACAACACACTACTAAATAACCAACGGGTCAAAAAAGAAATCACAAGGGAAAAGAGAAAATACTTAGAAATGAATGAAAACAAAAGAGAACATACTAATTTATTAAATGTAACTAAGCAGGGATTAGATGCAATAGCTGAAAATGCCTATATTGAAAAAGAGGAATACCTCAAATTAATAACCTAAACTTCCATGTTAGAAAAGAAGAGTAGGGACTTCCCTGGTGGCACAGTGGTTAAGAATCCACCTGCCAATGCTACAGACACAGGTTACAGCCCTGGTCCGGGAAGATCCCATGCCGCAGAGCAACTAAGCTGGTGCGCCACAACTACTGAGCCAGCACTCTAGAGCCTGCGCTCTAGAGCTCGCACTCTAGAGCCCACAAGCCACAACTACTGAAGCCTACGCGCCTAGAGCCCCATGCTCTGCAACAAGAGAAGCCACCGCAATGAGCAGCCCAACGCACCACAACGAAGAGTAGCCCCTATTCACTGCAACTACAGAAAGCCTGCACGCAGCAACAAAGGCCCAACGTGTCCAAAAATAAATAAATTAAAAAAAAGAAAAACAGAAATTCAATTAAACCAAAAGTTGGTCCTTAAAAAGATAAAATTTTACAAACCTCTAACTAGACTGGCCAGGAAAAAAGAGAACACTAAATCAGTAAAATGAGGAAAGAAAGAAGGAACATTACTACAGACTTTGCAGAAGTAAAAAGAATTATAAGTGAATACTATGAACAACTGTATGCCAATAAATTAGATAAGCTAATAAAATGGACAATTTCCTAGAAAGGCACAAACTACTGAACTTGACACAAGAAGAAATACAAAGCTGAATAAATCAATGACAATTAAAGAGACTGAATAAACAAACAAAAATTTTCAACAAAGAAAAGCCCAAGTGCACCTGGCTTCCCTGCTAAATTCTAATAAATACCTCACAAACACTTGCAAAAAAACAAAAGCAGAGGAAACACTTCTCAATTCAACATAAGAGGCCAGCATTACCGAGATAGCAAAACCAGACAAAGACACCTCAAGAAAAAAAAAAAAAATACGGATATCCCTTATGAACATAGGCACAAAAGTCCTCAAAAATAAATTAACAAACCAAATCTAGCAACAGATAAAAATGATTACGGACCATGACCAAGTGGGATTGGTTACAGGATTGCAAGGTTTCAACATATGAAAATTAATCAATGTAATATACCACATTAATAGAATAAAGGACAAAATTTGTGTGGTTAACTCAATAGATGCAGAAAAAACATCTGACAAAATCCAACAGCTTTCATGATAAAAACACTAAACAAATTAGGAAAAGAAGAGAATTCCCTCAACCTGATAAAGGACATCAATGAAAAACCCTCAAATAACACCATACTAAAAGCTGAAAGGCTGAAAACTTTCCCCCTAGGATCAGGAACATGACAAGGATGTCTGCTCTCACCATTTCTATTCAACCGTGTACCAGAGGTTCCAGCAAAGCAATTATGCAAGAAAAAGAAATAAAGCGTATCCAGATTGAAACGGGGGAAGTAAACCTATCTATGTTTGCAGATGACATAATCTTGTATATAGAAAATCTTAAGAATTCACAAAAAACGCTATTTGAGCTAATAATGAGTTTGGCAAAGTTGCAACATACAAGATCAACATACAATCATTAGTCATATTTCTACACAATAGCAGTGAATGATATGAAAATGAAATTAAGAAAATTCCATTTACAATACCCTCAAAAACAGCAAAATGCTAAGGAATAAATTGAACAAAAGTATAAGACTGGAGTCAGAAAACTGCAAAACATTTTTGAAAGGAATTAAAGACCTACATATTTTGAAAGACATCCTATTTTCATGGATCAGAAAACTTACTACTGTCAAGAAGCCAATACTCCCCAAATTTATCTATAGATTATATACAATCCCTATGCAAATCCTAACTGGCATTTTTGCAGATACTGATAAGCTGATCCTCAAACTCATAAGGAAATGAAAGTGATGCAGAACAGCCAAAACAATTTTGGAAAAGATGAACAATTGCAAAATTTACCACAAAGTTGCAGTAATCAAGACTATATGGTACCAGCATAAATAACAACATGTAAGTCAACAGAATGAAAACTTCAGAAATAAACTCTCACATTTATGGTCAATTGACTTTCTACAAGGATGTCAAGGCAATCCAGTGAGGGAAAGAATGTTTTTTACAAATGGTAATGGAACAAATGGATATCTATGTGCAAAGAATATAGTTGGGCTCCTATCTGAGAGAATATTCAAAAATTAAATGGGTTATAGATCTAAATTTAAGAACTAAAACTACAAACTCTTAAAACAAAATATAGAATTAAATCTTCATGACCTGGCTTGGGCAACGGTTTCTTATATATGACACCAAAGCACTAGCCACATTAGAAAAATATTGGACTTAATCAAAATGAAAACTTCCATGCATCAAAAGATATTACACAGAAACTGAAAAGACAACACACATAATGGGAGAAAATATTTGCAAACCATATATCTGGTAAGGGTCTAGTATGCAGAATATATTAAAAAAAACTTTAAAAACTCAAAAACAAGAAGACAACCAATTAAAAAATGGACAAGGATGTGAAAAGACATTTTTCCAAAGAAGATACACACAAAGTCCAACAAGCCCATGAAAAGAAGGTTCAACATCCTTTAATCATAAGGAAAATGTAAATCAAAACCATAATGAGATAGTACTTCATCCCCACTGGGAGGGCTAAAATCAATCAGTCAATAATAAGTGTAGGTAAGGTGGGATGTGGAAAAGTTGGAACCCTCATAGGTTCCTAGGGAAAAACGTTAGAGCTGTTTTGGAAACAGTCTGGCAGTTCCTCAAAAAGTTAAACAAAGAATTACCATATAACCCAGCAATTCTACCCTAGATATATACTCAAAAAATTGAATCACCTGTCTACCCAAAAATCTGTACACAAATGTTCATAGCAGTACTATTTATAATAGCCAAAAGGTAGAAACAAGGCAAATATCATAAACTGATAAGCAGATAAAATGTAATATTATCCACACAATGGAATATTATTCAAGCATAAAAACGAACAAAGTTCTGGTACATGCTACAACACAGATGAACCTTGAAAACATTTTGCTAAGTGAAAGAAGCCAGACACAAAGGCTACTACAAATTCTGATTCCATTTATATGAAACCTCCATAATAGGCAAATTCATAGACTCAGAAAACAGATCAGTGGTTGCTAAAGGGTATGAGGTTTCTTCTGGGGCGATGAAGATGTTCTGGTTTGGATACTGGTGATGGTTGCACAACCTTGTGAATATACTAAAAACACTGAATTGTACACTTTCAAAGGGCAAATTTTATGTTATGTGAATGTATCTCAATTCAAAAAAATTGAGCTAGAACCTGCAGTTATGACCATAAAACTAAAGGGGTTTATAAAATCATCTTGTCCCAATTATCACATTTTATGAAGAAACTGAGATACAAGGGGGCAAAAGGAGATTATCCGTGGACCCAAATTTTGTTAACAGTAGAGTTGAGATTAGTATACAAGATATTTCTACCTCAGTTCTCAGAACATATACAAAACAAACCAACCCACTTTAATAAACAGATTTACAAACAACTACACCCTTTAAAATGTTATGTTAAAAACTACTGTCCTGAAATTCTAGCACCTCTTTTTAAGGTCCAGACCTAGATTGTTAATAAATATTTTGTTAAAGGCAAAGCAGCAACTTCACTGGTATCCACCCCCTGCCCCACTGGTATGTTTAAAAGGACTTTGAACAGTTAAAACTTTGCTCATTTATTATCCACAGTTTAATATAGTTCAGAGATTTAATTAAATATAAATCAAGGCTTTTAGAAAATCACACAGCATCAAATTTTTGAAATGCTGAGCCAACTTTCCAGGGTTTCAAACTTATGCAAAAATATTGAAATATATCTCATCTCATATTGGGCTTTTCAAAAGTTAAGACACTCCTACCACTTGCTGAGCGTTCAGGTCTATGCCTCCTCTCCCTGAACCTTGGGAGAACTGGGGTTGCTTCAACGAACAGAGTACAGTGAAAGTGACCTTTTCCAAATTCCCAACCCAGAGAGTCACTGAGCTGATTAAAATGATTATTGTTTTATGTCACTTAATTTAGAGTGGTGTGTTACACAGCAAAGATAACTGAAACAGCACATGTGATTTTTTATGATAAGAACAAGCAACTCCTGTTCCCTGATGGTTCCTCTTTTCATAGCACTCTACAATCATATGCACACGCCTGCAAAAGCAGGTATGAAAATACATGTATACATAAACATACATTTTTAAAAAGACGATAAGAAAATTACAGGTTTTCAATCGCCTAAAAATGCAACCTAATATTCTAGTATGTTAGAGTTCAAAATATCACCCCCCACCCCTCACAAAATTGTGTGGATCTCAAAAGTCTGGATGCAATTCCATCCAGACAATTTTCCCTGAATGGTCATGCCCTTAATAGGGTTTATCCTAAAGCAATCATTTTCTGATTACCCAGGTTGTTCTCATTAAGGATAGGTTTGGCCTATTGTTAACTTGGAAGCCTTCCATACTGACCTAAAGGTCTTTGGACATTTTACTTTTTAAGTAAAAGACAAATTTTGGCTCTGTCTACACATACTATGTGATCTCAAAGAAAAATGACAACTTTGTCGGGCCTTATCTATAGCTTAATTGAGTTGATCAGGACAATTTTAAGAAATCATGAAAGAAACTGAGAGAAAACATGGAAAGTCCTGAGCACAGTGTTTGACACAAAAGATAACACCTCTGAAATCTAACTTTGGGACTCTAGACTATTGCTTAGTAGCTGCAAAGAAGAATCACATACTTGTAGTAATCATATAGATTTCTGAGTCATATTTTGCAACTTTTAGGAGACCATTTTAAAAATCAGAGCATATTATGAAACATAACATCGATTTATGCTAGATAGAATATAGAGAAGGTGATTTACAAATATTTACCTTGATCAAATATTTTTCCCATCTATCTGCTGTAACAGATTTGCCAATCTTCCTCATCAACTTCAAATGGAGCTCCACCAATTCTTTAGGTACTTAAAAGGAAGAAAAAATACTGTTAGCCAGCAAAATAAAACATTTGTAAACATTTAGGATCATAAAAAAAGAACTTTCTTCAATGCTGAATACTTTTTCAAAATAGATGTTGATTTAGTTATCTTTTAGAACTCTGAATCAGAAAAGACTAAACTAGGGCAAGAAATAACTGAAAACTACTTTTTTAAACATGAACAAGAATATTCATGTTTTCTTTCAAAACATCAACAATTAAGAGTGAACTCTAATGTAAACTGCAGACTTTTGGGTGATAATAATGTGTCAATGTAGGTTCATCAATTTCAACAAATGTACCATAGTAGTGTGGGATGTGGACAGTGAGAGAGGTTGTACATGTGCGGAGGAAGAGGGTATATGTGAACTCTCTCTACTTCGTGCTCCATTTTTTTTATGAATCTAAAACTGCTCTAAAAAATAAAGTCTATAAAAAATACCATAAAGTAAAATCACTTAACTATACAACTAAAATTTCTACTGTGTTTCTCATACCTCATATTTGGTTTCTTGACTGAGATTGCAGACCAAGACACAGATTCACAGAATCAGAAAGGAATCAACGACTATAAATTCCAAATTGACAGATATCTCAGAAATAGAGTCTAATTGGTTTTCAAGCTGTTGAAGAAAACTACTCTTCTGATCCATCCCTTATCTAATGTGGTAAACTCCTCTATAGCATCCCTATAAATCTCTGCTTGACAAACTACAGGGACAGAAAATTTACTTAACCTTCCAAAATTCTAATTACTAGAAAGTTACCCTTACACAAAGTAAAAAATCTGCCTCCCTACACCTTCCTCCCGTTTCTTGCTCTTATTCTCTAGTTTCAAAGAAAATACTTTCAATTCCTCTTTTATTGGAAACTTCAAATATTTGAACACAGCTGTATCTTCCCTCAAGTTTTCTCTTCCAACTGTAAACAACCAGAGTTCCTCCAAATATCCCCTGGGCATCATCTGATTATATGGTATAACTGTATTAATTAGACCTGAGGGAAATAAAGGACACACACATTTAGCATTTCCCAAATACCAAATACTGCTAGTAACCTAAGAGAAATTACATTTATACTATCTAAAAAGTTTCCCTAATCAAATACATTAGGGAAATATATATTTATTTTTACCACAGAACTTCCCGAAGCCTTAATTGATTAGTCTTATATAAATAGTCTTATATCCCTATCTTGGATATAATCTGCAGCATTCCCTAATATATTTGATCATGGAATCTTTTTCTGTGAAACACACAATACCTTGTAGTATACAAGTGCTCTGAAGTACAGGTTGGGAAGTGATGGACTAATTTTTTTCATTCATTCTTTCAGATTCTTTACGCTCCAGTAAAGCCACTTCTAACTTGAAATGACCCTGAAGCATAAAAACATTTCACTATTCAACAAATTTCTGTGGGTCCACTATTAGTAAGCAAGAAATAGTCTCTACCTTTAATGAGCCTACTTAAGGGAGTCTTCTCTGGGGCGGGGGCGGGGGGGAGGTAAATGGTGGGTGAGCTGGAGGTAAAGGAAAGAAGCAGGGGAGGGATGATTACTGATGAGTAAACAGACAATCAAACTAAGCCAAGACCAGAATACACGGGATTGAGGGTGAAGTGGAGAAAAGGGGGAAAGGACACTGCTTATGAAAGTAACAGCAGATACAAAAGGCTGAAAAACAAAGTGAGCATGGAAGTGGAAGCACTCAGAAAAGGGGTATCATCAAGAATCTTATAAGAACAGGCTACAAAGTTTACATTTTATTAAAAAGTTTAAGCGAGAGTGCTCTATAATTTAGAAAGATCTCAAAAACTGAACTGTGGGAAAACAGATAGCTTTTATTTGCTTATTTGTTTTAGGAGGTGGTGTGCAGGGTAGAGACGATATAAATTCAGGAAAATATCAATCCAGAAAGATGGGAGTAACCTGAAGGCAGAGGTGGTACCAAGAGAAGTGGGGAGATTTGAGATATGTTTAGGAAACAAATAATAAAACTTAGGGACTGGCTGACTGAGCAAAGGGAAAGCATCAAGAAAAACTGAGGCACTGACTTAGGCAACTGAGTAGATGCCAATGACAATACATCAGGAAGAAAAAGACCTGGGCTCAATCCTCAACTCTACTACTTAAGACAAGGAGACCATGATTCTGGTCAAGTTCTTTAAACAATGACTCTCAAATTCCTCGTCTGTAATAAAGGGTTGAACTGGCTATCTTACAGTTTTAAAAACAGGAAACATTATACAGGGCTTCCCCGGTGGCACAGTGGTTAAGAATCCACCTGCCAATGCAGGGCACACGGGTTCGAGCCCTGGTCCGGGAAGATCCCACATGCCGTAGAGCAACTAAGCCCATGCACCACAACTACTGACCCTATGCTCTAGAGCCCACAAGCCACAACTACTGAGCCCACATGCTACAACTACTGAAGCCCGCGTGCCTAGAGCCCCTGCTCCACAACAAGAAAAGCCACCGCAATGAGAACCCTGCACACCACAACGAAGAGTAGCCCCTGCTCGCCACAACTAGAGAAAGCCCGCGCGCAGCAACAAAGACCCAATGCAGCCAAAAATACATAAATTAATAATAATTAAAAAAAGAAAACATTATACAAAGCTAAAATACCTTTATTTTCACTTCTGTCATGACATTTGGGGAACCAAGGTCAGTTTCAATTTCTCCTTTTTCCTTTTCCCCAAACGTAGTAGTCTTAATGATTCTACCTTTCTACATCTCAAACCTGCTCCCTATCTTCCCCAATTTCTCTATATCATTGCACCTTCTCACTTCAGAAAAACAGGTATGGATACTCTCCTGTAACCAAACCAATCTTTAAAAAAAAAAATACTGCTTTCATGTCACTTCCCAGTTCATAAATATCTTTGATGGCTCCTAAATACTTATATAAACTCATCTAGGTTTCTTACCCTAGCCAAAGAGTCCCAATATTCAATTTCAACCTAACTCTCCAATCCTTCCCTCTTACTTCTGCACTGAAATGCTTGATTCAAGTCATTCTGGCCTGTTCACTATCCACTAAGCATACCCAGTCTACAACCTATCTGGGCTTTTATTTGAGCGCTCCAGTTTACTGTTTTCTGCCACTTGAATCATATTCATCTTTTTTGTTTGTTTGTTTTGTTTTGTTTTTTCAGTATGTGGGCCTCTCACTGTTGTGGCCTCTCCCGTTGCTCCGGATGCGCAGGCTCAGCGGCCATGGCTCATGGGCCCAGCCACTCCGCGGCATGTGGGACCTTCCCGGACCGGGGCACGAACCCGTGTCCGCTTCATCGCCAGGCGGACTCTCAACCACTGCGCCACCAGGGAAGCCCCATATTCATCTTTTAATGCTGGGTCAATAAAAGCCCTAAAAGTCTCTGAGATACCTTTCCAATGATTCCAGCAACATCTTTTTCCTTGGAATGCCCACAGTATTCATATTATCTATATCACTCATTTATCAGGTAAAAGCTCTGCACCTGTGTTTTATGCATATCCTCCACATCACAGACAAATGAAATCACAAAAAGTTTTGATGCAATTGGTACTATTTTTAAAAATCCAAGAGGACAAAAGTAAATATATGCAAAAAATGTTTTTCATCCCACTTCGCAAATATAGTCATTCTTGATTTAGGCATGTAGAAGTAGATTTCCTTATTAGAGCATTGGCTGTTACACAGTACTATCCAATAGAAATATAAAATGAGCCACATAATTTCAAATTTTCTATTAGTTCATTCATAAAAGTAAAAAAAAGGTCAAAATTAATTTTAACAATTTATGTTATGTAGCACTATATATCTCAATGTTATTTCAACATACTATCAGCATTTAAAATTTCAGACTTTTACTTGACATTTTACTTATTTTTTAAATTTATAACTCAATTAAAATTATACATCATTGACATATGACAGTATTACTTTCAGATGTACAGCATAATGATTTAATATTTGTATACACTGCAAAATGATCACCACAATAAGTCTAGTTACACCCACCACCATACATAGTTACAAATTGTTTTCCTTATGAGAACTTTTAAGCTCTCCTTGCTTAGGAACTTTCAAATATGCAGTACACTATTACTTTTTTTCTTTTTTTTTTAGTACACTATTATTAACTGTAGTCACCATTCTGTATATTACCTCCCCATGACTTATTTATTTTATAACTGAAAGTTTGTACCTTTTGACCGTCTTCATCCATTGTACACTTTTGGGGTGATACCTAGTATTCAAAACATATCATTTTACCCTTACAGCATATCTCAATTCACCCTAGCCATATTTCAACTGCTCAAGGGCCACATATGGCTACTGGCTACTGTACTGGATCACACAGAGCTAGCACATTTAAAACTAAAATTTAGAACTCACAATTTACTAACAATTTACTTATTTTATTTTTTTTTTTGGTGATACAACTGACATATAACACTATATTTAGTTTCAGGTGTACAACATAATGACTTGATATTTGTAAATACTGCAAAATGATCGCCACAATATGTCTAGTTAACATCCAATTTACTTATTTTTTTTGTTACAAATAGAACTGACAGGCTAATAACCTTATGGACACTTGTAGCTCTTAATATTTTGCCAGTCAATAAGAAGCAGACAAAAATTTCAATAGAAAAGTTAAATTGAAAATATTATAATTCCCATACTTTGCATTCTCTAAACAGTGCAGTCTATATCTGCACTTTTCAAAACAGCAGCCATTAGCTACATGTGACTATTTAGCACTTGATATGTGCTAATAAAACTAAGGAACTAGACTTTTAATTTTACTAATTTTTAATTAACTTAAATAGCCACATGTGGTAAATGGCTAGGGTTTGGGGCAGTGCAGCTATAAAATATCAATCATATTTTTTAAACACATGATCATTTTCTATAACACGCACTGACGATCTATAAATTCACTTATTTATCACCTGGAACATTTCCTAAATAATTTCATTTCAAGAACATTAGGTAATTATTAACTTCCTTCTAAGAATTATCTATTAACCAATTTCATGTCATTCTGAAAAATACAGGTTTTGTCCCAATTGAACCAAGATCTCTACCTTTTCACATGACAGATTTGATATATAACCTTTAACAGACACGTTTCTTTCACAAGGCCTCAAGAAGGTGAAAGGTTCTGAAGCAGAAGAAAAGGTCAGGTGCTGTGTGAATTCATGAAGGGCCTGCCAAAATGATGCAGGTATGAAACAGCAGTAAGTGGTTAGGATCCCAGAATGTATTACTGATCCAATCACCCAAAGATGTTCTATAGTTTTACATTTTTCTAAGCATCTTTCCAACACCAAGCCTTAAGAATGCTGCTGCTTCTGAAATTCTAGTTTTATTATATACAATTCTCTTTTTAATGGTAGAAATTTACAGCTGGTCATAATAACTAAATTACATAATTCCTCTCATTTCTCAATGAAGTCTTTTACTTAAACTTCCTCTATGGTTGTAAGCAGCGATACACTTAGAGTCACAAAACAGTTGATTTTATGTAGGCCACTGATAAAAGAACACTGATTTCAGATACAGGGATTTAAGTATAAGCTTACAAAAAGATTTTACTTACTGCCAGTTTCTACAAACTCTGTTGGGGGAGCACAGTTTTAACCATAATGACACTGGTCCCACAGACCACTTGATCCTTGAAGTAACTATTATGTTTTTATATACCTTATCTGCAAAAAGTTCATTTAATCAATCATCTTAAAGTTTTCAGAAAAGCAAGAAAAAAAAAAGCCTCAAGACTATGAACTAAAACTTTGGTCATTATCTGAAAAGCTACAGTTTATAGATGCGAGATGCCAGGTAAGTGTAATATAAATCACTAAGCTCAGCTTTCCATTATTACCATAATGGAAAAAAAAAATCCAAGAATAGTTGTTATGTAAGCAGGCAAACCAAGGGGTTTCTAATGCTCCATTTAGGTTTTGGGTTTCATTTAGAATCATACTGCTGTTCCCATATAGGTAAAGAAACACACCAAACATGGCTCAGATTATTTCAGAACCAAAGCCGTGGAAACATCTCTGCTACAAAGAAAGTAATCAGTATACTACTATAAACATCAGTATGGCTGGAGGCTCAAATAACCAGCATTCAGTACCTCTTCCTGAAGGAGAAGGTAGATGTTTATGGGGAGGAAAGACCTCTAGGTAAGATGATGTGAGCCACCCTCACATCAGTCAGTCTTTAAAGGGTTACTCTTTCCTTATATGTACTTGAAAAACAGCATCCTGGCAGAGGGAATCCCAGGTACTTGAGGCAATGGCTTCCAATAACATACGCCTCCAACTCTAATCAGATAATTATATTTCCCTTCTCTCTTTTCTCTCTACTCAATTTAATAATCATGGGAGGGGTGGGGGGATGGGTAGGGAAGGAAGGAAAGAGAGACCCAAAACAAATTTTAAAAGAAAGAAATAATGATATCATGGTATTTAAGGAAGAGGAGGGATTTTTTTCCCTCAACATCTTTTCCTCCAATAATTTTAAATCTAGTGAAAGGTTGAAAGACTAGTACACCCTTCACCTAAATGCACCAATTGCTAACATTTTAGGTAAACATTTTTACACAGGATAAAACCATCAGCGAAAGGCTGTCTAATAAAAAAAAGAATGAAAAGCAGCAGCCAACCAAGCCAAGGAAGGGAAGAACATGCCAGGCACAAGGAAATGCCTGTAGAGAAGACCTGAGGCAGATAAAAGCTTCCAGTGTGGCAGGAAAGAGAAAATGGTAAAAGATGCCACTGAAGAAGTAAGCAAAGGTCATATCTTATAAAGCCTTGAGGTCCATGTAAAGAGTTTTGATTATATTTTGAGTGTAATGAGAAATCAAGGGAGGAATTTAGGAAAGTTTCCTGATCTAAGTTTTGAAAAGATCATTCTTTGTCTAGGCTCTGCTTCATAATAACCTAAGCAGCAGAGGACAGATGGAGTTACAGGTGAAACAAAATTACAAAATTTCACTGAATCTAGGTGATGAGCATGTGAAACTGCATTATACAGCTTTCTAATTTTGTATAAGTGGGGAATACAACTAGACTAACTAGGAGGCTAGTGCCATACTTCAGGCAAGAGATAATGATGGCTTGGACTAAGGTGGTAGCAGTGGAGATTTAGAGAAGTACCCTCAAGGAAAACTGCAAAATCTAGGAAATTTCAAAATTTCTAAAGTATTTTCTAACAAGCACCTTCACCAATCTCAATCTGAGAAAGTAACTACTATATATCTGTCTTCTATGTGATTCCTATTGATTTGTTCATTTTTAAAAGCAGAAACCACAACTTTTCGTTTGATTAGTCATGATTTAGAAAGGCAACATATACACATAGACATTTAATAATAAAGTTAAATAAATTTATGTGTACCATGTCTTATTTCTCATACTCTTCATCATTTCAAATGTTCATACTGCACTTAAAAGCCTGCACTTAATATTTCAACTAAGTATTCTTTTTTTTTTTTTTTGCGGTACAGGGGCCTCTTACTGTTGTGGTCTCTCCCGTTGCGGAGCACAGGCTCTGAACGTGCAGGCTCAGCGGCCATGGCTCACGGGCCCAGCTGCTCTGCGGCATGTGGGATCCTCCCAGACCGGGGCACGAACCCGTGTCCCCTGCATGGGCAGGTGGACTCTCAACCACTGCGCCACCAGGGAAGCCCAACTAAGTATTCTTTAAAACTGCATTACATGTATATTATGAAAAGCACTAGAAAGAGTCAAGAGAAAGAGGTGCAAACCTCAATTTTCTCATCCATAAATGGAGTTGTACCAGATGATCTAAAGTCTTCCAGCTCTAATATTCAATGTCCAAGTCTAAGTATTGAGGCAGGTATTTATTTGCCTTAGAATTGCCTTCGACAGAAGTCGAAGTCGTCATAGGATTTAGCATTTTTGAACTGAAAGCACACTCTCTGATAAACTAGAAAACTTAGCAGCTAAGATGTGATGTCAATTGCTCAAGGTCGAAGAGAGCCCAAGCAAGATCCCAGACCTCTGGCCTTCCAATCCAAGGCTCTTCCTAATGTTTCTTAAAGTACCAAATGGATGGAGGAATAGTTCAGAAGACCTGACTTATGAATCAAGCCACCCTTTCGGCATAGCTCAGTATCTGGGTTTTTATCTTTTACCTTGGGTTGTTCCTGCCTATGCACTCTGAGGCATTAACCACTTCTAAAATGTAATCCAGCTTTCTGTAACAACAGAAAGACTACTACTCCTCCTCCCAATCCATTCTTTCTTTTTTCAACAGCTTTATTGAAAAGTAATTTACATACCATACACTTCATCCTTTTAAAGTACACAAATCAATGGGTTTTGGTATGTTTTATGATTAATGTTTAAACTGTGGTAAAATACAAATAACATAAAATTTGTCATCTTAACCATTTTAAGTGTAAAATTCAGTGGCATTAATAACATTCACAAAGTTGTGCAACCATGACTGCTGTTGCTGTTTTCCTATCTGTTTCCATAGTTAAAAGTTTTGAAACAGTCACTTCACTTCCAAATTGCTTTCTGGAAAATTTACAATTATAAAAATAAAGTCCACTACAGTATATATTCTCCGTGGGAGCAATACTGCACCCAAGAGGGCAAAAACTGATCCTTGAGGAGGGCAAAAAATCTCAGATATGGTTTACAGTTCTCAGCAACTTAACCCTACCTGACAAAATCTTACCCCTTAGTATTTAAATTCTCTTGCTAGAGAGAAATTAATTTTAAATTAAAGTTTTCTCTTTAGGAGTGTGATCATGGGAAAAAGAAAAAAAAAAGGTTGAGAAACACTGTGCTTTAGAATTCAAAAGCAAACACTGTTACTCAAAATGTAAAGCACCATCTTTAGACAATGCTCAACCTGCGAAAGAGGCTGTATCCACTGAAACCAAAGCCAAGCTGCAAACTGCCTTGCTACCCCACAAGAACTGATTTTATCCATGATGTTAAACACAATAATGGGAAAAATTATGTTACAATTTTAATATTTAAATAAAGCAGAAAACCAAGCATGCTAGCTAAAAAATTGTTTTAAATTTATCCCCAATACTGATAATTAAGAGAGAGTAAGAACTAAGTATAAAACAGGAAAAGAGAAAGAAAATAAAGGTAGGCTCTTTGACATCATATAGTCTTAACTACCTTTACAGTCTCACTTTGTAATTACCTATCATCTATCTCCTCTTCTTCCTCTCTGCCACCCTTAGATGTAAGCTCCAAGGTAAGGGTCAGATCTATCTGCCTTTTTCATTGTTGTATTCCCTCCACCAAGCACAGTTCCTGGCTCATTCAACTATTTGATGAACTAGAATGGGACAAGAAAATAAAGGAGAAGGAAAGCAACAGGGAGAGATGGAGTGAGGAAATTTTAAAAGTTCTCAGACAGCTAGAAAAAAAGAAAGTTCCTTTAGGTGTGAAAGAAAAATTATCTGAAAAGTATGTAGGAAAGTGATGAGGGAGATGAGATGAAAAAGATGGCAAAAGTGGCTTTAGAATTTCAGTTCACTGTGTGAGCCATCTGGTGACAGCACTAACCCAAAACAACTTATTGGCAGGGTTTTATTTCCCCTTTTCTCTCCCTTTTGAGGAAAGGGATGGAAGATGTGAATGCTCCCATGGACATTTGTATACAGGAGTCAATAATGAAGTCCACAAGTTTAATTAAATAAATACCTATATAGTGATTTCCTAACACCAGGCCTCTATAAAGTGCTAGATTTCTATCCCCATCATGTATGTTCTGTAGTATTTAAAAACTTAAAAGCACACTAAAAGATGCCTTTATGATTCAATACCACGATTTTAGGTGTTAGGAAATCAGTTTGATGTTTCTTTTAAAGACCATTCTGCACATCTATGAACTTAAATTAAAAGAACTATATCTCTTGGGACTTCCCTGGTGGCGTAGTGGTTAAGGATCCGCCTGCCAATGCAGGGGACACAGTTTCAAGCCCTGGTCCGGGAAGATTCCACATACTGCGGAGCAACTAAAGCACGTGTGCCACAACTACTGAGCCCACGAGCCACAACTACTGAGCCTGCGTGCCCTAGAGCCCGTGCTCCACAACGAGAAGCCACCACAATGAGAAGCCCACACACCACAACGAAGAGTAGCCCCTGCTCACTGCAACTAGAGAAGGCCCATGTGCAGCAAGGAAGACCCAATGCAGCCAAAAACAAAATAAATAAGATAAATAAATTGAAAAAAATAACTATTTCTTTATGAAATTTATGTCATCTTTATTCCTTGCTAACAAGTGATCATACTTTTCTTTCAATCAACATTCATTTGACAAGCAGAGATAACAATATAAGTAACATACCATGTCATCTTACAGTTTCCTAAAATCTTGGCAGAAAGCATAACAAATGAATTCACTGTAACTTCTACAGTTATTTCAATAAATGAGAAAATGTACATAAAAACACTTTATAAACCATAAAGCAATAAACAAACCAAAGTTACTGTTATTCACCACCAGATGGTGATCATGTCTTATTTAAAGCAAATGCTGACACCTTATTCAGGGGCCAGTCAACTGACTATTAAAAATTATTAATAAGCAAACAAGGTTGTCTGAATAAAATACTGGTGATTTAAGTATGTTCAATTGAAACATCAGCAAAACAATAAAAAACAGGTTCTGCCTGAAGATTTCTAAAGGAGCTGATCTGTTCTTAATTAACATTTGATACAATTTAAAGAAAAAGACAACAGGGCATGTTTTCTGGCAGTCTTATATGGGTTATTTAACCATTCATACCACCTTGATCCACCCTAACGTGTTATTTTAAAGCAAATTCCAGATATCATGATTTCATCCACAAATATTTCACTGTGTATCTCTAAGGGATAAGGACTCTTTAAAAATAAGCATAATAATATTATTACCACCTAAAAACTAGTAATTCTTTAATGTCACAGAATTTCCAGTCAATTAAACAATTTTAAAACATTTTCAATTAACCAAGAAATAAAACTGTATTTTTTTGTTACCTCTGTAGCAGATGCTGGCAGCACCTCACCTTTATCCCCTCAGCACTTATGATTCCAGTACAGGCCAACCTGCAAGCATGTGCAAGTCTTCACATGAGGGTTTTTTTCTGACTACAGGGCAGGGGAGTTAAGCATTCCTGAGGGCATCCCTAAACCAGTAACTGAAAGAGTTCCTTAACCCCTTTGCTGGGATGAACCTGAGATATAATCTACACTGTCTTTCAGCTCAACAGAGGATTTAGTCCCAGTAGCCTATAAAATAACATACTTGAAAACACATCCCATATTGGCTTTTTTTTCCCCTTTCCAGTATCACTTCCCCTGCCCTTGTCAGTGTTTCCTGGCATCAGTTTCCAAATAAACTATTTGCACTCACATTTCTGTCTCAGGGTCTACTGCCTGGGGAATCCAACGTAAGACAACCTCTTAATTTTGAATGAAAGCTATGGACGTCCTAAGAAAAGGTAAACATAAAAATTTCTGTAAATATGTTCAAAGAATTTGGAGACAATCCAAAAGACATACAAATATCCCAGTTTAAAGAACCCTTTCTCCTACAGGTTCAGAATAGTCAAGATCTTAACGTGTTCCACTGAGATTGTTCAGTTATGTTGAAAAACTAACATCCCCACCGCTTACTCTTCATTGTTGGCAAAGAAGCATCATTATCTCAATCCTCAGTTCTTACGTGCGTAAGAATCTAACTGAAAGTACACCAACTGCAGGCTTACGTGCTACACTTTAAAGAAAAAAAAATGTTCCTAGAAGGAATGGTTTACTAAGACTGGGTCCCTTGAAAAGCCACAAAATGTGATATTTATGAGTATTTTCATTTATATATGACTTTTTTTTAATATATATGACTTTCAATGGATATTTTTTTTAAACTGCTGCTGGCCTCAAACAACGATTCAAGTAAGAGTAAAGGACTTGTGAAGATTTCTTTTGAAAAATCAACTTGGGGTGGGGGGTACTTCCCTGGTGGTCCAGTGGATAAAAATCGGCACTCCCAATGTAGGGGGCCCAGGTTCGATCCCTGGTCAGGGAACTAGATCCCACATGTATGTCGCAACTAAGAGTCTGCATGCTGCAGCTAAGAAGTCCACAGGCTGCAACTAAGAAGCCTGAATACTACAACTAAGAGCCTGCATGCTGCAACTAAACAGGCCACAAGGAAGATCCCACGTGCCACAACTAAGACCTGGTACAGCCTAAATAAATAAATAAATATTAAAAAAAAAAGAAAGAAAGAAACCAAAAGAAAAATCAACTTGGGGCGGTCATACTAATAGTATGATAAAGCCCCCTCTAGCTAACACACACTCCTCCTCTACCCTTCTGAAAAAAGTTCTATGCACTCAGTTTCCATTTTCTCACCTGTCCCATTTGCTCCAAACCCACCACAATCTGACTTCCATTAGTTAAATTAAATGGATGCTTTAGTCTTTGCCTTAATTTGGCAGCATATGACAGCAGTGATCACAACTTCATTTTTGAAACTTGGCCATCCTGTGACACCACTTTTTTGATTTCTCCTCTTATTTCTTTGCTCTGTTTTGGATTCATTTGCAGGCCCACTTCTGCCCTTTCCTTGAAAGCTGGTTCTATTTTAGAACTTCATTTCTTTTGTTCCTAAGATATCTCATCCATCCCTTCACTTCAACTTAAATATGTTGTCTCACTCTACTGGTTATGGATATGTTCAAGTAATAGAAAACCTTACCAGAGTGGCTTCACAAATATAATGGGTTACTTTTTCTCATACAGACTTCTCTAGAAGTTCAGACTAATGAGTTGCTAGTTTTGGTCTAATGGCTCAACAAATCCACCATATTCAACTTCATGGAATACCCAAACATTCCATGCTGTTTCTAGTCTTTGTACCTTAGCATGTGCAGCTCCCTCTATCATCAACCCACCTCTATTCATCCTCAGAGTTGTTTGGTTGTCACTCCTTAGGAAATCATTCTTTTATCCATTCTTTGATTATTCTTTTATCTTATCAGGATTAAGTGCCCCTGCTGGATATTCCAAAATGATTTTGCTTATACATCTCACTGTATCATAAATGCCTGTCTGATCACCTCTATCCCACATTAAATAGGCCTTTATCTTCAGCACCTAGGACAGTGCCTAGTGCATACCATACATTCAATAAGCACTTATTGAATGAATAGATGATGTGGCCTTTAAAAAAATCTATTTTATTAGAGAAATGCTAATCAAAAACTACAATGAGGTACCACCTCACACCAGTCAGAATGGTCATCATTAAAAAGTCTACAAATAATAAATGCTGGAGAGGGTGTGGGGAAAAGGGAACCCTCCTACACTGTTGGTGGGAATGTTAATTGGTATAGCCACTGTGGAAAACAGTACGGAGGTTCTTCAAAAAACTAAAAATAGAGTTAGTATATGATCCAGCAATCCCATTCCTGGGCATATACCCAGGCAAAACTATAATTCAAAAAGGTATATGCACCCCAATGTTCACAGTAGCACTATTTATTGATACAATAACCAAGACGTAGAAACAACCTAACTGTCCATTGACAGATGAATAAAGATGTACTACATATATACAATGGAATACTACTCAGCCGTAAAAAAGAATGAAATAATGCCATTTGCAGCAACATGAGTAGACCTAGAGATTATCATACTAAGTGAAGTAAGTCAGAAAGAAAAAAACAAATACCATATTATAACACTTATATGTGGAATCTAAAATATGACACAAATGAACTTACCTATGAAAGAGAAACAGACTCACTGACATAGAGAACAGACTTGTGGTTGCCAAGCAGAGGGTGGGGGAGGGATGGATTGGGAGTTTGGGATTAGCAGATACAAACTATTATATATGGAATGGATAAACAACAAGGTCCTACTGAACAGCACAGGGGAACTACATTCAATATCCTCTGATAAACCATAAAGAAAAATAACATGGAAAAGAATGTAAAATAAAAATTTTAAGTAATTTATTCACAAACATGAACTCATAACCCAAGCAACTGGTTGATTAGCAAATGAATAAACAATAATATACGTTTCTTGCTCATACTTAAAGAAGTAGACAGAGAAACAGATAAATTTCTAAAACCTTTAACAGAAACATGTAAAATACACTATCCATCTTGGCAATGTGCATTTATACCAAGCAATCAACTATACCCACGCTTATCAATTTACAAATTGCCAACCATAAACTTGCCTTTGTGAATGATTAAGTTTCCTAATGTGACGAGAAGAAACTAAGATAAGCAAAAAACAAACAAAAAAACAACAAAGAAGAAACCAGAAGAGACTATGACTAAACAAATGGTTGCCTTGTGACCCTCTTCCTAGACAGTGACCCCCTTTTAACCTGAGGCAACCACTGATCCACTTTCTGTCACTAAGATCTGTCTTTTCTAGCATTTCACATAAATGGAATCATATAGTATGTACTCATTTTGTCTGGCTTTTTTAGCTCAGCATAATGTTTTTGACATTCACTCACGTTCTGCATATATTAGCAGTCCGCTCCTTTTTTACTATAAATAGTATCCTATTATATGAATATATTTGTTCATCCAATCATCTGATGAACATTCAGGTTATTTCCAGTTTGGGGCTATTACAAGTAAAGCTGCTATGAACATTTGTGTACAAGTCTCTGTGTGGACATACATTTTTATTTCTCTTGGGTAGATAGTAGTGGAATCTGATAGGCTGTATAGTATATGTAGGTTTAACTTAATAAGAAACTCCCAAACATTTCGCCAAAGTGGTTGCACTATTTAATCTTCCCACCATTATTGTATAAGAGTTCCAGCTGATACACATCCTCACTAACATCTGAGGTATAGTGGGTCATTTCAAAAGAATGTATCTTCTGCCATGTTGGGTAGTGTTCTAGAAATGTCAGTAACATCCAGTCTGTTGATAACATTGTTCATGTCCTATATTCTGACTGATTTTCTATCTAGTTGCACTATCAATTACTAGGAGGAGTGCTGAAATTTCCAATTATAACTTTAGATTGTGTGTGTATCTTTCAGTTCTGTCAATTTTTGCTTCACATATTTTAAAGCTGTTACTGGGGGAAAAGACACTGTCAGAATCATCACATCTCCCTGATAAATTAACTCCTGTAGCATTGTTCTGAAGTTTCCATTTTCTGATATTAGTATAGCTATTCCAGCTTTCTTATGATTCGTTTTGCACAGTAGAGCATTTTCTATCCTTTTATTTTTCACCTATAACTGTCTAATTAAAGTGGATTTTTGTAGCATATAGTTGGGTCTTGCTTTTTTTATCCAGTCTGACAATCTCTTTTATTTAACTTTAACTAAAATACCACAGGTGGCTAGTGTACAGCCTGTGAATTAAGAATGGTTTTACATTTTCTAAAGGTTGGGGGTTAAAAAAATAAATAAATAAAAGGAAAAACAGTATTTTGCAACACATGACAATTACATAAAACTCAAATTTTAGTGTCTATATAAAAAAAGTTTTAGTGGAGCACAGCCATACTTATAAATTTATGTAATATCTATGGTTACTTTCATTCATGCTACACTGGCAGAACTGAACAGTTTCAAGAGACACTGTACTGATCACAAAGTCTAAAATATTCTTAATATCTGGCTTTTAAAAGAAACTTGCCAAACCCTGATTAAATCCATTTATATTTAATGCAACTATTGATATAACTGGATTTAAATCTACAATCTTACCATTTATATTCTGTATATTCCACCATTTCTTTGCTCCTTTCTTCCATCTTTTCCTGTTTTCTTTTGGATTAACTGGGCACACTCTAGCATCTCATTTTATATCTACTATTGGCTAACTAGGCATACTTCTTTATTTTAATATTCAGTGGTTGCTCCAGGTTTTACAATATACATCTTTAACTCTATACAGTGTACCATCAATGATATTCTCTCACTTCACAAAAATGTGAACACTTGTTACCCTTACAACACCGTAGTACTTCTATTTCCCTGTCATCCTTAATACTATGGATGTCATACATTTTACTTCTACATATGTTTAAAACTTATCATAAATTATGATTTTTGCTTTAAACAGCCCATTATCTTTTAAGATGTTTAAAATTAGGGAAAATGTATTTTATATTCAAACATATTTATCATTTCTTGCACTCATCATCTCTTTGTCTAGATCCAAGCTTTCATCTGATCCATTTTCCTTCCATCTAAGATGTTTCTTATTGTATATTTCAACTAGCTAGTAATAAATTCTCTGGTTTTATTTCTATGAAACAGTTTCTATTTCACCCTTGTTTTCAAAAGATATTTTCCTGGGGCTTCCCTGGTGGCGCAGTGGTTGCAGGTCTGCCTGCCGATGCAGGGGACGCGGGTTCGTGCCCCGGTCCGGGAGGATCCCACATGCCGCGGAGCGGCTGGGCCCGTGAGCCATGACCGCTGAGCCTGTGCTCCGCAATGGGAGAGGCCACGACAGTGAGAGGCCCGCATACCGCAAAAAATAAATAAATAAATAAACTTTGTAAAAAAAAAAAAAAGATATTTTCCTGAATATATAACTATATATTGACAATTTTTTTTTTTTTTTTTTCTTTTCCCGGTACGCAGGCCTCTCACTGTTGTGGCCTCTCCCGTTGCGGAGCACAGACTCCGGACGCGCAGGCTCAGCGGCCATGGCTCACGGGCCCAGCCGCTCCGCGGCACGTGGGATCTTCCCGGATCGGGGCACGAACCCGTGTCCCTTCCATTGGCAGGCAGACTCTCAACCACTGCGCCACCAGGGAAGCCTGACAATTTTTTTTTTTTTATTCAGTACTTTAAAAATGTTTCATCATCTCTTAGTTTGCAAACTTTCTGACAAGAAATGCTCATTGTTTCTCTGTGCATAATGTCTTTTTCCTTGGCTGCCTTCAAAATACTCTATTTTATCACTGGTTTTTAGGAACTGGTTATATCATGGTATTTTTGTGTGGGTCTGCCCTGCTTTGGGTTTGTTGAGATTACTGGACCTTGTGAGTTCAGAATTTTCATCAAATTTGGAAAATTTTGACCCATTACTTCTTACAATATTTTTGGTTCCATCCTTCTTCTTGGATGTCAAATACACTTTGTTGAGCCAACTTGGTATTGTCCCACAGACCAATGAGCCATTGACTAGTTTCAGTTCTATTTCTCCGCTTCACTTTAAGTTTAAATCTACTGCTGTTTCTTCAAGCTTACTGGTCTGCTCTTCTGCACTGTCCAATCTGCTGTTAAATCTGTTCAGTTAACTTTTTATTTCAGATACCCCTTTTGTTCAGCCCTAGAAGTTCCATTTGGTTCTTGTTTATATCTTCCATTTCTCTAGCCATTACGTTCATATTTTTCTTTAAATACACTTATTAATTATAACAGCTATTTTTAAAATAAATTTATTTATTTATTTTTGGCTGTGCTGGGTCTTTGTTGCTGCACGCGGGCCTCTCACTGCAGTGGCTTCTCTTGTTGTGGAGCATGGGCTCTAGGCACGTGGGCTTCAGTAGTTGTGGCTCGTGGGCTCAGTAGTCATGGCTCGTGAGCTCTAAAGCACAGGCTCAGTAGTTGTGGCACATGGGCTTAGCTGCTCCATGGCTTGTGGGATCTTCCCAGACCAGGGCTCGAGCCTGTGTCCCCTGCATTGGCAGGCAGATTCTTAACCACTGTGCCACCAGGGAAGTCCCTATAATAGTTATTTTTAACATCCCTGTCTGCTAGCTCCATCACCTCTGTCATTTCTAATCTGTTTCTTTGGGTTGATTTTTCTGCTGGTTATAGGTTACCCTGGACGTGCTTCTTGCAATGTCTAGTGATTTCTGCTTAGATGCTGGAAAATATCAAAGTCACACTACTGTTTTTGAGTATTTGCAATCACTCCACAGAGAGCTGGGATTTGTTTTGGCAGGCATTTATTTACAGATCCATTTATCCCTCTGAGGACTTTTCTGTCTTTACTACATGACAAATCCAGTGGGGTCTCCACTGAATGCCTTGGGTGCTCCAAAAGACCCTTCACTCTGGTCAGAATTAAATGTCTCCTGCATAAATTCGGTAAATGTTCTGCTAGTAATTCCCTGGATGTTCACTGCCTAGCCTTATAGCGTTTTACTTTATGCATTCATATCCTAGTATTCAGCAAAGATTCAACGTGGCCCCTATAAACATTTCTGGAGTTCTTTTGTTTGCATAGTTCCTATCTTTTCAGAAACTGGCCGTGCAACTTCTAGCTGCCTAAGTCTCTCCAAAAGCCAATCTGTGTCTCCTCAACTGAGTGAGGCTTGCAGCCTCATTAGGCTCCCTCTCCCTGCGTCTTCAATCCCAAATTTGCTTCCAGAGAGGAAGCCATGGCAGTTGCAGAGCTCATATTCCTATTTCCCCTCTCTCGGGGACCACAGTCCTACTCTGCCCTATCTAATAAGAGACGGTTCATATATTTTGGTCCAGTTTACTATTTGCGACAAGTGGGTAAAGACTCCTTATTGCTCCATCATGGCCAAAGATGAAATTCCTCATTTTTTAAAACAAAATGAAAGATGTATCTGAGCAGATTATACAAATTTAAAGAAGAATGAATTATAAATGAATCTATTTTTCACATGTCAAGTACCTAAAAAGAAACAATAGGGATATGAGATACTGGTTTCTAACATTTCCAAAAAAAGAAAAAGGGAATATTGGATCCTTAAAACTTTAGACGTGTCTCCATTATGAAGAGGCTCACAAATTAATAACTTGCCCAGCTCACGCAAATATCAAGTGGCAAGGCTAAGATTCTAACCCAGCTAACACTAAACACCATGTTTTCACTCTACACCACATTGCGTCCCATTATTTCTCAACACAAATACTACATTTTAAGAAATCTGGTTTGCCAAACTGAATTTATTAAAATCCCTGTGTTTTACTTAGCATAAGTTACTATTAACTATCAGTAATAATATCTGATCAATGTGGGGGAAAGATATTACCACAGGGAGTTGAGAATATTTCATATAAAAGCAATGATCAGACTTCCCTGGTGGCACAGTGGTTAAGAATCCGTCTACCAACGCAGCGGACACAGGTTCGGGTCCTGGTCCAGGAAGATCCCACATGCTGCAGAGCAACTAAGCCTGTGCTCCACAACTACTGAGCCTGCACTCTAGAGCCCACGAACCACAACTACTGAGTCTGCATGCCACAACTACTGAAGCTCGTGCGCCACAGCTACTGAAGCCCGTGCGCCTAGAGCCCATGCTCCGCAACAAAGAGAAGGCACCGCAATGAGAAGCCCGCGCACTGTAACGAAGAGTAGACCCCACTAACTAGAGAAAAGCCTGCGCCGCGCGGCAATGAAGACCCAATGCAGCCATAAATAAGTAAATATATAAATAAGCAATGATACAAATGACTGAATTTAAAAAAATATTATAAAATAATGAAACACTGTATAGCATAGGGAACTCTACTCAATACCCTGTAATGGCCTATAGGGGAAAAGAATGTCAAAACAGAAAAAAAATAGGAGTGGATATATACATAACTGATTCACTTTGCTGTATACTTGAAACTAACACAACATTGTAAACCAACTATACTCCAATAAAAATATTTTTTAAAAAAGAAACAAAAAAAAAAAAAAAAGAAACAAGTAAAGGGCTTCCCTGGTGGTGCAGTGGTTGAGAGTCCACCTGCCGATGCAGGGGACACGGGTTCGTGCCCCGGTCTGGGAAGATCCCACATGCCGCGGAGCGGCTGGGCCCATGAGCCATGGCTGCTGAGCCTGTGCGTCCGGAGCCTGTGCTCTACAATGGGAGAGGCCACAGCAGTGAGAGGCCCGCATACCGCAAAAAAAAAAAAAAAAAAAAAAAAAAAAAAAAAAGAAACAAGTAAAAATAAAACAAAAAATGAAAAAGAAAGAAAAACAGCAATGATACAATGTCATTTTTAGCCTATGTGGCATTTGGACAAACAGATATGTATTTTTTTTAATCTAAAATTGGCATTTAAAAATACCTTAAATGATTTGTGGACCTTTGGTTATGATTCACTCAAGCTAGTAAATCCCTAAGGAACACATATATTTCCTATTTCATAGGTGGACATTATGTTCATTATCCAATGTTGGAGACCCCCTAAAATGTAAATTCCTTTAAAATATTATCCATAAGACCCAGAAAAGGGGTTAACATACAGTAGACACTCAATGCACACTTGGGGAATAAAAGGCCCCCATATTTCCATTCTCAAAATGATGGAGGTACATTACACCAAGAAGGTGGGCTGTCCCTCTTCCACAAATCCCTTAAAATGACAGTAAAAAACAAAGAAAAACAAAGAGATAGAGAGAAAAAAAGTAATAGGCTTGTGGTTCCAATAAATATGAAGTAACAGAAACTGTATTTACCTTATGCCTAAAACAACTAAACAACAGAACAAAATATATGAAACACTGGTACTCGAGACATTACATAAGAGGTGACAAAAGACAATAAACAATGATACATGAAAGATTAGAAACAAAGATGATAAACACTAAACTGCTCCAGTGTATTACTTGGGTAAGGAGGCAAAGAGGGAGGACCCGGTCAAAACCTGGCAATTTCCCTCTGTCAAAGAGGTGAAGCTGGGAGTCAAAAAGGCAAATTAGAGATATGAACTAGCGTTCATCGAGTAGAGTGACAAAGAGGTGAGAGGTGCAGAGACCACTCTGGAAATCCACAAACAGTCCCTTCTGAGTCTTCAACAAAATACTAATCAGTGTATGTATGTGAGGAAACTACCCAAGGTCAAGGAAAGAAGCATTAAAAGGAACAGAGGAAACAATGCCCAACACCCATACAAGTCTTATGAGCAAGTTCTATTCCCCAACAGCCAAAATGGAAAAAGGTCATATTTCAAATAGCATTGGCTGGAACAGAGGTCAGCAAATTACATCCCACAGATCAATCTGCTCCTCCTCCTGTTTTTGTACAGCCCAAGAACTAAGGATGGTTTTTACATTATTAAACAACTGAAAAATAGTCAAATGGTAACATTCTGTGACAACTGAAAACTACATGAAATTCAAATTACAGTGTCCAAGAATAAAGTTCACAATATGCTCATTCATTTAAATACTCTCTATGGCTGCTTCCACACTATAACAGAAGGGATAGGTAGCTGAGAAAGAGACTGAGTAGCCCACAAAGCCTAAGATATTTACTGACTCTTTACAGAAAAATGAGTCTTGTGTCAGTTGGAAGAAAACTAATCCTAGAATAAACACATATCCCATCCCACCTAACAAAGCTTAGAGGGAAGATATTAAATAATCAGTTCCCAAGTAACTGAATCACATCCCAGAGTTTAAGAATACTATAGGTGTACAAAAATATCTGGCATTTAGTGTAGTTAAAATTAACAATGTTGGGGCTTCCCTGGTGGCGCGGTGGTTGTGCGTCCGCCTGCCGATGCAGGGGGCGTGGGTTCGTGCCCCGGTCCGGGAGGATCCCACATGCCGCGGAGCGGCTGGGCCCGTGAGCCATGGCCGCTGAGCCTGCGCGTCCGGAGCCTGTGCTCCGCAATGGGAGAGGCCACAACAGTGAGAGGCCCGCGTACGGCAAAAAAAAAAAAAAAAAAAAAAAAATTAACAATGTCTAGTATCAAATCAAAAATTACCAGACACAAAAAAGAAAGCAGAAAAATTAAGCACATAATGAGAAGGAAAAACCAATTGGATCTGACTCAGAAGTGACCAAATAATAGAATAAAAAGGGACAGGAGAACTTATGATTATAAATTACTATAATACATGTGATTAAAAAGCCAGAGGAAGAACTGAACATGTTAAGTGAAGACATGGATAATATAAAAAAAGACATAAATGAAAATTCCAGAAAGGAAAACTACAGTGTCTGATGTTAAAAATACACCAAATAGCATAGAGGCTAGACTGGCTATCCCTACTACCCACCCTCCCATTAGTGAACTTAAAAACACAGCAATAAAAAACAAACAAAATGATGGTGAAAAAGGACTGAAAAAAGATTCAAAGAGAATCAATAAACTGTGAGGCAATTTCAAGTGGTCAAACACACATAATTGGGAGTCCCAAAAAACAGAAATAAAATTATTTGAGGAAATGATGGTGAAAAAGAAAAATTATGAAAATACATGTAAGTGTTGTGGCATGCAGCTGAACAAGTACTTATAGAGAACTTTATAGAACTAAAAATCATTAGTGTGTGTGTAAAACCAAACAAACAAACAAAACAGAAACAAATTCATAGATACAGAGAACAAATTGGTGGTTACCAGAGAGGAGGGGAATAGTGGGATTAGCAAACAGGCGAATAGGTGAAGAGAATTAAGAAGCACAAACTTCTAGTTATAAAATATATAAGTCATGGGGATGTAAGATTCAGAATATAGAACATAGGCAATATTGTAATAACTTTAAATGGTGACAGGTGGTAACTAGACTTATTGTAGTGATCATCTCATAATGATATAAATATCTAATCACTATGTTGCACACCTGAAACTAAGGTAACATTGTATGTCAATTATACTTCAACTAAAATTTTAAAAAAAGAGCAAACGAAAGAGGCCAGGTTCAAGATGATGATGTAAAAAGATCCTGAATTCACCTTCTCCCATGGAAACAACAAATCCACAACCACATATGGAATAATTCCCTCTGAAAGGGACCTGAAAACTGGATGAAAAGAGTCTCCACAACAAAGGCTAAAAGGACAGCACTGAGATGGGTAGAAGAAACAGAGAAACGGTGACACTAAAGGAAAAACCACACCCCAGCCACAATCCACAACTGGGAAGGATCACAAAGGTATGGTTATTTTCCCTGAAGAGCGAGGGATTTGAGTTCCACATTGGGCATCCCAACTCTTAAATCCTGAATAGAAGAGCTCCCAGGACACCTGGCTTTAAAAACCAACAAGGAATAGGTCCAGGAAAACTACAGTACAGGGAACAAAAAACTTGCTCTTAAGGGGACTGCACACAGACTCAGTCAACTGAAAAACCAGTGCATAAACATGAGCTTGAAAAGTACCTGGACCAGAGGGGAAGGGGACCCACTCACTAATTTTAAAGCATCTACCTGAGAGGGAGGAACCACTTGGGATGCTTCCTAGGGACTGAGACAGTGGCGGGAGCCATTTTGGAGATCTCCATCTAACCTGTTAGTGCCAGTGGGCATGGCCCACCAAGAGCCTCACCCGCCTCTTGTGCCTTCTTCAGGCCTGAAACCCAGCTAGATGAAAACCCCTCCTACCAGCACCCAGCAGCCAGTCCCCACAGCCATTCTCAGGACCAATGCACCAAAGCAGCAGCTGAAACTCTGACTCAATGGGAGGGTGCAAGCAGCCCACATAGGGGTACCCACTGAGTGCTGGGATCTGAAGGCCAGGCAGGACTGCACTTCTGAGCCCTATAAAATATCTCCTACATAAGGCCACTCCTTCAAGACTAGATATATAGAAACAAACAAAGAGAATCAGAGAAGACAGAGGAATTTGTTCCAATCACAAGACCAAATCAAATCTCAGAAAAAGAACTAAACAAAATAAAGATAAGCAATCCACCCAATAAAGAGTTCAAAGTAATACTCACAAAGGTACTCACTGAACTTGGGAGAAGAACGTATGAACAAGTGAGAACTTCAACAAAGAGAAAGAAAATGTAAGAAAGTACCAAACAAACTTTTTGAAAAAACTTATAACTGAACAAAATAAATAAATACCCTAGAGAGGTTCAACAGCAGACAGGATAGGTAGAAGAACGAATCAGCAAGCAAAAAGAAAAATGATGGAATTCACCCAGACAGAGCAGAAAATGAAAAGAAAAGAAAAGAAAAAATTTTTAATGTAAATTGGTGTAGCCACTATGGAAAACAGTATGGATTTCCTCAAAAAATTAAGAATAGAATGCCACATGACCCAGCTATTCTACTCCTGGGTATTTTTCTGAAGAACATGAAAACATGGATAAGGAAAGATATATGCACCCCTATGTCCACTGCAGCATTATTTACAACAGCCAAGATATGGAAACAACCTAAGTGTCCACCAATGGATGAATGGATAAAGAAGACATGGTATGTGTACACACGCACACGCACACACATGCACACGCACACACACACACACACACACACACAAATGGAATACTACTAAGCCATAAAAAAGGAAATATTGCCATTTGTTACAACATGCATGGAACTTGAGGGTATTTCGCTAGGTGAAATAAGTCAGACAGAGAAACACAAATACTGTATGATTTTACTCATATGTGGAATCTAAAATAGGACAAAATAAAATCCAACAAACAAATGCACAGATACAGAGAACAGAACAGTGGTTACCAGAGGGAAAGGTGATTGTGGGGATGGGCAAAATGGGTGAAGAGAGTTAACTGTATGGTGATAGATGGTAAATAGACTTGAGGTGGTGATACTCTGTATTGTACACAAATGTTAAACTACAATGCTGTATACTTGAAAGTTATATAATAAAAAAATGAGAGAAAAAAATAAATCAAAGCCCTATTTTAAAAAAGAGAGAAAGGGTTTACCTGGTGGCACAGTGGTTGGGAATCCGCCTGCCAATGCAGGGGACCCGGGTTCGAGCCCCGGTCCAGGAAGATCCCACATGCCACGGAGCAACTAAGTCCGTGTGTCACAACTACTGAGCCTGCGAGCCACAAGTACTGAAGCCCACACGCCTAGAGCCCATGCTCCTCAACAAGAGAAGCCACGGCAACGAGAAGCCCATGCACCGCAATGAAGAGTAGCCCCCGCTCACCACAACTAGAGAAAGCCCGCACACAGCAACGAAGACCCAATGCAGCCAAAAATAAATAACTTAAAAAAAAAAGACGAAGCAGCAGAAGAAAGGAAATAATAAGCAGCAGAAATCAATGAAACCAAAAGCTGGTTCTTTGAGAAAAATTAAAATAATTGATAAACCTCTTGGGACTTCTCTGGTGGTCCAGTGGTTAATACTCTGAGGTCCCAATGCAGGGGGCCTGGGTTCAATCCCTAGTCAGGGAACTAGATTCCCACATGCCGCAACTAAGATCCTGCATGCCGCAACTAAAGATCCCACATCCTGCAACGAAGATCCCGCATGCCACAACTAAGACCCTGCGTAGCCAAATAAATATTAAAAAATTTAAAACTAAAAAAATAATTGATAAATCTCTATCCAGACTGAGCCAAGAGGGAAAAGGAAACACAAATGGGAAAAGGAAACACAAATTAACAGTATCAGGAATGAGACGCATTACAGACACGAAAAACATAAGAATACTATGAGCAAATGTATGCTGATAAATTTTGTAACTTCAGGAAAATGGAAAAATTCTTTTGAAGAAACAAATTACCAAGGCTCATCCAAACAGAAACAGATAACATGAATAATCCCATATCTAGTAAAGAAACTGAATCTGTAGTTTAAAGCCTTCCCATAAAGAAAACTCCAGACCTAGATGGTTTCATTGGTAAATTAAGCCACAGATTTAAAGAATACCAATTCTATACAAATAGTTCCAGAAAACGGAAAAGGAGGAAATACTTTCCAATTTCTTCCATGAGGCCAGTATTACCCTGATATCAAAATCAGAAAAACACATCAAAAGAAAGAAAATTACAGACTAATACTGCTCATGAACATAGATGTAAAATTTCTTAACACAATTTTAGCAAACATATAAAAAGGGTAATTGATAATGACTATCTTAGTCTGCTCCGACTGCCAAAACAAAATACCATACAGACTGTGTAGTTTAAACAACAGAAATATATTTTCTCACTGGTCTTGAACCTGGAAGTCCAAAGCAAGGGAGCCAGCATGGTCAGGTTCTGGTGAGAGTTCTCTTCCTGAAGACAACCAACTTCTCAATGAATCCTCACATGGCAAAGAGAAAGAGAGGAATCTCTCTTCTTTGTAAGAGGTCACAGTCCTATTAGGGCCCTACTCTTGTGACTACACTTAACCTTAGTTATCTCCTAAGACCCTACCCCAGACACAGTCTCATTGGGGGTTATGGCTTCATCATATAAACTTGGGGGAGACACAATTCAGCCCATACCAATGACTTAAAAATGGGGTTTATCCCCAAAAATGCAAGATTAGTTTAAAAAAGTCCATCAATATAATTCACATGAACAAACTTAAATGAAAAAACATAATCATCTCAGTATATGCAAAAAAAAAAAAAAATTGACAAAATCCAACATCCAGTCCTGATAAAGCAATCTAGAAATAAAAGGGAACTTTCTCGGGCTTCCCTGGTGGCGCAGTGGTTGAGAGTCCGCCTGCTGATGCAGGGGACACGGGTTCGTGCCCCGGTCCGGGAGGATCCCACATGCCGCGGAGCGGCTGGGCCCGTGAGCCATGGCCGCTGGGCCTGCGCGTCTGGAGCCTGTGCTCCGCAGTGGGAGAGGCCACAACAGTGAGAGGCCCGCGTACCGCAAAAAAAAAAAAAAAAAAAAAAGGGAACTTTCTCAACCTGAAGAAGGGCATAGTGAAAAATCTGCTAACATACTTAAGGGGGAAAGACTGAGTGCTTTCCCCCTAAGATCAGGATGAAGGCAAGAATGTCCATATATAACCACCACTTATATTCACAACTCTACATGTAGTTCTGGGAAGAAAAAGTAATCAAAGACATGTGGGGTGGGATAGGGAGGGTAGGAGGGAGACACAAGAGGGAGGAAATATGGGGATATATGTATACGTAGAGCTGATTCACTTTGTTATAAAGCAGAAACTAACACACCATTGTAAAGCAATTATACTCCAATAAAGATGTTAAAATAAATAAATAAAACAAAAACAAACAAAAAATAAAAGGCATGCAGATGGGAAACAAAGAAGACTTTCTTTACAGATAACAGAATCATGTATAAAGAATTTTTAATCTTTAAAAGCTATTAAAAATGAGTGAGTTTAGTAAGGTTGCAGAATACAAGATCAATATACAAAAAACAACTGAATTTTTATATATCAGCAATGAAAAACTAGTAAATAAAAAATTTAAACAATACCATATAGATTATCATAAAAAAACATAAAATGTATAGGGATAAAAGTGATTTAAGATGTGGAAGACGTGTATAGTGAAAACGAAAAACACAGCTAAGAAAAACTAAATAAAACCTAAATAAATGGAGCAATGTAACATATTCATCTATCAGAAGATTCAGTATCTTTTTATTGAAATATAGTTGATATACAAAATTATATAAATTATAAGTATATAATATTATACAGTGATTCACAAATTTTTAAAGGTTATAGTCCATTTATAGTTATTATAAAATATTTGCTATATTCACTGTGTTATACAATATATCCTTATAGTTTATTTTATACTAATAGTTCGTAGCTCTTAATCCCCTACCTCCTCTTCCTCTGGTAGTCTGTTCTCTGTATCTGTGAGAGAAAACTCACTATCTTAAGGTATCAATTTTTCCCAAATTCATCTGTAGATTCAAGATAATCCCAATAAAAATTCCAGGGAAATTTTTTGCAGAAATTGATAAACTTATATTAAAATTCATATAGAAATTCAAAGGACCTAGAATAGTTAAAACACCTTTGAAAATAATAATAAAGGGAGTTCCCTGGTAGTCCAGTGGTTAAGAATCCGCCTTCCAATGCAGGGGATGTGGGTTCGACCCCTGGTGCCACAGGGCAACTAAGCCTGCGCGCCACAACTAGAGAGCCTGTGTGCCACAACTAGAGAGCCTGTGCGCCACACTAGAGAGAACCCTGCACGTCACAACAGAGAGCCTGTGCACCACAACTAAGACCCAACACAGCCAAAACTAAATAAATAAATATTTTAAAAAAAGAATAATAATAAAGGTGAAGGGCTTAAACTACCTGGCTTCAAGACTCATTACAAAGCTAGAGTTGAGTGAAGGATGAGTGACATTGGCCTGCAGACAAATATATTACAGAAATAGAATATGGGGTCCAGAAATAAACCCATACACATATAGTCGTATAACTAAAAAAATTGGGGGACTTCCCTGGCAGTCCAGGGGCTAAGACTCCATGCTTCCACTGCAGGCAGCGTGGGTCCGATCCCTGGTGGGGGAACTAAAATCCTACATGCCATGTGGTGCAGCCAAAGAAAAAAAAAATTTATTGAAATAAACTTTATATAACATAAAATCCATCATTTAGACCATTTTCATGTGTACTATTCAGTTGTTTTAGTATAGTCACAATATTGTGCATCCATCACTACTATCTAATTACAGATCATCTCCATCAATCCAGAAAGAACCTACGTCCCTTCCAAATCTCCCCCCACCTCAACCCAGGCCAATCACAGATCTATTTTCTGTCTCTATGGATTTACCTAATCTGGAAATTTAATGTAAGTGGAATCAAAATCAATGAAACCAGAAGTTGACTGTTTGAAAGGATGAAGAAAATAGATAAACCTTTAGCTTGATTGATGAAGAAAAAGAGAAAGGACTCAAACTATGAAAACAGGAATGAAAGCAGAGATATTACTAATGACTTTACAGAAATAAAAGGATTGTTAAGACAATACTATGAACAACTGAACATCAACATATCACATAAGCTAGATGAAAAAGACAAATTTCTAGAAACAAACTACCAAAACTTACTCAAGAAGAAATACAAAGTCTGAATACCCATAGGGGATTCAAGTAAAGAGATTCAAGTAAAGTAAAAAAAGTTAGTAATCAAACAACTTCCCACACAAAGAAAAGCCCAGAACTCAATAGCTTCACTGGTGAATTTACCAAACATCTACAGAATTACACCAATCCTTCTCAAACTCCTCCAAAACAAAGAAAAGGAGGGAATACTCCCCAACTCATTCTACGACTCCAGTATTATCCTGACACCAAACCAGAGAAAAAAATCACAAGAATTGCAAAGATGAGTATCCTTTATGAATATGGACACAAAAATTCAACAAAATACAAGCAAACTGAATCCAGCAGCATATTAAACAAATTACATATCATAACCAACTGGGATTTATCCCAGAAATGCAAGGGTTTAGGATAGGGGCTAGTCATGCCAGAAAGACCAATCACATGATTAGACAGTTGGGGCTTTGAGTCATGTGATATCAGCCCCACTTCCATGGAGGGGTAAGGGACTGGAAATGGAGTTCAATCACATGGTCAAATCTCCAATTAAAACTCTGCTACACTGAAGCTCAGTGGCACTTCCTGACTGGTGAATACACTGATGTGCCAGGAGGATGATGCACCCTGATTCCACAGGGAGAGGGCATGAATGCTCTATGCTGGGACCCTCCCAGACCTTGCCCTATGTATCTCTTCATTTGGCTGGTTCTTAATTGTATCCTTTAAAATAAAACCAAAATCACAGGTATAGCAGTTTTCTGGGTCCTGTGAGTCAACCTAGCAAATTTTCAAACCTGAAGCAGGTCATGGGAACCAGCAGCTATCATCTGCAATGGGGGCAATCTTGCTGGTGACCATGCCCTTCAACCTGTGATATCTGACCTAGTTCCAGGTGGTTGGTGTCAGAATTGAACTGTATTGCAGTACAGGCATACCTCGTTTTACTATTTCACTTTATTGCACTTTGCAAATATTGCATTTTTAAAAACATCTTTATTGGAGTATAACTGCTTTACAATGGTGTGTTAGTTTCTGCTTTATAACAAAGTGAATCAGTTATACATATACATACGTCCCCATATCTCTTCCCTCTTGCATCTCCCTCCCTCCCACCCTCCCTATCCTACCCCTATAGGTGGTCACAAAGCACCAAGCTGATCTCCCTGTGCTATGTGGCTGCTTCCCACTAGCTATCTATTTTACGTTTGGTAGTGTACATATGTCCATGCCACTGTCTCACTTATATTGCACTTTTCACAAATTGAAAGTTTGTGGCAAACCTTCATGGAGCAAATCTATTGGCGCCATTATTCCAACAGCATTTACTCATTTACTGCCTCTGTGCCACATTTTGGTAATTCTCACAATATTTCAAACTTTTCATTATTATTATATTTGTTATGGTGATCTTTAACCAGTGATCTTTGACGTTACTATTGTAATTGTTTTGAGACAACATGAAAAGCACCCACATAAGAAGGCAAACATAATCGATTATTGAAATAACAAATAGGGATGCAGAATATTACGTAAACTCAGTTGATAAAGCAGCAGCAGGGTTTGAGAAGATTGACGCCAATTTTGAAAGAAGTTCTACTGTGGGTAAAATGCTATCAAACAGCCTTGCATGGTACAGAGAAATCGTTTGTGAAAGAATCAATCGATGTGGCAAACTTCTTTGCCTTATTTTAAGAAATTGCACAGCCACCCCAACCTTCAGCAACCACCACCCTAATCAGTCAGCAGCCATCAAAATTGAGGCAAAACCCTTCACCAGCAAAAAGATTACAACAGGGACTTCCCTGGCAGTCCAGCGGTTAACACACCGTGCTTCCAAAGCAGGGGATGTGGATTCAATCCCTGGTTGGGGAACTAAGATCCCACATGCTGTGCAGTGCAGCCAAAAACAAAAACAAAAACAAAAAGATTACAACTTGCTGAAGGCTCAGATGGTGGTCAGCATTTTTTAGCAATAGAGTATTTTTTAATTAAGGTATGTACACTGTTTTTTTAAAGATATAATGTTATTGCATGCTTAAGGGACTACAATATGGTGTAAACATAATTTTATACTCACTGGGGAACCAAAAAATTCATGTGACTCACTTTATTGCAGTGGTCTGGAACCCAATCTGTATCTCCAAGGTAAGCCTGTATACCAGCTGGTATCAGAATAAAATCCAACCAAAGATTTTTGTGAAGTTTGACATGCCAATTCTAAAATTCAGATGAGAACGTAAAGGGCTAAAAATAACCAACAGCATTTCCAAAAGAATATGGTGCGAGAACTTGCCTTAGCAGATAAAAGGACTTACTTTAAAGCTATAGCAAGTAAAACCACGTGAAGGATACACCAATGTAACAAATAAAGAGCCTAGAAATAGACCCACGTATATGTGGAAACTGGTATACAAGATGTGGCATTACCAATTAGTGAGGGGAGAAAAAAAAATTACATAATACAAAAATAAATTCCAGGAGGTTTAAGACTACAGTTTGAGAAACAAAACTTTTAGAAGAAAATACAGATGAACACCTTATGCCTCAAAATCATAAAGAGAAGGGTTTCTTAAATGAGATATGAAAAGTATAAATGTAAAAATAAATAATTAACAATTATACTACGCTAAAATTTTAAAGTCTGGATCAACAAGATACTATATAAAAACAGTAAAAAAGATAAACAGTACTAACATAAAAATAAATAAAAATATAAATATGACAAAGGATTGACATCTGAAATACATAAAAAATTGCTACAAATCAATGAAAACAACAAAGAAAATGGAGAAATGCTATAAAAAGGCAATTCACGCAAGAGAAAAGTGAATGGCAAAAAAAACATGAAAAAATGTTCAACCTTATCAGAGCAATAAGAAACTAATTCACAACCACACTATCAAATATTTAAGAAGTCTGACAATGCTATGATTTGATTACCTGGATAAATGGGAACCCTCATACACTATTGGCAATGTATAAATTGCTAAAGCTAATTTGGAAATCAATCCAGCTATAGCAAGGCTAAAAGGAAAACAATGGACCTTCTGTATCCCTGGATGCAGAACCTGCAGATATGGACGGCAGACTGCACTAGGCCATTTAAATAAAAGGACTTGAGCATCCTCGGATTTTGGTATACAAGGGGGTCCTGGAAACAATCCCCCATTGATACCAAGGGATGACTGTATACCCTTTAGCCCAGCAATTCTACCTCTAGGCAAAGCTGCCAGAATATTCATTACAACATTACTCTTAATAGCACAAAAACAAACCTAAATATCCACCAATTAAAAAAAAATTATAGTATTTTCATGTAATAGAAAACCATACAGCAGTTAAAGTAAATAACTAAAACAGTAAGGCATTAACATGGATATGTTTCAAAAATACTGTTGAGAGGCAATAAAGGAAGCTGTAGAGGAATGCATATAGTATTATATTGATTATATATAAAATTTTAAAGCCTATAAATCCAGGGCTTCCCTGGTGGCACAGTAGTTAAGAATCCACCTGGCAATGCAGGGAACACGGGTTCAAGCCCTGGTCTGGGAAGATCCCACATGCCGTGGAGCGACTAAGCCCATGCACCACAACTACTGAGCCTGTGCTCTAGAGCCCACGAGCCACAACTACTGAAACCCAGGTGCCACAACTACTGAAGCCTGTGCACCTAGAGCCTGTGCTCCGCAACAAGCCACCACAATGAGAAGCCTGCACACGGCCACAAATAGTTGCCCTCACTTGCCTCAACTAGAGTAAGACCGTGCGCAACAACAAAGACCCAATGCAGCCAAAAACAAACTTATAAAAAAAAAAGTATAAAAAAAGCATATAAATCCATACAATGTATTATTTATATATACATAAATATATACTCTTAGTATAAAACTGTTCATGGGCACAATAAACTCCAAAATTCAGAACAGTGGTTGCCTATGGGAACAGACAAAAGAGAATCAGAACAGGAGTAATACACAGAGGACTGCAAATAAATTTGTAATTTTATCATCTTAAAAAGTAAAAGTAAGGGAATTCCCTGGCTTTCCAGTGGTCAGGACTCCGCACTTTCAAACACACACACACACACACACACACACACACACACACACACACGGTAAAAGCAAAAGCAAGGAAATTGAAAGAAAAAAGCACATCCTAAAAAATCTCAGAACTCTGGGGATTAAGAAAAAAATCATAAAAATCACGAAGAAAAAGAAACGAAAAGCATCAGACTGACAGATTTCTCAACAGCAACAGTGGATCCTAGAAGACAGAAGAGCAGTATCATCAAAGCTCTGGGGGAAATTATTTGTGAATACTAGAATACTGTATTCAATCTAAATGGGCAGTCAGAACAGAGAACAAAATAAATATATTTTCAGACATGCAACAACTCAAAATTCACCTCTTAGAAATCCTGTTTGAAAAAGAATGTACTACAGCAAAAGAATGAATCTAAAAGGAAAAATGTGGGAATCAAAAACAGTGGTGAGTAAAAAAACTAGTAAAACATACAGTTTAATTTAAATAATTGCTGAGAAACATAAATATAAATGAATTACAAAGACTTCCCTGGTGGCACAGTGGTTAAGAATCTGCCTGCCAATGCAGGGGACAAGCCCTGGTTCGGGAAGATCCCCCATGCCGCGGAGCAACTAAGCCCGTGCACCACAGCTACTGAGCCCCAGAGCTACTGAGCCCGCGCGCCTAGAGCCTATGCTCCGCAACAAGAGAAGCCGCTGCAATGTGAAGCCCGCGTGCCACAACTAGAGAAAGCCCACACGCAACAATGAAGATCCAATGCAGCCAAAAAATTAATTAATTTAAAAAAAAAGAATGACAATATGGAACTAAAATCCCAGCTAATTAAAACATGACAGGTTGGGTGTGGGACAGGATCAGGGAGGAAGCCTGTTAAGATTCTTACATTGCTTGAGTTATTAAAGCAACTTACTGAGGACACAGGGAGGGGGAAAGGTTAGAGAGTAGCACTGACATGTACACTACCAAATGTAAAATAGATAGCTAGTAGGAAGCAGCTGCATAGCACAGGGAGATCAGCTCAGTGCTCTGTGACCACCTAGAGGGGTGGGATAGGGAGTGTGGGAGGGAGACGCAAGAGGGAGGGGATATGGGGATATATGTATGCATATAGCTGATTCACTTTGTTATACAGCAGAAACTAACACAACATTGTAAAGCAATTATACTCCAGTTGAGATGTTAAAAAATAAACTAATTAAATAAAATACAAAAAAGGCAACTTACTGTGCTCTAGTATCACCCTCAGAAAAAAAATGGAAAAAATCTCCCAATATTAATTTCCTTGTAGATACAATTATTTACATTATTGATAATTCTAGCTTAAGAAGTATACATAGTAACATTTTGTCTTTCAAAATGATGGAGCTATCCTTTACTAACTAAATGGCATGAGACAAGCCTTAAACTATAACTCAAGGAACAATACAGGTTTGAGTTACTACATGGTGTCTAATAGCATGTGTAACAGTTGGAGAGTCACTCCTAAAAAGGAATTCAACTCAAAATTTCTGTTAAATAATCTTTCAAGATTAATCAAGAATTACTCATCAACTATCAACACACACAAAGGACATACATTTACTTAAGTATTCTCATCTATATAATGGACTCAATCCACACTACATATTTAACATATCTATTTATTTAGAGTGGCATTTCAATTTATTTGAAGTTCCATCTCTTTATTTGTGGGGAGGGGGAAACAGAATGTCTAACAACTAACAAATCTTTACCCAGCAGAACGTAGCAATCTCTAAAATTACAACAAATTTTTTGCAAATGAAAATGACAAATTATCTCAGTTAAAAAAAGCTTTACTGGGCTTCCCTGGTGGCGCAGTCCACCTGCCGATGCAGGGGACACGGGTTCGTGTCTCCGTCCGGGAAGATCCCACATGCCACGGAGCAGCTGGGCCCGTGAGCCACGGCCGCTGAGCCTGCCAGTCCGGAGCCTGTGCTCCACAACGGGAGAGGCCACAACAGTGAGAGGCCTGCGTACCGTAAAAAAAAAAAATAAGAACTTCAAGTTACCCCTGGTGGAGATGATATAAAACAATTCAGAGAAATTGAGCTGAGAATTTTTTTTTTATTTAAAAAGTAACTAGCAGAGAAGTAATAACGACTTTTCCCTGGATGACTTCAGACAGGTAAAAGAAAAAGTGGATTTTAAAACTATACTCTGAGGATTCCTATAAAAAGTAATAAGCTTAGAAGACAGAGGTTAACACGTATGCTTTGGCATGCACTCAAGACCTGGTACAACCAGGGCTTCCCTGGTGGCGCAGTGGTTAGGAATCCATTTGCCAATGCAGGGGACACAGGTTTATGCCGTGGAACAACTAAGCCCATGTGCCACAACTACTGAGCCTGCAAGCCACAACTACTGAAGCCCGCGCGCCTAGAGCCCATGCTCCACAAGAGAAGCCACCACAATGAGAAGCCCGTGCGCCACAACAAAGGGTAGCCCCCGCTTGCCACAACTAGAGTAAGCCCGTGTGCAGCAATGAAGACCCAACACAGCCAAAATAAATAAATAAATAAATAAATAAATAAATAAATGGGGGGGGAGACCTGGTACAACCATGTAAGCCAAAAACAGAATTGGTAAAGAGTAGCCCCCGCTCGCCGCAACTAGAGAAAGCCCAGGCGCAGCAACAACGACCCAATGCAGCCAAAAATAAATAAATAAATATAGAAAAAATAATAATAGAAAATAAAAGTATACTTCCCATTTAAAAATAATAATAGTAATAATAAAACCCAAGATGGAGAGGACCTGGGAGGAAAGTCGGAAGGAAGGAAGGAGGGAGGGAGGGAGGGAGGGAGGAAAGGAAGAAAGAAAAAGAAAAAAAAAAAACAAGTGGAGAGAGGGGGATTTAGTAGTACAGTGGACCCTTGAACAACAAGGGTTTGAACTGCATAGGTCCACTTACAGACAGATTTTATTCACTACAATACCACACCATCTACAGTTGGTTTAACTATGTGATATGCAATTGGTTGAATCTGCCAACGGGGAACTCCATACACAGACAGCCGGATGGCTGACCGTGAAGTTATATGCGGATTCTCCACCACACTGAGGGTTGGCATCCCTAAATCCCCTGTTGTTCAAGGGTCAACTGTACATATCTGTATAACCAATACCCAAAATGAAAAGGAGAGTTACACCATGACAAATCTCTAGCAAGCAAAGGATAAAAAGAAAAACTAAAAGTACATCAAAATAGCCATCATTACTAATTTGAAATAGGTGACATTTTTTCTTTCAACCAACATTTGGGCATCTACTATACGCTAAGTACTATGCTAGAAACAAAGTGAATAAAGCAAAATGAATTCTTTATGGAGTTAAGTCATTGACATGTTGCCTTTATTTCATGTGCTTTATTTTATTTTATTTTTGCTTTAAAGAAAAAGAATATACTTCTAAGGAGCTTATAACTCATGTGTCCCAATGTGATTTTCTCACATGGTCTGAAGTTCCTCAACCACAAATCTTTTGGAAAGCTAATGCCTAAAGTTTGGTTGCAATTTCCTAGACACACCATATTATTTCACACTTCTGTGCCTTTTCCCATGCTGTTCACTACCTGGAATGCTCTTCCATCTCCTCTTCAATCATCCAAATTTCCATAATAACTACAGTGATGCTATGATATCCCCTGGGAAAAGTTAGGTATTTGCTCTTTTATATTCCCAATGCACCTCCTCTCTTAAAGCAATGAGAAGCCCACACACCGCAATGAAGAGTAGCCCCTGCTCGCCACAACCAGAGAAAGCCCGCATGCAGCAACAAAGACCCAATGCAGCCAAAAATAAATAAATAAATTTTTAAAAATATTTTTTAAAAAAGTTAACTTTAACTAAGATTTAATTCTAAAATGAAGTTTTAGGGCTTCCCTGGTGGTGCAGTGGTTGAGAGTCCGCCTGCCGATGCAGGGGACACGGGTTCCTGCCCCGGTCCAGGAAGATCCCACGTGCCGCGGAGGGGCTGGGCCCGTGAGCCATGGCCACTGGGCCTGCGCATCCAGAGCCTGTGCTCCGCAACGGGAGAGGCCACAACAGTGAGAGGCCCGCGTACCACAATAAATAAATAAATAAATAAAATGAGGTTTTAGAACAGAACATGGCATTATAATAAACCGGGAAAAAACTATTCGTCTCATTAACATTACCCCTGCCCTCAAGGAGATTAAAGTCTCATAGGCTAAACTGTAAGTGCAAAAAGTGTTATAAATATTTATTTATTTATTTTTGGCTGCGTTGGGTCTTCGTTGCTGTGCGCGGGCTTTCTCTAGTTGCAGCAAGCAGGGGCTACTGTTCATTACTGTGAGCAGGCTTCTCATTGAGGAGGCTTGTCTTTGTTGCAGAGCAAGGGCTCTAGGGGTGCGGGCTTCAGTAGTTGTGGCTCAGGGGCTTAGCTACTCCACAGCATGTGGGATCTTCCCAGACCAGGGCTTGCACCCGTGTCCCCTGCACTGACAGGCAGATTCTTAACCACTGTGCCACTAGGGAAGTCTCTGTTATGAGTATTGTGATATAAAATCTACACAGGACACTGTGTGGTAAAATGGCAGAAATGGTTAATTTAACTTGAGAGACAGAGAAAGCAGGAAAAATTTCACATGACCACTTGGTGCTTAAAGAGCAGATTAATGATGGGCAGGAGTACAGTGAGCAGGCCAGGGAAGGAAGGTGGAAAGAGAATATTCAACTCAGGTAGAAGGATGAAGAAAAGGCATAAAGATGTGAAACCACCTTTCATACCTTCAGAGACCTGCAAGCAGTTCAGCTTGACTAAAACATAGTAATGATGATAGAAAAGTGAGGTTGAATATAAAATGGGGTAAAGAAATAGACTCAAGACATGGAATAAAGTATGTGAGAGACTGAGGTCTAAGTTGGCTCCTTGGTTTCTGATCTGGGTGACTTGGGTGGATGGTGGTAATATTCACGGTGAGAGGTAATTCAAGATTAAAAGTAAATAAGGCAGCAACTCAATTTTTCTTTTATAAAGCCTCTTAGAAAACTAGTTTTCTTAATTCTTTTTTTGAGATATAATTGACATATAACATTATATTAGTTTCAGGTGTACGAAATGATTCACTATTTGTATACATTGTGAAATGATCACCACAGTAAGTTAACATCCATCACCACATAACTATAATTTTTTCTTGTGATAAGAACTTTTGAGATTTATTCTCTCCGCAACTTTCAAATACACAATGCAGTATTATTAACTATATTCATCATTATACATTGTATAATTATACATTGTAAAATTAACTGTACATTATATCCCCACGACTTATTTATTTTATAACTGCAAGTCCGTACCTTTTGACCACTTTCACCCATTTCACTTCTTGGTATAAGACTACTCTTAAATAATTTGTTTTTGTGATTACCAAAGAGATACATAATTAGTATTGAAAGGATATGTGAAAAAATATGATACAAAGAAAAAACAACTTATAATCCTACCATCCAGAAAATTATTAAGATAAACTTGTACAAATATAGGGAAAAAAGGCATACAGATAGGATAAATACAAAGCCAAACAAATTATAAAACAAAGTTCACTAAAAATATGTATCATTACAGAGTGTACACTATATTTGCCCATATAATAACATTTTTTTAAAAAATCACTGCTTCATTGTCTATCTTTGCTGCTAAACTATGAGCTCCATAAGGACAAGGATCTTATCTATCTTGCTCACCAATGTATCCCCAGTGTATAGTGTACCTGGCACACATTAGGTAATCAATTAACATTTGTTGAAAGAATCAATCTTTTTTTTTTTTAATGAAGCCCCAGATTACTCTCTCAAGCAATATTTGATACTTCAAAAATTCTAACATAAAAAGAAAACAGAAAACACGCTGATACCCTTTGTAATGGGATCTGCCACACAGTAAAAACAGAAAAACAAAAACACCCAGGCACAGTATATTAAGGCTATATCCATCAGGTAGAGAGCCAAAGAAAATTTCTCAAATCCAGGAACACACAGAAATACCTTTCCTGAATACATGATTCAGGCTAAAATGTACTTTGGGTCTGAATTGTTCTTACTTTCCCACACTATATGAGGTTGTACATCTCACCATAAAGTTGTCATAGACATAATTTTAGTCTATTAACTTATAGACTAGAATTCATAGACTACTAACCCCAGTTGATAAAAAAATCCCAGAGAGGGGACTTCCCTGCTGGTGCAGGGGGTTAAGAATCCGCCTGCCAACGCAGGGGACACGGGTTCGATCCCTGGTCCGGGAGGATCCCACATGCCGTGGAGCAACTAAGCCCGTGCGCCACAACTACTGAGCCTGCACTCTAGAGCCCACGAGCCACAACAACTGAGCCCATGTGCCACAACTACTGAAGCCTGCGTGCCTAGAGCCCGTGCTTCGCAACAAGAGAAGCCACCGCAATGAGAAGGCTGCTCACTGCAACAAAGAGTAGCCCTTGCTCTCCACAACTAGAGAAAGCCCGCGCGCAGCAATGAATACCTAACGCAGCCATAAATAAATAAATAAATTTATATATATAAAAAAAAATCCCAGAGAAAAAAATAAGCATTTGAATGATGATAGTAACTCAAGCTCAGCTTTGTTACTTCTTACTAGATTAGAAAATCCTTAAAAGAAGGGCCCATGTTTAATGTCTTTTTAAAATAATCACCATAGGGAATTCCCCGGTGGTCCAGTGGTTAGGACTCTGCGCTCTCAATGCCAAGGGCCTGGCTTCAGTCCCTGGTCCGGGAACTAAAATCCCACAAGCCGTGTGGCCAAAAAAAAAAAAAAAAAAAAAGGGTATTTTAAAAAATACATAATCACTATAATCTTTACTGCACTTAGAATATAGCAAATATTCAATATACAAATTAAGTAAATGAAGTAGCTAATAAATGCTTACCTTCCTTACTAGCTGAGAATTTAACAACACTGGTAAATTTCAAGGCAAACTCTTTAGTAATTTAAAAAAGAAGAAAGTCAGTTTTCATTAACAGGCCCAATTTTAGCCAGAAAACTCCTGTCCCTATTACCTCCAGTTCTGGGACAATGCCTACAACCTCCCTCCGAACGTCCATAACTTTTGGTTACCTCAACTCTGTGATATACCAAAAATGATGGAAAAGAAATACCTTTCTCTCCTTCCCTCTAATAAATGTCTAAAGAATATTTCTTCTTTCAAAGGTGGAAGAGCCAAAACTAGACATTTTGACCAAACGAGGTTGTGGTTCCAGCAATGCTACCACCAATAGCCTACCACTGTAGATCCATGCAACTCCTGGCACATGTACCTGGTAAGATCTTTTGCTCAAAGCAACAGATGGTGACTCTAGTTATGGTAAAGTCATCTTTCTACTTCATGAATGAACCTAAAAACTGCTGTCACACAATTCGATTATCACCAACAGAAGAGAACATATTAAGATATTAAGTTTCAATCACAAGTCCAGTTAAAAAAATAAGGTATATCCTTTTTTTTTTTTTTTTTTTTGCGGTACGTGGGCCTCTCACTGTTGTGGCTCTCCCATCGCGGAGCACAGGCTCCGACGTGCAGGCTCAGCGGCCATGGCTCACGGGCCTAGCCGCTCCGCGGCATGTGGGATCTTCCCGGACCGGGGCACGAACCCGTGTCCCCTGCATCGGCAGGCGGACTCTCAACCACTGCGCCACCAGGGAAGCCCGGTATATCCTTTTATACTTGACATTTTGACTGCAAGAGTTAAACTTCAATTCATTTAAAAATGTGAAACACAAATCAAAACTAAAATTACACTAAAAATTAAAAAACCAAAACAAACCAAAAAACTAATGATTCAACTTGTTTAATACTATACAGGAACTCAGTCAACCTTATCCATACACACCTTAATAGATTGTCATTAGATACATATAACTTCTCAATCAGTACCCATACAAAGACTATGTTTAAAGAATGAAAAACTATATTTTTCTCTTGAAGAAGAATGCCCTCTGGAGGAGAGGGAAGATACTTGGGAGCCTCGGATGTTGGTAATTCCACAAAGTCAATGTCCACTTTTGTTTACAGTCGTACCTCCTGATCAACCACCTCCCATCAAGAGGAAGCTGGGGAGGTCCATACAGAGCACAGAATTGGGAGGGCTACAGTAGACTGAGGGAGAGGGAATAAAATATACCTTCAGTTGGCACATTCTTTTCCTATTCTAACTAATATCAATAACAAATCTAAGATTCTACCAAAAACTGTATAATCTTGGGCACTGGACAGCTGAATCAATCTCTTGAACCTTAGTTTCTATGCCTGCCAAATAGGAATAATAGTACCAACCTCAGAGAATAGTTGTAAGAAATAAGAAGCTGATGTTTACACATAGTAAATGCTCAGTAAATGGTAGCTTATATCCTTAAAACGAAACAAGTAGTTTATAAAACCAAATTTAATAACTGACACTGTAGGGGATGAAGAGCATTCTAAGCCAAAACCATAATGTCAAATTAAGACTTATAAACAAAAATTTAAGGGAAAGATCATAAAGGGCCTAAACAAGGACAATATAGAGAAATACAGCCTTGTTCAAAGATGTCATAATGTCGATATACCTACAACAATGACTAGGTAAAAAAGAATTTAACTGGCAACTCAGAAGAATATACTTTACAAACCTTTTAAGGAATAATCGCACTAGGAAAAACCAAAAGTTTTATAAAATAGGATTATTGAAATGGCACTAAGAACTGCCTTTTAAAAATACTAAAATGTATATAGAGCAAAACTCCTTTGATTATAACAGACTTTTCCCCAAGAGCACAACAGCTCAACATTACACTGTGCTTATCCTTTCTCACTACAAGCTAAAAATTTAACATTTTCATTCCAAATGTACTTTTGTGTCTTCTACCTCACAAATACCTTTAATAAAATTTGTAATACAAGAATATTTAGGGAATTCCCTGGCGGTCCAGTGGTTAGGACTTGGCACTTTCACTACCAGGGTCCAGGTTCAATCCCTGGTTGGGGAACTAAGATCCAGCAGGCAGTGCGGCATGGCCAAAAAAAAAAAAGAATATTTATAAGTACTTGGTTTATGAAAGGATTTTTGAAACATTTCATTTGGTCCTCAGATATTACCTCTATTTACTCAAGAAACTGAGGTCCATAGAAATTAAGTAATTTGCCCCACAAACTACATATTATTACACTATTCAAGAGGTTGATTCAGCTGTCCAGAGATTATCAGCAAAATATTTAGTTCAACTAAAACCAATGTCTTTTAACTCTTTCTAGTACACCACAACTCCTTCCCCAAGACTCAGTCCAAACCTTCTTAGTGGGAGCAGTATTATCAGCTACTACAAGCAGGTTAACCATCACCAAAGGCCTGAAAATCTTCTCCCTGCACAGTAGCAGCATTTCACCTGCAGAGACTTTTCACTTGCCAAGAATCTTGAACTGCGTAACATTAATTATTATTCTTGGATCACCTTATGACAAGATCTATTATTATAGTTGAAACTATACCAACAGTAATGCATGGCTGAACCCACTGGTATAATCTCTCAACTCGTATTACTTCTCATTTTTTACTTAGCTAGTCGCCCATTGTTCAATCCTAGATAGAAAAGTAACATGAAGTATTAGACTGACTCTGATATTTTTTCTTGCTACTAACAGAAGCCAAATGCAGTGGCCAAAATACTTAAAAGGAATGGAGAAGCAAGCAATCTTATATACCACCCAAAATATAATGCCAGGACAGAAAATTTATGCCTGCATTCCAACTTGGTCCAAATACATTCCAAAAACAATTTACCAGCAATCCCTTTCCTCAAATTCCCACCTTTCTCTCTTATAGATACATTACCATCATTTCCCAAGGTATCCTAAAAGTAACTTATAAGGCACTCTCCTTCATAATGATCATTTCCGTAAAAGAAATGTAAATACAATTTGATAGCCATCAAATTGCAATTGAAATTACTATATTGGGGAGTTTAACTTTTCAAGAAATTCTGCAGAAGTCTTTATATAATATAATCTTTTATTTGCCAGAGTTTATGAATGGTAGAGGAGATCTGGGCAGGTAAGAAGAGATATATGCCTGTACCATAACTGCTGTATTAATTTGAGTCTTTGGTAGCCATAATATAATTTTCTCTATAGGTAATATTTTGAACAACTTCACACTTGGGCTCTTCCTAGCTATGTAAATATATTCTGTTAATAGAAACTTCTTCATTTCCATGGAGAATTAAAGAGCGGCCCTGATTTCTTGTAAAGGAAATAGCTATCTGTTTTGCACAATACCCAGTCCACTGTGGCCACCTAATACGGACAAAAAGGGGGAAAAAAAAAAGACCTATTTGGAAACGTTTCTTCTCCAGCCAAGGGCTGTTCCCAGATAAAGGCAATGCTCAGAGTACAACAAAAAAGCCCTTCTCTGAAAAAAGAAATGTGCCAGAAAGCAGAGGCATGGATCGGGAATAAATAGGGAGGGAGTGCGCTCAATGAGGGCTGGAGGCAGCAGGCGCAGCGCGGAGATGCTCCAGCGAAAAGAACCACCAGCCGCCGCCGCCGCCGCCGCCGCCGCAGCAGCAGGAAGTTTCAATGGGGCCGGGCAGAGCATGCGCCCTGAAGCCGCGCGGTGGCCTTATGTGGAAGGAGCACCACTTGCGAACACCAATAATAGACCGGCGGCACCAGAGAGAGAAACATGAGCAACAAGCACCTTCTTCAACTGTTTCCCCTCCGTCTGAGCCCCTCCTCCACCCTACATACTAACCACCCCACCCTACCCTGCAAATGGGAGGGCGACTTCTTCTTCCCCTAAGCCTTATACCAGGATGAAGGGGGAAGGGACTGGAAAAGTGGGGAGATGCTCTTCTATTATTTGGGGGGAGGTGGGGAGGAGGAAAACTATGGGGGAGGAGAAATTAACCCTCTACCCTCCAAAGTGGAGAAGCTGAACCGACTTCATCCCCCAAAGCGAGAATGGAGGAGGACCCCCTCCTAAGGAGGAGGAGCAAACCTCCGGACTCAGAGGAAGGAGTTTGGGGGGTTAAACCAGCCCTGGAGGGGAAAGGAAAAGAGACCAGAGCCGACTCTCTCGGGGGAGTTCCCACTAGAGGGAGGGAGAGATGAAGTGTCCGCTGCCCCCGCCCACCCAGGTGGAGGGAGAGAAAGGGGCGCCCCGAGAAGATGAGCCCAGCCTCCCCGGAGATGGTAGCGAGGATGGTGGGAGGAGGGGAGGGAGTGAGGGAGGAGTAGAGGAGAAAAGCGCAAAGCTGGCCGGAACCTGCGCTCCCCTTCCCCCGCCACCGAGAGGGAGAAGGATTGGGGGACCCGGTCCCCGCCGCGGGAGAGCAGTCCCAGGGGCGGCCGACCAGCACAATGACCCCTCCCCGCCCCCAGCCCAGACCCAGCCCGCGACGCCCCCACCTCTGCTGGGCGTCGGGCGGAATGGCCCTATGGGGCCTCCGCCCCGCCTCCCCACTGCCCAAGACCCCGGGGGCTGGGAGGAGAAGATCGGTCGGGCTGAACTGCGCCCCAGCGGGAGGACAGAGCCGCGGAGGTCCGGGGTGTCTGTGAAGAGCGGAGAGAAGGAGCATGCCAGGGCCGCTTCCCGCCGGGCGTTCGGGCCCCTAGCTTACCTTCTCCGTTGCCGACGTCCGGCGGCGGAGCTTGCAGCACCCGCTCCAGCTCGGGGAACGGCAACTCAGGCAGGTCGAGCAGCGGCCCGTAGCGCTCCAAGAAGGAGCAGACTACGGCGAAGTTGGGGCAAGAACCCGGGCAGCCCGGAGGAGCCATAGCCACCGCCGCTGCCGCCGCCGCCGCCATTTTGAACTGGAGGATGGAGGAGGAGGCGATAGGGGGGTGGGGGGAGTTGGGGTGCCGAGGAATGGCAGGGCAACCTTACAGACGACAGGAGGCGCTAGCAAGTGGGCGCCCCTGCGGATCCGAGCGTCTCAGGCACGGCGCAGCGATCCCACAATACAACGGCGGCCCGGAGCAGTCGAGAACCGAGTTAGACGTAGGAAAGAGAGGCGCCCCGTGCCTTTCGCCTTCAGCTCTCTTTCCGCCCCCCTCCCTCGCTCCTCCCACTTCGGGTTCGCCACTGCCTCGTGTGACAAGGGGAATGAAAACAAGGGCTGCGGGGCAGGGAGGCGGGCTGGAAGCTGGAGAGGCGGGAGTTTTAGGAACGGTGACCAATAGGCTTGAAGAGGGCGGAGCTTCACTCGATAACAGGCCAAAAGACTGTTTCAGGGCCGCGCGAGTCGTGGGGGGATCGCCTGGCCGGGTCCTCGGGAGCAAAGGTGAGAGGTAAAGCAGGGAGCCGTTCGAGATCGCTGCTCCTTGGAGGGAGGGCGTTGGGTAAGTTTGGGGGGGCACTCGGGACAGAAACTGGGGCACCAGATGGTGGGGGAAGTTGAGGAGAGTGAATAAGAAGCAACAAAAGAGAATAGGGGGGAAAAAAACGATTCAGAGAAAAAGTTGGAGAAGGGAAAGGTGGAGAGGTGCCCTGAATTAGGGGCTGGGATGGAACCTTTGTATGGAGATGTCTCAGTGAAAGTTTGCTGAGGGATATTGCTAAGGTACAAGAACCGCACCTGTGCTGGAAAGCAGTGTCTGAAAACTCTGGGGGACGAGGGCCTGATGGAACGAGGCTCTGCCGGGATCACAGGTCTGCGGAGTTGGGGCCCTGCTAGGAAATCAGGGTCTAAAGGGACCAGGCTCTTCACAGGGACCAAGGTGTGAGAGGACAGGGCCCTGCTGTGGTTGCCAGCGTGTGAGGGGGAGGGGCTTTGTTGAGGCACGAAGATCTGGGGACCAGGCTCTGTAGCGGCCCAAGATCAGAGGGTGGACTAGGACTGCACTGAGGGTGGACATGGTAGGAAACTTTGTGCAAGGGAAAAAAGTTTGTTACAAGACAGGGTTCCGCTTCGTTGGGAGAAGCAATGAGCATTCTCCCACAAAGAATCTCGGAAAAACCATCAGTAATGCAAAGTAGAATGTGCGGCTTGGGATACAATGTGCATTTTGGTTAAGAGCCTGAGCTTTGGAGTTCAGCAAGACTTGATTTCTAAAGGAACCGCCTCAGGACATTGCGGAAGATTTTTTATTTCTTTGAACCTCTGTAAAGTCGGGTGATAATAGTACCTACAACATAGGATTTTACTAGATAATTCACAGTACATTGAGTAGCACAATGCCCTGGCACACTGTAAATACTTTAAAAATATTAGTTGCTACTATTGAACAAATTCCTAAAACTTAGAGTTCAGTTATTTGTAATTGATAGTTTACTACTTTGAGCCAAAAATTTCAGTGCGCATTTAAAATTTATATAGTATCTACTTACTAAAAAGAATTTCAAAATATAATATAAACCATTTAAAATAGGACCATTTATAATTAAAGGAAAATAAAGAAATATATAGGCAAGTAATTATATTGGGAACAGAAAAAATGATTACCACAATTAAAAATTGAATTTTGTTCTGCATTTCTAGGTAAAAAAGGGAAAAACTGTAATGTTCTATATCAGACTAAGAAAGAAAGAATACTCGTTTATCAAGAGAAAAAAATTCTATATTATAAGAGGACTTTATTACCTAGAATACTGATTCTTAATCTCAAATAATATACAAACCCTTTTTGGGACTTCCCCATCAGTCCAATGGTTAAGACTCTGCCTTCCAATGCAGGAGGTGAGGGTTCGATCCCTGGTCAGGGAACTAAGATCCCACATACCAGTGGGGTGCAGCAAAAAACTTTAAAAAAAAAAATTACAAACCTTTTTATTAATTTATTTATTTAAAAATTTTATTTATTTATTTTTGGCTGTGTTGGGTCTTTGTTGCTGTGCGCAGGCTTTCTCTAGTTGTGGCGAGCAGCGGCTACTCTTCGTTGCAGTGCGATTATGGTGGCTTCTCTTTGCTGTGGAGCATGGGCTCTAGGCATGTGGGCTTCAGTAGTTGTGGCACGCAGGCTCAGTAGTTGTGGTGCTGGGGCTTAGTTGCTTCACGGCATGTGGGGTCTTCCCAGACCAGGGCTCGAACCTGTGTCCCCTACTTTGGCAGGTGAATTCTTAACCACTGCACCACCAGGGAAGTCCCTACAAACCCTTTTTAAAGGAAAAAAATGTTGTTTTAAAATTTACAAATACTGGGAGGGGAGGAAATGGGAGATTGGGATTGACACATATACACTATAGATACTATGTATAAAATAGATTACTAACGAGAACATACTGTATAGCACAGGAATTGTACTTAATGCACTGTGGTGACCTAAATGGAAAGGAAATCCAAAAAAGAGGGGATATATGTATATGTATAGCTGATTCATTTTGCTGTACAGTAGAAACTAACACAACATTGTAAAGATATGCCAATAAAAATTAATTTTATAAAAAAGAAAAATAAAATTTACAAATACTCTTGAAAATATCAGTTTAAGAAATACTGATGTAATTAAAGTCTATACAGCAATATGAATGTACTTCATGCCATTGAACTACACACTTAAAAATGGTTAAAATGGTAAGATTTATGTTATGTATGTTGTGCCACAATAGAAAAGTTTAAAAAGTGCTCGTTTCGGCAGCACATATATTAAAATTGGAATGATACAGAGAAGATTAGCATGGCCCCTGCGCAAGGATGACATGCAAATTCATGAAGCATTCCATATTTTTATGGGGATATATGTGTATGTATATCTGATTCACTTTGTTATAAAGCAGAAACTAACACACTATTGTAAAGCAATTATACTCCAATAAAGATATTTTTTTTTAAAAGTTAAAAAAAAAAGAAAGAAAAGTCTCACTTTAGGAAAATGTGATGAATTATCATAGCAAAAGTCTTAATTTAATGTGTAGTAAAATATTTTAAACAACACTGAAATGAAACAGAACTAAACTAAAACATATATTGTATAACGGAATATAGCCAATATTTTACAATATAATGGATGTAAATATAGTATAACCTTTAAAAATTGTGTTTTAAAAGTGTGAATCACTGTGTTGTACACCTGAAACTTATATAATGTTGTTCATCAACTATCCCTCAATTAAAAAAATAAATAAATAAACTGAAATATATTGGTAGAACTCTCAAACTCCCAAGTATATATATCTCTATACCTGGGGCCCCGAAGACCCCAGTTTAAGAAAAATTTGACCCAGAACTTATCAGTTTTGCAAAGATACAAAAATCTTCATAAGATCATAACTTAATTGACCTTAAATGAAAGGCAGGTACACAATATTAAATAAAATCATATCTTTGTGAATGAATTTTGATGGAAAAAAAACCTTCAGACCAAAAGAAAGATTTAGTTATATCGTTTTCTGAACACTACCCCCCTGCCTCTTTCCTTTCTCTCTCTTCGCTTGCAGCTTTTCCAGCACCTCACCTGCTCTCCCATGGGATTGTAAATATAACTTTCTAAAAAAAAAGCTTTATATAATTTTTTTCTTTTCTCAGTGCTGACACTGTTACTCAAAGCGGGGACTGATAAATAAGGTTAGAGTTTCTGCTTTTGTAATCAAGATTGGCATTAGAACAAAGTCCTTGGGCATCAAAAGTTATATCCACCCAAAAGATGAGAGATGTTGTACTACAAAGCAAGGTTTAGGTCATACCTTCACTAAGTCTGTTCTTGGAAAAAAAATAAATGATAAGCACCGTCTCTTCTTGCCTTGGGCTAAGAGAATTTGTGGGTTACAAGAATTTAATCCCAATTTACGTAGTTAAATAATTGCATTATATATATCAGACTAAAAGGTAAAGATAGAAAAAATAAGTAGCTTTAAAAAAAACTGTAATTGATTTATTGCTACTTCCATAAAGAAGCCTTTAAATAAGCATTAAATTACCTACACTCAGTCTTTATTTATGAATAAGAAATTTCTTAAGATAGTTCAAATTTCACATTCTCTTAGGGGAAAAGACAAAATAGTTTTGCATTCAGAATTAGTGACTAGTTTATTCAAAATACCAAAAAGAAACAAAATGCTCATCAGAAGAAGAATGGGTAAATAGTGATATAGTCTTTCAACAGACTACTACTCAGACTGATACACACTTGATATATATTACAACATAGGTGAATCTCAAAAGCATTTTGAGTGAAAGAAGAAAGACACAAAAGAGTAGGTACTGTAAAATTCCATCAATATGAAGGTCTAGCTAATATATGGGAATAGAAATCAAAAGCTTCTTTTGAGCTTGGAAGGGGATTGACTAGAAAGGTGCACAAGGGAAATTTCGAGATACATTCTGTTTCATGACTAGCAAGTTTATACATTTGTGAAAACTCTTGAACTCTAAAGATATTTCTGCATTTAATTGAATGTAATTATGCTTTGATTTTAAAATTTAATGGCTTAGCCTTCAATTTTGTCAAATTACATTGATAACAGTCTGCCTTATAATGGAATAATTTATACATATTTCTGTCTCCCCAACATATTATCTTTGCATTTGTCACACAATTTTTTTTACAGATATTGTAAGCCTGGCAAATGTATATTGAAGTGAACTGGATTCAACTGTGGAGCCAGTTTGGGAATTCCTAATTAGTAATGAGCAAATTTACTTAGGTTTGTTTAAAACTCACTTTTACAAGAAATACTTCTAGAAGTATATGGATATGTTATATGTAGTGAAAAAACTGTTAAATGTCAACAGAAGTAGGAATCTATGGTCTTCAAAATAGTTTCATAGGAAAATATATGAAAATAAAAAGAAGTAATAAACAAGATTTAATCCAGCCATTTTCTGGTTCTTTCTCTTAATGATAACTGAATTCTCTGTTGCAATAGAATTGTATTCATTGAAGAAACACTTTTAGAAGTGCCTTACCATCTTTTTTCTTAAGAGTTATGCATCAGGGCTTCCCTGGTGGTGCAGTGGTTGAGAGTCCGCCTGCCGATGCAAGGGACGCATGTTCGTGCCCCGGTCCGGGAGGATCCCGCATGCCGCGGAGCGGCTGGGCCCGTGAGCCGTGGCCGCTGGGCCTGCGCGTCCGGAGCCTGTGCTCCGCAACGGGAGAAGCCACGACAGTGAGAGGCCTGCGTACCGCAAAAAAAAAAAAAAAAGAGTTATGCATCAGTCTATTCTTATTTCTTAAGAGCTTTCTCTGATGAAATAATTATTTTTACTGAAAGAAAAATTATGTTGCCTTTTTTGTAGAAATGTGTAAGTTGGTCCTAATATTAATATGGAAGTGCAAGGAACCCAGGATATCCTAAACGGTTTTTTAAGTGATGAACAAAGTTGAAGGTCTCACACTTCCTGGTTTCAAAAGTGACTACAAAGCTACAGTAATCAAAACTGTGTAGTACTGCCATAGGATAGCTACTATGGACCAAACTGTGCCTCCCCCAAATTCATATGTTGAAGCCCTAATCCTCAATGGGACTATATTTGGAAATAGAGCCTTTAAGGAGGTAACTAAAGTTAAATGAGGCCGTGAGGATTGGGGCTCTAATGGGACTGGTATCTTTATAAGAAAAGGAAAAGACATCAAGAGTGCTCATGAACAGAGAAAAGGCCATGTGGGGACAAAGCAAGAAAGAATCCATCTGCAAGCCAGGAACAGAGGTCTCACCAGAAACCAGCCCTGCTGGCACTTTGATCTTGGACTTCCAGTCTCCAGACTATGAGAAAATAAATTTCTGTTGTTTAAGCTACCCAGTCTTTGTTATTTTACTATGGAAACTCTAGCAGACTAGTACAGAAGTCTTTCTCAACCCTCATAACAGCTCATTACAATTTCCTTATACCACTTTTCAAAAGTTACCTTGTAATTTTTAAAGGTCACCTTTAAGAAATTGTTAGTAATTTGCATATGTCTTCTCTCCTCTGGTATAATATTAACTTCTCAACAAGAATCATGTTTTATAAATTTGTGTCTTCCTCCCACAGCACCAAAGATAGTGTGTTTATGTCCTCTGTTATATTACACATTTTAAAAATAGGTTAGTAGTTATTAATATTAGGGAGAAATATCACTTTGTTATTGTCTTTATTTGGAGATTAAATACAGTTTAAGGACATGTATATAGGTACCATATTAACAAGGGGTAGACTGATGGTTAATTTTGTGTGTCAGCTTGGCTGGGCTATAGCACTCAGTTATCCAATCAAACACTAGGTGCTGCTATGAAGGTGTTTTGTGGACCTAGTTTACATCTACAATTAATTGACTTTTAAATAAAGAAGATTATCCTCAATACTCTTGGAAGGCCTCATTCAATTAGTTGAAAGGCCGCAAAAGGAAAAGTGAGGTTTCCTTGAGGAAGAAGAAATAACACGTCAATACTGAAATGACAACTCTTGCTTGAGAGCAGCCTGCCAGCCTGCCCTGCACATTTTGCACTAGCCAATCCCCACAATTGCATGAGCCACTTCTGTGAAATAAATCTGTTAATATATATAGTCTACTGGTGCTGTTTCTCTGGAGAAACCTGAATCAAGCACCTTTTAGCTATTGTACTTATCAATGCTAGAATTCCCATTTGATTCTTTTTTGAAATGTCTATCTCTTTATTGAGATTCTATATTCATTGAGTCATTGTCATAATTTTCACACTGAAGTATAGTTTTCTTTAAATATTTATTTATTTATTTTTGGCTGCGTCGGGTCTTAGTTGCAGCACACAGCCTCTGTAGTTGTGGCATGCAGGCTCTGTAGTTGCAGCACACGGGCTTCCTTGCCCTGCGGCATGCGGGATCTTAGTTCCCTGACCAGGGATGGAACCCGCGTCCGCTGCACTGGAAGGTGGATTCTTAACCACTGGACCACCAGGGAAGTCCCTGAGGTATAGTTGATTTACAACATTATATTAGTTTTAGGTATACAACATAGTGATTCAGTATTTTTACAAATTATACTCTACTAAAAGTTACAAGATAATGGCTATAATTTCCTGTGCTATACAATATATCCTTGTTGCGTATCTATTATATAAAGAGCATTTTGTATCTCTTAATCCCATCCCCCTAACTTGCCCGTCCCATTTCATCATAATTTTGATTCTTTATGAATAGTTTCCTTTAGTTCTTTGAACACATTTAGAGTAGCTTCTTTGAAGTCTTCGCTAAATCAAATATATGGGAGTGCTCAGATACTGTTTCAGTTGAGTATGAGTCACATTTTTTTGTTTCTTTGCATGTCTTGTAATTTTTTATTGAAAACTGGGTATTTTAGATAATGTATTATAGAGTCTGGATTTGGATTTTCCCCCTACATTGTTGTTCTTAGTTTATTTGTTTCTGTTTAGTCACTTGCCTAAACTAAATCTGTGGATTCTGTCTCCCATGCAATGTGTGGCCACTGAAATCTGTATTAAGGGCTTTTTTTTTTCTCTTTTTTTTTTTTCGTCCGTGCCACATGGCTTGTGGGAACTCCCCAACCAGGGATTGAACCCTGGTCCCAGAAGTGAAAGTGCCAAGTCCTAATCACTGGACCGTAAGGGAGTTCCCCTTGTTTTTACTTTTAAGCTTGGCTTCCTAGGGGGTCTCCTCTGTGCGTATATGTCTTAGTGTACAGCCAAAGATTGTGTTCAAACACCTCAAGCCAGTAAGACTTAACCCTCTCTACTGATGGATCAGCGTCTGTGCTGGGGAGTACATTCAATGTTCAGATGTTTTCATCTCTTCCCTGGCCCTTACATTCTTCTGAGTCCTTCTGAGCCCCCTCACCTCTTCACTTTGCATGTTCTATAGGCTCCATTGGCCCAGAACATTTCCATGACTTAGGCCTATTCCTGTCTTTGATGCATATGCTCACAGCCTTTGCTCCACTCAGGATAGAGAGCTTATCAAGCACCTCTTGGGAATTCCTTTTAAATCCCTGTCTACTCTGACAATCCATTGCTTGTTCCAAACAGGCTTACAATATTAAGGAAGCAGAGCCACCTGCCATCCATATTTACTTGCCACTGAAATCACCAGGTTAACTGAAAATGCTCTAAATCAAGTGAGCCTCCTCTGCCTTAGCAGCAAGACTGTTGGTTTTCATGCCCTGCCCCAATCAAGTTGAACCTCTGTGCCAACAGAACTGTTGTAGGGGCATGGGAGTAATCCCAGGCAAGAACAACAAAACATCTTACTGTTCTTATCTGAAATTCAGTGGTTTTCATGAATAAGCGTTTTTCAGTTTGCAATATATCTTTAATATTATTTCCAGAGTGCCAAATTTTTATTTTGACAGTTTTGTCCAGCTTTATACCTGCTTTTAGGGAAAGGATTTGTCAACTTCCTCACTCCATCATGCTGAAGTAAATCTCCACCTTTAATTTTATCTCTCAAAAATATCCTGAGGGGCTTCCCTGGTGACGCAGTGGTTGAGAGTCCGCCTGCCGATGCAGGGGACACGGGTTCGTGTCCCGGTCCGGGAGAATCCCACATGCCGCAGAGCAGCTGAGCCTGTGCGTCCGGAGCCTGTGTTCCGCAACGGGAGAGGCCGCGGCGGTGAGAGGCCCGTGTACCACAAAAACAAAAAAAAATCCAGAGAATTCCCTCCAGCGTCTGAGAAGTAATTGTAGTATCTAGTTTCCATGGTTGGATGATTCAGGATCCCAAGAAAAACATTTCACTTGTTAGACCTCTGGAGAAGAAGTGACAACCACATAAATGAGAAAGATGCTTCTTAACTCATAGAGGACCAGGGCTTACTATATTTTGTATACAGCATTATAATTTGAAATACATTCTGTTTATAGTATAGCTCCTGTATTTTGGAGCTGTTTCAACCTTACTTTAAAACTGATTTACTATATTTTTCTTTTAATTTCAGAGTTCAATTAAGTTCCTTATGTCTTCCCCTGAAATTGCTTCCCTCTCATGGGGGCAAATGAAAGTACACGGCTCTACTAAAGTCTATAAGGACTGCAAAGTGTGGCCAGGGGGAAGTCGGGCTTGGGATTGGAGAGAAACAGGAACTGAGGTAAGCTATTAGTGTATGGTTGACACTGCATATGGTTGACACTGCATAAGGTTGACCAAGTGATTTTCAAACTCCTAAGCCATAATGACAAAGTTCCAAGTAAAAAGTAACTATTTCTTTCATTCTCTCTCTCTCTCGATATAATACACATACCATTAAACTCACCATTAGAGTTTTAAAGTATGCAATTCAGTGGATTTTTTGTCATAACCTTGTACAATAGCTACCACTACTAACTCCAGAATATATTTATCACCCCAAAGGAAACCCCATAACCATTAGCAGTCACTACCCATTCTTCCCTCCCTCCAGCTCCTGGCAACTACTACGTTCTGTTGCTATAGATGTGCCTATTCTAGATGTTTCATATAAACAAAATCATTCAGTTCCCTTAAGCACATACCTAGGATTGGAAATTCTGGGTCATACGGTAACTCTATGTTTCACCTTTTGAGGAACTGCCAGACTGTTTTCCAAAGTAACTGCACCATTTTACATTATAGATGTTAGAAATGTATGATGGATCCAATTTTTCTAAATCCTTCCTCGTCAACTTTTATTTGTTTTGCTTTGTTTTTATTATACCACCCTAGTTGATGTGAAATGTTATCTCATTGTGATTTGAAATTTCATTTCCTTTATATTGCAGCTCCTCAAGTATTCTCAGTGTGCCATGACCAAAATAGGGTCTCCATTCCATGAGTGGAGGTTGGATAAAAGAAGGGAACCCCCTACCTCTCCACCACACTCACTTGGGACTAAGCTTCAGCAATAGATAGCTGCAGGCAGTATGAGAAACATTGATGTCCTGATTCTCCCAGGAAGAAAGCCTTACAGCTGGTAGCTGAGAGAAGAAATAGCCCTATGTTCTTGGCTGCAGCAGTCTGGAGTGGAGTCTCACCTCACTGAACTAGGAGGAGGCAGGCAGGCAGCAGCCTTTCTTGAAATATCACAGATTTTCACCTTTCCTACCAAATATTTATATTTTTTCTTGAATACGTATTTCTTAATTTGCTGTTTCCTCTTTGAACCTTTTCCAAAGTCTTGGCATGATTGGGGTTAAAAAAATTTTTTTTTAGGTTATGTTTGTTGGTTTGTTTGTTTTAATAATTTACACTTAGGTGCAAGTAATGGAGCTCTTCATCCAGTAGTGATGGAAGTTGATCCTTCCATTCTGAAGGATAGTTTTGCTGGATATACAATTTGTGATAGACAGTCTTTTTCTTTCAATACTTTGAAAATGTCATCCCACTTTTTTTGGCATTAACTGGTTACTAATGAGAAATCAAATGTTATTAAGATTTCTTTGGATTTGACAAGTCACTTCTCTCTTGCTGCTTTCAAAATTCTCTCTTTATATTTAACTTTTGACAATTTGACTATGATACATCTACATGTGGATCTCTTTGAGTTTATCCTACTTGGAATGTATTGAGCTTCATAGATGTGTAGATTGTGGTTCATCATCAAATTTCAGACATTTTCACCCATTATTTCTTCAAATATTCTTTCTGCCCCTTCTATCTCTTCTCTGTGAAAACTGTTAGGGAGTATGTTGTGTGTTTTGGGGGGTTTTTTTTGGTAGGGGTTTCCAGTGTCCCACAGTTCATTGTTTTCATTCATTTTTCTATCCTTTTTCTCAGATTGGATCATCTCAATTTACCTTTCAGTTTTGCTGATTCTTACCTGCCATTGTACCCCATTAGTGAACTTTTCATTTCAATATTGTACTTTTCAGCTCCAGGATTTCCTTTAAAAAATAATTTCTATCTTTTTATTGTTATTCTCTATTTGGTTAGATACTGTTCTCACACTTTCCTTTAGTTCTTTAGATGTGGTTTCCTGAAACAATGACAGAAGTTTCCCTATATGCCTAAAACCAATAGGTGTTCCACTTTATGGTAAGGGGCTCTGTATGCAATTTGGGGTATGCAATCAACACTTAGCCAGACAGTTTAAAACTCTGCTTGCTCCTTGCTTATGCAGACTCTCAAGGGTACCCAGAATTGTGATCTTAGGGCCTTTTCATGTCATTCCTAAGCATGTGCACAATCCTGGACATGTGTTTGGCCTTTTCAATACCAAGGTTCATACCTGAGCTTTTCAAAGCCCCCATAAACATCTCATTTCTTATTTTTTTCATTTTAGTTTATTGGAACCTCTCATTTGCCCTGTTGTCTACTGCCTCAGGCAGCTGCACTGTTAAACAATTGTCTGTGACTGTTTTTGACAAGCTTCTCTGGGATAAAAGATGGTTTGCACTGGCAAACTCCAAGTCAGATCAAATAAAGAGAGCCTATGAGTGGGGCTTTCCAAGGAACCACCAGACAGGTCAAATAATGACAGTTCTCTGGGAATGGGCATTTGAAGGAGCTTTAATCCATTAGGTGATTGCAAAGCTGGTGGTTTTCACTGTGATTCCAGGTTGTTGCTTTCCAAGGTGACCACAGAAGTGGGGATGGGATGGTGGGGTGTGTTAAAGTCCCCCACTGTTATTGTGTTACTGTCAATTTCTCCTCTTATGTTTGTTAACATTTGCTTTATATATTGAGGGGTTCCTATGTATTTACAATTGTTATATCTTCTTCTTCGATTGATCCTTTGATCATTATGCATATGTCCTTCTTTATCTCTTATAACAATCTTCATTTTAAAGTCTACTTTCTCTGATAAAAATATTGCTACTGTGGCTTTGTTTTGATTTCCATTTGCATGGAATATCTTCTACTGTCCCCTCGCTTTCAGTCTGTATGTGTCTCTAGATCTGAAATGAAGTCTCTTGTAGGCAGCATATATACAGGTCCTGTTTTGTATCTATTCAGCCAGTGTATATCTTTTGGTTTGTGCATTTAGTTTGTTTACATTTAAGGTAATTATCAATAGGTACGTTACTATTGCCATTTTGTTAATTGTTTTGGATTTGTTTATGAGGTCTTTTTTCCCCTTTCTTCTTTTGTTCTCTTCTCTTGTAATTTGATGACTATCTTTTTTTAAATTTATTTATTTATTTATTTTTGGCTGTGTTGGGTCTTTGCTGCTGCGCACAGGCTTTCTCTAGTTTGTGGTGAGCGGGTGCTGTCCTTTGTTGCAGTGCATGGGCTTCTCACTGTGGTGGCTTCTCTTGTGGAGCAGGGGCTCTAGGCACACAGGCTTCAGTAGATGTGGCACGTGGGCTCAGTAGTTGTGGCTCGCAGGCTCTAGAGCGCAGGCTTGGTAGTTGTGGCACATGGGCTTTGTTGCTGTGTGGCATGTGGGATCTTCCCGGACCAGGGCTTGAACCTGTGTCCCCTGCATTGGCAGGTGGATTCTTAACCACTGCACCACCAGGGAAGTCCTTGATGACTATCTTTAGTGTTATGTTTGGATTCCTTTTTCTTTTTTGTGCATATATCTATTAGAGATTTTTGTTTACAGTGAGGCTTTTGTGTAGCAGTCTGTATATATGCTTAAGTTGCTGATCTCTTAATGTCCAATGCATTTTAGATAACCTGCATTTGTACTCTCTTCTCCTCACACTTTTTTTTTTTTTTTGGCCATGCCACACAGCATGTGGGATCTTAGTTCGCTGACTAGGGATTGAACCCACACCCCCAGCAGTGGAAGCACAGAGTCTTAACCACTGGACCACCAGGGAAGCCCCACAATTACTTTTTTTGATATTATATTTTACATCTAATTGTTTTGTGTATCCCTTAACCACTTATTGTGGTTACAAATAATTTCACTACTTTTGTCATTTAACCTCCCTACTAGCTATATGTTTGGATGATTTCCTACCTTTATTGTATGTTTGCCTTTACCAGTGAGCTTTTCCATTTCGTAATTTTCTTGTTCCTAGTTGTGGCCTTTTCTTTTCTGCCTAGAGAAGTTCCTTTAGCATTTGTCGTAAAGCTGGTTTGGTGGTGCTGGATTCTTTTAGCTTTTGCTTGTCTGTAAAGCTTTTGATTTCTCCTTCAAATCTGAACAAGAGCCTTGTTGGGTCGAGTATTATTTGATTGTAGATTTTTCTCTTTCATCACTTTAAGTGTATTGTGCCACTCCCTTCTGGCCTGCAGAGTTTCTGCTGAAAAATCAGCTGATAGCCTTCTGGGAGTTCCTTTGTATGTTATTTGTTGCTTTTCCCTTGTTGTTTTTAATATTCTATCTTTAATTTTTGTCATTTTGATTACAACATGTCTTAGTGTGTTCCTCTATGGGTTAATCCTGTATGGGACTCTGCGCTTCCTAGACTTTGGTGATTATTTCCTTTCTCAGGTTAGGGAAGGTTTCAGCTACTATCTCTCCAAATGTTTTTTCAGGCCCTTTCTCTCTTCTTCTGGGATCCCTATAATGCAAATATTAGTGTATTTGATGTTGTCCCAGAGGTCTCTCAAACTGTCCTCATTTCTTTTCATTTTTTTTTCTTCTTTCTGTTTGGCAGTGGTGATTTCCACTACTCTGTATTCCAGCTCACTGATACATTCATCTGCTTCATTTAATCTACTATTGATTCCTTCTAGTGTGTTTTTCATTTCAGTTATTGTATTTGTCAGTTCTGTTTGGTTGTTCTTTATACTTTCTAATTCCTTGTTAAAAACTTCTAATTTCTCACTCTGTGCATCCATTCTCCTCCTGAGTTCTTTGATCATCTTTACGATCATAACTCTGAACTCTTTCGTGGGTAGATTGCCTATCTCCATGTCACTTAGTTCTTCCTCTGGGGTTTTATCTTGTTCCTTCATCTGAAACATATTCCTCTGTCTCCTCATCTTTTCTAAATTGCTATTTGTATTTTTATGTATATGGTAGGTTAGTTATGTTTCTCCACCTTGGAAAAGTAGTCCTCTGTAGGAGACGTCCTATGTATCCCAGGATTACACTCCCCTCTCGTCACCCAAGGGCCAGGGGCCAGCTGGTCCCAGGGTAGTGTCTAGCCTGCAGCAGGCTGCAGGACTATAGTTTTCTTAGTTCTGATGTCTGCCCACTGGTGGGTTGAGCTGGGTCTTGGCCCTCTGGTGGGCAGGGCTGTGTCTAGAAGCTGTCTAGAGGTGGCTGTGGGCTCAGGAAGTCTTTAGGCAGCCTGTCTGCTGATGGGTGGGGCTATGTTCCCATCCAGTTTGTTATTTGGCCTCAGGCATCCCAGCAGTAAAGCCTACAGCCTGTTCCGTTCTGCCGGGTCTTGATGTGCCAAGGTGTGTCAGCCTCCAGGAGAGCTCATGCAGATGAATACTCCCTGATGTTTCTGCCACCATTGTCTATGTCCCCAGGGTCTCCCCCACCCCAGGAGACCCTCCAAGACCAGCAGGTAAGTCTGGGCCTGTCTTCTGTCAAATTACTGCTTTTACCCTTGGTCCCAGGGTGTATGAGATTTTGTGTATGCCCTTTAAGAGTGAAGTCTCTATTTCCATCAATCCTGAGGAGCTTCTGCGTTCAAGTCCTGCTGGCCTTCAAAGCCAAGTCCTCTTCATGGTGCCAGACCCCTGGGCTGGAAGGCCTTAGTGGGGCTCAGAACTCTCACTCCTGTGCGAGAACCTCGTAATATAATTAATCTCCAGTTTGTGGGTTGCCCACCCGGGGAGTATAGGATTTGATTATATCGTGAGTCCACCCCTCCTACCAGTCTCATTTTGGTGCCTTTGTTTTGAATTGCATGCACTCATTGTTTTGATCCAGACACCTAGTTGTTTGTTAGCTACCAACCTGGATCTTAAAGAAAGGAATATACCTTTCTTTATAAAAAGAAAGGATTGGTAAAAGAAATGAGAGGGCTTTGAGATATAGAAGGGACAGAATGAGAGCAGGCTGAGGAATAAGAAGCTATAATGCTCGTGAACCAAATGACTCCATTGGATTGTTTCATAGAGTAAAGCTAGTGTGGTGTAAGAATAGGCAGTGGTATAGTTGAGGGTGTCGGGTGTCTGCAGAGCTCAGTTTACATTTTATTCAGTAGATTAGACATAGCCACTTCAGATACTTAAACAGAAGATTGATTTGACTGACAAAAATTATCCAGACTATGGGTTTAAGATATATTGGAGTACCAACTTATGAGTGTGCCACACTGGAGAGATTTTTTTCTTCAGAAATAGATTTAACGCTATATATTATATTTTTCCCATATAAGACTACATGAGTTAGTATTACCCTTAACCTCATTCTGTATTTAAGGAAACTTAATAAGCACAGAGTTTAGAGCTAGAAAGCTAGAAAAATGTGAAATCAAATAGTAAATTCAGGTCAGATTCTAACTTTCTTCCCTGTCCCTTTCTACTACATCATGATTCCTCTTGTAAACTTCAACACTAAAGACTACAAAACTGTGAAGTTGCCAGTGATGATAACAGGAAAATAGGAAAAGGTTGCTGTAGGTTTAGTTTTCATCTTGTTAAGTTTCATTTGTCAGTAGAATAAACAAGAGGAGGTGTTCTAGAACTAGTTGGAGAGAGAAGAACTAGGAAAGATGAGAGAAAAGCTGAGCTGTTGACTAGAACTTACCTGTATAGAGGCAAAAGGACATCAAATCAAAGCTATTAAGCCTCAGAGTCCTCATCTATAGAATGGAGATAGTAATATTACCCACCTCACAGAGTTGATCTAAGGGTTACTGTACTGTGCTAGATATGGTGTAGGCACTCAATAAATTAAGCTGTTATTGTTAAGTTAGTAGTAGTGTGGGTGGATATGAAACAGCAAATATGAAAACTATTAAGAAGGTGAGGGGGTTGGATTGGGAGTTTGGGATTAGTAGATGCAAACTGGTATATACAGAATAAATAAACAAGGTACTACTGTGTAGCACAGGGAACTATATTCAGTATCCTGTGATAAACCATAATGGAAAAGAATATGAAAAAGTATGTATATATTTATGTATAATTGAGTCACTTTGCTGTACAGCAATTAACACAACATTGTAATTCAACTGTATTTCAGTAAAAAATTAATTTAAGGGCTTCCCTGGTGGCGCAGTGGTTGGGAGTCTGCCTGCCGATGCAGGGGACATGGGTTCGTGCCCCGGTCCGGGAAGATCCCACATGCCACGGAGCGGCTGGGCCCGTGAGCCATGGCCACTGAGCCTGCATGTCTGGAGCCTGTGCTCCGCAACGGGAGAGGCCACAACAGTGAGAGGCCCATGTACCGCAAAAAAAAAAAAAAAAAAAAAAAAAAAATTAATTTAAGAAAAGAAGGTGAAATTGGCAGGATAAGGCAGTTTATTAGATTTAGCAGGCAAAGGAGAATACTAGCATGGATAAATGGGTACATGGTGGTGCCATTTATTGAGATTGGGTATATGAAGAGGAGGGACAGATGTGTTTGTGTTTGGGGCAGAGGCTGGGTAGAGAAAATGATTAATTCTTTTGGAATATGTTGAGCTTGAACTTACAATAGGGCATCAAGAGATATCTAGTAGATATTTAGATTTATAGGTCCAGGCACTGTCACATTTTAACTAGACACCTTAACCAAGTTATATAGCCTGACTGTGCCTCAGTTTGACCATTTATAAAAGGAGAATAATAATGTCTGTGTGTCATGGCTTCATGTAAGAGTAATAAGTGGGTTGGGAAGAATAAATTTGAAAAATGCATGCCACTTACCATCATGCAAATTCATTCTTTCTCTCACTCAGTATTTCTCAGTGTGATTCATGGATCTCACAGTGCATCAGAATCACCTAGAGCTTTGTTTAAAATGCATGTTCTGTATCTCCTGCACTCTTCCCAACTACTGAATCATAATCTCTTGGGGATGGGACCTGGAAAATATATTTCACGTGGTTGCTTTGAATACTAAATATGTTCCTCTTTGTAAAGCATCTACCACAGTGCCTGTCACATAGTAGACACTTGATCTTTTTAAGTTTTTTCTTTTCTCCCTTAGTTACCTAGCACAACGCCTAGCACATAATACTGCTCTACGGTATGTTTCTCAACTATAGAAATGACTGCATTAATTCTTTTAAAAGTCTTGGACATGAAACACTCTGATTTGTACATCAAATGCTGCTTAATAGGGAATCCTTGAGGGAATTAACTCTCTGAGAGTGTTTAGGGGATTTCTTTTTACTTGAGAGTACTACAGTTGTTTATGCCATGAACTGATGGAGGTATTATCTCTAGTTACTTTTCATGCTCTAAATATATAGTAGTATTGTTCAGCTATTCTTCTTTTTGGCTGCATCATGCAGCTTATAGGATTTTAGGTCCCCAACCAGGGATTGAACCTGTGCCCACAGCAGTGAAAGCATCGAGTCCTAACCACTGGACTGCCCGAGAATTCCCTTGTTCAGCTATTCTTTTTAACGAACTACCCAAAACTTAGTGATTTACAATAATAAGTGTTTATTATCATGCTTATAGGTCTAGCTGGAGCAGCTCTACCCCAGGCTGCAGTTGGCAAGCTGGCTGGGTACTCCATATGTCTCTTATCCATCTTAGACCAGTGAACTAGCCAGGACCTGATCTTCTCATGGTGTTATCTGAAGCTCACAAACACAAGCCCCACTGAGCAAGTATATTTCAAGGCTTTGCTTGCCCCAGGTTCACCAACATAAGTTCCCACATCAGTAGGGCACAGAAGTATATTCTGCCCACAGTAAGAGGGCAAAAAGAGTGAATATTTGCTGAACAGTTATCCAAACTATCAGAATATTCAATCACATGTTGTACATCTGCATATGAGTTGTTCCTTGGGCAACTTAAACCGAACATATCCAAAGTTGATTTCATTTCCTTTTCTCTACCTCCCCACCCCCCACAAATATCCAGGTACTTTCTTGTGTTCTGCGTCTCCATTAATGGAATCACTATCCACCCAGTCACCTAGAAGAGAAACATCAGACAAAAGTTTTATTTCTCCAGTTTTCTCCTCCACCATATCCAACAAAGTACATTTGTTGACTTGGCCAACATAAAGCTAGTCATGTCACTGCTCTGCTTAGAAAATTTCAAAGGCTTTCCATAGACCTCAGAATTAAGCAGAAACTCCTTAGGATAGTGTTCAGGGCCATTTTTTAAAAACAATGATACAGTTCCAAATTTTTCCTTCATTCTCATCCCCTATATTTTATAACACATCTGAAGACCTAGCTATTCCATACCAAATACATATTCCCTTACAAACCTACCATGATCTTTGATTCTCTGTACCTTTGCTAAAACCACTTCCTTTTATTTATTGTTATTTATTTATTTGATCGCGCTGGGTCTTAGTTGTAGCAGGCGGGCTCCTTAGTTGTGGTTCACCAGCTCCTTAGTTGCAGCACGTAGGCTCCTTAGTTGCGGCAGGTGGGCTCCTTAGTCGTGGCATGCGAACTCCTAGTTGCGGCATGCATGTGGGATCTAGTTCCCTGACCAAGGATCGAACCCAGGCCCCCTGCATTGGGAGCACAGAGTCTTATCCACTGTGCCACCAGGGAAGTCCCTAAAACCATTTCATTTACTTGAAATGACCTGCTTCCCTTGGTACCTGTTGGAATCTTATATATTCTTTAATTCCTAGCTTTTGTTTTATCTCCTCTATGAAGCACTTCCTGATGATAATCCTTGTGAGAATGAGCTGCTTACTCCATTCTCAGTATTCCTATAATACTTTGTGCCTCTATTTTAGCACTTAGTGCAGTTCACCTGTATTGTACTGAGTGTGTATTTACGTGTTTCCCTCACTAAGTGGTGAACTCCCTAAGGGCGAGAACTATGCATTTGGCACAGTGCCCATAAAGTATGGGCTCAATAAATGTTGGCTACATTGAATTTTTAATTATAAATGTCATTAAAAAATTTTTTTTATACTTTGTGACATTCCTTCTGAGGTAGGTTAATGTGATTCCTTTTTTATCAGTTTAAGGGTGGGAAGGGGCAGATGATATAGTGATTGCAGGATGGAAATATCAAGAAAATTTACTGTCTTCAACCAGTGTCCTTGAAATAATAATTACTACTACCTACTCCCAAATCTCTACCAATCATTAAACAACTGCTGTGTGCCTGATCAAATATAGCGTTTCCAGGGTCACACCACTAATAATTTTTGGGACCAAGATTTGAACCTGAGTCTTACTATAAAGCCTATACTTTTCTACTATTGCATACTGTGCTCACTCATTTCTATCTTAAAGCAATAACTCTCTTATTGGAGAAGAGTTTTCTATGTGGAAACATGCATAGGTCTTTCATTTATATATCCTTTTGTTAGGCTGAAAGGGGACAAGGAGGAAGATATGACAAAAGTGTAAATTTAAAATAAAGCCAAACCAATTAGCAGGCACCTAAAGAGAACCAAAGGAAATGTGGAAACTTTACCCCACCTATTTAAAAAAATTTTTTTATTGACATATAGTTGATTTTAGTCCCACCTTTTAATTTTAAACATTAAACCTATGAAACAGTTGTATGAATATTACAATAAATAGCCGCACACCCTTTCTCAAAATCTTCAAGTTGTTAATACTTTGCCATGTTGGTGTTTTCTCTCTAAACACACACACACACACACACACACACACACACACACACACACACATTTTTCCCCAATCATTTGAGTGTAAATGGCAGATATTTTAGCATTTCTTTCCTAAGAACATAAACATTCTCCTACATAGCCACAATATCATTCTCACAAATAAGGATATTATCCTTGATACAATATTACTATTTAGTATACAGCCTATCTTCAAATTTCCCCCCAAATGCCCTCTATAACTATTGCCGATTTTGTGGGTTTATTTTTATATATAATACAGGCAATAGGTGTAAAGTATAACATAATTCTCAGAGTCTTGTCCATTTGATCAGACTAAAGGTTCTAGTACTTAGGACACAAAAGGAAAGATAGATGAGCTGAGCTGTCCCTAACCCTTTCTGCTTTTGTGTGTGTTTGGTTTTGCTTGTGTTTTCCCATTTACCTTCTAAACTTGGTTGACCTGAAAAGCCTATGTTGAACCTCTCCCGCCCCTTTTTCTATTTTGAAATATTTTGAACCTATATAACAAATTGGAAAAAAATAATAAACACGTATACCATCAGCCTAGATTTACCAGTTTTTAATATTCTGGCACATTTACCTTTTTATCTTTCGGTGGCTTTCTCTCTCTCTCTCTCTGAATAACTATATTTGCTGAATCATTTGGAAGTAAGTACTGACATCATGATACTTAACTCTAAATACTTCAGCCTGTATCTAATAAAACAAAGGCATTCTGCCTTACATAATCATAATGTTACACTCAAGAAATCCAACATTTATATAATATTAAATAGCATCAACTCCATAGTCAAATTATAACAATTGTTCCAATAAAATAACATCTATTATAGCTGGCTTTCCTTTCCAACCCAAGATCCAGTCAGGTGTCATGCATTGCATTTTGTTGTCGTGTTTCTTTACTCTACCAATAGACAGATTTATTGATTGAAGTATAATTGACCTACAATACTATGCAAGTTTCAGGTGCACAACATAATGATTTCATGTTTCTATACATTACAAAACGATCACCACGATAAGTCTAGTTACCATCTGTTACCATACACTATTATTGACTATATCCCCCATGCTGCATATTTCATCCCTGTGACTCATTTGTTTTTTTTTGTTTTTTAATTAATTTATTTATTTATTTTTGGCTGCATTGGGTCTTTGTTGCTGTGCACGGGCTTTCTCTACTTACTGCGAGCAGGGGCTAGTCTTCGTTGTGGTGTGTGGGCTTCTCATTGTGGTGGCTTCTCTTGTTGTGGAGCTTGGGCTCTAGGCACACAGGCTTCAGTAGTTGTGGCACACGGGCTCAGCAGTTGTGTCTCGTGGGCTTTAGAGTGCAGGCTCAGTAGTTGTGGTGCACAGGCTTAGTTGCTCTGCGGCATGTGGGATCTTCCTGGACCAGGGCTCGAACCCATATCCCCTGCATTGGCAGGCGTATTCTTAACCACTGTGCCACCAGGGAAGCCCGACTCATTTATTTTGTAAGTTTGTACCTCTTAATGTCCCTCACCTATTTCACTCATCTCCCCCACCACCTCCCCTCTGGCAACTATGTGTTTATTCTTTGTATCTATGAGTCTATTTCTGTTTTGTTTTTTAGATTCCACATATAAATGAAATCATACAGTATTTATCTTTCTCTGACTTAATTCACTTAGGATAATACCCTCTAGGTCCATCCATATTGTCACAAATGGCATTATTTAATTCTTTCGTATGGCTGAGCAATATTCCATTGTATATATGAACCACATTTTTAAAAAATTTTGTTTATTATTTATTTTTGGCTGCATTGGGTCTTCGTTGCTGCGCGTGGGCTTTCTCTAGTTGCAGCGAGCAGGGGCTACTCTTTGTTGCAGTGTGCGGACTTCTCATTGCAGTGGCTTCTCTTGTTGCGGAGCACAGGCTCTAGGCACACAGGCTTCAGTAGTTGTGGCGCGTGGGCTCAGTAGTTGTGGCTCGTGGGATCTAGAGTACAGGCTCAGTAGTTGTGGCACACGGGCTTAGTTGCTCCGCAGCATGTGGGATCTTCCTGGACCAGACCTTGAACCCGTGTCCCCTGCATTGGCAGGTGGATTCTTAATCACTGCGCCATCAGGGAAGCCCTGAACTTTTTAAATTAAATTTTATTGGAGTATAGTTGCTTTACAGTGCTGTGTGAGTTTCTTGCTCTACAACAAGGTGAATCAGTCATACATATATATATATATATCCACTCTTTTTTGGATTTCCTTTCCATTTAGGTCACCACAGAGCACTGAGTAGAGTTCCCTTTGCTATACAGTAGGTTCTCATTAGCTATCTATTTTATACATAGTAGTGTATATATGTCAGTCCCAATCTCCCAATTCATCCCACCCTTCTTCCCCCCTTGGCAACCGTAAGTTTGTTCTCTACATCCGTGACTCTATTTCTGCTTTGCAAATAAGTTCATCTCCACCGTTTTTCTAATTTCCACATATAAGTGATATTATACTATATTTATTTTTCTCTTTTTGACTTACTTCACTCTGTATGACAGTCTCTAGGTCCATCCACGTCTCTGCAAATGGCACTATTTTGTTACTTTTTATGGCTAAGTAATATTCCATTGTATATATGTACCACATCTTTTTTATCCATTCCTCTGTTGATGGACATTTAGGTTGCTTCCATGCCCTGGCTATGGTAAATACCGCTGCAGTGAACATCGGGGTGCATGCATCCTTTTGAATTATGGTTTTCTCCAGATACATGCCTAGGAGTGGGATTGCTGGGTCATATGGTAGCTCTATTTTTAGTTTTTTAAGGAACCTCCATACTGTTCTCCATAGGGGCAGTACCAATTTACATTCCCACCAGCAGTGTACAAGGGTCCCCTTTTCTCCACACCCTCTCCAGCATTTTTTGTTTGTAGAATTTTTTTTTTTTTCCCGGTACGTGGGCCTCTCACTGTTGTGGCCTCTCCCGTTGCAGAGCACAGGCTCCAGACGTGCAGGCTCAGCGGCCATGGTTCACGGGCCCAGCCGCTCTGCGGCATGTGGGATCCTCCCAGACTGGCGAACAAACCCGTGTCCCCTGCATTGGCAGGCGGACTCTCAACCACTGCACCACCAGGGAAGCCCTGTTTGTAGAATTTTTGATGATGGCCATTCTGACCGGTGTGTGGTGACACCTCATTGTGGTTTTGATGTGCATTTCTCTAATAATTAGTGATGTTGAGCGTTTTTCATGTGTCTGTAGGCCATCTGTATGTCTTCTTTGGAGAAATGTCTTCGGTCTTCTGTCCATTTTTGGATTGGGTCGTTTGTTTTTTTAATATTGAGCTGCATGAGCTGTTTACATATTTTGGGGATTAAACCTTTGTCCATTGATTCGTTTGCAAATATTTTCTCCCACTCTGAGGGTTGTCTTTTCATCTTGTTTATGGTGTCCTCTGCTGTGCAAAAGCTTTTAAGTTTAATTAGATCCCATTTGTTTATTTTTGTTTTTATTTTCATTACTCTAGGAGGTGAATCAAAAAAGAGCTTGCTGTTATTTATGTCAAAGAGTGGTGTGCCTATGTTTTCCTCTGAGGGTTTTTATAGTGTCCAGTCCTTAATCCATTTTGAGTTTATTTTTGTGTATGGTGTTAGGGAGTGTTCTAATTTCATTTTTTTACATGTAGCTGTCCAGTTTTCCCAGCACCACTTATTGAAGCGACTATCTTTTTTCCATAGTATATTCTTGCCTCCTTTGTCATAGATTAGGTGGCCATAAGTGCGTGTACCACATCTTCTTTATCCATTCATCTCTCTATGGACATTTAGGTTGCTTCCATATCTTGGCTATTCTAGTTTAGTTTTCTGAGAGTTTTCTTTTTTTTTAATCATAAATACATGGTGAACTTCATTAAATGCTTTTTCTGCATCATTTGACACAACTGTGTAATTTTTCTTCTTTACTTTGTGGTGAACTACATTGATTTTTAAAATATTGAACCAACCTTGGATTTGCTAATGTTTTGTTGAGGATTTTCATTAAATGTTTAAAATAGAATTCACCACTGAAATCATATGTGTGTAGAATTTTTTCTGTGGAAGGGTTTTAAATTATAAATTCAATTTCTAACATCTATAGGACTATTCAGATTTTCTGCTTCTTGTATTTTAATAAGTTGTGTCTTTCAAAAAAATCTGTCCATTTCTTCTAAGTTGTCACATTTATTAGTGTAAATTTATTCCCAATTTTTAAAATTATTCTTCTGCTATCTGTATGATCTATAGTAATGTCCCCTTCATTCCTGGTATTTATGAATTGTGTCTTCTCTTTTTTTCCTGATCAGTCTTACAATGGTTTCAATTTTATTAATCTTTTGAAAGAACCAACTTTTGGCCTTGTTGATTTTTCTCTGTCATTTGTTTCCCATTTCATTGATTTACATACATATATTCATTATTATCTGTCTTCTGCTTGCTTTGAATATGATTTGCTTCTGTTCTAGCTTTTTAAGGTGGGGGCTTACACCATTGATTTTAGACAATTATTTTTCTATTTTAAGTATTTAAAGTGATAAATTTGCCTATAAGTATTATATAGCTGTATTCCACAAATTTTGATGTATTTTTCCTTTACCCTTTAGTTCAAAATACTTTGTTGCTCGATTTCCAATTATTTATGGCTTTTCTAAATATCTTATTGTTATCAACAAATCTATTTTGTCAGATATCATATTCTCTGTTATTTCATTTCTTTGAAATTTACTGAGACTTATGTCAGCATAAGGTCTTAGTGACTGTTCCATGTACACTTGAAAAAACAATGTGTATTCTGCAGTTGTTGGGTGTAGTAACCTATAAATGTCTATTAGGTCAAATTAACTGACAGTGTTGCTAAAAGCTCCCATTTCCTTAATTAGACTCTTTGTCTATGTGTTTTATCATTTACTGAGAGAAGGTTGTTAAAATTTCCAACCATAGAGCTGGATGGACCTAGAGTATGTCATGCAGAGTGAAGTCAGAAAGAGGAAAACAAATACCGTATGCTAACACATATATATGGAATCTAAAAAAAACAAAAAAATGGTTCTGAAGAACCTGGGGCAGGACAGGAATAAAGACGCAGACATAGAGAATGGACTTGAGGACGTGGGGAGTGGGAAGGGTAAGCTGGGATGAAGTGAGAGAGTGGCATGGACATATATACACTACCAAATGTGAAACAGATAGCTAGTGGGAAGCAGCCGCATAGCACAGGGAGATGAGCTCGGTGCTTTGTGACCACCTAGATGGGTGGGATAGGAAGGGTGGGAGGCAGATGCAAGAGGGAGGAGATATGGGGATACATGTATATGTATAGCTGATTCACTTTGTTATAAAGCAGAAACTAACACACCATTGTAAAGCAATTATACTCCAATAAAGATGTTAAAAAAAATCCAGCTATAGTGGTTTTGTCTCTTTTCTTAGTTCTGTTATTTTTGGGTTTTTAAAAATATTTATTTATTTATTTATGGCTGTGTTGGGTCTTAGCTGCAGCATGCAGGATCTTTCCTTGCAGCATGTGGGCTTCTCTCTAGTTGTGGCATGTGGGCTCCTCTCTAGTTGTGGCTCCAGAGTGCATGAGCTCTGTAGTTGTGGCACAGGGGCTCTTTAGTTGTGGTACATGGGCTCAGTAGTTGTGGCACGTGGGCTTATTTGCCCTGCCGCATGTGGGATCTCAGTTCCCAGACCAGGGATCAAACCTGCATCCTCTGCATTGGAAGGCGTTTTCTTAGCGGCTGGACCACCAGGGAAGTCCCAGATATGTTATTTTTGTTTTCATATATTTTGTAGCTCTTTCACTAAGAGTGTACAGATTTGGGTTGTTATGTTTTTCTTGATGAATTGGTCATTTAAGTATCATGAGATGAAACTCTTTTATCTGTAGTAATACTTCCTATCTTGATATTAACATAACCACACCCGCTTTCTTAGTGTTTGCATTTTGTATCTTTCTTTATCCTTTTACTTTCAACTTATGCCTTTATATTTCAAGTATATACCTTGTAAGTAGTGTTTAGTTGGGTCTTGCTTTTTAACTCAGTCTTTGCCTTTCATTAAACTATTTAGTCCACTTAAAGTTAATTACTGCTACAGTTATGTTTAAGTGTTAACATATTGCTATTTGTTTTCTGTTTGTCCTCATGTTTTTTATTCCTGCCTTTTTAGAGGGGTTAATCAAGTATTTTTTAATACTTCAGTCTGTCTCCTTTATTGTTTTTTTAGCTCATGTGTGTGTGGGTGACAGGCAATTGCCTTAGGGAAGATTCAGGTTACACCTAAAGTAACAATTATTGTGTGCGTACAGTGGGCCGGGCACTGGGCTTAAGGACAACTCTGTGGTCATTAGGGCTAGTTCTTTCAAGTTTCAACGTTGCTCCCTAGGTTACAGTATTCTAATAAACAAAGGTTAACATGTTTCAGTTCAAATCCCAACTGTGCTACTTAGTAATTGTGTCATCTTGGCTAATGTGTATTTTGTGAGCTTCAGTTTATCTATAAAACAAGGAGAATGGATGCTTTCGTGCTACTATTAATGCAGATCACATGGAATAATTTCTATAGCTGTATTATGAAAATTGCAACTTTAAACATGTAAGATATTATTATTCCAGGATTTAATAAAAATACTCATATTTGTTCTTCTACCTTTTATAACAATTTCAATCCTATCTTCTCTAAACCATCAGCTTTTTAGACTGAAAAACCCTTCTTTCTTTGGTACATTTGTTGTTGTCTTGGTATATTCAGCAGCTCTTTCCCTAAACCATGTCTAACTATGATTAGAATGTACCCCTTCTACAACCACTGCATCAAGGCATACTCCTAGTCATACTTCAAGACGCAATTAAAACAGCATGTCTTCCATGACAATTTTCCACTCTTATTCACTCCCCAGTAGTTGGGCTGGTATTTATTTACCAAACTCTAACTCCTGTATCCCCTTTGCTGATGTGGAAGCAGTTCAGAAGCCACCATCCTTTAACGTCATTAAACACCTTACCTTAAATATCCCTGGGAGAATCTGGGAAGACTTTACAGAGTGATAGGTTTTAAAGCATCAAAGTTTTCCTGGAGTTAAGTGGGAAAGGGGCTCAGAAAAAGGAAACGGTATGGAGCTTTCCAAGTTTTGGCATGGTGTGCAGGTGCTTTCTTCTCCCGCTTCATCTCTTTCCACTCACTTGTCACTTACACTTCAGTCATATGGAACTAATTGTAGTTCACTAGGTTGCTCTTTCCTCTGAGCCTTAGTTCATGCTATTCCCTGTATTTGGTATGCCTTGTTCCCGATTTCCTTTAACCTGGCTAATTCCTGTTTGTCCTTTAGGTCTCAGCTTAAACGTCACATCCTCTGGGGTGTCTTCCCTGACCCCCTGCCCTGACTCCCCAGGTCTGAATTAGGTGCCCTTTCTGTATGTTCTCACTACACCCTGAACATTACTTCTTTGTAGCACTTGTAAAACTACTGAAATTTCTTTGTAGTCTTCTATACTTTTCACTAGACTTAGAGCTCCATAAGGGCAGTACTGTATCTTCTGCTATTCCCAGGGCCCTAGTGAGGCTTGGCCTAGAGTAAACCTCAGTAAACATTTGTTCGGTGAATGAATGACTCTAACAGGAATGCTGACCGCAAAGAAAGATGAAAAGAGCAGGTAGCTGGTATACTTTCTCTTTCCATGTCCAGCATTCTCCTGGTGTGCAGCCTGCAGATGTGGAGGAAGTTGTCGAGAAGGGTGTGCAGATCCTTGTCATTGGCCGAGGGATGAGTGAGGCCTTGAAGGTAGGTATTGGTGAGCACAGCATTCCTGAGGACTTCTGGTAATCTCCTGGATCTTTACCTTAGAGATATGTCCTTCTTGGAAGTTCATCTCTATGTATCATGCACCCTCATTTTGCTGAGCCAGGGGATGGCCCAGGATAAAATAGTGGCTGCGTACTATTCTTCCTCATCAGGGTTGGACTCTCCGGTCTCTAATCATGGGCCTGTGCTGTTTCAACTATTTTTCAGAAATTCCTCAATCCTGGAATTTCTTTTAAGCTCTACAGCTATCAATATTTGGCTCTTTAGATTTTTACAGTACTTTCCATTTTTACAGTACTTTTAATTTTTCTTTTCTTGGGTACATTCAAGTTAAGCCTTTTTCCCCTTTCAGAAAAAGAAAGTTTATTTTTATTGTACTTACAGAAATAGTACATGCTTGTTGTAAAAGAGTCAATGCGGAACTGTAGAATTAAAAAGGTGAAAGATTTCCCTTTCCCAATCGTAACTGCTCCAATGCTCTCTCTATGCATCTACAAATATATACACACTTACACATACTGATATACATGTTTTTACATAAATAGGATCGCTCTATACATATTGTTCTGTAACTTTTTATTCACTTACATTATTGCATTGTGGACAGCCTTTCACATAAGTTTATAGAGATCTACCTCATTCTGTCCTTTATATAGATGTCGTAAAATCCAGTTCCCTACCAATGGAGGTGCCCTTTAGTTATATTTTTTAGTTTAACCTAGTTTTTTCCTCCATTAAAATGATCCCTATCTGTAAGACTACTGTTATTATAAAATTGTTCAGACATATAAAAAAGTAATGTAGGACATTTTAAAAAACATTTCACTCAGAGCTCCTTCTGACAAGGCAGAGTCTAATTAAAATCTATTTAAAATAATATTGAAGGCAAGCCAGAGTTGAGAAAATATCCAATAGCTGCCACTCTTGAGAATCTTTTATATAAATTCATTTACAAATATTTATTCAGCACCTTCTATGGGGCAGACACTATTCTAGGTACCAGGGACAACAAGCTAAACAAGGCAAACAAGGTTCATGGCCCTCATGGATAATAAAAATGTAGACAATTTCAGATCATAGTAAGTGCTGTGAAGAAAATGGTGACTTATGAGGGGCTGCTCTAAATGGGGTGATCAAGAAAGGCCTTTCTGAGAAGACGTTTGAGCTGCAGTGTACATACATTCATAAAATTTCATCCTCACACCAACCCTTTGATTTTAAGTATTATTGTCCCCGTTTTATAGGGGAGGAAATTGCAGTTGAAAGACTTTCAAAGGTCTCTTGGTTAGTACATAGCAAAGTTAGAATTTAGACTCAGGTTGGACTGACTCAAACATTTAACATTTATCTGGATTTGAATCAGTCAGGTTGGACTGACTCAAACATTTAACGTTTTACATACCTTAGCTGAATTCATTCTCATACCAACCCTGTAAGCAGGTATTGTTATCCCTATTTACATACATGGAAACAAAGGCTCAGAGAATTTAATTCACTTACCCAAAGTCACAATGCTAGTAAGGACTTAAATTCAAGACTGACTCCAAAATCCATGCTCTTTCCAGTTTCCATATCACCTGAGCGGTCTGCACATGTTTCATGGTACTTCCGTTAACTTCTTAGAAGGCTTTTTGACTCCTTGGGACTCACTGCCAAATTCTGGGCTGGTGACACGCTGGGTGATTGAGGAGTGATGGTTGTCACTGTCCAGTTCTGTAGAATATACTTGCCTCATAGCAGGAAAAGAAACCCTGGGGGCCTTTCCCCCTGATTTACTCATCTTTTTCCTTCTTCCCAGGTACCCCCATCAACTGTGGAATACCTCAAGAAAAAAGGCATTGATGTGCGGGTCCTCCAGACAGAGAAGGCAGTGAAGGAGTATAATGCCTTGGTTACCCAAGGCATCAGGGTGGGAGGGGTCTTCCATTCTACCTGCTGATGGAGCCTTAAGAGAATAAATCACTAAGCAATGATGCCTGTGACTGTCACTCTTACCTCTGTCCACTCCAGCCCCCCCCCCCACAAGCATTTTTGAACAGCTGCTCGTGCCAGGTCCTGTGCTAGGCTTTGGGGTGCATGGATGACTTAGGGAAGGTCTTTGTCCTGGCGGGTGGGGGCTGAAAATCAGGGGAGGAGACAGAAGTTTACCAAAGTTTAATATTGTGGCAAATGTTAGGCCAGAAGTAAGCGAAAATAAAGGCAAAAATAAAGAAAGCCTTCTGACTTGAAGTTTGGAAGCCAAAGAAAAGTTTCAGTGCATTAAAATCACATTGCGGGCTTCCCTGGTGGCGCAGTGGTTGAGAGTCCGCCTGCCGATGCAGGGGACGCGGGTTCGTGCCCCGGTCCGGGAAGATCCCACGTGCCGCGGAGCGGCTGGGCCCGTGAGCCATGGCCGCTGAGCCTGCGCGTCCGGAGCCTGTGCTCCGCGACGGGAGAGGCCCCAACAGTGAGAGGCCCGCGTACCGCAAAAAAAAAAAAAAAAAAAAAAATCACATTGCAATTGATGCTTTGGAATGTTTAGTCATCAATTCAACCAATTTTTATTAAGTACCTTATATGCCAGGCACTGCTATAGGCTCCAGAGAAACAGCAATAAAAGTCTTGTGCTCATGAAGCTTATATTCTAGTGGGCAAAATAAACAAGTAAACAAATACATAATGTAAGTAGAATGTTATGAAGAAAAATAAAGCAAGATAAGAAAAAGAGTGATAGGGGCTATTTCAGATATGTGGTCAGGGAAAGTGTCTTTGTGCAATGACATATGAGCAGAGCCCTGAATGAACTGAGGCCACACGTCAATAACAGTAAAAGGAGCTATGCCTTGATACTAGGGTTCTAGGCAGGCTGTTCTACTAACTAAACCTGAGCCTTGCCAGACAGTTCTCTCTGCCTCAGATTCCCTCACTATAAAATGATGGGGCTGGACTAAATGCCTTTTAATGGTCCCTACTGGCCTTTGCTCTATTAAATACCAGGTGGCCTTTGTGAAGCCTTAGAATAGACTGGCAGAATTATAATAGTAATCAGCATTACCTTATTTTTCATTTTTCCCCCTCTTTCAAGAGTTATGAGTATCAGCTTTGGTGTCAGATAGCCTTGACTTTGAACTGTGGCTTTCACGGCCACTCACTGGTTGGGCATTTATTTAATCTCTCAGAGTTTCACTGTTCTCATTTGTCAGATAGGGATCATATTAGTACCTGGAGTTATCATAGGTGTTAAGTTGGGTAATTCATAGAAAGTCTTGGCACATTGGCATGTGGTAAGGACTCAGTAAACTGAAACCATTGTCAGTATCTTTCTCCTAATGGGGCTGCTGTGTAAAGCTAACTGGTTTCATTTTATGGTTTTTAATATATCAGTTTATAATTTCACAGATTCATAGAATGTTGGAGCCCAAAGGAATTATCTACTCTATTCTCTCATTTATTCAGTACTTCTCTTTTATATTCATTTACTGAGAGTCTCTTACTAATATTCTTATGACCAATTATTGCTGGATCCTAGGGGTACAGGAAAGATATAGTTCTTGCCCTCAGGAGTTATGTGAGAGAGAAACAAATAAACAAGACAGTAATGATAGGGTGTGCTAACATTATACTAGTTACAAGGTCCAGTGGTGGCACAAAGGGTGGACTAACTTATCCTACCAGAATGGGAGGAAAATTAGGGAAGACGTCACTAAGGACATAACACAAGTCTTAAAGAACAAGAAGAGGTTCATTTATTCACCAAACATTTGGGAACTCTTTATTTATTAGGTATGGTGTCTATCGTGGTCATAACTAAATAAAATTGCTCCACCCCAGCCCCTGTTGAAGCCACAGCCCAGAAAGCTGATTTTTGCTCCACATGATCCTGTTGCCTGACTGGCCCCACTGGGCATCTGACCTCAGGACAGCCAATCCGTAGACTGAACAGCAACTTAAGATGTGGCCTGGCAAGAAAAGATGAGCTAAGCCCATTGGAATGGAAAGTGATCTAATTTCTAAGCTTACCCAGCAAGAAAGTGGCAAAGGCAGGATTAGAACCCAATGCTGTGTCCTGATCTCTTTCTACCACCTTAGGAGGCCCGTGGGAGAGAGATCCTCACAGACCTGAGACTCAGCCTAGAGGTCTGAGAAGGTCTTGCTCAGTGCCCTTTCTACAACCAGCCATTTGTTAGATGACAGGATGTTTCTAGATCTCAGTTCCCTCAGCTCATAAAGCCAGACACTTATATAGCTAGGAAGGATGTTTGATAAAATTTAGACTTTCTCTGGTTGATGCAATAAAAAAATTTTTTTTGTCAAATGTAAGATGAGACAGCTCCAGTGGGTGCTGAATTAGGTGTGGGTGTAATCAATGTTCCTAAGTGAGTTGTCTCTACATTAAACAGAACTTAGTACAAACTTCTTTGAGACAGAAGTACCTGACAGTGAGGTTATTAAACTTTGTATAGAACCTGCTGACAGCCCCTACTTCTGAATCTGTTCTGCATGGTCAGTGCTGGAAATTTGCAGAGCCTGGAGAGAAGCTCTTTTTCCATGACACTATACTTAGTCCCATGTCTTAATCATTAAACCCTTCAATTCAATTTGTAAGTTGCTTGCACAGCCCTCACTCTGCCCACACTTAAATTTCTTCTAGCTTGAGCGGTTCCTAAGACGAGCAGTCTGCCAAGTGCTAGGTGTGTACCTTCTCCATAATTCTGTTTGCTGAGGTCAATCACGTCAAAGCCAAATATAAAGTCCTTTCAGAAACCTGACTCTCAGGGCTGGGTTTTGCAGGCATGTCATGGTACAGCTAACCTTGCTCTGGATTCACGGGCTCATTCCTTCTTTCCTTGCCTGGTATGTGCCGGGAGCTATGCTGGGGATACAACACAGACATTCTTACGGTCTAGCTATTCACAGACTGGTTGGAAGAAACAGACATGTAAATATGCAGTAACGATGCAGAAGTTTCAATCTGGCACAAATCTACCTGGAGACAGGTTTTGTTTGTCTCAGAGTAATTTTAACATTTACTTTATTTAGTTACCAAAATTTTTAACATGGTTATTTTTCACATGAAAATGCAGGTTTCTGACTTCTCTGGAAGAATCAGAAAATCTGACATCACCAGGCCCATACCTATGAACAACTGAGTGGAGCTGAATAACAACTGCCTTCTTCTGACAGAGAATGTGCTGATTCCTCAAGTCTCTGTTATCTTCTTCCAGGTCACTCGACAACCCCCCCCTTTTTTAATTTGTACAAGGATTATTATTTTCCATAATTTTGAAAAATACATTCATGAAAATTACCTAGGATGCATTTATTAGATTGACAAAGCCACCTGACCCCTTTTTTTCCCCTGCCTACCTGCTTCAGGGGTTGGCATTTGTGAACCTGCAATAAATACCACGCTTGAAGAATGTATAGGAGGCTGTGCAACGCACCAAGCCCACAGGAGACACAGATAGGTTGCAGAATGAGGCTCAGTCCTGAAGAATGAAAAGAAAAGAACCATAGGAGACAATCTGAAGAGCACATTCCAGGGCTCAGCAAGTGCAAAGGTGTGAAGCAAGAGAGAGCATGGTAAGTATTGGGAATAACTACAGATAATCCTCTACAGCTGGAGAAGTAGAGAATGTTTGGGACACGGAGTATAAGGCTGGAGAGGACACAAAGGGGCATAAAGAGCCTTCAAGGATAGGAGTTTAGACTTTATCCTGGGGCCAGAAGTGACCCACTTAAAGGGGTTTAAAGCAGGGGAATGGTGTGATCAGATCCGGGTTTTAGAAAGATTACTCTGAGCCTCTGTGAATTAGAGATCTTGATTTTCTGACAAAGACCTGGAAGGGGAGCAATAGAAGATGGCTCCGGTGTGGCACCCTCGATTTAGGAAGTGAATGTCCAAGGCCCAGAGAGACTGGAGTTAGTAGAAGCAAGTCTGGAACCTCAGGCCTCTCAGGTCTAGATGATGGTTTTCATGACAGGGAGTCTGTTGGTTACGGCCTTTTCAGTGGCCAACCACGTACCATCGTGTGGTTGGCCACTGAAAAGGCGTAACAACAGATCCCTGTCATGAAAACCATATTAGACTGAGAGGCCTGGGTTCCAGACTTGCTTCTACTAACCCAGTCTCTCTGGGCTTGGACATTCACTTATAAATGAGGGTGCCACACCGGAGCCATCTTTATGCTCCCTTCCAGGTCTTTGTCAGAAAAATCAAGATTCTCATAATTCACAGAGGACTCAGAGTAAAAGGAATTTAAAAGGTTAAGCCCAACTGCTCATACGATACTTGAATGCCTTTACAACAAACTTGTCAGGAGCTTGTTCAACCTCTGCTTGAACACATCCAGCATGGAAAACTCCTTATCTCCTAATGCAGCCCATTCAATTCTTAAAAACTCATCCTGATACTAAGGTAAATTTTGCCCCTTCGTGTTTTTCTCCACCTTTGGTGGGAAAAGTACTATTTTGGGTTTTAAGACCTAGGGATGAAATCCTGCCCTTGCCCCTTAGGAGAAAGACGTTACCTCTAAGTCTCTGTTTCCCCACCTGTAAAATGGGGAATGACCCAGAAGGATTTTTATAAAAGGAGTAGTGTTATCTGAAAAGGATTCAGCATATTCTTCCCTTGGAAGGCTTTCTATAGCTATGGCATCAAAGGCTCAGTTAGCAGCGATGAGTCTTGATGTTTTCATCTGTGCTTCAACTCAGTAATCATCACTAGGTGCTTTGTGTCAGGGCCATGGTATGGTTCAGCCTGGCTTTAAGCTTCATTTTATCTCCAAGGCAGGCAATTTTCTTCAGGGCATCTGTTGACACATGAGAACCCACTGATGGCACATCACTGAGATGTACTAAACAGGCGAGCACAGGAGAAAAGTAAATCCCATGGAGGTGATCTTCTTCCCTTAGTCCCTCTATAGCAGTTATAACCTCCCAGAGCCAGACTGCCTGGGTTCAAATCCCAGCTCTGTCATTTACTAGTTGTGTGTCCTAGGCCAACTAGGCAGCTCCAACACTGTAGTCATCAGAGATGTAGTTCACAATTATTTCTTATAGTGGATCCCTCTTTCTCATAATCCTGGTTTAAGTTCTCTGAACTTCAACTGCCTTGTTTATAGAATAAATGTAACAGTACCTACTTCATAGGGTAGTTTTGAGGATTAAATGAGTTAATTCATGTAAATGGCTTACAACACTGCTGGGCACACATTAGGTATATTAAACCAAAAGTCAAACATGCTTGAATTCAAATTCCAGCTCTGCCTCTGAGTAATTGTATGCTCTTATTATTTTTATTAGCTTTCCAAGTACCAAATATGATCAAGACTGGCCACAGAAGATTTGCCAAGCATTATTTAATTAAACCCATTCAACAACACTTAAGGTATAATTACCTCTGTTTTACAGATGAAAAAACTGAGGCACAGAGAGAAAATTTGAAGGTTCTTTTCCATATGGTATAGCTCAGGCCTTGGAATCATCTTGGATTTGAACGAGTAAAGGTGTTATTACAGTTTTCCTACCAGTGACTTAACCTCTTAGTCTCACTTGGCTGTTGCAAGGATAAAATGACAGGTAAAGAACATAGCACAGGCCCTCACGTGGTTCACATCTCTGGAGCCTTTACTGTTCTTAGACCCCTGCTGCACCTTCAGCTCACACGCAGCTCCAACGCTGGAGTCATCAGAGAAGTAGTGGGAAATGACTTTGTTTCTTACACTACGTCCCTCTTTCCCATAATCCTGGTTTCTTTTGTAAAATATGGCCCTTCTCTCATATTTTTGTTCTAAGGATAACGGCAGGCAAGATCAAGAATTTCCCTGAGGGATGAAAGTGATTCATTCTTCAGCTGTTCATTCAGTCCTTGGCCAGCTATTGCCTGAGTTAAGGAAGGAGACTCTCAGCAAGATAACGAAAGTCTAGGGCCCTTCAGGAACTGTCGGTGGTGAAAAAGTACAGCTGTGAAAGCTGCTTTGGAGTTGGCCCTGGCAAACAGACTATTGCTTTAAGAAATAAGATTATGGCTCCAATAACTGGTTCTTTGGAAGGGGCTAGAAAATTGGATCTTTTTGTTTCACACCCGAAGAATGTAGGCCTGCGGTATAAATGTTGAACCTATAGCCACACAGATTTCTTTAAGGACCAGGAACTAGAACAGCTTGGTGTCTCAACTTTACTGGGGGCAAGGCTAGGGAGGTAGGGGGTGGGGGATGGGATAGACTTGAAGGTTTTTGTTTTCTTAATGCAAAATAATTTATCCAATGTTTGATACCAGATAAGACTATAAGGGTCACATGTTCTTCCTTATGCCTATATACCATGTCCAGGTGAAATGCTCCAGGCTTCTGGCTCACTCTGACCCCAAGAAGGGCCTTCTAGGCCACGGCTGTAAAGACTACTTGTAACTCAGCGCCTTGCGGGTTTGGGCATTATGTAAACTTTTACAGACTTGCTGAAGGGGATGGTGCCCTCGATGCTGGTTTCCACCTGGGATGACATCTCACCGCCCTCAATCCAGGGGGATTTTGGAATGCGTGAACTGGAGTTGTAGGCCAGCAGCAGTCTCACTTCCACCTGGCACGGTTCTAGGAAGAAAAAGACAAAAATCCTCTGATGGGGCAACGCCTAGGAATTGGGATGAAATATCAAGTAAAAGCAACATCAAAGATAGAAGCAGTAGGGTTTCAAGAACATTTCTTCATCTGTCTGCATCCCTCCTTTCCCCCATCAGCATACAAAAACACTTTTCCAGCCTGAATGTTGTGAGGCTGTTCCTAAGCCTGCAGATGTACTGCTGCTTCTCTGCCACGGCTACCTCCTCCTCCCGTCTCTTGGGCTCCCAGCAGCTCAGAGCCATGCTGCTGAGATGTTCGGAGAGCAAGCTAAAAAGGCCTCTTCCACAGAGGCCTTCCAGCCTCAAGACAGAGGGTCACAAAGTACATGCATGTGGCCAATTCTTGTACCCAGATAATCATGCCTTTCTGCACAGCTGATCTCAGGCCTGAGGGCTACATGCACAGTGGACTCTACTGCATTAGCGGAGAGGAAGCCTTCCATTAAGGAAATAGTTCGGACAGAAAACTCTCACTACTGAACAGGAATATATTTCAGGGACCTAAAATCACGTCACTGAACCTTCCGTTCTTTCACAACATGACATTACAATACTGATCTGGTGTCTTCATGTGGCAGGCCCCAGCAAAAATAAATAAGACCTCCCTCAAATTGCTGTTTGGCTGAGGAGGCAGAGACAGTTGCAATGGAGCACAGTGCACACTTGAGTCCGTAAGAAGTACTGAGGAGGGAGCTCAGGAATGCTTTGGAATGGAACACCTGCTCTGTGCCAAGCACATAACTCCAAGAGTTCTTACCCTGCCACACCATGAAAGAAAAACTGTCACAATCCCAAAAAAGTCCCAAGACTCTGAGAGGTTCTAAGTGACTACCCAAATCCACACCAGTGACAGAATTTGAGCTTAGTTCATAAATTGAAGCAACTAATCTTTCTATTCACCATGTGACTTCCATAAAGAAGGGGGAGAGGATTTCAGAAAAACCTAAGGGCAAGTGCAGAGGCCAAGAACACCGCTAGCTTGGGTGTCCTCCTTGATTTTGTGTGACCGGGTAATCTCGTGAAAGGTGTAAGTATTAAAGATGAGCCCAAGGCTAAGAGGTTTACAGGGCAGGAATGAGGGCTGGATGGATCTAAATGAACAAGGGCAGAGGTCCCAGGACTTCTCAATGCCTTCCCAGATGTGTTCCTGGTTACTTCCAGACTTCTCCCTAGGGATCAGAATACAGACTAGATTGCTGTCCTCCAGGAAGGGAAAGGCTGGCAGGCAACCAGAGCAACCTAGCCAACCCCAGAGAGCAACCAACCTCAGCATCACCTTTTCACATGCGGCCTTTTACCAGCCTGGAGTGTATCTGTAATGAAACTAGCACTGCTTTCTGGTACTAGGCTCCAGTATCAGCTCTCCCACTATGCTCTCCTTTCTTGTCCTAGATGGCTATTGCCAACCCCTAAACCACAATCTAGCCCTGGCTCTCATAGCACTTTCAGGAGCCAAATACTGGTAAGGTCAGAGGACTAAACCCAGGTCAGAGGACTAAACTCCATCTGGTCATTATGCCTTTTCTCACCAGCACGTGGGAAGAGTGGCAATTCAAGCCACTGCCAGCAGCGGAAGGGAGCAGGGAGAAGAAACAAGAGGGAAAAGACAGTGGGAAAAAGAGACAAAAGATCATCTGGGACAAATCATGCAACCTATTTATCATGCTTGGAAGAATATGTCTTTATGAGGTATATATTATTACTCCAATCTTAAAGGAAAATGAGATAGAGAGGTTAAATAACTTTCTCAGGATCACACAGCAAGTAAGGCAGAATTTGGAAACTCGTCTATGTGACTAAAACCTTGCGACCTGGCAGCATTCTGTCTCCCAAAGGAGAGGCCCTTGGTAGGGAGCTGAGGGACTAGATGGAGGACCCCTTACCAATACCAGGCACCATCTCCTGGATTAGGAGGAAGAGGTGCTGGCACCTTCAGAATGAGAACACATTTTCACTTTAGTGTCCCAGGTCAGATGGGAGGATGGTACAGTGAAAAAAACAAGGGATTTAGGAGTTAGGAAATCTGTGTGCCAGCCCCAGTGCCATTACTATTCAGTTACATGGGCCTTCACTTATGCATCTACACAATTAAGAGCAGAATACTAATTCCCACCACAAAGTTGTCTAAGAATTAAATGAATTTTAATTGCAAATTTAAAATCCTATATTCAGTTTTCATTATTTGTTGAGCACCTACTCCATCTCAGGCACTAGGGACACAGAGGTTAAAGATGACGAGCAAGTTCCCTGTTCTCAAGGAGCCTACATTCTAATTGGAGAGAAAGTCAATAAACAAATGAGAAAACATCTGACACTAATAAGTGCTGAGCAGAGAATTAAAATAGATATTTGTAATTGTGACTAGGTAGCAACCTCTCAGAGGAGGTGATCCTGGATGAATTACAATTCTTCAGGTTCAGGACAGCCCGAATTGTAGGCCTGGTTCAGGCAATGACATGCTGTGTGACCAGGGGCAAGTCAATATGCCCCTCAAAACCTTTCAAGCTCTTCTGAGCTCTAACATGTTGTTTTGCTTCCCTCAGTCTTAACCCTGTAAAACAACCCCGTCCCACAGCATTTCCTTCCCTTCACCACAAGAGATTAAAATAAGGAACTCTACGTTTCTGTGGACTTGCACTGTGGCAAACAGTGCAGAACATTCCAGGCAGCAAGGATATGGATTGAGGGACACTCAGGGAGGCAGATTCTCTGTACAAGCATTGCTGGATCTGCTCCCTCAATTTTGCCAGGCCCGCTGGACCCCCGAAGGGGCTGCCCTGACACTCAACAGCACCACTTCCTCTTTGTGAAAACTTTATAAAGTCATCTATACCTGCCTAACACCCTTGACAGAGGAAAACCATTAATAATGGCAATAAACAGTTACTCATGTATTCAAAAATACAGTGAAATAAAATTCCAGAAGGCGTCCACCTATTTCTAAAATAAACCAGATTTGGTGGTATTGAACACCTTCTCCAGTAACAACCATGCTTCTGAATCACCTTCAATGACTTAGGCAACACCACCGAGGCCAATTCTCTCCCACATTTTAGGTTCTGCAGACTGAGTCTTTTTCAGTTTCCAAAGCAGCCTTACAGGCTTTGGAAGTGTAATGCCATTGCACTTGTATTCTCTCGTTTTATTCTTTACAAATGAAAGAAAAATACTTATGTAACCTCCATGTCTTTTCTCAAATTATCAAGGTTCTTCTCAGTTGCTGTATGGGAGGGTAAAATAGGAATAGATCACCTTACTTTGCATTATCGCACAAACCAGCCCATGTGGGAAGGGAAGGCAAGAACAGTTGTCATTTTACTTGTTCTGGGGGAATGAACTGTATTGTTCATATACAAAAAAGAGTGATTTTAAATTTCTGGTAAGAAATATAAAACTTTAATTTCCAGACAGAATAGTCCTCAGAATTAAGTAGTAAAGAATTGTTATCTTAATTTGAAAGGTGAGGAAACAGATTCAGAAGGGAGAGTAGCTTGTCCAAGTGTACACAGCAAGTCAGTGGCAGTGTTAGGATAAGAAAATAGTCTCCTGGTGTCCAGCCCACAGTTCTTTCAATGAGACTCCATTCTACTGCTTTCAGGCTCCTTAAGAATCAAGTTCAACCCTCAGCAGGCCTGGTTCAATCACGTATTTTTCAAACTACAAAAAAAAAAAAGCCTTGGCCCACTGACTCTTTACCTGTCCAGGCAGTGTGGGAGAGGTACACCTGAGTGATAAGCCGGTGCCGCCCTGGGCCGGGATTCCGAAAGTCTGCCGGCTTAGGGTGGATCATCTGAGCTTGGCCATCTGGATATGAGACCTAAGAGGTGACAGCAATGAGAAAAAGAGGCAGAAGAGCCATGAGCTTTTAACAGAATTGCTGGTGACATCTGCTGTGAACCCCAAAACAGGAGGAAAAGAAGACACTACCCTTCATACAAAACTGCTCCTGGAGGGGAGGACAACACTGTCGAAATCTCTCTACCCCCTCCCCAGTACAAAGCAGTATGTGATAAATGTTTCCTGAATTCATGGTGAATGAGGGACAGGAATAAAGTGCCTCTATTAAGTACATGGATAGGTTAAAATATTAATCCTGATGTGAAAAGCCTTCTCAGACACCCCCATCAGGATGACTCTCCTTCCTCTGGCTCCAAATCATATCATGGCCCAGGATCCATCACCAACTACCAAGGATTAAGAATAATTCTGTAACTCTCCACTAGATCATAAGCAGCTAGGAAGCTGTTTATCTGTCTCTTTCTACAGAGACAGTGCTCAGTGCTCAAATCCCTGGCCAGTTCTTCAAATCTTACAAGCTGCCAAAGAGCTCTCCTCAACACCCAAGGGGACCTCACAGCTATCTGTGTAGAGGGCCTATTATTATATACTGCACAGTGTACAAATGAGCTAAATGAACAAATGAAGCATATCCTACAAACACATAGGTCCTGGGCTATGGGAATACACTGATAGGGGTAAAGTAGGGACCACACAGGTCTTTCAAGTTTGAAACTCTGGGGAGGCATGTCTCAGCCCACCTGCCCCATAATCTCATCTGTCCGGAAGTGTTGGGGCATGGTAGCTGAACTGGACAATGCTTTCCTACTGTCAGAGCTGTCCCATGACTAAGCAGCGAGTTCCCCATCTCCCAGCCTGCAGAGGTATCTAAACAGTCTGACCATGCATGTAGTAGAGCTACCCTGAAGGTAATCTTTCAGTAGAGTGTAGCAGGTGATCCTTAAATAATCTATACCTGCAATCTCATTTATGCTCAATTGGTCAGCGAACTTTTTCCAGGGACAATGTGAAACAGGGGTTCTCAACCCGGGCTGCACGTTAGAATCACCTATGAGCTCTTAAATCAAAAATACTGGTAGTGAAATGCCCACGGTCACGAGACCCCTCCACAAGACCACCAGAGACAAGAGTCAAAGCCAAACGGCAAGGGTCATTTATTGCAGGTTCGAACCTGGACCTCCGCGCACTCGTTGCCGGTGACGCTAAGAGGTCCCGATGGAGTTTAGTACAGCTCTTTTATAGACAGGTACAAACAAGCTCGCGACCTTCAGGGGTGGGGGGTACTGATTGGCTAACTTTTAAACAAAGACATTAGTCACTGATTGGTTAACTTTTAAACAAAGACACTAGTCACCGTCTGATTGGTTGGATGGTTGCAAAAGGGGGTTCAGCAAGCATAGTTACAGAAGCGAGAGCGGCTGGTTAAGTTTCGGTTTCCTGAGGCTTTGTTTTTCAATTAGGAATACTTAAGATGGGGCCATAGTTACAAACAGTACAAACAGGAAGATCGATGCAATCCTAGCAGCACTACGGCCTAATGGCAGGGCATTAATTCAGTCCTATTTCTACCAAAGTAGAACATAGCCCTTCAGTAGTCATGGGCCCTACTCTCAGGATTCTGATTTAACTGGTGTAGGCTGAGGCCCCGTGCATCAGTACTTTTTAACACTTTCTGTATAATTCTAAAGTGCAGCTAGGGTGGAGAACCACTAACTTTGGGGCTGAGTAATAAAACATTGCCCACCACATCAGTAAACAAAGGATTTTGGGCCCTCAGCAACCGCAGCCGCCCTCCAGCAGTGAGCCCTGAGGGAACTGAGGAAGGAAACAAGGAATGACCGCAGTCATCAGACTGCAGCCACCCTGAACTGTGCAGCTTGAGGAAACTCGGAAAGAGGAAACACAGGATACTGGCCCCAGAGAGCTGAGGTGCATATCAAAGGAATGATTTCAATGAGTCCAGACTCTTGCATCTTCCCTTATGTAGAAAAGTGCCAAATTCCTTAACTTGAGATATCTAGTTTTCTTTTATTAACAGTAGTCTTTTGTTCCGGCTACCTGGTGGTGTTGCAAAAACTCCTATATATCCTGGTTTCCCCCTTCCTCTTTGGAACAGTTTTCTCAGCATTTATCTGAGATGCTGTCTCCCAGGCTTGCGACAATCTATACCTGCAATCTAAGAACATCTGCCAAAAAAAACGTAACTCTCAAATTCTACGTTGTGCATTTTTTTTCGGTAGACAGGGGAAAACAAACCAACAAACAAAAAACTGCCGTCCAATAAAACTGCAGCTCAGAGTTAGTTCTCTGTAGGTCTCATGATTTCTAATAATTCCTGCTGGGAAGCCAGAAGATTTTTTTCCTCTACTGTCACCATAGGTAAATATTAACCGTCTTCAGGGCCTGATTCATCCTGACTCTCTTCCAGGAAGCCGACCCTGCCTGCCCCAGGCTATTTTTCTGTACTTACTGCAGGTGCTTGCATCCCTAACTTTTATTCATATTCCTTCTGCTTGGAATACCTCTATCCTTTGCTCTTAATCATCCTTTATCTCATCCATGTAACAGTATCTCCACAAAGTCTTTCTCTTCCTTAGTCACACTCTACAAATTAAGGGCTTCTCCATAGTATTCTTTATTTTATATATATATATATATATATATATATATATATATATATATACACACACACACACACACATATATGTATATATACACACACATGTATATGTGCGTGTGTATATATATATATATATATATATTTTTTTTTTTAAGTATATTGCAGAATGTTTTTATAGTAGCCAAAACTGGAAATAACCCTGTAGGGGAGAAAAATTAATTTCCCCTCTACCCTTCTTGGTTCTTGGCTGAGACCCTGCTATAATAAAAGGCAGATTAACAGGAGAAAAACAAATAGAAGTTAATAACAAATATGTCTCCTCTATATAAGGAAGAGACCTAGGAAAACTGAGTAACTCCCTGAAACTAACCAAGCCATCACCTTAAATACCATATTCAGCTAAAAACAAAAGAAAGATGTTGAAGAGGAAGGGAGCCTGTTATGAGAGGTTATCAGGTAAAACACAATAATCAAGGGTACGAGTGTTATGCAAATTTAAGTTGGCATAGTCTTCACTGATGAATTTCTAGAGATTTAGTCTTGCTTCCCTTTCTGGTACCGAGAGGAAGATACCTTACAAATGGAGATTTCCCTTATAAATGTAAATTTCCCTCACAAAAGGGCAATTCTACTCTGTTACCAGTCTACAGCCTCTCAAAAATAATCATTCCAAAATAATCCTTAGGCCAAAAAGGCTTATTTTGGGGTGGTGTATTATGTTCCCCTTCATTCCTGCCTTTGAAACTTCTAAGAAGCTTCACAATCCAGAAGCTAAGTCGGTAGATCGGTCCACTATCTCACTGAACCAGTCTCTTAGTCTTTCTTTTTTTTTTTTTTATTTAATCTTTATTTTCTTTATTTATTTCGTTGGTTGGTTGGTTGGTTGTGCTGGGTCTTAGTTGCGGCTCGCGGGCTCCTTAGTTGCCATACGTGGGCTCCTTATGTAACAGAGAAGAGCCAAATCTGGCTACATGTTGGACCTGTTTCTTTTACTTTAACCTTTGCTTTCCTGCTGTTGTTCACTAAAAGGATACTGTCTATACATAACGCCCTGCCTCGGGGAACCCTGTCCCTCTGCTTGAATGTTAAACCAAAGTGCCTTTGTTGGGGGAAGCATCCTGACCCTGTCCACCTGTGGGTGACTGCAAGAAAGAAGAAATTAACACATCCCCTCCCTGAGGCTAGCCATTCCAGGGGACATTTGCAAAACTTATGGCCTTTTTACTTTACTTCCTCACCTCCTCCCCCTCTCTGTTCTATAAAAGAAACTGGCATCCAAACCCAGGTAAGATGGTTTTTCAGAGACACTAGTGTGCCATATTCTTGGTCTGCCGGCTTTCCGAATAAAGTCGTATTCCTTGTCTCAACACCTCATCTCCCGATTCACTGGCCTGTAGTGCAGTGAGCAGAGCGAGCTTGAACTCAGTAACACTTAGTTGCGGCAGGCGGGCTCCTTGGTTGCGGCAAGCGGCTCCCTAGTTGAGGCACGTGAACTCTTAGTTGCGGCATGCATGTGGGATCTAGTTCCCTGACCAGGGATCAAACGCGGGCCCCCTGCATTGGGAGCGCGGAGTCTTATCCACTGCACCACCAGGGAAGTCCCAGTCTCTTAGTCTTGAGAATAGGTCAGGTTATTTAAAAAGTTAGGTCTCATTTCAGGAGGCAGTGTTGCAAGTGGCTCCCAAAGTTAGATCTATGTTGTGTGAGCAATCAGGATTTAATAAGAGGCCATAACATTCTTAATTCATCCTGTGCCTGTTGGAACTGATGACTGAACTTCTGTTTGACAACTGCCTGTCCATTTGTCTGTCTCTCACTGAAACTAAGCATCCTCAGGGCACGAATTCTGACATGCTTGCCTAGCACTTAGCATGTGCAATAGAGTAAGCATGGATGGATGGAAGGGAGGGAGGGAGGGGGTGTAAATGGGTAGGACTCTTAGTGGGGCTTAACTACTGACTGTTAAATTGCTTTGTGTCTATACTGCATCTCTCCTGTCTCTCTAGTACATCTATCTAACTTGGAAAGAATACTCCCTAGTGACTACTTTTTCCCACCCATAAACTGTATTCACCAAGCTGACCCACCTACAACTGGAAAAGGACTTATTACAGTTTGCTTATAGCCCTGAAAAGACCAAGTCTTAACTTCACATTATAAGAATAGAAGCGGCCCTGTCATTTAGTGAACCCTTACTGAGGACCAGGAACTTTATACACATCACTTCATTTCAATGTCAACTATTCCTATTTGTCAGTTGCAGAATCTAAGGTTCAGAGTTTAAAGTTAACTTCCTCCAGACCATACTCAGCAGTAGAGCTGGGATTCACGCCCAGGCTCTTGTCCATAAAAACTTATCTCTTCTTTCTCCCCAGTTTCTGTCCCTCAGGTAGAGATTACAGGGGTGCTAAAGTTAAAAGTTCCAACACAAAGTCAGTTTAGAAGCTCCATGGGAACCAAAACCTGACAGACCTGGACCTTCACAGTGCTCTGAGGATCCTGAACATGTTCCAGGGTTGCATCGACATCCAGGGCCACCACCAACCCAGAGGTAAACCGCAAAGGGTTGTCTGATTCACCCGCTGGCTCAATAATGGTGGCTGAGGCTTTGTGGATCTGTAAGCAAGAAGAAAATACGATTCTAAAGCCAGGTCATCTCTGGGTAACAAAACATGATCCTTGCCTTTCTGTCTCCTTATCTAATGGGTGGACGCATGTTAGTCAATCAGAGGAAAGGCCCTAACCCAGCTCCTCCACTGGTCAAAGATCACCAAGATGAGCAGTTTTGGATGCTCTCTGGATGGATTTCACCTGAAGGGGTATGACACAGACACTGACCTGCTCTGGAAGGGGGAGGTGTAGGAAGGTACTCTGCCGCAGCATGGTATGTAGAATTTTGACCACTTCTGCAGGTTTGGATGTCATAAGTCGGGGCATGAGGTCAAGAAGTTTGTCCACAAAGCTGTCCTGCAGGTGGGGCAGATCAGCGATGAAACACCTGAAGGAACAAACAGAAGCAACTATGCATTCATTCACCACAGGCTGAGCCCCAAACTTCTGCCAAGCCCTGAGGTAGGAAAAGTGATGAACTGGAGGAGTTCATGGTTACCGAGGAAAGCCATGCACCTATGTAATTATGCTGTAGTGACATGACCATCATAATAGCCTTGCTTATTAAATATCTACATATGCCAGGCATCCTCTTAAGTGTTTTACACTATCTTATTTAATCCTCCCAGTAGTCCTGTGCATTGTTAGAATTATTATTGTCATATTACAGATTCATTAATTAATATAACAAATATGTCTTTAGGTCTTACCAAGTACTATTCTAGACACTGGGGATATTATACTGAGCAAAAGAGAAGAAAAAGCCTGTCTTAATGGAGCATCACTGATAGGAACATTGAGATTCAGAGAGGATAATGTTGTACTGAGGCTTAAAAAAAGTTAAGTAACTTACTCCCAGCTCTGAATGATTCCACAGAACTCTGCTTTGTAGAAGGAGATAGTCAAAATCTATTTCACTGAGGTGATATCAGTATAGGGACTCAGAGGCTGAATTAAGAAAGAATGTGCAGCCCTTAACAACAGATCCTCATCTGTGGCAAATCAGAGCTGTCATCTTTCCAAAAATCTCTCCAACCCAACTGTGCAAAAACAAGACTCTCCACCTTAAAGAATCTAAAACCATGTCTAACTAAATCAGTTTGCTGTATACCAGAAACATATACAACATTGTAAACCAACTATACTTCAATTAAAAAAAAAAATCTAAAACCAAAAGTAAGGCATGGACTTCGTAGAGATTTGAAGTCAGGATCTAAAGAGTCAAGCTAGATTGTATCATTTACTAGAGAGCAGCTCCTATTGGTGAGGAGTAGTATTGCAACTCAGCCCTATAGGAAGCCATCATTACCCAAATGAAAAAAGCCTGAAAAGTGTAGAGTCATACAAACCTGTAGAGTCAGGTTTGGTAAAGTTCATGGGGGTAGAAGCAAGGATTGAAAAAATGAAATATTAGACTTAATAAATATTAGATTTTAAAATCCTATAAATGCCTTCTTCCCAGTATTATATCACCAGCATACCACAGGTCACAGTCAAGGTCATTACCTCGACCCCCACTGTTTCACCAACCCTTCCACTCATCGACTGCATATGTTTTAGCTGATTTACTTCATAATGAATCCTGAGAAAACATATCTATGCTACAAAATAAAAGCTACCTATAGAACGATGGAACAATTTTTGTAGATTAGACAGAAATATGCAAGTTTAAGATCAATGGTGAAGAAAAATAGACAAGTTGTGATTTTTCAACAAGAGTTTGAGTTTTCTCACATAATATTTGTCTTTTTCTGGCCCAGCTGAGTGCTGAATCAAAAAAATTCCTAACGTTTTTATTATTATGTTGTATGTTTAGCTAACCTAAGAAGTTTATATACCAGTAAAGAAAATACAGTTATCTCTCAGTATCTGTGGTGGATTGGTTCCAGGACCCCTTGCAAATACCAAAATCCACGGATGCTCAAGTCCTTTATATAAAATGGAATAATACAGTCGAACCCTCCGTATCCATGAATGCAGAACCCATGGATACTGAGAGCCACCTGTATACAAATTAGGGCACACTGCATGTATCATAACAGCTTGGCTACATGGGCTAAACCAAAGATTCTGGCTTGTGATTGCTCTTCTTTCCCTGTAAGTATGATCTTTACATAACCAAGATTTAATAAGCTAGAAGGTGATGAAATACTTACCTCTGAAAAAAGTCTACTTCCTGTAAAAATTTTTCACACATCCCAAATAAGGGGTCAACTCTGTAGAAAAGAAAAAACAACAAAACAAAGAAAAACCCATGTAATTTGCTTGTGAAATCTGAGAACTGAGGAGTAAAGACCAAAGTTCCAGAAACCTGAGCCCACAAGAAAAGACGATGAGCATATTATACTATAAAAATTATCTGTAAGAGAAACAGAGGACTCCTAATGGACCTAGGGGGAAATATTTGCCAGGATCCCAAGACCTAATTAAAACACTGCAGTGCCCATTAGGCTCAATGTACATTCAAAATCAAAGACTATCACAGGCCACACTTGGCACCAGATTCAGTAAGGATATAGGACAGAAGCACAGCTTACAGGCAGTGCAATGTCATATTCCTCCTCTGCAGGAGTCCTTGCAGCAGCCCATTCAACCATCTACATAGCTGTCTGGGAGCTCTGACCTTGCCACTGACAGTTCAGGTTCAAGGAGATGAGATCTACATCAGGTGAATGTGGAGACCATCTTCACTTAGAAGCCTCATGCTCCATAGGTGCTAATATCTCTTGAAGTAATCCAAAGGCATACCTTCCAGGGTCCCCACAGGGATATGCTCAGTTACAAGAATCACTGCATTCAATGAAGCCCAAAGCTATGGTGTCTGCATTAGGTAATTATAGTTCACTGATAGTTCCTTCTAGTGTACATGTAATTTTCTCAGAGATCATTTTTACCATAGCAGTGTCACCTAGTAATAGAGTTGATGCGATCAGCTTACCAGGGAATAGATCTGGAAACCAAAGGTCAAATTTTCATGCAGAAGGGGAAAAAGTTTTGTTACTACTTTGCACACAGACACAGACTATATGCTTTCTTCTCTATCTTGGCTTCTTTGGTCAAGTAGTACTTAGAGTATTTCATTTCTGTAAAAACTTAAATGTATACCTAGATAAGCCAGGCGACATGCCAGGCCAATATAACTTACTAATCACACAACAGATTTTTCCTTTGATCTTTGTGCATTTTATTTATTATAATTTCTGCAGGGAATGTTCCACTCATTTTCATTAATATATTATTAATTGAAGGAGTAAAGTTCCAGTGAAGAAAAAAAACAAATACTCTTTCCTTATATAAAAACATGTAAGAGAATGGTATCAAGGTTCTTAATAACCGAGTCAAGTTTTTCTACTAAACCGTAAGCTCCATGAGAGTAGGGACTTTGTACCATTCATCATGTATTTCCTGACACAAGCAGCTATGCAATAAATATTTGTTGAATGGATAAATGATAAACGGCAGATGGAAATGTACTGTACAACCAACATTAATTTGAATTATTTTCCTAAAAAGCAGGTAGCACTTGAAACTTTCTTAACTCTGACAAACTACTAGAAGTGGAACTGAAATTTGCTGCTGAGGTTAACCAACCAAAGATCACCTAGGATGAGAGGGCTGGAAGGGAGAACTCCAGCTAAGCAGAGACTGAAATGAAAGCAATTTGGCCAAGTAGCACCTTTTTTGGCTTGCTCACGTACAACCAACTTGGAGAATTTCCAAGCAGTAAAATACAAAAAGATTTGGGAACTCTTCCCCAACCCCCAAGCAGAGTAGGTAGCCTCACCTACATGGTACGTACACGAAGTAGGCCTCTAGCACTAAGAACCCCCACTTTCAATGTAAGAGTGAGGCCCACTAGGGGAAACCAAACATTGACCTATAACTGTTGGGGAAGCCTATACCAGTTACCAATTTAAACTAGTCTAAACTTTCACTTATAAGTATTCAAAGACAATGAAAAATTATTAGATGTTATAAGGATGATAAGGAGCTGTAAAGGAGACCAAGCAGACCTCAGTGAGGTAATGTCAAGGGAAGAAAGCACAGAAAGCTTTTTTTAAAATTCTAATAAACATCCTGATTAAGATTTAAGAGGAGATTTGAAAGGATATCGCATTGATAAAGTGAGAAAAACTGCTACAAAAAAGGTACACAGAAGAAAGCACACTTGGAAATAATAATAATGAAATCAACTCAACAATTGAAGAACACTAGGATGAAAAATGATGAAAACTGGAATGGTAAATTAAAAGAGTACGTTGAGGAATTTACTCAGAATATAAAGTAGAAAAAGAAACTGAAATTGTGAGAGAAAAGATAAGATATAGGGAAAATAGATCCAGAAGATACAATATCTAGTATGGCAGACTGGAGTGGATGGAAGAAGTAGTAATTAAAGAAATAATAGAGGGAAAAAATCCCTGGGATAAAACAGAGCTGAGACTTCGAAGTCCCATTAAAAGTCAGTAAGAATAATGAAAGGAAACACATAACTAGACATATCCTGATGAAATTTCTGAAGTCTAAAAAGAAAAAGAAAAGTTTACAGCTTTGAGCCATGAAAAATAAGCTAACTACAAAGGAAAGAGAACCAGACAGACATCCTAACTGTAACATTAAATACTAAAAGGTAACATAGCAATATTAACAGAGTTCTGAAAGAATTCCAATTATGTATGAGAGCAAAAGAAAGGCAGTTTTAGCTATGCGAAGTCTCAATGAATATGCTACTTATATACTTACTCTGAGAAACAATACTAGCGAATGTGTTCCAGTCAGATAAATGGTGAATTAGAACAAGGAATTTTAAAAGGCAATTGTGATACAAAAAGAACAGTGGTGGGTAAGCTGGAGCTAAATTATTTTGATAATGTACTTATAAAGACTAATGTTATTTTAAGAAAGAATTCTTAAAGTAAGAGATACGTTAAAAAGCATAATCCAATATATTGTACAGCACAGGGAATTATAGCCATTATCTTATAATAACTTTTAATGGAGTATAATCTGTAAAAATACTGAATCACTATGCTGTACACCTGAAACTAATATTGTATACCAACTATACTTCAATTTAAAAAAAGAACAATCTGAGGGCTTCCCTGGTGGCGCAGTGGTTGAGAGTCCGCCTGCCGATGCAGGGGACACAGGTTCGCGCCCCAGTCCGGGAGGATCCCGCATGCCGTGGAGCGGCTGGGCCCATGAGCCATGGCCGCTGGGCCGGCGAGTCCAGGGCCTGTGCTCTGCAGCGGGAGGGGCCACAGCAGTGAGAGGCCCGCGTACCACACACACAAAAAAAAGAACAATCTGAAACTAAATTCTAAATTATTTAACAGCATGAAACAATCAAATAAAAATACACTAAAACTTTCATTTTGATTAGATATGGTCTTGATAGAGATGATCATAAATTCTATTTTTTAATGCTGAAAAATATAAGGTCAATCTGTTTATTAAAAATATAAGGGTAGGGATTCCCTGGTGGCGCAGTGGTTAAGAATCCACCAGCCAGTGTAGGGGACACAGGTTCGAGCCCTGGTCCGGGAAGGTCCCACATGTCGTGGAGCAACTACACCCGTGCGCCACAACTACTGAGCCTGTGCTCTAGAGCCCGTGCTCTGCAACAAAGAGAAGCCACTGCAATGAGAAGCCCGTGCACCGCAACGAACAGTAGCCCCCGCTCGCTGCAAAAAGAAAGCCCGTGCACAGCAACAAGGACCCAACACAGCCAAAAATAAAAAAAAATTTATATATATATATATGAGTAAAAATACTATTTATACAACTAAAATGAGCTAACATTTGTCAAGTGTTTACTCTTAATGTGTCAGGCAGTATTTTAAGGGCTTTACATATAATAATTCAATAAGCCTTACAATAACCCTATGACAGAGAGGCAAGTACTATTATTATCCCAGTTTAACTTATGGGAAATAAACTGAGACAGAAGTTCTTAAGTAACTTGTCCAAGGTCACTAAGTTTACAAATGGTGGAGTCAAGATCTGAATCAAATCAATGAGGCACCCCAGCCCTCTTAATCATTATGTTCTACTGCCTCTCACTTGAATAGGTTAAAATTAGGGTACAGAACTTTCAAACCCCTGGAAGAAGAAAGAAACAAAACAATAAAAAATTTCCAGCAAAAATCAAGGAAAAAGAAAAAGAAGCAGGTATGCATACAAATGGAAAATATAAAATAATATAGCATGAGTAAACACCAAATATATTGGAATCTTTATACAATGACATGGAAATACGAAATATTATATTGTTGGATGAAATGAAAATATGGCAGAACAGCCAAGTATATTATGATTCGATTTACGCTAATACACGCATTTATAATCTACACTTTTAGTCATTTGTTTTACAAGGGGTAGATTACCAGAGAACAGAATGTTCACTTAATCTGCAATATTTAAAGTTTTACAGTAATCATACATAAACTGAAAAAGATATTTATTTTCTTTAAATAAAAATGCGTAGGGCTTCCCTGGTGGCACAGTGGTTGAGAGTCCGCCTGCCGACGCAGGGGACACGGGTTCATGCCCCGGTCCGGGAAGATCCCACATGCCGCGGAGCGGCTGGGCCCGTGAGCCATGGCCGCTGAGCCTGTGAGTCTGGAGCCTGTGCTCCGCAACGGGAGAGGCCACAACAGTGAGAGGCCCACGTACCGCAAAAAAAAAAAAAAAAAAAAAAAAAATGTAGATGCCAGCACAAGCACCTATCTTTTCTCAGCTGTGACTGGCACATAGCAGGAATTAAACATTTTTTAAATGAATGTATGGCTATCTCTAAGATTAAATCACTACCTGAGTTTATCAGGTCACTATCAAGATAAGCAAAGAAATAAAATAATACAATGTTCCTTTTAATGTATTTTTCAGTGCTTACTTAAACACTCATATTTATTTCTCTACACTATTTTTAGGCTGACACAACTGGTGGACTGAGCATCAAATGTGTCTCCTGTCTGATAACGAGTTTCCTAAGTACTATATTACATTAAATCCGTGGTGCCATTATTCTTAAGATGCACCTTTATTTTATGAAACACCAAGAAACAAAAACACTTTCAAACTACGGCACACCATCAAAATATCTGATTTCAGAGAAGTAAAATTTCTAAATGTGCATTTTAGAATCAATGAAATATAGCAATTCTCATTATCAGAAAGTCTAACAGCTACAATTATAATGAGCTCTTACTATGTACTAAGTACCACGCTAAGTGCTTTTACATGTATTATCCCATTCATTTTTCATAGAAACCCCATGAGATAGATGCTGTCATGGTTCTCATTTTACAAACAGGAAAACAAGGCACAGAGAGGCTAAAAAAAACCTGTCTGTAATCAAACAACAAGTAGAGAGTCAGGATTTGAACAAAGTAGTCTCACAGCACCATACATTCTCATAATTTGTCTTTACTGCCTAAGGTAGAGCACTAGTCCCGTCAGAAGAGAAAAAAAGTGGTTCTGGCACTATATTCTTAAAGAAATCTATCAAGGACTATACAGAATGCCTTGTTGCCAGATGAAGCCCTATGTTGTGTTGTAGGCAATGGAGAGCCACCATAGGGTTTTTCCAGGGATCTAATCTGATCCAAGAATGTAACTTGGAATAGCTGAAAAAATGAAGAGCTTGTAGGTAGTCTTTCCTAAATATTATTTCACGCATCATTAACCTTGGTGAGATCTCTGAATGCAGCTGTAAGTGTCTTTAAAAGGACTCAGCCACCCTTTTTCACCAACCACACATCTTACCCTCGAGCAGTCCGTGCTGTTACTATAAGTTGCAAGGCTTTGGCCTGCAGCCTCATGTGATGGATAATCACCACCTGCTTGTTCTCCACGCCACTATACATGAACTCCATTTTGTAGGTTTCTTCCATGATCTATAAGGAAAAGGTAAGTAATAAGCAGATTATAGTCTTACTTAAGAGCAAAGAGCAGCACAGGATTCTAAGTGAAACCAGATCTGCACAGAGTGCTTTTTTTAATGCCTATGTTTTAATTCTGAACTGAGATTTTTAAGTGCCTATGTTGAGAGAAACTAGTGTAATTTGAGAGAAATTAATATACATGTTGAGAGAATAAATTATTTTGTCAATTAAAAAAACAAACTTCCATCTGGTAATATCATCTTAGTTGATGATATAAAGATATGAAAGTTTAAACACTGATAAAACTGTAAGGCACTGCTTGTAACTAAAGCAAATTCACTGTGATGTGGTGGCAAATGAATACGTATGGAAACGTAATCCTCAGGAAAAGTCCTCAAGAATTTAGTATTAGGAACCACTGACCACCTGTTAGCCATCCAGACTGTTCTATGGGCCTGGTCTCTCAGAGAGATTTTAGGGAGGGAATCAGTGCAGAAAACAATGTCAGTGACCTCAGCTCAAGTCCAGTGCATCTTAAGTTCTCGCTCTGTTCTATCCAAGTCAGCGACTCCCCCCCAATGATGCTTCTCTTTCCCTTCCCTTTCTTCAATGGGAGGCAAGCAATGATGGCAGGCAATGATGCTTGCCTCCCATTGAAGGCTTTGGAGTCAGAGCCCTGTCAGCTGTCTTCTACAACTGACAGTAAGATAAGTTTCCTAATTACATGGTGCCTCAGTTTCCCTATCTGTAAATGCAGAAGAAACAGCACGAACATCATAAAATTTAAAGGATTAAATGGGGTATGGAAGGTGCTTAGCACAGTAACTGTCACATAGCAATGGTAATTCCTTTCTCTTTCTTCCAGACTACTGCTCCCTGTCCCATCCCTCCCAACATGGCCCATTGGTGTTCTGTTGTCATTAAGTTCTACTCCCCTACAATAAGCCACATGGCAGGTCTGAGAGGGAGTCTAGATTAGATGAGAGATGAAGCAGAGTAGTGGAAAGAAAACAGACTCTGGGTATCAGAGTACCTGAGCTCAAGTTCCTGACTTACTACCTATAGCTCTACGAATATAACCTTGCTGAGCGTTGTTTCATCTGTAAAATGGACTTAATACTTATTCCAACCTAATGGGATTATTACGAGGGCTAATTAAAATACACTTGAAATCATTTAGTGAACTGTAATGTAACAATCATAGTCACCATCATTATCTTCCTACTGGGTTGTAATTAGTCATATACAGACTTACTATTGGGAAGACATGACCCAGAAGAGTTCACCAAATCACAATACCCAAGAATGAAGGGAAACTGCTCAAAACTAGAAAGAAATAAACTTAAGGCAAGTAAAATTAAATGCTACTTAATGAACTGAGGAGGAAAACACAGACCTTTAAATATTCAAGAGATGGTTAAAGAAAAGAGAGAGAAAGAGAGATGGTACAGGCTAAAAATATAACCACCTCAAAATGAGTTCAGCTACATTTTCAGACGAAAGATTCATGATAGTATTTATTGGATTTTAGTATATCTGAAATACAAACTAATAATATTTTAGAACACAAAAGAAATCTTAGAAATCAGGGAGGTTAAGTAACCTGCTCAACACCACCCAACAAATTAGAGGCAGACATGGGAACAGAACCCAAGTCCCCAGACTCTAAAGCCAGTGCTGTGTCCCCTAATTATGCTGCTTCTCGTATCACTAACTTCTGACACAGGCTGAAAATGGGGAGGCCACAGCAGAGCCTTGTGAACGCCTCTGACTCTTAGACAATGCAATTTCTGGACAGAGATCTGGACAGAGATCCACCTGAGGAGAAGGTCTCAATAAGCTTACCTGTTTTGCTGCTGCTGAGGCCAAATCACTCTGCTTCAAATACAAAGGGGCAGCCACATTCCACAGCTTTTCCTGCAAGGCCTAACAAATCAGGAGAGGACAGAACACACAGGTCAAAAAGACTGCCATATAATTTGAGACTTAAGTGTCTGTTTTGCTTTGAAAATTTACCGTGATCAAGACTTCCTCTCATTCTTATTCTTTTAGGCCAGTAAGTCCTACCTATTATGGACAGAGAGGAGACCAATGATTTGGGCCAAATGAACTCCTCCCCATTCAATTCTTGGCCCAAAGACCCTATGTTCCAGACCAGAGCTTGCAAGCAGAGTGCAGGAGCCATGAAGGCCTCACCAAGAATGCCCAGGCAAGCCAGGCTTCTGAGGCTCTGGGACCTCCTTGATCCCAGAGTCACTGGACTAACCAGACTGCCTAGACCCTTCTTCCCTGACTTAGTTCCTTTTTCTTTGCTCCATGCTCTCTATCCTTTGAACAGCCCCATCACCTTACCAACATACTCAAACAAGAAATCAAGAAGCTTTCCTAGATTCCTCCCTCTCTCAATCTCTGCACATTCAAAACTATCACTTAGAGCCATGGATTTTACCTTCCATCTCCCTCCTCGCCTATCCATCCATACGGCCATCTCATCTAAACCTCTGCTATAGTCTCTTATTTTCACAGCCCTTCTTGATTACAGACATAATGACATTACAGAAAACCTAGACTAACACTATACAACATAAATATAACACAAGCCGTGTATGTAATTTTACACTTTATAGTAGCCACATCTTTAAAAGTAAAAAGAAACAGGTGAAATTAATTTTAATATAGTTTATTTAACCCAGTATAGATATTATTTCACTATGCAATCAATATTTTTTAAATTATTAATGAGATAGTTTACATTTTTTTCATACTAAGTCTAAGAAATACAGTGTGTATTTTACACTTACAGTACATCTCAATATGAACATTTATTTACTTATTTTTATAAATTTATTTATTTATTTATCTGTGGCTGCATTGGGTCTTCGTTGATGGGCACGGGCTTTCTCTAGTTGCGGCGAGCGGGGCTACTCTTCCTTGCGGTGCATGGGCTTCTCACTGCGGTGGCTTCTCTTGTTGCGAAGCACGGGCTCTAGGCGGGTGGGATTCAGTAGTTGTGCCATTTGGGCTCAGTAGTTGTGGCTCGTGCGCTCTAGAGCGCAGGCTCAGTAGTTGTGGTGCATGGGCTTAGTTGCTCCGCGGCACGTGGGATCTTCCCAGACCAGGGATCGAACCCGTGTCCCTGCATTGGCAGGCGGATTCTTAACCACTGCACCACCAGGGAAGTCCTCAACATGAACATTTAAAGTGCTCAATGGTCACACATACCTAGTGACTACTGTATTTGACAGTGGCAGGTCTAGACTATAGATATAGAAATTGTTTAATAACCTAAATCATACTACCATTAAGAGTTATTGTTTTTGAATATTTGCTTCCAATCACTTCCTATATGCATGTTTTTTTATATAGTTGTAGTCAGAAAGCAGAAGTAATTTTGTGTGCTTCTTTGGGTACATAATATTATGTCACATTTGGTCACGTTCTTATATAATTCTTCATAAAGATCATTATTGCTACAGAATATACTGTTGAGTAGACGTGCCACGATTTATTTAGCTCCTCCCCTATTATCAAACACTTGCCTGCCTTGGGTTCTAAGTCTGGGTCCCTTACCTACACTTCTCCTACATGACGCTGAATAAAAAACATAGTTCTGTGTTCTTTTTAGGAGTAATTTCTTCTCTTTTCCTACTAAAGAAAAGTGGATTCTTTTCAAAGGCCTTCTTGTATTGCTATCTAGAAGACAACAAGCCAAGGAAGAAGGAAGAAGACCAACACTGACATGGCACTCACTATGTACCAGACACTAGACCAAGGGTTTTCACATGCACTGCTTGCTACCAATCCTTACCTGGGTAGAGTTATTATTAGCTTTGTTTCATAGAAGCTTGGAAAAGCCAAATAACTGTGCAAAGGGACATGAAGGAACTTTTGGGGGTAATGGAAATCTTCTATATCTTAACCGTGGTGGTGGTTACACAGGCATATATATTTGAAAGAATCTATCTAGCCAAATAAGAACTGTTTAAATCCCAAACTACTTCAGTGTACACACTTATCTTCACATGCTACACACACCTACAAAACCCTAAGCTCACATATCTTACAGTGGCAAATAATTTCTGACACCTCCATTTATTCTGACTTTGGTCAAATATCATTAATAACTTTGAAGACTAACCACATTTAGAACTAAAGCCAAGTTAAGTCTTATCAAGTTAGAAGGGCTGTTCTAAATTCTAAGCCAAAATTTATAGCAGAACTCTGCTGCAGAAGCTGACAGCTATTGAGCTAGTTTAACTGGTTTTCAACTCAGGGAACTGAAACAGCTTTTGGGTACCAATTTTGTGTGTGTATATATATGTACTCTAACTACCTAGTATGAAATGACAGCAAGTCATTAGCTCTTAAAAGCAATGAAATCAACCTTTGACTAATTTGACTTTGACCAAATGAAATTAGCATTTAGAAATATATAAATATATAAAATACAAATGTTTATATAAGATCCTTGCTAATCAAATTGTTAAAAAACAATTAAAATCCTTGGGATTCTAATGCAAATGGTTATCCAACCTGCTCTAATTATATTATAAAGGAATTCTCTCAAATTAAAAAATTCAAATTCCTATATGAGTTAACAATTCTTTTTTTTTTTTTTTTTTTTATAAATTTATTTATTTTATTATTCATTTATTTATTTAGGCTGTGTTGGGTCTTTTGTTGCTGTGCACGGGCTTTCTCTAGTTGCGGTGAGCGGGGGCTACTCTTCGTTGCAGTGCACGGGCTTCTCATTGCGATGGCTTCTCTCGTTGCAGAGCACGGGCTCTAGGCACATGGGCTTCAGTAGCTGTGGCACACGGGCTCTAGAGCACAGGCTCAGTAGTTGTTGCGTACTGGCTTAGCTGCTCCGCAGCATGTGGGATCTTCCCAGACCAGGGCTTGAACCCGTGTCTCCTGGATTGGCAGGCGGATTCTTAACCACTGCGCCACCAGGGAAGCCCAACAATTCTTTAATTAGAGGCAAATATAATTATACTACAGAGTACATAATTTCCCCATTGCTAAGCAGTTGCATAAAACCAGTTATTTTTCTACTTATAGCCTCAAACACTGCTGGGTCCATTAAACTGCATTCTTAGCAACACACTCATGAACAAAATGGATTCAAACCAACCTTGATGAGAAGAAGCTGACACCTCAGATAGGTAGCAGAGAAGTCAGCTACTCCTGCCAATTCAGACTGAAGTTCTCCAAGTCTTTGCAGATCCCTGTAGTAAATAAAAACCCAAGCCAAACACAGAATAAGAATAACACCAGTTAAAGATCATGTCAAAAGCTTTTTACCATTTTATACCTAGTAAATTGGTAAAAAAATTTTTAATGACAGCACTCAATGCTGAAGTGGTTATAATGAAACTGTTTCACTTACACTTTGATAGCAGTTTAAGCTGCTATAATTCTTCTGGAAAACAGAACTGTACTACGTTATAAAAGTCACACATATAGTCAAAAGTTTTGATCAGTAGCTTTATGCTACGAAGTAATTCTAAGGGAAACATTCAACAGAAATGAAATACTTTATGCCCCGCAATATTCATTGTTATGTTATAGTAAAACCCAGTAACTACTTAAATATCCAATGGTAGAGGAATTATTAAATAAATTACTGTACATACAGTCAATGGAATATTCTACAACCATTAAATATAATATGGTAATAAGGTATATGATCTCAACTATGTAAAAACCATATATATATATACATATATATATACACACATATATGAAATATGAAAACACAGAGCAACCTGTTTTCTAGATAAAGGTACTAGGGTGTTTCTTAGTGCCTCCTAACTATGCTTTATTTTCCAAGTGTTTTATACAATCGGTAAGTATGTTTTATATCATCAGAAAAAAAAATTTTAAGGTATCATAGTGGGCTCCATTGGCTGCCTACCTAGTTAGTAATTTTCCACTTTTTCCTTACTAAGTGAACCCTGATTTAGTTCAAGAGAAGGTGCCCCAAACCTAGTTCCAGGTAGAGTCCAACTGGACTAAGCTAATTAGCACACATCATCTTCCTGGTTAGGTCACCTAGGTTGGCCTTATGAGTCCTAATGGAAGGACTTATATTCAATGCTTGAAGCACGTCTGATGGTGGTCTATGAATCACTCATTTTCTCTTTCTCTCTCTCTGTCTCTATCTCTCACTAGACTGAACAAGAATGTTTTATAGTCCTGATTACCACTGGCAGTCATACTGTAACTCTAAAAGAAAAAAAGCCTTGGGATAAAGCAAATGTTGAGGACAAGAAAAATCCAAAGAGAGAGAGAAACTGGGTCCTTAATGATATAAAGGAACTACTTAACCATACCATACTAAGAAATGCCTCTGATTTCTGTTCATATGAAGAAATAAATAGCCATTATAAGTTAATTTGAGATAAGGTTTTCTGATACTCACAATTAAAGCATGCTAACTGGATATAGGTATAGACAAAGTGATTGCAACCATATTAAATACATCTGCCTGTGGACAAGAGAACAGAAAGTGGTACACACACATAAAATAGTTGTGTTCAGGGCTGGGACTACTGATTTGAAGCATTTAATTTTTTTAATAGGTTATACATACCTCGCTATAGAATTACACCAATAAGGAACAGAATTCAAAAGATACTAAAGGATAGACAATTAAATTAGTCCACTTTCCTATACCTATGTGCTGCTAACCAGTAGCCTTTTCCAGAGGCAACTACCATACCAGTTTCTTTTAAATTCTTTTGGAAATACGCTACACATCTACAGAAAGTAATGTTTTTCTTTTCTTTCTTCTTTTTTGGGGAGGAGAGAGAGGGAGAATGAGAGACAGTGCGAGCAAGCAAGCTAACAATCTCAGAAAAAATTCGTAGAACGCTGCTTGGTTTTTTAATGTCGTATCAAAATTTCACGTAGAAATGATAACTGTGGGAAACCTAAAGATCTGGCTCATGAGGGAAGTTAACTGTTTCAGGGCTGGGATACTCTATCAGGTTTCATAGCAGCCTGTACAAAATTGTCCATTGGACTAAGCCCCTCCCTCTTATTTCAGGCAACTTTCTGAGAGCTAATGTTGCCTCCTGAGAACCTTGATACAAGAAAGGAGATGCCCTGGAAAGGGGCAACAATGAATTATTTCCAAAGTGACTGAAGAAATTAGGGTCTGTGGCTTATATACCGACTCTTTTGAGTTTTGGTGATTTGAGCTAATCCCGGAGAGCCTGCTCATGTGTGGCAATCAAGCACAATAAAAGGCAAGACCCTGCACTAGCTAACCATAACTGTAAAATCCTATTTTGGCGGCCAGCTGGTCTCTCCCTTTCGCATCTCTGACGTCTCTCTTGCAAAAGGTGGCCCTGAATCATTCTACGTCTGAACCATTTCATCTCCAGAAAGATTCTGCCTTCTGCTACATTATAGAGAACACTGACCAGCTGACTATACATTAGCTGACTGCCCCCATGTGTTAAGTCATTCTATCACCCTTGCCCTGTAGCATTTGTTCTGAATTCCACAAAACAAGATGCAACCAAACTAGCCATGGGAAATCTGAACGATTATACAAACAAAAATAGAAACTTGGCAGCCCTGCTCAAAAAGCTCTGTGTCCCAGTGTTTCCTCTCTGTATCTCTTTTTTTATTTTTTTTGCTGACCACTGGACTTTATTAAGATGGAATCACTGATAATTACACGGAAGCTACCTGCCTAAGCCAAAATCCTTGAGGTTCACATGAACTTAGTTATACAAATAAGAAACAAATGGCATGTTCAAAACCATAAGGAAATATCCCGACACTCAGGTGATGAAGGCTGGGGTGAATGAATCGGCACACTTTTTCCAAGCTTTAAAGAGTTTGTGGGCCACGCAGTGGTCCCTTGCATGCAAGAAGTCAAAGACCTCCTCTGTGCAATCCTCCTCTGTCAGTGACCTGGAGGATACATGCTCATCACAGAGCTCTAGCCGCTCCCAAGCCTTTACACATTTCTCCAGCTGCCCGCATTGCTTTCTCGCTGCTGTTAGGGGATCCACTAATTCCTCCTCCTCCTCCTCCTTCTCCTTGGGATCTCCGGACCCAGTCAGCATCGTTTGCTCATCCTCCAGCCCCATGTCTGGCTGCTGTTGTGGACTCAACATGAGCAGCAACAGCGACACCTATTCTCTGTATTTCTTTATGCCCACGATCCTCAGGAAGCCTCAGTTTAGACATCCATCAGGAGACTATGGACTCTTTAATGAAAAAGGTACAAAAAAGCACCTCCTATGTGCACTGTACTAGGTGTGCTAGGTGTTTCCTTATTTGAGCTCATTTAATCCTTACAATGTGAACTGCAATTATAGGCATACTTCGGAAAATTGTGGGTTCAGTTCCAGACCACCACAAGTAAAGCAAATATCACAATAAAGCTAGCTAGGCACGCAAGTTTTTTGGTTTCCCAGCATATAAAATTCATGTTTACATTACACTAGAGGTTATACCGTTCTCCACAGTGGCTGTACCAATTTACGTTCCCACAAACTGTAGGAGGGTTCCTTTTCTCTATACACTCTCCATCATTTAGTATTTGTAGACTTTTTGATGATGGCCATTCTGACCAGTGTGAGGTGATAGTATCTCACTGTAGTTTTGATTTGCAGTCTCTAATAATTAGTAATGTTGAGTACCTTTTCATGTGCCTGTTCGCCATCCGTATGTCAAACTATGTTGAATAAAAGTGGTGAGAGTGGGGCTTCCCTGGTGGCGCAGTGGTTGAGCGTCCGCCTGCCAATGCAGGGGACACGGGTTCGTGCCCCAGTCCGGGAAGATCCATGGTGAGAGTGGGCATCCTCTTTTTCCTGATCTTAGAGGGAATGCTTTCAGCTTTTCACCACTGAGTATGATGTTGGCTGCAGGTTTGTCATATACGGCCTTTATGATATTGAGGTATATTCCCTCTATGCCTGCTTTCTGTAGTGTTTTTATCAGAAGTGGATGTTCCATTCTATCAAAAGCTCTCTGTTATCTACTGAGATGATTATATGGTTTTTATTCTTCAATTTGTTATTGTGGTGTATCACATTGATTGATTTGCAGATATTGAAAAATCCTTGCATCCCTGGAATCAATCCCACTTGATCATGAAGGATGATCCTTTTAATGTATTTTTAGATTTAGTTTGCTAGTATTTTGTTGACGATTTTTGCATCTATATCCATCAGTGATATTGGCCTGTAATTTTATTTTTTTGTGATACCTTTTCTAGTTTGGGTAGCAGGGTGATGGTGGCCTCATAGAATGAGTTTGGAAGTGTTCCTTCCTCTGAAATGTTTTGGAATAGTTTCAGAAGGACAGGTGCTAACTCTTCTCCAAATGTTTGATGGAATTCACCTGTGAAGCCATCTGGTCCTGGACTTTCGTTTGTTGGGAATATTTAAATTAGTGATTCAACTTCAGTACTGGTAATTGGTCTGTTCATATTTTCTATTTCTTCCTGGTTCAGTCTTGGGAGATTGTACCTTTCTAAGAATTTGTCCATTTCTTCTAGGTTGTCTATCTTGTTGGTGTACAGCGGTTCGTAGTAGTCTCTCATGATCTTTTGTATTTCTGTGGTGTTGGTTGTTAACTTCTCCTTTTCATTTCTGATTTTATTGGTTTGGGCCCTCTCCCGTTTTTTCCTGATGAGTCTGGCTAAAGGGTTATCAATTTTATTTTTTTTTAAAGAATCAGCTTTTAGTTTCATCAATCTTTTCTATCGTTCTTTTAGTCTCTTTTTCATTTATTTCTGCTCTGATCTTTATGATTTCTTTCCTTCTACTAACTCTGGGTTTTGTTTGTTCTTCTTTCTATGGTTGCTTTAGGTGTAAAGTTAGGTTGTTTTGAGATTTTTCTTGATTCCTGATGTAAGTTTGTATCGCTATAAACTTCCCTCTAAGAACTGCTTTTGCTGCATCCCATAGGTTTTGGATTTTTGTACTTTTGTTTTCATTTTTTCTCCAGGTATTTTTCTGATTTCCTCTTTGATTTGAAACAAGTCTTTGGATTTTAAATCTCACTATACTAGATCCTTCATGTCATACAGACTGTTTATGCAGAAACAGAGCAGTGTGACAAGATGGAAGGGCTGGAAAAACCTATGTTCTAGTCCAGGCCTTTGCTGTTCCTTGTCTTTGACAGTCTTCTCCCTTCTTCACTTGACTAATTTCTAGTCATTCTTCTGGTCATTGCTAAACCATGAAAGGAAGGGTTAGGTGCCCCCTTCTGTCTTCTAGAAAACTCTGTACTTAATGTATTGTGTGGAAAGCACAATACTGCATTGCCTGTTTACCTAGCTATTTCCCCAACCAGGCTGTAAGATCCCTTGCAGCAGAGACTATGTCTTGTTTACTATTGTGTCCCTTCTGCCTAGCACAATGCTTGGCGCTAAAAAACCATATAACAAATTAATGAACTCCAGCTCCCTCACTCCTTGTAAAAATTGGGTAATTCTCATGGAATTGTTTTCAAATTCAATGAAATAATGTACATAAAACAGAAGAGTGGGCACTTAATAGACAGCAGCTCTTACTATGATCAAGGATAGTGGAGCCTTATAAAAGATTAAATCCATGCAACTGAAGGTGAGGTATGACCAAAAGAAAATGCCATCTATAAAAATATTAAAAGTCTTCACTCCTGGTTAAGCCATCATAACCAGAGTTTTCAACAAATATTTACTAAGCTCCTAAATAAGGCACCCAAAATACAGTGGTGAAGACAAAGTAGTTATGTCAAGTTCTGAAAACAAACCAAAAAAATCATCCCCCCAGGGTCCTCACTGAACTACAGCAGTGAGGTGAAATCTTATTTGGGTGACATGGCTGCTTAGATTACAACAAAGGACAATGTGTTTGATGGTGAAGTTTGTTTGATACTAGTACTAACAAGTAAACAGCCAGAGTCCTAATCAGAGAAACTTCTGTATGAAATTCTGACTAACATTTCACTTTTCAGCAACTACGGAAAAATGTAAATTCTGAAGAACCCCAGGGATCATCTGACGTACCTCCACTGATAAAAGAATCCCCTTCACTGCTGCATATCAGAGAGCAACAATTTTAGAGTCAAACAAAGCTAGATTTAAATCCCAGTTCTGCTACTTCCTAGCAAATTGCTTCATTTCCCCAAATTTCTATTTCTTCATTGTAAAATGGTTAACAACATCTAACTGCAATAGTATTTGTAAAACACAGTAGGTCATCAGTAACTGCTGCACCATCGGCTTTCCTTTTCGGATCTTTCACCATCCTGGCCACCTTTCTCAGAATGCACTTAACTAGAAACATAGTGCCCGGGACTGACCACAGCACTAGAACTGCGGTCTGACCAGCCCGAAGCCCAACAGGACTATCACCTCATAAAATCCAGATCATAAGAGTGACTCAAACCTGGGTGTCTACTGAGTACCTACTAATAGCCAGCACTGCAGGTGATGACCAAATTGGCTTGCTTTTGTGCATTTTGTACCTTCTCAGTGCCAACTGGATAGAAAACTGTCAAGGACAAAACTAAATGTTTATTTAGGTGTGGCTGAGTGGGGAAGTAGAGCTTTTTTTCCTGGGCTCAGGGCCAAAAACGTCAGTAGCAGTTTCTAAATTTAATCACGTTGGTGAGGGAGCAGATGAGAAAGAAAATGTGATCCAGGCATCACTTCAGGGTCAGCAAACTTCTTCTGTAAAGGGTCACATAGTAAACATTTTAGGCTTTGTAGTCCATATAGTCTCTGTGGTAGCTACTCAATCTACCACTGCAGCAATGAAAGCAGCCATAGACAGTACCTAAATAAATGAGTGTGGCTGTGCTTCAATCAAACCTTATTTACAAAAGCAGACAGATATTGTCTTTGCTAAAGGCAAATGGGGGGCTTCCCTGGTGGCGCAGTGGTCAAGAATCCTCCTGCCAAGGCAGGGGACACGGGTTCGAGCCCTGGTCCGGAAAGATCCCACATGCTGCAGAGCAACAAAGTCCATGTACCACAACTACTGAAGCCCGCACGCCTAGAGCCCGTGCTCCGCAACGAAGAGTAGCCCCTGCTCGCCACAACCAGATAAAGCCCGCGTGCAGCAACTAAGACCCAACGCAGCCAAAAATAAATAAATAAATTCATTTTAAAAATTAAAAAAAATAAAGGCAAATGGGTTTCATTTCTTTTCAAATCATTCAGGACATACTAATAGGGCCTGGCAGACTCTGCTGATTGTTCTCGATATCCTTCCCTTCTTCCTTAGTAACAGAGTCACTAAGTGTTAACTAAGCACTGCTCACCCAGAACAAAGACTACCTTTCCTAGCTCCTTACAGCTAGATATAGCCATGTGACTTAAGTTTTAGTAAATGGGACACAAGTAAAATTAGAACATGCAACTTTGGGGAAGTGTCTTTAAAAGGGAGTGGTGCCCTTTTAAAGAAATGATGCCCTTCTGCTCTTTCCTTTTTCCTAGAGGCTGGATTACAAAGGGGATGATTAAAGTTTGGATCTTCAGCCAAAGGCCACTTGATGCAAAAGATGGAGAAATAAGAAAGAATGAGTCTAGGTCATCAGCCATCTCAGCTCTGTCCGCCTATGAGAAACAATTAACCTTTTATCCTGTTTAAGCCACTGTTAGTTACATTTTCTGTTACCCTAATATAAGGTAAGAAAAATTGAAAACAGGTTCTTTGTAACTCTTTCTAGTTTTGTACTAATCATCAATCTTGTCATGAACACAAAGCTTTTCTTTGTAATATGCTTAAACCACAATCTAATCCAAATAAAAACATCAGAAAATCCTGTCAACACAGTCAGAAAAACTAGCCTATAACCAACATTAGAAATCAAAAGGATCAAGCCAAGCATAACAACGTTAACTGTGTCAAAGGAAAGGGATGATCAATCACCTCACCTGATGGTGAACTCTAGCAGCTCCTGAGTTCCTTGAGGGTCCAGGTGTTGAAGACTGTATACCCTTTCAAGGCTCTGCTGCAGGAACTGATGGGAAGGATCCTCATGAGGCATGATATTGGGAGAAAGAGCTGATGACACTAGTTTTCTACCTGGTAACTAAGCAAACACAGTGGGGTTACAGCACCATCAAATTCTCTGGCTTAAAAAAAACCAACTTCTGTGGCTCAGTTTTTAGTAACACGAAGAAACCAGGGAAAAAATGTGAACCAAACAAAGAAATGGAAAAAAAAAAAAAGCTAGATAATTCTGTAAACAACCTTCTTCTCCTTCCTCAGCTTAAGTGGGAGAAAGGGAAAGAGAGGGAGAAAACGAACATGGTCTACCGAATACAGCCACAGCTGCAAGGAGAAAAAGAAAAGAGAATGGTATAACATTATTTTCTATTGCTAACTGAAATAAATGGGCTAACCACAGAAATAGGACTAAAAATTAATCTGTAGTCACATTTATTTTTAACCTTTATTTGATCATTCACTTCATAGAAGAGTGATGATTTATTCCCAAATAAGTTTATATAGCATGTTGTAAAAATGTTTTTTATGATGATAATTATAATCCTTGTTCTTACTGTTAAAAGTGGCTACCTTTCAAGAAAGGGATGAGGAAGGGAGAGCAAAAAGGATTTTACTTTTAACTTTGTATCTTCTATGTAGTTTAAATTTTCTAACCATGTACATATATTATTCTAAATAAAGTCATTTAGAGTTAACTAAGCAGGGATGAGTATATACAAATAAAGAGCTTAGAAAAGTACCTGCACACAGCATTCAGTAAGTGTTTGCTATTATTATCATTATGGTTCATTAAAATTTTTTTCTTTCTATATCTCTCAGTTTAAAAATAATAAAGAGTTTATTATTAAAAAATAAACTTGGGGGCTTCCCTGGTGGCGCAGTGGTTAAGAATCCGCCTGCCAATGCAGGGGACACGGGTTCGAGCCCTGGTCCGGGAAGATCCCACATGCCGCGGGGCAACTGGGCCCGTGAGCCACAACTACTGAGCCTGCGCGTCTGGAGCCTGCGCTCCACAACGAGAGGCCGCGACAGTGAGAGGCCCGCGCACCGCGATGAAGAGTGGGCCCTGCTTGCCGCAACTAGCGAAAGAACCTCGCATAGAAACGAAGACCCAACACAGCCAAAAATAAATAAATAAATAAAATTTAAAAAAATAAAAAAAATAAAAAAATAAAAATAAACTTGGGAGTTCCCTGCTGGCGCAGTGGATAACACTCTGCGCTCCCAATGCAGGGGCCCCAGGTTCGATCCCTGGTCAGGGAACTAGATCCCACACGCGTGCCGCAACTAGGAAGTCTGTCTGCTGCAACTAAGACCCGCAACCAAAAAAAAAACTTGCTGAGAATCATAGCTTTATGTAATTATTAAGATATAACACAATCTTAACCTTGATTTAAAATATGTTGTTCCAGATTTCTTCTTCTTGCCTAATATAACATGATCAATAACCCAGGGACATTTTTTTTAACATCTTTATTGGAGTATAATTGCTTTACAATGGTATGCTAGTTTCTGCTTTATAACAAAGTGAATCAGCTATACATATAAATATATCCCCAAATCTCCTCCCTCTTGCATCTCCCTCCCACCCTCCTTATCTCACCCTCCCTATCCCACCCATCTAGGTGGTCACAAAGCACCAAACTGATCTCCCTGTGCTATGTGGTTGCTTCCCACTAGCTATTTATTTTACATGGTAGTGTATATATGTCCATGACATTGTCTCATTTCGTCCCAGCTTACCCTTCCCCCTCCCCATGTCCTCAAGTCCATTCTCTACGTCTGTGTCTTTATTCCTGTCCTGCCCCTAGACCCAGGGACATTTAAAAAATGAATCTTCTTAAAAGATTCAGAGCAGGGACTTCCCTAGTGGCACAGTTGTTAAGAATCCACCTGCCAATGCAGGGGAGACGGGTTTAAGCCCTGGTCCAGGAGGATCCCACATGCCGCAAAGGAATTAAGCCTGCGCACCATGACTACTGAGCCTGTGCTCTAGAGCCTGCAAGCCACAACTACTGAGCCCGTGTGCCACAACTACTGAAGCCCATGTGCCTAGAGCCTGTGCTCTGCAACAAAAGAAGCCACCACAATAATAAGCCCGCACACCACAACGAAGAGTAGCCCCGCTCTCTGCAACTAGAGAAAGCCCACGCAGAGCAACAAAGACCCAAAGCAGCCAAAAATAAATAAATTTATTAAAAAACAAAAAAAGATTCAGAGAAAAGTACAAAACAATAGAAGAAAGCCCAAGAGAGAAAGATAATTAATGAATGTGTTTTCAGAGAATATACAGTCTGCTTTCTGCTACTTAACAACCATACGGGACTAAAAATCAAAAATCCAAAACCAAGAACGAGAGATGTTTTCAACATACCCTCAAGGCAGGAACAAGATGAGAAAGACTGTCTCGGAGGTAGGCATAGTGTCTGAAGGTATGATCTGAGAACAATGCAGGCATTGTTGGACAGGTTTTAGCAGCATTGAAAATAAGAACCAAAACTGCAATGTCTGATAAATAAGTGGGTTAAGTAAACTTGGAGGTATAAAAGGTTGAGCTTGACCAGAATTTGGTGCCTCTACTTCTAACCCCCCAAATTCCTGTTAAATGACTACAATTTTCTAACAAAGAAATGCAAATTCAAAGAGATACATTACCTCACTCCAAATTACCCCAATTACCCCTCCAATTACCAAAGAAAGGTTTTTTAAAATAATGTCTGCTGCCGAGAATACTAACAAATAGGAACTTCTGGTACAATGCCTACTAAAGTATATACTGGCACAATCCCTTGGAATAATAATTTGGTACTAGACATGAGTCTTATGAATGTTGAGTAATTCCACATCTCAAAATCAAATGGCAGAGAATCATTTACAGTAGCAAATAATCAGTAACAACCTAAATGTCCAAAACCAGGAGAATGATTAAATAATTTGTGTTTCATCTACTTGATGGAGTATTACACAATAGTTAAAAATTATCTTTATAAAAGATTTTTAACATTGCATCATAAGCATTTTGTTATAAGTGAAAAAAGCAGACTCTAAAATGTATAGACAATATGACAGCAGCTATCTATCATCAAATGTTTGTTGATGAAATAAAATGTTAAAAAATAAAATGACAGCAAAATCCCAAACCCAAGCTTTTAAAAAGGGAGGAGGAGGGCTTCCCTGGTGACGCAGCGGTTGAGAGTTTGCCTGCCGATGCAGGGGATGCAGGTTCGTGCCCCAGTCCAGGAAGATCCCACATACCGCAGAGCGGCTAGGCCCGTGGGCCATGGCCGCTGAGCCTGCGCGTCCGGAGCCTGTGCTCCGCAACAGGAGAGGCCACAACAGTGAGAGGCCCGCGTACCGCAAAAAAAATGAAATTAAATTAAAAGGGAGGAGGAAACACACCAAAATATTAAGTCAATTACATTGGCTATTAAGACTCTGGGTGTTACATATGAAATTTCCTCTTTCTACTTTTAAAAGTTTTCTATGTATATTAATTTTGTAACAGAGGGAAAATCAGAAATTAAAAACACAAGATAAACATACCTTCCAATCTTCTGTATGTATCTCTATGGCAGAGTGTGCTATTTGCCTACCCAGTATCCATTGTTCCCTTTTTCCTTACTAATAGAATATTGATTTTATTCCAAATATCCTCTAACTTCCTGCCTAGAACCTGGACCTGATGACTGGAGCTCTAGCAATAATTTTGGACAACTGAAAATGGAAGAACAGAAAAATGGAAGGAGCCTAGATCACCAAGAATAATGTGGAACTACTATACCAGACTGCTTACCTCCAGACTTCTTTTACATTGAGGAAAAAAAAAAAACTGTAATTAACATTTAAGATACATTTGGGGCAATCTCTGTTATTCACAGCCAAACATATTTCTTAAATAACACAATTCTCCAACTACCCAGAAAAATATCTTAACATTAGGCTTCCAAAAATGTTTAGTATTTTTTTTTAACGTGAAAGGGGCTTCAGATTTCAGGGCACTTTAATATGTCCTGTGTGATTTGTAATAACACCTAGCCCACAAGTCTCTCTGATGAGCTGAATTTCAAATAGTCATAGTATTGCACCTTTAGAAGTAAGGTCAGGGATGTGCCTTTTTTAGATGTAAACACAGAGTCAGGCATTGGTTAGCACATCAATTACACAGATCTTTTAAAAAATTCTCCAAATGCCCTGTGAAAATAAAAAGAATTAAGAGAGAATACAATGGTCATCACAAAAGCCAGTTATTTGGCTGATCCCTGTATCTCAATAAATACCCCCCTAAGCCTCACCAAGGACGTGCTATAGAGTGAAAAGAACCACGGGAGAGTATGGATGTACTGATGTAAATGTATTCCCATTACTGGAAAACAACCCGACGGCATGGCATGCTGCCCAAAGCTATCACAACCCCCTTGAACTTGTATCAGGGCTAGAGTAATCATGCAGCCTAGCTCAGCCCATCCCCTCCTTCAGGCTGCAGATCAAATTAAGCACGGAATAAGACACAGGGGAAAGTCCACAGGCTTTAAAACCAAAGATGTCTGTCTGGCTTTGAATCCCAGATTTGCTGCTTAGAGAGGTACTTAGCCTCTCTGAGCCTCAGTTCCTCATCCGTAAGCAGGGAATAATACCTCCTTCCAGGGTTGTTTGCAGATCAGTGATAAAAATGTATGAAGCATTTAAACAGTATGTGGAATGTAGTAGATGCTCAATAAATTGTTAAAAATTTAGTATTAGTATTAAATGGCAAAGTTGAATTACTGTGAATATAAGAATAAAACCTGAGGAAAATAACCATTAGGCTCCCTCAGGATATACTTTTAACTAAAAGAAATGAGAAAGAAAAATAACAACAAAACAAAACAAAACCCTCAGACCATCCAAGCTATACTGCAGAAAAAGATGCCAAAATTCCCTGCTAAATCAGCAGAGGATACAAGCTGGATCATCCATGTCTGGTTCAGCTGTGTCAAAAAACGGGTGGGTGCTCAGGAGCTCAGGTACCAAGGGAAGCACCAGGGTTGGATGTCGACTTCCCAGAAACTTCAAGCATCTGAAACAAGCAAAATGAGAAAAAAGCAAACCTCTTTTTTAAAAAGTACTGAGAATTGGAATCAGAAAACCTGACTCAGAATTACAAATTCTCAACCATCTACTTTTGTTACCTCTACGACTTCAGATAAGTCATTCAATTATTCCAGAACTCAAGTTAATTCATCTAAAAACTTGGTTATTATGAAGACAGAGAGCTGATATGACAGATATTACTACAGGTTATTTAACTAACAACCATTTCCCCCAGCTTCCTTGACAAGAGAACCCTGATTTTACTCAGGTATCAGGTAAGTAGCAAAGTGCTCAATGAAGGTAGGCCTAGCCCAAGGGCTCAACCACAACTGGTCTAAACTCATCATGGCAATCCCAAGCCCATTTTACAGAGACTGCTTTGCAGGTAGTCAAGTAACCCAGTTCTGGTCAATGGGACAAGAGGGGAAGTCTGCTGTGGAGCTTCTCAGGAATGTTTTCCTAATCAAATGAAGTGCATACAAATGAACATATCTATGAAACGGAAACAGACTCACAGATACAGAGAACAGATTTGTGGTTGGGAAGGGGGGTGGGGGAGGGAAGTATTGGGAGTTTGGGATTAGCAAATGCGAACTATTACATATAGGATGGATAAACAAGGTCCTATTGTATAGCACAGGGAACTATATTCAATATCCTGTGATAAATCATAATGGGAAAGAAAATGAAAAATAATATACATATATGTATAACTGAATCACTTTGCTGTACAGCAGAAATTAACACAACATTGTAAATCAACTATACTTCAATAAAACTTTTAAAAAAGAGAAGTGCATGGAGGGAATGTCCTTTTCTTTCTGTCTTACGATATTGTCTTATCAGGTAGCCATATTGCAACTATGAAGAGAAAGCCAAGAGAACTGCAAAGAAGTCAACCAGAGTACTAGCCCTGTTAAGCTGTTGAATGACCAATCCTGAAATCAACTTTCTGACTTCTTGTTATGCAAAAAAATTAGACCTTACTGTTTAAGCCACTTTTAATCAGACTTTCTGTTACTTGTAGACAGAAGCATTCTAACTGATATCCTGGGTGAAGTTCTAGAATCAGAAGAGATCTGATCTGAAACAGGAAACTTAATAACTCTGTGGCCTTGAGCAGATATATGTTTACCTACAAATGAGATTAAATATAATTACCTCATACAGTTGCTATAAGGATTAAATGAGATAATGAGTGAAAAGTACTTAGCAAGGTGTCTGCCATTATATAATAAGAACTCAATTAACTTAGTTAGCTATTATTAATTGGCTATTAGTTAACTACTAGGACTACACGAAGGCCCTTTATAAGTTATAAAGAACTACATGTGTGCTGGTATTTATGCTTTTTTGTTATTTTTAATTAAGTTCTGGTGTAGAAGGTGTGTTGAATTGAAAATAAATATAAACCTTAATTTAATGTTCTCACTGAGTTTATAATCTAACTGAGGCAAAGATGACTAACACTATAAGGTAATGAACTATCAAATGAATGATACCCTGCTTTCTACCTGTCAAAGGTAGAAGGGATCACTATGATCGGAGAAAGTTGCACAAAGAAGATGAGACTTCACCAAGGACTGGAGAATAAGAAGATCAGCAAAAGAGAGAAAACAAACCCCATGAACAAACTGATGGCTATATGGGGTATGAAAGGCATCACATTTAGAACATTTGATACTGTTAGGAAAGTACACTTTTCTCCAGTTCTGTCTTAAAGAACTTAATTCACTAGTTTTCTGACCTCTCTCAGCCCATTTACTCACTGTGCCTCAGGGGACATTGTATCCCCACAGCCCAAATGACTGAGTGCTCCTTGAAGACACTCAATAAATGTACAACGAATTGAGCTGAATTGGACTGAACAAACATGAAGAAATGGCAAAACAGAAAACCAGGTATCAAAAATGTTACCTAGAGCAAGATTCCCTGGCATTTTTAGTTCTTAGTATGTCTTCCAAGCACCTGATTTGATCCACAGTTTTTCAACTTTTAATAACAATTTTTTTTGAAAATAAATAAATCATATATTTGCAGTGATCTCATCACATAAGCTCATTGAAATATGTGGAGTACAACAACGCACATTTTATATTAAATGTATGCAAGTAGCTCCTCAAACAGCAATTCATGAACAGTGTTAAGCTTGACTCTAGCCAGTAAAGCTAGAGGTAATCAGGGGAAAATATGATTGTGATTTTCCATCTGAAGACCAAATACTCACCCTCCCTTTAATCTCTACAATGATGGAAACAGAAAAAGAGTGACTAACACTATATAAGAGGAAAAGGAAATCTAATCGACTCATCTCTGTACCTCCAAAACTTACCACAGGGCTTGGCACATAGTAAGTACATAGCAGGCACATAATATTTGCTAGGTGGATGGATGGACAAATGAATAACCTAAGATGTGATATTCAATAGGAACCAGACTCTTGAGAGTATAGTTATGTTGAATCAGGTTTCTAAATTGAAGACAAAATTGAAGGCCATACCCCAACCTATGATGATCCACTAAATAATGTCAACATTGTACATTTACCATATTATCAGACTCCGCAAACAAATGAGCAAAAAAAATCCTTACTTCCATATGGAGTCCCTATCAGTAGGGTACTTGGTTAAATTTTTCAGCAGCTCCACCAGTGCAAGATGAATCCCTTCTTTGGTTGAAACATTAGTGCAACATAAGAGTTCATGAAGAGCCTCTCTAATATCTCTGGATGAATCCTTAAAAAAAAGAAAAAGGTAATAATAATAATAGCAGTCACTATGGACTAGCTATTATGGAGGAGTATACAAGTTAAAGTGGGAGTACAGGGTAAAGAACGTCTCAATTTTCAGAAAGGGGAGGGGCTAGTGTTCACAGAGGAGGAAAAATTTGAAATGATATTTGAAGAATTCATTCATTTGTTCATTCATTAATCGGTACACTCAACATTTACTGAACACTTATTAAACAGTCAACATTTATCAGCACCTACTATGTACAAGTGCTAGGGATACAGCAGTAATTAAAATTGAATCCCTGCTCTCAGGAGTTTCCTTTTAGTGAAAAGACAAAAATGAATAACTAAATATATAGGTCAGATATGAGAAACTATAAAGCAGGTTAAGGTTAAGAGTGCTAGGATAGGTGGGGTATTTTACATGGCATAATCAAAGGGAACAGCAAACATAAAGGCCATGAGGTGAAAGCATGTTGAAAAATAGCAGTGTGGCTACAGCAGAGTAAACAAAAAGAGTAGGTACCAGATGATGTCAGAGAGTGGCCTCTTCCCTCCCCAACACTTTCTGCTCAACCTCACTAAAAAGATTAGAAAAGCTCACCAACAACTTCTTAATGCTAATGTAAATGAAAACATATCAGCTTTACTCTTATTTGATATCTCCATAGCATTTTTTGCCAGTTCTTTAAAACTTTTTAATATAGACAATTTGAAACATATGTAAAAGTAGAGATAATTCCCCAGTTTCAACAATTAACTCATAGCCAATCTTGCTTCATCTATACATTTACCCACTCTTCCCAGATTATTTTGAAGCCAATCAGAGAAATCATAGCATTTTGTTGGTAAATATTTCCATAATATCTCTTTTTTAAAATTATTTTAAAAAAAAACCCCACAAAACCAATATCATGCCTAAAATTTTAATAATTCTTTAATAGCAAATATCCACTCCATAATAAAATTTCCCTGACTCAAAAAGTTTTTATTTGTTCTAATTAGGCTCCAAGAATGTCCGCACATTGCAATTGGGTAATATGTCCCTTAAGTATCTTTTAATATGTAAAATCTCTTTACATCTCACGTTTTTTTCCCCTTGCAATTTCTCCCCTGTATATCCTGAGATGATAGTTTGATTTAGAGGTTTAATCACATTCAGGTTCAATTTTTTTATAAGACCACTTCACAGGTAGTAGTGTGTACCTCCCTCAGGAACTATATTTTTCTTTTTGTGATATTAGTAACCACTGAAGATCACTGCCTAGATCTGGTAATTCATTAAAGTTGTAAAACAATGATATATAAATTCTATCATTCATCAACAAATACTTCTACAAAGAAAAACTTCCCCTTATCAACTAGCTGGTTGTCTTGAAGTTCCATCTGTATAGGAAAAGGAAGGATAAATGCTTGATTCCTTAATTTACCAGTTTTCAAAATAATGAGTTGATTACTAAGCATCTTCTAAAGGTGACTAATGCAGTGTTTTGTTTTTGAATTATTATAAAATCATGGGTTTCAACATATTTGCAGTTGTAATCCTTAATGATATGTTTCACCTTTGGCCAGTGTGAGTCTATTTAAGTTATCTCCTGGGTCTTTTTTTTTTTTTTTTTTTTTTTTTTTGCGGTACGCGGGCCTCTCACTGTTGTGGCCTCTCCTGTTGTGGAGCACAGGCTCTGGACGCACAGGCTCAGCGGCCATGGCTAACGGGCCCAGCCGCTCCACGGCATGTGGGATCCTCCCAGACCAGGGCATGAACCTGTGCCCCCTGAATCGGCAGGCAGACGCTCAACCACTGCGCCACCAGGGAAGCCCTCTCCTGGGTCTTTTTGATATAAGCCTAGAGGTCTTTGATAGCTAATGTTTGTTTTCTGTATGACAAAGACAGTACAAGGTCATCTTGTTACATTTCCTACACCACACTTGGAATCAGCCATTTCTCTTTGGAATTTTGGTTCCTTTTAGTGGGAAATGGGATCTCCAAAGCATTTTTTAAAAAGTCAGGTTTGAGAATTCCCTAGAAGCCCGGTGGTTAGGACTCCATGCTCTCACTGCCGAGGGCCTGCGTTCAATCCCTGGTCAGAGAATTAAGATCCCACAAGCCACATGGCTTGGCCAAAAAAAAAAAAAGTCAGGTTTACTGACATATAATTTACATTCTGTAAAATTCATCCTTTTTAGTGTACACTTCCATGAGTTCAACAAATGAATACAGTTATGTAACCACCATGACAATCAAGATATAAAACACTTGCATCACTCAACACTGCCCTCGTGTCCCTTTGTAGTCTACCCCTCATCCCCAGCCTCTGGCAACCACTGATGTATTTTCTGCTACAGTTTTTGTCTTTTCCAAAATGTCATATAAATGAAATCACAGAGTATGCTGCTTCTTGCGTCTGGCTACTTTCACTTAGCATAATGCATTTGAGATTCATCCATGTTGCTATGCGTATCAGCAGCTATTCCTTTTTATTACCGAGTAGTAATCCATTGTATAAATGTACCACAGTTAATTTATCCATTCACCAATTGAAGGATTTTGTGTTGTTTCCAGTTTGGGACTATTATAAATAAAGCTGCAATAAACATTTGCATACAGGTCTTTGTGTGAACATGAGTTTTCAGTTTTCTTTAGTAAATAACTTCAGAGTGGTACTGTGGGGTCATATGTTAAGTGTATATTTAATTTTATAAGAAGCTGTCACAGTAGTTTCCAAAGTGGCTCTACCATTTTGCATTTCCATCAGCAGTATATAAAAAGTGCCAGTTGTTCCCCATCTTCACAGCACTTGGTATTGTCAGGGTTTCTTTTGTTTGTTTGTTTTTACCCATTCTGACAGATGAGTTGTTGTAATTTCTCACTATTGTTTTGTTGTTTGGGGGGTTTTTTGGCCACGCGGTACAGCTTGCAGGATTTTAGTTCCCTGAACAGGGACTGAACCCAGGCCCTCAGCAGTGAAAGTCCAGGGACCTAACCACTGGACTGCCAGGGAATCCCCTCACTATTGTTTTAATCTGCATTTCTCTAATGACTAATGATGTTAAGCATGTTTTCACATGCTTATTTATTATTTGCCACTGCTATCTTCTTTGCTTAAGTGTCTGTTCAAATCTTTTGCTCATTTTTTAATTGGGTGGTATGCTTTCTTATTATTGAATATATATTCTTTTTATTTTTATTTTTATTTTGGCTGTGCCACATGGCTTGTGGGATCTTAGTTCCCCCACCAAGAATTAAACCCAGGCCCTTGGCAGTGAAATTGAGGAGTCCCAACCATTGGACTGCCAGGGAATTTCCTGAGAATTTTTAATATATTCTTTATCAGATGTGTGTTTTGCAAATATTTTCTCCCAGTCTGTGGTATGTCTTTTCAAAAAAAAAATTATTTTTTGGCTTAGATAAACAGAAATTTATTGTCTGAGCTCTAGAGGCTTGACGTCCAAAATCAAGATGTAAGCAGAGTTGGTTCCTTCTGAGGGCTGCGACACAGAATCTATTCCACAACCCCCCTCCTAGCTTGTGGTAACCTTACATTCCTTGTATGGCCTTGTAGATGGCATTCTCTCTGTGTCTTCACATTGTCTTCCCTCTATGTGCGTTTCTATATCCAAATCTACCCCCTCCCTTTTTTTGGTACAGTTTATATATCAAAGCCATTATATGTGTTTGATTTGGTCCCATTATCTCTTTACTGTCGTCAAATATACATAACATAAAATTTACCACTTTAAGTAAATGTACATTTTAAGTGTACAGTTCTATGGCACTAAGTATATTCACATTGTTGTGCTATCTTTAAAATTTCTTACAAGTGTTTCTTTGAAGAAATATTTTTATTTGATAACCAGTTTATCTAGTTATTTCTTTCATAGATTAAGTTTTTGGTGTCATATCTAAGAAATCTTTGTCTAAGACAAGGTCACAAATATTTCTCCTAAAAGTTTTATACTTTTAAGTTTTACTTAATACATGAAAGAAATCAAACTAAAAAATTTAAAAGACACATCCATAACTATATAACAAAATCTAAGAATCAGAGGACTCTTCCTTGAAGCTCAGTTGGAAACATGCCTTCTTTATTCTCCAGGCACCCTCTTTTACCCTGCAATTCTCTCATTTCTTTACCCTATACAATTGGGGGGCCCACTTCTCAATAAACACATCTGACCATGTCATCCCCCCATTCAGTAACCTCATTTGGCTTCCCCGCCACCCCTAGGATAACACTGAGTCTCCTCAGCATGGCACACAGGCCCTTTACAATTGGTTCCCTACTGACCTTTCCTGTTTCACCTCCCACCCCTTCTCCCTCACAGCCACATGTGAACTTCTCAATGTTCCCTGTCCAGGTCGTGCCATTTCACACCCCACCCCCCATCCCCCGCCTTTACCTGCGGTCATATGCTATCCTTCTGGTGAGAATGTCATCCCTTACCTTACTTTTGATACGATCTTGTAATTATGGTTTATATTGCTGTTTTCTCTATAAAACTGAGCGACTAAGAGGCAAGAGGACTGTCCATCTCAACATCCTCAGAACCTAGTACAGAACCTGGCTCAGGAAAAATCAGTAAATGTTTCTTGAATGACTTTCTGAGGCATACCTGAGAGACACTGCAAGTTTGGTTCCAGACTACCACGACAAAGCGAATATCACAATAAAGCAGGTCATAAATTTTCTGGTTTCCCAGTACATACAGAAGTTACACTTATACTATACTATAGTCTAGTTAAGTACGCATAGCATTATATCTAAACAAACAATATACATACCTTAATTTAAAAATACTTTATTGTTAAAAATGCTAACCATCAAAACTGAGCCTCAGCAAGTCATAATCTTTTTGCAATAGGAACATCAAAGATCACTGATCACAGGTCACCATCACAAATACAATGATAAAGAAAACGTTTCAAATACTGAAAGAATTACCAAAATATGACACAGAGACATGAAGTAAGCTGCGGGAAAAATGGCACCAATAGGTTGGGGGTGCAGGGGGAAGAAAAAAACACAGGACCGATAGACTTGCTCCATGCAGGGTTTCCACAAACCTTCAATTTGTAAAAAATGCAACATCTTCAAAGCGCAATAAAATGAGGTATGTCTATATTATGAACTACTACCATGTGAAGCACTTTACATGAATTCTCTCATTTAATTCTTAAAAGAAACATAAGAATATGTGAAATTATCCTCACTTTAGAGATGAGAAAACCAAGAACCAGAAGGATTAAATAATTTGTCCAAAACTGCAAGGCTGCTAAAATCCTTTAACAGCTTTTAGTTGTTCTAAAGGCTCTGCATGAGCTGGTCCCACCAACCCCCTCCAGCCTAATCTCATACCACACACTAGCTCTGTTACTGCCAGGCCCTCTTTTGGTCCCTCAACTGTGTCATGTTTCCACCCACCACAGTTTCTACACTTCCTGCTCCTCTGCCTGAAATGTCCTTACACCTCACACTCCCAACTCCTCCGGCCAAGTTAGTGCCTTATTCCTCCTTTAGAGTTCAGGTTCAGAAGCTTTTCCTGATTGCTGTACCCCCTCAACTCCTAAAGACCAAGTACCTCCATGATATACCCCCATGGGACCTCACTTCTTTCTGTCGTGAGCTCCTTATTTCAACTTATATTACACCTTCATTTGTGCCTTATTTGTCTGTCTACCTCATACCTAAATTCTAAGGTCCATGAGAGCAGGGCCATGGCTTTTGCTCACTATTGTGTCCCCCTTTGCACAGTGCCTGGCACATAACAGATGGTCAATAATAAAAACAAACAAACGAAGGGAAAAAGGGACCAAAGAGAAGAAATGACAGGTTGATTTGGATCTGTCTGGCTCTGTATGTAGCAGACTTAAATAAGATATAATGCTTTCCATATGAACAAATCTCCACCACTGATAGGAGGCAGCCATATGGATGTACTGGAGAAACAACTGTCAAGTAATAAGAAAACAATTTTGACTTGTGTGTTTCTTAAGAACTTCCCAGTTATACAATTAACCTGTGTAGATTTGTTTTAGGAAATGTTTACTAAGCATCCTCTATGGGCAAGTCACCACATTAAACCCTGAAAGGATACAGTAAAGGGTACAACATGGTCACTTAAGGACTTCACAATCTCATCAGGGAGATAAGACAAACATACTAAACCTGACATAAATGGATAAAGTGTGAAAACTACAGTAAGAGACACATGGACTTGGTACTCAATAATTACGCCTTAAATGAAGGAATGAGGGAAAAAGTCAATTTATTTGATATGAACTTCAAGAATGAGATATGTTGGGGCTTCCCTGGTGGCGCAGTGGTTGAGAGTCTGCCTGCTGGTGCAGGGGACACGGGTTTGTGCCCCGGTCCGGGAAGATCCCACATGCCGCGGAGCGGCTGGGCCCGTGAGCCATGGTCGCTCAGCCTGCGCGCCCAGAGCCTGTGCTCCGTAACGGGAGAGGCCACAGCAGTGAGAGGCCCGCATACCACAAAAAAAAAAAAAAAAAAAAAAAGAATGAGATATGTTGAAAGCGGTAAATTGTTATGTTATCCTTCTGCATAAAATTTTCCAATGGTATCTCATAATACTTAGAATAAAATCCAAACATCTTACAACAGCCTCTAAGGTACTCTACCTGCCCCTACCCACCTCTCAGACCTCATCTCATACCACTTTTCTACTTTCTATGTTCCACCTATACCAGCCTTCTTACTCCTGTTCTGGAAGCACACCAAAGCTCACCTATGCCTTAGAGCCTTTCTACCAGCTACTGCCTCTTCCTGAAGGTCCTTCCTCCAACTTTCACATGGCTGGCTTCCTTTTGTCATTTAAGACTCAGCACAGGCCCCAGCCACCGGGTCGACCAGCTGTCCCAGTGGACTTGCGTTCCATAGCCCCAGCTGCCTGCTCCTTATTTGTGTCCTGAAGATTAGTGTGCCGAGTTCGTCTGTGTATTAAGATTAAACATGTAAACAAGAACCAAAAAAAAAAAAGACTCAGCACAGGGACTTCCCTGGTGGCGCAGGGGTTAAGTATCCACCTGCCAATACAGGGGACACGGGTTTGAGACCTGGTCTGGGAAGATCCCACATGCCGGGGAGCAACTAAGCCCATGCGCCACAACTACTGAGCCTGCGCTCTAGAGCCCGTGAGCCACAACTACTGAAGCCCACGCGCCTTGAGCCCGTGCTCTGTTACAAGAGAAGCCACCTCAACGAGAAGCCTGCGCACTTCAATGAAGACCCAACACAGACAAAAATTAATTAAAATTTTTAAAAAAGACTCAGCACAAACACTGTCCCCATAGAAAGGCTTTTACTAATCCCTAACTTTACAGTGAAACTTGCCATTCCTCCATCACTATTTACCTTCTGTATAAGACTTATCACTCTCTGAAATCATATTGTTTACTCTACCTGTCTTTAGAATATATGTCCCATGAGAGCAGGGAATCTGTTTTTGACCACTACACCTCCAGTACATAGACAGCACTTGTTGAATTCAGGTAGTAGCTCAATGTAAAAGAAAGGAAGAAAAGAAAGAAAAAAAAGTAAAGGAAGGAAAGGAAGGAAGGAGCAAAGAGACAAATTAAGGCTGGAAGGGTCAGGTAGCTAAATTTCAACACAGTGAAGTACAGAGGCACAATAACTATATAGAGCAGTGAGCAATAGGGTAGAAGAACAGACAATGAGTTTATATAAGTTTAAAATTCATGGACAGAACTCCAAGTCAAGGAGTTTAGACCTAAACAAATTCTTTGTGAGTTTTATACAAAAGTGCTCATAAATAAGTCTATCATGGCCCTATGAACAATTAAGTATGTCAAATTATAGCTTGGGATATAGCTCAGCTACTTAACGTTTACTGAGCATCTACTTGTGTAGATGCTACAAAGCACTGCGAATTTAAGAACGAAAAAATCAAGACTGGTGCCTTGAGAAGCTCACAGTCTTGTGGAATAAAGAATTAAACAAACAGAACACCTACTGATAAATGCCACAGTAGCATAATCAGGGTGTTACAAAAATACAGATGAGTGCTATTTAGCCCACTCAGCAGTACAGTTAGTTAAGGAAGGCTTCCTAGATATATTACCTAATGTGGATCCTGTGTGCTACATCTGTGTGCACACATAAGCAGAAGTGTGCTACATGAAAAGTGGCAGTTTTGCAGGCAGAGGAGAACAAGTTGCAATGAAGGCAAAATGGTGAAGAAAAGCAGGATGATTAGCGGAGTGACTACAGCATAAAGTTCAAGGTGAGGAATGATGGGAATGAAAGCTAAAAGGAAAGGGGCTAGGCTATAGAGACCAACCATAGAGAACACCACAAAAAATGCAAACTTATCTTCCTAGGAAAAAATACGAGGGACTTAGCTGGTGGCACAGTGGTTAAGAATCCGCCTGCCAATGCAGGGGACACAGGTTCGATCCCTGGTCTGGGAAGATCCCACATGCCGCAGAGCAACTAAGTCCATGTGCCACAACTATTCAGTCTGTGCTCTAGAGCCCGCGAGCCACAACTACTGAGCCCACTCTCCTAGAGCCTGTGCTCCACAATAAAAGAAGCTACTGCAATGAAAAGCCCACACACCGCATCTAAGAGTAGCCCCTGCTCGCCGCAACTAGAGAAAGCCTGCGTGCAGCAACGAAGACCCAACGCAGCCAAAAATATAAATAAATAAATTTATTTTTAAAAATACGTGAAAAAAATTATAAAGATTTATAATTCAGGAAAAATCTTAAGAGAAGTGCTAAGTAACTGAGAGAATGATAAAGACCTTCAAAATCAAAGCACCTGACCTGTTTTCTAAAGTATGTAGCAGAAATCTGTAACAAGTGCTAATATGTAAGCATCAAATTGCTATCCCTTTCACAATATCTAAAAAAGGGGGTGGGAAACCAAAGCCCAACTCTCGTTTATTAATATTTTGAAAAACTTCAGTGACTTCCCTGGTGGTCCAGTGGTTAAGAATCCACCTTCCAATGCAGGGGACGGTGGTTCAATCCCTGGTCGGGGACCTAAGATCCCACATGCCATAGGGCAACTAAGCCCACACACTGCAACTACTGAGCCCATGCACTCTGGGGCCTGCAGGCCACAACAAGAGAAAAGCCCGCGTGCTGCAACAAAAGATCCCACATGCTGCAACGAAGATCCCATGAGCCGCAACTAAGACCCAATGCAGCCAAATAAATAAATAAATAAATGAAAAACTTCAGAGCTCGCAAATAAAATCCAGACACTTTAAAGAAACAATTGAAGAACCACAAAGAGTTGTGCAGCCTGGGAGGCAAATCTGTGTTCGTATCCTGGCACAGACACTTATCACCTGTACAACCTCAGAGAAATTACCTTTTTTCTGAAAACTCCCAAGGTTGAATGAATTGATCCCTAAGATCCCTTCCTGTTGTCTATGATTCACTAGAAGAATTAAATCAAATCAAGGCTGAAAAGAATTCTTCATTGTTTAGCTCCTGCCTTATCTGTAGCCACTTCCCTTCCCTCCTCTCTCAACTCTATGTTATATTACAATGAATTCCTCCCAATTCCTTGATTATATCAAATCCACTCTTACTTCTGGATCCTTAGACACTGCTCCCTCTGTTTGGTATCCTTCCACCCTACTACTATCAGTGCCACTCCTTCCCAAGAAAATGTTTCATACACCTGAATCTAATATAATATAGTAAGTCAGCTATACTTCATTAAAAAAAAAAAAAGAAAGAAAGAAAATGCCTCATTAAGTCCTACTCCTTCAAGTATCCACTACAGCATTCCTTCTTTCTTCCCTATCTCCTCAACCTTACCCCAGGCAATTCAGATTAGATACTCTGCATTCCCAGAGCATCCTATCCTTCCCTGATCATAGCAATACTAAGCTTTATTCTAATTTCCTGTTTAATAGTCAGTCTCCTCCACCACAAAGGAGTTGTATGATGAGAAGGCAGAATTGTGCTGCCTCTACACAATTTTATCATCAATGCCTGGTTTAAAAAAAAAAAAAAAAGTGGTGCTCAGTAGGTATTGATGAAGAAATGCATAACAAACTCACCTCTAACACAGCCAGGACAGTGTCAAGCTGATCCTCTCGAAGGGTGATATTGTTAGAGATTTTTCTCATGGTATGTATGGACTGTAGACGTACTTCCTCAATTTCATCATTAAACATGTCAACCAGGAAATCAAGGCACTTCTCAGCAAAAGAGGGTGAAGACTGGGCCAGCATGCAGAGCGCCTCTACAGCAGCAATGCGGACCTCTAGAGAAAAAGGGACAAACAAAACTGCACGTCAAGTTAAGATCCATGGGAAAAATGTAAGAAGGATTCCTTCTCATTCAGGTTTGTATTTCCCTCTCTACTCCTGTTACTTTACAAACTCTCTCTGGGAGATCTCCTCCATGCCTGCAGATTCTGCTACCACCTTCACATAGACCTATGAACAAGGATGTTGGTACCACGGGGACTAAGGTTTAGATCCTGACTCCTTGAAAACTCAGCTGTCTTATTATCTCAGTAGTCCAACCACAGTAAAGTACTTTTTAAAAAAGCACTTTGAAAATAACATTATTAAGATTAAAACAGGGTCTATATCATTATTCTCATTCTACAGATAAGAATCAGCAAAGTGGATAAACTTGCCTCAAGTGAATGAGAGCAGAGATAAGACTAGGACCCAGGTCTGCTAATTCTAGACTAGCATCATATAGTGGTTAAGGGTACAGGCTCTGGAATGATAGAGGCCTCACAGTGAATTGTGAAAAGTAATCCATCCACTAACTTGGACGGTGATCTTGAATAAGTAAATTAACTTCGTAGTATCAATTTTCTCACCTGTTAAATGGAGATAATACCCATTTCCTTACAGAGTAGTTAGGAGGAGTAAACGACATAGTGTAGGTAAAGCACATAGCACACTGCCTGGCATATGTTAAAAGCTCAATAAATATTAACTACGATTTAGGTACACATCTTGTAAGCACCTTGAAAACAGAGGCATGTCCTCTATCTCTTTACATGCTCAGAACATGTAACAGTAAAGCCACTGAATCCAGGAAGCCCTTCATTCTTTCACTAACACTGTCGCCTGAACGTGTACTATATGCCAGGCCCTGTGCTGACTGTTGGGATACAGAGATGAGAAAGCTATAGACCATGGTCGCAAGACTTCCATACAAGCTTGTTTTGTTCCAGCGGTTCCCACAATAAAATGTACAGTTTCAAAAAAGAAAAGAAAAACACTCAAATTGTGGTTAAAACTCTCCAATATACTTTGGTTTTTGTATAAGAAAGGTTTTATATACACCTTAAAAGCAGAGTTACTACATAAAAGGGAGATGACTCAGATTTTTCTTGGTACTTATAAATTCCTCTTTTTCATCAGAAGGGAAGGATTTGCTCTACATCACATTATGTAATCTAAACAGGAAATTGCTAATAATTACAAAGCAAGCCAGAGATGGACCCAAATGTTTTAACTGCTAACCCTGCTTCTTAGGGCTTTATCCATTACATTGCATTGACTCATGTGTAACTCTTGCAAGTGTATCAAGGGAATCACAGAGAAACTTCAGATCAACATGAGATAATCAGTATGACCTGACCTGATGCAATTCCAAGCAGAAGCAAAGAAGCTTGGTTTTTTTATTTTGCATGCACAGCCTGGCTACAGGTAGCTAAATTAACAATTTCTACTGGACTTTTTGGAATGTTGAAAATATATAACAGTCTCCTTAAGGGTCCAGGGCAGAGAAAAGGAATTAGCTTGCTCGAGAATAAAAAAAAGACTGATCCTCTGGTGTCTTAACATATGTAATCAGATCCTAGTTTTGCTACTTACTAGCTTCATGCTTAGTACTGAAGGTACAAAGATGAACAAGAACAAGACTGTGTCCCAGCCACTATAGACTAGAATAGTTAATTGCATTACAGAGTGATGAATGATACAATGGAAGAGCACACATAGTATGAAGAAAATGCAGAAGAGGCACATAGCCTACTCAACAGGATCAGAGGCAGCTTTTCAGAAAGTGACCCCTAAAATAATACTTGAAGGAGTTGTTAGGCCAGAGGAAAGGAAAAAGGCCTTTCTATGCAGAGGAACCACATGTAAAGGCCCAGAAAGGAGGGAGAACATGGAACAACTAGAGGACTAGAAGTATGTGTGATACTACACTACAGTCTATAGCCAATGAAATAAGGCTCCATTTCACTCCCAGCAAATGTGTCCCTAAAATCCTGATTTACCCAGAATTTTATAGGTATGATTAGAGAGCTGCCATACCTGATGCTGGTTATGATCTAAGCACTTTCCAAAGTTAAGTTCCTTTAAGTAAACCTTAGTGACAAACTAAAAACTGTAGAAATCAACCACATAAACATTAACAGTGATTAAATTCAATTGCAGAAACTAAACAAAGCAAAAATGCTAGGAGAAACAAAATAAAATAGGTTCTAGTTACCTGTCTTTGGATAAAATGGGTTTTAATAACTGGAATTCCTTATTACCTAACACTTTAAATTTTTAATTCATATATCAAGTTCATGGAGAACATAAGCAGAGGTAGCTTTAATTAATTTCCATATATACAGAAAATCTTACAGCAAATTGAATAGGGTAACCCAATTCTAATATCTACTAATAGAAAAACTGTCTTTCAAAAGTAATTTTCTTGCCCTTCTAAGAAGTTCTATTCTGAGTTATCATTTTTATAGGCATTTTAAAGACCTGAGCTCTAATCCTCTGACACAAATTTACTATAAAATTTGGACAATCGATATTATCTCCCCACATCTGTTAGCCTCACTGAAAATAGGCTGGAGTCAATCATCTCAAGGCACTGACAGTCTGTGATCTATGTGAAATGGAGAACATCATATTGAAGAAATCGTAAGAGCTTTGCAAGCACTTCTATTACTGGCTAAAATGGAGTAACAAGGGCTAGATTTATCTTTCTATCTGAAACAACTAAAAACAGAGACAAAATATATGAAAGAAAAGTATTCAACACACTATACAACAGGCAATAAGAGGTAGTGATCCCTGAGAGACAGGAAATAAATGAGGTGAGCTTTATGATTATACCGGTTTACTGTCTGTAGAGTTTCCAGGCTGTAGGTCGCCCTGAGTTGAGAAGACAGAGCTGGAAGTCTGGAAAGGCCAATGTGACTAGAGTTCATAGGGCAAAGTACCAGAAAGGAAAGACATGCACAGAGAGAGCAAGCCTAGGAGGTCTGCAGAGGGTCCTCCTCAAGTCTTCAGGCAAGTTCTGTTCTGTGAAGAAACTATCCAAGGCCTGAGAAAGAACCACTCAAGAGGGTTCGAGGGAACAATCTCCAAAGCTCACACATGGTCAACAATAGTTTTTTCAGAAGAGTTTGTTTCACTAGTGATGAAAAATAACCCCTAGACTAAATGCTACTTAGGTCCACCTAACAAAGCTTAAAAACAAGACCTGAACTAACTGCATTCTAGAACAAAGCTCAAGAATACTCATAGGAATATAACAATGTTCAGCACCCAATAAAGTAAAATTCAGAGTGTCTGACATCCAATCCCAAATTACCAGGCATGCATAGAAGCGGGAAAACATAATCCATAATGAGGAGAAAAATCAATCAAAACCAACCCAGAAATCACACAAATAACAGAGCTAGGAGACAAGGACATCAGGATAGTTACTGCAAATACATTCTCTGTTGACAAAGCTAGAGAAAAGATTAAGCGTATTAAGTAGCGATACAGAAGATACTAAACAAATGCAAATTCTCATCAAACTTCTAGGGATGAAAACTACAATGTCTGAGATGAAAAATATACTGGATGGAATTAACAGCAGATTAGACACTGCAGAAGAAAAGATTAGTGAACTCCAAGACAAAGCAATAAACATTATCCAAAATGAAACAAATAGGAAAAAAAGGTTACATGGAAAAAAAAGAATAGAGCAGGAAAAAAAGGTTACATGGAAAAAAAAGAATAGAGCATCTGTGAGCTGCAGGACAACCTCAGTAGCCTAATATATATGTAATTGGGAGTCCCCAAAGGAGCATGGGGCCAGAAAAATATTTAAAGAAATAACAGTCAAAGATTTTCCAAATAAAAACCACAAACCCATAGATCCAAGAAGCTCAACAAACTCCAAGTATAAGAAACATGAAGAAAATTATACCAAGGCATATTATAATTAGATCGTTTAAAACCAGTGATAAAGAGAAAAGCTTAAAAGCAGCTAGAGAAAAAAAGATACATTATGTACGGAAGAACAAAGATTTAAAATGACAGCAGAGTTCTCAACAGAAAAATGCAAACTGAAAAACTGTGGAACAAGATGTTTAAAGGACAAAAAAATAAACAAATAAACCACTATTAATCTAGAATTTGATTCCCAGTGAAACTATCTTTCAAAAATGAAGGCAAAATAAAGGCTTGATTAGTCATTAGTTAGTCAGACTAACCTGGGTTTAAATCTTGCTTCTGTCTCTTACTAGCTGAGTGACTAATAAGAAAGTACAATTGTTATCAGTATAAATATCAATTTTTACTACCATTTATTAAGTGCTTACTATAACTGGGTTATGTATCATGTCATGTATATGTAATGTCATTTCATTATAACAATTCAGAAACACTTGCTATTAACCTTGTTTTACAAAAATGCTAGAATTTGAACCTAAATTGACTGAACCCGAAGTCCATGCTCTTAACCACTGATCCATACCACGTGAACCTCAACCTCTTCTGTTTATAAAATTAAAATAATAGTAGATACTTCATTGAGTGACTATAAAGATTAAGTGAGACAACCTGTATATATCACTCAGTACAATACCAGATACATAGCAGCCACTCAGTAAATGGGCACTGTTATTTTTATGAAGTCATTCTTACCATACATTTCATCTTCCAATCCATGAACAAAGGCTCCACAAGCTCCTGACTCGATCAAGTTCACAGCCCCTGTATCTACTTCTTCCTTGGGAGCATCATCTCCCCACTTCCTGCCGCTGGAAAACTCTCCTGAAGTGTAAAGTTCCTTGGCACGTTCATGTGCAGTGCGTTTCCTCTATAGAAGACAACAATTACCACTTGATAGAGATTCGTGAGAACTAAGTTGCACCCCAAGAACATGAGAAAGTAGGAAATAAGATTGCTCTCTGAGCGTTACATTTAAAAAAAAAAATACTCAATAGATCAGAGCAGAGAAATGCAAATTCAACTTGAAGTTAAGACCAAGGTTCTCAGGTCATCAATAGCTGATAGTAACCTTATTAAAGATAGTAACTTCATTAAAGATAGCACAAGAATGTTGACTGGACAGGTGGTTATGTTTGCCATGGCAACACAGGAAAGGGAGAACCAGAGAGGTAAATAATGGCAGTGTCCTTCCAAGCACCATCCTGGGTAGACAATACACTGGCCCTAGAAAATAATTTTTTTCATCCCATAGAAGTAAGCCTCTATTTGACAACACTATGCTCACCAAGCAAGGGTCTAGTAAATTTACTTTCTTCACAGATTGCCTAAGGGGGAATATACTAGTCAGCTAAAGTAAGTAAATATTGAGTCTACTTGACAGTTACAGTTACCTTCATAAATGAATAAACTGGCTGATATCAGCCTCTGTGAACCTTCCTGGTGTGAGCCCACATCCTCATGGCTGATCATCTCAAAGGCACTGATGAAATATAGCACCTGAGCCTACAAGGATGTGGGTCAGACGCAGAAGTAAAGTTTGTACCTTGCGAAGTGTCTTAGAAACCTTTGCATTACCCATCCCTCACCATTCACCATGAGCGTGTCCTTCTTTGCACTTCCACCCCAGTATACACAAAGAACACTTAAGCAATCACTGACCTCAAATGAAGGGAATGTCCTTCAAGAAAGCCATGTGGCAATGTTTCATGAAGCACAGATATTAACTCCCCAACCATTCCCAAGAATTCATCTTATGGAATAAATCAAAACAAGAAAAGATCTAATATCCATGAAGGTGATTCTCTATATGTGATTTATAACAGTGGAAAAATTAAGGAGAAACTGTAAATGTATAATAAAGGGCTAAAAAAATGATGGCACATCTACTTGACAGAATACTATGCTATCAGTAAAAATGGTAAGTATGAAGTTAATATGAAAAAAAAAAGCATATGAGGTAGTGGTAAATATAAAAAGTAGACTACAGGGGCTTCCCTGGTGGCGCAGTGGTTGAGAGTCCGCCTGCCGATGCAGGGGACACGGGTTCGTGCCACATGCCGCGGAGCAGCTGGGCCCATGAGCCATGGCCACTGAGCCTGCACGTCCGGAGCCTGTGCTCCGCAACGGGAGGGGCCACGGCGGTGAGAGGCCCGCGTACCGCAAAAAAATATAAAATAAAAATAAAAAATAAAGATACTGACAATGAATGCTCCTATCATATTCTCAGACTCATATTTGTTCTTGACAACTATGTCAGAGAACTATCGCAGTCAAAGCTTAAGGGCATTCTGTTACTGTTCAGAGAAAGGATTTACTCACTCTTCCATGAGAACTGCTGTTGAAAGGAGTCACAAAATAAGACCAGACCTTTGTAGTTTCTAACAAATAGAAAGTGAATCTTGCCTCTTGTAATTGTACAAGTACTTTTACAATTGTAAAAGTAACTTGTAATTTGGTTCAATTTACTAAGATTTTAAATTAAAATGTAATCTAGTCATCCTAATTAACAAATTCATGGGCTGTAAAATTAAATCAACACAACTTGGCATATAGCTACACTGATTTTGGTTTCAGAAACCCAGTTTAAACAACAAAGAATTCAAGTTACCCTCAAATCTGACATCAGCTTCTTGTCAAGCGTCTGTTCCAAGAAATGAGAACTGACTTGCTCCATAGAGCCCTATAAAAAGGAAGAATCCAGAGCAATTAAACAACTTTTAAGATCTGAACAATATCTTCAAATTCAAAGTTTGCCGCCAACTTAAATGCATAAAGATAACATTATTCTTTTTTAATTTTAATTTTTTTTTATACAGCAGGTTCTTATTAGTCATCAGTTTTATACACATCAGTGAATACATGTCAATCCCAATCGCCCAATTCATCACACCCCCATCACCCCCACTTTCCCCCCTTGGTGTCCATACATTTGTTCTCTACATCTGTGTCTCAATTTCTGCCCTGCAAACCAGTTCATCTGTACCATTTTTCTAGGTTCCACATATGTGCATTAATATACGATATTTGGATAACATTATTCTTGATAGTAAAGATCCCTATGGGTTTTGAATCATCAGGAAAATAATAAAATCACTAGCAGCAGCAGCTAGCACCTATATAGAGCTACTAGGTGTCATGCACTGCTCTAAGTGCTTTATACATACATTAATTCATTTAATACTCACTACAACCCTATGAAGTAAATACTAATATTAGTCACGTTTTATATAAGAGGGAAAGAAGGCACAAAAAGATGAAGTAATTCATTCAAGGTCACAAACAGTGTAAATTACAGAGCTGGGCTATAAACCCAGGCTCCAGAATCCTTTGCCTTAACTACTACTCTCCACTGCCTCTCCATCCCTTTTCATTCCATCCTTTCCATTCATTTGTCCATTCATTCATTAAACAAATGTATACTTAGCAACCATTCCATTATATGCCTAGAGTTACCAGGAACAGGTACACAAAAATAAAAAGACATCAACTCTACACTCAACAATCACACACTAGTGAGGGAAATTGACAAGTAAAGAGATTACTGCATTATGGTATGAAATTTTATAATATACATTTATAAAGGGTGCTATGGGAACTTAAAGAAAAGCAGTATGGGGTGGAGGCAGAGAGAGGTGTATCCGGGGAACTGGAAATCACAATTAAATGCATAAAGAAAATGTCATGTGGGAAACATCAAGTGTTTCTATGAACAGAATATAGGACGGGGGTACCGAAAATGAGGCAAGACGTGTCGGTAGAAAGCAGGTCATAAAGGTCTTTGTTTGCTATGGTAAGGAGTTTGCCTTATGAATAATAACTCTATAGATAATTTCTATTAAATATTTAATGAGCTCAGTAATGTACAAAGACTTGCATTTTAAAAATGTATCCCTCCCAATAATCCCATGAAGAATGAGCATTATCCTCACTTTTTATTTATTTATTTTTTACGAGAAATTGAGGCTGAGAGATTCAGTAACTTGCTCATTTCAAATAAGAGAGAAACATAATCCGATTTATACTCATAAACATCATCTTGGCAGCAATGTGGCTAATGGACCAGAAGGAACCCAAAACAAAGCAGAGACACAAGTTAGGAGGCTATTTAAAGCACGTCCTAGACATTCTTAAGGAATATATTGGAAATCTTCTCTAATTCCCAAGTTAATAAATATGGAAATGTTTATACAGGCTCAGACTTTTTCTCCAATCACATTTTCCATATCAAGTTACATGTTCTTTGGGAGTACTCTTACCCAAGTTAACACCTTTCCTACAATTCTAGCAGGGCAATTGTACTATTCATCTTAAGTAGTTTCAAAACCACTTTTTCTTATCTCTACATGGTATATAGTTTGTTACATAGGTCTGAGCCAATACCAAATCTAACATTCATTTTTTTAATGCAAAACATCAGTCGTATGAATAAAAACTATACATTTTTAAGAACTCCTCACTTTCTCTTTAGTCTTACCACCAACATTAACAGTTGTCTTTTTTTTGGCCGCACCATGAGCCATGTGGGTCTTAGTTCCCCGACCAGGGACTGAACCCGTGTCCCCTGTATTAGAAGTGCAGTGTCTTAACCACTGGACTGCCAGGGAAGTCCCCAACAGTTGGCTTTTTAACAGGCACTTTGTTTTTCTACAAAGAATGAAAGTTTTAATGACTTCACAGTAAGTTACTGGAACCCACAGTCTCAACGTCCTCCTCCAAAGCCTTCAACTGAGCTCTCTCCCAACACAGTAGCAAAGAGGGGGTACTATTCAGATCCTAGCCTCAAAAAATTGCACATCATTATTTGTAACAAGTTTCCAGTGTTATGTAAGAATAGCTGAAACTTTCCATTTTAAATCCACAAATAGCAAGAACCTTACAGCATAATCCACTTGAAAAATAGTAAAATCTGAACTGTTACAAGCACAGTGGAAATAGAGAAGGGATAGATTCAAGGTATGTCGAGAAGGTAGTACTGATAAGAGTTGATGACTCAGTGGATACGAGACACAGAGAAAGAATTCTCAAATGCCTCTGGGTAAATGATGGCACCATTTATGAAAGCACAGAAGGAGGAAATCTGGACCTAAAAGATAATGAGTTCATCATAAAGTGCATCTCACCAATCAGAAAAACATCTACATTCCTGTATACTTTGACCAAGACACATATATTCAGGTAAAAGCTCTCCAACTGTACTACTACCCCTACTTAACAATCTATAAAACTAAGAAAACTGATATTTAACAAACAAGTGCGTCAAACCTGCTCTCAGAACAAAAACTGCTCAACTAGTATAATAACATAAGTCTATGCACTGTTTGCCTATTTCAATTTTAAGCTCCTAGCCTCTATTCATTAGGTGATGAAAAAGAGCAGACCAAAAAAAAAAAAGATGGACTACTATGTGAGACATAAAACTGCCACTGACTAGGACAGCTACATTTGCCCTGGGAAAGACTAGCCCTGGGCAGAGTTACAAACATAAACACCTACAGTCTACAATCTAACTGTCTGAAAATGTTATAATTTTTAAGGTCAAAGACTTCCGGAGCCTTACTAATAAGGTTTAAATTATTTAACATCTTAAAAAGAAATCATTAAACTAAGGACCCTATTCTAGATAGGATGCCAATTACCATAATTAATTTCAAAGTAGTGACTGTATTCTAAATAGTCCCATGGAGCTATATTCTTGAAAATCAAGTTTCTTTGCTCCATCAGGGAAGTTACAGATAACTGAAAACCAAACCTTTACATGGTTTTGAATTTTCTGATACATCCCATATCTGAAATTTTTCATCCTGCTATAAGCCAAGGAGAATGGACTCTATTCTTTCTGTACAAGATGGCCTTAAGTCCAAAGCCTTATCATTTCAGCTAAGTTCTTGAAAACCTGGCTTCTACGTTCCTCCCAAGCTTAATCTTGTCACACATCATCAAATCTAACATTATCCCCCACACCAAGAAGTACTAAACTGCTTGTAGTTTAACATGATATTGTAGTTTAGTATGATATTAGCATGCATGATAGTGTACTCATGTATCTCTGCTCGTATTTTCTCCTTCTCTACTTCTTTACCTAGCTAACCCATACTCACCATTCAAAGTCAACTGAGAAACACCTCGTCCAAGAAGCCTTCTGTGCATGTGTTAGGTGCTCTTTCCTAGGAGTACCGGTATTGTAATTGACAGATTCCTATGTCAACCTACCTGACTATCCACTTTTTTTTTTTTTTTTTGCGGTACACGGGCCTCTCACTGTTGTGGCCTCTCCCGTTGTGGAGCACAGGCTGCGGACGCGCAGGCTCAGCGGCCATGGCTCACGGGCCCAGCTGCTCCGCGGCATGTGGGATCCTCCCAGACCGGGGCACGAACCCGTGTCCCCTGCATTGGAAGGCAGACTCTCAACCACTGCGCCACAAGGGAAGCCCAAAGAATAGTTTTTCTGTTTTTTTGTTTTTTTTTGTTTTTGCAGTACGTGGGCCTCTCACTGCTGTGGCCTCTCCCGTTGCGGAGCACAGGCTCCAGACGCACAGGCTCAGCGGCCATGGCTCACGGGCCCAGCCGCTCCGCGGCATGTGGGATCTTCCCGGACCGGGGCACGAACCCGCGTCCCCTGCATCAGCAGGTGGACTCTCAACCACTGCGCCACCAGGGAAGCCCTATCCACTCTTTTGAAGGCACAGATTATGCTCAGAGTTTGCTGAATTGATGAATATGTAGTCTAAAGACCATATATGGTTTACCTGATCACGAATTTGTCTACTCAAGAATTGGAGCAGGGGAGTTTACCTCTTAGCTTGCACAGAGTAACTAGTAAACCAGCAGGGCCTTAGCTGCATAACTGCAGCTCCCAATACATAACTGGACCCGCACTAGGAAGGAATTCTACATGGGCTTTAGAGCATGAAGTATCACTTACTATCTATGTGGCCTTGGACAAATTATACTTTTCTAAACCTTAGTTTTATTATTTATAAAATAAATAATATAATATCTACCTCAAGGAGTTTAAAATAATTATAAACAAAAAGTCAGTATGTATATAAGTGTATGTACAGGCATATATTTACGTGTGCCTGTATATGAGGAAATGGGTGTATGTGCATGTGTATGCATGTATGACTAAAAGTGCCTAGCTTAGTGGGCTAGGAACTCTATAAATAGTAACAATTATTATTATTAGCAAGATTAGATTATTAATTACTTTTGAAGTATAATCATATAATCATGTAATTTAGAGTTGTTTGGATTTGAAATCACTTAAATAACATAAAGCACTTGAGTCAAATTATAGTCATCTAAGTGAAAATCTTTTCAATTCACCACTGTGATTCATTATTCATACAGCTTTACATAAATGAATTTTAGATTCTATGGGGTACAAAACTAAAAAATTTGGGGCTTCCCTGGTGGTGCAGTGGTTGAGAGTCCGCCTGCCGACGCAGGGGACATGGGTTCGTGCTCCGGTCTGGGACGATCCCACATGCCGCGGCCCATGAGCCATGGCCACTGAGCCTGCGCGTCTGGAGCCTGTGCTCCGTGACGGGAGAGGCCACAACAGTGAGAGGCCCACGTACTGCAAAAAAAAAAAAAAAAAAAAAAAATTTGAATGACTCTGCTTTAAGGATTACTTTTCTAACTGCCTACTCAGATGACAACATATCATTGAATTATTCCTCTAAAACATCCCCTCACACACACACAGCACACTGTAGATGCTCAGTACACGCTGAATGAAGGAATCTGATGAATGATTGGATTGTTCTGAATTTTAATATATCCACAAATCAAAACAAGGCTTTAAAATGTGAATTCAAAAATAAAATCACTAACAGCTGGCTTGTTTAACTCTATATTTTATTATGGACAAGAAATATAATCTGTAAGCAGGAAATACTGAGATCGTCCAAGTTCCTTATTTTTCCATGAAAGTGCTTCACATAGGTTTCAGCAGTTACCCCCAAAATACTGGTCAAAGGACTAGGGGTATCACAGGATCTGTGTCCAGTACAATCAAGTCCAAACTTTTTAGCCAACAATCTTACTAAGACTGGCATAGTTGGGGGCCCTCAAAAGAGAAGTTATCAAAAAGAATTTCAGATATCCTTGCTGTGACATTAATACAAATTTTTATAGATAGTTACATATATATTTATATATTATAACAACCCCACCACCTTGCATAGTGTAGTACTTCACAATTTATACACATATTCACAGACAGGATCTCATTTGAGTGTCATGACAACCCTGTGATGTAAACATGAGAGATATTATAAGCCACTTAACAGATGAGGAAATGAGACTAAGATAAAGTGACATGTCCAAGACAACACAGGTATAAAATAAGGCTGAGCATTACGCCAACCCTCCTTCTTCTATAAGACAGTTCTATCTCTGAAAAGTTAAAATTTTTCTTATAGGGGGCTTCCCTGGTGGCGCAGTGGTTGAGAGTCCGCCTGCCAACGCAGGGGACACGGGCTCGCGCCCTGGTCCGGGAAGATCCCACATGCCACGGAGCGGCTGGGCCCGTGAGCCATGGCCGCTGAGCCTGTGCGTCTGGAGCCTGTGCTCCGCAACGGGAGAGGCCACAGCAGTGAGAGGCCCACATACAGGAAAAAAAAGAAAAAAATATTCTTACAAATATACTAGAGTCCCCAAAGGCAAAACAGTAGGAAAGAATGAGGCTAAAAGTCAGATTAGCATCTGAATCTCATTCTACAACTTCCTATCTGTATAAATTGAATAATTTACTTAAATTCTCAGAGCCTCAGCTTTCTCACCTGGGAAGTGGGAATAATAGCACCTACCTTGCTGGGTTACTGTAAGAATAAATGGGATAATAAAGCAATTATACTCCAATAAAAAAAAACAATAAATGAGATAATTAAGTGGCCTCATAGCAAAGTATCTAGGCCATACCAGGTGCTTAGTAACGGTAACAATTATTTTTATTATTATGTTCCTTTTTCTCTAGACTTTGGTTGTCTAATATGCTAACAAGATTAAATAGGATTATCTTTAAAATTCTTTCTAGTTCTCAAAGATTACTTCTCTATGGGAAAGGGAACAACTTCTTTCTATTTTAAGAAATACTAAGGTTTATAAAAGCGCATTACACCTGTCTCTATCTAGTTTCTCAAAATGTTTTACAAGTGTAACAGGTAATATGCTCATTAAAGAAGATGTAACTTACCAATAGCTTTGAAGCTTGAACTCGAACCACCCAGGAGCTATCACTGACCATGTGACAAATTTTTCCAAACGCATCATCAACTAAGCGAATTTCTTCATTAGAAGAAGGGATTGGGACAATGCTAAATTAAAAGAAAAGAAACCACAAGTGACAAAACATGAGCCTAAAATTGCAGGTTCAATAAACTGAGAATGACCAATGAAAATCAGCACAAATAGAAATGATAACTGAATAATTCAAATCCTATAATGATGAAATACATTTCAGAGTAACCAAATCAGTCTGGGATTTGTTTATTTTTAGTTGCAATGCAAATTTGTGTCTTGAGTAAAAAGTATTTAACACTGAAGATTCAAAGATTTATGAGATACCAAAAACAGCTACCACAGAGTTATCTTTAAGTTTATTCTCTCTTATAATTGCATTGCTGTCAATATAGCAAGTCTCAGAATAAACCAATAAAAAACATACTTGCAAATCTGGTCCTAAATGAAAAGACAATTTCCAGCTAGTCTTTTTTTTGCGGGGGGTGGGGGGTGGTGTCTATGGGGGGTGGTGTCTATAGCTTTATTAACTCATTTTTGTTTTTCAATTTCAGTAGGTAGTTTAATGAAGAGGAAAAAACACTTCTTTTTCCTATAAAAGGAGTTCTATAAAACAGAATAAATAATACCTGTCTCTCCACCTCAAAGAATCACTGTGAGATAAATTATTTAATTACCGTGAAAAAAAATTTTTTATTTTTGGCCGCACCTCACAGCTTGTGCAATCATAGTTCCCCGACCAGGGATTGAACCCAGGCCCTCAGCAGAGAAAGCACCAAGTCCTAACCACTGGACCACCAGGGAATTCCCTATGAAAATATTTTTAACCAGGAAAACACTACATAAGGGATCATTATTCTCAAATTCACCTGGTATCTTTAGCTGGCATTTGTATTTACTAAAATGTGCCCAAAACCATTTTAAAGACTTTTTTTAAGGGTTGGGCAGAGGTGGAGTGGATAGCATTTGAGAAAGACCATCCAATCTCTTCATCTATATTTGAGGAGGTTGGGACCCAGAGAGGCGAAGTGTCTTTCCCAGCATACACAGAAAGTTCAAGGCAGAGCTGAAAAACAAGGACCAAGCATCCTGATTTTCAGGGTCCATGCTTTTCCCCTATTCCATACTGCCTTCCAAAAATCTAACCAACATTCCTTTTCTGGAGGTGGGCTTTCTGCATGGTGGGAGGAGAGAAAAATGGCTTAGCAATGAACAAAAGCTGGCTTACACCCACACTGACCTTTCAGGATAGAGCTGACTGACAACCCAGATAAGCTGGACTGCAGCACTGCGCACTTGTTCATAGTCATCAGAGAGCAATTTACAAGCCTGCAAACAAGGATTCCAAAAGTCTGTTAGTTCTGTGTCCTCCCAGGTGATGTTCAAACTATTTTCAAAATGAAGATATGGTGGCTGGATAAGGATACCAATCAAAACACATATGGGGTGATTTTAACTTCTTGAACCTTTGCCCAACAAAGAATTCTTGGCCTCTGCCAGCTGCTCTGCCTGTGCTCTGACTGTGTACCCTCCCACCCCATGTCTGAAAGGAGAACCACAGATTGATAGATAGCACAAAAGCCATCTAGAACAGCATCAATCATAGCAAAGCTTGCTGGGAGCCCACAGTGCTACCCTGACAGGCTCAAACACCAAAGATGAGTTTTTTCCCTATCTGTAAAACTAGAGCACAAATTTCTGACTGACAGTCCATCTGAAAATTCAAGCACTCTAAATAAATGTACAATTTTAACGTTAAGCTGCCAAAAAGAGGCCAAATTTTCCTTTTTTACTTTAGTCTGAAATGGAATATCCCTACTCCACCCACAGTCATAGCTATACCCTAGACTTCAACAACACCCAGAAAACGGTTTTTGAAATTTTAAAATCTTATATTCCATGCTTTGACCATATATGCTACTCTACCAGCTCTTCCATCGCCATGACTTAACCCATCACACCTGCTCTTCATCCCACTTAAGTTACCTATCCGTTTAAGCAGGGTCTCTCAACCTTGCTATTATTGACATTTTGGACTAGATAATTCTTCGTTGTGAGGGGCTGTCCTGTGCAATATAAGATATTTAGCAGCATCCCTGGCCTCTACCCACTAGGTCGTTGTAGCACTGCACCCTCTTCCTCTCCCTAGCAACTGAAATAGTCAAAAATACCTCCAGACGTTGCCAAATGTGCCCTGGAGGGCAAAATCACCTTGGTTGAGAACCACTGCTTTAATTCTGTCCTTTCTTTCCAAATAAACCACCTTTTCCTTGCTCTATACCTGTCCTTACTTCAGTCTCTTTTTGTTGTTGTTGTTTAGTTTTTATTTCACAACCATAAACTTAACTTTGCAATTCAGCTAAACTTGGAGGGGAATAAGGAAAATATGGAACCCAAAGAAGTGCAATGAGAGCACAAAGATTACAGTATATTTTGAGCAGATGGGGATGAAGGGGTGCTCTCCTGAGCTACAGAAGGAATGGTCTAGTGGTTAAGATAAAACACAAGTCAAATTTATTACTAGATTTGTCCACAGTCAGCAATGGTGATCTTCTTGCTGGTCTTGCCATTCCTGGAACCAAAGCGCTCCATGGCTTCCACAATATTCATGCCCTCTTTCACCTTGCCAAAGACCACATGCTTGCCATCCAACCACTCAGTCTTGGCCGTGCAGATGAAAAACTGGGAACCGTTTGTGTTGGGGCCAGCATTTGCCATGGACAAGATGCCAGGACCCGTATGCTTCAGGAGGAAATTCTCATCATCAAATTTCTCCCCATAAGTGGACTCGCCACCAGTGCCATTATGGTGTGTGAAGTCACCACCCTGGCACATAAATTCCGGAATTATTCTGTGAAAGCAGGAACATTTATAACCAAAGCCTTTCTCCCCAGTGTTCAGAGCACGGAAGTTTTCTGCTGTCTTTGGAACTCTGTCTGCAAACAGCTCGAAGGAGACGCGGCCCAAGGGCTCGCCATCGACGGCAATGTCAAAGAACACGGTAGGGCTGACCATGGTTGGGCAGCGTGGGAGGTTCCAATGTGGCGGCGTCTGCAAAGCCACTTCAGTCTCTTGACAGCATTGTCTGCATCATCATACACAACCCCCTCAGGATTTCTGCTACAGCTGCTCCACAAACATAAGACTTTCTCTAGTCTTCACAAGGGCAGCAGCAGAGCACTGGCAAAGACCACACTCTCTAGGGGATTGGTGATTCATGATCTCAAACCTTATTAGTCCTACTCTGAAATCTTTTACACTCCTGCTTTCCAATTCCATTTCCCAAGGCAGCTTTTCTTTTTTTCAGAAAGGTGGCTAATGAGCCTTTTTTTTTTTTTTTTTTTTTTTGGCTGTGTTGGGTCTTCGTTGCTTCATGTGGGCTTTCTCTAGCTGTGGTGAGCAGGGGCTACTCTTCGTTGCAGTGCACGGGCTTCTCATTGCAGTGGCTTCTCTTGTTGCGGCTCACAACAGTAGTTGTGGCTCAAGGGCTCTAGAGTGCAGGCTCAGTAGTTGTGGCACACAGCCTTAGTTGCTCCACAGTATGTGGGATCTTCCTGGACCAAGGCTCGAACCCGTGTCTCCTGCATTGGCAGGCAGATTCTTATCACTGCGCCACCAGGGAAGCCCCAAGGCAGCTTTTCTTAACCTTTACCTCAGGACTTCTATCCTACTACCAGCTATAAGGCGACCTGTTTATCTGAGAAAAATCAAGGTTCTCAGGCACAAACCCACTCAACTACTCCACACCAGTTATAAATTCATTTATTCCTGTATTCTCCCACCCCTTGTTTTCTCAATATCTGAGGGAAAAGGGTCCTTTCTAGTTCCTAATCCTTCTACTTTTGCTATGGATCCCATCACTTCCTCACATGACCATCCCTTACCATCCTCCAAAATAGATCCTCTTTGTGATTCTCTATGATAGCATCCTATTGATTTACCTCACAGCAATACTCATATGCTATAACTGTGTTTGCTTATTTGTTAATTGCCTGTCTTACCTATGACAATGTGAAGGGCATGGGTCCTATCTATTATAACATGCTTGGCATTATACAGCCAGCATTTAGGTACTCACTAACATTTGTTGGATGAATCAGCTCATGAATCTGATTTTCTGCCTCAAGGAACTTACTCCAGCATTTATTCCCCTTTGTCTCTTCTATCGTAACACTAGCTCTCCCTTCAACATATAAACATACTTAGCAACTGTTTTTAAAATACAGGAAAAAAAACAACAACAACCCTTAATCCTATGCCCCCTTCTACCAACTTCTACCCCACTTTCCTATCATAGTCAAGTTTCTTTAAAGTATAGTCATAGTCAATAGACTTTAAATGCCTCACCTCAAAAGACCCTGATCTGGATTCCCCCAGTCCCAGCACTCCACTGAAATTGCTCTCTTTAAACTCACTAGTGACCACTTTGTTGCTAAGTCCCATGACCAGATTTCAGTGCTATCCTAAACGACCTTTCACCAGCATTTGACACTGCTGACTATGAGAATGCCCTCTTGCCTTTTCTGGAATATATTCTTCCTCCTCCTCCATCAAGCTGCTCCTCAGTTCCATATTAGGGCTCCTTTCTTAAACGTTGGACCTCACCCCTGGCTCCATCCTCATCACTTCCAATCTTCTTACTCTCCCTGGGTATCCCCATGACCCCTAGATATTGATGGCTCCAAATATCCACCTCCAGCTCTGATCTTTCCTGAGTTCCAGACCTCCTCATAAGTATCCCATCAACCCTTCAAACTCAAGATAATCAAAATGAACTCATTATAGTAACTAATTCTACCTCATATCTCAAATCCTCCCGCATCATTCCATCCTCACTCCCTTGAGGTCCACAGCATTGCTTGCCTAACCAACTGACACAGTCTTATGTCACTAAACGTCTGAATCATCGGACTAACTCTTTTTCCTTTGAGTCCTTACTCTACAAGTTTCCTTTAATTATTTGGTTTCCCACACAGTTTTCCTATAGGTCACACCAACATAACCATTCTGAACTCATTCTACTTCATTTGTAAAAGAACGTACTTGGTTTACACATCAGTCATAGGGGTTTGGCTAATTATCCTCTTCCTCTAAAAGCTAAAACCACTCTCAATAGGCTAACAAAAACTGGTCTCTGAGCGTGGATACATCCAATTATTCTACAAGAATAAATGTAAGGGCTTTTGGTTAGGCACTCGGTCAGCTTCTCCTAATGATACTATAATTTCATTGTGCTTTTCCTTACCAATGCTATAACAATCATGTGATATCTTTTCATATGATCCCATGGTCTTGGTCATCCTCCTCCAGAAATACTCCAGTTTCTCAAGTGTGGTGCCCTGAATTGACTTCAGGTTTGAAGTCAATTTCAGTCAACCAAACAGAGATCAACAAGACTACCACTCTCCTTACTCTGAACACTACACTTCTCTTTGTATACTCTGGCATTCATACTGAGCTACCTAAATCCTCCCAAATGTCCTCCTCACATGCACTAGTGCTATTCATTACATATTCCCCATTCTCTTCTTAGAATGTATGTTTTGGATACAACTGCACATTCATCACACACTGCCACTGTTAGCCAGCTGAAGCTCTACGTTTTCAAATTCTGACCACCAGCGTGCCACCCTCCCAGTTTCATGATTTCTCCACCTCCCTCCTCTTCTAGACAGCAATCATTTAAGGTACCTGAGTATAAATTGTTTGGTATAATTTCAGTCCTCTTTCATGGAGCTGCAACTAGATAATAAAGATACAGTTTAAGTATTCTGAAAAAAAATCAATATTTCCAATGTCTCCCCACAATCTCATATATTTTTTCCCCATTATATCACATTAACATGGTTCCCTCTGGCCAAAATCAGTGCTATATAAATAAGAAACCTGGACTTTTCAGTAGAAACACTCAAACACTTAATCAATCTAACCCATGGACTGTCCCAAGGGGATATCAGAAAAAATACGAAATAATGATAAGGAGGCTGAGGAAGAAATGGTTAACACCATCTCCCTCTAAAGAGCAACCCTCCCCCATAACTTTCACCTATACTTCTGAAATACAAAGGTATAACCTGTACCTACTGTACTATAATACCAAGTAACATCTCTCCCATAGACCTGGGATACAAGTTGTACCTTCCATGTTTCAGAAATGCAGGTGAAAGCTACCAAAGAAGCCCAAAGATAAGCAACTGTTGTAAAGGAATGTGTGCCTTTGAGTTCTGTGATGCCACCAACACCTTCCTGAAAGTGTGCATAAAGTATACCCTGGGGGGGATTCAGAATGTATCCAAGGTGGCATTAGCCATTAACTTAAAAAAAAAACAAAAAACAGTATCTCCATTTAGTTTCCATGATCACGTTTACCATGGCTTTTATAGCTGCTGTTCTGACACGTGGGTCCTGGTCACTGAAGTAATCCCCTATAATCTTCTGGACGTCTCTGACAGCTAGGCCTTCTGCATCTTTTGTGACACTTTTCTCCAAAGAACCCAGATTACCAAGTAATTGCAGACACTTATTTCTTACACCATGTGAGGTATCTGTCAGGTGCTACAAAAAGAAAAGAGAGAACAAAAGGACATGATTAAGATATCTTAAAAATAAACAAAAACACAGAAACAAAAGCACTGTGTCAACTTTAGGAATGGCTTCAAACACTACATTCTCACTAGTCTGTCTAGTCTCATGGGTTTGTTGTTGTTGCTGTTTGTTTTTTTGGCCATGCTGTGTGGCTTGTGGGATCTTAGTTCCCCAACCAGGGATTGAACCCAGGCGCTGGCAGTGAAAGTGCCTAATCCTAACCACTGGACGGCCAAGGAATTCCCTTCATGTTTTTTGAGTATGTGTCTTCCAAAAAGAATCATGAGTCCTTAGAAAACAAGACTCCCATTTATTCAACATTATACTCCCAACAGCAAGCACCTGGCCTTGTAAAGACTAGGTACTTTAAAAGTGACCCCTTTAATTGCATTTTATTTACTATCAAATCTAAAAACAGAAGAAAAATTCATAAATTTTCAAATTTTTAATATTCATACAGAAATATGCAAAAATATTAAATGTACAGCTCAATGAATTTTCACAAAACACACACAAATAAGAAGCACCCAGATAAGGAAGTAAAACATGACCAACTCTCCCAGTAACTACTCTACCACCATCAAAAATAGCCACCATCAGGCTTCGTCCTCCCCAGCAAGAAGCTAGGCCCTTCCTCTTGGGAGCTGCTGTAGTATCCTCTCAGGCATCAAATTGTACTGCAATGTCTTGTTTTCACAAGTCCATCTCCTTTAAGACTGTGCTCCTGGGCTTCCCTGGTGGTGTAGTGGTTAAAAATCCACCTGCCAGTGCAGGGGACACAGGTTCAATCCCTAGTCCCGGAAGATACCACATGGTGCAGAGCAACTAAGCCCATGCTCCACAACTACTGAGCCCATGCACCACAACTACTGTAGCCCACACGCCTGGAGCCTGTGCTCCACAACAAGAGAAGCCACCTCAATGAGAAGCCCGCGTTTCTCAACGCGGGATTAGGCTGAGCTTGCCACAACTAGAGAAAGCCCATGTGCAGCAACGAAGACCCAATGCAGCCAAAAAAGAAAAAAAAGACTGCTCCTTTCAGAATCTTTTATATGTTGAGCACAGAGTACAGAGACTAAATATGGATTATAAAGGGCCTTCTTTTGGGGGTTCTTAGGAGAACTGAAAGTAAATTAATTTAAATTAAGTGCATGCAAAGCATCTGCAGTGTTGTGAGAATTCCATAAACATTAGCAGCTATTGTTACGATTATTATTAATAACAAAATTTGCTTCCTTCCACCTAAAAAATAAAATAAAATAAAAAGCCACCACCACCAAAGCAATCTTGAGAAAAAAGAACAAACCTGGAGGAATCATGCTCCCTGCCTTTAGACTATACTACAAAGCTACCATGATCAAAACAGTATGTTAATGGCACAAAAACAGACACACAGGACTTCCCTGGTGGCTCAGTGGTTAAGAATCTGCCTGCCAATGCAGGGAACACAGGTTTGAGCCCTGGTCTGGGAATATCCCACATGCCACAGAGCAACTAAGCCCATACACCACAACTACTGAGCCTGCACTCCAGAGCCCACAAGCCACAACTACTGAGCCCGTGTACCACAACTACTGAAGCCCGCGTGCCTAGAGCCCATGCTCCGCAACAAGAGAAGCCACTGCAATGAGAAGCCCGTGCACTGCAACAAAGAGCAGCCCCCACTCGCCACAGCTAGAGAAAGCCCGTGTGCAGCAACAAAGACCCAACACAGCCAAAAATAAATAAATAAACAAATTTTTAAAAAGACAGACACACAGATCAATGGAACAGAAGAGACAGCCAAGAAATGAACCCACACACTTATGGTCAATTAATCTACAACAAAGGAGGAAAGAATATACAATGGGGAAAAGACAGTCCCTTTGATAAGTGGTGCTGGGGAAACGCTACAGCTACATGTAAAAGTATGAATTAGAACATTTTCTCATATCATATACAAAAGTAAACTCAAAATGGATTAAAGACCTAACTGTGGGACTTCCCTGGTGGTCTAGTGGTAAAGAATCCATCTTCCAATGCAGGGGACGCAGGTTCAATCCCTGGTCGGGGAACTAAGAACCCACATGCTGCAGGGCAACTAAGCCCGCACGCCACAACTACTGAGCCCATGTGCCTCAACTAGAGAGTCCTTGAGCTACAAACTACAGAGCCCACGCGCTCTGGAGCCCACACGCCACAACTAGAGAGAGAAAAACCCACACGCCACAACTAGAGAAGCCTGCACACCACAATGAAGAGCCTCAACTAGAGAGTCCTTGAGCTACAAACTACAGAGCCCACGCGCTCTGGAGCCCACACGCCACAACTAGAGAGAGAAAAACCCACACGCCACAACTAGGGAGAAGCCTGCACACCACAATGAAGAGCCTGCATGCCACAATGAAGATCCTGTGTGCCTCAACTAAGACCCAACGCAGCCCCCCAAAAAAAAAGACCTAAATGTAAGATTAGAAACCATAAAACTCCCAGAAGAAAACATAGGCAGAACACTCTTTGACATAAATCATAGAAATATTTTTTTGGGTCTCTCTCCTAAGGCAAAGGAAACAAAAGCAAAAATAAACAAATGGGACCTAATTAAACTTAAAAGCTTTTGCACAGCAAAGGAAACCACTGACAAAAACAACCTAGTGAATCGTAGAAAATATTTGCAAATTACATGACCAATAAGGGGTTAATATTCCAAACATATAGACAGCTCATATACCTCAATATCAAAAAAACCCAAACAACCTGATTACAAATTGGGCAGAAAACCTGAACATTTTTCCAAAGACATACAAATGGCCAAGAGGCACATAAAAAGATGCTCAACATCGCTAATCATCAGAGACATGCAAATCAAAACTACAATGAGACATCATCTAACACCTGTCAGAATGGCAATCATTAAAAAGAACACAAATAACGAATGTTGGCAAAGATGTGGATAAAGGGGAACCCTTATACGCTGCTGGTGGGGATGAAAATGGGTGCAGCCTCTATGGAAAACAGTATGGGGTTCCTCAAAAAATTAAAAATAGAACTACCATATGATCCAGCAATTCCACTCCTGGGTATATATCTGAAGAAAACAAAAACACTGCTTGGAAAAGATACATGCACCCAATGTTTACAGCAGCATTATTTACAATAGCCAAGATATGGAAGCAACCCAAGTGTCCATCAACAGATAAACGGATAAAGAAGATGTGGTGTACGTGTACACACACACACACACACACACACACACACAAAATGGAATACTACTCAACCATAAAAAAAATGAAATTTTGCCATTTGCAACAACACAGATGGATCTGGAGGGTATTATGCTTAGTGAAATAAGTCACACAGAGAAAGACAAATACTGGGTGTTATCACTTATAATGGAACCTAAAAAAATAAAACAAACAAATGAATATTACAAAACAGAAACAGACTCACAGACATAGAGAGGAAACTAGTGGTTACCAGTGGGAAGAGGAAGAGGAGTAAAATAGGAGTAGGGGATTAAGATGTACAAACTACTATGTATAAAATAAGTAAGCTACAAGGATATATTGTACAGCACAGGATTATAGCCAATATTTCATAATAATTTTAAATACAGTATAACCTATAAAAATACTAAATCACTGTGCTGTACACCTGAAACATATAATACTGTAAATCAACTATACTTCAACAACAAAAATTAGCCATTATCTTGACTTCTAACATATATTTTGTCTAGTTTTCTACTTTATAAAATCAAATAGTGCCTGGCTTCCTTTGCTTAATATTATGTTGGTGAGAATCGTCCACAGTATGGCATTATAGCAATGGTTTATTCATTCTCATTACTGTACAGTATTCCATTTGTGTACACACCATAATCCATTTATCCTTTCTACTGCTGATAGATATTTGGGTTATTTCCAGTTTGCAACTGTTCTAAATAATGCTCTCTGCTTATTCTTGAATGTGGCTTTTGGTATACATGTTCACATTTCTGCTGAATATACAGTAAGAAGTGAAATTGCTGGGTCACAGGACATGTATATGTTCAGCTTAAGATGAGACTGCCAAATAGTATTCCAAAGTGGTTGTACTAATTGAACTTATTTACACTCCCACCAGTGATATGTAAATGTTCCAGATATGCCACATCTTTGTCAACCCTTAGTACTGTCAATCTTTTTCATTTTGGCACTTCTCACCATCATTTTTAACAAATTTTCAGTTATCTCTCCCTCAATCCTAGTCCACTGCTACTGAAATAGGCTATTTGCATAATGCAATAACAGGAACTGAAAATACTTTAATGAAATGACTAATTTAAGGGCTGGGCAAGAAATATGTAAGAAGAACCTGGGACACCTTGTGCCAAAAAGCAAGGGAATATCAAGGACTAATTGAGTCCAGATCAAAAGGACACAGAAGCCAATCTGTAGGGGTTCCCACTGTCAACATATATATGACACCAAAAGGAAGCAATCAAATCCAGAATGTAGGACATAAACAAGACCAATGATCCAGTTTCTTCAATAAATCTGTGGCAATTAAAGGAAAAACAAAAGAGGCCACTGTTACTGATTAAAAGAAATTCAAGAGACTATCCAAAGGTAATACACACTAATCCAAAAAAACAAAACCAACTACAAAAAGATATTTATTGCAATTTTAAAAATTTTAATATGAACTGGTATGAGATGATATGGAATAACTGATAATAACTGCATCATGGCTATATTAAAAACATATCAGTTATTATCAGTTAGAGACATACTTAAGTATTTATAATTTAAATAACATGTCAGGGATTTCCTTAAAAATATTACATTAGACTACAACAAAAAGTGGAAGGAAAAAACATGAAAAAGATTACAAAGCATAAATAATTGTCAAATTTACACCAAAAACTGGAAAGAATAAGTACATTTGAAAATTTCCATTTTATAAAGTATATATAGATTGAAAAAAAAAGACCTAGCTTCAAATTTCAGCTCTGACTCTATATATGTAACATTGATCAAGCAACTGGACCTCTTAGGGTCTCACTTTCTCATTTACAAAGAAGGAACAATAATATCTGCCTTACCTAACTTACAGGTGTATCATAAGGCTCAAATAAGAATATAAATGTTAAAAAAAACTTTATATACTATAAAGCATAATATGACTATTAGCTATTATTACTATAATCTAAAATAATGAGATTACTGCATGTAAAATTGTCAATACAAAAGAGAATCTTCAGATATTCCCTTCAAGTTCACAAAGTAGTATCTTTGGATATTCCCTTCAAGTTCAAATTTTCCAGGATTTTCTACCCATAAATGAAATCACTGATTGAAATCACACAAGTTTCCCTCTTGCTCACTCTAACACTGGGACATACAGTCACTGAAAGTACCCTCAGTAATCACCCATCTCTCTCCTTGTGCCTTCACCAATTCCCTATTTTATAGGATGATAATGATTAAGTGATATGTCTAATAACGCAAAGATAACCTAGTGGAACAGTTGATACTGGAATCCAAGTCTCCTGACACTCCATCTAGAGCTCTTTTCCCTATCCAGCTTCATAAATAAATAATGTCAAGATTTCTAAAACTTTGCTTACTATGTTCAGAGTTGGGCATTTGAACCTTAAATACTTAAAAGCTCTACAATACCTGTTTTCTTTACATACATTTATATTGCTACTCCCAAGTATCACTATTCTCAAGCCATGACAAACTGCTTGGGTTTCTAATTACTGCCTGATAAACACAGTGATACTAAATTAATATCCCCTTCTTTTAATCATCTTTATTGGAATACAATTGCTTTACAATGGTGTGTTAGTTTCTACTGTATAAAAAAGTGAATCAGCTATACATATACATATATCCCCATATCTCCTCCCTCTTGCGTCTCCCTCCCACCCTCCCTATCCCACCCCTCAAGGTGGTCACAAAGCACTGAGCTGATCTCCCTGTGCTATGCGGCTGCTTCCTACTAGCTATCTATTTTATATTTGGTAGTATATATAAGTCCATGCCACTCTCTCACTTTGTCCCAGCTTACCCTTCCCCCAGTCTTGTCCTCAAGTCCCTTCTCTAAATCTGCATCTTTATTCCTGTCCTGCCCCACGGTTCTTCAGAACCTTTTTTTTTTTTTAATTCCATATATATGTGTTAGCATATGGTATTTGTTTTTCTCTTTCTGACTTCACTCTGTATGACAGACTCTAGGTCCATCCACCTCACTACAAATAGTTTAAGTTCATTTCTTTTTATGGCTGAGTAATATTCCATTGTATATATGTGTCACATCTTCTTTATCCATTCATCTGTTGATGGACACGTAGGTTGCTTCCATGTCCTGGCTATTGTAAATAGAGCTGCAATGAACATTGTGATACATGACCCTTTTTGAATTATGGTTTTTTCAGGAACACCCAATTCTTATGATTAGCAAACCAGGCCACTGACACTTTGTGGAAGTAACATACACACATTCACACATATACAAAACTGAACAGGAAGATACATCAAATAAGTAAATATATTAAGGATAATACTGTCTAAGAAAGAAGTTACAAATACTAGAAAAACACTGTCAAGTAAACACTATAGTGTTGGGTTTGACTTACAAGGAGAGATGAGAACATGATTTTTCTTACATACAGATATAGAAATAAAAATACAGATATATGTTTGTATATGATATATACAGACATTACATTAGAATATATATATCTAATATATATATATGTGTATGTATCTCCGCTAGCTCTCTCCACTGAGAGGGCCCAAGAGTAGCAAAACCTCAACAGCAACGAGCACACTTAGTACCCAGAACTTGGTTTCAAAATACATTTCGCCACTAAGAGGAACCAGGGCTTCTTGGAAAAAAGCTCATTCCAGGGGTAGACTAGAGAAAGTACAAGGTGGGCCTGAAATATTTTATTGTGCCAGAAAGAAATGACGCATTAAAAAAAATACTGCAAAAAAAAAAAAAAAAAAAAAATATACAGTTGACCCTTGAACAACATGGTTTGAACTGAGTGGGTCCACTTATACACAGTTTTTTTTCAATAGCAAATACTACAGTACTACACAGTTCGTGGATGGTTGAATTGTGGATGTAGCACTGTGGATACAAAGGAAGTGGGTATACTGAGGAACTGCATATATGGAGGGTCAACTATAAGTTAAATGTGAATTTCTGACTATTCAAAGTGTCAGTGCCCCTAACCCCCAAGCTGATAAAAGGGTAAATGAAGAGAAAAGTCAAAAGGACATAGAAGCCAGCCTGAAGGGGTTCCCACCTGGCAAAATCAGGGAACTTGAACAAGATGAATAATGACAGTAACAGGTTATAACATTGAATAAACAAGAAATCTGAGTCCATAACTGATATAAATAAATAAATTGAAAGTTAGAGGACAATTTACATAGTTTCAAAGTAGTAGTACCATGCCACAAAATACTTATTCATTTCAAAAAGAAAGAGTAACTTTATACTGAAGAAATCTGACAGACAACACCTTAACCAAGTGATCAAAGTAAACATCATCACCAATGGGAACAAATCAAAATGGTGTACCGCCTAATAGGATACAATGAGAACAGAACAGCATCAAGTCTGTGATATTCGTGCCAAAGGTGGAAAACTTGAATCTAATTATGAGAAAATATCAGACAAACCCAAATTCAGGAATATTCTACAAAATTACTGTCCTATAATTTTCAGAAGTGTCAAGTTAATGAAATGAAGTGAAGACTGAAGAATTATTCCAAATTGAAAAAGACTGCGGCTTCCCTGGTGGCGCACTGGTTAAGAATCAGCCTGCCAATGCAGGGGACATGGGTTCGAGCCCTGGTCCAGGAAGATCCCACATGACCCGGAGCAACTAAGTCCATGCGACACAACTAGTGAAGCCCACGCACCTAGAGCAGTGCTCTGCAACAAGAGAAGCCACCGCAATGAGAATCCCGCGCACCGCAAAGAAGAGTAGCCCCTGCTCGCCTCAACTAAAGAAAGCCTGAGCACAGCAACGAAGACCCAATGCAGACAAAGAAAAAATATTAAAAGCAGCAAGGGAAAAACAACAAATAACATACAAGGGAATCCCCATAAGGTTAACAGCTGATCTTTCAGCAGAAACTCTGCAAGCCAGAAGGGAGTAGCAGGCCATATTTAAAATGATGAAATGGAAAAACCTACAACCAAGATTACTCTACCCGCTACAACCAAGATTACTCTACCCAGCAAGGACCTCATTCAGATTCGACAGAGAAATTAAAACCTTCACAGACAAGCAAAAGCTAAGAGAATTCAGCACTACCAAACCAGCTTTACAACAAATGCTAAAGGAACTTCTCTAGGCAGGAAACACAGCATAAAGAAAAAACCTACAATAACAAACCCAAAACAATTAAGAAAATGGTAATAGGAACATACATATCAATAACTACATGAAATGTAAATGGATTAAATGCTCCAAACAAAAGACACAGACTGGCTGAATGGATACAAAAACAACACCCATATATATGCTATCTACAAGAGACCCACTTCAGACCTAGGGACACATACACACTGAAAGTGAGGGGATAGAAAAATATATTCCATGCAAATGGAAATAAAAAGAAAGCTAGAGTAGCAATTCTCATATCAGACAAAGTGGACTTTAAAATAAAGACTATTACAAGAGACAAAGAAAAACACTACATAATGATCAAGGGATCAATCAAAGAAGAAGATATAACAATTATAAATATATATGCACCCAACATAGGCGCACCTCAGTACATAAGGCAGTGTTAACAGCCATAAAAAGGGAAATTGACAGTAACACAATCATATAGGAGACTTTAACACCACACTTTCACCAATGGACAGATCACCCGAAATGAAAATAAATAAGAAAACACAAGCTTTGAATGATACATTAAACAAGATGGACTAAACTAATATTTATAGGACATTCCATACAAAAACAACACAATACACTTTCTTCTCAAATGCTCATGGAACATTCTCCAGGATAGATCATATCTTGGGTCACAAATCAAGCCCTGGTAAATGTAAGAAAACTGAAGTCATATCAAGTATCTTTTCCAACCACAATGCCATGAGACTAGATATCAATTACAGGAAAAAAACTGTAAAAAATACAAACAGGGAGGCTAAACAATACACTACTAAATAACCAAGAGAGCACTGAAGAAATCAAAGGGAAATCAAAATATAACTAGAAACAAATGACAATGAAAACACGACAACCCAAAACCTATGGGATGCAGCAAAAGGAATTCTAAGAGGGAAGTTTACAGCAATAAAATCCCACCTCAAGAAACAAGAAACATCTTAAATAAATAACCTAACCTTACACCTAAAGCAATTAGAGAAAGAAGAACAAAAAAAAAACCCCCAAGTTAGCAGAAGGAAAGAAATCATAAAGATCAGATCAGAAAGAAATAAAAAAGAAATGAAGGAAACAATAATAAAGATCAATAAAACTAAAAGCTACTTCTTTGAGAAGATAAACAAAATTGATAAACCTTTAGCCAGACTCATCAAGAAAAAAAGGAAGACTCAAATCAATAGAATTAGAAATGAAAAAGGAGAAGTAACAACTGACACTGCAGAAATACAAAATATCATGAGAGATTACTATAAGCAACTCTATGCCAATAAAATGGACAACATGGAAGAAATGGACAAATTCTTAGAAATGCACAAACTGCCAAGACTGAATCAGGAAGAAACAGAAAATATGAACAGACCAATCACAAGCACTGAAATTGAAACTGTGATTAAAAATCTTCCAACAAACAAAAGCCCAGGACCAGATGGCTTCACAGGCGAATTCTATCCAATATTTAGAGAAGAGCTAACACCTATCCTTCTCAAACTCTTCCAAAATATAGCAGAGGGAGGAACACTCCCAAACTCATTCTACGAGGCCACCATCACCCTGACACCAAAACCAGACAAGGATGTCACAAAGAAAGAAAACTACAGGCCAATATCACTGATGAACATAGATGCAAAAATCCTCAACAAAATACTAGCAAACAGAATCCAACAGCACATTAAAAGGATCATACACCATGATCAAGTGGGGTTTATTCCAGGAATGCAAGGATTCTTCAATATATGCAAATCAATCAATGTGATACACCATATTAACAAACTGAAGAAGAAAAAATATATGGTCATCTCAATAGATGCAGAGAAAGCTTTTGACAAAATTCAACACCATTTATGATAAAAACCCTCCAGAAAGTAGGCATAGAGGGAACTTTCCTCAACATAACAAAGGCCATATATGACAAACCCACAGCCAACATCGTCCCCAATGGTGAAAAACTGAAAGCATTTCCACTAAAATCAGGAACAAGACAAGATTGCCCACTCTCACCACTCTTATTCAACATAGTTTTGGAAGTTTTAGCCACAGCAATCAGAGAACAAAAGGAAATAAAAGGAATCCAAATTGGAAAAGAAGAAGTAAAGCTGTCACTGTTTGCAGATGACATGATACTATACATAGAGAAACCTAAAGATGCTACCAGAAAACTACTAGAGCTAATCAATGAATTTGGTAAAGTAGCAGGATACAAAATTAATGCACAGAAATCTCTGGCATGCCTATACACTAATGATGCAAAATCTGAAAGTGAAATCAAGAAAACACTCCCATTTACCATTGCAACAAAAAGAATAAAATATCTAGGAATAAACCTACCTAAGGAGACAAAAGAACGGTATGCAGAAAATTATAAGACACTGATGAAAGAAATTAAAGATGATACAAATAGATGGAGAGATATACCATGTTCTTGGATTGGAAGAATCAACATTGTGAAAATGACTATACTACCCAAAGCAATCTACAGATTCAATGCAATCCCTATCTAACTACCAATGGAATTTTTCACAGAACTAGAACAAAAAATTTCACAATTTGTATGGAAAAACAAAAGACCCCGAAGAGCCAAAGCAATCTTGAGAATGAAAAATGGAGCTGGAGGAATCAGGCTCCCTGACTTCAGACTATACTACAAAGCTACAGTAATCAAGACAGTATGGTACTGGCACAAAAACAGAAAGGTAGATCAATGGAACAGGATAGAAAGCCCAGAGATAAACCCACACACATATGATCACCTTATCTTTGATAAAGGAGGCAGGAATGTACAGTGGAGAAAGGACAGCCTCTTCAATAGGTGGTGCTGGGAAAACTGGACAGTTACATGTAAAAGTATGAGATTAGATCACTCCCTAACACCAGACACAAAAATAAGCTCAAAATGGATTAAAGACCTAAATGTAAGGCCAGACACTCTCAAACTCTTAGAGGAAAACATAGGCAGAACACTCTAAGACATAAATCACAGCAAGATCCTTTTTGACCCACCTCCTAGAGAAATGGAAATAAAAACAACAAAAACAAATGGGACCTAATGAAACTTCAAAGCTTTTGCACAGCAAAGGAAACCATAAACAAGACCAAAAGACAACCCTCAGAATGGGAGAAAATATTTGCAAATGAAGCAACTGACAAAGGATTAATCTCCAAAATTTACAAGCAGCTCATGCAGCTCAATAACAAAAAAACAAACAACCCAATCCAAAAATGGGCAGAAGACCTAAACAGACATTTCTCCAAAGAAGATATACAGAAAGCCAACAAACACATGAAAGAATGCTCAACATCATTAATCATTAGAGAAATGCAAATCAAAACTACAATGACATATCATCTCACACCAGTCAGAATGGCCATCATCAAAAAATCTAGAAACAATAAATGCTGGAGAGGGTGTGGAGACAAGGGAACATTCTTGCACTGCTGGTGGGAATGTGAATTGGTACAGCCACTATGGAGAACAGTATGGAGGTTCCTTAAAAGACTACAAATAGAACTACCATACAACCCAGCAATCCCACTACTGGGCATATACCTTGAGAAAACCATAATTCAAAAAGAGTCAGGTACCAAATGTTCATTGTAGCTCTATTTACAATAGCCAGGAGATGGAAACAACCTAAGTGTCCATCAACAGATGAATGGATAAAGAAGATGTGGCACATATATACAATGGAATATTACTCAGCCATAAAAAGAAATGAAATTGAGCTATTTGTAATGAGGTGGATGGACCTAGAGTCTGTCATACAGAGTGAAGTAAGTCAGAAAGAGAAAGACAAATACCGTATGCTAATACATATATATGGAATCTAAGAAAAAAAAATGTCATGAAGAACCTAGTGGTAAGGCAGGAATAAAGACACAGACCTACTAGAGAATGGATTTGAGGATATGGGGAGGGGGAAGGGTAAGCTGTGACAAAGCGAGAGAGTGGCATGGACATATATACACTACCAAATGTAAAACAGATAGCTAGTGGGAAGCAGCCGCATAGCACAGGGAGATCAGCTTGGTGCTCTGTGACCACCTAGAGGGGTGAGATGGGGGGGTGGGATGGGGGGGATGGGAGGGAGACGCAAGAGGGAGGAAGATATGGGGATGCATGTATATGTACAGCTGATTAACTTTGTTATAAAGCAGAAACTAACACACCATTGTGAAGCAATTATATTCCAATAAAGATGTTAAAAAAAAAAGACCCAATGCAACCAAAAATAAATAAAATAAAATTTTAAAATAAATAAATATATACAATTTATGGATAAATAAATATACAGTATTGGGGAATAAAAGACCGAACGCCACCAAAAAAAAATCAATTAATTAATTTTTTAAAAAAAGAAAAAGACTGATGAGATATGTTGACAATCAATGCAAGATGTGATTCTGAACTGGATTCTTTTCCTATAAAGGACATTGGAATAAATACTGAAATTTGAATGAGGTTTGAGGATTAAATGGTAATATGTTGATGTTAGTGTCCTGATTTTGATAGTCATATTGAGGTTATGAAGGAGAGTATCTTTGTTTATAGGAAACACAAACTGAAGTATTGAAGAGTAATGGGGCACCATGTTAGCAACTTACTCTAAAATGGTTCACAAGAGAAGAAAGTTCTTTATTACTGTGCTTGAAATTTTTCTTCAAGTTTGAGAGTTTGTTTTTGTTTTTTTTTAAGGCCACACCACATGGCTTGGGGGATCTTAGTTCCCTGACCAGGGATTGAATCCGGGCCCTCGGCACTGAAAGCACCAAGTCCTAACCACTGGACCACCAGAGAATTCCCAAGTTAGAGATTGTTTTGAAAAATGAAAGTTTAGGGCTTCCCTGGTGGCGCAGTGGTTGAGAGTCCGCCTGCTGATGCAGGGGACGCAGGTTTGTGCCCCGGTCCGGGAGGATACCATGTGCCGCGGAGCGGCTGAGCCCGTGAGCCATGGCCGCTGAGCCTGCACATTCGGAGCCTGTTCTCTGCAACGGGAGAGACCACCACAGTGAGAGGCCCACGTACCGCAAAAAAAAAAAAGAAAGTTTAAATATACACAAAAAAGAATAAACTAACCATACTGTTTCATAAACATTTGAAAAATGTTATATTATCCACAAGAATAAGTGTACTTTAAGACCATAAAAAGGGGGTAGGTATAGCAGACTCATACCCACACAGGTGCAGAGAATGCCTGGAGGAGGTGTAGGAGGCTTTGCAAAGAAAGTGGATTTCGTAACTTGTTTCCCCTCTTGTTTGAGAAGCAAAGAGACACAGTGGAATGAACACAGACTGGATCCAGACCTAGGTCTGATTGTTGGAGCTGCCACTTAGTATCTATGTGGACTTCACTAAGCCCCTTAAGTTTTTAGAAATCCTTACTTTGTAATAATAGGAATAATATCCCCTATCATGAAGTTTTATGGTGAGTGGATTAAAATGAATTCATTTAATAATTATTGTATGTAAAATCAGCTAATAGTGTCCCAGATATAATAGACATTCAGTAAGTACAAATGCCTAGCATAGTGCCTGGCACTTGGCATGTACTTTTTTTTTTTACATCTTTATTGGAGTATAATTGCTTTACAATGGTGTGTTAGTTTCTGCTTTATAACAAAGTGAATCAGTAATACATATACATATGTTCCCATATCTCTTCCCTCTTGCGTCTCCCTCCCTCCCACCCTCCCTATCCCACCCCTCTAGGTGGTCAAAAAGCACCGAGCTGATCTCCCTGTGCTATGTGGCTGCTTCCCAATATATCTATTTTATGTTTGGTAGTGTATATATGTCCATGCCACTCTCTCACTTTGTCACAGCTTACCCTTTTGGCATGTACTTTTTTTTTTTTTTTTTTTTGCGGTATGTGGGCCTCCCACTGTTGTGGCCTCTCCCATTGCAGAACACAGGCTCTGGACGCGCAGGCTCAGTGGCCATGGCTCACGGACCTGGCCGCTCCGCGGCATGTGGGATCTTCCCGGACCAGGGCACGAACCCGCATCCCCTACATCGGCAGGTGGACTCTCAACCACTGTGCCACCAGGAAAGCCCTGGCGTGTACTTTTTAAAAAACAACCTGCTTAAGAAGAGAAGGGAAACAGGTGGGGAAAAGAAGGACAGGTAGTGGCAAAAAAGAGAAAACAGAGAAGAGTCAGAGGTAAAAGTGGGCCAGCTGGATGAAACAGCCCTGCTGATGTGGAACACACAAGCATAAACTTTCCAGTGATAGCTGTCTAATAAGAGGGCAGTCTGTCAGGAAAGGCACTAAGCACCTGTTAATGGTTCACATCAGAATGCTCCAAGGGGAAATTCCTGAACTAAATGGACCTGAACTTTCTGTGTGAAGCTATGTTCTATGTGAAATTAGACTAGGTAGGTAGGCTTACTTAGAGGAGAGAACAAAGGAAACCTGGAGAGAAAGCTCAGGTGCAGAGGGTGGGGCTCTCAGAGAGGTATTGTCTCCTTATAAAAATGTCTCAATCAAGCATTTTAGATCAGAGTTAGTTCATGCCTCCAAGTTATTTAAGCTACAGAAATGTGAAACATATACTTTTAAGTGATCACAATGTCATGTATAGTAAGGGCTCAAAATTATCCAACAAAATAACACACTGAAACTGAGAAGTTAAGAGAAATTTCCAGATATGAAGCTGACAATGACTCTCTGTCAGACTTAATACAGCAAAGTTGTTCTTTTTTTTTAAACTATTTTTATTTAGTATGGAAGCATCATTTGTCATAACTAAACTGCTAACTAAACCACCAGCCCCTGGAAGACTGCTGCAATTGTTACAAATACTTTATTTGATTTTCAAACAAATTAAAACATTCTAGTTCCTATTAAGGTAACCAAGGCAACACGGATTCATAACCAGCCTATTACTGCACACTGAATGTTAGCCCAAAAGAGATCGTAAGTCTAAATCACACCCTCAGGGCAGCAACTACAGTTTTATGATGTCCTTCCCCCACATGTCACTACTTACATCACGGCTATCATCACTAATAGCTGCCTAGTGTCTGCTCTGCAGATGATGCTATTTTGGTCTTATACCCAGGCCATTAAAGTGCCATCATTTCTCTATTAATGGAGTGAGTAAGCAATCCACATCCCTGATAATAAGAGCAATCCATGTCAAAAATAAAATAAGCTAAACCAATCAGTTTAAAACTTGCTACAGGAAAAAAAATCAATGATTAAGTATATCAAGAAAATCTAAGACTGAGGTTAAATAAGACAAGAATACCTTACTGACTCACTCAGTTTAAATATGGATATTTTTTTCTTTTTTGGGAGGGGGAGGGAGGCAGCACACTGCACGGCTTGTGGGATTTTAGGGCCCCGACCCGAGATTGAACCCCGGCCACGTCACTGACAGCACTAAGTCCTAACCACTGGACCGCCAATTCCCATCAATATGGATTCCCATCAATATGGATTGTTTTTAAGCACAGATAAAAATTCAGTGTACTTAGCAATGGAAATGATTCTAACAGACAACCTCTCCTAACAAACAACACATAATATCTGTTTGGGTAGTATTTGATAAATGTTAAAATGCTGTATGTTTCTATCTTTTGCCTTAAGAGCTTGATGTTTTGATACTTTTGCCACAGAATTAAAGGAACAGAAAAAAAACAGAGAGAATGGAAGAGAAGGTGAGATGGAAACAGAAAAACAAAGAATTAAACTAGGCTCTAAGGAAGCCATATAAGCAAAAATGACAAGATATTTATTCTTCTAGAAAAATCTTCACAGATAGGAAAGAAAGCAGAAGACCTCTAATTTCAGTTGTGCGAATCCTACACAAGAAAAGACTGAGTAATTTCCTGGCCAAATCTAAATCTCATCATCTCTCAAATGAAGACTAGCTGTAGCTGTACAATGTACCTCAAAGGATTACTAACAGGATAAAATGAGATGAATTTTGAAACGTTAAGAGTACCCAAAAGCATGACTTTCTTCCTACTGTGAAACAAAAAATATCGCAGATTCACATCTTACATTTTAAAAATATATAAAGGAGCAATATGAACTTCAAAAAAATAATAAGGATAAAGGACTTCCCTACTGGTCCAGTGGTTAAGAATCCGCCTTCCAATGCAGGGGACGTGGTTCAATCCCTGGTCGGGGAACTAAGATCCCACACGCCGTCAGGCAACTAAAGCCCGTGTGCCACAACTACTGAGCCCCCACGCTCCTTTTCTTTTCTGTCAGGTGAGCGGAAATAGCCTCTTTTCACTTCTGATTCTAATAATTTGAGCCTTCTTTTCCTCCTTTCCAAAACTAAAGGTTTATCAATTTTGTTGATCTTTTCAAATAACAAGCTTTTGGTTCTCTGATTTTTCTCTAATGTTTTTCTACTCTTGATTTCATTAATTTCTCCTCTAGTTTTTCGTATTTCCTTCCTTCTGCATGCTTTATATTTAGTGTGCTCTTCTTTATACAGCGTCTTAAGGTGGAAGGTTAGGGTACTGGTATGAGATCTTTCTTCTTTTTTACTATAGACACTAATTGCTATAAATTTCCCTCTCGGCATTGCATTAGATACAGCCCAGTTTTGGTATGTTGTGTCTTCATTTTCACTCATCTCAAAGTATTTTCTAATTTCCCTACTGATTTCTTCTTTGACCCATTGGTTAAATAGGAGTATGCTGTTTAATTTCCACATATTTGTGCTTTTCCTAATTTTTTTCTGTTACTCATCCCATTTCATTCCATTGTAGTTGAAAAATATACTTTGCATTATTTCTATCAAAAGAGTGAATGTTATTGTATGTGAATCATATCTGTATGGCACACTGTATGGCAAAAATCACAGACAAAATAGCACCAGGCAATAGAAACAGTAACTGTAGCTATGAATCATAGTCTTTATTTATGCGAATTTGCAAAAACTTGTGACAGATATGCCATTTCCAGGTAGTTCAAATTTTTACCCTATTACAAATGGTGAAGAAATGCACAAAAACTCCATATGAGAAACTGGAAAACATGAAAAGCTCATTCTCAAGAGAGGCAAATGAAGAACAAATACGAGGTCTCACTAGTAATCTTTTAAAAAGGAAATTAAAAAAAATGAAACTCCATTTTCCTCCTACCAAATTAACAGGTTTATCTCTTGTTTAAAGCTTAATCTCTTGTTTAATATCCAATGTTAGAAAGACAGGTGAAATTAGGCACTCTCATATACTGTTGATGGGCATATAAACTGGAATACTTTGGAAAACAATTTGGCAAAAGTATCAAAAGCCTTACAAAAAACTCTAAATGCTTTCATCTAGTAATTCTACTGTAACAATCTGTGTTTAGGAAATAACCCTAAATACCGAAAATACTTTAGACTAATCACATTCACTGTACTATTATTTACAATTTTAAAAAATGGCTACAATATAAATGTCCAATAATAGGAGAATAGTTAGGACAAACTATGGTTTAATTACTGGACAAAATATCATGCAACCATTAAAAATATTTATAAAACATTTACAATATAAGGAAAATACTTTTGTTACGTTAGTGAAAAAGCAAAATTGAACATAGAATATGATTACAGCTACATGTGTAAAAAGAAAAGCAATCGGGCTTCCCTGGTGGCGCAGTGGTTGACAGTCTGCCTGCCAATGCAGGAGACACGGGTTCGTGCCCTGGTCTGGGAGGATCCCACATGCCGCGGAGCAGCTGGGCCCGTGAGCCATGGCCGCGGAGCCTGCACTCCGCGATGGGAGAGGCCACAACAGTGAGGGGCTCGCGTACCACAAAAAAAGAAAAAAAAAAGCAATCAATCTGTATACAGAAAAAAAATTCAGAAAGCATACATCAAAAGACCAATAATAATGGTTGCCTTTATAATGGTTGAGTGTAGTTCTTTCTTTATACTTTTTAGTATCTTTCCAAAGTTCCATGAGAATAAATTTTTATAATAAAAGGTTTATTCAAAACAAATTTAAGAAACTGTTACTTCTAGCAGAACAATCCACTGAGTATAACACCTCTCTCACAAGCAAAACCTCCCAGGTATATATATATACTCTCACATGGGAGATACACTTACTCTCTCAAACACATAATCCCTAGTTTTTTCCACTTAAGCTTTTAATACTGTACTTCTCAAAGTGTTCTGGGTTTGTTTATTGTTGTCATTGTTTATTAAGATAAATGAAATACTCTCTTCTGGGGTTCAGAAATGGCTTTCTAATTCCATGAATATAACCCTTCCACAATTCAAACATATGTCTCCTTATATTCTCAAAATAAATTTACCAAAAAGATTAAAACTAAAGCCAATTGTCAGAACACTCTTTGACATAAATCACAGCAAGATCCTTTTTGACCCACCTCCTAGAGAAATGGAAATAAAAACAAAAATAAACAACTGGGACCTAATGAAACTTTAAAGCTTTTGCACAGCAAAGGAAACCATAAGCAAGATAAAAAGACAACCCTCAGAATGGGAGAAAATATTTGCAAACAAAGCAACTGACAAAGGATTACGCTCCAAAATATACAAGCACTCATGCAGCTCAATATCAAAAAAACAAACAACCCAATCCAAAAATGGGCAGAAGACCTAAACAGACATTTCTCCAAAGAAGATACAGAGTGCCAACAAACACATGAAAGGATGCTCAACATCATTAATCATTAGAGAAATGCAAATCAAAACTACAATGAGGTATCACCTCACACCAGTCAGAATGGCCATCATCAAAAAAACCTACAAACAAGAATGGACTTGAGGACAAGGGGAGGGGGAAGGGTAAGCTAGGATGAAGTGAGAGAGTGGCATGGACATATATACACTACCAAATGTAAAACAGATAGCTAGTGGGAAGGAGCCACATAGCACAAGGAGAGCAGCTCGGTGCTCTGTGACCACCTAGAGGGGTGGGATAGGGAGGGTGGGAGGGAGACGCAAAAGGTAAGGGATATGAGGATATGTGAATGCGTATAGCTGATTCACTTTGTTATACAGCAGAAACTAACACAACAATGTAAAGCAATTATACTCCAATAAAGATGTTAGCAACAACAACAAAAAAGTAAAGTCAATTCTACAAAGTTTAGGAACTGGTGTTATGCACAAAAGACAGCTAATAAAAAGCTCCAAATTAAGTCCAAAGGCACAACTGGGCTTCCCTGGTGGCGCAGTGGGTGAGTGTCTGCCTGCCGTAGGTTCGTGCCCCGGTCTGGGAAGATCCCACATGCCGCGAAGCGGCTAGGCCCGTGAGCCATGGCCACTGAGCTTGCGCATCCGGAGCCTGTGCTCCGCAACGGGAGGGGCCACAACAGTGAGAGGCCCGCGTACCGCAAAAAAAAAAAAAAAAAAAAGGCACAACTAATGTACATACAATTTTTTATAATCAGATAAACAAAAAAAATTTCCGAAACACTTGTGTCTAGTTGGTCTGTTTATTGAGGCAACAAAGTATCATAAAAAGAATGTGGACTTTGGAATCAGAAAAAGGAGTTTATGCCCTGGTTCTGCAACTTCCTAACTGCGAAAACTTGGGGAAACTAAACTTCTCCAACCTCAATTCCCACCTTAGTAAAAAAGGTATAACAGCACTTCCCTAAAGGACTATGAGGAACAAATGAAAAACTGGGTACAAAGTACTGTAATAAGCAGAGTGCATGTATTAGGTACAGGATACATGGTAGTTCCTATGATTATTTTCATTTCTTTTGGGAGGATGAGGAAGCTCATTTTATAACAAGTTACTCAACTTTATTCCTAATCTAACATCAAGAAACAAAAAAATGAGGCAGCTCTTAAAACCATTAAGAGTCCCTGGCAATTCTCAGTTATAGATTTAGGATGGAGGTAAGCAGATCTTACAGCTCGTATCACCTCTCCAGATAATGCAAAACTGTTCAAGAAAGATGCAACCCTGTGTCTAACAATTATATTCTTACCTTGCAGGCCACATCAACTAATCGCATCTGGATAGCTTGATTGTCTGGGAGTTTAGTGCCAATTGCAAGCAGAGTGTCCAACAGCTGAGCTAGGACTTGATGAGACTCTAGAAAGGAAGATGGAAAGTTGGGTTTTAGAATTTCAAAAGGAGATCACTATAGAAACTAAATTTACTTGGGTAAAGAATGTAGATTTTTGTCAGCTGGGTTCTACTATTTGATCTCTAATTCCCTTCAACTAAATTCCTAAAGGGATCATGTCTAAAAATTTGAGTCCTCCACAGGATGGTGCATAGTGCTCCAAAAATGTTTAGTGCTTGACTAATTGAAGGGCTTTTCATTGCCTTCAAGATAAAGTCTAAATTCCTTAGTAGGGCATGCATACATACATACATACATACATACATACATACATACCAGTCCCGCCATGATGTCCAGCCCTCCCTACTTTTCTAGCCTCATCTATTTCAGGTCTCCTCTAGCACCCTTTTCCCCAATTACTTAAAATTTGCTCAGGCCAACTTCCCTACCTAGAATGCCTTCATCTACATCCAACTCCATTTTCAACCCTACTCCCCAGGGAGCACCTACTAATCCTGAAGTGTCACCTCCTGTATGGTACTTTTCCTTCTTCCCCTAAAAAAATTAACCATTTCTTCCTCATGGTTCCACTGAATCAGCTGTAACACTTTACGATACTTATTTATTTGTATATCAGACAAAACCAGGAGACTGAAAGATCCTTAAGGGCAAGGACTGTGTTTTATTCACCTTTGTATTCTCAGAATCTAGCGCGACTCATTATATGCCCAACAGATGCTTAATAAATGGGCAAACAGCCAATTCTAAGTGAATCACTATCAATCACCTTAGCCAGATTCTCTTCTTTGTCTAAATTCTCTTCTTTGTTCCAAAACACGGCTCTTATGGTATGGTAGTGTTAGTGGTATACAAGAGGATTTAGGTGGCATTAGGAAAATCATTTTTATATTAATAACCTTGTACAGGCATACCTTGTTTCACTATGCTTCACTTTACTGCACTTTGCAGATACTGTACTACATTTTTTACAAATTGAAGGTTTGTCTCAACCCTGCAACAAACAAGTCTATCAGTGCCATTTTCAACAGCACTGCTCACTTCATGTCTCTGTCACCTTTTGGTAATTCTTGAAATATTTCAAACTTTCATTATTATATTTGTTATGGTGATTTGTGATCAATGATCTTTGATATTACTATTGCAAAAAGATAATGACTCACTAAAGGCTCAGATTATGGTTAACATTTTTTAGCAATACAGTATTAAGGTAGTACATTCTTTTTAGACATAATGCTATTGCACACTTAATCGACTACAGTATAGTGTAGACATTACTTTTATCTGCACTGGGAAATCAAAAAACTTGTGTGACTTGCTTTATTGTGATATTCATTTTACTGTGGTGGTCTGGAACAGAACCTGCAATATCTCAGAGGTATGCTTGTACATATTTTAATGAACAAAATAAAAATTGCAGTTATTATGTTGATGACATTAATTTTCTTTTACCTTTACTAATATAGTCTCTTTAAACTAATTTTATTTAACTAAAAAATAATTGTCCACTTAAAAACATTAAGTAAACCATAATACAGATGTGAAACAAATATGTCAAAAATGGTATGATATATAAATGACCAAAGCTCAGAAAACACTGGTTAAATCATCTCTTACTAAGACTTCCAGTAAAACACAATAGACTGAACACATCTGTTTATCACTAATTCTTTCCAAACCTCATTAACATATAAGCGTAAAGAAATTTAAAAGGTATAAACTTACAAGGACAAAGAAAACAGGAGAAGAAAGGTAAGCAGATGAGAAAAGTCAACAAATTTTTCCGAGATGGAAAGCAGTTAAAATGTCTATGGCAGCTCAGTGCTTTGTGACCACCTAGAGGGGTGGGATACGGAGGGTGGGAGGGAGGCACAAGAGGGAGGAGATATGGGGAGATATATATATATATATATATATATATATATATATAGCTGATTCACTTCGTTATAAAGCAGAAACTAACACACCATTGTAAAGCAATTATATTCCAATAAAGATGTTAAAAAAATACTTAGTATGCAAATAAATAAATAAATAAAATTTTTAAAAAGTCTATGGCAAAACTGAGATATCTAATACTAAATGCCTACTGAGGAGGGTGTCGTGACAGAGCAAATAAATTCTAGCCATAGGCCCAGAAAGATTCAGGAATTGTAGATTTAAAAAAAGACAACCAGGGCTTCCCTGGTGGCACAGTGGTTGAGAGTCCGCCTGCCGATGCAGGGAATTGCCCCGTTCGTGCCCCAGTCCGGGAGGGTCCCACGTGCCGCGGAGTGGCTGGGCCCGTGAGCCATGGCCGCTGAGCCTGCGCGTCCGGAGCCTGTGCTCCGCAACAGGAGAGGCCACAACAGTGAGAGGCCCACGTACCACAAAATAAATAAATAAATAAAAAGACAACCAAAACACACCCCAAAACAGGGATGAGGCAGGGATTTGTTTGAAGTGTCTATAAGAAGTAGTTGGACCCCTGCCTCCTTCCCTATCCTATATAACCAAGTAACCACTGAAATAGGAGGTTTGTTCTCTATAAAAATTAGGACAGAAAGGATCTAATTTGGGGAATACTAGGTGAGGACAGGGAGGAAATATAATGAAGAAGAGAAGATTAAGAGATAATCAACATATTGAAAATGAGACTCCCTCCCTCTCCCTAGCTCCCTTCAGTTGCTTTGGCTAAAAAAAAAAACATAGCAGCCAGGCATTTCTCTGTCTTCCTAGCAGGAAAGTCAAAAGCTGATGGATGCCACAGAAAAACAGCAAAAAACACTAATATTTAATGGTCCTCCAAAGACATAAAGGATCATCTTAGAGTGGGGCCTACCAGCTGACTCTATTCTTTATTCTGCTCCTCTGCAGTTATTCCCACCATTCAATCTTCCAGCTCACTTACTTAATGTTCTGCCTCAGTTATTCTACTACTGATTCCTTCTAGTGCATTTTTCATCTCAGTTATTGTGTTGTTCATCACTGTTTGTTTGTTCTTTAGTTCTTCTAGGTCTTTGTTAAACATTTCTTGTATTTTCTCAATCCGTGCCTCCATTCTATTTCCGAGATTTTGGACCTTTACTAGCATTACTCCGAATTCTTTTTCAGGTAGGTTGCCTATTAACGCTTCATTTATTTGATTTTGTAGGTTTTTACCTTGCTCCTTCGTCTGTAACATTTTTCTGTCGTCTCATTTTTTCTGATGTATGGGACTGTATTCCTGCCTTACTTGTTGTTTGGCCTAAGGCATCCAGCACTGGCGTTTGCAGGCAGCTGGGTAGAGTCGGGTCTTGGTGCTGAGATAAGGACCTCCGGGGAGACCTCACTCCAATTAATATTCCCTGGGGTCTGAGGTACTCTGTTAGTCTAGCAGTTTGGTTTTTTTTGTTTTTTTTTTTTTACGCGGGCCTCTCACTGTTGTGGCCTCTCCAGCTGCGGAGCACAGGCTCCGGACGTGCAGGCTCAGCAGCCATGGCTCATGGGCCCAGCCGCTCTGCGGCATGTGGGATCTTCCCGGACCGGGGCACGAACCCGTGTCCCCTGCATCGGCAGGCAGACTCCCAACCACTGCGCCACCAGGGAAGCCCAGTCTAGCAGTTTGGACTCGACACTCCCACCAAGGAGCTCAGCCCCAACCCCCGGTCTGGGAACCAAGATCCTGCAAGCCACACAGCATAGCAATAGAAAAACACACACACACAAAGGAGCAGTACAGGGGCTTCCCTGGTGGCGCAGTGGTTGAGAGTCCACCTGCCGATACAGGGACACAGGTTTGTGCCCTGGTCCGGGAAGCTCCCACATGCCACGGAGCGGCTAGGCCCATGAGCCATGGCCACTGAGCCTGCGCATCCGGAGCCTGTGCTCCGCAATGGGAGAGACCACAACAGTGAGAGGCCCGTGTACCGCAAAAAAAAAAAAAAAAAAAAAAGGAGCAGTACAATAACAGAAATAAAAAATAAAATTAGAAAAAACGAAAAATAAAAATATAAGTGAAACAACTACAAGGTAAAACAGAACCACAACAGAAAAAAAAAAAGGGAACAAGCTAAAAGGAGCTGAATAACAAACTATAAAGAATAAAATAAAATTAGAAAAATCAAAATATAAATGAATCAACAACAACAAGGTAAAACAGAAACACAACCTAAAAAAATTTTAAAAATTAAAAAAGACCCTTGGCTGTGGGGGCAGAGCTTAGGCAGGGGCGGAACTTAGGCGGGGGTGGGGTTTAGTGTGGGGGAACCTAGGCGTAGCACCTGTGGGGAAAGGCAGCACGGCCTGAGGGGGGCCTTGGTGTGCAGAGTTTGGAGTTCAGAGGTAAGGCCCTGGGTGGGGGTGTGTGGACGGAGCTTAGGCTCAGCACTGCTGGACCTCAGAGGGCAGAGGATTAGGCCCAGGACCTCAGCAGGCTCCCCACGGGCCCAAGTGGGCAGGGAAATGCTGGCTGTGCTCCCTTCCATTCCTCCCCTCTCCCGAGGGTCTCCCCTGTCCCTGTTGATCCGCTAACCATGGGTGGGCCCCACCTGGTCTGGGAACCCCTCCCCTCCCCCAGCCACCCCTCAGGGGCGCCGGTCCCATCCTACCTCCACTTCTCCTTCCCCCTCACTCCCCGACATGTCACACTCCCCCTACCCAGTCACTCAGTGGTTCCTACCATCCCCTTCGATGTCTGTGGTCCCCCACCAGTGCCTGGTAGGTGCCCTAGCTGTGCAGAGATGCAAACTCAGCGTCCTCCTACTCTGCCATCTTGACTCCACCCCCATCAAATTGTTTTATGGTAATAGTAGGAATACTTTTTAAATTTCTCCCTAATGTCATTACATTGGCATTTCAATAAATGCCAAAATTTTTTTAAAAATATATTTTGATTGTTTCCTGTGAATTAAAAGTCTTGGGTCAAAATTCAATACAGGTAAAATTTAAAGTTCCTTCTAACAAAATAAAAAATTCTCAACTTCAACCCATGGGCCACTTATATAAGATATTTGTTATCATTAAACAGTTGTACAGTAAGTGAATTTAGATTGTCTCTTGAGTTCACTGGACCTTTATTACTCTCATAACCTCAAGTTGATAGACTAAATGTTGTCTAATATTTAAATAATCATATTTGTTTAAATATGTATACTCTAAAATGAAATAAAACTATTTTTTGAAACTACAAACAATTCAAACAAAACTATAGTACTTTCAGGAACAGCCACAAAGGATTTCATTTTATTTAATTTTAGAATAAATATCAAGGCAATGAGGCACTAACCCTATAAGAAAACCTTGTACATAAATAAAACTAGATAATCAAAGAAAAAAAATTTTAATGTAAAATAGTTTTCCTTTTCACCTAAACACAGAATAATTTTAGTGGGCATCAACAAGGAACAAACAGAAAAGGCAACAACATATGAGACACGGGAGATGTTGCCTTTATAGAAGTAAATTGTGGGGGACCGCATGAGCAGGGCAGCACCAGGGCAGTTTCTGAGTTAGTAGGCACAGTCAACAAAACATCAACTCTGTCACATACTATGTAACCTTGAACAAGTTAGTTAACTTCTCTGAGCTTCAGTTTCCCAGCCTATGAAATAGGGACAACAGTATCTATCTTATGTCATATGTAAACTATCTTAAGTATATGGCACTTAGTAGAGATCAATAAATGATAGCTATTAAGAGATAAACCTGTATTTTAACTCTAGTGTAAATATACGTACATGGTTTTATTGAATCATCCTCAAATTCCTTTTCAATAACCACCAACACAACAAAATTTTGTTCTACATTGTATACAAAAGGAACTAAAGATTTCTGATCTAATTATACAGCTTTTTCTTTTTTTCTGGCCAGGCCTGCAGCATATGGGGTCTTAGTTCCCCAACCAGGGATCAAACCCATGCCCCCTTCAGTGGCAGCTCAGTCCTAACCACAGGACAGCCAGGGAATTCCCTATATAGTTTTTAAATTGTAACTTACTTTCATTCTGCAGGATGTTAATGGCATCATCCATAATGCAGTCTGGTGAAAATCCTGCAGTCTTTGACAGTAAACCCAACAATGATGCAATTTTCAGTCTCACAGATGGATCATTCTCCTGAAACAAAAGAAGCTATTGTTACATTGATGCTCTACTCTCAGGAACATGGGAAACTAATATCTCAAAACAGTCTCAACAAGTATTTCTTAAGCTTTATTTCTGAAAAATTAACTTTATATGCTTTGGGGGCAGAAAGTTTTTCTCAATCTGTATGTTACACCTAAATACTACAAAGTGAATGGAAATATTTTATGCCTTCCTGATGTCATTAACTTCTAACGAGATGTGTGCTTTTGGGATTAAAAGTACCTTTCCTCCACTTTGCAGTAACATTAGACATGAGTTGCAGCAACTTGGACCACCAACACTGCCAGCACCGGGCACTCAACACTGCTGTCAGCACCACTGTTTTTGGAGCCCCAGAAATTGGGTGCTGCAGCTACTACTGCTATCACCAGAAAGAAGTTTTCGTTCTACCTGTGTTTTTTTGGATCACCAGATCCTGATCAGAAGTCTGGGGCAGGTGATGGGACTTCCCAGGTGGTCCAGTGGTTAAGACTGTGCTCCCAATGCAGGGGGCCCGGGTTCAATTCCTGGTCAGGGAACTAGATCCCACATGACGCAACTAAAAATCCTGCATGCAGCAACAAAGATCCCGTGTGCCACAAGTAAGACCCGGTGCAGCCAAATAAATAAATAAATAAATATTTTAAAGAAAAGTCTGGGGCAGGTGAATCATTGTCTGGGTCTAGGTCCTGGGTCTGGGGCCCAGGGCAAGAGAGACTAAGACATGAGTTAGCGTGGCCCATTTAGCTTCAATATCGGGAGGTGGTCTTTAATTTGCACCAAGATTCCTAGGGTGAAAAACTTCCCCCGAAGACCGAAAGGAACATGTCTTTTTGTTCATCACCATATCGCAAGTATGTAGTACAATATCTGGCACTAAGTAGACAGATGTTCAATAAACATAGGTAAAATGAAAAAAAAAAAAAAAGTACCTTGCCAATGCTAAGATTAAGCAAGCATTTCTGTCCCAAGGACAAAATTACTTAAATGGATGCTCAAAAGATGAAGGGCCTTCTAGATGTGACCCCAGTTTCTAAGGAGGTAACTGGGCAGAACAAGAAGGCCTGAAGCAGGAGAAGGGACAAAACATATGCAGTCAGAAGACCCTGAATCCTGGCACACCACTTACCATAAGTTCAACCTTGGGAAAGTCATTTTCTTGGGAACTTAAGCTGTGGAGTGCAGCAGGAGAAAGGGCTTTGAAATTGGCCAGATTGAGGTGTGAAGCCTGGACTCACTATGTAATAGCTGTATGTCTTGAACAGGCTAATTAACCTCCTAAGCCTCATCTGTGAAATGGGGCTAATAACAACCTCAAACGGCTACTGAGAGGAAAACAACTCACACAGAAATGGGCATACAGAAGGCAATCAAATATTAATGCCCCTCCTTCCTTCCTCTATGATCATCAGTCCTTTCATGTGGAGGGTAATAAAACCTGAACTGAATCCCTATGAATATGATACTCCGATAGGTACCATAAAGAGCAAATAAAAAACACGTGAAAAATAAGGATGCAATCACCAAGCCCAGAATATGGGAAATTCCATGGGTAAAATGCCTAGTTTTTAAACAATAAATATCATGGGAAAGAAAAGGTGGTGGGGGGAGGGAATGCTATAGATTAAAAGAAACTGAACAGGACAGCTAAACTAACCAAATGCAATGTGTGAATCTTGCTCAAACAAACCAACTGTAAAAAGACTTTAAGACAATCAGTGAAAGCTGAACATGGACTAGGTATTATATACACTATTAAGGATTATTGTTAAGTGTCATTTTTTTTAAGTCCTAAAAAAAGTCCTAATTTGTTAAACACAGATAAGTGTTTACAGGTAAAATGATATGTTGTCTGGGATTTGCCCCACCCCCAAAAAAGTAGGGGAATGAACCAAACAAGAAGAGCAAAATGTTGATAATTGTTGAAGCTGGATGAGGAACACTGGAAGGCTCATATTATTTTCTCTCCTTTTGTGTATGTTTGTAAATTTACAAAGCTGCTAGGGATACAACGGTGAATAAAACAGAAGCAATCCCTGCTCTCATAGCGCTTATATTCAAGTGGATAAGACTGGCAAAAGAGGGAATCCTCTGGTGGTCCAGGGGTTAGGACTTGGTGCTTTCACTGCCATGGGCCCAGGTTCAATCCCTGGTCGGGGAACTATGATCGTGCAAGCCGTCTGGCTCGGCCAAAAAGAATAAAAAATTTAAAAATAAAGACTGGCAAAAGAAAATATGTAATTTCAGATGGTAAGCATTCTGAAGAAAAACGACGTGTGTAAGAGGTTAAAGACTAATGTGGAGAGGCTGTTATAGACAGGACAGTGAGGAAAGTCCACTCTAAGGATCTGACCTTTGAACGGACACTTAACTGAGTGAGACAGAGAGCAATAGGAAGTTTTAGGGAAGCAGCATTCCAGGCAGAAGAATGTTGCAAACCCAGAATATGGAAGATTCTGAAATGCTGCATTTAAGAATGCATACATATCTGTTACAGTGATTCTCTCCAGAGTAATCTCTGGAGAGTGTATTTTGTTTTCTAACTTTTTTATTTGCAGAGGCAAGTCTCATTCTTTATTTTATACACTTCTATACTGCTTGAATTTGCTACAATAAATGCTACAGTTGGGGTTTTTAGAAGAATGTTAAATTTAAAACTCCACACAAACATTCCTAACCCTTCAAAAGCTTCCAGTTTCCTATGGAAAGAAGCCTGAGCTGCGGAGCATGACACAACGGCCTGCCAAGACTGTCCCGTATGTCAGCTCCCACAATTCCCCACCAAGCTTGATGCCATGAGGCTTCAAGTTTCTGTACTTCTGCTCAGATTGCTCCTCTGCCTAAACTGCTCTCCCTGCCTCCCACGGCCACTCCCTCCTGCCCCTCAGGTATCAGCAACCCCAGGAAGTTTGTCTCTGATGCCTGAACTGGACAAGAGTGCCCTTCCCCTTGGACCACCCAAGCAGCCCGGTGCAACCCCTTATCAGGCCCCTCACCAGTGCACTGTATTCATCATAGTGTATTATGTGATTGTGTCTGCTTCCCCAACCAACCTGTGAGCTGCTTAAGTGACAAGCAGAATGCCCAGAAAGCACTTCGTACATTCTGATAAAAATAAAGGGAAGGGTATGGGAAAAGGAAAAGCCACGTGTCCTACTTAATTCACTCAGTGAACTAAATAATTCATCCATCATCTGTTCAACAGGATTTCCTGAGTACTTACAAGGCGCCACTGTGTTTGGCCATGGGGATACACTGCCCTCATGGAACTTTAAGTTTTAATGGGCAAGGCAGACAATTGTCAAGTAATGTCCAAATACATAACTACAAAGTTGTACTGTAAAGGAAAAATAAAGAGTCCTATGAAAGCATATAACAAACACAGACTTTAATTTGAGGCAGACAGAAAAGAATAAATGAATGCTCTCAGTCATGAAAGAACACCACAGCTTCCAGAACTGAAAAAGGGGGAAATGTGGCTAAAATGTAGACTACCATGAAATGCGGCTACAGAGGCAAGCAGGTGCCACAACTTTTTGAGAATTATGGCAAGTGCCTCTGATAGTGCCCAGAAGGTAGCAGGAATTCAATACATATTTGTTCACTGTTGAATAAACAAATGAATAGTCTTTGTCCTAAGAACAATAAAAATCCTTTGAATAACTATAACGAGGAGAGTGACATAAACAGATTCAAATTTCTGAAATACCAAACCAGCCTCAATATAATGATTGGATTGGAAGGGGCAAAAGTAGCCAGAGAGACAAATTAAGAGTAATTGCGGTGCTTGCTTTGGCAGCACATATACTAAAACTGGGACAATAGAGAGAAAATTTGCATGGCTCCCATGCAAGGATGACATACAAATTCATGAAGCATTCCATATTTCTGAAAAAAAATTTAATCCTTTGAGCAGCGAAAAATAAAAAAAGGAGTATTTGATTAAAAAAATTATAGAACAGCAAAAGAATCTGAATGGTTCCAAAGAATTATTCATCTTTCCATTCATTCTTTTAATAAAGTAAATAAAACTTAATACGCGAAAAAAAAAAAAAAGAGTATACCGCTATAGTCCAGCAAAAGGCAATGCCAAGACTCTCACTTACGTTAGGGGCAGGCTAGATAATACAGAACAACCTTCCCGCTAAGGAAAACTAGAATAGTATTACGGATGCCAAAAAGAAAAACATATGTGTGTCACTTCTCAACGGAAACAATACAATGATATATTTAAAATACTAAAAACAAACAAACAAATAAAGAAAAACAGCCAATCTAAAATTCTACACACAGCAAAAACATCGTTCAAGAAGGGAGGTAGGGGCTTCCCTGGTGACACAGTGGTTAAGAATCCACCTGCCAATGCAGGGGACACTGGTTCAAGCCCTGGTCCAGGAAGATCCCACATGCCATGGAGCAACTAAGCCCGTGCACCACAACTACTGAGCCTGTGCTCTAGAGCCTGTGAGCCACAACTACTGAAGCCCGAGCACCTATAGCCCGTGTTCCACAACAAGAGAAGCCACCGCAATAAGAGGCCCACACACCGCAATGAAGAGTAGCCCCCACTTGCCACAACTAGAGAAAAACCTATGCACAGCAACAAAAACCCAAAGCAGCCAAAAATAAATAAAATAAAATAAAATAAATTAAAAAAAAAAAAAAAGAAGGAACGTAAAGGGAATTCCCTGGCAGCTCAGTGGTTAGGACTCAGCACTTTCACTGCTGTGGCCCAGGTTCAGTGGCTGGTTGGGGAACTAAGATCCCACAAACCATGCAGCATGGCCAAAAAAAAAAAAGAATGGACGTAAAACTTAAAACTTTTCCATACATACAAACACAAAGAATTTGTCATTGAGTGCCACCAGTAAACTCACAATAAATGGAAATATCAGAGAGTATTCATCAGCCAAAAGGAAAATAATCCCAGATGAATAAACAGTCACAGATACAAGAAGGAAAGAAAAGCAATGATAAATACATGTGGGTAAATGATAACTACATAGGTAAACTTAAATGAATATTGCCTGTAGAAAATAACAATGTCTTCCAGAGTGAAAAATGGAGAATTAAAACATAAAACTTCATTAACACATGTAAGTCAGGAAGGTGGATAAATGAAGTTAAAGTCCTCACATTGTTCAAAATAGAAACTGTACCATTTAACACTTGACTTTGATCAGTCAAGAATTCATGTAAGGGGCTTCCCTGGTGGTGCAGTGGTTGAGAGTCCGCCTGCCGATGCAGGGGACGCGGGTTCGTGCCCCGGTCCGGGAAGATCCCACATGTCGCGAAGCGGCTGGGCCCGTGAGCCATGGCCACTGAGCCTGCGCTTCTGGAGCCTGTGCTCCGCAACGGGAGAGGCCACAACAGTGAGTGGCCCGCGCACCGCAAAAAAAAAAAAAAAAAAGAATTCATGTAATAGCTAGGTTATAACCAGTAAAAGAAGTGTAAAAGAATGTATAACTCCCAAGCTAATAAAAAAGGGGTGGAGGAGAGAATTTTTTTAAAAGAGTCAATGCAAAAGATGGCAAGAAATGAGGGAAAAGAAAAGAACACTGAGCAGGTAAGACAAATAGAAGGCATTTAATAAGAGGGTAGATTTAAACCGGCATATATCAATAAACACATTAAATTTAATGAACTAAATGCTCCAATTGAAAAACAAACACTGTCAAGTGAAATTTTTAAAAAACTAACTACATGTTTTTTACATGGGTCATAAAATGTTATAAAAAAGATGAAAATAAAAAGTAGAAATAGGTATACCATGCAAACTTTAATCAAGAGATAGTTGGTATCATAATATTAATATCAAACAAAGCCGTTATATGCTGATATGATTATTTGTAAAGAATCCAAAATCTACACATAATTTATTAAAATTGTTAAATGAGCTTAGCAAGGTTGTTAGATATAGGATTTAATAAGCAAAAATCAATTGCATTTCTGAATATCCATTCTGTACTGTTAGAAAATAAAATTTTTTAAACATATCATTTACAATAACAAAATATTAACTATCTAGGAATAACTAACAAAAAGATGTACAAAAGGACTTGCCTGGTGGCACAGTGGTTAAGAATCCGCCTGCCAATGCAGGAGACACAGGTTCGAGCCCTGGTCCGGGAAGATCCCACATGCCATGGAGCAACTAAGCCCGTGTGCCACAACTACTGAGCCTGAGCTCTACTGAGCCTGAGCTCTAGAGCCCGCAAGCCACACTATTGAACCCAAATGGCATGACTACTGAAGCCCGTGGGCCTAGACCAGCCTGTGCTCCGCAACAAGAGAAGCCACCGCAATGAGAAGCCCGCGCACCACAACGAAGAGTAGCCCCCGCTCGCCGCAACTAGAGAAAGCCCACGCACAGCAACAAAGACCCAACACAGCCAAAAATAATTAATTTAAAAAGTAATAAAATAAAATAAAATCTACACCAGCCAAACTACCTGTATTTCTTCTAACGTGATAAGTTATTTCACATCTTGATGCCTTTGCTCACAATTGCTCCTTCTTTCTAAAACGTCTTTCCTCCTACTTTCCGACTGCCCATAATCTGATTAAGATTCATCTCAAGCATCACTACTCTATAATGCCCTTCTAGGCCCGTGCTCCCAAGTACAATTGATTACCCTCTTCTTTAAAGTTATATCATAACCTGTCTCAGATTTCGTAGCACCTATAACATTGTATTATTATCCATTTTTTGTTTAATCTACCCAACTAGACTCAGATTAGGGATCATATATTAATCTCTGTATCATCAACATGAAGCACAAGGCCTGGCACAGAATTAGAATTCAGAACACTTAGAGTGAATGAAAAAAATAAACAAATGAATAACTCAAGCCCTTACCATCTATATATCACATATATTATTTGATCTACCAACTATACTACTGGCCCTTAAAGGACAAAGAACATGTCTCACAGTTCCCAACATCCTCCACAGCAACTAACACAGTAGTATAAGTGAAGAACCCCTCATGTGAAATATTAACAAGTTCAGCTACAGAAAACCTTGGATGAGAAAAGCAGAAGCCAAAGTAGTTATCTACTAAAATACAAGATACCATATTTCTGTATAAAATAGAAGAATAAAAAAACACTATAGTCATCAATCTAGAACTGGACCCATTTATCATCCCTCCTCCTTTCCTCTGGGGCTAGAATCTACTAGACTAATGCACGCAGCATGGCCTGGTTAAAGAGCTTGGGGTCTGACATCAGAATGCCTGAGTCCAATTTTTCTTTTAGACATGGTAACGGTATTGTGATTATGTTTTTAAAAAGAGTCTTTATTGTTTAGAGATATAAACTGAAATTTATGAATAAAATGATACGATGCCAGGAATTTGTTTTCACAAGAATCTGGTAGAGGGTGAGAGTGGAGGAAATGGAAGTGGACAGTAGGAGTGGGGGAGGGGGTGGGAATAAAACAAATTTAGACATAAAATGATAATTGTTGAAGCTGGGTAATGCGTACATGGGAATTAAACTATTCTAATTGTATACATATTTGAAATGTTCCATAACAAGAAGTTGAAAACAAAATTCCATACAGTCCAGCAATTCCACCCCTGGGTATTTATCAGAAGAAAACAAAAATACTAATTCCAAAAGATATACGCACCCTTATGTTTGTTGCAGCATTATCACAGCCAAGATTTGGAAGCAACGTTAAGTGCCCAACAATAAATGAATGGATAAAGAAGATGTGATTTATATATACAATGGAATATTACTCAGCCATAAAAAAAGAATGAAACCTTGCCATTTGTGACAACATGGATGGACCAAGAGGGTATTATGCTAAGTGAAATAAGTCAGAGAAAGACAAACACCGTATGATTTCAGTTACATGTGGAATCAACAAAACAAAACAAATGAATAAACACAACAAAACAGAAAGAGAGTCATAGATATCGAGATACATAGGCGTTTGCCAGAGGGGAAGGGGTTGAGGGGGAGGAGAGAAATAGGTGAGGAAGATTAAGAGATATAAACTTCCAGTTGCAAAATAAATGAGTCATGGGTATGAAATGTACAGGGTGGGGAATATAGTCAATAACTATTTAATATTTTGTATGGTGACAAATCATAACTCAACTTATTGTGGTGAACATTTTGAAATGTATGGAAATACTGAATCACTATACTGTGTAACAGGAACTAACATAGTGTTATAGAAAACAAGGCATTTTACAAAACAACTGACCAAATTTCTTTAACAGGTCAATGTCACCAAAATAATAAAAATTGTTCCAGATTTTTAAAAAAGCAAATGCCATGTGTGGAGACAGTTTGCATTTCGATTTGAACAAATCAACTATAACAAGATATTTGGGGAACAACTAGAGAAATGTGAATATGGCCTATTTGTTAGATGACGTTAATTTTACTTGAGATGCTTAGATGGTTATATTTTTTAAGTGTCCCTTTGTAAGAGGTATTTACTGAACTATTTAGGGAAAAATATTATGATACTTTAAAAAAACTTCAGGAAAACAAACTGAGCAAATTTGACAAAATATTAATAACTATTTAATCCCAAAGATGGGTATTTGGCAGTTCATACTGTATTCTCTACTTTTCTATAAGCTCAATAATTTTCATACTAAAGTTTAAAATCCGAAGTCATCTGTGATTCAAATATTTGAAAATTATTTCTTCTTTTACTTCAGATCTTACTTACAAATAAAAACTGAAAAATAAACCATTTTGCAAATTTCATTTTCTGCTTAAAATATTTCCTCTATTTAACTATGCATGAATTGATGGTTTTTTTCTAACCCATGAAAATAGAGATATAAAATGCCACTTAGCTAAAAAAGTTAAAAAAAAAAGGGCTATTGCAGTTAGATATGAGGGCCTTGAATTAAAGCAGTAACAGCAGAATGAGAGGTTGAAGTTAACTCCTCCTTTGTGCTCCAATGCACTCTCAGTACTCTGAGCAATTTGATGCATTTTATCATTCACATCTGTTTCCATCTAGATACTGTAACCTTTTTTTTTTTTTTTTTTTGACTGCATTGGGTCTTCGTCGCTGCGTGTGGGCTTTCTCTAGTTGCCGCAAGCAGGAGCTACTCTTCATTGCGGTGCATGGGCTTCTCAATGCAGTGGCATCTCTTGCTGTGGAGCACGGGCGCCAGGTGCGCAGGCTTCAGTAGCTGTGGTGCACAGGCTTAGTTGCTCCACAGCATGTGGGATCTTCCCAGACCAGGGCTGGAATCCGTGTCCCCACTCTGCCACCAGGGAAGCCCCTGAAAGCTTCTGATAATAGGATCTTTTTGGACCTTTTGGATCTTTTTTATCTCTGTATCCACAGTGCCTAGCACATGGAAGACACTCAGTAAAAGACTGTTGAATGAACACGTTATTATTTATTTTGCATATTAACCTATTCTGCAGACACATGATACAACTCTTATACATAGTCCCATACACACTCTCATCAGGTACTCAAGACCTTCTTACCTTGTAATAATGTTCCAAGAGAATCCTGACTACTCCCTCCACACTTTCTGCCTCCACAGGCTTCCTGGCAAACTGAAGTAGGTACTGCAAAGCATCTGCTGGGGAGGTAGCCTTACACAGATCTATGTGGAGTGCTGCAGATTTACTTGGTTTTGTCAGTCGGAGTTTCTTAGTAGCAATTTCCTCCTGCTGTTGCTGCAAGAGGGTAGGAAAGATAAAACATGAAAACTTGACTGAAAACAGAGAGTTGCAAATTTAACTTTACCTTGTTTGATGGAAATAATTTTTCCTATACCAAAATAATGTATTTAGGTAACAGACCCAGCTTAAACAAAAAGCAGTGTTGTGAACTGGGAAAGGAGCCAAATGGAGACAAAGCTATGAGTCCCAATTTTGCTTTTCACTAGCTCCTACAGCTTTGGGCAAGTTATTTAACCTCTCTAAGTCTCAGTTTCTTTCTCTGTAAAGTAGGTCCACGAATATTTTGCTCTGCCTATCTCTTAGGATTGTTGTAGCTTTAGGGTTAAGAGGACACACAAAGGATCTGCTCCACTCCTTATTAGAAAAGAAATCTCAATTCGACAAATATATTCAGACTGTGCTGAGGCACCTACGAGGCTCACCTTGCCTCCTAAGAAAACTACAACTGATGGGAATGGTCTGCAGCTTACACTGAGGAAAAAAATCTTCCTCTCATAACAGACGACTATTTTCACCCAAATCATTCTACCTTTGTTAGAAGGATGGTCAGTATAGGAAAAAAATACATTGCCATATGCCTAGCAAACTGCAGTTACTTAACAAATATTTACTGAATGATTGATTTGGAATTAGAAGTTGTCTCTGATTCCAACTCTGCTGCTCGATTCTAAGTATGTCATGATTCACATTTTTATCATCCGTAAAAAACAGAAATGATGACCTACCACTAGTCTATCTCAATCAGGGATCCTCATCTGAACCACAGAACACACAAAATTAGCTGAGTAACTATTTTCTCAATTTTCCCAAGGATGGTGCCTAACTAGAACTATTCTAGATGCATCTGTTACATATGATGAGTGCCAAAAAGTTCACGTAAAAGGGAACCTGTTACTCCAGGGCTTACGTAAGGCCCTGGTGTGTAGATATAGAGAAGATCACAACAGAAGATAAAAGTTGTAATCAATAGTAATCATCAGAAAACTACTAGAGCTAATCAACGAATTTGGTAAAGTTGTAGGATACAAAATTAATGTCCAGAAATCACTTGCATTCCTATACACTAAAAATGAAAGATCAGAAAGAGAAATTAAGGAAACAATCCCATTCACCATTGCAATAAAAAGAATAAAATACCTAGGAATAAACCTACATAAGGAGGTAAAAGACCTATACTCAGAAAACGGCAAGACACTGATGAAAGAAATCAAAGATGACATAAACAGATGGAGAGATATACCATGTTCTTGGATTGGAAGAATCAACATTGTGAAAATGACTATACTACCCAAAGCAATCTACAGATTCAATGCAATCCCTATCAAATTACCAATGGCATTTTTCACAGAACTAGAACAAAAAATCTTAAAATTTGTATGGAGACACAAAAGACCCCGAAGAGCCAAAGCAATCTTGAGAAAGAAAAATGGAGCTGGAGGAATCAGACTCCCTGACTTCAGACTATACTACAAAGCTACAGTAATCAAGACAATATGGTACAGGCACAAAAACAGAAATATAAATCAATGGAACAGTATAGAAAACCCACAGATAAACCCACGCACCTATGGTCGACTAATCTATAACAAAGGAGGCAAGGATATACAATGAAGAAAAGACAGTCTCTTCAATAACTGGTGCTGGGAAAGCTGGACCACTACAGGTAAAAGAATGAAATTAGAACACTCCCTAACACCATACACAAAAATAAACTCAAAATGGATTAAAGACCTAAATGTAAGACTGGACAGTATAAAACTCTTAGAGGAAAACATAGAAAGAACACTCTGACATAAATCACAGCAAGCTCTTTTTTGACCACCTCCTAGAGTAATGGAAATTAAGAAGAAAATAAACAAATGGGACCTAATGAAACTAAAAAGCTTTTGCACAGCAAAGGAAACTATAAACAAGATGAAAAGACAACCCTCAGAATGGGAGAAAATATTTGCAAACGAATCAATGGACAAAGGATTAATCTCCAAAATATATAAGCAGCTCATGCAGCTCAATATTAAAAAAGCAAACAACCCAATCAAAAAATGGGCAGAAGACCTAAACAGACATTTCTCCAAAGAAGACATACAGATGGCCAAGAAGCACATGAAAAGCTGCTCAACATCACTAATTATTAGAGAAATGCAAATCAAAACTACATGAGGTATCACCTCACACCAGTTAGAATGGGCATCATCAGAAAATCTACAAGCAACAAATGCTGAAGAGGGTGTAGAGAAAAGGGAACCCTCTTGCACTGCTGGTGGGAATGTAAATTAATACAGCCACTATGGAGAACAGTATGGAGTTTCCTTAAAAAACTAAAAATAGAATTACCATATGACCCAGCAATCTCACTACTGGGCATATACCTGGAGAAAACCATAATTCAAAGACACATGCACCCCAATGTTCACTGAAGCACTATTTACAATAGCCAGGTCATGGAAGCAACCTAAATGCCCACAGACAGACGAATGGATAAAGAAGATGTGGTACATACATACAATGGAATACTACTCAGGCATAATAAGGAACGAAACTGGGTCATTTGTAGAGACATGGATGGACTTAGAGACTGTCATACAGAGTGAAGTAAGTCAGAAAGAGAAAAACAAATATCGTATATTAACGTATATATGTGGAATCTAGAAAAATGGCACAGATGAATCAGTTTGCACACAGAAATGGAGACACAGATGCAGAGGACAAACGTATGGATACCAAAGGGGGAAAGGGGTGAGGGGTGGTGGTGGGATGAATTGGGAGATTGGGATTGACATATACACACTAATACATATAAAAAAGATAACTAATAACCTGCTGTATTAAAAATAAAATAAAATTCAAAAAAAAAAATTTTCCCTTAACGCTTGATGCATCATAATGATACCTTGAGCAATCACCTCTTTACAAATTTACACTTCTACAGAGAAGAGACTAGGATTATTCTAGACAGGAACATGGCATGGCATGATAAAAAGACCAAGGGCTTTGAAGTCAGAGGAATTTGAGTTCAATTACCACTTACTAGCTAGAGGAGGCCTTCTCCTTCTATAAAAAGGAATACAATACCTACATCATAGGGATATTTAAGAAGTCTAAAGTATAATGTCTTTATTGTGCAAACACATAATAAGCACTCGATACATATCAGTTCTCTCTCCCTCATCTTCATAGCAGAGGAAAAATAAGAGAAGCAGTAAGATCTCATTTCATCACTCCATGGTAACCATGCATGAACAATGAAGTGAAGAAAGGAGCTCTTCTCTTAAAATCCTTACCAATTTCCATCCTATTCCACACAAATTTGGTCTTCAGTGTTATCTGGGCTGCAGTTAGGTCAAAAGATTGGAAAGATTTTTTTCCCTAGGGAGTATATAAGGAGAAGGACAGACCAATATCTGCTATCATTCAACCATCTATAACATTTTAGTGAGCCAGGCCTTATGGTCTATCCAGGGAACACAGATGAACCACGCATCATCTCTGCCCTCGAGGAGCCCAAACTGGTGGGGAGATATGTACACTAGTAATTATAGTAGCACTCAGTGATAAGTACAAATAGATGAGTGCTACAGAAGCAGGGGAGGAGAGACTAAAGCAAAAATATAAGTCCACTGAGTGGAGAACAAAGAGAGAGGGAAGCATGACATCTGTTCTATGTAAAGGAGACAATAGATACAAAAGTTTGGAGAGGTGCAAACACGTGGCATGCTGGAGGAGGGGTGAGTAGTCTTGGTAAGGGGGAACAACAGAATACTGGAAAGAAAGGAAGTGACATTTCACAACAAAGTGAAAGTAGTTAATGCCACTGAACCTTACACTTAAAAAATGGTTAAAATGATAAATTCTGTGTTATATATATTTTGCCACAATTTTTTAAAAAGGGGGGCAAAGGAAACAGAGCCAGGAAATCCCAAAAAGCAAGCCACAGAAGAGGGAGCTCTGTGAAGTCAGAAAGCTTTCCTGAATGTTGACTCATTTTAAAAGTTGAGGAAAACTAATTTCACATAAAAAGGGGCAACAAAAGAGTGTAAAGGTAAATATCAAAGTTATTTTCAGAAAAAGACAAGAATAAGAAGCAAACTAACTTCCCTACACACAATGCGAATACATCACAAAGTGTCCACAAAACAAAAAAGGCAGTGATACAGCTAGAAGGAATACTGTTAAATCACAAAGAGCTAGGAAGTTTGGCTAGGGAGTTTTTACAAAAATAAATAGCTGTGAAAAAAAAGGGTGGGGGGGGGGGCTTCCCTGGTGGCGCAGTGGTTAAGAATCCGCCTGCCAATGCAGGGGACACGGGTTCGAACCCTGGTCCAGGAGGATCCCACACGCCACGGAGCAACTAAGCCCGTGCACCACAACTACTGAGCCTGCTCTCTACAGCCTGCAAATCACAACTACTGAGCCCGTATGCCACAACTACTGAAGCCCGCGCGCCTAGAGCCCGTGCTTCGCAACAAGAGAAGCCACCGCAATGAGAAGCCCGCGCACCGCAACGGAGTAGCCCCAACTCGCCGCAACTAGAAAAAGCCCGCGCGCAGCAACCAAGACCCAACGCAGCCAACAATAAATTTATTTTAAAAAAACAAGTAGCTGTAAAAAGAGGAAGACTTGATTTGTCGATGCAATTACCTCTTTGTACTACAATCACAGATATGCCGTTCCGTATCTCCCACTCGCCTGTGAGTTCCTAAAGGACAGGGACCCTACTTTGTATTGGACTTTGTAGCTCAGCACCTTTTACCATACCTAATACGTAGTAACCACTCTTTTACTCAGTAAACTCTTGTTGAAGGAATAAATGAAATGTTTAAGGATCAGTGTCCTGCTGGATGGTCTAAAGCTTGCTATTCCACAAGTCTATGGATGGAAGGATGCTACTGACTGGCATCAATTGAGGGCTTCTCAGAAGTGCAGATTATTGCTTCACCTCCCCGGCCCGATTTACTTACTGAGTAGAATCTACATTTTTAAAAGACCCCAGGTGATTTGGATACAGAGTCTGAGAAGCACGACACAAGGTATGACGTGGGATCAACCTCTCCTTCAGCTATATATATGAGGAAATACAAGGAGAATCACTGACTGTTGACACGGGTTTGGCCCACCAGTCCTTAAACAACTCTAAAGGAGGAAGGTATTGCCCTCCTCCCTAGGTGAACTGTTCCACCAATGGAAAGTTCCACCCCTATGAAGCCTGTGACCCTCGCCTGCTCTGACTGGGTCTTGAGGATTTCTATAGGCTCCTCTTCCAATCCCTTGAGCTCTGCATACAGCCAACTTGTCCCTGGGCGCTTTTTTTGTAACGGGAGTTGGGAGGCAATTTGCCACTAACTGGCTCATGCTCCTCCAGAAGCCTCAAAGTCCTCATCTGTAAAACGAGGATGCTAATGTAATACGAATAAAATGAAGTAACGAATAAGATATTTTCGTAGATTGTAAAGCGCTGTCTGTTTCTTCTAATAATTTTTTAGTGTCAGACTGCACGTATTAATGCTGACAACAACAGCGGCAAACGACACGCCCACTAAAGTGTAGCCTCAGAGAGGCTGCCTAGCAAAGCAGTAGACATTCAACCCAGCTTTGTGGCGCCTGGTCTGGCAAAGTGCCTGGGGCGTGGAGAACCTTCCCCTACCCCAGACCGGTCCCGGGACCTTTCCTTCCAGAGCTTACCTGAACCACCTTAGTGAATTCCTCGTACACCCGCTTCTTGAGGTGCGCCGCCATGGCCGCCCGCGCACCCTCTCAGCTTCCGTACCCGAGGAGGGAGGTGGAGCGGAGGAGTCCGGAAAACCTGCCCAGGCCGGAGGAACCAGCCACGGTCCCACAAGGCAGTGGGGTTCCGGAAAAGAGAGGCCGCTTCCGGCTGCTCGACTGCCCTGTCGCTGTGCCGCTGGATTTGGTCGCCTACGCCACCTGCGCCGGAGAAAGGTAAGCCAGAGCGAGAGCGTAGCGCAGAGGGCGGGGCTTCTGGTGGGAGGAGCTGGGTGGGAAAGGCTAAAGGAGCCAATGGGGGATTTGGGGAGCTTGCTGTTGATCTGAGTGACGGAGAGACTGGCGGGGGAACTGAGCCCAGGGAGGGAGGAAGTACTATCGGGTAAAGGGCAGAGGTGGAGCTTTTCAGAGCTAGAGACAAAACCTGGAGCTGTGTAAGGATTTTGACTCAGGAGATAAGGGAAGGAGGTCAAACTGACGTTCGCATCATCCATTGCTGTTCACAGTATTTGCCATCTGTATGTTGCCTGCGCTCTCCTCTTGGTCAAGCCATTACTGGAAAAGTGGTTCACCTTAGTGAACGCAAAAGACACGACTAAGCCAAAGTTAGGATTAAGGAAGGATATATTACTTGCAGCAAGTAAGGAAAACAAAGAATCTTCCGCAATGCATTGTCTCTCCAAACAGGAAAAAAACTGGGGAAGCGTTAAGCTAAGGGAGCGTACATATTCATGAAGGGGCTTGAGCAGAGGAGAATTCATCGTAGAATTGGGGCAGAGGTCAACAGAGTCCAGGCTTTAGTGGATTGAAGTCAGGAGGGTCGACATCATCATTCCATCCTCCACCTGGGTGGGGAGCCTTAGTTCCTGTAGAACCCAAAGACATGTATCAGATTGTTATGTATATGCCTTGAGGAGAAACTTGGTGTTTTTTTTGCTATGGCTCATGGCATGCAGGATATTAGTTCCCCAACCAGGGATCGATCCTGCACCCCCTGCAGTGGAAGCTCTGAGTCTTAACCACTGGACCACTGGGGAAGTCCCAGAAACTTGTTTCTCGACTGCTTTTCCTTTGTTCCTGCATTCTTTCACTTAATTAATTACCGAGACCTATTCAAGGACAAACGTGGTCAGGCTTAGGTCACAAAATGGCTTAGGCCAAAAATTGCTTCCCTTATGTCAAGAAAACCATGCCTGGTTCTTTCTCTGGGGCCCCCCTACCCTACCTGCTTACAGGAAGCTGGATGCCACCACCCCCACCTCTGCCTAGGGTACTTCTCCCTGCTTTCTCACTCCAGTTGTTCAAAAGCTACCTATCCTTTAAGGACTCAAGCCATCCTCTGACGGCTAGGGGAGAGTGGAAAGAATTCTGAGGCCAAGGGTTAAGCAACAAAGCTTCAGACTGCACAACTCAGATGGGATTGAACCCAGCCGAAACTCACACTTGGATTTGAACCCATGGGCTGGGACTTTTACTCAGCCAAAACTCTGACTGGGACTCAAACCCACTGTCTTTTAATTAAAATTGCTCACCTGGTGTCAGGACTTACTGAAGCTCAGGTTCTTTATGTCTCAGCCCAGAAGGAATTCAGCGAGAGGCAATGCGATACAGAAGACGTGGATTTAGAGAGGTACAACATCCCATAGACAGAATGCAGTCCATCTCAAAAAGTGAGAGCAATGGTGGGAGAAACACACTCCACAGAGTGTGAGCCATCTCAGAAGATGAGAGGCCCTGAAATATGGGGTAGATGGTTTTTGTGGGCTGAGTAATTTCATAGGCTAGTGAGTGGGAGGATTATTCAACTGTTTTGGGGAAGGGATGGGGATTTCCAGGAATTGGGCCACTGCCCACTTTTTGGCCTTTTATGGTCTGCCTTGGAACTGTAGGCGCCTGTAGGTGTGTCATTTGGCATATGCTAATGTATTACAATGAGCATATAATGAGGCTCAAGCTCTACTGGATGGTGAATCTTCTGCCATCTTGGACCTAGTTGATTCTAACCAGTTTATGTCATATCCTCAATGGCTATGTCATTCTTTTTGTTTGTTTGTTTTTCGGCTGCACCACACGGCTTGCAGGATCTTAGTTCTCCGACCAGGGATTGAACCCAGGCCACAGCAGTTGAAGCCCAGAATCCTAACCACTAGGCCACCAGGGAACTCCTGGCCATGTCATTCTTTTAAAGGTTGCACCCTGCCCCCTTCCCTCCTATTTCACTACGACTAGCACTTAATGAACAAGTAGCCTCAACTACAATTGCACTAACACCTAGCCTGACAAAGATGTAGTAACAGTGGAATGAAATAATGCAGAAACATTTTGCACAGTAAAGTATGGTTCACGGGGCTTCCCTGGTGGCGCAGTGGCTGAGGGTCCACCTGCCGATGCAGGGGACACGGGTTCGTGCCCCGGTCTGAGAAGATCCCACATGCCGCGGAGCGGCTAGGCCTGTGAGCTATGGCCGCTGAGCCTGCACGTCCGGAGCCTGTGCTCCACAATGGGAGAGGCCACAACAGTGAGAGGCCTGCGTACTGCTGGGCCCTGCTGCCCGCATCAGCAGGCGGACTCTCAACCACTGCGCCACCAGGGAAGCCCTATTTTTTTATTATAGCTACATCTGAGTAAATGGGGTAACTGGCAAGACCAAGAAGTTTCTTTGCTATACTTTTTTCATCATAAAATAAGCTCCTTAGTCAGAAACAATGTGTGAGATACCATGAAAATGAATAAGGTATACATGAATGCTAGGGCTGGCGGAAACATTGCAGTTAGGTATTATTAGGGTTCTTCAGGAAAACAGAACCAATAGGATATATAGAGATATTAGGATACTATAACAGAATACCATATACTGAGTGGCTTATAAACAACAGAAGTTTATTACTCACAGTTCTGGAGGCTGGGAAGTCCAAGGTCAAGGTGCTGGCAGATTCAGTGTCTGGTGAGAGCTCACTTCCTGGTTCATAGTTAGCTGTCTTCTCTCCGTGTCTCACATGGTTGAAGAGGCAAAGGGGCTCTCTGGGGTCTGTTTTATAAGGGCACTAACCCCATTCATGAGGGCTCCATCCTCAGGACCTAATCACCTCCCAAAGGCCTGACCTCCTAATACCATCACATTGAGGATTAGGATTTCAACATATGAATTTGGAAATGGAGGTGGGGGTGTGGGGGGTGACACAAACATTGTCTATAGCAGTAGGAAAGTCAAATCTGAATCTGGGATATGTATCTATTCCTATGTGGTTAAATCACCACTCCCTCCCTGATGGAAAGGATAAAGCATATGGTAGCATGATTTGTAAAAAATGGCCCCAATTTTTCCTCTCTCTGTATGTAAATCCTTTGAAGTGTAGCCCTAGAGCTGCTTCCATTAAGAGATGGAATCTGTATCCCCACTCTTTGAATTGGGCTGGCCTTGTGCCTGGCCAGTAGAATACAGCATAAGTTACAGTGTGCTAGTTTTGAACCTAGGCCTCAAGGTCCACCCACATACCAGTTCTTCAGGTCTTTTGTTTGATTTTGGAAACCTACCATTGCCATGAGAATAAGTCCAACCTAATCTACTGGAGAGTGAATGACCACATGGAACAAAGCCAAGTTGACCCAGCTGAGGCTATTTCAGACCAGCCTCACCCCAGCTGATCCCCCATCTGACTACAGATGCATGAGTGAGATAAAATAAGACCAGAAGAACTGCCCAATTTATAGGCTATGAGAAATGATTAATGGTTATAGTTTTAAGGTATTAAGTTTGGGGTCAAGAGGTTGTCATGTGGTTAGACAATTCCTAAGCTGCTAACCTCCATAGAGTCAGCTGGTAAGGAGAAAACAAGCCCAAAGAGATTTAGGCAGCTTATCATTCACAGCATAGCAGGCAGCATGAATTTCATGTTTGTATTAGTTCTCCTTGCCCTCTAAACACCATGGGAGCAATGCAGGTGAATGCCATGCACAGTAGATCTGTAACACAGATGAAGAACACTGAGCTTAGGAAACGCTCAATCTTAAAGAAGGAATGCTAGCAAACCTGCCCTCTGGAGAGAGACAATATCAGTTTTTTTTTCCCCCCAACATTATCTTTATTATACCGGTCAGGAAACAAATTTTCCTGCCAACCCAGTGGGAAACATTTTTATCACCCTGAAATGTCTCCAGGATTGGAGGGTGAAACTAGCTTTATTACCCTGTAATGAAATAAATCTGCATCCTAACCCTAGGCAGCTTTGCAAACATCCTCAAAGCTGTCAATGCCATTTGCTTAGAAATGCCAGCATTTCTCCCAACAGTCTGTTGCAGTGCAATACAGCTAACTGATTTGCAGGATTATCTGCCTACCACCAAGAAGTATCTAGTCCCCCGGTGGGAATAATACCATATCAGGGACTCAGTGTTGGTCTCTGCTGTTGGACATTCATCATTGACCAGATCAGCTTTGGCAAGAGGAACTATACCACAGAGCCCACGCACAGACTCCATCCCTACCATCATGGCCACCTTTCTCATGACTCCGTTGAGCTCTGGGGAAAGAGGCTGACTGGCACGCACAGGTTTTTTTGTTTGTTTGTTTGTTTTTATATTTATTTATTTAGGTTGCGCCGGGTCTTAGTTGTGGCATGCAGGATCTTTTTTTAGTTGCGGTATGTGGACTTCTTAGTTGCAGCACGCATGCGGGATCTAGTTCCCCGACCAGGGATCGATCCGGGGTACCCCCCGCATTGGGAGCACGGAGTCTTACCCACTGAACCACCAAGGAAGTCACAGGAATGCAGAGTTTGGATCATTTTGTCCATTTATTTTTTGAAAGCCTCTTCTAGAATGGGTGCCCTCTGGTGGGCATTCATAGGAAACACAAATATTTTCACCATTCCAAGACATTCATCTACATACCAACATCCCAGGCCTTCTTGTCCCCAATCTTCCACTCTCATACTTTCCAAGGCTTTGGCCAACCAGAAAGGGGCCTGGACATGCAGTACCTAGAGATCAGTCTTCCAGGACACTGAGCACAGCAGAAAAGGGAAAATAATGAATGGAAAGGGGGGGCAGGGAAGACAAGGAAAATAAGTAGAAGGAAAAAAAAAAGAGGTGCTCTAAGAAAACAATGAGACCTGAAAACCTGGCACAGTGCCATGATGTAGGGTGTCTCCATGAGGGCAACCTCAAAGGTTTTACTGTGTGTTTTTCCTTTGGATTATAGTGACAGTTATATTTAGCATTCAGTTTTAAGTTTTTCTTCTCTGACTCTATAATTTTCTTTAGTTAATCCCAACAGATCTGAAAAGCCACATATACCCCTACAAATGAATAGAGGTGGTGTTTTTTTTTTATTGAGGTATAGTTGATTTACAATTTTATATGAGTTTCAGGTGTACAGCATAGTGATTCAATATTTTTATAGATTATACTCCATTTAAAGTTATTACAAAATAATGGCTATATTTCCCTGTGTTGTACAATATATCCATGTTGTTTATTTATTTTATACATAATAGATTTTATCTCTTAATCCTATACCCCTTTTTTTTTTTTTTACCCTTTGGCCACACTGCACAGCATGAGGGATCTTAGTTCCTCCAACCAGGGACCAAACCCACACCCCCTGCAGTGGAAGCAAGGAGTCTTAACCACTGGACCACCAGGGAAGTCCTTCCCATACCTCTATCTTGCCCCTCCCCCTTCTTGTCCCCACTTATAATCACTAGCTTGTTCTTTATATCTGTGAATCTGTTTCTGCTTTGTTATATACATTTGTTTGTGCTAGTTTTTAGATTCCACATATAAGTGATAACAGAGAGTATTTGTGTTTCTCTGTCTGACTGATTTCACTAAGCATAACACCCTCTAAGTCCATCCACATTGTTGCAAATGGCAGAATTTCGGTTTTTTATGTCTAAGTAGTATTCCATTGTATATATACACACATATCTTCTGTATCGATTCATCTGTTGGACACGTAGTTTGCTTCTATATCTTGGCTGTTGTAAATAATGCTGCTATGAATATTGGGATGTATGTATCTTTTGTTTTCTTCAGATATATACCCAGGAGTAGAACTGCTGGGTCATATGATAGTTCTATTTTTAGTTTTTTAAGGAACCTTCATATCGTTTTCCATAGTGGCTGTACCAATTTATATTCCCACCAACAGTGTATGAGGGTTCCCTTTTCTCCACATCCTTGCCAACACTTGTTATTTGTGGCCTTTTTGATGACAGCCATTCTGACAGGTGTGAGATGATATCTCATTGTGGTTTTGACTTGCAATTCTCTAATAATTAGTGATGTTGAGTATCTTTTCATGTGCCTGTTGGCCATCTGTTCATCTTCTTTGGAAAAATATCTATTCAGGTCTTCTGCCCATTTTTTAATCAGGGTGTTCAGAGATGGTATTTTGAACATTACTAATGTGCTTTACTTATTTTGCTATTTCAGAGGAAGGGAGGAGATGGTATTATTGGGAAGGCAACCAAGCGTGTCAATTTAATTTATGTATTTCTAATTTATGTCTTTTATGATATTTCTTTTTTTCATAGCCCTGTAAGCCTCACCACCTTAAATCCTTTTTAGAGCAAAGATTTAATTAAATTGTACTGAATTAAATTAATCTCCTCCCCAATAATTTTAAGCCATCTGTAAATTTTGCTATATAACATTGCATTATATAGATGTAACTAAGTTGGCTTATTTCCAATTGTTTTGCTATTGTAAATTAAGTAGGATAAAAATAGTATGTTATCTTAATTGTATTATGGATTGGGAGTGGGGGGCCGGGGTATTGGAATTGCCTTCGTTTAATAAAATAGTTTGGTAAATTGCTAAGGAAGAGAGTCAGATCCAAAGGGATGCAGGCTAGAGCCAGAGCAGTAAAAGAGGTAGCTAAACTGGAACATGGTCTTTTGGCAAATGACAAGAACACAAGGGGGCTGGTGGAAATTTGGCATGCCTCGAAAGCCTCATTTTGGAACTGGCACAACTGTCAGTTCCACACGTATATCATTGGCCAGATTAAGTCATGAGGCCAAGCACGCACTCAGTGGGGTGGGGAAGATTACTCCCACCTACAGAGAAGCATGGCAGGAATAGAGAGGGAAGAAAGAATAGGACACAAATACAATCTACTAGTGAAAAGCCCCTAGTGATGGGGGTGACTAAGGCACCCTTAAGAAGAAATATGCCCAATATTCAGTTTGAAGTTGTTGGCATTTCTGTGTGGTAAACTCCCCTTACTTGCCTGTATTTGCCACAGTCTGCTATGTGCACAAATAGCTGATGGGAGTGGCATTTGTAAAAATTAAGAAAAAGATCTGAGTGTTAACTCTGGGTAAGCATTGCGTAGAACAGCACAACAGGCTTAAGACATCCAGTTGATCCCTATGCTGAATGAATCTAGCAGAAACAGAACCAGAGCTGACCATAAGAAGACAAGCCCTCTGGGAATGTGCAGAAATCTTGGGGAGGACATTGATCTTTCCATAATTCATGAAACTGAGATTTTAAGCAATCCTATTTAGATCTTATGGAGCAGGGTATCTCCTTGGAATCAAATCTCAGAAGTGTAATTACTGATCAAAGGGTATGAACTTTTTTCAGGCTCTTGATGAGTAACGTTGAATTAACTCATGATGTTAAGTTCAAATAGATATTCAGGATTTTTCCACTTTAAATTGTCAACCATATTAAATACCAAAAAAAGAAAAAGAAAAAGAAAATATAGAACAAGCTTTGAAAATAAGAAAAAAAATATACAAGCAGATGCAGTTACTGAATTAAAACGCTCACTGAAAATAACTATGTTCTGAGCGATTTTATGTTTAAATTTGAAATTCTCTGATTCAGTGTTAATTCCTTAAAGCTTCACAGTTAAACCTGACCTTCAGTCCCAGGGAACCCAGGATGGCTGGTAATCCTACTAGGTGGGGAACGGGGGCCATCTATCCCAGACCTGAACTTGGAGAAAGATGAATGTGTCCTCTTTAGAGTTACTTAATGTGTTTGGTTGAGAAGCAGAACCTGAGAGAGTCTCTTGTTTAAGTGGTTTATTGAGGATGTGTTCTCAGGTGAGGGGGAGGGAGGGAAGCCGGGTAAAGCAGAGGAAGACCACTAAGCAAGAATGTGGTGTTCGGTGAAGACTGACTTCAGCCTGATCCCACGAGGAGCTCTAGAATAGGAACTGCACCTCCTTGAGGTGAGGGATCAGTCTGCTGTACCTCCACACAAGCGAGATAGCAATTCTGTTCTTGATCAGATCTCAAAATTAAAGTGCATCAGAATTACCTGGAGGACTTCTTAAAACAGACTGCTGGGCCAACTCCCTGTTTCTGATTCAGTTGGTCTGAGGTAGGGACTAGAGAATTTGTATTTCTAACAAGTTCCCACGTATTGGGGATGCTGCCGGTCTAGGGACCACACTTTGAGAACTACTGCTCTAGATAAGAGGACAGCTGTGAGGCTTTAGCAGCCAATACCCACAGCATCCGGGAAAGGAGATCTGAGCACCGTCTACTCCAGGTATACTAACTTGGCATCTTCCTCATGAAGGCACACACCAGGGCTAGAAGATTGGACCACAAGCTGAGGCTGGGTAGATTACATTTTTAGGTCTGTCTAGACTCACGACATCCTATTATTTTCCTGTTGTCATCCCGCATCTCCAGCCAAAGCATTGTTGAAACATTCCAGTTCACCTCTGCCTTGCTATTGGACTTCAAGGGAAGGGTCTGGCAGGTACATGAGGCTTTAAAGAGGAAACAGCTGCACCTCTCTAGGCAAGTACAGTGGAGTCAGTTGCAATGAGTGGGAAGTCCTCAAAGGGGAAACACATATTTGGGGGCAAGACTCAAGTAGACCACCCTGGAAGTTTTTGATGTCTGTTTGTTTTTAAAATTAAAGGAAGATGGCTTTGGAAGGCAACCTTTAATTTCGTAAGTCCCACCAGAGCTCGTAACAAACAGCCCCCACCCCTGGGGATCACCACCAGCTGAAGCTGAAGGTATAGAAGTAGTCGGAGACCTTGGCTGGTAGTAATGGACTGTTGTGTGAATAGTGTACCTGGTACCCTTGGGCCTTAATGTCCATGTTCATGCAGTCCAGGAGGTCCCTGATATCCAGGGCTGCCTTCCAAGGCCCGAATTTGACCACTGACCTCTTGTCCGCCTCCAGGGAGCGCAGGGCGTCCGCGCAGTTTGCATCATCCTTTTCGTTTTGTACCAGGCACACCAGAACTCTAGAGCAGCGCGCTGCCACGGCCTCAGCACGCGCCAGGCGCACCATAAGCTCCAGGTTCTCACTGTAGCCTGGCACCTGCAGCAAAAACTGCTTCCGAGCTACCTGCTCACCAAAGATCTGTGGCATGTCCTCCAAGAGTTTGATTAAAGGCTTGATTTCGTAGAACTGAGCCTCACGGTACACCTCGGGGATGTGCTGTGTGGGCAGCTGCCCACTGCGCAGATATTCCAGGATGGGTCCAAAATAGGTGCCGCAGCGATCGATGAAGAAGCGTCCCTCCGCATCCAGGCAGGCCTTGGCGGAGCTGGAGAACATCTCCGCCAGCTTTGAGTCTGGGAGTTTTCTCAGGGTGCCCAAGGTGGTGGTATAGAACTCACCCCCAACGTTCAGCTCCACTACAGGAGATTCCTGGGGGCACAAGAGGCAGAGTGAACCCACAGCGCCATCGCCAGGGAGCTCATGATTTATTCTCATCCAAAGAACAGTATCCTACAGAATTTAGGGGAGCCATAATGATTGGCTTCAGCTTACTGGAATGTCCATCTTACTGAAGGGGGTTATATTTATGCTGTACAGCTACAGAGAGTAGGCATTTTAAGGAAGAAAAATATTTTAGTTTCATATAAGAATACCCATTCAAGCATTTGCATTTTCCCATTTAGGTCACAGAATATTAGTGGAAGCAAGTCACACGGACAATACCTCTAAAGCGTGTGGCCTGTGGCAAGGCTTTTTCCCTCCCTAGGCCTCAGTTTCCTTGTTTATAAAGTGAGGATATGGGGACTTCCCTGGCGGTCCAGTGGTTAGGACTCTGCGCTTCCACCACAGGGGACACCGGTTCAATCCCTGGTTGGGGAACTAAGATCCCACATGCCATGTGGCATGGCCAAAAAATAAATAAATAAAATATAATGAGGATATGGAGCTATTGTGAAGTCAAGAGTTCCTGACAGGGATGTTTAGATATAAGATACAGTAAAAAAAAAAAAAAAAAAGTGGGTGGGGGGAGGTTGGGGGGTGCAAAACATTTTCAACCTTTCAGAAAGGCTAAAGAAATCACACATGTATTCATTCAGGAATCATTTCTTTGGTACTTACTGCATGTCCACATCCGTGCTGGAAGTGGGGATAAAAATTCTTATTTCATATAGAGCAGAAGTTCTGATTAGCAGTTGGCATGACTGATTAACAAATGTAATTTGTCTGATGGGTATTTTTTCAAAATATAGGCCCATGGGATTAAATAACAAGAATATCCTTGGTGGTGACAAGGTTGGTAACACCAAATACAACAGGCATAAAACTGCCCCGTAAATGGTAAAGTATGATGCAAATGTAAGTTAGATTTAGCTGTTCATCAGGATTTTTAGAGGCCTCTTCTCTAGATCAGACCTTGGGCTGAGCACTAAGGACGTGGGTGAGACCCATGTGATACCTGCCTGGAGATGCCCACAGGCGAATGCAGAGAGGGACCTGGAAAGAGACTGAGGATCGGGCTGCATCTGGGGAATGCTGCCACACAGACCTAACAAAAATACCATAATACTCTATAGCAATTATTACACATGAGGTGATACACCGGTTGTTATCCTTACAAACCCAGCTTCCTGAACAACTTCCATCTTTTAAAATTCACTCACTCATTCAATAAAACACGTATGTGCCTATTTTGTGCCAGGTAGCTGGGACACAGTGAGGAACAAGCAGGACACAGAACCTCCCCTCACAGTCTAGTAACTGTGCAAAGTGCTTTACATACACTCTGCAACTCAACCCTCACAGTAATCCTATGATGAATGTATTAAATCCCCATTTTCCAGATGAAGAAACTAAGGCTTAAGGAGGTGAAGTTCAAGTTGCTTAAGACCAACCAGCTACTAAGCGATAATGTCAGGATTTGAACTCAGGTCTGATTTACCACTTAGTCATTACATAAATTGATTTTCAACCTTCAAACGCCTCCACTCTTCAATCCCTATTCATCCCACAGAATGTAGAGAGGACCTATTCCACCTAAGCCTCCTCTGAAGCAGGTGGACAGGACAAGGTCCCTGCCCTTGAGGAGCTCATAGGGGAGAAAGGGAAACAGATGGCTTAAATATGTAGGTGCTGATGGGGAAGACTCAAAGGTAGAAGGGATTGGCTCTTTTTGTAGATGTGTGTTGGAGGTTGTCAGGGAAGGTTTCCTAGGGGATGTGATGGCTGCTGCTGTGGAAGAGATGTACAGTATTAGGGGGAAGGCTGGATTTCCAAACTGGAGACTCCACTACAGGTCATTACAGGGCCAGGGATAGGGACAGAACTCAGGAATGTCCTTCAGTCAGATTTAGGTGTGACTTCCTTTTCAACTTGTCTGTGGGCTCTACCTCTAAGATTAAAGCGCTGGAATTAAGAGAACTCAAGGCAGCCAAACTGCTGGGGAGAACTGAGTTGCCATGGCAACAGCTCCTACCAAGGGACAGTTCTGCTAGCTGGAATGGAGAAGGGAGAAAAGAGGTTGCAGTCTGACAGCAGCCAAACAATACAGCCCTGAGAAAAATAAGCCCAGAACCTGTGACACCCTCTTTCTCCCATAAACCTCAAGGCTCCTTGGCAAGGCTGTTTGGTTAACCCTAAGGTGGCTCTGTAAAGCAGGCAGTTAAATGTGAATTTGCAGACTTTAACCCCTGAATGGATCAATGATGGACTCTCACCACTCCTGTACCACTGAGAGCTCTTAACGTCCCCACATTACAGGCGAGGAAAGCTCAGAAAGAGGGGTCACACAGCTAGGAGGTGAGGAAGTTGGAGCTGGGATCAAATCCGTATCAGTCTGACTTCAGGACAGTGTGGATGCCCTACCCCCACCCTCCCAACATCCAGTCGCGCCGCTGTCAGTAATTAGCTATGTTCCTAGGGCATCGCACTTCCTTCTCTGGGCCTAAGTTTAGTCATCTATCAAATAGTGAGGCAAAATCGATGAAGAGAACTCTAAGACTGTCCAGCTTTGAAAGTTTAATGAATCCAATCACTTCAAATGTTGTTTCTGAAGCTCATTTCCAGATGCTACACAAAATAGTCCCCTGCCCTGATATTCGCAGCCCCATTTCTTTATCAGCCAAGACCTGGGCCCAGTTCCCAAGCTTCCTAATTATGTCCCTTTTCCCTCCATGTTTTCTAAAAACTCCAAATCTCTTTGGAAATCCCAGACCTCCTACCTCATCCATAAATACTACTGTGTGTGTTTCGAGCAGATAAAGACTTCTTTTCCATCCCTCTTCCAGACCACCTGCCCTTCCTCATGGCCCCTCTTCCCCACCTGTTCTACCAGTCACCCTGCTGAAGCATTCCTGGGTGGGCAAGCCTGACCCAGGCCCCGTGTGCACAGGCCGGGGAAATGTGGTCTTTAGGAGCCTCTGCTGGGTACCAGGCTACTGCTGGCCACGAGGACACAGGGATGAATCAGGCCCAGCTCTCATCCCACCAAACATTCATACATTTCCTTAGGTCACACTTAGTCTAGTCAGTGGAGGGACACCCCCATTCATATGTCTCCCAAGCCCAAGATCTCTCCCCACACCACAACTTTGACCTTTTCCCACTGTACCCTATCTCCGTCGTCTGAGCCAGAAATGTAAACTCTAATCTTGCACTCTGCTCCTGTCCTCAACCTCCCCCCACACAGGTAATCAGTCACCAAGTCCTGGCCATTCTAAATGTGTGGTCAGTTCCATGGCTCCCAGCTCCCTCGAATATCCTCCCCCCAATCCAGTCTCTATTCTGAAACCAAACCAGTTTCTCTGAAGCAGAAATCCAATCTGGTCACCACCTGCATCAAACACTTCAGTGATCCCACATTTCTTTACAGGTTAACTCGAGACTCCTTAACAAGGTTTACAAGGTCCTTTGCAACCCTGGCAATCAACTACCAGAGCCAACTACTGATTCCCAACCCCAACCCATTCAGAGCAGGCTGGGCCCCACTGCCCCCAGGACTTCACTCATTTAACACTCCCAGTCCCTTCAGTCAGCCCACTCATCCTTCAAGGTAATTCCTCTGGGAATTTTCTGGATAGGTTGTCTCCTTGTGATTTCAGAGGGCCACGTACTTCCCCTTGTCATGGTAGTTACGGCTCTTGTAATTCTGTTCCTTCATCTGTATCCCACACTAGACTGGGAGGTTCCTAAGGGAGAACTATCCCAGTTTCATCTTTATGTTACCAGTACCTACTACAGTGCTCAGCACACCAGGATGCTCCATAAGTGTCTGCTGAATTGAACTGCACTTACCCTCAGCACTGACTTACAGGAGCACCTGGTATTCTGATAAAGGCCAATCTTGCCCTACTTGGCATCATGCACGGTGCTGGCTTCCTCCTTTGCCCGGTAATTAATTCAGACATTTATTGGGTACCTTGAGCGGCCCCTGCCTCTGAGCAGGTGACATTGTCACTAGCCAGGAACAATGAGGTTATCGTCATCCTATTGAAAAGAGCCACAGTCGCCCCACTGCTGGATCTGCTTTCCCTTCCTACAAGTCTTCAGGATGGCACGTAGCCGGGGAGAGGTTAAATGTTCTGATCCTTGAGGGCTCTGGGCTTTTTCTTGATCCTCCCCCCACGCCCCGGGCCCCTCACCCTAGCCCTGGGAGGGAACGGGCAAGCAGGAGGACTCAGGACCCAGCCAGAGGTCAGGGACAGGCTAGAGAGGATGGGTGAGGGAATGAATGATACTCTGGCCAGCCCTCAGTTGGGTCTACTCCCACCGGCAGGAGGGGAGGGGCAGAGGAAGAGCAGTGGACTGGGGCAAGCCAGGGGACTGAGAGACGAGAGGCAAAGAGAAGGAGGAGACAAAGGCAGCCAAGCAGGAAAGAGGGCATAGAGGAGAGGCTGGACTGAGCCGGAACCGGAACCGAGGCTGTGGCGCGGAAGGAGAGATCAAAGCGTTAGGAACTGACCAGGTGAAAACAGAGCGCCCAGCAGCAGGCCGAGACGGGCGCGCCGGAAGCAGGGGAATTCAGACCCGCGGGGAGGGAAGGACGGGTGGCCCTGGAAGGAGTGAAAGAAGGGAGAGGCGCGGGGCCGGAGCCGGCAGGGTCTTCTCGTCCACCGCGGGCTTCGCACTCACCGTCCGCCGGCCCGCGGGGGTCACGGCCCGGCGCAACGGCCGGGAATCGGGCGCCGAGGTCAGGCTCATCATCCCGGCCCCGCAGGCGCTGGCGCTGCGCAGCCAGGCTGCCGCTCGCCGGTCCCGCACAGCCCGCCACGTGCGCGGTACTTGTGGCTGGCGGAAGTGCTCCTCGCTCCCGCCCCCGGGTGGGGGGAATTCGTACCCAGGGTGTGGTTAGAACCCTGATTGGGCTGCAGTTGGCGGCCTTGCGGTGAAACCTTAGGCTAGTTGCTGTCCCTCTGTTGCCTGGTGTTGCGGGACAGCCAAATGGGGGAGGCAGAGGGAACTGACATTGACGACCTTGAGACTGTCTCCACTCACTACAGTCCTAGGGGTAAAGGATGAGCTACACCAATTTTACAGGTAAGAAGAGTGAGCTTCCATGAGATAGGGCGGCCAGTTCACCTCAGATCAGCTGCCGAAAGTGCAGAGCATGACCAGTGATGAGAAGAGCTAGGTACCTGTTGTGTGAGTTATTTTGCTTGTTAAAACATAATCCTTATGAAGGGGGGCATTACTCTTCTGTAGTATGGGCCTGCATAATGACCTTCCGAAGAGGACAGTATGGAAAGAGGAGGGGAAGAAGAGTAACCGTACAGTGGGGAAAATGACAAACACAAATTCAGCCAGGTGATCAAGATCAACATCAGAAGTCATAAATCATGATGATAGTATGTATCCTTGATATGATGTGATGAAAATGGCACTTTTCCTCTGTGATCTTCCTCCCCAAAACCCATAACCCCAGTCTAATCATGGCAGTTCCTCAAAAAAAAAAAAACAAAAAAACCTACAAGTAGAACTATTATATGATTCAGCAAATCTACTTCTGGTTATATATGAAGAAAATTAAAAGCAGGACCTCCAAGACATATTTGCACACCCATTTCATAGCAGCATTATTCACAGTAGCCAAGAGGTGGAATATCCATCAATGGATGAATGATACATAAGCAAAAGTGGGATATATGTACAATGGAATGCTATTCAGCCTTAAAGAGGAAGGAAATCCTGTCACATGCTACAACATGGATGAATCTTGAGGACATCAAGTGAAATAAGCCAGTAACAAAAGGACAAATACTGCGATTCCACTTACATGAGGTACCTAAAGTAGTCAAATTAATAGAAACAGGAAGTAGAAGAGTGGTTACCAGGGGCTGGGGGGAGAGGGAAAAGGGGAATTGTTTAATGGGTAGAGAGTTCCAGTTTTGCAAGATGAAAAAGTTCTGGAGATCTGTTTCACAGCAATGTAAAGATATTTAACACTACTAAACTATACCCTTAAAAATGGTTAAGATATAAATTTCATCTTATGTGTTTTTTAACACAATTTTTAAAAATATGACTTATGGTCATAAACTAATGGTACAGAAACTTGGAAAAAATAATAACAATAATAACCAGACAATATCTGGTGAAAAAAAATAGAGCTTTGGAGTGTGCCAACTGGGAATGGAACCCTAGACCTGTCATTTACCAGCTGTGTGATCATCCATCACTTCCCCTCTCAAAAGAGCCCAAATATCCTCTTTGTAAAATACATGCAAATACTTACTTTCTGGGTTGTTGTGAGAATTAAGAGGAAAAAAATCTATCGTGTTTCCCAAACTTCCCTGTTGCTAAGACTCTCTCAGAATGCTTGTTGAACATCATTCCAGAGTACTGAAACCAAATTACCAAAGAAGGGCCTGGGAACCTGCATATTTAACAAGCATCGTGTCATCTTGGAAATTTGGGAAAAACTAGAATGATGCATTTACTGGCCTAGGAAGAATGGGGCTCAGTGAATGTCAGTGCCCATTCCCCCTGACTCTATGACAACACCCTTCCAACATCAGCCCATCCAGCCGTGGATAACTTTCCAATCTTTTCTTCCTCCCCATGTGGGTTGTCACTCCATTTAATGTTCACCCAAGAGTTACTGATACTGACCTTAGCTAGGGGTTAGGGACTACGGACACAAGTGTGCAAGACATGTCTGTTCCAAAGATATGAACACAAATAACTTTAATGAAAGAGTAAATGAGCATATGAAAATATGCTGGAAGTCTATGTTACTGGAAATCCTCCTACTAAAAAGCATCTCAAAATATTGAAAATATTGAATGTATGTATGTCTATATGTCTGAGCTCTCAAGAAAGTCAAGGAACTTCTCTGAGGTGCTCTGAGATGTTTGAACACCAACTCCATGGACTCCCCTGGGATTATCTCCAACCCTGAGTAACCTAGAACTTTTATTTTCAGGGGAGAGAGAGTAGGAGACAAAGTCTGGGCCACTCACAGAGTTGGATGTCAGATCAGAGACTATAAAAGGGTAAATTATTAAAAATCCACCACTCAAATGTGAATGCTGTGGAAACACCTATCTCATTCCTCGGTTCTGGGTAGAGAAAAGTCTCCCCTGAAAAATTCTGGCAATAGGCTAGAGCTCAAATAGATCCAGGGTCCAAATATTCATTTTTTCATGATCAACAAGAGCAACAACAACAAGGAACTTAATTTAAAACGGACCTGGATTGGTAATGCCCCAGATGTCTGACAAAATGAAAACCCTTCCTGGAGGTAAGTGCACAGTCAAACCAAGCCTCAAAGAATTCACACAGATAGCAGTCCAACAAATGCAAGCTCAGAATCAAAAGTCACCACAAAAGGACACAAGGTACAGTGAGCAAGAGTCAATAGATCCACAAGCACCTCAAATACTGAGATTACTGGGTATAGAATATAAAATAAGTGTTTACTGTGCTTAAATAACTATAGAGAAGGGTGTATTTAAAACCTGAGTGAAGACCAAGAAGATATGATCAGAAATGACCAGGCAGGCTTCCCTGGTGGCGCAGTGGTTAAGAATCTGCCTGCCAATGCAGGGGACACGGGTTTGAGCCCTGGTCCGGGAAGATCCCACATGCCGCGGAGCAACTAAGCCCATGCGCCACAACTACTGAGCCCGCGTGCCTAGAGTCTGTGCTCTGCAACAAGGGAAGCCACCACAATGAGAAGCCCGCACACTGCAACAAAGAGTAGCACTTGCTCACCGTAACTAGAGAAAGCCTGCACACAGCAACAAAGACCCAATGCAGCCAAAAATAAATAAATAAAATAAATAAATTTATATTAAAAAAATGACCAGGCAGATTTGAAAAAAAGCCAAATAGATCTTCTAGAAATGAAAAATAAAATAACTGAAAAGTTACTGAAAATTACTAGGGCTTGAGAAAATGCAACCAAAGGGAGCAATGTTGTACTATTTTTCATCCATCATTTTGGCAAATATTGAGAGGAATAACAATGTGCCAGAGTGGGTAAAGATGTAAGAAAAGAACTCAAACTTCACTGATTGGATGTGAACTGCTGTGATCTCTTTTGGAAAGCAATACGGCCATAGCTACTAAAATTTAAAAAAAAAAAAACGTATCATTTGACCCAATAATTCCACTTTTGAGAATCTATCGAATAGAACTAAAAGCACTTCTCTGAAAGGATATATGAACAAATATGTGTATTACTGTTTTGTTTGTGATGGCAAAAATTAGAAATGTAGACATATGGTTGACTAAACCATGGTTTGTCCATGCCGTGGAATTCTATGCAGCTATTTAAAAGAGTGAGGTAGATCTACATCTGTTCACTCATCCATGATTAGTTAAGCAATTAAAAATAAATATCAGGGGCTTCCCTGGTGGCGCAGTGGTTGGGCGTCCGCCTGCCGATGCAGGGGACACAGGTTCGTGCCCCGGTCTGGGAAGATCCCACATGCCGCGGAGCGGCTGGGCCTGTGAGCCATGGCCGCTGAGCCTGCGCGTCCGGAGCCTGTGCTCCATGGCGGGAGAGGCCACGGTGGTGAGAGGCCCGCGTACTGCAAAAAAAAAAAAAAAAAAAAAAAAAAAAAAAAAAATATCAGAGCAGTGTTTACTACAGAAATTCAGTAAAGACAAACATAAACCTCCTCATATAAATTTATATCTATTTATCTGAGCGTATACTCAGAAAAGTGTAGAATGATACACAGTGGGTGTTACCATTGGTTATTCAGTAGGACGGGATAGAAATGAAGAGGGGAAATTATTGATTAAGAAACGTTTTTCTTAATACATGTTTGTATTATGTCACTAGTTGCAGTGAACATGAAAAAGTATAAAAGAGCAAAAGAAAGAAAAAGAAAAGGCAATGACGTAACGCAAGAAGGCATTACAAAAGGAAGTTAGCTTTTCAGTTTGAGGGGCCTGGAAAGGCTTCATGGAAGCGGTGGCACATAAGCTGGGTCTTGAAGGGGGGAGAGATTAGTTGAGAGAAGCCTGCGGGGGTTTCCTCCCAGCAGAGGGGTCACCTGTGCCAAGAAAAGGAGGAAAATGAAAGGAAAATGATCATGTGTTGAACACCTGCACTGAACACAGACTCTCGTATCAATTCTTCCAAGCAATTAGACTTACTGTACAGGTGAGGGAACCGAGGCTCAGAGAAGTTCAGTGAATGGCAAAAAGCCACACAGCTGGTAATTGGCAGAACCAAGCTTAAACTCCATGTCTTTCTCACTCCAAAATTCTTTTTCTGTGACTGGAAAGAATTGCTTTGTATCTGGCTGCTATGATCTGAATGTGTCCCCCCAAAATTCGTGTTGAAACCTAACCATCAATGTGATGATGTTAGGAGATGGGGCATTTGGGAGGTGATTAAGTCATGAGGGTGAAGCCCTGAAGAATGTATTAGTGCTCTTATAAAAAATGAGACCCCCAGAGAGCTCTCTAGCCCCTTCCTTCTACCGTATGAGGACATAGCAAGAAGATGGCCATCTATGAACCAGAAAGCGGCTTTCATCAGACACCGAATCTACCAGCACCATGATCTTGCACTTCCTAACCTCCAGAATGGTGAGAAAAAAATGTTTGTTGTTTATAAACCACCCAATTTACAGTATTTTTGTTATAACAGCCTGAATAGATTAAGACACTGGGCAAGGTGTGTACCTTGAACATTATGACTTGCAAATGGGATTGAGCCACGGGGAGGCAGCTGTGATCTCCTCAAAGCAGGCTTCCCTGCCCACTGCATCTAGGTTAGGGAGCTTCCCATGGGCCGGCTCCACAAGGCACGTGTCCCCCCTTCCCCTTGCATTGTCTGACTCCCCCCAGAGGGTTGATCAACCGGATGGGCCAGGATGATTCCATGGGGAGGCTGAGTTCTGAAGGGTCATCACCCCAGAAAGGAGGGCCAGACAGTTGGAGGGACAGTGGGCACTTCTGACAGCACCAAGAACCCTGGGCGCCATTTCCTGTTTCTCCCCCCAGCTCCAGCTGCCCTGAAACAACCTGCACTCCTATGCTTTCTTGCTTTTGTTTATGTTGTTCCTTGTGCTCAAAATGCCTTTCCCCACCAGCTTCTTCTCTCTGGAAAACTCCTACACAGCTTTCAAGACCCAAGTCAAATGGCCCTCTTCCTTTTATATCCATTAGCACATTTGACTCTCACCATTCAAAATAGGAATTAGCGCCTCCATTTTATGTATGAGGACCCCAAGGTTCCCAGAGATGAAGTGCCTCTTTAAGAGTCCTTCAGCACCGGGAGACAAGAGACCGACTGGGGTTCCAGTTCTGGCTCTACCATTCATGTGTAATCTTGGCCAAATCCGTCTCCCTCTCTGGGCCTGTTCTTCACCTGTAACGTGGTGGGGGTTGGGATATTGTTTGAGATGGTCTCTGGGAAACTGTCTGGCTTGATGCTATGGCAACAAAAGAATTCAAACAGTCCCTTGGTGTTGCCTAAAACTGGATCTTGTTTCCCTTTGGCCTGAATCCAAGAGCAAGCACTGCTTCCCTCTGCCCTCCTCCCACGCACCCTACTCTTTGTTCTTCTTCCTGAGACAAAGCTGCCAGCCCCTCTCCTCTCCAGGCTGCTGGGCTTTGGGCCAGCCAGCAAAGTGGCAGCTGGGACTCAGATGAAAGGGCCCTCAGAGGGCTGCCTGTGGCAGAGTGCCCAGCCCAGCCCAGCCCAGCCCAGGCCTGGCAGCCCTGGGCCCAGCTGTCACTTGAAGCATCCTGCCACCACTCCCACACAAGGCTCCCTTTGTGAGTTCCACAGTGGGGGAGACCCCTGCCAACCCACAAGAACCCTCTTCCCTTCCCTCTGTTCCATGCCTGTTTGAGAAATATCCAGGTCTTTATAGAATGGTCCAGGACCGAACCAGACTGGTCTGACTTTGGGCCAGGTGCTTTGGAGAGTTTTGTTTCATTTCACCTTCAGAACAAATAGCAGGTAGTGCTGTTCCCCTTTAGAGATGGGGGACATAGATATCTGAGGGCCTACTATGTGTCAATCGTGGCATCAGGTACTGGGAGTTGGACAAGAGCATGTGTTTCTCCTGCCCTCCCTCCCTCCCTCTCTCCCTTCCTTCCTTTCTTTCTTTCCTTATTCCTTCCTGTCTTTCTTTTCCAAACACTCTCTAGGGGTCTTTCTTATTTCTTTTTTAAAAAAGAAGTCATGGGACTTCCCTGGTGGCACAGTGGATAAGTCTCCGTGCTCCTGATGCAGGGGGCCTGGTTTGATCCCTGGTCAGGGAACTAGATCCCACATGCATGCCGCAACTAAGAGTTTACATGCCACAGCTAAGGAGCCCTTGAGCTGCAACTAAGGAGCCTGCCTGCCGCAACTAAGACCCGGCACAACCAAATAAAAATAAATAAATAAATATAAAACTAAAACTTAAAAAAAATAAAAAAGAAGTCATGGGACTTCCCTGGCAGTCCAGTGGTTAGGACTCTGTGTTTCCACTGCATGAGGCATGGGTTTGATCCCTGGTCAGGGAACTAAGATCCCACAAGCCATGCGGCATGGCCAAAAAAATAAAATAAAAAATAAATTTAAAAAAATTAAAAAAGAAGTCAGGTATGGAGGACAGATTGTGTGGCCTGGGTTTAAGTCCTGGCCTTGACATTAACTGCATGCTCTTGTGTAAAACCTTTTGCTACCTGTCAAATGGGGTCACTAGGCTAGGTAATCGTCAGGTCCCTTTAGTGACAGGTGGGAACGGGTGGCCCAGAGACATCTACATTTCCCTAACAGGCCACACCCAAGCAGAGGAGACTGCTCACCCTGGCCCCAGTAGCAATCCCTGTCACCCGAGTTTATGAGCACCCTGACATAAACTGTAGTGGACATGTGTAATGTTTCCACCCAGCTTCTGTTCTCCCTCCTTTATACAGAACTACAGTTTTCCTCTGGGGACCACCCCTCCTTTACTCTCTACTGCCACTCTCATCTTGCCACTACATACAGCTTGAGAATGAAGCTGACATGTGAAGGCAAATAGAATTGAGAGACGAGATACCTGTTCCTGGCCATCATTTGAGCACTGATCAAGCTATGGCGAAGGCCCTACCCCTGGAGTTTCTAGTTAGGTGACCTGACGTTATTCCCTTTTGATGTAAGTCATTTTACATTGGATATATCTGTCACTTACATTCTAAAGGGGCCCAGAGGTGGAGGGTTCTGTACTGTGGCTCTGCCAGTTGTCCCTCCAGATCCTCTCCACCCTTCCCCCCACTGGCTCTCCACCCTGGGAGGCTGATCCTAATGGGCTATAGGTGCAGGCTCGCATGCCTTCCAGCTTCCGTCTGAATTTGGCCAATGTGAGGCCTAGCAGGAGATCAGAGGGAACGGGGAGGCTGAGATCAGACTGTATTCCCTGGGCATCTCCCTGCCCAGTCCCAGTAAGTCAGCTGCGTCCCTCAGGCACCCGCTTCACACAGCTATTCTCTTTGGTTCTGGTAACCACTGTCTTCCTCACCCTTTTAGGTCCCCACAGTTGGCTGCCCTGAAGGACTGCACTATTTCTTGCTTCTCTCCCCAATCCCTGCCTTACCTCTGTAGAGTCTTTTCATGAACCTCTCCTCGAACCCCCAGCTTGAGGAGGCACCTGTGTCCCGCCTCTGTGTGTTCTTGATGGTGCATGTACTGCGCATGCATGTGTGTGTGTGTGTATGTGTGTGTGTTTGAATGTGTGCTTGCATCATCTCTGTGCCAATCTCTCGACAATTAATCGAGAGCTGGTAGAGGAAGGGAACTGATTTTTACGGAGAGACTCCAGGCAGGCCACTTGATATACATAGTTGGGTTTCATCGTCACACTTCTATAAAGTAAGTGTTTTTAACCACATTTTATAGAAGATAAAACTGAGGCCTTAACTGCTAAAGGGACTCACCTAAAGTCCCACAGCTGAGTAAGTAGTGGACCCAAGATTTGAAACCCAGCCACATCTGGCTCCTAAACCTGTGCCTTTTTGCCACTCTGGGGCCTGCTTTCCAAAATGCCTGGTTCATTCTTATCCTTTAGGTCTCAGCTTCTGTGTGTCACCTCTCCCAGGAGGCCTTCCCTGACCACTCTACTGGAAGGAAGTCACCACTGATATTCTTTTTCATAATACATTGTGCTTCTCCTTCACGATGTGTATTTGTTTGTTTATTTAGTGTCTGTCCCACTGCTTAGATACTAAGCTCCATGAGGGCAGCCAGTCTCCATACTTGTTTTGTTCACCACTCTTTTCCTAGTGCCTAGCACAGCTGCCTGCTCTATACCAGGCCCCAGATAAATATTTGTTAAATGAAAAAAGGGCAAAGAAAAGGAGCAAGCATTTATTAAGGGCCTGCCCAATGTCAAGCATTTTATGTGGTTTTTCTCGTTTCTTCTTCACAGCTATCTTATGAGGCACAGGTTGTTGTCCCATTTTGCTGACCGAAGTTAGAGAGGGAATGTGACTTTTCCAAAGTCACACAGCCTAGAGCCAGGGTTCAAACGCAGGTCTCCCTGATGTCACAGCTGTACTTGTCCCCCCTGCCCCTCTGCCCTTGGCACGGGAGCTCACAGTGGGGCAAGGAGGAGGAGGCACTGATCAGTGGAACTCACATGAATCATTCTTGGACAAACAAACTGCAGAGAGCAAATAGTGGCTGCTGCAGCCACTACCCTGGAACCAACCATTCCTAGACCCTCCCAGCCCAGAAGCAATCATCTTTCCTGTTTGCCCTCAGGCTCTCAGCCCGTGGTCTGTGATCTTCTCCAAACACCCTGTTGCTTGCCTTTCTTTGCAGGGCTGCCCATGGCTCACCAAGTTCCCAAGGGATGACCCTGAACTTCTGGGTGTGTGTTGTGTCCCAGAGCCCTGCTGCAGGCCAGTTCACTTGTCAGTCAGACGGCACCTGGGAGGATCTTTTCCTTCCTTCCTCCTTTGCTCTCAGACCCTGTCCACTTTCCTCTCTAAAACCATTGCTACCCAAATGGGGGGCTTCTGAGACCCTGAGTAATGTTTTTGTTCTTGGCCTGGGTAATGGTTACACAGGTGTGTTTACATCTTGTGACAATTACTGGGTGCATTCCTCTGTATTTAAGATATACTTCAGTTAAAAGTTTTTTTAAAAGATCATTGCCACCCACTCTTACCCCTGGCTCCCCCTACCAGACCAACTGTGAAATAGGGATCATCCTTCCAGCTGTTCTCCCTGAATACTCCCCAACACATACCCAGAGACCCTTTTCTTTCTTTTTATTTTTGGCTGCATTGGGTCTTCGTTGTTGCATGCGGGCTTTCTCTAGTTGCAGTGAGCGGGGGCTACTCTTCATTGCGGCACGCGGGCTTCTCATTGCAGTGGCTTCTCGTTGCAGAGCATGGGCTCTAGGCGCACGGACTTCAGTAGTTGTGGCACACAGCCTCCTCAGTGGTTGTGGCTTGCAGACCCTAGAGCGCAGGCTCAGTAGTTGTGGCTCATGGGCTTAGTTGCTCCACAGCATGTGGCATCTCCCCGGACCAGGGCTCGAACCCATGTCCCCTGCATTGGCAGGCGGATTCTTAACCACTGCGCCACCAGGGAAGTCCCACCCAGAGACCCTTTTCATCTAAGGGTTTCTGACTGAATCCTGCCCAGCAAAGATAGTATAGGTCAACATAGCTGACGTGGGCAGTGCCCCAAGTCCTGGGACCTCCAGAATCCTTGAGTTCCCGCTCCTGGTGGGCAGCTCCTCCCTCTCTGAGCCATCACTTGGAGCCCCAAAGGCCTCTCTCTGGACTAGTCTGCGTGAGAGCTTGGATGCCCTCCCAACTCCTCCCCAGACCCTCTTTTTCAGGTCATGCTGGCAGCTGTTGGCTTGCAGGGCCAGTTTTTAGGTGCCCAGGCACCATGTGGGGCTAGTTACTGTTTACCCATGGTCACTGAGAAGAGCATGTCCCATGGCCTGTACTCAGGACCTCTGCCAGCTCATCCTCCTTGGGTTCCTGGAGAGGAATTAACTGCATCCCATCCACCTCCTTGTTCGCTGGCTGCCGAGCCCCAGTGTGCAGACCCCAGTTGATTACCCCAGATGGACACCTTCGCACACAGCCCCAAGACACCCTAACCCAAGGAAGGGAGGGGCCCTGCCCACCAAGTGGGTGGTGGTAGCAGAACTTCCTGCAGCTGAACACCGTGAAAGTGTCAGACCAGGCTTCTGGGGGCCAGTAGCAGAGGCCAAGGCCAGCTCTTTAAACCAAAAGGAAATTTCCACAATTATCAGTGTTCCTAGGGGATGGGCACCAGGGGCTCAGGGGGCCCAGTGGCAGGAGCCTGACTAGGATTACACTGCAGAACTGAGTGGCTTCTGCTGCTGTGGTCACAGGCAGGCCCCTGGCTATACCAGGGGCAGGTAGAAGAAGAAGCCAATCATTCGGGCTTCTGCAGCGGGAGCAGGGACTAGCAGTTACATACCCTGGCAAGACTTGAATGGGAATTTCCCCTAGGGAGAGCATGGGGCTAGTGGGGAAGGGGTAGAGTCTAGACATCACATTGCCAAAAACAAAAACAAGATGACTACCTCTTAGCACAGGGTTGAACTGAACTTGGAGAAGACTTTGAGCTGGGCAGAGGCAATGCCACCCCCATTACACACATATCCACTAACAACATTTTTTTTTTTTGGTGGTACGCGGGCCTCTCACTGTTGTGGCCTCTCCCGTTGTGGAGCACAGGCTCCGGACGTGCAGGCTCAGCGGCCACGGCTCATGGGCCCAGCCGCTCCGCGGCATGTGGGATCTTCCCGGGGCGGGGCACGAACCCGTGTCCCCTGCATCGGCAAGCGGACTCTCAACCACTGCGCCACCAGGGGAGCCCCACTAACAACGTTTGAATCATACCTTTTCTTTCTTTTTGGCCGCACCCCACAGCCTGTGGAACTTCCCCGACCAGGGATCAAACCTGTGTCCCCTGCAGTGGAAGCGTGGAGTCTTAGCCACTGGACCACCAGGGAAATCCAAATTGTACCGTTTTAAAGATTAATTTGAACATGTATGTTGTTTTTTATTTATCTAGTATTGTGAGGATTTCTCCCATTTTATTAAGGGCTCTTCTATACACCATTTGTAATGGCTACATCACAGTGAGTTGTAAGAATGTATCATAAATCTATTAAGCCATCGGTCCCCAACCTTTTTGGCACCAGGGACCGGTTTCGTGGAAGACAATTTGGTTCAGGCAGTAATGCGAATGACGGGGAGCGATGGGGAGCGACAGATGAAGCTTCGCCTGCTCACCCCGCCGCTCATCTCCTGCTGTGCAGTCTGGTTCCTAACAGGTATCAGTCCGCGGCCTGGGGGTTGGGGACCGCTGTATTAAGCCACACTTCATTTCTGCCTTCTTTCTTTCTTTTTTCTCCTTCACTGTAACTAGCCCTGCAAGGAGCATCCTTTCTAGCTATGACACTGAGCAAGGAGTATGCACCTTTTTTGAGGATCTCTTCCTTGTTGCCAAATGACTAGGAAGGCTGTGCCCACCATCCAGGCACACAGGGTATGCCTGCTCCTTAGTGTGTTTTTGCCCCCGTTCAGAGTCTGACCCCACCCACCAACCCCCAGGGGGCTGCAGGCGAGGCTGAAAACGTGAGCTGGCTTACAGGCAGGGCCTGAGAACCAAGCCAGGCCACCTCCACCATCGGAGTCTTCTTGAGATCTAATAAGCATCTTATTCTGGAGTGATCCAAAATACCAGCTAAGGAACTCACCCCACGTCCTGCTCTGTGCTGTCTTTTCTTTCTCCCGTCTTCTCTTCCTTCTTGCTCCCCCCTCCCTTTTCTCTCTCTCTTTCCTTTCTGTGTCTTCTCTCTAACTCTGGTCTTTTTGCTATCCCTTCCTCTCTACTCTTTTTCCTTCACCTTTTAATTCCCCCCTGCCCCGGAATTCAGCCTTGTTTCTGTCTGTTTTCTCTTCTCTTCTCTCTGTCCTCCACCCACCACTCCTGTTGTGTGAGTCATAATTCCCCCAGGGAGATAAGGCAGCCTTTTCCTTCATGGGCCTTGATTTGAATGAGGGGTGAGTTTGACTCCCACAAAAGGCAAAGCTAACAGATCACAAAATGGGGAGCTGCACGGTACACCAGGATGACTCAGGGCTTCCAGGTTGGGAGACACACAATCCATCAAGATTTCCTTAGAGGCTTTGTCACCCCAAGGGCCAGCACACTGTGCCCGATGACTCATCAGGGCAGCCTTGGTGTACTGACAGCAGGCTGTGGGTAGGGACATCAGTTTATGAGGTAGCTCCAGGGAAGAAACCCGCTCTCTGAGGGCAGCTGCTGGGGACCCAGGAACACAGCAGATCCAGGCCCCATGGCCGTGTTTCTCATTGTGTGTTCTCCCATCACAATGATCAGGTAGGATTTTATAAAAATTCAGGTTGCTGGGCGCATGTGCATTCTTATTAAACCAGAATATCTGGGAATGGGGGTCAGAAACCTTCTTGCGGAATGTGGTGCACAGGCTGATAAGTGCCCGCTGGGTTTCTGAACGCACACACCCTATGTCTCAGCAACCCCACTCCTCAACTTTCTGCATGAGGATATTCGGTGTAGCATTGTTTGTTATCCAAACTTGGGAACACCCTAAATGTCTATTAGTAGAGAATGGTTAAATAGATGATCATGTTTCCTACTGTAGAGTAAGATTCAGTCACTTTTTAAAAATGGGGCATTTGGGACTTCCCTGGTGCTCCAGTGGTTAAGACCCCACGCTCCCAATGCAGGGGGCCCAGGTTCAATCCCTCATCAGGGAACTAGATCCCGCATGCCACAACTAAAGATCCTGTATGCTGCAACTAAGACCCATGCAGCCAAGTAGATAAATAAATAATACTTTTTTAAAATGGGGAATTCATAGAGACAGAAAGCACAGTAGAGGTTACCAGGGGTTATGAGGGGAGGGACAGGGGAGCATGGGGAGTCATTGCTTAATGGGTACAGAGTTCCTGTTCGGGATGATGAAAAAATTTTGGAAATGTAGTGGTGATGGTTGCGCACTATTGTGAATGTAATTAATGCCACTAAATTGTACACTTAAAAATAGTTAAAATGGCAAATTTTTTGTTTTATATATATAAATTAATTAATTAAATACACACAAGTTTAAAAAAATGAATGAGGTAGAATCATATGCAGTAATATGGAAAGATAACCAAGATAGACTGTTAAGTGAAAATGGAAATTGTAGATGAAGATGATAGTAAGAATTATAAAATTGTGTGTGTGTGTGTGTGCGCGCGCACGCATTTGTGTGCCAGGAAAAGTCAGTAAAGAATCATATCACCCTCTTAAAAGTGTTTGTCACTAGAGGTGAGATTGGTGGGACATACAGGAGAAGGAAGATTCTTTGTCCTTTCTGTGATATCCAAAATAAGTGCTGGGCACTGGTCAGAATGGCCATCACTAAAAACTCTACAAATAACAAAATGCTGGAGAGGATGTGAATAAAAGGGAACCCTCCTGCATTGTTGGTGGGATTCTAAGTTGGTACAGCCACTAGGGAAAACAGTTCTGGAGGTTCCTTGGAAAACTAAAAATAGAGCTACCATATGACCCAGCAATCCCACTCCTGGGCATATATCCAGACAAAACTCTAATCCAAAAAGACACATGCACCCCTATGTTCATAGCAGCACTATTCACAATAGCGAAGACATGGAAACAACCTAAATGTCCATCAACAGAGGAATGGATAAAGAAGATGTGGTACATATATACAATGGAATATTACTCAGCCATAAAAAAAAGAATGAAATAATGCCATTTGCAACAACATGGATGCAACTAGAGATTATCATACTAAGTGAAGTAAGTCAGAAAGAGAAAGACAAATACCATATGGTATCACTTATATGTGGAATCTAAAATATGACACAAATGAACCTATCTATGAAACAGAAACAGATTCATGGACATGGAGAACAGACTTGTGGTTGCCAGGAGGGAGGGGGTCAGAGGAGGGATGGAGTGGGAGGTTGGGGGTAGCAGATGTAAGCTGTTATATGGAATGGATAAACAACAAGGTCGTACTGTATAGCACAGAGAACTATATTCAGTATCCTATGATAAACTATAATGGAAAAGAGTATTTAAAAAAAGAATGTATATATATATATATATATATGTATAACTTAATCACTTTGCTGTACAGCAGAAACTAACACAACATTGTAAATCAACTCTACTTCAATTTTAAAAAGTGCTGGGTTTATAGGTGATTTTTACTTTCTTTTTAGTGTTTTTCATATAAAAAATTTAAACACACTCAGCAAAACAAATACCATCCTTGTTCTCAAAGAGCTCAGGATCAAGTGGGGAGACAGATACAGATCCAGGTAATCATAACAAAACACTGTTTGTGGCAAGGGCTGTGGAAGCACAGTGGATGTAGTGGAAGGCTTTCTGGAGGAGGTGACATTTTGACTCTGGTCTTCAAAGACCTCAAGGAATCAGCCAAGTGGAGAACTGGAGCTAGAACTCCTCTGGTGGAAGGAAAGGCAAAGTTGCGAGAGAAAGCGTGAGGTTCTGGAAGCGTCTGTAAAGCTCAGGAGCTGAAATGCAGCTTGCCTGCTGGGAGTAGCTGGAGAGTGAAAAGTTTTACCAGGGGAGTGACAGATTTGTATTTTGGGTGGATCCTCTGGCGAGGTCTTTTCTGGGTTGAGGTTAGAGACATTGCTCTCAGGCAAAGTCTGGAAACTAATAAGATGTAAACAAAGACTTTCCCATTCACCTCGTTATTTCAGCTGAGGCCTCAAAGGCCAGACCTGCTAAACTTAAAGTGAGAGGCTGAACCACCCATGCAGAACTCCGGAGGAGGAGAGAGGGCAGGACTAAACGCCATTGCTCAGCTAACCTGACTGCCACGGAGAGAAAGTCAACATCCGCCAGGAACCGCCGGAGAGAAGACTCTTCCGAGTTGTCAGCGCATTCACTCTGCCTGTCCCCCAACCACACCTTACCAGGGAGGGGAAGGAGCTCTCCCCCGTCACCTCGAACCAGGGGAGAGAGGCTTTGGGAGAACTATTTGGGGAGCCTTGGAGGGGGTGCTGTGAGGTCTGGAGTCTGGTGAGAGCTGGTGAGTGCCGGGGTGGGGGGCGCTCCTAGTCAGGGGGCTGTACTTCCAGCTGTGTGTTTCTCTTAGGGCACCTGTAGATCCCACAGTAAGGAGAAGAATGAGACCTTCTTGGAAAGCACCCCGTGGAAACCCCTTCCGCTCAGGGGAGAGGGGACTCCCGCAGAATGAGGCTGGAAGTGTGAGGAGGGATGCAGAAGCCAAGGGGCTGTAAACAGCCCCAAAGAGGAAGCACCCCCTTTTTTTAGGGGTACTGTAGCTGAATGGTGTGGTAGGTCTCCCAGGAGCCTATCAGAAGTGTTCCTGAGAGAAAATGTCAGTATCTGGAACCTGCCAAGACCAGAGGGCTCTATCGTAGGTAGACCTTCCTGGCTGAGACTACCCCACCCCCTCCCCCCAGCTCTGGAGTGCCAGAGGCAGCCGGGGCAGGGGCAGGAGGAGCAGAAAAGCGAGGCGAGAGAGGCTGCCCAGGCCCCTCCCCAGCCAGCAGGTGTCCCAGCCAGAGGTGGCCAGAACAGGGGCAGTTTTGCTTTAACACTGGCCTGCACGTAGAGTGCCTAACAATAAACGGGAGGCTCTCGGAAAGCTAGGGGACATGCCGAGATTTCATCCGGGAAAAGTAAAGCATGAGTCCGCAGAATCGGTTCGAAAGGGCAGTGGTAGGAAAGAAAGACATCGGCCCCGTGCTTTCCTGCTGCTGAGTCAAACCCCTTTCTTTAATAAACAGCTACGAAACCTTAATGACGCCTATCTGGGGAATGCGGTCTTAAAACGATGAGAGGATTTTCCTCCCACTGTCTCCCGCATCGGCCAACCCTTTTTATCAAAGCGAGACGGACAATTACCACTTGGAAACTCGTGTGTTTCCGCTGGCGACGTGTCTCGTCGCGCTGGCGGGGGCTCAGGGACGCAATAGCTGGCTCGGGCGGCAGCGGCGGCGCGGGCGGAGCACCGGTCCTGGCCTGACCTGCAGCGCCCCCTGCTGACCGAAGCTGCAGCGGCCGGCCCCCCCCCCCCCCGCCTTGCGACCCAGCTTTGGGGCTGGAAGCCGCCCTGCCTTCCTGGAGTCTGCAGGCTTTGAGGCGAGACAGGCATTCGGGAATTGAACGGTCAAACGAGAGGTGTACACTTGCTACTGGGATGAGAGCCTATCCGATAGGTGAGGGGTCTGATATGGTCAGAAAGGTCAGCCGCGGGAGGGTGAGGCTGGGCAAAAGGGCTGAGGTGGGAAGTGGGGGTGGCGGCGTTTGGGAGAGTGCAGCATGCTGAGGAGTCACCGGTATTCCTGCTACTTAGTGTCTCTGGGCATTTGCTCAAGCTGGTACCTCTACCTGGAAAACATTTCCCACTTTCCTTTTCCTTTTTTTTTTTTTTTTGGTTCTAATTACTTAATGTATTCACAAATATGAGAGAATGAATATATAAATGTCCATGCACCCATCACTCAGCTCGAGAAATAAGACCTAACAAATAGAAAGTACCCATGTACTCCTCCCTTTCACCCTCCTTCTTCCCAGAGCTGGCTCCTTCAGTTGATGTTTTCATTCCAATGTAAGTTTTTATTTACTGTATATGTAACCATAAATAATATATAGATGCATGAAATCAGGAAAATTGTAATTTATTATATTTAGAATATAGATATAGAATGTATACTATATTTGTATACGTTAATTTAGTATATGTATGGGGCTTCCCTGGTGGCACAGAAGTTAAGAATCCACCTGCTAATGCAGGGAATATGGGTTCAATCCCTAATCTGGGAAGACCCTACACACCGCCGAGAAACTAAGCCCGGGCACCAAAACTACTGAGCCTGCGCACCAGAGCCAGTGAGCCACAACTACTGTGCCCGCCCGCCTAGAGTGCATGCTCCGCAACAAGAGAAGCCACAGCAATGAGAAGCCTGCGCACCGCAATGAAGAGTAGCCCCTGCTCGCCACAGCTAGAGAAAGCCCGCGTGCAGCAACGAAGACCCAACGCAGCTGAAAATAAAATTAATTAATTTTAAAAAGCGAAAAAATCTTTTAAAAAATATAGTATATGTGTTATAGTACTGTATAGTATATTTACATATATAGTGTATGTACTGCGTTATAGAGAATATACTGGTTTGGCCAAAAAGTTTGTTCGGGTTTTCGTACCCTCTTACCGACAAACCCGAACGACATTTTTGGCCAACCCAATATGTATATAAAGAGAGAGACACACACATTTTTCTTCTCACCATCCTGCATTTAAGATTATTCCCACATCTTTCTGCCCTACTAACTTCTCATAGTTGTTACTCCTTCCGGAAGCTTTGCCAAGCCCCTCTCATCTCTGCTCCCTGTGCTCTTGTGATAGTTACCCAGCTAGGTTGAAGTGGCCTGCTTGGTTGTCTGTCCTCCCCCATCAGGCTCTCAAGCTTCCTGGGGGCCAGAACTGTGCGTCCAGGTCGGGTGTCTCTCCTGCTCAGCCCAGAGTCTGGCCCACAGGTGGGGCCTGAAAGCAAGAATAAGGCCAGAAAGGCTTGAACACCAGGATAAGACTTTGGGCCTCATCTTGGATGGTGGTTTTTCATCTGGGCCCTGTGGAGTCTCTTGAGTTCTCTGGAGGTGACTTGAGGGCTAAAGAAAAGTGGTCAAAGGATGCGGCTATAGCCCACCCTCATCCTATTAGTCAAATCAATTTCTTCTCAATCTGTCTCATTCATTGGGCTTCGGTGCAAAATTTCACTTAAAGAAATATGGTACATGTTAAAGAATGAAATTAGAACACTCCCTAATACCATACACAAAAATAAACTCAAAATGGATTAAAATAAAATACACCCATGGGTGTATTTACACCTATGGGTAAAAATACACCATACACAAAATGGATTAAAACCTAAAGGTAAGGCCAGATATAAAACTATAAAACTATAAACTATAAAACTCTTAGATGAAAACATAGGCAGAACACTATCTGATATAAATCGCAGCAAGATCCTTTTTGACCCACCTCCTAGAGTAATGAAAATAAAAACAAAAGTAAACAAGTGGGACCTAATGAAACTTAAAAGTTTTTGCACAGTAAAGGAAACCATAAAACGAAAAGACAACCCATAGGGGAACACATTTGCAAACCAAGCAACCGACAAGGGATTAATCTGCAAAATATACAAACAGCTCATGCAGCTCAATATCAAAAAAACAACCCAATCCAAAAATAGGCAGAAGGCCTAAATAGACATATCTCCAAAGAAGACATACACACATGCCAAAAAGCACATGAAAAGATGCTCAACATCACTAACTATTAGAGAAATGCAAATCAAAACTATAATGAGGTATCACCTCTCCATGGTCAGAATGGCCATCACAAAAAATTCTACAAACAATAAATTCTGGAGAGGGTGTGGAGAAAATGGAACCCTCTTGCACTATTGGTGGGAATGTAAGTTGGTACAGCCACTAGGGAGAACAGTATGGAGGTTCCTTAAAAAACTAAAAATAGAGCTACCATATGACCCAGAAATCCCACTCCTGGGCATATACCTGGAGAAAACCATAATTTGAAAATATACATGCACCCCAATGTTCATTGCAGCACTATTTACAATAGCCAGGACATGGAAGCAACCAAAATGTCCACTGACAGAGGAATGGATAAAGAAGATGTAGTACATATATACAATGGAATATTACTCAGCCTTAAAAAAGAATGAAATAATGCCATTTGCAGCAACATGGATGGACCTAGAGATTGTCATACTGAGTGAAGTAAGTCAGACAGAGATGGACAAATATCATATGATATAACTTATATGTGGAATCTTTTTAAATGGTACAAATGAACTTATTAACAAAACAGAAATAGAGTTACAGATGTAGAAAACAATCTTATGGTTACCGGGGGGGAAAGGGGGAGAGGGATAAATTGAGAGATTGGGATTGACATATACACACTACTATATATAAAACATGTAACTAATAAGAACCTACTGTATAGCACAGGGAACCCTGCTCAATACTCTGTAATGACCTATATGGGAAAAGAATCTAAAAAAGAGTGGATATATGTATAAGTGTAACTTATTCACTTTGCTGTACAGCAGAAAGTAACACAACCTTGTAAATCAACTATACTCCAATAAAAATTTTTAAAAATATATCATGGCATGTAAAAACAAAATTGAAAGGGATGAGGAGTGTGATGGGCTCAATAATGGCTCCCAAAGATGTCAGTGTCCTAATCCCTGGCACCTGTGAATATGTTAGGTTATGTGGCAAAGGAGGATTAAGGATGGAATTGATTGCTAATCAGATGACCTTGAGATGGGAAGATTATCCTGGATTATAATCCAGGAGGGGGCCTAACATAATGACAAAATCCTTGTAACTGCAAAAAGGAGAACCAGAGAGATGGCTAGATGAAAAGGCCTTGCTAGCTTTGAAGATGAAGGAAGGGCCCACGAACCAAGAAATGCAGGCAGCCTCTAGAATCTGGAAAAGGCAAGGGAATGGATTCTCCCCCAGAGCCTGCAGAAAGGAACACAGCGCTGATGACCCCTTGATTTTAGGTTCATGAGATCCATTTTGGATTTCTGACCTCTGGGATTGTGAGATATAGTAAATTTGTGTTGCTTTAAGCCACTAGATTTATGGTACAGGCACACCTTGGAGACATTGTGTGTTTTGTTCCAGACCGCTGCAATAAAGCGAATATTGCAATAAAGTGAATATCACAAAAAAGCAAGTCACACAAATTTTTTGCTTTCCCAGTGCCTATAAAAGGTATGTTTACACTATACTGTATTCTAAGTGTGCAACAGCATTATGTACAAAAAAATGTACATACCTTAATTTTAAAATACTTTATTGCTAAAAAATGCTAACCATCACCTGAGCCTTCAGCGAGTTGTAATCTTTTTGCTGGTAGGGGGTCTTGCCTTGATGTTGATGGCTGCTGACTGATCAGGTTGGTGGTTGCTGAAGGTTGGGGTGGCTGTGACAATTTCTTAAAATAAGACAATGAGACTTGCGGCATCGATTGACTCTTCCTCTCACAAACGATTTCTCTGCAGCGTGAACTGCTGTTTGATAGCATTTTACCCACAGTAGAACTTCTTTCAATACTCTCAAACCCTGCTGCTGTTTTATCAACTGAGTTTATCCTTTGTTGTTATTTCAACAATCTTTACAGCATCTTCACCAGGATTAGATTCCATCTCAAGAACCCACTTTCTTTGCTCATCCATAACAAAAAACTCCTCATTCATTAAAGTTTTGTCATGAGATTGCAGCAATTCAGTCCCTCCCATCAGGCCCCACTTCTAATTCTAGTTCTCTTGCTGTTTCCACATCTGCAGTTACTTCCTCGACTGAAGTCTTGAACCCCTCCAAGTCATCCATGAGAGCTGGAGTCAACTTCTTCCAAACTCCTGTTAATGTTGATATTTTGACTTCTTCCCAGGAATCAAGAATGTGCATTCTTTTTTTAAATAAATTTATTTATTTGTCTATTTATTTATTTATGGCTGCATTGGGTCTTTGTTGCTGCGCATGGGCTTTCTCTAGTTGCGGCAAGTGGGGGCTACTCTTTGTTGTGGTGCACGGGCTTCTCATTGAGGTGGCTTCTCTTTCTGCGGAGCACAGGCTCTAGGCACATGGGCTTCAGTAGTTGTGGCTCGCGGGCTCTAGAGCACAGGCTCAGTAGTTGTGGCGCACGGGCTTAGTTGCTCCGCGGCATGTGAGATCTTCCCGGACCAGGGCTCAAACCCATATCCCCTGCATTGACAGGCAGATTCTTAACCACTGCGCCACCAGGGAAGTCCAAGAATGTTCTTAATGGCATCTAGAATGGTGAATCCTTTTGAGAAGGTTTTCAATTGAATTGGCCCAGATCCATCAGAGGCATCACTACTTGTGGCAGCTATAACCTTAGGAACTGTGTTTCTTAAATAATAAGACTTTAAAGTCAAAATTATTCCCCGAATCATGGGCTACAGAATGAATGTCACGTTAGCAAGCATGAAAACAATCTTGTTGTAGATCTCCATCAGAGCTCACAGGTGACCAGGTGCGTTGTCAATGAGCAGTCATATTTTGAAAGGAAACTCTTTTTCTGAGCAGTAGGTCTCAACAGTGTGTTTAAATAAGTCAGTTAACCATGTTGTCAACAGATGTGCTGTCATCCACATTAGAGCACAGGCAGAGTAGATTTAGCATACTTCTTAAGGACCCTAGGATTTTTGGAATGGTAAATGAGCGTTGACTTCAACTTAAAGCAACCAGCTGCATTAGCCCCTAGCAAGAGAGTCAGCCTGTCCTTTAAAGTTTTGAAGCCAGGCATTAACTTCTAACTATGAAAGTCCTAGATGGCATTTCTTTCCAATATTAGGCTGCTTCATTTATATTGAAAATCTGTTGTTTAATGTAGCCATCTTCCTTAAATGTCTTAGCAAGATTTTCTGGGTAACTTGCTGCAGCTTCTATATCAGCCTTTGCTGTTTCACTTTCTGTGTTTATGGAGATGACTTCTTTCCTTAAACCTCATGAACCAACCTCCGCTAGCTTCAAACTATTCTTCTGCAGCTTCCTCACCTCTTTCAGTCTTCATAGAGTTGAAGAGAGTTAGGGCCTTTGACTTAAAGGAATGTTGTGGCTGGTTTAGTCTTCTATCTAGACCACTAAAACTTTCTCCATATCAGTGATAAAGCTGTTTTGCATTCTTATCATTCGTGTGTTCACTGGAGTAGTACCTCTAATTTCTTTCAAGGACTTTTCCTTTGCAGCCACAACATGGCTAACTGGTACCAGATGCTTAACTTTTGGCCTATCCCAGCTTTCGACATGCCTTCCTCAGCAAGCTTAATCATTTCTAGCTTTTGACTTAAAGTGAGAAATGTGTAACTCCTCCTTTCACTTGAACACATAGAGGCCACTGTAGGGTTATTAATTGGCCTGATTTCGATATTGCTGCATGGCCTGAAGAGAGGGAGAGAGATGGGGCAATGGCTGCTTGGTAGAGCAGTCAGAACACATGCAACATTTATCTATTAAGTTTGCCATCCTATATGGGCACAGTTTGTCGTACCCCAAACAAATTGCAATGGTAACATGAAAGATCACTGACCACAGATAACCACAACAAATATAGTAATACTGAGTGACTTCCCTGGTGGTCCAGTGGTTAAGACTCCACACTTCCACTGTTGGGGGCACAGGTTTGATTCCTCATCGGGGAACTAAGATCCCACATGCCACGCTGTGCAGCCAAAAAAAAAAAGAAAAAGAAAAATTTGAAATACTGCAAGAATTACCAAAACTTGACACAAAGACATGAAGTGAGAACTGATGTTGGAAAAACGATCCTGATACAGATTCTGAATAGCCAAAGCAATATTGAGAAAGAAGAACAGTCCTGAAGTTATCATGTGCCCTGACTTGAGACTATACCCTAAAGCTACAATAATCAAAACAGTATGGTGCTGGCACAAAAACAGACACATAGATCAATGGAACAAAATAGAGACCCCAGAAATAAAACCACACAATATGGTCAATTAATCTATGACAAAGGAGGCAAGAATATGCAATGGAGAAAAGACACTCTCTTCAATAAGTTGTGCTGGGGAAACTGGACAGCTACATGTAAAAGAATGAACTTAGAACATTCTATAACACCATATACAAAAATAAACTCAAAGTGGATTAAAGACCTAAATGTAAGACCTAAAACCATAAAACTCCCAGAAGAAAACATAGGCAAATCACTGTTTGCTATATATCATAGCAATATTGTTTTTGGATCTCTCTCCTAAGGCTCCCTAGGGGGAGCCCAGTAAAAGTGTACTGAATGAAAACAACAGAGGAAGGAGTGAAGAAATATCTGGGAAGCACACCAAGGATAGACAGGTCCCCACAATTTTCATTCATTCATCCTTTCAGTCAACAAACCAAGGAAAATTTCCTGAGCTCCTGGGGTCATAGGGAAGAGGTAGACCTGTCTCTTGCCCTCAAGGACCCCAGGTAGAGGAGAGACAGACATGTTTTCCATATGAGTGACTACTTTTGTCTGGTCACAGAATTTTAAAATATAATAGCTTTATAGTAAATGATATATATGGCAGGTGAAGTCCTTCCAGGGGAGTGAACAAAACATGGTTGAAAATATAATTTGGAGTCCCAGGTTCCTCATCAATAAGGTAGAGGTTGAGTTGCAGGAGTGCTGAGTATATCCAGCTCTGATAATCCAGACCTTTGTGACTGACTGACTAGGGAGCACTTTGTCGTCCTATCAACCCCCCTCTTTACTACTCAGCAAGCTCAGAAGCCTGTAGGCTGCCCCAGGAGCCAGTTGCATCAGCTGGAAGAGGGCTGGGTCTTCCCAGAACGGGGTGGGGGTGGGGGAGGGGTATGATAGGGAGGAAGACCAGAGTGGAGGCTGGTCAGGAAGACCTGCCAGCTTCCTGGGTTGACGCCAGTCAGCCACTCACAAGGAGCCTTTGTAACAGTGGAGTTTGCAGTGGATTCCCCAAGCAGAGATACTTCAATTCCCAAAGGACAGAAAAGGCCTGGGCCTCTTAGGGTAACCTGAGGACTCCAGGGTCCTGCTGCTCCCTCAAATAGCTCTTTCTTAGCTGGTCATTTGACTCTTCTAATTTTTTTTTATTTGATTTTTTATTTTTGACTGTATTGGGTCTTCATTGCTGCGCGCGGGCTTTCTCTAGTTGTGGTGAGTGGGGGCTACTCTTTGTTGCGGTGCGCGGGCTTCTCACTGTTGTGGCTTCTCTTCTTGCGGAACAGGGGCTCTAGGCGTGAGGGCTTCAGTAGTTGTGGCTCGCGGGCTCTAGAGCTCAGGCTCAGTAGTTGTGGAGCACGGGCTTAGTTGCTCTGTGGCATGTGAGATCTTCCCAGACCAGGGATCGAACCCTTGTTCCCTGCATCGGCAGACATATTCTTTTTTTTTTTTTTTTTTTTTGAGGTACTTGGGCCTCTCACCGTTGTGGCCCCTCCCGTTGCGGAGCACAGGCTCCGGACGCGCAGGCTCAGCGGCCATGGCTCACGGGCCCAGCCGCTCCGTGGGACGTGGGATCCTCCCGGATCCGCAAGAACCTGCGTCCCCTGCATCGGCAGGCGGACTCTCAACCACTGCGCCACTAGGAAAGCCCCAGATCATTTGACTCTTGATACCTCAGAATCCTCCATTCAGAGGATTGTAGTTTTTTAGTTTGAAAGAGCCTCTATTGAGTTCAACTCCTCGATTTACCTGGTTGGAAACTGAGGCCTAAAGAGGTAAGATGACTTGCTTAAGGTTCCCTAGAGAGTTAGTTGTGCCTTTAAGGAGAATATTTTATGATTGGTAGCACTGGCTGTTCCCTCTGCCTGCAAGACAGAGCTTCCAGAAGCTGAGAACATTTACATCTCAAATGTTTCTTTTTTCCCTGGGGCAATTACCATGCTTGGAGTGAATTCCTGACCCGCTGGTCAGAGGCATTCCCTGAGGATCTTGTTGAAATAGAGATTCTGGAGGCCCTGGGCAGGGCCTGAGAATCTGCATTTCTGATGAGCTCTCTGGTTATTGGATGCTTCTGGTCTGTAGACGACACTTGTAGTAGCAAGGCTCTAGCTTATTAATTTACTTTTTCTTCCTAGTACATGTCATGATGTGATATTATCATATTTATCTGTGCATGTGTTCATCATAGCTTTCTTCTCACTAGATATAAACTGTCTGAGTGGGGCACCTTGACCCCTCGTGCCCTGTTACATCCCCAGGCCCAGCACAGCACAGACACACTGCAGGCTCTCAGTACATGAAGTCCCCCCAGTGACAGAGGGAGTCTGGTTCTGGAGAGCAGGGACTTTGTCCAGTTTTCTCTTGACTCCTCATGGCACAGCAGGGGGTCAAAGTACACAGCAGGGGCTCAGTGACTCTTGACCCCCTATGTTCTCCAGTAGGTCAGGACTGGAGTGACAAACAGCCTGAGGTCCATGGGCATCAGGTGACATGAGTGTGTGTATATAAATCATTTTTAAAACTAGAAAACTTGTCACAACCTAGGTCTGAGTCCATTCTGTAGCTGCCTGGGCTCAAGCTCAGCCAGGGTTACTTGGAGTCTGGCTTTCCCAGGGCACTTGATCAGCTTACCCCTGGCACCACGGTCACATGGTGTTCCTGGCCTGGCCCTTGGGGGCCTTGACCCCAGTCCATCTGGGACCAGTTCAGTTTTTCCAACTTGAGGCATTCAGATACCCTGAGGGTGAGGTCACAGGCAGCTCCTGCTACTTCACTCTTATCCATTGCTACTTCCACCTGCAGTGGCCCAGCTGGACAAGATAACCTCCCAACCCTGAGACGTGGCAACTTGAGAGCAGGGACACCTGAGTTCAGTGGGCCCTTCTGAACCAAGGGCCACGTCTCCTGCCTCATCGCACCCCCTGAGAAGACCTCACGTCCTTGTCCTTTCTTTCCTGCCTGCCTCCTCTCCCCACTCCTAGAACTTGTCTGAGCGCAGCCTGTGCCCTTAGATCCCTGATAACTGGAGCCAGCTGGCAGCTGCTGAGTCAGCAACATTTTATCTTTCACACGCCAGGTGGGCCTGGAGGCAGTCTCAGTCTGTAGCCTGCTGGCTGCATGACCCTGGCCACACAGACCTTCCTGTCCCTCCTTCGCAGGGCTACTCCGTCTGTTCTGCACTTGTTTACTCACATCGCTCATTCATTCCCCCAATTACCAGTTGGCGCACTCACTCACACGTACAGCGCCCCCTCAACCCCTGGGGCCGGGGCCAGGGCCAGGAGCATTTCTGGGAAAGGACTGGCCTGAGATGGGATTACGATGCACACACAGAAGCAGACTGACACAGCAGGACACAGGGGCCCTGTGCTCAGCTGGAGTCCCCCAAAGTCTGAGCTGAGGAGGACTTAACGAAGATCAGCCCCCTTGTTGAATAAATTCTATCTATTCAAAGGTAAAGATAGGCCCAGGAGGCTGCTGATGGGGCACTCCTGACCTGCCCACCACGCCGGGTCAGCTCTCCCAGCCCTGTCTGCAAGCAGGACATCATGTTTTCCAGTTCTGAGTCAGTGACTCTGGAGCTGGGTTAAAAATGAGAGAAGTAGAGCAGGATAATAATATCCTTAGTGACCCAAACATGGATTCAGAAGGAGTTATACAACTAGGGCTGGAAAGGCCTTCCCTCAGAGATTTCCAAACCCTTCACTTTATACTCGTGGATGCTGGAGCCCTGGAAGCCTGGTCACAAGTAGACCTGGAAGCAGCCCCAGAACCTAAACCACAATGTCCAGCCTACTGGTCTCTGGCTAAACCCACTGCCCAGCCATCCTGGATGTTTAAATACACAGGAAGCCCCATTTTCCTGAGGAGAAAACATTTTAAGAACGTTTTCCCTTCCCTGGCAGTCCAGTGGTTGGGACTCCATGCCTTCACTGCCAAGGGCGCAGGTTCAATCCCTGGACGGGGAACTAAGATCCCGCAAGGTGTACAACGTGATGTTTTCCCTAGTAAAAGTCAAAAACAAACAAACAAAAAATGTTTTAGGGCTGGAAATGAATTAATCAAATGTTTACTTAAGTAATCTATTAAAATTAAATGTTTTCACTTAATCTATTATTTTAGAAAACCTGCTCTTTTCCACTCATAGTTTAGGATACAATTTTATGAAAATTCTCCCAGCTGACTGGTGGGGAGGTAATATTGGGCTAATGCACCTTGCTAACAGTTTGTCTGCAGTAACATATTGAGGAAAGCACCATGCATGATGAAGACTGTCAGGACAGAGTATGGCACACCTCTCCTTCTGGAATTCTAGAAAAGAGCTTCACCTTAGAGTCAGGCCCATGAGCTGGCTTTGAGCACCTGCTGTGCCTTGGCCATGTGTGGCTGCAGCCACTTGGGGTCCCTTGCCAAAGTGTCAAAGTCCTCACTACTTCCTCCTGCCAAGTCAGGGACCCTATTTTTCAAGGTGACTGGACATTATAACCAAAGTGTATCAAAAAGTGAACCTAACGGTCATCATTCAGCCAGCATCTACTGAGCATTTGCAGTCCTGGGAGCCAGGACAGGTACAAAAGGAAGTGAACTGTGTGTAGCAAGTCCTAGAATGGAAGAATAAAGGAGGAATTGGGAGCATAGCATAGGAAAGGGGAGTGGCCAGGAGGCAGTGCGTGTTTATTGAGGTCTTGCAATATTCCAGATATTTTACAAACACCATCTCTAATCCTCATAACTACTGGTGGGTAGGATTTAGCACTTGTTCCAACTCCTCCTTGCCTAAGAACTGACTGTGTGTTTTAAGGTTAATTTCTTGACCTTCCTAGGCTTCAGTTTCCTCCTCTGTGAACGAGGACCATCTACCCCATAGGATTATTGGAAGGATTGAGTTCTGCTCTAAGCACTTTGCGTATATTAACTTAGTTTAGAATAGCAAGCCCTCAATCGATGTTTGCTCTTATCGTTATTACAACATAGGAGGAAGGTGAAGCTCAGGAAGGAGCAGGACTAGCCCAGGGCCACACAGCCAGAGGGAAGAGCTGGCCATGTTCTCTGTTCCACTCTGCGACCTGCAGTACAGAAAGGGTTAAAAGGGGAAGCTTTGCCCTCACAGCAGGTCCATGGCTGGACTTGGCTGCCCTCTGTACCTTGGAGAGGCAAGGCCAGCTGTCCAATGCAGGATGACCCCAGGTCACCTGCAGCTGTGTGCCTGGCCAGCCCATGAAGGGGACTTGGAGAGAGGGAAAACTGTCACTTTCTTCTGAGGTCTGGGGAGCTGGGCTGAGTCTCCTCCTGTCACGTCTGAGACCTTGGGCAAGTACCTCCCCTTGCCTGCGTCTCCGTGTCCTCATCTGAAAAGGGCGACACTAATGTTTTTTTGCCTCATAGGGCTATTGTGCGACTGAGCAAGTTAAAGCTGGGAGATGGGTTTTCACACTACCCTCTTGTGCTAATATAAGCAGAGTTAAGGCCCATGACTTTGGGGGGGGGAGTATTTTCATGTAATGGGGAGGGGCCATGAGGAGTTAGAATCCAGTTCAACGTAAAGATGAATTTCTCATAGCTCTGGCCATAGGAGAGGAAGGAAGTGGTCCAGTGGATGATTAGGGTGCAGAAGGGGCTTCTGCTCTGGAGTGGGAGTGAGGGTGGCCTAGGTGAGAGAAGATCCCCTCTGATGCTCTCCTCCTCTCTCCGCCAGGTACCTAGCAAATCTTTTCCCTCAAGGTGGTGTTACAAGCAGGTAACTGAACTAGAACTCGGAAGGTCTTGTTCACTTGACTCTGCTAACTTGTGCAACTATGAGCCTCTCATTGGGCCTCGTTTTCCTAGTTATTAATAAATATAGCAAATGCAGTTTGTCAACTGTGATAATGTGGCAATGCAAGGGATTATTATCTTCCAAGACTGTTGGTCAGAAGACTAGGTCAATGGTAAAGAGGAAGCATTATAACTCATGGAATTACTGACTAGAGTTGAGAGGGGACCTCAGCATTCATCTAGCATCTGCACAGATAATATATCTGGGGACTGTGCTTTGTCTCCTAACACCTCAAACTTACAGATAAGGATATGGATCCTGTTACCTTATATAACTTCTCTTTTTTAAAAAAAAATTAAATTTAATTTACTTTTTTATACAGCAGGTTCTTATTAGTTATCTACTTTATACATATTGGTGTATATATGTCAATCCCAATCTCCCAATTCATCCCACCCCCACCCCCACCCCCCTGCCACATTCCCCCCTTGGTGTCCATATGTTTGTTCTCTACATCTGTGTCTCTATTACTGCCCTGCAAACCGGTTCATCTGTACCATTTTTCTAGGTTCCACATAGATACGTTTGTGCCCCGGTCCGGGAAGATTCCACATGCTGCGGAGCGGCTGGGGCCGTAAGCCATGGCCGCTGAGCCTGCGTGTCCAGAGCCTGTGCTCCCCAACGGGAGAGGCCACAACAGTGAGAGGCCCGCGTACTGCAAAAAAAAAAAAAAAAAAAAAAAAAAGAAACCAACTCTGAGTGGTTCACACTCTTACACCTGCTGAGCACAGGTGAACTATATTTATTGCAGTAGCAATAAAAAATACCTTGTATTTGTACATATCTTTATTAACCTCTAAAGTACTTTCTCAGACACAATTTCATTTTTTTTTTTCAATTTCATTTTTAACAAGTAGGACTCAAAAGAAGAGAGATGGAACCATCTGATTTGCCCATCTGCTTATATTCAGACTGCCACCTAATTTGAAATCACATATAAACAAACACTTTTATTAATCTCCAAAACCTAATCTGATTATAAAATCTGACTTTGGAAACAAAAACTTTTTGGACAAGCATTTGGACTTGATAAGCCATAAAGAGTAACCTCATTCTAGTTAGGTGGGACCTCTTACTTCTAATTGCACCAAGCTCCACTGTGGACAGAATTAGCTACTGAGCCCACTTTCTCCAGGATGATCCATCTAAGAGCTGAGACCCCTTTGCCGTGTCAGCTGTTCTCCTGGTCTTGAGTTTCCTCCTTCTCAACCACCCTCTATGTTGTTGCAGAGAGCTCAGTAATACAAACATGACCATGTTATTCCTATTTAAAATCATTTAGTGACTTTCCACTACCTACAGAATCAAGTCAAAATTATTCTGCACGACTCACAAAACCTTCCATAATCTGGCTTGCTTGGTTTCACTTGGCATTAGAACTGGAGCAGGCAAAACTCTTCTGTAAAGGGCCATATATTAAATATTTTAGGCTTTGCAGACCATTAGGTCTCTGTCACAACCACTCAACTCTGCTGCAGTAGCATGGAAGCAGCCATAAACAGATAAACAAATGAGCTTGGCTGTGTCCAGTAAAATTGTATTGGCAGTGAGCCAGATTTGGCCCACAGGCTATATATAGCTTGCCAACTCTGAACTAGAACCCCATTTTTAAATCTACCAGATGGCTTCTTAAAACTAGGTAAATGGAAACTGACCATTCTCTGATGAACTATTTTTCTTATGACAAAAAGGAGTCAGAGTGCTTATGATGATCATTTTAATCACAAGGTGTTAATGTATAGATTAACATAAACTTCAGATGTCACAGAAACAGATCCACAAAATTCAGAAAAAACCGGTATCAGTGAAACCGGAGCAAGCATTTTGGAGACTTCAACGCACTGGATGGAATTCTTCAAGAATTTTACCGTAAATTTTCTTATCTATAAAAAGAAAGATCACAGAAGATTTTAAAATTGTGTTTAAAAAATCATATTTCCTGAAGAAAAATTAACACTTAGTATTCTTTTAAGAACTGCCTTATTTTCTAGTCCTCAACCATGGCTTGGCAATCACTGAGGCATTTTGTTCCACTGAATGAAGAATAACTTTGGAAGAATCTGTGGTGACATCCAGATGGTTATCTGGAGGGGCAAAGGGCTGCCAGGGGGATCCTAGCTGAAGGGGTAAAAGAAGGAATGAATAGGGAGGGGCCAGGAGCCGAGGCGTTCAAGCTCTCCATGACTGCACTGTCCGTGCAGAAGGCTCTTGGCACACTTGCCAGTAATCTGCTGCTCAGAGAGAATGAGCCCGTGAGGCTACACTCACTGCCAGAGGGAGCTAGTGGAAATGTGGAGGCAAAGAGCCAGAGGTCTGGGACTGAGGACTAACTAATACTGGGTCTCCCTCTTAGAAATCAATATTCCCAAGATTCCTTTTTCAGATCTAACATCCAGCAGTTCTGCGTATTTCCCATCCCTGATACACCTACTATTCATGGCTTTGTATTAGTCTTTGAGCTCTTCATTGGCAAAAACAAGTTGCCTTTCTGATCCACCATAATCATCACATATGTGACTGAAGGCTAGGGAAATGTTAGAGTAATACAATTTCAGAGCTAAATAGGACCCTACACATCATCATTCAGTCTGATGAAATTTAAATGCTTAATATTATACTTTTACATAAATAGGAAAATCTAAAAATCTATATATTTACAAAATTTCAAAAATTTCCTACACTCATTCATTCACATATGTACACATCTATATTGTGTATCTGTATAAAATCTGAACAAGAAAACAGCTGTATTACAGTTATATTCACAGCTGCACAAAGATAAGTAGAGTATGCTAAGGAAATTCCTGTCTATAGCTGGATGAAGGCTTCATTGAGATGATGAATCTTGAGCAGGAATTTGTTGGGTGCGCAGAGTGGAAATGGGGCAAGAGGAGGACTAAGGAGGTATAGCATGTACAAAGCAATATAGGGCAGGTTCAGGACAGCACTTCATGAGGCAGGAGATGAGGCAGGGCTCTATGTAGTTCAGGCCAGCCATTATTTATTAAGTGCCTACTATGTGTAGGCTCTGTGCTGGAGGCTGGAGAAACAAAGATGAAGCTACGGTCCAGTGAGGGACACAACACAGCCTGTGGGTGATAAGGGGTGGATAAGAGGTATGAGTTAAGTGTTTCTACCAGGTAATTAGCTCAGCCTGGGAAAACAAGCCATCCTAGGGAGTCTTGATTTTATCCAAAAGGCAATGGATAGCTATTTTAAGCACATCCATATTTATCCACACAGATGTGATTTTTGGTAAGACTAAAGGCAGAGGCAAGCTGGAGGCAAGTGCAAGAGCCACACAAGAGATTACCAGGGCCTGAACCAGGGTAGTGGCAAGGGTAGAGAGGAGAGTGCAGAGCTGAGAATTATTTAGGGATTAGAACGGTTAGACTTGATGACTAATGGGAAGTCAAAGACACAGACTTGAAGATGATTCCCAGGCTTCTGGCTGGAGAGCCTAGGTGGACAGTGTGCCATTCACTGAAGCAGGACACAGAAGAACAGGAGGTCTGGGCAAGCAGAGGGGACATGAGTTGTCTGCTGTCTGAGGGACACAGAGATACTCAGCCAGAAACTGGATATATGAATTCAAGAGAATTCTGGTCTATAGACAAAGATGTGGAAGTCAACAGAATACAGAAGGCACTGAAGCCATAGGCATAAATAAGATTAACCAGGGAAAATGATACAGAATAAGAAAGAAGTTTTCTACAATTAACTTGAAATACCTTTTTCAGGAAAATCCTCTGGATGTGACTTTACATATGCAAACATATCATGGTCCCTCAGAGCACACATACAGTCTTGACGTTTTAAAAGATAATATCCGACAAAAATAAAGGAAGTAACATATAGAAGCTGGCGATGCAAACCTGAAATTGAAACAAATCCCAAAGAAAGCAAAAATCAGTCACGTGTGTTAAAAATCATATTTTTCATGTTTCAGATATATAATTTATTTCTTTCAACATTCTTTTAAGAAAAAAGGCTTTTGTACATGGGTATTCTTTGGGACATCTTCCCAAGGATATCTGGCAACTATGAAAAGCAACATTAAGTCTACAAATATAACTATCGACAGAACCCAAGATTTTTTAAATTCAGGCTTTATAAGTTTCTTCAAGGAAAAAGGTGGATAAGTACAAAAACTTGAATGGCAGACTGAAACAGAAAAAAAAAAGTTTTTCTTTTTCAATAAGTTAACTTTAGACCTACACTAGCTTGTATTCCAGGACATGTTCAGAAGATGACGAGTAGAGGTAAAGTCCTCTACAGATGGTCTAAAAGCAATCTGGTTTGTCTCCATATACCAATTTATTTTTGCATATCTAGTGGTTACTAAAACAGTACACTGTACAACAAATATATCTCAATTCTCTTTTGTACCTTCTAAATTTTGTAATTTTGCATATTCAAAAACTATGTTTAAAAAGTCATCCTACTGGGACTTCCCTGGCGGTCCGGTGGTTAAGACTACGCATCCACTGCAGGGGGTATGGGTTCGATCCCTGGTTGGGGAACTAAGATCCCGCATGCCACGTGGAGCAGCAAATAAATAAATAATAAATAAATAAATAAAATCATCCTACTAAAAAATCATCCGATTATAATAAGACTGGAGAGGATCACATGATCTAGGAAAGCCAAAATTTTAAATGTGAAGGGGAGATGCAAAGGTATAAACTTTATATACAAAAATATTTTTTTGCAAAAGGCTAAGGGCAGGTTTTCTAGCTATGCTTCAGAATTCTATTCCCAGCCCTCTTCTTATCCCATAGATGTTCCTTTGGAGAACTTTTTATTCCTATAGTTTTATCTGTTATCATCTATAAGTAACGTCCAACTCAGGCACCCGTGCTGAACAACAAATATAGCCAAATATTTGACAGATACATTTACCTGAATTCCCCCAAACAAACTCAGTTCCTTCCTATTCATACCTCCTTTTCTTATTTCAGAGAATAAGACCATTTACCCAGGAATCCATGTCCTGGGTAATAAACATAGTAATTATCTTTTTTTTCTACCCTCTTCCCCTACATCCAGTCACCGTCAATGCTACCTTATAAATATTTCCTTTCCTCACTTCAGGGAACTTGTGCTCATTTACACTAACTGGTCTCCCTTTCACCTCATGTTCTACTCCACACTGATCCCAGCTTTTACCCTGTCATGAGAGGAATTTCTACTAAAACACAAACTAGTCTGTCAGTCCCTTCTCCAATTATGGTCAACAGGACCCTAAACTCGTGCATATGATCTCCCAGGCCTTTCATGAGCTGCCTCTTCCACCTTCATCTTCTGACACTCCCTGATATGCACATTGTGCCCAGCAATACTGAACTACTTTTAATTCCTCACATAAACTAGGCTCCTTCATGCTTCTATATACCATGCACTGATTACTTATCTGTCCAGCAACTTCCTGAGCCTTCAAGATTCAACTCAGACATCACTTCTGCTAAGAAACCTTCCTATAACTTTCCTAGAGTTAAAAGGATGAACTCATCTCTATTAATATGGAAATTGCTATAGTAATTATTTCTCTCTCTACTACCAGGCAAAGTCAATGTTTGATTCGTCTTTGTATACCAGCACACAGACAGCACTTAATAAATATATAATAAATGGATGAATGGCCTTGGGCAAAGCAATTTACTACCTCTAAAACAAAGATAATACCTAACCTATCTTTTTCACAGTAGTTATTATAGTGTTTTGGGAAAATTGTAAAACAATAAAAATGCAAAGTATCACTATGACCTGGGACTGGACAGGGACCAGTCTCTTCTGCATTCTCCCTTAGCCCAAAGAGCCACTGCTTCCCCTAATGGGCCACCTGTAATACAGCAAACCAAAATGTGCTGGGTTCTCCCGTGTGCCACTGGACTACACAGATACAAAGACTCAGACTCTCTGTGCTTACTCATATCCCTCACAGAAGATTTAGATGATATCAGTGTCCTAGCCCTAAAGGCATGGCTTGGCCTCTTCTCAAGTCCTCATTTCCCTAGCCTCTTCTCTTTCAGCAGTGGTCTCCCTTTCACCACATACACGACCCTCCCACAATCATTTTCCCCTTCTTTCCTTTACTCAGTGAACCTAAACTTGAAAGCCATGGTGCTCTTTGCAGAATGCCATAAACTAGTGATATATTAAACTAGAAATCAATAAACATTTAATTTTGTGGATTACACTTAGATACCAACTAACTAAATTTAGGGCAGGTAAGTGGTAACCAGAAACAAGGGTTTAAAAACAGGTGATGGAAGAAAAGCTTAAGAAAAAATTGTATTTAATATTTTCTGCTAACTTGAAAAAGATCTGCACAACTTGATTTCATTAACAATATTCCAACTACCTACAGAATGCCAGGTACTCTCCATGGCCATAGTTGGAAAATCCACTGTGTATTTCTCTTCCCCACTCCTCCTATGTGCATGAAGTTGTACCACAATTCACCTTTTTAATAGATATGCCCATCTGGTTTGTAAATCTTTGGATGGTTGGGACAATGTTTTATATTTCCTTGTAATCTACACATTCATTCAATAAATATTCATTGAACATTACTATATGCCAGACATTGAACTAGATAAACACAGTATGCATTCAATAAATGCTGCTGAGGAAAACTATTTCAATAAAGTCCTCAAGACCTGAATTTTCCCAAGCAACTAAGGGGAAACCCAGGAACTCTGACCCCTAGGCCTGGGCTAAGTGCTTTACATCCATTATCTCACCTAGTTCTCACAGCCACACAAAGAGGTAGACACCATCCCTATTTCATAGATGAGGAAACTAAAGCTCACAGAGATAAGTAACTTCTCCAGAATCAAATGGCTAGTAGGGAGGAGGTGGTGTCAAATCCAAAAGCTTGTGCTCTTAACTACTGTGCTCTTCTGTCTCCCAGAAAAGGCACAAAACATTCTTTGACAACAATGAGGTGAGATTAAGTGATACATACTTCAAATCTCAGCCAACCGTTTCTTCCTCTGGAACAGGATCCCTCTGATCTGAACCTCCTTTATGCTCCCAAAGCACTCTCTGCTCACCCACCTCTATCAAAATACCTGTCTGTCACACCTAGACCCAGATCTGTTTGTCTCCCTGACACAATTAGGAGTTCCTCAAGGGCAGGTCAGTATTCCTCCCCCCATACACCCAGTGTGTAACACTGCCTGGCACAGAGAAAGAGCTCAGTTAAGGTTGAACAAATATATGGTAAACTGTTTGCATAACAAGAGCTAAGGAAAGGGAAACCTGTTAGGCACCTTGCGTGTGCCAGGCATCTGCCTATAGAATCTCACTTAATTCTCAAAAAAAAATATGCAAAGATGAATTATTCTCACTTTATAGATGAGGAAACTTGAGCCCTGACCAAGTAACTTGCCCAAGGTGACATGGCTGGGAAGCAGCGGAGCAAGGCCATTTAATTCCAAAATGGAGCTCCTTCCATTACACCAAGTGACAGGCATGGGCAAGTGTGGAGTGGTGATAAGAAGGGAGAACACCCCATAGTTCCTAGTGGCAGAAATGGACAAAGATCACTCCTTTCTGTGGAGTGGGGGCATGTCCAAAGCAGACAGGATCTCAAGTCTATTTGAGCACTAGAAATGCCAAAATTTGGTGGGTTGGGAGTCAACCTCCAGGCATACATACAGCTGGAAGAAGGCAAAAGGGGCACAAGTGAGGTGATTCCTGCTTGCCTGAACCATTGTATTAGCCTTCTTCCTAGCTGGGCTCCCTGGCTCCAATCAGTTTCTAACAAAGTTGACCTTTTAAAACACAGGTCCAATCACTGAACTTCCTCTGATAGCTTTCAAAAGCATGTAAGGTTCCCATCTGCCTAGAGAATAAATTGCCACCATCCACCTAAATCTTTGTTGCCTTATCGCCCTACTCGGCACTCACTCATCAACTGCCCCCCATTCAGGTGCTCTTGCCCCCCATTCACTCCCACTAGCCTCCCACGGGCCTGGAAGGCTCTCTCCAAGTATCCGTCTGACATATCAAAGCTAAATTCAAACACACCTTTTACAAAGTTTCCCTCTCTTCCCTTTGGAAAGCCATAGACTTTAGCACAGTTAACTGTGTCACTATCACTGCTGGTTTCAGACAGGTGAACACTGATCTACTAGGAAATACAGCCCAGTGGTTTAGAGCCTCCTACTCAATGTGAAGTCCCCAGACCAGCAGCGTCTGGGAGATTGGGACCATCAGGCCTCTCTCCAGATCTAATGAACCGCCACCTGCATTTTAACAAGATCCCCAAGTTATTAGTATGCACATTAAATCTGAGAAGTGCTGGTTCTGAACAGCACCTTCTTTAAACTCTGAAGTTTACAAACAGACTGTGCTACTTAGGACCTTGGGCAAGCTGCTTTAATCTAAGGCTCTGTTTCCCCATTATGGATAATACCTCTCCCCCACCTCACCACCCAAGGTGTCTGAAGACTAAATGCTATAATGCACGCAGTGTCAGTAGTGCATTGCATCGACTGATCGCTCATTTTTGCACACCCCACAGCACGAACTGAGAGGGGAGCAGGCAGTTCAGTCCGGAGTCCTTCACAGACTCACTGCGAGGTCGTGGGTTGCACTGCATCTCAGTTTCCTGAAATGACACTCTGGCCGGCCCGATTCTGAGAAGCTCACGGGGCGCGGATACCTGAGGGAGGCGAGGCGGGGCCTGTTAACGCGAAAAGGCCCGGAAAAGCGGAGGCACCTCAGGCAGCCTAAGGCAGAGCCGGCCCTCAGCCCTACGGCCCCCTCTCCTCCCAGACCATCCCGCCCGCGCAGCCCTCACCGGCCGACGCCACCGGCCGACGCCGGATCGCGTTATCAATCAGGCCGGAGCAGTAACCCAAGAAGCCGACGTAGAAGAGCCGCGGGTCGGTTAGCTTGGGCGGCGGCAGGCTCCGGGCCTCATTCGGCAGGAACTGTAAGGGCACTCGGTCCGGCCGGCCGTTCATCATGGTGAGGCCGTTCCCACTTGAGGCCTGGCCTCTGACCTCCAACTACAAAGAAAATCACCAAGACCACGGCCGGGACCCAAGCCACGAGCTTTCACCTCCGAGCGCGGTGCTGAAGGGCATGGCGCGAGGCGGTGCGTCGCCCAAACACTTCCCCTTGCACGCTGCTGCCGGAAACGCGCACGCGAGGTTCCGGGCCACTAAGTGTCCGGCGTTGCTCGCTTGCCGGCCGGCGCTAACTCCACGGAAGGGATGTCAGGGCTTGGTAGCGGGGGTCGAGGAGTACGGGAAACGAGCCATACTGCGAGAAGACTAGGAGATATTGATTTTTTTCGCCCAACCTCCCCCACCCACAATTGCCTCTCCTTTTCCCGCCCCAGAATGTTCTTTCAGCAAGAATTTATCTTTATATCCAAAACCCACAAGTGGGCTTGATGGATAGTTTTAAGAAACGTAATTAATTGAAATAAAATAAAAGCTAGTTTTCATTTCCTGCGTTTCCTGTCATTCATTCGCACAGGCACACCCTCCACAAAGCCTAAAATTAAGGTCCAGCCAGCCATAAAGAATTTGGAGAATCCCAGCACTGGATCACTTAGCTAAACTCTCGAAATTCAGCCTGGGTCTTCAGGTCCTTGCACGTCGCTGCGGGACGAGGTGTTTCCCAAAGATTTGAGGACTGAAAAAAAAGAAAGAATCCATAACATTCTGCCAAGTAATTGTCCCGTCTCTGCTCCCCTGCCTCCAGGACTGAGGAGCTCCGATCTTCGAACAGCTCTCTGTTTAGACAGCCCTTCCTGATAAGGAGCTAAAATGTCTTCAACATTTTATCTAGAGGAATGCTGATTAAACTAGAGGTTAATGCGAAGCTATATGCATCAGGTATTGATCTCCAAAGTGGAAGAATTAAGTTTCAGTTAATAAAGGATGAGGCTTTTATGACTACAAAAAGCAATATCAGATCCGTAACATTTCAAGTTAGGATTTTCCAAAGGAACGTGTATTGGAACAGTTTCCTGGAAGGCAGCAAATGTTTCAGAGGTTCACAGTCTTTGACCCAGTAATTACGTCTGAGAATCTGTCTTATGTAAATACTAGTATGACACGTGCACAGTCTTTTTTTTTTTTTAACCACAGTGTTCCTTTTAAAATTATAACAAAAGGGGCTTTCCTGGTGGCGCAGTGGTTGAGAGTCCACCTGCCGATGCAGGGGACACGGGTTCGTGCCCCGGTCCAGGAAGATCCCACATGCTGCGGAGCGGCTGGGCCCGTAAGCCATGGCCGCTGAGCCTGCGCGTCCCGAGCCTGTGCTCCGCAACGGGAGAGGCCACAACAGTGAGAGGCCCGCGTACAGAAAAAAAGAAAAAAAAAAAGAGAGATAATGCCTAGCATAGTACCTGACATATAGTAGGCTCTCAACAGAAAGGACCACAATGTGGGACTTCCCCTTTGTGTATCACTTGAAGGGCTGTCACAAATGGGAATAGAACCTCATTATGTATTGTTCCAGAGACCAACTGGTAAAAGTAAGAGGAAGAAAAATATTAATTCAGCATTAAATGCCCTAAGAAACAGCTGCACATGTAGGAGAGGCTGCTTTATGAGATGGTGAACACCTCGACACTGCCTAATCCGCTACCTATTCATTCAGGAAAACTGTAAAAAATAAATCCTCCTCGAATGCTCTTCTGAGAGTCTCCAGGATTCTAGGATTCCATGATGTTGTACATAGGTATATTATGGGTCCTGTCCTTTTCACAGTTGTTTCTATATATACTATACTGTTTTTATTTCTGACTCCTTTAAACAAAGAAGAATAGGGAGTGTTGCTCATTGACCAGTTCTGTAAGGACTAACCTGCTGCAGTCACTGATGGACAGTACACTCTCTGCTTCAGACAGAGGAAATTAAGACAACAGGATGCTCTGTGCTTTGGACAAACAGTTCCCTTATAGTTAGATGTATATCTTAGGAAGAATTTTGTTTTTTGGATGGCTTGAATTATATATTTTTTATACAGCAGGTTCTTATTAGTCATCAGTTTTATACACATCACTGTATACATTTCAATCCCAATCAATTCATCACACCACCACTCCCACCCCCCAGCTGCTTTACCCCCTTGGTGTCCATACGTTTGTTCTCTATATCTGTGTCTCAATTTCTGCTCTGCAAACTGGTTCATCTGTACCATTTTCCTAGGTTCCATATATATGCGTTAATATACAATATTTGTTTTTCTCTTTCTGACTTACTTCACTCTGTATGACAGTCTCTAGATCCGTCCACGTGAAACAAATGACCCAATTTCGTTCCTTTTTATGGCTGAGTGATATTCCATTGTATATATGTGCCACATCTTCTTTATCCATTCATCTGTTGATGGGCATTTAGGTTGCTTCCATGACCTGGCTATGGTAAATAGTGCTGCAATGAACATTGGGGTGCATGTGCCTTTTTGAATTATGGTTTTCTCTGGGTATATGCCCAGTAGTGGGATTGCTGAGTCATATGGTAATTCTATTTTTAGTTCTTTAAGGAACCTCCATACTTTTATCCATAGTGGCTGTATCAATTTACATTCCCACCAAAAGTGCAAGAGGGTTCCCTTTTCTCCACACCCTCTCCAGCATTTGTTGTTTGTGGATTTTCTGATGATGCCCATTCTAACTGGTGTGAGGTGACACCTCACTGTAGCTTTGATCTGCATTTCTCTAATAATTAGTGATGTTGAGCAGCTTTTCATGTGCTTCTTGGCCATCTGTATGTCTTCTTTGGAGAAATGTCTATTTAGGTCTTCTGCCATTTTTGGACTGGGTTGTTTGTTTTTTTAATATTGAGCTGCATGAGCTGTTTATATATTTTGGAGATTAATCCTTTGTCTGTTGATTCGTTTGCAAATATTTTCTCCCATTCTGAGGGTTGTCTTTTGGTCTTGTTTATGGTTTCCTTTGCTGTGCAAAAGCTTTGAAGCTTCATTAGGTCCCATTTATTTTTGTTTTTATTTCCATTACTCTAGGAGGTGGATCAAAAAACATCTTGCTGTGATTTATGTCAAAGAGTGTTCTTCCTATGTTTTCCTCTAAGTGTTTTATAGTGTCTAGTCTTACATTCAGGCCTCTAATCCATTTTGAGTTTATTTTTGTGTATGGTGTTAGTGAGTGTTCTAATTTCGTTCTTTTACATGTAGCTGTCCAGTTTTCCCAGCACCACTTATTGAAGAGACTGTCTTTTCTCCATTGTATATCCTTGCCTCCTTTCTCATAGATTAGTTGACCATATGTGTGTGGGTTTATCTCTAGGCATTTTTTTTTTTTTTTTTTTTTTTGCGGTACGCAGGCCTCTCACTGTTGTGGCCTCTCCCGTTGCAGAGCACAGGCTACGGACGCGCAGGCTCAGCGGCCATGGCTCACGGGCCCAACCGCTCCGCAGCATGTGGGATCTTCGCAGACCGGGGCACGAACCCATGTCCCCTGCATCGGCAGGCGGACTCTCAACCACTGCACCACCAGGGAAGCACTTTCTAGTATATTTTTCATTTCAGTTACTGTATTGTTCATCTCTGTTTGTTCTTTAATTCTTCTAGGTCTTTGTTAAACATTTCTTGCATCCTCTCGATCTTTGCCTCCATTCTTTTTCCGAGATCCTGGATCATCTTCACTATCATTATTCTGATTTCTTTTTCTGGAAGGTTGCCTATCTCCACTCCACTTAGTTGTTTTTCTGGGGTTTTATCTTGTTCCTTCATCTGGTACATAGCCCTCTGCCTTTTCATTTTGTCTATCTTTCTGTGAATATGGTTTTTGTTCCACAGGCTGCAGGATTGTAGTTCTTCTTGCTTCTGCTGTCTGCCCTCTGGTGGATGAGGCTGTCTAAGAGGCTTGTGCAAGTTTCCTGATGGGAGGGACTGGTGGTGGGTGGAGCTGACTGTTGCTCTGGTGGGCGGAGCTCAGTAAAACTTTAATCTGCTTGACTGCTGATGGGTGGGGCTGGGTTCCCTCCCTGTTGGTTGTTTGGCCTGAGGCAACCCAATCCTGGAGCCTACCTGGGCTCTTTGGTGGGGCTAAAGGCGGACTCTGGGAGGGCTCACGCCAAGGAGTACTTCCCGGAACTTCTGCTGCCAGTGTCCTTGTCCCCACGATGAAGCACAGCCACCCCCCGTCACCCCAGGAGACCCTCCAATGCTAGCAGGTAGGTCTGGTTCAGGCTCCCCCTGGGTCACTGCTCCTTCCCCTGGGTCCCGATGCACACACTACTTTGTGTGTGCCCTCCAAAAGTAGAGTCTCCGTTTCCCCCAGTTCTGTTGAAGTCCTGCAATCAAATCCCAGTAGCCTTCAAAGTCTGATTCTCTAGGAATTCCTCCTCCCGTTGCCAGACTTCCGGGTTGCGAAGCCTGAAGTGGGGCTTAGAATCTTCACTCCAGTGGGTGAACTTCTGTGTTATAAGTATTCTCCAGTCTGTGAGTCACCCACCCAGCAGTTATGGGACTTGATTTTACTGTGATTGCGCCCCTTGTACCATCTCACTGTGGCTTCTCCTTTGTCCTTGGACGTGGGGTATCTGTTTTTGTGAGTTCCAGTGTCCTCCTGTCAATGGTTGTCCAGCAGCTAGTTGTGATCCTGGTGTTCTCGCGAGAGGGAGTGAGAGCACGTCCTTCTACTCCGCCATCTTGGTTCCAATCGGAAGAATTTTAATGAACCCTGATTCTTGCATCTTCCTTTAGATAGAAAAGCACTAAAATCATTAAGCTGAGATATCTGTTCTTTGTGACTTGCCGTAATCTTTTACCAAGATGTATACTTGACTGTATGTATTCCCTAGCCCAAAAGTCACATATATACTTGAATCTCCCCCTACCTCTTCAGAGCTGTTCTCTCAGAGTTACTGAGAAGCCGTTTCCTAGGCTATAGTCCTTGGTAAGGTCCCTGAATAAAACTAAAACAACTCCTATGTTGTGTGTTTTTCTTGCAGTCAACACTCCTGAGACTGAAAAAAAATTTTTTTGTACATTTATTGACATTTCTATAAAGTGGGGATGCTGAATATGGGACTTTATTGTGAGAAACTAACGGCTATATTGATTCAGGTTTTTGAGGTTTATAAAATTGTTCTAAGTTCAGTTGCCATTAGCACAGTAGCCCATTTCTTTCTTTTTGGCTGCATCAGGTCTTAGTTGCAGTGCATGGGCTCTTCGTTGCAGCACACGGGCTTCTCTCTAGTTGTGGTGCACCAGGTGCACGGGCTCTGTAGTTTGCGGCATGCTGGCTCTCTTGTTGAGGTGCACGAGCTTGGTAGTCGAGGCGCATGAGCTCAATAGTTGTGGCATGCGGGCTTAGTTGCCCCACGGCATGTGGGATCTTAGTTCCCCGACCAGGGATTGAACCTGCGTACCCTGCACTGGAAGGTGGATTCTTTACCACTGGACCACCAGGGAAGTCCCAGTAGCCCATTTCTTTGAAGCACGAAAAAGGGGGTACATGGGTCAAAATAATTTTTTTTTTACCATGATCATACTGGTAGAGCAATTTCAACAAACTACTTAAGAGTAAAACATATTTTTCAAAGGTTCTATTTTAATAGAATTTTTTTCTCCCATTAACTGCAAACAAGCTGCATGGACTATACATAGGGGGCAATTCTCTCTGACACTGAAGTGCTTCCTCCACAAAGAATAGTTTCTAGGTGGAAATCATTAACAAGGAAAACTATGACAGTGTTGGGTTGGAAAAAGTGCATCTTCCATAGTTCCCTCCCAGTTCTGGCTCTATCCCCTCAACCCAGGGAAAGATACGGTGACCAAGAATACCAAGTTCCTCCCACTTTTCTTTTCCTTCGTCTTGTTAAATTTGGGTACATTGCAAATAAATTAAAAGCAGGTTAAAAAATGGGTTTCTTATACATCTTGTTTAAATTTTGATAGTAACCTTTGCTTGTTCTTGACTTAATTCTAGATTTCAAAACATTTTGAAATGGCACTTTCATTTATTTAGTTAACTGCTGAAACCTAGGAATTTACTGTTGAAAACCACTCATGTTTTTGCAAAGTTTAAATACATGAATACTAGGGAGGAATTCTGTGTTGGCATCAACAAGCTTTTCCTCAGTCTCTGGAGCCATTGCCCTCCTGGTAATATAAGGGGTTGAATTGCTTTAAAGACTATATTTAGAGTTTGAATCCTGAAGTCAAACAAAAACTTACATGATGCCTAATATATAATAGATCAAAGCATATTTGCTTTGGTTGAAGATGCTTCAGGGCCCAGAGCCTCTGAGGCAGCTCTTAAGAACCTCCAAGGCTCTGCAGAACATTTTGGAAACCTCCGCACCAGATGAGCTCTTCCAGTTCTGACATCACATCACTTTGACAGTAACAACCTTCAAAGCATAATTAAATTTGGCCTTGTTGAGAAGCATCCAAATTCATCTTTTTTTGTTTGTTTGCATACCAATTGGCAAGGATATGAGGAACTACATTGGGTGCCTTGTGTTACTGCTTGTGCTACTAAACATTTAGATTTTAATCATGGCCTGTGTGGTGTGCTTCATTCAACTGTGCCAAAAACTGGGACTATCAAGACAAGTGTGGGGGCTTCCCTGGTGGCGTAGTGGTTGAGAGTCCGCCTGCCGATGCAGGGGACACGGGTTCGTGCCCCGGTCCGGGAAGATCCCACATGCCGCGGAGCGGCTGGGCCCGTGAGCCATGGCCTCTGAGCCTGCGCGTCCAGAGCCTGTGCTCCGCAACGGGAGAGGCCACAACAGTGAGAGGCCCGCATACCGCCAAAAAAAAAAAAAAAAAAGACAAGTGTGGTCTCTGCTGTCAAATTGTTAAAGTCTCCTGAGGAAAACAGATAAACAATTATAACAGCCGTTAATAGTAGAAGTAGACCCCTGGCCTGGGAGCACATGGTGGGGTACTCAATTCTGGGGGAGGGGGAGAGAAGGTAGAGGGAAAGGACTCGTAAAACTATCAGATATTTATTTATTGGCCGCACTGCGCAGCTTGTGGGATCTTAGTTCCCCGACCAGGGATTGAACCTGGGCCCTCAGCAGTGAAAGTGCAGAGTCATAACCACGGGGCCGCCAGGGAATTCCCTTAAATGATATTTATTGAACACGTAATATGTGCTAAGCAGGGTTCTAAATTTTTTGTGATTTTAGAAATGAGGACATTGAGGCAATGGATGGTTAAATAACTTGACTACAGATAAAAAAAATCATGGAGGCAAGATCTAAATTCGGGCTGTGTGATTTCAGGGACCCTACTCTTTTTTTTTTTTTTTTTGTGCCAGGGAATTCCCGCAGGGCCCCTACTTTTTTTTTTTTAATATTTATTTAATTTATTTATTTGGCTGCATTAGGTCTTTGTGCGGCACATGGGATCTTCCTTGTGGCATGTGGGATCTTTAGTTGCAGCATGTGGAATCTTAGTTGCAGCAGGCAAACTCTTAGTTGTGGTATGTGGGATCTAGTTCCCTGACCAGGGATCAAACCCAGGTCCCCTGCACTGGGAGCACAGAGTCTTAACCACTGAACCACCAGGGAAGTCCCAAGGCCCCTACTCTTAATCATTACACTGTATTACATTTATATTTATAGATACGGTAGCAGTGAAGTTGAATCTTGAAGAAGTTCAGACGATCAGATGATAGGGTAGAAAAGTCAGTAGAGAGAGGAAAGAAAGGAAGTGGCAAAAATGAAAGGAAGCAGAAGTACGAAATAGCATGGCACACTGGGAAACCTAAGTTGTTGGGACAGCGGGAGTATAGGGTGCAAGGGGGACTGTGGTGAGGAAAACAGGCTAGAGGGGCCGTACTTCCCTCCCCCTTTGGCAAAAATCCCCATCTTTATCTTTGAATGAGACTCAAAAGAAGTCTGGGAAAATATAGTGAATTTAAGAGATGGGATAGCTGGATTAGCATCCCAGGATTCTATTGACCTTGGTCTCTCTCTGATCTTCTTAGGGGACAATGGGTAAATAAAATGTGTGAAAGTTCCTAGTGTCAGCTAGATAAATGTTGGTTGAATTTGAATGTGCAGCAGGTATTTGGCAAACGGGGGTCTTGGATAAAGTGTATGAAGTACTCTCAAGGTGGGGGGAGGACAAGACTGGGCTGCAAAACACCCTTAAGTCTTTTCACATGAGGAAAGTTTGAGAAGGAGTAGCCTTATCAAAATTGCAGTACTTGCTTTTAGAATAAATGAACTGTACAAGATGTCCTTAACTAATGTAAGAGTAGATGTGGTTTCTAGTCTCTGCTGACAGGCCAAACAGTTCATTAAATGTTCTCCCTGGCTTTGTGAGTATTGTCAATGTATAACTTCAATGGAAAAAAAATCTCCTGGAACAAGGTGTACAGAATGTGGACAGTGCACACCACTTGCTTGTATGCACGCCAACAGGAAAATGCGGGAGCTGGAAATGATCCAAAACGTTTTTGTGCAGAAATACAAAATGGTATTTTATTTATATTTCCCTTAGCATATCATTCTAATTATGCTTTATACCCTGACAATGGTTATCATAGGCTATAATCACGCCGCTGATCAGACTCCCTCCTTGCCTAGAGCAAGCAAAGCAGTCTCCATGATCTCAGACAATTTTAATAGGGGAAGGCGAGATTTGTTTCAGATGTGTTTCACTGCTTATGGAGGACAAGTGGCTTCTCACCATGGTGACAATCAGGTTGCTAAGCTGGGCAAGGCCAAGTTTACAAGAATGGTCCTCAAACAGATTTACTGAAATGAATGGCTCATGCCACCAGCAACTTTCTTCAAGTTCTGATTAATTTCCCATGAAATAATTGCTTGGAATACATCCAAGCAGTTCCTTTATTCATTGCTTCTTTGTCTTGCCAACAGGAGGGTCAGTCAATACTGAAACATACAGTTTGAACCAAGCATATGTGATGCCCACTGCACAATACACTGAGGTCAGTAACAAAGGGATAAAGGGGTACTTCAGCTTCCAAGAGGTGAAAGGGAATACAAATTCACAGAAGACTTCCAGAGGCCCCAGGCCAAGGAGGTAGAAAGTTTCCATCCAATTAAAAAGAGGTTTTTCTTTTCTGAAGAAAAAACGAGAGGAGTCTGATTTTAGATGAGTCATTCTGCTTTTGCAAACATTTCTCAGCTAAAGTTTCTCACCTGCACTGTCGTGATGTGAAGTACAGATAAAGCTAGAGTCACACGAATGAGTAAAATTTCACATTTAAAAAAAATGATAAAGATATATCATTACATTAACTCAACAATCCAAATTTACGCAACCATCATCTATGTTGTCACTTAGCTGAAGTTGCTGAGAGAGAGTTAGCTATGCATTTGGAAGAGGAAAGGGGGCTGGATAGTGTGATATTGGAATAAGAATATGGTAAACAATGCATAATTTTTTGTTTTGGTAAAATAAAATTTGGTATTTTAACCATTTTTAAGTATATAATTAAGTAGTATTAAGTATATAGACAATGTTGTGTCAATATCTACTTTCAAAACATTTCAACACCCCAAAAAGAATCTCTGGAAACATTAAGCAATAATAACTCCCTATCCAGCACCACCATTGCTCTCGCCGGTCCCCATACCTACTAATTTACCTTCTGTCTCTGAGTTTGCCTAGTCTAGATATTTCATATAAATGCAATCATACAGTATTTGTCCTTTTTGTGTCTGGCTCATTACACTTAGCCTAAGTTTTCAAGGTTCATCCATGTTGTAGTATATATCAGAGCTTCATTCCTCTTTCTGGATGACTAATATTCCATTATACGTATATATACTATTTTGTTTATCCATTCATTTGTTGATGGACATTTGGGCTATTTCTACCTTTTGGCTATTGTGAATAAAACTGCAATGAACACTGAGGTACAAGTATCTGTTTGAGTCCCTATTTTCAGTTCTTTTGGGTATATACCTAAGAGTGGAATTGCTGAGTCATATGGTTATAATTGAGTTTTCATATAATTAAGCATTTGAGGTTTCATAAACACAATCAGATATAATCTATAAGCAAGCTTTAAAAAATTATATAGGTAACATTAAGTTTAGAAAAGAAAAAAAATTCCACCCATAATTCTAAGATATGTAAGAATTTTTTACATATCTTTTGGTTTTAAGCATCTGTATTTATGTGGTTTTACTCATAAGGCATACTTTACATTCCATTTTTTAGTTTTCATATAAAGTTTTAATTTAAGCTGGGTAGTCCCTCCTCAAATATTCCCCCAAACTAAAGCCATGACCTATGTTGCCAGGTGAGAGTGATGGAATATGGGTAATTTCTTCTGCTATCTGCTGATATTTTGTAATGTTGTGATGTTACTATTTAAACTTAAAAAATAAAATTTAAAAGGCTTATCAATCATTTAGGAGTAAACATTTCACAAGAGTACATATAATTTTAAATGCACTTTTTTCAGATTACCTGAATAGAGTCTTCAGTGAGGAAACACTATAGATGGTAAACAGTAACATGAGTAAGATTTTAATGGGAAGTTCTGTTAAAAGAATAAAAAAGTACATATGATAATTAAGTTGGTAAGAGAAAGGTTTATGGTACTTAAGGGAATATAATCACAATGACACAGCTATATAGTGCTAGGAACGCTTTCGGAGCTTAACTGTACATTTTTGTGACATGTAAAGATACTAAGAATTAGGGACATGTTGGAAGTTTTATTTAAAAGAATGGATGAGCTCTCTCTTTCTAAGAGATTTTAAGGTTGTTTAAATCAGATAGTATTGATCAGACAGTAGGCTCTGATGAAAAGCCATGGCAATTAAATAGATCTCTCTTAAAAGAAGCTATTTACCTGGTGCAGTGAAGAGCAGAGGGAAGAGGGAATAATGTCCTGTTGTGGTCAGAATCAGAAAAATTGAAGCATCTCCTGCTTTTCCCACAGACAAGAGGCTAAAAATAAAAATTTTTATAATAATTCCTTAAAACATCAAATGAAGCTTATACTTGCAGATAGCTGGAATAACCTGCATCTAATATTATTTCTAGAACTGGCTTATGCATAAAATAACATACTGATCTTTGCTACAAGTCCAATTCAGTTGAGAATATTAATTTTTTTAGTGGGAAACTTTAAGCAATACAAAGAAGAATGCATCACACTGAGTCATGGAACATTCAAAAAAGAATCTTGCCTCTCTGAGTAACTGCCTCCTCAAAGAAAGGAATATTGTGGGATTGGGAGCTGCCTAGTGGTGGCAGCTAGAGAAACAGGACTTGGAGTTTTATTTCCAACCCTATAGTCCTTCTCTTGGACAATGCCCCATACCTGTTGGTGTTTAATAAGAATTCTAACTAAAGACATTAGAAGTTTTTCTCTATTTTTTAATTTGGAAACTCCAAGTTGCTAAATGAACCCAGACAAGCCATATACTCATCTGACAAATTTGATTAATGTCCTTTCAGAGCTTAAATGATTTCTCTCAGGATTTAAGAAAAATCTTAAGAAAAAGGCTAATTCTATTACCATCTATCTAATTGGGTTTCAGTTGTATATAAAATGGACACAACTGCATTTAAAATGCCTTTTTTTTTTCTTTTTTAGCATAACACAGTGAAAAGATCTTAAGATTCAACATGATAAGATTCAGGTTTAAGTCCTAACCCTGCTATTTGCTAGCTGTGTGACTTTGGATAAGTCACTTAAACTCTGAGCCCTAGTTTTTGCAGGTGTGAAGACAGGGGATGATATCCACTTATACTAATTATCTTAAAGGGTGTTGTGAAGCTCAAAAGAAAGAATGCAAAACAAAACAAAACAACAACCCCCGCCCCCCAAAAACCAACTAACAACAAAAGCAGTTCTGAAAAATCTGAAGTGCTGTACGTGTTAGGTATTATTCCATAATGGACTCAATCCTTGCTTTGACTAACAACACTTAACAAGGAACTGTGGGACCTTATTTTCACGGGTGTGATGACACCAAAGTCCATGCTTTTTCCATACTATGCTGCTATTCAATAGCCAGAAGTAACAGCCTGGTATCATGGCGCTTGATCACTACAGTACCCCTTACCAAAAAATGCAGGAACAATACAGGCAGTTTTGCATACCTTAGAACCCTCACAGGTACCAGGATCCCAAGTTAAACATCCCCATTCTGTCCTGGTATAAATCTGTTCCCACGTGTCTTTGCCTTTGCCCATCCCACTGAACATGTCAAGAAGCGACAGATCAAATGGAAAACAATAGGATCACTGTGAAATATGCCAGAAATGTTGACTGACTGAGCTATCTGCTTACCTCATTGGGAGAACTGCAAGGAGTATGGCTTTTTCATGGACGTGCCACCCAAACAGGAAGGAGCTCAAGGCACAAAGAATTAGACATCGGAGAAAGCCTCTGGGCCCTTGAGGTTTAAACCAAAGACAGAAAATAGAGGGCTAGAAACAATAGGCAAAGATAAAACTTCAGTATCATTTAAAATAGGCTTTACTGAAACATTGTTCAGGTGAATATAATTTACATCATCTCTGAAAAACAGTAGCTCTTAAGACTATTCTCCATCAAACTGGGATAATTCGCTTTGTGAACAGTCCACCAAAAGTTAACATAAAAACAACTACTAAGGAAAAAAAAAGGCATTTGGAAATATATATTTAACACATTAAAATTAATTCTATTCATCAAAATTAATATGAAATGATAATTAAGTTCTAGGATATCCAGTATAACTCCTAACTACACCTTCATAATTAGTTAATTAAGTCACTGAACATATTAGGTCAAACTACAAAAGTTCATCGATATTGTGGAGCTAATAATAAATTAGATCTTAGCATATTAAACAAACACCTAACTTTGTGGGCCGGAGTGTAATTTACAACAAAACCATGGCCTTCCATATGCAGCTTACAAGGCTGAAGTTTTAGGAAAAAAGTTTTAAATTCAGAACATGTGGATAAGTAGGCCAACAGAGCTTAACTACCTACCAGTACTGCCACGTAGTTAAGTGGGGTCAGGTGTCTTGTGAGTAGATTTGATTGTTTAGAAACCAAAATTAAAACTGAGTGTAATTAGATATGATTAAGTTATTTATCCTGAATTTTACTAAAATTGTATCATGAAATTGAGGGCATCATGGTCACTAACAAATAAAAACAGCTACGAATGATGCCTATAATAGCATCTGATTCATGTAAGATTCTTATCTGATGCTCAGACAGCCTCAATTCATTATCCTCGTCACAAAATATCCATGCAGTACAGACAAATTTAGAGTTTTTATCAGTTAGCCATGTATGAAAACAAAAACCTGATGTCCCTACTACATTGTCCTCTTTCTCCACGGTGTGGTCCAAGTTCCCTCCCCTGGGCTTTTCTTTCTTCCTCATCTGATGGTGAACAGATGGTCTATTAGCTTCTGGTGAGAAGCTCTCTCATAGAGGCTTTACTAGTAATCCTTCCTTACAGTGTTCAAAGTTACCCTAAGAATAGGAAATGCCTCAATCTGCAGCAGGATTACAGCCATGGAATTTATCCTACCGTTGGGAAAACTTGAAAGTTAAAATTCAACCAGCCACACAAAAGAAAAGCAGAGAAAACTCAAGAAATGAGGACCACGTGTGCATTCTTACCAATATGGCAATCAGAGTGCAGATAAGGGTGGCCAAGGGTGTCACTGAGGGAAGGACTGTGTGTTGGAACTGCTGAACTAAACCACTTGTCATTGAGGCCTTCGGAATCTTGCTGGGGTCAAGAAATTTCAGTTCTAAACCTACAGAGTAAAAAGACATTTTATTTTGTTTTGTTTTGATTAATGGCACACCGTATTTTACCAATCAATTCCTTGAGGAAAAAAAATAAATCTACTAAATCTTAAGACTGTTTCAAGGTCAAGATTTCATTAACTCGGTCCTGCACCATTCTACCTAAAATGCCTCTAGTTTAGACTGCAGCTGTCTGTATTGGAACAGGAAACCTTGCTGGCGGGCAGCACGAACAGCAATATGCTCTCACCTCTAAAATGAAGCAAGCTTTCTAAAATACATGTCAGCTTTGAATCCTTCCTTGCCTATGGGATAAAGTCCACATTCCTAAGCATAGCACATAGTGTCTTCCATGATCTAGCCCCCTCCCACCTCTCCAGCCTCATCTACTCCACCTTGTTAAATACAGCTTGGCCACAATGAGCCGACATACCACTGACACCTGTGTCCTTTTGCACAGACTACTGCCTTTGCTTAGAATGGCCTACTCACTTTGCAAAGTTAACTCCTAATTCACTTACTCATCTGAGAAAGCTCCTAACTCAGGAAGTAGAGCTGATTTTCTTGTGGGCTAAGGTCTGTTATACATGTCTCTGTGTTCACCACACTGCACTGTATCTCTGTATGTATGTTCATTTCCTCTACTATACTCGGTTCCTTAAAGGCAGGAATGACAATTAATTTATTTCTATCCCCAGCACATAGGAGTTCAAGAAATACTAAATGAACCAAGTCTGAGGATAATGATGCAAGTCCCAGCCCCAAAAAAAGCTAACAGAACAGTCAGGGACAGTCTGAGCACCTGAATGGCCCTGTCTAATGCCATTGAAAATTAGTGAAATGTGGGAAAGGTGTAGACTACCAAAATATTTTCTATTCATTCACCTTGTCCCTTTTTCCTGCAGCCTGCTGATTCTGTCTTAAAGCTGATAACTATCTGCCTGAAACAGAGTTGCCTCACCTGCCACTGACTTTCCATTTACAACCTCCTTGAGGAGACAGATACACAAGGTGAGGTACAACAGTTTCCTGACTCAGATAAGGCAAGCGACCCTTGTACCTCGTATCATGCTGGTTGTTTAAAGCTTTTAGAAATGTTAAGAACTTACTTTATAAGACGCCATGTACATCAAGGCCGGACTCAGTGGGTGAGCAATAATACCAAATTATGATTTCCTGTAAGTATGCAGCCAAAACGGTAATAGCAGCCACCACGCATTAAGCATCTACCATGTGCCAGGGGCTTTGTAGCCATTACTTTTTGCCCCCCTGAGGCACAGAGAGATGAGTAATGTGCCTAAGTCACACAACTAATAGGTGGAAGAATCGAACCCAGTTCTGTCTGGTTCCAAAGCCCCTGCTACTGACAGCCTAGCACTTCTTTATTGTTGCATTTGTTTCTCACACAGGTTTTTACGTTTTTAAAGGTTGTAAACAAAATCTTATGTGGCCTAAAATATTTACTGTCTGTCCCATTACAGAAAAGTTTACCTATCCTTCTCTTGATCCTGCCATTTTCCATCAAGCTAGGCTGTGTTCACAAATGAGAGGCTGTGAGTTGTCCCACACAATTATTTTCAGAACCATCTAAAGGTTATAAATTCTTTTGCATCACACCTCAAACTTAAAAGCATAGCCTAAGTTTTCCCTTTCTTCTCATCTCATGTTAAAATGCATGGCCATCATTTTCCTTATTGGTTCAATACCCAGAATCATAACTTACACATTCTTCTTTCCTGCTTCTTCACATTTTTAAGTTTAAAACTAAGGCTATAACTACTGAATAACATTTTGCTTAAGGTAAAATTACCTTTTTTTTTTTTTTGCGGTACACGGGCCCCTCACTGTTGTGGCCTTTTCCCGTCGCGGAGCACAGGCTCCGGACGCGCAGGCTCAGCGGCCATGACTCACGGGCCCAGCCGCTCCGCGGCATGTGGGATCCTCCCGGACCGGGGCACGAACCCGTGTCCCCTGCATCGGCAGGCGGACTCTCAACCACTGCGCCACCAGGGAAGTCCCAAAATTACCTTTTAAAAATGTCTAAAAAGTTTATTTTTTTCCCAAGGACAGGAGCAACAACCTCACTGCCACAAAGAGCTTTTATAAGGAGTGCAGTCTGTTTCCTGCACTGAAGTCTCAGCCCCTAGAACCACTCTGCTGTTCATTCTGAAAGCTGAAACGCAGGGCTGGAGAACAAACAGCTCCGCCACATTCAAAACACAAAATAGGTTTTTCTATTTGTCAATGTGACTAGTCCTTTCGATATTCATAGTCTAAGTAAGAAGGCTTAGGGAATTCCACGGCGTTCCAGTGGTTAGGACTCGGTGCTTTCACTGCTGGGGCCAGGTTCGATCCCTGGTTGGGGAAGAAAGATCCCACAAGCCGCACAGCACGGCCAAAGAAAAAAAAAAGTAAGAAGGCTTGCTACCATACCGATGATGGACAGCACTTTGTCCAAAGCACTGTACAAAGCCCAGAAGTTTGGGGCCCAATACGCGTGGCAGAGGCCCCTCTTGAAAGGGAAGAGTCGGGAAAAGACTTGAGGCAGTTGGTTCTGTTGAAAAGAGATTAAACAGTGATCAATATTTTCTAAATTCAAAAAGAGAACTAGGGTACTGTCTATGGCATAGCGTGTAGAAAGTTATGAGGTCTGAGTTCCGGTTTTTATACAAGGAAGTAGTTGTGTGATCCTGAGCAGTTCACAGAACCTCTTTTTTGCCAACCTTCTCATCTGTTAAGTGGGACAAGATACATCAGAGTACTTTGAATACCAGTCCAATACTATAATAATGGAAGAATTTATAAGGGGCAAAGGAGAACACAGACTGCAGCTTTACCAAGTTTACTGAAGAGAAGGGGACGGTAGGGAAGGCTTGATGAGAGATGCAGTGTTTCCCAATTTTAGCAGAAATTAAAACTAATTAGTTGAATTCAGCATGAGGGAAAAAGTGAAAAAAGAAAAACACCTGTTGAACATCTGTAACATTCTAGGCACTTTAGAATGTTTGCTGTCAATGAATGACTGTGAAAGCACTGTGAGTACTGATTTTGAGGTTACAAATAAAGTACAGCAAACAAGCAAATTAGCAAATATGGAAATCTGTGACTAATTATTAGCAACTCTGTGTGAGTGCGTGTGTCTGTGTGAGGCATATAGTTAAACGTACAAATATATGCACATACATATTTGCATAAGCACAGAAATGTCTGAAAGAATAACATCCTATCTTTGGGGAATCATAGTGGGAAGGAGTAAAAAAGGAGTAGTTTTCCTTATTTTATATATTCCTGGCTTTATTATTTTTTTCTAAATAAGAGCAAACATGTATTCTTTATAACAAATAAAAGACTTACCAAGGCTAGAAAAGGACCCAACGAAAGAGCAGAAACTAGGAAAACAATTAGTCCCAGGGAAATAAGACGGAGAAAACTGAAGCTGTTCCATCGGATGGACCCATCTACAGAAAAGGGACATTATCGTTAACCAGGAGCATGGAAAGCCATAACTTATACAATATGCCAAAACTAGAAGTATCCCATGATAGTACACCAATCTTTATGATGTGGCAAGAGCAGAGAAAAATCAGAATGGGTAAAGGGTTTATAGGATCAATAGCTGAGAGATACCCGTTGTGCCTCATAAAACTCTCTCACAAAGCAAGCCACCAAGTCAAGGTAAAATAAAATAAAGCAAAAATAAAATGATCATTAAAACTTGCCTGGTTTATTTGCAGTGAAACAGTAAGATCGCAGTAAATATACACCGTAAGCTGGTGCTACATAGAGGTAGATGTGCTTGAAATGTAGGAGAACAGCAAAGAGAAATGCTCCTTCCTTATGCCTTTTCTAGGAGATTTAAAAGGTAAATAATTCAAAATTCAGGGTAGACTAAACACAATAATGTAGTATCCTGGATTGGATTCTGGAACAGAAAAAGGATGTTAGTGGAAAAACTGGTGAAATCTGTGTACCAAGGTTGGTTTCTTAGTCTTGATGAATGTACCATAAGATGGTAACATTAGGGGAAAATGAGTGAGGGGGTACAGGAACTCTATTATCTTTGCAACTTTCCTGTAAAGCTAAAATTATTTAAAAAAATTAAGTTTATTAAAAAATAAAAACACTGGAGACTGGTTGCACATCAGTGTGAATGTACTGACCATTACTGAACTGTACATTTTAAAGTGCTTAAGATAAATGGGTGAGGGGAGGAAAGAAATAGGTGAGGGAGACTAAGAGATTAAGTACAAACTTCCAGTTGCAAAATAAGTGAGCCATGGGTATGAAATGTACAGGGTGGGAAATTCAATAACTATATTGTCGTATCTTAGTATGGTGACAGATTGTAACTAGACTTATGTGGTGATCATTTTGAAATGGATAGAAATATTGAATCACTATGTTGTGTTAACAACTAGCAAAAACAAACAAACTCTAAGAAAATGAGATCAGATTTGTAGGTACCAAAGGTGGGGAATGGGGGAGGGAGAACTGAACGAAGGCAGTCAAAAGGTACAAACTTCCAGCTATAAGATAAGTAACTACTAGGGATGTAATATATAACATGATAAATATAAATAACACTACTGTATGTTACACATGAAAGTTGTTAACAGAGCAAATCCTAAGAGTTTTCATCAAAAATTTTTCTATTTCTTTAATTTTGTATCTTTATGAGATGACAGATGTTCACTAAACTTATTGTGATAATCATTTCATGATGTATGTAAGTAAATCATTATGCTGTACACCTTAAACTGTATGTCAGTGCTGTATGTCAGTTATATCTCGATAAAACTGGAAGAAAAAAATGGTTTAAGATGTTAAGTTTTATCTTCTATGTATTTTACCATATTGAAAAAAAACATGGTTTTGAAGATATACAGGCATATGTCGTTTTATTGCGATTTGCTTCATTGCACTTCACAGATACTGTGTGTTTTACAAATTGAAGGTTTGTGGCAGCCCTGCATTGAGCAAGTCTATTGGCGCCACTTTTCCAACAGCATTTGCTCACTTCCTGTCTCCGTGCTATATTTTGGTAATTCTTGCAATATTTCAAACTTTTTCATTATCACTATGCTTGTTATGGTGATCTGTGATCAGTGATCTTTGAGGTTACTACTACAACTCACTGAAGGCTCAGATGATGGTTAGCATTTTTTAGTAACAAAGTATTTTTAAATTAAGGTATGTACATTTTTTTAGACAATGCTATTGCACACTTAACAGACTACAGTAAACATAACTTTTATATACACTGGGAAACCAAAACATTCACATGACTAGTTTTATTGCAACATATGCTTTATCGTGGTGGTCTGGAACTGAACCCACAATATTTCTGAGGTCTGCCTGTATTTGGAAATACTTAACAAATGAAATATGATGTCTGGGATGTGTTTCAAAATAATCCTCTGTGTGTGTGTGTTTAGATCACTGTACTATTTTCTCCATTTTTGTATCTAATTTAAATTTTCTATAATAAAAAGGTTTAAATGTAATATAAGGAGAACAGAGGCAAGTGATTCCAGCCAGCTTTTATACTGAGCCCAGTCGGTTTATAAATTCATTATTTCAACAAATATTTATTAAGTACTAAGTTTGATGCTGAAGTACAAGATACGTCATCATAACAACACACTACAGATTCTCCTTAAGGAAGCTAGGGGAGTTAATTACCTTCACCCTCTAATAGTTATACAATAGCTGGGGTTGATTTCCAGAGAGGATCTGGGAATGAGAGTACCAATGATTACACATAAAGCTATGCTAACAAAGAATCACTTAAATCTTATATTACATATTAGGTAACATAAAGTACAATCAGGCTGAAGGCACCAAGTGTTGTGCCAATAGTACTAGATCTAACAAACTTCCTAGGAGAATTAAAGGCATTCTGATTTAGGAAAAAAAAAAACCACCTCCAAACTGAGTTGACTATAACTAAAGAAGTCTGCGTTCTACCTACCTCACAGGAATTCTGGAAGGATCAAATGAGATAATGGTCCTGGGGTCCTGGGGTTTGGAAGGATTAAATGAGAAACTGCCAAAGGGAACACGAAAGGCCAAGTTCCTCCTTTCACTGTCTCATCAGGTGTGGTCTAGAATAGATGCGTTAGGAATGATAAGGCAAAAACAATGGGATGCTTCCAAATCTCTCCACTGGTTTTATTATTTATTTAAGATTCAGAGAAAGTCTAGCTGGTTCTATAGCTAAAGTTTAGTTCATTTGTTCAACAACCATCCAACATTCATTCACTGAACACCAATTATGATCCACGTATAATGTGGCTTTTTACGGTTAAAAGAAAAAAACTTATCTAGACATTTATAGTTGTCAAAGAACTTTAAAATAGATTATTGAATTTGATCTTTCCAAAGTCCCTGTGAAGTAGGTGGCCCCATCTTATAAACAGAATGTATCAAGGGTAAATTTTATTTTATGTATGAGAAAACTGAGGCTGAGAGGGTTGATGGTTGCCTTGGGTTAACGGTTCCCAAACCTGATGGTGTATCAAAATTCCCTGGAGATTCCTAAAACCCAATCCCAGAGATTCTGATTCAGTGTACAGAGGAGTGTCCCAGAAATCTGAATTATCCGCCTCTATGAAAGGAGGAAACTTTTAACAACTTCACAGAATAGTTACAAGGTTTACACAATAATATATTATATATAACGTACCCAATCTGAAGCAGCCAGTGCTTTTGAATAACCCCTGTCTGAGTCCCACAGCTTATTAGGGTTATTCAGGATTTCAACTCAGGTCTTCTGGTTCCAAATTCCATACTTTCCATTACACTATGCTACATGCTGCTGATGGTTAAGGCCCCACCATCACAGTTACTACATAGTATAAACTGCTGAAGATTTCATTCCTGGATAAATGATCCCAACCAAATATAGAAACTCAAGTTTATTTTAGGCCTGCCACACTCTAACAAGTTTTTAGAGTATAATTTTCTCATCTGTAAAATGGAGAAAAGTATTATTAAAAGAGAAGATGGAATTTGTGAGAAATACTCAATAAAAGTGTCTATAGCACTTGGCAACTCAAAACAGTTGGTCAAATAAACTTACCTATCACCTTTACAAGCTAAAAACCAAACTAATATAATTAGCCTATTTCGTGTTTACCTGAAATAATCGTGCAATAGAGAGTAGCATTAATCCAGATAAAAAACCATTGTACTGGAAATGAATATCTGGACTTTAGGTCAAGGAAAGAAAACAGAGGATGCCAATTTCACAATGAACTGTGCCAGCAGACTAAGTATAAAAATTTCAAATGCTTCCATTATAGGTAAATTAAAGACAAAAATATTACTACCAGTTTGGACTTTTCATAAAAGTGTTTTCTATAAACAGTCAAATCCTGGACAAACTTTTAAATTAAAATTTATGTTTAAGAAGAAAACCAGGAAACTTTCCCAAATTTTCTGTACCTTAAAGAGCCAGCAACTAAAGGAGTTTTTTGTTTTGTTTTGCTTTTTAGAATCAGGGATAAGAAAGGAAGGGACCTAACAGCTACTGAAGGCCACTGCATGTAGCATTCTATTGTTTACAGTACACATACAGTGAACCTGTGAGGTAGTTAGAGCTCAGAGCATTAATGCACTCATGGCCTAACACTACTTGAATTTCATAACTGAGATTCAAGACCAGGTCAGACTTAAACCGAAGTCTCGGTGTTTTCTTCCACACCTGGCTATCTCTATGAAAACTGTAGAAATTCGGCTTCTATCATTTGGATTTTAGTTACATTCAGGAACCACCACCACCACCCCCCCGCCCCCGGTTTTTCTTTTAAGATTTTTTTGATGTGGACCATTTTTAAAGTCTTTGTTGAATTTGTTACAATATTGCTTCTGTTTTATGTTTGGGTTTTATGGCCACAAGGCATGTGGGATCTCAGCTCCCCGATCAGAGATCAAACCCGCACCCCCTGCATTGGAAGGCGAAGTCTTAACCACTGGACTGCCAGGGAAGTCCCCCATTCAGACCCTTTGGATTTAAGAACTTTGCCTATTAATATGTCATAAGCCAACATGGCAGAAAAGCATGAAGGCCTGTCTGTTTCCATATGGACACTGTGATACGCCGTTTCCTATAAAAGGTATTTAGAATAATGTGTTATAAACTATTTAAGATATATGTATTAGATTAATCTAAAGACAGTTACCAAGTCCCAGTATATTGCTTTACTGGCAGTTTAACTGGTTCTTGCACGTCACCACTAACTTTTCCAGGACAAAGTGCTCTAACAACCAGAATCTGATAAAGTTGGGCAGAGACCACAGTTTGGGGAACTGACTAACCCACCCCACATCCACTTTCAAAAGCAGCTCACATTTCAGAATCACCATTACAGAAAGAATTAATCTTATACTTAGTATATATCAAATAAGTAAGGGAACAGTACATAAAACGTCAAGGATACGGTCTACAATTAACAACCCGAAGTTCCACAGCAGTAATACTGATAGAATAAACTTTGGCTTCTCTGTAAGTTCTCTGCCTGCTTTTTTCCCATCAATGCATTTACAGCACCTATATTGGAACACGAGGAAAGAATCAGAAACAAATTTAATCTTCATTAGAACACCATAATACTTCTACAGAGTACCCTCTGATATACTCTGATGCGTTTGATAGCCATTCCTGATGAAGTGTCCATGCCATTCTTTTTTTTTTTAATGTGGAACTATTTTATTTTGAAAATGATGATTAAAAAGTGACACTGAGGCTGAATAGCAGTCAGAAAACCCAGGTTTATATCAACCCAAATATGAAGAAAAAAAAAAAAGGAAGAAAGAGATGGAGGAATGAAGGAGAGAAAGGATGAAGGAAATGAAACTAGTATTTATGGAGTACTCAGTGCACGCTAGATGCTTTCATTCAGAGTATTAAATTTACTTCTCAAGGACCATGGGAGGTTTTTTTTAAAAAAGGAGGAAAGGGACTCCAAGAGAATTTCTTGTAGTCCTTCAATATGACTGCACCCAAATCACAGCTCTAATGTTGCCAATTATTAATAGGGAGGAAAAAGAAAGGTGATGGAGTCCAGTTCTGGTGATGCTGACAATTTTCCAATTAAGGTGCCCTTAGGTGTCACCTCTCCCAAGAAATTCCAGTGGGTTGGAAAAATTTTAGTTGCTTCCCTGTCAGTTTATTAGATTAGACACAGGGACTGGGGTGTCCATGCCATTCTTGACTGTTTAAAAAGGTGCTAGCAGAAAGAAAGGCCTCAGGGCCATGTCCCTTTCTCAGCTATGCTGACTTGAAACAAAAGTCTTCATTTTTCCTTTTTTTTGAAAACAAAGTCTTCATTTAATAAAGCAAACAAACAAACAATAAAACCATCCACCAAAAACCCAAATGTAAGGATTTTGAAAATTGAGAGGGCACACACTATTTTAACCCTTAAAACTAAAAAATGCAGACCAGAATGATATAGCACTCCAAATTATATATTACGATACCAGCCAAGTTAAGAATAGACCTGTGAGGACTTCCTGGGTGGCGCAGTGGTTAAGAATCTGCCTGCCAATGCAGGGGACACAGGTTCGATCCCTGGTCCAGGAAGATCCCACATGCCGTGGAGCAACTAAGGCTGTGTGCCACAACTACTGAGCCCATGTGCCACAACTACTGAAGCCCATGTGCTCTAGGGCCCACGTGCCACAACTACAGAGCCCACGTGCTGCAATTACTGAAGCCTGCCTGCCTCGAGCCCATGCACCGCGACAAGAGGAGTCACTGCAATGAGAAGCCCGTGCACCGCAACAGAGTAGCCCCCTATTGCAGCAACTAGAGAAAGTCTGTGTGCAGCAACGAAGACCCAACGCAGCCAAAAATAAATAAAATTTTTTAAAAAATATATTAAAAAAAGAAAAAAAGAATAGACCTGTGATAGTTTGGGACAGGGTGGTGGAGGGAATTGAAAAAAAAAAATAAAAGAATAGAGCCACAAACCTGCAGCTCTTGATTGCCCAAATAATTAACAAAACTCCTATGAAAAAATGTATGTTATTTAAAGGTAGAGATATAGTAATTAAGTGACAATACCAGGTGACAAAACAGTATGATCCCATTTTTATTTTATAAAAATTAAATTCAGATACAGGAAAGAGGCTGAAATAATATGCACCAAAATGTTGATAGTGACAGCTGTTAAGTGCAGGAGTATAGGTCATTTTTACTTTGTGTGTATGTATAATTGCTTTCCGTTTTCCAAAATTTTGACAATGAAAAGGATGTATTATTCTATAAAAAGATTTTAAAAACGTGTTTCATTTGAATATCAACAAATTCTAAAACCAAAGAAATCTAAAACCAAAAGAAGACATAATAAAGATGCAATTAAATAGGGGTTAGCAAAAGGTGTCCTGCTTTTCCTCCGTGGAGCCTCAGTTTTCTCATAAATAGAGATAGTAACCTTACAGGGTAATTGAGAAAATTAAGTAAGTTACTAATCTATACAAAGTGCCTTGTTCCAGATTTTTATCTTACTTAACTGTTCCCTCTACATTGTAGATGGAAATGAATTCTACTCCCTCTCTCTGCCTGTATACACTTTCTCTGAGAGTGTGAATTTAAACATTTTGAGTTAAAAGGAGTACATTTACATATCACCTTCCCTTTCAACTCTTGCCAGGTCATAAAGAGAATGAAGGTCAGGGTGCCAAACAGCAGTTATTCCACGAAAATGAGCAGGGGTTAAAACATCCCCAAGGGACTCTTTACTGAATGGGGCAAGAGTTCAGTCTAGAAGGCCTCACAAACAGAAATGATCTATTTATGACAAAGGTCATTGAATGGACACTAGTTACTGCTCTGTCACAATCACACCAGCAGGCTTAAGGCTTAGGACAGAATAGAAACCAACATTAACTGGGAAATCACTACTTGGAAGTCACTGTGCACAATATTCTACGCACGTGTATTCACCTACTTAAAAGTAACTTGTAAGTAAAATATGCGAAACATAAAAATATAAACATAACTTAAAATTAATGAAGAGTCTTCATGAAGGAAAGAGTCCAGAGACTACAACTGAAAGCACTCAGTAAGATTTCTTGAGTTTACTACAATGGAAACTCCATTGGTGGTTAGCATTATGCATATGTATGCATGAGTGTGCTGTGCTGTATGTAGGTATGTGTATCCCAAAGAACGGGGTAGGTCATGGCAGCCTCTGGTAGTCTGCTACAAGGAAGGAAAGAGAAGCATGTAGAGCCACTTTGGGCAGGAGAAACGGTCCTGGAACTCACTTGGGACTACTTTTCACAACATTCACAATCTCTTGTTCTACCTCTAACTTGTAACCCCACCTCAGCCCCCATTTTCTTCCACAAGATTCAGCTAGACTGCTTGCTGTAATTACTCATTGTGAAGTTTGAAACAACCATTTTGGACAGTTCTAGCATTTGCTATTATATGAACTTTGTTTGCCCCAAATGAGGAACAAGTTAATACTATTTAATACTATAATATTTCCTCAACACCTTCCACAGGAAATGACATTCTCAGACTTACTCGTGGACAGCATACACAAAGAGTGTATCTGTAAAGATGACTGAAAATCTCTGGAAGAGTAAGGTCCTTGAGCTGGAGTAATTCAGATTACGGACATTCAGCATCTCTTGATCAAAATATTTGGCAACATGTGACAGGGCATACTCAAACCATGCAAAAAAGGGGGGGTAATCCAAGGTCCACTCTGAAGTTGCCTGTGGTAAAAATTGAAGATAGAACATATCCTAAGTAACTGAATAAATAAAGAAGGTGCAAAGGCTGGAAATTTTCATTCTCTCATCTTTAAAAAAAACACATGATGAAATTATACTTAAAATATGCCATAAATAGAAAATTTTCTGTTAAGTCTGAGCAGAACACCAAAACGTGTTTCCTAAGTTATTTAATACAGTCTTCAATTTCCTTAGAGTCAACTATACTTCACAAGAAGTTAATTTGAAAACTTTTAATAATAAACTTGGTTATGACATGGTTCTACTCATCTAAATATAAAAAGGGAGCTAAGGCATAACGAATGATTTACTAGCTTGAGTTCAAGTTCTGTCCCAGAGATTCAATTTCCCTATCTATAAAATGACATATTGTGAGGACTAAATAAGTTAATACATATGAAATACGTTTATAAACGAAAAAATGCTATACTGATGCTACTTATCTTTTGTTCCACTAGGTCATGAGATCCTTGAGAGCAGAAACCACTCTGTCATTTCTGTATCCTGAGCATTTAGTAAGTTCCTGATATATTATATAATCATTAGTTAAATGAATGAATAGTCACTAATGATTAAATGAAAATATAGATCATATGAAAAACATATAAACTTTATATAAAAATATAAAGTATAAACTTTGTAATGCTATATTTTGTTGTTTTGTTTCAGTTTCTGCATTCATACAAGGATGACAGTACCTACTTCATGGGTTATTAAATTTTACATACAGGGCTTCCCTGGTGGCGCAGTGGTTGGGAAGCCGCCTGCCAATGCAGGGGACACGGGTTCGGGCCCTGGTCCGGGAGGATCGCACATGCCGCGGAGCAACTAAGCCCGTGCGCCACGGCTGCTGAGCCTGCGCTCTAGAGCCTGTGAGCCACGAATACCGAGTCTGAGTGCCACAACTACTCAAGCCCGCGCGCCTAGAGCCCGTGCTCCGCAGCAGGAGAGGCCACTGCGATGAGAAGCCCGCGCACCACAGTGAAGAGTAGCCCCCTATTCCCACAACTGGAGAAAGCCTGTGCGCAGCAACGAAGACCCAGTGCAGCCAAATATAAATAAATAAATATTTTTTTTTAATTTACATATACACACAGTATTGAACCAGATATAAACTAAGTATCAGTAAAAATTATTGTTATCATTTAAAACATTATTACTATCCTCATAGCATGTCCCTAAAACTAAACCTGACCTTGCACCTAGAAGAGCTGAGACAGTAATAATCTCCCTACTCTGCATTTGTTGCTCTTTTCAATGGAAAACTCCTATCCTTCTGGAAGTGCACTAAGGGTTCACTAGGTACTAACTGAGTGCCCACAGGGACTACTATTTAGGGTCTCTCTATAGTATAAAATGAAGCAAGAGAGACTCAAACTACTTATTAGCTCTTTGTTCATGATAAGGATGAATGAAAACTTTAGGTCTCAATAAGAAGTAGCCTATTTACTCCCCCTGCAGGTATAAAATGCAAAGGCTAACCCAGAGGCTCTCTGTCTAGGGCACTCAGGCTATGAATCCACCCATTAAATTTTCCTTTATGAAAAGTTCCTTCTCTAATCCCAAATCTCCAATGTGGGGTGATGAGCCACTGAACTATGGAAAGAAAAATGAGAAATTCTATTTTTTACTCTTATCCTTCTTAATTTCTATTTTTAAAAGTATATTAATAGGGCTTTGCCTTTATAATTTATAAAGACGTCTTGGGTAGTGAATGCTCAAAAATGATTTCTGGCTAGGGAATATATTTTTTAAAACGTTTAGAAATTACTGGTCCATATAATTTCAAGAAATTCAACATGAATCTAGACTTTATTAACATCTGTGGTTTCCAGCCACAGTTTCTATGTCTGTGCCTCTACCCTTAAAGAGCCATTTATTTTATTGGAAGTCTAAAAGATTTTCCTACTTTATTTTATTGACATATTTATTACTTTAAATAAAATGGGGAACAGAAATCATGAAAAGAGTTGGGAGAAGGAACAGGTGCTGCCTGAGATGGTCATTTATCCAAAACAAAATGTCCCTGTCCTTCCCTTGCCATCCCCAACCCCACACCACTCAGGCACCCTCTGTTATGTTGGTCCTTCTCCCCACAAAGACTTCCCAAACCTAGCCCAGAAGGCCCTCCTGACCTCCGGGATTTCCAGCTGGGGCCATCATCTTACCTAAACAGCTTCTGGGAAGCCAGGAAAGTGATTAGCTAACATTTCCTCCCAAGTGAAGAGTTCTGTCACTTATATGTGGTAGAGCTGGGGCTCAAATCTGGGTCTCTGACTCCAAATCCATTAGCTCAGGAAGCTACCACAACAGAGCTGTTTCTTCAAGTACAAAAACATCCAACCTCATTTTTACATATGAAGATGTAAAAATTAATAAACAGAAACCTCAATTAAGATAGAATCAGAAGGCCAGAAGGGGGAGGTCTCAGGTCCTAGGAGGACAGCAGAGCCCAACAGCAAGAGGAAAGTCTCTTTCCTGCAAAGAGTTCACTGTCACAACTCAGCCAATGAAAAGCCATGGACTCTGTTTACTCTAGCCCTCCCAACTTCCTTTTTCCCTCTTTGAAAGAATTCTCCTTCCCTCGCTATGCACTACGCAGGGACTAGCACATGACTCGCTATGGTTGCAGACCCTGAATTGCTATTTTCTGCTGAACCTGAATAAACCCATTTTTGCTGGAGAAATAACTGGCAGTCTACTTGTTTTAGGTCAACAAAGATTCAAAACAATTGTGTTCATTCCACAAATATTTATTATGGGTCTTTTTAATGTCTTTCCCAACCAATCGACCAATCAATTTAATTTGAGGCCAGAACAGAAAGGTAGGCTAGAAGTCAAAGCTAAGAAGGGCTCTACAAAGCAATCCACTGCTCACATGTCCACTCTCCTTAGTATGGCAGAAAGACCTTCCAGACCTGAGGCATGTGCCTCTCCAGCCTTATATCCTACTGTGAACCTCGCACTTGAGTTTTTGTTGATTTCTTTTGTTGTTATTTCTTTTGTTGTTATTGCTGAGGAGGGCAGGAAGAACAAAGAATTTTACCATTACTAGAATCTCTTTTACATAAACCTCTTCTATCTAAAACAAGCCAATAACAGGAGACAGCTCTGGCCTAAATACAGTTTTAGGAGTACTAAGTAACAGGTAGTAGTGAAAGTTATAGGACTAAATGAGAGAACAGCCAGAAAGAATTATAGAATTAAAAGAAAAAGGGCAGCAACTAACACAACAATGTAAAGCAATTATACTCCAATAAAGATGTTAAAAAGAAAAAAGAAAAAGGGACCACAAAGAAAGGCGGAGGGAACCAGCTTTTGAAAGAGTGTGTAGATGAAGAAGAGTTAGCAAAGGAGACTAAGAAGGGATAGTCAGAGAGCAGGGAGGAAATGGTGAGACAGGAGACTGTCTTTTCATTTACAGGATGAAGGTCATTATATTAATAATGCTAAGTATTAATAACCTTTAATAATATTTAATGAGCACATTTGTTCTAAGTACTATGCTAAGCACACCACATACATGATATTCATTTCATCCTAATAATTATTTATTATCATTTAATAGCTGGGGATACGGAGGCTTTGAGAGGTCAAGTAGTTTGCCCACAGTTGCCCAGCATAGGTATTAAGTGGCAGAGCTGAAAGTCAAACCTAGGCAGTCTGAAATCACAGCCCAACCTCTGGACAACTAGGCCACACAAAAAGTTTCCTCACTGGTATGCATACATACATGCAAATGGAAATACTTCACACTAAAGAAACTACTTAAAGTTCCTTACCATTCTTATGAAATACTTGTAGTGTTGTTATGTGAGAAGGAGCTTGGTCAATTAGGTCAATTGTTCTCAAGCTTTTTCAGTGCAAAGGGCTATTCTGACCTGACCAAAAACCCCCCAAAGCAACAACAATCTCACAGAAAATTTTACAGCTTGTCTTAAAAAAATCTTCCTGACAGCAGAGTGCTGTTTTTGATCAAGTCATTTTTGAGCTGATGTCTGTTTTCCATGAAGTATCACATGCAGGTTAGTACCTCACACCAGAAATAAAAATACAGACATAGCTTTTCTAAGAATAGAATAGAATGGTTTGTATATTACCAGACACCTACACCGTCACACTTGATTATTCCTGTCCTCATAAATCACAAAATGTTAGGGAGAGACAGGACCTTAGAAATAATTCATTCCAAATCCTCATATGCCAGATGAGAAACCAAGGCTCAGAGAGATGAAATGTATTTTCTATGCTGATGCAGAGCCAGGTCTTGAGTCCAATTTTCCCTCTTTCCCGATCCAATGTTCTTTCAAAAAGCATGTGGCAAATATTATCATTTCCCATGTATAATTTGGGAAACTCATTTTGAAGTAAAGGGGTTCCCTAATAGTTCCAGAGGGCAGAACTGAATGAAACTGACTCCTCCTAAAACCAAGTTCCCTTGCAGAGTTTATGATTAACCTCTCCATCCAAAACGTTATTCCCTTTCTTGTCCCACCATGTTCTCCTCAGGAATTGAGGAGTGTCAAAGAAAAGGGAGGACTGAAACCGAGTAAGACCCTGCGGGGCCTAACCAGGTATAAGACCCTTCCTGTCCCCCACTTCTTGTTTGGCTTTCCAAAGAGCAAACTCAAGTAGTTAATGATTAGAACAATAGAGTCACAGGACTCCTAGTTCCTCCTGAATGAATATAGACAACAACTGGACTCATATCTTTGAGTTGTTCTGAAGAAACTAAGACCCCTGCACTCAGTGGAGGATGGTTACTATATGCTGACCACAAGCACATAGACCCCAGACTGGAACCAGAAGGTTGATGATTAAGATTCCCAAAACAAGGACTTCCCTGGTGGCGCAGTGGTTAAGAATCCGACTGCCAATGCAGGGGACACAGGTTTGATCCCTGGTCCGGGAACATCTCTGTGCGCCTGTGCGCCACACTACTGAGCCTGTGCTCTAGAGCCCGCGAGTCACAACTACTGAGCCAGCATGCCACAACTACTGAAGCCCACGCGCCTACAGCCCGTGCTCCGTGACAAGAGAAACCACCGCAACGAGAAAGCCTGCGCACAGCAAAGAAGACCCAAAGCAGCCAAAAAAAAAAAGATTCCCAAAACATCACCCTGTGACCATACCACCAACCAATTAGAAAAATGTCCATGAGCTGATCATGCACCCTGAGACCCTCACCCCTACTGTGGTCTTTAAAAACCCTTGCCTGAAAGCCATTGGCAAGTTCACAGTCATCAGCGAGGGCAGCTACCACCTGATGGTGAGCTGGTGAGCCCTGAGGGAACTCAGAAGGGAAAGAATACCTGCCACCTAGCAGTCATCAGACTGCAGCCACTCCCTACCGTGAGCCCTGAGGAAACTCAGGATGTGAACATACAGGATACTGGCCCCAGATAGCTGAGGTGCATATCAAAGGAATGATTTCAGTGAGCCCAGACTCTTGCATCTTCCCATATACAGAAAAGCGCTAAATTCCTTAACTTGACATATCTGGTTTCTTTAATTAACAGTAATCTTTTGATGTTCCCGACTACCTGCCCTTTGTTGCAAAACTCCTATATATTCTGGCTCCTCCCTTGCCCCCTCGGAGCAGTTTCTCAGAGCTATCTGAAATGCTGTCTCCCAGGCTGCAGTCTTCATTTTGCCCCAAATAAAACTTAACTCACAACTCTGACGTTGTGCATTTTTTTAAGCCAACAAGGTCTTTTGAGAACTAGCTGCCTGTTCTCTTTGCTTGGCGCCCTGCAATAAACGCTGTATTTTCCTTTACAATAACCCAGGATCAGTAGATCTGCTTTGTGCGTGCCAGGCAAGGGGACCAAAGTTCGGTTCGGTAACATGAGTAAAGACTATAATTTTTTTTTTTTGCAGTACGTGGGCCTCTCACTGTCGTGGCCTCTCCCGTTGCAGAACACAGGCTCCGGACGCGCAGGCTCAGTGGCCATGGCTCACGGGCCCAGCCACTCCGTTGGCATGTGGGATCTTCCCGGACCGGGGCATGAACCCGCGTCCCCTGCATCGGCAGGCAGACTCTCAACCACTGCGCCACCAGGGAAGCCCAAGACTATAATTTTAATAAAGATTTATTCAACCTATGATCACAGGGAAAACTGTTTGAATATCAATAATACTTACATGATTTCACACATCATCTTAAAAAAAAAACCCAAAAAGGTGAAAATTAAAACTTACCTCATAATACCACTGTGATATTGGCAAACTGTGGGTGATAGCAAGCCAGTTTCGGTGTACTTCAAAATCTGTGGAATGGCTACTCAAAACAATCAGATGAAGAAAATGAGATTTCATAACATTTATCAATCTCACATTTCTAAAATTAGGCTTTTAAATGGACCAACACCCCCTACATAGTCACAGCTCACTATCCTATAGACACAAATAGGTATTTTACATATTCCTGAAACACCTCACTTACCTGGAGGCCAGACCTCCTTCTGGAAAAGGTGGGGAACCTATTCAGTAAGATGTTGTGGAAAAACCCAAACTAACTTTTTGGCCAACCCAACACTAAGTGAAAAGAGTCTCTGAGTCATCTAAAGCAGTGGTCCCCAACCTTTTTGGCACCAGGGACCGGTTTGGTGGAAAACAATTTTTCCACAGAGTGGGCAGGGTGGGCGGATGGTGTTGGGATGATTCAAGCACATTACGTTTATAGTGCACTTTCCTTCTATTATTATTACATTGTAATATATAATGAAATAATTATTCAAATCACCATAATGCAGAATCAGTGGGAGTCCTGAGCTTGTTTTCCTGCAACTAGATGGTCCCATCTGGGGGTGATGGGAGACAGTGACAGCCAAAGTGTGTTGCTTATGTCTGGTCTACTCCATAAGATGCAGCTTAATTGTCACTTGCCACTCACTGACAGGGTTTTTGTTTTTTGTTTTTTTTTTAAATAAATTTATTTTTATTTATTTATTTTTGGATGCACTGGGTCTTCGTTGCTGTGTGCGGGCTTTCTCTAGTTATGGCGAGCGGGGATTGCTCAGCAGTTGTGGCGCAGGGGCTTAGCTGCTCTGCAGCATATGGGATCTTCCCGGGCCAGGGCTCGAACCCGTGTCCCCTGCATTGACAGGCAAATTCGTAACCACTGCGCCACCAGGGAAGCCCCCACTGACAGGGTTTTGATATGACTCTGCAAGCAATTGATTTATTATGGTCTCTGTGCAGTCAAATCTCTCTGCTAATGATAATCTGTACTTGCAGACACTCCCCAGCGCTAGCATCACCGCCTCAGCTCCACGGCACATTATCAGGCATTTGATTCTCATAAGGAGCGCACAACTTGGATCCCTCGCATGCGCAGTTCACAGTAGGGTTTGCGTTCCTCTGAGTATAATGCTGCCGCTGATCTGACAGGAGGCGGGGCTCAGGCAGTAAGGCCAGCGATGGGGAGCGTCTGGTAATTGTCCATGGCCTGGGGGTTCGGGACCCCTGATCTAAAGGGCTGACCAAAAGCCCATACATTTTCTTAAGGGAGGCCCTCAGGCTACTGCTCAGAGGTGACTTATTCTTGTTCACAAACAATTCTAATAAGATTCATTATCTGGCAAAGGCCTCACACAGAAGCTGGATCTTCAAGGATGAGCAGGAGTTCATCAGACAGAAAAGGTGGGAAAAGGCCCCTGCCCTGCCTTTCTCATGTCTCCAAATTCTGTTTACTGGTCCCCCTCTCATTATATATAAATATATCCAAGTATGTCCCCTATATATAGGGGAGGAAAATTATTTTCCCTTCAACCCTTCCAGGTTCTGTGGCTGGTCTAAGAATTAAATTGACCTAAGACAGAATAACAGGAGGAAAAAAAAGACAATTTAAATTACATACATATGTACAGGAGCCCCAAAAGATATAAGATGAGACTCAAAAGGTGGCCAGGTGATTGAGGCTTATCTGCCATCATGAGAGCTAAGGAGAGGGGTAGGGGTCTGGGGCTTCAAAGAGGGGGGAAGGCAACTCTTGGGAAGGTGAGAAGAGAATGTTTGGCAAGCAAAGGTTGCTCTGCCTTGAAGCTAAGTCTCTCAGATGAAAAAGTGATCTCTGGTAATAGTTACTTTCCAGGTACAGGCCTCCTTTCTAATGTAAATTTCCCTCGAAAGTAACTTTTACTGTTTTCAGAGCTTCTCCTATGTCTGCAGTTCCTCAAGATAAGAAGTCCCGAAAAATCCTTACACCAAAGAGGCGTATTTTGGGGTGGCATATTCTGGTGCCCTTCACTCCTCTTCAGCAGGACTTTATTTTTCTGTTTATTACTCTGCTTTACTTCCCCTCCACATCTTACACAGCACCTGATATGTGGATGGGCTCAATACATTCTTGTTGAATTAACCACTCACCAAAGTCAACAATGAGTTCCATAGCAAAATCTGATTTACCTTTTCTAGTGTTTTACACAACATTTCCACTGTGACAACTCTCTCGTGAGTTTCTTAGCCAACCCCTTCCATGTCTCTTTCATGGCTTCCCATTCCAGTACTCATCAAGCAAATGCTGATGTTCTTTCAGGTTCGGTTCTTGGTCTTCTTCTTATGCAGTTTACTCTGCTCTGCACAATCTCATTCACATTTATTGCTTCCACTAAGAACTGTGTGATGATGACTCCCAAATCACAGTATACAACCTTGGTCTCTTTCCTGAGTTCTAGAAGAGAGACATCTCCAACTTCCTGCTGACAACGTCACCTGAATTTCCTACAGATTTCTCAAAATCACAATTCACAGCTGATCTGATGACCTAGCAATTACATTTCTAGGTATACACTTGTAGGGGAGCAAAATATGGCAACGCAAAATGTGTCTTTTTGGTGTGAGGATTGATTTAAGCTGATTATTTTTAAGAAACAGAAGACTCAGGAAGTCTTTCTTTTTACCTCCCTCTTAGCTGCCTAAAGAATTTATATAAAGGGCTTGTTCCAGAAAAGAGCTATCACCCCGATATATGCAAAGAATATGGGCTACGTGTGGTGAGGGAAACTCACCAGAACCTAGAGATCACAGTCCACTCTTATCTCTTCATGGCCCAGCAAACATATATGTGAATTGCCTTTCTCCCTTTGAAGTCCCAAACTACTACCTCCAACATCCTCTTTTGTCTTTAGCTGAAGATGGTATTTAAGGTGAGGGGCTTCAGCCATTTTGGTGAGTTACTCCATTTTCCCGAGTACATGTTTCCCATGTACATGTTATTAAACTTTTGTTTGATGATTTTCTCCTGTCCATCTGTCTCATGTCAATTGAATTCTTAGACCAGCCAGAACCTGGCTAGAAAGGTAGAGAAAAATGTCTTCCTCCCCAATAGAGGGAAGAAGTTTCTTCCTCAACAGAAACACATACATATGTTCAAGAAAAGACATGTACTGGGTCTATCTTCAGGCCTACAATTATATGTCAGAGACCTTTCCCGACACTCAATCTAAAGTAAGTCCCCCTTGTTAGTTGCCTTATAGGATCCCATTCTTTCCTTTCAGAACACTTAAGACAGCATTGTTATGTAATTACATATTTGTGTTGACTTATTTCTGGGACTGTTATCTTCACTAAACTACACCCTTTATAGGGTTAGGGATCATATCCATTTTGTCTTCCCCTCTAGTAGCTTGCCACAGTAGCTGGTTCATAATAAAGCAGTTAGTAAACATTTTGGTGAATACTTTTGCATTTATCCTGTAGCTTCCCTCTCACATCCCAGGGGTTTCCTGTTTGAGAAGCAGAGCATTAACTACAACTACATACATTCTTAATCCTGGATCAACAGCAGTATTCAAAGTAACAACCCTGAAGACACATTTCTAGGCTGAAGTAACTAAAGCAAGGAACATCACCTTATATCCACGGATTAAAAAAAAAATCCCTTTCATTCTGATTTGAAAGGAATTTCCTACATTTTAGAAGGATTTTTCCAATTTGCTTTTAAAAGAGAAAGATGTTACTTATTTGTTTTCAGTTCTGCAGAAAGTTCAACTGACCAACGCCTTCTTTTCCCAAGTCCCTGTAAGTCATTTTGCTGAACTACATATACACTTCATTGCTTATATACACATCAGTATGGATTTACCTATACATACAGCTCTTCCATACCCAACGAGAGGTCACCAAGAACTTGAACCAAAGGATACCAATAAACCAAACACTAAACTGGGAAGGGAGCAAAGGAATGAGGGGAAAAGTCAAGGGAGAGGAAATAGGAAGGATGAACAGATGTGGAAGCCAATATTAATAATATTAATAAATACAGAGTACCCATTGTATACACATTACCACTGAGTGGTAGTTTCCTAATGGGATCCCATGCTTTCAGTCTTGGGTCTGCATCCATTTGTCGCACAGTCTAACCCTGTGTGACCTGACTACTGCCTACCTCATCCTGTGTCACTCTCCTCCTCCCTTACTGCTCTTCAGCCACAATGCTCACTTTCTGTTCCTGGAATGCTCTGAGTTCTTTGCTACCACAGGGCCTTTACACTTACTCTTTCCTATGCCTGAACTATTTTTCACATTGCTTATTCTTTTTCATCCTTCAGCTTTCAACTCAAACATCACCTCCTAAAAGAGGACAGTAAAGCCTTGCCCGGTAGCCACTCTCTACCTCTTTTACAGACCTCATCGCAATCTGAAACTTTACTGTTTGTCTAACTGGCCCCACCAACTTCCCCAGAAATGTCTTTCTCAAATGCCTCTCCAGGACTTAGAACAGTGCCCAGCACAGGAGGCAGCTGATAAATACTGTACTGGCTGAATGAATGTTGGAGGTGGGTGTTGTTTATCTGCATGTTAAGGAAGAGGACCGTAAGGTCAGAAACATTAAAGTCAGACAGTGCCAGCCCTGACCCCAGCCATCAGGGCTATGATCTAGTGAACAGATGAAATAACACTCAAAAGGCGGAGTGGGAAGCATAGCAAAGGGGTAGCAGCGACCACATGACTTCAAGTTCCCTTTCCTCCTCTCACCCAGGAGCATCCACGCTTCTCTCTCCCGCCCTGACCGACCGCGGGGTCTCCCCGCCCAGCCCCGGGCAGTGCGGGTCCCTTACTAGGTGGGGATGAGAAGGCATTTGAGAAGAGTCACCCCGAGCGCCAAAGCCGAAAACCAATCGCCACCACCTGTCGCAACTCCGAGCGCCGCCATTGCTACGGCGCCACCCGCTGTCAATCAACTGGACCCGCCTCCGCGCTCCCGCGCATGCGGAGAAGACCCTCTGAGGCGGCACCCGTGAGCTGCGCGCATGCGCCCAGCCGCTCAGCTGCTCAACCAGCGGAAAGCCAGGGATGGACTGTTTAAACTTCCCGCTCCGGGTTCTTTCTCCGCTCCGCCTCAGTCTCCGCCAGGGAGGGCTACCCCGAGTCTAGGCGGTTTGTACGGCGACAATTTTCACGTGCTACTTTATGCTTTGGTTCAAATAGTTGCTGGGCGTCTGCTCTGGGTGTTGATTTTGCCTATTGTTGGGGTACCTGGTGAGAGAAAACGTTTTTTCCTGGAGACGTTCACATATTAATGGAGGAGACAGAATTATAATCCCAGAATAACAGTAGATAAAGGTACCTGAGGATACTGGAGGCGCCTAATCCAGACACCTGGAGTATTAGCTCCAGGCAGAGAATGGGCTGGGCAAAGGTACAGATGGGAAAACATTCTGCGCTTCTAGAACTCTGAGCTGGGCTCTGGGAAAGTACCTGCCTGAGGGGAGCCCACTGTGGAGGCAGGCTAGAGCCTAGTGCTTCTTCTGTCTGTACACTTGGGGGATCTTGTTAAAGTTCAGATTCTCATGCAGTAGGTCTAACAAAGTCCTACATGGTGTGGATACTGCTGATACCTGGGCCGTAAGAGCCGAGGCACAAGGAATGGAGCTAGTCTTGTCACCCTCTTGTACTGTCTGATTTTGCACAAATGAGTAATCTTTCTCTTCTTTTTAAAAAAAATATTCATCGGGGTACTGTTTATTTACAATGTTGTGTTAGTTTCTGCTGTACAGCAGAGTGAATCAGTTATACATATATCCACTCTTTTTTAGATTCTTTTCCCACATAGATCATTACAGAGTATTGAGTAAGAGTTCCCTGTGCTATACAGTAGATCCTTATTAGTTATCTATTTTATACATAGTAGTGTGTATATATCAGTCCCAACCTCCCAATATATCCCTCCCCCCAATGACTAATCTTTCTAACCCTATTTTCCTTTAATGTAAATAGGAGGTTAAAAACAGTGTCTGCCTCATAAAGTGGTTGTGAGGATTAAATGAGGACACTTGTAAATTGCTTGATATGATGCCAGGACAGAATAAATATTCAATAAAAAATGTTTCAGAGAAGTTAAGTACCTTGCTGAAAGATAAACAGCAGGTAGGTGACAGTGTCACTCTCCTCAGATGAGTTTATGCCCTCCTGCAATTTCAAATGCCATCCACATGAATATAACATTCAAATTTATATCTCAGGGGCTTCCCTTCTGGTGCAGTGGTTGAAAATCCACCTGCCAATGCAGGGGACACAGGTTCGAGCCCTGGTCCAGGAAGATCCCACATGCCGCAGAGCAACTAAGCCCGTGCGCCACAACTACTGAGTCTATGCTCTAGAGCCCATGAGCCACAACTACTGAAGCCCGTGCATCTAGAGCCCGTGCTCCGTAACAAGAGAAGCCACCGTAATGAGAAGCCCACACACCACAACCAGAGTAGCCCCTGCTCGCCGCAACTAGAGAAAGCCCGCGCGCAGCAACGAAGACCCAATGCAGCCAAAAATAAATTAATCAATTAAAAAAAATTTTATATCTCAAGCCCAGCCCTTTTATTTCACCTCCAGACCATTATATCTAACTACCTACCTGCCATCTCTTAGATGTTTGTTATTATGCGGTACTCGGGCCTCTCACTGTTGTGGCCTCTCCTGTTGCGGAGCACAGGCTCCGGACGCGCAGGTTCAGCGGCCATGGCTCACAGGCCCAGCCGCTCCGCGGCATGTGGGATCCTCCCGGACCGGGGCACGAACCCATGTCCCCTGCACCGGCAGGCGGACTGTCAACCACTGTGCCACCAGGGAAGCCCTCTTAGATGTTTTAAAGGCACCTTGCATTAGTTTCCTAGGCTGCTGTAACAAATTATCCCAAACTTAAAACAACACAAACTTATTCTCTTACAGTTCTGGGTATCAGAAGTCTAAAATCAGTCTCACTAGGCTAAAGTCAAGATGTCATAAGGGTTGGTGCCTTCTGGAGGTTCTGAGGGGAGAATCTATTTTCTTTTTCAGCCTTTAGAAGTTGCCTGCATTCCTTGGCCCCTTCCTTGCATCACTCTAACCTCTTGCTGCTACTGCCACATCTATTTTCTAGAATCAAATCTCCCTTGCTTCCCTCATATAAGGACACCTGTGAATGCATCTAGGACCCTCCCATCTCAAAGTACTTAACTTAATCACATCTGCAATGTCCCTTTTGCCATATAAGGTAATATTCACAGGTTCCAGTGTTTAGGACACAAATATCTTTGGAGGCCATTATTCAGTTTACCACACACCTCAAACTCAATATATCTAAAACTGAACTCGTGATCTTTCAGTATTATCCACTCAGAGAATGACACCAACCAACCATTCACTTGTTCACCTCCCCTGCCCCGCACCTGCAAACTCACTGTGAACTTACTAACTCAATACCTATTCCCAATCCCCTTTTTCACTTCTTCTAAAGAGTCTAGAAAAGTTAAAACAGTTGATCTTCCAGCTTCCCTGGCAGCTGGGTGTGGCCTGATGACAGCTCTGTCTAGTAGGACTTAGAAGTCTGCTGGGGGGTTTCCGGAAAAGGGTTTCCTTTCCTGGTAAAAGAGGCAGTTGTTATGGATTTTGCCCCTTTTTTCATTCTTCCTGCCTTGGACTTGGTCACGAGGCGTGGAAGGCACATCATACTGGCCCTGACATCACTGCGCTGCTAAACAAATCCCTCCTACCTCCAGAATTCTTATCTTCTTATTATCTGAGGAAGCACATACACACATCATCATCATCCTTATGTATTTGAGCCACTGTTGGTCATTGTCTGCTCCTTGCAGCTAAAGTATTTCTAACTGCTTTTGCCAGGTCCTGTCTGTCTGACTTCCTTAATCCTCTCACATTCATCCACTCTTCTCCACCCCCCCATTCTCTTCTCTAGCCTAACTGATTTGTTTTCAGCTTCTGGTACATGCCACGTTCCCTCCTGTCACTGCACCTTTATACATTCTTTCCCTCTATTTGGAATGTTCTTCCTTCTCCTTGTTAAAAAACAAAATTCAACTGAATAAGTCTTAAAGATCTTCTTGGTTTTATTCAATGATTTATGAATCAAGCAGCATCCAATCTAGCAGACAGAGAGGAACTCTGAAGAGCTGTATGGAAAAGATGACTTTTATAGGCAGAGGGGAGCAAGAACAAAGAAGTTATGCTAGGCAAAAAGCAGACTGGTTATTGCAAGTTTACTTTCCCTATAGGGGATGCCAGGGGTTTATCGGGCACATTACTCAGCTAATGCTGATAAGGTGATTCCTGATTTTCTGGTTTAAGATTCCATTTCTGGGAGGACAAAACTGTAATTGAGTCAAGTCTCGGTTTGGTGGTGTGGAGCTTAGCATAAGTGATTCTATTTTGGACCTGTTGTCTTGTTTTTAACATCTCCCTAGGCTAGTTACCTCTCCATTCTTTAGCTCTCAGATCAAGCACCACTTTCCCAGGAAACCTTCCCTGACCTCCCTTTGTGCACCTGTCAGCTGAATGCAATCACACATTTATTTGTGTGATTATCTAATTCTCCATTAGGGATTCATACCATGAGTGCAGGGACCTTGTCTGTTTTTACTCACTATTGTAGCAGCAGAACTGGCACAGCAGCTGGTGCAACATATGCACTCAATATTTGTTGAATGGCGTGAATGTCTGGAACATGATTCCAACCCATGTCTTTCCTACCCCTGAGTCCCTGCTTTTTTCCCTCACAGTACACCACCCAGAATGAGTAGATTTCAACCCTGGGGAGATATTGTGCCATTTTTCCAACTGCATTTGCTCACTTTGTGTCTCTGTGTTGCATTTTGGTATTCTTGCAATATCTCAGACTTTTTCATTATGTTTGTTATGGTGATCTGTGATCAATGGTTTTCTTTTTGTTTGTTTGTTTGTTTGTTTTCCTAACCCTCAAGCCACTCTAATGGACACTTTGTGGAGCAAAGATAAGCTGTTCCTGCCACATCTGTCCAAATTGCAGATTTGGAAGCAAAATTAATGACTGGTGTTTTAAGCCTCCCCTTCCCCCCACCCCAAAAAAATCACATTATCTCAGTAAAACATAGAGCTATGCTCAGGTTCTACTTAATCAACATTCCTGAACTCAGAAATATATAAATTTTAAGAGATGGGTGCATATTTTAAAACAAGCAACCAAAAAATCACCAGGCATGACTATTTCTCCTTTTCTTGAAACCTTAAGGTCAGTTGTCCCCTGAGAAATTTCCTTAGTTCATATCTAATACTTTTCCAGTTAACAACCAGCCCAAATACCCGCAAACCAATATATGCCCCAATTCCTCATTCTATACGATCATTTAAACAAAGCAGTATGAACTAGGATATGAAAACAAACTTTTTGTCGATTTTTTTTTTAAACAAGGTCCTGTTCCTTGCACACCTTGTAAGAATCCTCTAAACTATTTGAGAAATTTGTTCATGTTTATAACACCTAGCAAACAATCCTAAAGGTCATAGGGCAAGTAATCAGCCTTCGATCAATGGTTTTTGATGTTACTGTTGGGGAGAGGGAAATTTCCCCCTCTACCCTTCTTGAGTTTTTGCAGCTGGACCAATAATAAAATTGACACAAGACAGAATAACAGAAGAAAAATAAATTTTGACTCATGCACATGGAAGTCCCATAGAAATGGGACCTAAGAAGTGGCCATACAGGAAGCTTTCATGTTTTTTAGACAAAGAATAAATTTGTGAGGAATTGACAGGACTAGGGAACTTAGGTTTTGGGTGCCCAATTAATGAAGAATCTAAACAGAGCTTGGGCTTGGGTTAGTAAATTAAAGAAGTAACAAGGTTTATTTATATAGGCTTCTGGGTCCCAAATTTCCTATCTTTGGCAGTAAGGGTGTCCTTCTACCTCCAGATGCCGGGCTGCACCTTTCACATGAGAGATTTCTTTCCTGCTTTCAGGGAGACAGCAGGGAGAATCAGTGTCCCTCTTGCGTTGGCTATTTCTTAAGTAACTTTAATTCAAAATAATCAATATGCCATCGAGGCACATTTTGGGGTGGCCTACCTTGGGCTTCAACATTACTATTGTAATTGTTTTGGGGTGACACGAGCCACGCCCATAGAAGATGGCGAACTTAATGGATAAATGTTTTGTGTGTTCTGACTGCATCACCAACTGGTCGTTGCCCTGTCTCTCTCCTATTCCCTGAGACACAACAGTATTGAAATTAGGCCAATTAATTACACTACAATGGTCTCTGAGTGTGCAAGTGAAAGGACGAGTCACACAACTCTTGCTTGAAATCAGAAGTTAAAAATGATGAAACTTAGTGAGGTGGGCATGTCGAGGTAGGCTTCTTGCACCAAACAGTTAGCCACATTGTGAATGCAAAGGAAAAGTTCTTGAAGGAAATTAAAAGTGCTACTCCAGTGAACACACAAATGATAAGAAAGCAAAACAGCCTTATTGCTGATATGGAGAAAGTTTTAGTGGTCTGGATAGAAAATTAAACCAGCCACAACATTCCCTTAAGCCAAAGCATAATCCAGAGCAAGGTCCTAACTCTCTTCAATTCCATGAAGACTGAGAGAGGCAAGGAAGCTGCAGAAGAAGCATGTGAAGTTAGCAGAGGTTGGTCCATGGGATTTAAGGAAAGAAGCCATCCCTATAACATAAAAGAGCAAGGTGAAACAGCATGTGCTGATGTAGGAGCTGCAGCAAGTTATCCAGAAGATCTAGCTGAGATAATTAATAAAGGTGGCTATACTAAACAACAGATTTTCAAAGTAGACAAAACAGCCTTATATTGGAAGAAGGTGCCATATAGGAGTTCCATAGCTAGAGAGGAGAAGTCAATGCCTGGCTTCAAAACTTCAAAGGACAAGCTGACTCTCTTGCTAAGGGTTAATGCAGCTGGTTACTTTAAGTTGAAGTCAATGCTCATTTACCATTCCAAAAATCCTAGGGCCCTTAAGAATTATGCTAAATCTACTCTGCCCATGCTCTATAAATGGAAAAATAAAGCCTGGATGACAGCACATCTGTTTACAACATGGTTTACTGACTATTTTAAGCACACTGTGGAGTCATACTGCTCAGAAAAAAAGATTCCTTTCAAAATATGACTGCTTATTGACAACACACCTGGTCACCTGTGAGGTCTGATGGAGATCTACAATGAGATTAATATTTTTCATGCCTGCTAACACAACATCCATTCTGTAGCCCATGGATCAGGGAGTAACTTTGACTTTCAAATCTTTTTATTTAAGAAATACATTTTGTAAGGCTATAACTGCCACAGACAGTGATTCCTCTGATGGATCTGGGCCAATTCAATTGAAAACCTGAAAACTATTCACCATTGTAGATGCCATTAATAACATTCTTTTTTAAAGATTATTTTATTATTTATTTATTTATTTGGCTACACTGGGTCTTGGTTGCGGCACGCAAGATCTTCATTGTGGCATGTGGGATCTTTTTTTTTTAGTTATGGCATGCGAGATCTTTAATTGTGGCATGCAGGATCTTTTAGTTGTGGCTTGTGGGATCCAGTTCCCTGACCAGTGATGGAACCGGGCCCCCCACATTGGGAGTATGGAGTCTTAGCCACTGGACCACGAAGGAAGTCTCAAGAACATTCTTAATTCATGGGAAGAAGTCAAAATATCAACATTAACAGGAGTTTGGAAGAAGTTGATTCCAACCCTTATGGATGACTTTGAGGGGTTCAAGACTTCAGGGGGGAAAGTAACTGCAGATGTGGTGGAAATAGCAAGAGAACTAGAATTAAAAGTGGAGCCTGAAGATGTGACCGAATTGCTGCAATCTCATCATGAGACTTTATTGGATGAGGAGTTGCTTCTTATGGATGAGCAAAGAAAGTGGTTTCTTGAGCTGGAGTCTACTGGTGATGATGCTGTGAAGATTGTTGAAGTGACAACAAAGGATTTAGAATACAGTAGTACATAAACTTAGTTGATAAAGCAGCAGCAGGGTTTCAGAGGATTAACTTCCATTTTGAAAGAAGTTCTACTGTGGGTCAAATGCTATCAAACAGCATTGCACACCTCAGAGAAATTGTTTGTGAAAGGAAGAGTCAATCGATGCAACAAATTTTATTGTTATATTTTTAAAAATTGCCACGGCTACCCCAACCTTCAGCAACTACCACCCTGACCAGTCAGCAGCCATCAACATCAAGGTAAAACCCTCCATCAGCAAGAAGATTATGACCTGCTAAAGGCTCAGGTGATGGTTAGCATTTTTTAGCAATAAGGTATTTTAAAATTAAGGCATGTACATCATGTATTTAGACATATTACTGTTGCACAATTAATAGACTACAGTGTAGGGTAAAGATGACTTTTTTTTTTTTGGCTGCATCAGGTCTTAGTTGGGGCACGCAGGCTCTTCAGTGTGGCACACAGGCTTCTCTCTACTTGTGGTGTGGGCTTCTCTCTAGTTGTGGCGTGCAGGTTTTTTTTTCTCTCTCTAGTTGTGGTGCACGGGTTCCAGAGTGCATGGGCTCTGTAGTTTGTGGCACGTGGGCTTTCTCGTTGAGGCACATGAGCTCAGTAGTTGTGGCACACGGGCTTAGTTGCCCCGCGGCATGTGGGATCTTAGTTCCCCAAATCAGGGATCGAACCCAACGTCCCCTGCATTGGAATGAGGATTCTTTACTATTGGACAACCAGGGAGGTCCCAAGATAACTTTTATATGCACTGGAAAACCAATACTTCATGGGATTGCTTTATTCCAATATTCATTTTATTGTGGTGGTCTGGAACTGAACCTGAATATTTTTGAAGTATGCCTATACTTCCTCAGTTGTGACTTATATTCTTACCTTGTAATCCAGATGGGAAATGCTGCTTATTCCCTGGTTTCCAGGCAAATCTGCTCAGACACAGTATTTATGAATACAGAAGACTTTCTTGAAAAGCTGCAGGTCACACAGGAAATCCTTTAAAGTCCTTAGGAATCAGTCTGGCCCTCTGCAGTCCTCTTTGGCTCCTTGGCCACATGGTGTCCCTCCTTTGTTCTTTCCTTGTGTAGTACCAGTCTTCCCATTTCTCTGGTCTTCCCTTACTCTCTGAAGCAAGAAACCTCTTCCACATGCAGAGCAATCTCAGGGCACTTTCTGCTCTTGGCCTCTACTTCTACCTAAGAGCTTATCAAGGTTTTTTCCCAAACGAAGTCAACTCCTTTTCAAAGAGGGATTCTGGGGCCAGCATTTGAGATAATCATTTCCCATTCCTGTGCCTAATTATATGTTTATGAGTGTTTCACCCATGGGTCTGAATCAGGTCTTACATGGTTTGTTTTGTTTACCCCAGCTTCCTGCACTGAGCCCTCAATAACATTTGTAGAATCAGTGAATTGATGATTGAGAGAATGATTGATTGAAAAAACTGAATCAAAGAATGAATAGGTTGATGTTAATTTGATCTGATGGTTCCCAGGGATCTTTGCTATGCAAAAGAAAGGGGCTGACTAAGGGTCTAGACCTAATTCTAGTCCCAGTTCTGCCTCTAACTTGCTGTGTATCCACAGGCTCTCACATTTCCTTCCTGTACTTTGGCTGTAAAATGAGAGGTGGCTCCTAGTTATTCCTTTCTGTTCTGTCAACCACACCTCATTCTTATCCCCACGTGATAACCTGAAGCTTCACCGTGGGGACCTAGTTGGCCTGCTGTGTAGCTTATTATTAAAACCCACCTGCCTGGCTAAGAAGTGCTTTCAAAGCAGAGGGCCCACCTGGAATTGTTTTAGCCCATGCTTCTTATTCAACAATACCTGATTTTACCACCTACACTTTCGTCACCCTCCTCTAATGCCTTAGTTAAGCTGGATGTTGAATGAACTCCCTTTCATCCCTCCCCAACTTTATGTATTAAATCCCATCAGCCTTTTCCTAAGCCCAGCCCTCAAGCACAAGGGCTATGTGTATGCCCTTCCTTAACCAGCTTTATTGTCTCTGGAATTTCCTGAAACTTTCTATAGGATTTATGAAGGAAGTAGAGACCCCATATGGTATTTTTGTCAAGGTTGTGGTTTTAGCTCCTTTTTCACTGGGGCCTTATAACTTGAGCAACTCAAGATGAGTCCTCAGAGGCAAGTGTCTGTGGGAACTGACCAGTTTTCATTCATTCCTAGCTCATTTATATCACTAAGCCACTGTGCCAGCAACTAATATTTTAATTTTAGTGTCAAAGAATATCAAATATTACCTTTCATATGGTCTATTTTGTTAGTGGTGCTGTAACAGGGAAGAACAAAATCTGACTCCATGTTGGATCTGTTTCTTTTACTTTAACCTTTGCTTTCTGTTGTTGTTTTTTTTAAACTATAATCACTAAAAGGATGTTGTCTATAGCTATTAGACAACATACATAATGGTCTCCCTTGGGGAACCCTGCCCCTCTGCCTGAATGTTAAACTAAAGTGCTTTTGTTCAGCTCACAGGGAAACTTTCTGACCCTGCCCACCTGTGAACAGCTGCAAGAAAGAAGAAATTAATACATCCCCTCCCTGAGGCTGGCCAAACCAGGAGATATTTTGCAAGACTTATGGCCTTTTTATTTTACTTCCTCACCTCCTCCCCCTCTCTGTTCTATGAAAGAAACTAGCATCCAGACCCTGATAAATGGTACTCTAGGACATTAGTCCGCCATCTTCTCAGATGCTTGGCTTTCTGAATAAAGTCCCTATTCCTTGCCTCGACACCTCATCTCCCCATTTATTAGCCTGTCATGTGGCGAGCAGAGAGAGCTTGGACTCAGTAACAAATTTGGCTTAGCCAGCCAGGAGTCTTGCTGTTCATGGCTAGCCGGCCCCGATCAGGCAATTTTGGGGCAAGGCCCTAGCAGCTGCTGGGACCATTTGTTTTAAGGATCTTCCCTTCAAAAAATTCCTTGAAGTGGCACTGGCTACCCCAGAGCTCGGCATTTGGAGCAAGGAATCGACAAACTTCTGCAAGTCGACAGACTCCATCTTTGTAGGGTAAGTTGCTCCTGTGTGCACAACCGGGAACAAATTCCCCCTTCAATTTGTTTTGCGTTCGGTTGGGGTACCCTGTTGGAGAGGGGAATTGTTGGACTCTGCCTGATTTGGAAACCAGTTCGTTGGCTTCTGTTTTGTGTGCATCGATGTTGGAATTTGTTTGCGCTTTTTGTGTTGGAATTTGTTTGCGTCTATTGTGTTTTGGTGTTATCAAACTTATAAAAATGCGAAATACTTCATCTATCTCGAAGGAAAGCCCTTTGGGGTGTATATTAGATAAATGGGCAAAACATAGCCGTGAGCCTATGACTAAGAAAGAGGTGAGATTCCATACGTAGAAGCATTTATGCTATTGCATCAGAAGGAAAAGAAGTCAGAGGGCTGCCATCTTATGGTGCAGCAGTCTGAAAGAAAACCCAAGGGGGAACCTGCTCTACAAGGGGAAGAGGGAGAAAATGAGAGTGTGGACATGTTACTTCAAAACTTAAAACCCCCTCCGGCCTATCCAGCTCCCCAACTGGCCGAACACGCTGCACCAACAGTTGTTCCAACTATCCCCCCATGTCGCCAACATATTCATTCCTTTTACCGCCTCCTGTTTCCCCTACCCGTGGAGTCGAATAGAAGTTTCTATGTTAACCCCCAGGGCACAGGGACCTGGTTTAGTATCACCATCTAAGACCTGACAGGGCATCCCATTTGGACTGGGAGCCACTTCCACAGCAGGGCAATTTCCCTTGTGCCAATATCCTGTAGGAGGCCTTAATGCAGATGGCCAACCAGCTGGGTTTCTATGGATACACAATTCATTCTTGACTTCGGATTTGCTTAACTGGAAAAACCATAACCCTGCTTACTGAGAGGACCCATTCCGTTTGACTGAACTTTTCACCTCTATATTTGCCACTCACCATCCCACTTGGGCAAACATTCACACTCTTATGAATATAATGCTTACTGGGGTTGAAAGGAGGAAGGGCTTTGGGAAAAAGATTGCCCTAGACTAAAGAATAAGAAGGAGAATAATAGAAGGAACACAGGAGCCTCTCATATAAGAAAGAGAGGAACACTCCTCTAATGAATGAAGAGGCCAGGAGACTCCCTTGAGCTTGAGGCATCCGATTCTAATTTCCCCACAGGAGCCCCAGGTAACTATGACAGTGGGGAACAAATTGATTGACTTTCTTTTTTCTTTTTTTTTTTAAAGAGATATATATATATTTTTTAATGGATTTATTTATTTATTTTTGGCTGTCTTGGGTCTTCGTTTCTGTGCGAGGGCTTTCTGTAGTTGCGGTGAGCGGGGGGCCACTCTTCATCGCGGTGCGCGGGCCTCTCACTGTCGCGGCCTTCTCTTGTTGTGGAGCACCGGCTCCAGACGCGCAGGCTCAGTAGCTGTGGTGTGCGGGGTTAGTTGCTCTGCGGCATGTGGGATTTTCCCAGACCAGGGCTCGAACCCGTGTCCCCTGCATTGGCAGGCAGATTCTCAACCACTGCGCCACCAGGGAAGCCCTGATTGACTTTCTAATAGATATGGGTGCCACATATTCTGTGGTAAATACCGAGGTGGCACAGAAAATACCTGTCTATCCTGGTCATGGGAGTTTCTGGAGAAATACAACCTCTAGAATGCTAATTAGGGGACCCCACCCTTAAACATAGCTTCTTATGTGTACCAGTGTGTCCAATCCCCCTTTTGGGACAAGATATCCTTTGTAAATTAAATGCTCAAGTAACTTTTTTGCCAGAACAGCTTGACATGAGGGTCCCACTGGAGCATGCTTTAAGCCTACAAATGGCACTAATGGAAACCCAAGAAAAGGAGAAAGAGCTCTTTCCCCCTGAGGTCTATGAAAACGGTAAGGCCAGAAGTATGGGCTGACAGCACTCCGGGAAAGGCCAAAAACTCAAGACCCATACAAATCCCATTAAAAATGGATGCTGGGACACCTAATCTAAAACAGTATCCTCTGAGACAAGAGGCCCAAAAGGGAATTCAGCCAATTCTGGAAAAGTTTTTGAAAACAGGACTGATTAAGCCTTGCAAGTCCCCATATAACACACCTATCCTCCCGGTCAAAAGGCCAAACTTGACAGAGTATCACTTTGTCCAAGATTTGAGGGCTATTAATGAAGTAGTCCAAGACCTACACCCTGTGGTGCCTAATCCATACACTGTGCTCACAACTATTCCGGGAGAATACGGCTGGTTCTCAGTCCTGGACTTAAAAGATGCTTTCTTCTGCATTCCTGTTGCAGAAGAATCACAGCAGCTAAAAGTAAAACATTCCAACGTAGGAAAATGGGTATGTCAGTCCTTCAGTATCATTGAGGTAGCCATACAAGTCTTTGAAAAAAAGAAAAAAACACTGTCCTTGTTTTACAAATCCAGTCTTCACAGGACCGGAGGTGGAGCTCCAACAATGATCCAAAGCCCACCAATCTTTTTACCACACCCAAACCTTCCCTTTTTATCTTAAGAGGCTTGTATGTATTAAACAAAGGGGAAACAAAGTCATCCTAGGAGAAACTTTGCCTGTATCTTTGAGATGCAAATGTCCTACCTGGTCTTCTCAGGAACCCTTATCTCTGCCATCTTTTTAAAATGCAAATTTTGAAAAGAGAGTAAAGTAATTTAGAAATTGACTTGTCAAGGATAAATAGAAATCCTAAATGTCTTTTCTATAAGTATTAGCAAAAAGCTTCAGCCATCTAGACAAGTGAGCTTGATTTGTTCCATCTGCCAGAAACCCAATTTTAATCCAACCTCTTCTGTAAACTGATGAGTTTTACATTGCTGTACGTGACTCAGGGCTGAAATTTTGAAATGAGAACTATGAGGTTTCTCTGTTTGTGTGTTTGTATGTATCTACGTGTGTTGTAGATGTATTACCAAAATTAATTCGTAAAAGAGCTCTACTTAAATGAATTTTTAAAAAATGAAGCACTTATGTAAATACTCAGGAATATAAAACTGGCCAGAATGAATTTTGGGTTCACATGATCTGGAAAATATTCAATGCAACTAAAGATCCTGCATGCCACAATAAAAATCCCGCGTGCTGCAACTAAGACCCGGTGCAGCCAAAATAAATAGATAAGTACTAAAAAAATTAAAGTAAATGTAAATGAGATAAGAGCTTTTAGGTAAACTCTATAGGAAGAATTATGTTCTGAAAATTACCTAAGACAGTCTCTCCAGATTTTGATAACTATTACTTGCTTCTTGGTTTTCACTAGAAATTAAACTTTTTAAGAGTTGGGGATTCTAATTTAAATATGTAATTAAAGCAACTAAAAATAAAACATTTCACTATATAATAGGAAAGTGGGATATAGGTTTTGAGTGAAAAGGAGTTTTATGCATTGTCAGGCTGAGGTTAGGTTAAACTTAATTGATAAATGGATTTTGTTCTTAAATATTCTATCTGACCAGATGTTTAAAAAATTTTTTTTTTGATTTTTTGATGAATTTCCTATCAAATTCTAATTAAAGATCTTTTGACTTCAGCTAGTTTTGGGATGCTTCAGAGAGCCCCTGAGAGCCTTCCCTATTGCATTGGTTTGGCCTGCGGCAGAGCGTTGGTTGGGATTTTCCCTTTTGAGTCATCCTTGGTCATTCATTCAGCTTCATCTCTGATGGGACATTGGTTGGGGTTCTCCCTTTTCGGACTGATGGGGCATTGGTTGGGAATCTTCCTTTTGTGGGGCTAGGGAACTGTGACCCTGAGAGACCAGTTTGATAATGGGACTCGTGTGACGATACCAGGGTATCCTTCCCTATTGCGTTGGTTTCGCCTGTGGTGTAGCATTGGTTATTTTCTTCATTTTTGGGGCTAGGGAACTGTGACCCTGAGGCACCTCAGAGGAAAAAAATATATATATTAAACTGACTAGAATTGGTCAGTATGCTAAATTACACAGAAAGCATTGTCAAATGAGTGATAAGCCTCCTCAGATTATATGGTGTGAATAAATGTTATTAATATAAAATTCTAAAAATCATATAAAGTTTCTGAAATTTACATATGTCATGGTATAATGTTATAGTTTTAGTTGTTATTGTAAAATGTTGTATGTCACAACAACTTGGATAAGGTTCTTTGCCAAGAAGAATTGTAATCAGATCTTTAACCTTGCCTTTTTAAGACCTTTATCATTTCATTGGCAGCTAAGGTGATGCTTTGCAAAACTGCCACATCTTCTAGAAGGCATAAAAAGGAACTTTTTAAAAACAAATATAAGTTTCTGGTAGCCTTTAGATAATGCCACTGGACTGGGTAACAAATGAAAAAACTAATGGAAAACCTGATTACTTCATCTAGATCAACAGGAATTAATTAATTACATGGGACTGAATGAACTGATGAACATGATTTATAACTTTATGACTTTGGGAAATATACTAGCCTTAATCTTTGTTTTCCAGAAAAACCTTTTCTCTTATGCTATGAGCTACAACAAGTTGATGAGGTATATACCCTTGTAAACAACGATGAAACATTTATCTTTTTCTCTCTACCTGGTCCTGCCAGAATTTGGCTTTCTCCAGCCGGCTCTCCTGTGGACTTGATGGTTTATTATAACTGGATTACAAACAGTTATACTAAGCATTGTTTTAATTTGTTCTTTGTTTCCTAATTGTTCATGATTTGCGTCTCCCTGCTGCACTATGACTTTGTCAGTGTTACTAGCTGCATTGCTTATATCCTGTCTATTATATAAGATTGTTGTCTCTTACAGTACCCAGTGTGTAACCAAGCCTCCAACAAAATTGATGATGGCTAAACATCTTGAGGAAATAGATGACATTTATGACTCTTATAGAATAATTGTAATAGTGTGATTCTAAGTATGGGAAGAAGCAACAAGGGAAAAGATTTCCTGGATCATAATAGACTAGAAAGACAGAGGATCCAGAGAGTCTTTAATTATCAACAGGGCCTAATCCAGAAATTAGCACCTGGAGCGGCATATCAACAAGAATTTTTGCCTGATCTGGGATGAGCCTCCCAGTGCTGTGGGACAAAATGCGGTCATGAAGTGTCTCCCAAATATTTGTCGAATTCCTGACCAGGAGGAGGATCTGAGTAGTGGAATATTTTCTGCCATATCAGTAAACAAAGGATATCACAGTCAGCAGTTGTAGCCACCGCTGATGGTGAGCTGATGAGCCCTGGGGGAACTCAGGAAGGAAAGAATACCTGCCATGTAGCCACCAGCAGACTGCAGCCACTCCCCACGGTGAGCCTTGAGGAAATTCAGGATGTGAAAACACAGGATACTGGCCCCAGATAGGTGAGGTGTATATCAAAGAAATGATTTCAGTGAGACTCTTGCATCTTCCCATACATAGAAAAGCACTAAATTCCTTAACTTGAGATTGCAATTTCCTTATGGCTGGAGAAGGGCAGGTCAATCTACTTGTTTAATCCTGTTCTACTACTTGTTTACTAAAACTTCTGAGAATTATTCCCTGCCCAAGGCTGATCAATTCCAGTCCATGATCAGCCCTTGTCAGCACTACACAGCAGGAAGCAGTTAGAGTGGTCATCACCCCTTATCCCACAAGACTGTGGAATGGACATTGACAGTGGGAAATTATAACAGGGGAGAACAAAACCTGTCTCCATGTTAGATCTGTTTCTTTTACTTTGACCTTTGCTTTCAGTTGCTTTTGTTCGGTCTATAGCTATAGGCATACATAATGGCCTCCCTTGGGGAACCCTGCCCCTCTGCCTGAATGTTAAACTAAAGTGTCTTTGTTCAGCTCACAAGGAAACACCCTGACCCTGCCCACCTGTGACTGGCTGCAGAAAAGAAGAAATTAACACATCTCCTCCCTGAGGCTGGCCAAAACCAGGAGATATTTTGCAAGACTTATGGCCTTTTTATTTTACTTCCTCACCTCCTCCCCCTCTCTGTTCTATAAAAGAAAGTAGCAACCAGACCCCGATAAGATGGTACTCTAGGACACTAGTCCGCCATCTTCTCGGATGGCTGCCCGGCTTTCCGAATAAAGTTGCTATTCATTGCCTCAGCACCTTTTCTCCTGATTTATTGGCCTGTCATGTGGTGAGCAGAGCCAGCTTGGACTTGGTAACAAAGGGGTTCAATGTAATCAACCTGTTACCAAGAGGCTAATGGGTTTCCTTAAAGATTAGAGCTCAGCATTGATCTCTGCTACTGGCTTTTTAAGTATTTAGCAAAGGCAATAACTAGATCAGTTTTAATAAGAGGGAACCCATCCTGCTAAGCCCATGCATAGCCTCCCTCTTTGTCATCATAGCCACTCAACTCCATTGTGCTAGCACTGAAGTAGCTGAGGAGAGAGGCTGACTGACATCCACAGGACAAATCGTCCTCTCTCCTGGTAGTTGAGCACTTTCTCTATGGTGGATGTTCTCTTATGGCATTAACTTGGGATACAAAGACCTATATACTAACTCCCACATGTCCATCCACGTGTTTCTTGCCCAGATTTCTTTAGTCCAATCTTCCAATGGTGTTTCTTTCAAGTCTCTGACCACTCACTTCAAGCCATTCACCATTGGTCAGGAGACCATGTAGAACTCTACCTCAGGCCACTTTTCTTTCCTCACAAAGTAATCAACTAAGGGTACTGACTGTATCTCTGTCCAGGATTTTCCTTAACTACTATCCTTTACAACTACCCTTTGAGTCATGAAGCAGCTGTCCATTTTTGACTAGTACCAACAAATTGTACCAACCCATCTCTGAAGTAGGTTTGAGTTTTTCCCTTCTCTGTCAGTTGGTTATGTGGGCCCGTCTCCTCTCCCCACAAAGGCCATAGGTGTGAATTGATGAAGAGGTCTCACTGCAACAGAAATAGGTGACATGGGAATCTAGGCATATTGTAATTGTGCTTTCTGGACCTGCTTGGGTCTGATACCAAATGCAACATTCCCATCCTACAATGGATTGCTTTTCCAATCCTACGGCTTGCTGGATCTGATAATACTCACTCATGATGGGCAGCTCCTGTCATATAGTAACTTGGTGTATTGATTTCCTGTGGCTGCTGTAACAAGTTACCACAAACTTAAAGCTGTGGCGTAAAACAACGGAAATTTATTGTCTCACAGTTCTGGAGGTCAGAAATTCAGAATCTGTATCACTGGGCTGAAATCAAGGTATCAGCAGGACTACACTCCCTCTGGAGGCTTGAGGGGAGAATTTGGTCCTTGCCTCTTCCAGTATTTCTGGTGCCTGCCAGCATTCCTTGGTTTGTGGATGTATTACTTCAGTCTCTGCTTTCACGGCCACATTGCCTTCTCCTCTTCTTATCTGTGTGCCAACTCCTGCTTCTCTCTCATATAGATACATTTGATTGCTTTTAGGGCCTACTTGAATAATCCAGAATAATTTCCCCATCACAAGATTCATGACTTAATCACACATGCAGACTCCATTTTGCCATGTAAGGTAGCACTCACAGATTCCACGAATTAAGACATGGATATCTTTTTGGAGACTACTATCAGCCTACCACATGTGGTATCCCAGTGTCCAGCAATTATTCTCAACTAGGACCCTGTAACATGTAGGATCTGGTTTTCAAATGATGAGTGGTTCTGTGCCATAAAAGACATGGTCTTGCTACAGAACTCTAGGGCTGCAACTCTCCTTGTAGGGTTTTTCAGAGATTCTATATAACATCCTTATGCCCCACAGATCTTCTAGGTCATATGCCTGAGTGTTAAGGTAACATGAACTGCAGACTGAACCTGCTGCAGAACCCTCTCTTGCCTTGAGCAAAAAACAGAACTGGCAGCCTTCCAAGTCATCAGGGAAATGGACCAGAGCAGCATTTGTAGTCCAGTATATGCCACCTTCAAAATCTCCCAAGCATGTGGTTCTTCCTCAATGATAGGAATGCTAGTGCAAAAACTTGTCCTTTACCTTAGATGGAATGTTTTGCATACTCTAGGTCATTGAACCGCTAAAAGCTTCTTTTAACATGGTGAGCCTTGAATCTTCATGGAGTTTATCTCTCTGTAACAATTATGTCTTATTTGGGCATGTAAAGTACTTTCTTTTCCTGCTCACCAGCACCACTGGCATGATGCCATCATTCTGGAGGACCACTGTTAATGTTCTCTGCAATGAGAAGATGACTAAGGGGTCTAGAGACCACTCTGTGACAGAGCAAGAGAGTTGACATAAACTTCAGTCAAGGTAGTGAGTGTAGACTAGTATCCTTTCCAGATAAAGGTGAACTGCTTTTGATCTTATTTACCAATGGGAATTGAGAAGAACATGTTTGTCAGATCTGTAGTCGTATTTCAAGTGCCAGAGGCTGTGTTATAGTAAAGGTATCCCATTAAGCATGGCAGCTACAATTAAAGTTACAAGTTGGTTAAGTTTATGATAATCCACCATCATCTGCCAGGGTCTATCTGCTTTTTGCAGAGGCCAGAAAGGTGACTTGAATAAGGGTATAAAGGGGATGAACACTCTTACATCCTTTAAGGCTGTCAGTGCTAATCTCTGTAATTCCTTCCAGATGCAGTGTTGCTTATAATTTTCTCCCTTGGCTTGATGGGGCAGGGGGCTGTCTGGGTAATATCGAGGGCTTCCACTTTGGCCCCTTTTGCTTTAATTTTTTTTTTTTTTTTTTGGCTGCGTTGGGTCTTAGTTGCGGCGCGTGGGATCTTTGTTGAGGCGTGAGGGATCTTTTTGTTGCAGTGCACAGGCTCTTCGTTGTGGCACGCGGGCTTCTCTCTAGCTGTGGCATGCGGGTTTTATCTCTCTAGTTGTGGCGCGCAGGCTCCAGGGAATGTGTGCTCTGTAGTTTGCGGCATGCAGACTCTCTCACTGAGCTGCGAGAGCTCAGTAGTCGTGGCACAAGGGCTTAGTTGCCCCGCGGCATGTGGGATCTTAGTTCCCCGACCAGGGATCGAACCTGCGTCCCCTGCATTGGAAGGTGGATTCTTTACCACCGGACCACCAGGGAAGTCCCACCCTTTCTGCTTTAAATGTTTTATTCCTCAAATCAGGAAGTCAAGGCAAAGATTCTTATATCTGCTAAATATATCTCTACCAGTCTCCGCTCTCAGAAACTGGGTAATTAACTACAGGGTAGATCTATGAATGCATTTCACCTTGTGCAATGGACTTGGGCTAGAAGTCCTTTTATCACTTGGCTTCCTTAATTCCCCACTCTAACCATAGGCCTATAGTGGTGTTTTGGTTCTCCTAGTGTAATCAGCATCAGCTCACACTCCATATCCAACAATCCTGAAAACCGTTCTCCCCTATCCAGCCTTGTATTTCAGCCCCCTAAGTCTAATGCCTTCAAGATCCATTCCCACATATGTTCCCCTGGTTTCTTCCAGTATGTATCAGCGAGGGTCTGCAATACCTTCAGTGTAGGAGATGTCTCCCCCGAGAGATGGTTATTAGCCTGGCAACGGATGGGGCAATAGGGGTCAGATATTGAGGAAGAAGACTAGTACCTGCCTCAGTTAGGGCTTTTTTTTTTTTTTTTTTTTTGGTACACGGGCCTCTCACTGTTGTGGCCTCTCCCGTTGCGGAGCACAGGCTCCAGACGCGCAGGCTCAGCGGCCATGGCTCACGGGCCCAGCTGCTCCGCGGCATGTGGGATCTTCCCGGACTGGGGCACGAACCCGTGTCCCCTGCATTGGCATGCGGACTCTCAACCACTGCGCCACCAGGGAAGCCCTCAGTTAGGGCTTTTATAGCATCTCCAGACAAGGAGAGACTACTTTCTTATGGCAAGAGAGAAGGGGCTGTTTCTGCTGGAACAGAGAATTCTGGAGAATCTGGAAGTTTAAGATTCTAAGGTTACTCTGCCAAAATGTCCCCGTCTCTGTTAGGATTCCATCCTTTGTCAATTAGGACCTTGACATTGACACAGGAGACTCTTGAGGTTGTGTATTCAGTCTCTTTTGTAGCTCTGCCACTAGTGCCATGCTGAGAAGGGCTCTCAAAAAATGAAACGTGGAGCCTAGTTTTTAAAGAATTTCCTTTACTATTTTCTGATTATAAAAATACTATGTGTTCATTGTAGAAAATTTGTAAAGTATAGAAAAGTATAAAGACATGGAAAAAATTATCATACATAATTCTACCACTCAGAGGCAACTGGTGTATTTCCTTCTAATCTTTTTTCTGTGCAAATTTTAACCTAGTTGAGCTCATTACATATATGCAGCTTTACCCGTTCACGTTAGAACAGTCACTTAACACAAGAAAATTTCCCATGCTATTAAAATCCTAATTTTTAGTAGCTGAATTTGAATATGAAAAGTGAATATAGCAAAATTTACTGAACTGTTCTTCTATTATTAGGTATTTAAGTTGTTGCCAATTTTTTGCCATAAGGACAAGAACACAGCTTTCGGAGACAGATGTATTTGAATTCCAGTCTTTTTTTTTTTTTTTAATTCAGTCTTGATTCTGCTTACTAGCTTTACCAGCTATGTAGCCCTGGGTAAATTACTTAATTTCAAATTCATCATCTGAAAATGGGGATGACAGTTCCTATCTCATAAGTTTTCTGTGCGGATTAAATAATATGTGTAAACACCAAAAGCAGCTCCTGGCACATAGCAGATGTTCAATAAATAATATTGTGATAGGACATATTTCTGCAGAAATCTTGGTCCCTATTTGAATGACTTTCTTATCCTAAATCTTTTGACTCCCCCAAACTGACCTCCATGGTATAGCATACTGATTAAGAGCAAAAACTTGGGAATCAGACTGTGGAGCTTCAAATCTTGGTTTTATGAGTCACAAGCTGTTGAACTTTGGGCAAGTGGTTTAACCTGTGACTCAATTTCTTTATCTATAAAGTGAGGGAAATTATAGTATATATCTCACAGTGTTATATTGAGAATTGAGTTATTATATGGAAAACACTTAGAATTGCGTGGCACGTGGTAAGCACTAGTTGTTGTTGTTATTATTTGGTCAACTCCATCATTCAGAATTTCTCACTGGCTGACTTTTTCCTCAGAATCCCCATCTATTGCTCTGTGACTTTTAAATTTTTTTATATTTATTTATTTATCTATTTGGCTACATTGGGTCTAAGTTGCGGCATGTGGGCTCTTCATTGCAGTGCCCAGGCTTCTCTCTAGTTGTGGCATGTGGGCTCAGTAGTTGTGGTGCATGGGCCCAGTAGTTGCGGCACACAGGCTCTAGAGCACACGGGCTTAGTCACCCCACGGCATGTGGGATCTTAGTTCCCTGACCAGGGATTGAACCTGCGTCCCCTGCATTGGAAGGCGGATTCTTAACCACTGGACCGCCAGGGAAGTCCCTGCTCTGTGACTTAATTCCCCACTCCCTCTTCTCTCTTCTCCCCCACCAATATCAAATTCTTATTTTATACTGTCTCTGTTTAGTGTTTTCCTTCCAAATTATACCTGAGGGGCTCAACATTTCTGGAAAATGTAATAATAAAAACATTTACCTAGCACTGCCTCTGCGCCAGGCACTGTGTTAAATGCTTTATATGGATTAACTCATTTAATTCTCACAGCAGTCTCATGAGGTAGATGTAAATATTATGCCTACTTCATAGATGGGGGACATTGTAGTTTTAGAAGGATGTGACAACTTACCCAAGGTCTTACTCTAGGAATTGGTAGAGTCTGGAATTGAATCCAGGCCTGTGGGATTCCATATGCTGTGCCCTAACCATTGGAGGATGGCATTGCACAGTGGTTAAGATTGTACACTCCAGTGTCAGACTATGTTCAAATTCTGGATTTGTTGCCTAGCTAAGTGGCTCCTGAAGCGATTTGGCCATTCCATTTGAGACAGAAGCTATGTGGTCTAGTTGTGTTTTTAAATAGTGCTTCTTCCTGCCACAAACAGATGCCTCATAAACATTTGCTCAAACAAATAAATATATGCAAGACATTATTACAGGCACCATGTGGTTATAAAGGTGATTGATTTATTGTCTTTGCCCTCAAGGAACGCACAGACTAGGAGAAACTAGTCAGGTGCTTAAATCACCATAATATCAGGAAGAATGTGCTAAATGTTTCTGTATAGAAACAAAAATATCTCTATAAAAACAAAAAAGAGTTATTTGGTTATTACAGCCAGCAAACCGTCATGGCATACTAACTGTAGAAATAACAGCTAAACAAAGTCTCTTGATATGATCAGTGTATTTTCTAAAGTCTGAAAGAATCAGTCCCTTGATAATTTTGCCCAGTTTTAGCCTCATATTTCTGTTGTCATGTTTGCACTTTCTTTTGGTGATTTACCAAGGTAATTGACCATTTTAGAATTAACAGTTTAGTTATGCTGCAAACTCGAAACAACAACAGCAAAAACAACAAAGAAGAGGGAGAGGAGGGTGGGAGGGAGACGCAAGAGGGAAGGAGATATGGAGATATATGTATATGTATAGCTGATTCACTTTGTTATAAAGCAGAAACTAACACACCATTGTAAAGCAATTATACTCCAATAAAGATGTTAAAAAAAATAAGAGGGAGAGAGTAATTCAGTTGGAGGCATCCACTAAGGTTTTCTGGAGAAGTGATTATTTCAAATGGTCTTAAAGAAAAGGTTACCTTTTTCAGGATGGAGGATACAAGGAATGGCATTCTAAGCAGAGAGAATAGTAGGCAAAAGGCACAGAGAAAAGAGAGTTTGGGGTACGTTGAAGGAATGGCAAGTGTCTGGGTAAAACTGGAGTGTAGGTTGTATAGGGTAGGAGGAGGAGTGGGGTAGGGGCCAGGTGAGTCTGACCGTGGATGTCACTGAAATGGACATTCTAGACCGCTTAGCATTCATTCTACTTCTAGTAACAACCCCTGATTTCCATTCAGGAATCTACTCCACCTTATTCTCAGTCCATGTTGGTTGGGTAGGCAGGCCCCATCCCCACACACAGTTCAGACCCAGAGCAACTGATGCTTGGCCCATCACTGATAGTAGTGACACATCTCCACATCAGACCAATCAGAGCCCCCAAAGCTCAGTTTTTCCTACAACTTATACTTGAGATATGGGAGAAATGAGTTCTCTTCTTCCCTAGGACTGGACCTAGGAGTGTGCAGGCTGGAGCTACAGCAGCCATCTTGCCACCAGGAAGGGACAGCATGACCAAGAAAGGGATTACAAATTAAAAAAAAAAAAAAAGGAAAGCAAAGATGAGAGTTGGAGGGAGAGAAACTATTCCTGGTGAAACCAGAACTTCTCTTAACTTCTCCAGTACATGAGGCATAAATCCACACACTCCCGCTGCCCCCTTAATTTTTCTTAAGCCATTTTGAGTTGCATCTTCTGTTGCTTGCAACCAAAACAGATTTGACAAACATAGTCCTGCTAGGAATTTTTATTCTGGTATATGATAGATTCAATGAAAGGATTCACGTAAGCTGTGACATGAACCCACTTGTGCTTTGTCACGCTCACTCTGACTTCAAATGTTCTGAAGTCGGACCTAGATTCAAACTCCATTTGTATCAGTTATTAGCCCTGTGATCTCAGGAAGTGTATCAGTCAGGCTTCTACCAAAGAAACAAAAACAAAACCTTTGGGAGGAAAAAAAATTTATATATATATATATATATATATATAGAGAGAGAGAGAGAGAGAGAGAGAGAGAGAGAGAGAGAGGGAGGGAATGAGAGAGAAGAGAGAGAAGGGTCAGGGGATTGGTTGCAAGTAATTGGCTTTTGGGATTGTAGGGGCTGGCCCGGCAAGTCTGGAATCTGTAGGGCAGACCAACAGGCTGGAAACTGTCAGGTAGGAGTTGAATCAGCAGTCCATAGGTGAAGTTCTTCCTCTTCTAGGAAACCTCATTTTTGCACGCAAGGCCTTTTTAACTTATTGGATCAGGCCTATGCAGATTATCAAGGATAATCTCCTTTATCTAAAAGTCAACTAGGAATTCCTTGGTGGCATAGTGGTTAAGAATCCACCTGCCAATTCAGGGGACACGAGTTCGATCCGGTCCAGGAAGATCCCACATGCTGCAGAGCAACTGACCCCATGTGCCACAACTATTGAGATTGTGCTCTAGAGCCCATGAGCCACAACTACTGAGCCCATGCACCACAACTACTGAAGCCCACGTGCTCTAGGGTCCGCTTGCCGTAACTACTGTGCTCGCGTGCTGCAACTACTGAAGCCCACACACCTAGAGCCTGTGCTCTGCAATAAGAGAAGCCACTGCAATGAGAAGCCTGCGCACCGCAATGAAGAGTAGCCCCCCGCTTGCCACAACTAGAGAAAGCCCACGCGCAGTAACGAAGACCCATCGCAGCCAAAAATAAATTTAAAAAATTAAAAATAAGTAAGTAAATAAATAAAACATATTATAAAAGCTAACTGATTGTCCAAAATACCTTGACAGCAACACTTAGATTGGATTAATGTTTAATTAAAAAACTGGATACTGTAGTCTAGCCAAGTTGGCACATAAAATTAACCATCACAGGAAGTTACTTAATTTCCTTAAATCTTTTATTTCCTCAGCTATACAATTGAGATACTGATCCTTACTTACCTCATACATGAAAATATATGTAAAGCAGAACCTTAAATAAAGCATCGAGCATAGTGCTTGACACAGTAGCAGCTCAGTTTATGGGAAAAATTGAGGACGACTTTGAAACAGTTTAGAAGAGCAGGGTTTGGTTTAGATAAGAATATTTTTTTTCTAACGTGAATACTTTTAAAATAAAAGTAATATAAGTACATGGGGAAAAAAAAATCAAACCAGTTCAAACTGGTAGTCACTGAAAAGTTAGTCTCCCTCCTACTCCAGAATCTCAGGCCCTTTACTCAAGTAATCATTGTTGAAGGTTTCCTACCATCTTTCCAGAATTTTGTTTTATGTGTGTACATATACACACACCTTTTAAAAAATATTTCTGTATATCTTTAAAAATATTTTTTAATTTAAAGTTTTTAAATTGAAGTATAGTTGATTTACAATGTTTCAAGTGTACAACAAAGTGACTCACTTCTCTCTCTCTCATATATACATATATATATATATATATATATATATATATTCCTTTTCAGATTCTTTACCATTATAGTTTATTACAAGATATTGAATATAGTTCCCTGTGCTATACAGTAGGTCATTATTGGTTATCTATTTTATATATAGTAGTGTGTATCTCTTAATCCCAAACTCCTAATTTATCCCTCCCACACCTCCCTTTCCCCTTTGGTAACCATAAGTTTGTTTTCTTAGTCTATGAGTCTATTTCTGTTTTGTAAATAAGTTATTCATATCATTTTTTTAGATTCCACATATAAGTGATATCATATGGTATTTGTCTTTCCCTTTCTGACTTACTTCACTTAGTGTGATAATCTCTAGGTTGTGATAATCTCCATGTTGCTGCAAATGGCATTATCTCATTCTTTTCTATGGCTGAGTAGTATTCCATTGCATATATGTACCACATCTTCTTCATCCATTCATCTGTCGATGGATATTTAGGTTGCTTCCATGTCTTGGCTATTGTAAGTTGTGCCGCTATGAACATTGGAGTGTGTGAATCTTTTTGAATTAGTTTTTGTCTTTTCTGGATATATGCCCGGGAGTAGGATTGCTGGATCATATAGTAGCTCTATTTTTAGTTTTTTAAGGAACCTCCATACTGCTTTCCATAGTGGCGGCACTAATTTACTTTCCCACCAACAGTGTTGGAGGGTTCCGACACACACACCTTTTTTCACATCCAGCTTCCCCCACTGCACCCCCGGAATCTTGCTGTTTTAATTTAACAGTACATCTCAGAGAATGTTTCATTTAGGCACATACATACCTACTTCTTTTTTAAAATGGCAGCAAAATGTTCTATTGTGTGGTTTAACGATTATTTATTTATTTAGTCAGTCCCCAACTGATGGTCATTTAGATTACTAACATTTTTTGCTATAATATACACAAGAGTAAACATCTTGTACATGTATCTTTGCATAATGTACAAGAATATCTGTAAGATAAATTTCTGGAACTTGAAGTGCTGCATTAAAGTGTTTTTCCATTTAAAATGTCAATAAATAGTACCAACTTGTCCTTCAAAGAGATCACATTAGTTTATACCCCACCAATAGTATATAAGGGTACTTGTTTCCCTACCCTCTTATCAACACTGCCACCCTGGATTTAAACCCACTTTTCCCCTTTAAAGTACCAAAAGGCACATTTAAAAGAACAGTTATCATGACGATCCCTTCTCTGGGCAAGAAGTACAGTTTTGTTTGGGTTTTATCTCTGTGATAATAGTGCTGGGCCTTCTGCCCTGTCCTGTGTTCTCCACTCTGAAGGGTTGGGGCAGATGACCTGACCACAGAATAGCTCTGGGTCACCAGGCAAAAGGGTAGGACAGACCCGGGCCTGTGCCCTGTCTGATGATGGAAATGCAAACAAGCCCAGTTCTATAACAGAACACAGAGCCATTGTCTGGAAACCACAGATTGCTGACTTGCTGCTGCAAACAACAATACTCAGAAGCTGAGTCCAGGAATTCTAAAGCTGCGCCCTGCGTCAAGGGTGAGTGGGGGAGGACACTTTTAGAAAAGAACCCAGCAACAGAGGCCCTGATGGTTCTTCCTAGAGAGTCACCAAGAAGGCTCTGTGTCCCCTTTGCCATGCCTTCTAATGATCCCAGAACCCCAGGCTGCCAGATCTGGAGTGGATCAGGAAATTATCCCATCCTAGGAGAGTCCAGGTAAAGAGCCAGGGCAGTTCCAAGAGATATGTGCTCACTTTCAGTGGGACAGTATGGTGCAGTGATTAGTGACCACACCTGAGCTCGAATCCCGACTCAGTCACTCACCAGCTCTCGGACCGTGTGCGTAGCACTTCACCCCTCTCAGCCTCAGGTTTTTCATCCATAGAGTGGAGATAACACTTAGAAAGACGTTTTGAGGATTCAACTGATTGATTATGTTTGTAAATAACAGCATGGTGCCTGGCTCTTTGTAAGGGCTTAACGAAATATTATTATTGTTGTTATTAATAATGACAATACTAGTTTGGGGTAGGGGGGACTAAGGAAAGCTTCCTGGAGAAGGGGCCATTTGAGCCAGATCTTAAAGATTTGGGAAGATTTGGTACATTGTAATGAATAAAGAGAAAGAATGAAGTTCATATGTAAAGGCTCTCTTACAGCTTCCTGGGTCTGACTCAGAGACATGCAGAGGCCTCAGTGGTAGGTCAACATGGAGAGGAGGGCAAGGTACACACAGGGGACCTACTTTGGAACATTGCCCAGCAGTTCTACAATTGGATAGATGGGTCCAGGGGGCAAAGTGTAGATTGAATCGGCCCTCAGTGTCACTAGCTTCTGGAGTCCAAACTGGAGCATGGGGCTGGGCACAGTTGTAGGAGTCTCTGCAGAGGGTAGTGACATCATAGGAATAAGCTCTGGACATCCCCCACTGAGCTCAGTGGGGTATATTTTGATCACACTATCTCATCTTTCATAGCATCATGATACAATCTTCTCCCATTGTCCAACTCCCAGCCCTTCATTGCTATGACAACACACATCTCATTATAGGTACCGTGTAAGGAGAATGAAGACCAGAGCTTGCTAATGCTTCCTCCGCCCCAGCCCCTTTGGAGATGATTGTTATTTCATCTTTTCACATGAGCCTCTGGCATCTTAGGCCCCTTCCTGTGAAGTTCACAAACACAGAGAGTTCACAGGTGGATCCAAGCTGCACCAGACATCATGGGAAGAGTGAGGGTCTTCCTCTATCAGAGGAACGTGATGATTACATAAATCTGAATGTAAGCTAGGGGATAGATGAGGACCAATATGAGATTTAATATTTGGGAAAATGAAGGCAACTGAGGCTGTAACTGCCAAATGCCAGATTTGCCAGAAGAGCTTGAACTCTTTAGGCACCACTTCAGTGACGTATGTCAGAGCCTCCCCAATTCCTCCTGAAAATACCTCACCCACAAGGCCTATAACATAGCAGGCGGCAAGGGAAATTCCAGGGAAGTTGTCCCTATGAACAACTTCACAGGGACCTCAACTTGCAACTAGGTAGCTGGGTCCAGGGGCCAGAATGTGGACAGAGAGACTGACAGAGCTGGGTAGTTTCCTGGACCCAGGCAAGGGAGCTGGGGTTTTGGACAAAGCTTTGGCCCCTGGGAGGAGAACTGAGCCAACCCAGGGGCAAGAGTAAAGCTGGAGCATCAGAGCTCCTTGTGGGCTCACTTGGCCTCAGGCTTGGGTCAGCAAGACCAATTTCAGAAAGGGGATCTTGACACATAGCTTGGCTTGGTGTAATGAAACGACCCCTTGTTCTTATATGTGTTTCTCTTTTATGGATAAGGTGGAAATATTTGTTTTGATTAGGTTTGGCTACAAGTGAAAATAAACAAACTGTGGTTTCAATAAAGTTGACATTCTCTTTCTCATAGAATTGTAGAGGTTGTCAGTCTGGGCTGATACAGCACTCCATGGTGTCAGTGACCCAAGCTCCTTCCGTATTGTGGCTCCACCATCTTCAGCATGTGGCCATCACATCATGGTTCGTGGTGGCCGCTCCTGCCATGTGTCTGCCATTCCAGCCAGCATAAAGAAGGAAGGGACAAAGAGGGGCACACTCCCTCACTTTAGAGACTCGTCCCAGAAGTTACCCACACCACTTCTCCTCACATCCTGTTGGTCAGATTTTAGTCATATGGCCATAGCTAGCAGCAAGGGAGGCTGGAAAATATGGTCTTTCTTCTGAGTGGACAAATTCATGAGCTCCTATTACAGAAAGGAGTGGGGCAAAATGGATACTAAGGGACAACCAGCAGCTTCTGCTACAATCACTTTATCATCCGTTTTCCTAAGGGCCTGGATACCTTGAAGCCAGAGGGCAAGTCTCTCCTTTAAGGGGGGTTATGATTCTTTGTGAAAATTGTAGAGGACAGTTAAGTTCAAGAGAGAAAATCAATGTGAAAGATACGCTTGAAATAGGCAAGTTAAAGACCAGCTGTCTCTCTGGCTCTCTTGCTGGGGGCTGGCACTCAGAGCAGTCTACATAGGCTGAATAGGACCTCTGGGTGGGGTGGAAAATGGCCTCTGATATACAGAGAGAGGTCTCCCATAGGTTGTTTCTAGCTGAAGAGGAGTGGACCTGACTTTCTAAGTGTGATCTAGCTCATGTTGTTCTTAATGTTTATTTCCATTTTGCTGTCCCCTGAACCCTAGGGAAAGTCTTGTTCACTGCCTGTGCCTGGTCACAATTGTGCCATGTGGAATTATAAGATGGGGTATCTTTCCATGTTTGAATGCAGGTTCCATCAGGGCAGGCCCCTTTTCTGTTATGTAACGGCTGCATGATGATAAAAGGCACATACCAGCATGGATTGCTTCTACTACATTCAACATCTGCTGATTCCCTCCCTCAATACTGCCTGGCAGCCCTTCCCTGTGGCATTGACTTAGAGGCAGGGTATGTCTCTGGTTTAGCACTGAATCCCCAGTGCCAGATACATAGGAAACACTCAGTGATTAAATCGAATGACCCTTACACACAAAACCCTTCGTATTCTGGTCCCAGTGTATATTTAATTTAATTTAATTTAATTTATTTACTTTTTGCAGTACGTGGGCCTCTCACTGTTGTGGCCTCTCCCGTTGCGGAGCACAGGCTCCGGATGCACAGGTTCCGGATGCACAGGCTCAGCAGCCATGGCTCACGGGCCCAGCCGCTCCACGGCACGTGGGATCCTCCCGGACCAGGGCATGAACCCGTGCCCCCTGCATCGGCAGGCGGACCCCCAACCACTGCGCCACCAGGGAAGCCCCCAGTGTATATTTCAGTCTATTCCCTTAGCCTAGACTCTAGTCTCTAGCCTCGACTAATAAAAATAGCAATATTGATAATTATCATCCATTGAGTGTGTAAAAGGTGCCAATCATTGTTCTAAGTGTTTTATGTGCATTGACTTATCTAACACTTACAGAACCCTATCCGGTGAGTATGGTTATTATCCCCAGTTGTCTGATGAGGAAATTAGGCTCAGGGGGGTGAAATAGTTTGCCGAAGGTCACATAGTCAGCAAGTGGTAGAGCCAGGACTTGAAGCCAGGCAGTCTGCCCAGACCCTTAACCATTCCCAGCCACCCCTTTTTTTAGTGCCTCTGTTTTAGAAGCAGTCTTGCTCTTTCCAGTCTCAGAGCCTGGGCTCTGCTGGAATGCCTTTCCCTAATTTCTGACTCTAGCAAAATGTACTTGCCATTTATTTATTTATTTAATACGTTTATTTATTTTTGGCTGTATTGTGTCTTTCTTGCTGAGCGCAGTCTTTCTCTAGTTGCAGTGAGCGGGGGCTACTCTTCGTTGTGGTGTGCGGGCTTCTCATTGCAGTGGCTTCTCTTGTTACGGAGCACAGGCTCTAGGCGCGCGGGCTTCAGTAGTTGTGGCACACGGGCTCAGTAGTTGTGGTTCGTGGGCTTTAGGGTACAGGCTTGGTAGTTGTGGTGCACAGGCTTAGTTGCTCCATGGCGTGTGGGATCTTCCCAGACCAGGGCTTGAACCTGTGTCCCCTGCACTGACAGGTGGATTCGTAACCACTGCACCACCAGGGAAGTCCCCTACTTGCTGTTTAAAGTACTTCCTAGATTTTGTCCCTGACCCCACCTGCCTCTCCAACCAGGGAGGGAAGCTTCCCCTCTCTCCTCTTTTCCCCCTTTACTAGTTGCTCCCAGTAGCGGCCTGGAAGCTGTCCTGAAACAGGGACCACATCTCGTGCCTTGGTATCCCCAACCCTCAGCATGGTACCTGTATGTGAAAGGTCCTTTGTTCATGTTTGTTGAATGAGTAACTGACCCGACTCTTTCACACACAAGGAAACAAGTCCAGAGAGGCGGAGGGACCTACTCACATCACAAAGCAAGTGAGAGAAACACCCAAAGCCAGATCCCAGGACTTGTGATTCCCAGCCCTGCTCTCATACACCAGCCACGCTGCCTGTGCGTGGAACATTTGAAAAAGCCTTCATGTACTTTGAACCTTTCTTAATTCTGTCTACATCTCACCCCAAAGAGGCCTTCTTTGAGAATGCTGGTGGGAGAGTGAGTTTTGGCAAGTCTTGTCTGGGAGTCATGAGGCAACAGGGAAAAACAGACAAACAATCTTGGGATGTATTTTGCTAACCCAGTCCTCAAAAACAGCAGAACAAAACACTCTAAACTCAAGCGGGGGCCTCTGGCCAGCAGGGCACCAAGTCAACTTGGACGGAATTCACTAAATGGATCTTCCTCCCTTTTATTAAAATGGTGGGGCCATTGGAGAAGAAATGCTTTCCAGTTTGTTTGGATTTTCTTTAAGGCAAAGCAAAAAAAAAATTGAAAATTTCACAAGGTCCTAGAAACTTCCAAATGTAAACAAGCTCTTGGCACATCTTCTCTTGCCCCATCTCATTGTCACATGAGTCCACTGTGTCCTAAGACATGAAACTCCCCCTACTCTCTGGTTAGAAAAGGCTTGAGAAAGAACTGATAACCATTAATCACAGTTGGAAAAATCAGAGAAATTATTAAGGAAACATTAAACTTCTTTTATTAACTCTCAACTCCAGGTTTCTGTACAGATGGTAACATGGTAGTGGTGAGGACACAGGGTTTTGAGGTCCTACTATTAACAGCTGTGTGACTTTGAGCAAGTTAATCACCTTCTCTGAGCCTCAGTTTCATTATCTGTAAAACTGGTTATACTACCTATCGCAGAGTGTTGTTGTGAGGACTGAATGAAATAATGCAACTACAGTGCCTAGCATCATGCCTGACACATAATGAGTACTTAATTGATATTAGCTATTATTATTACTCGTACGTGATGTCCTTTATGGCTAAAATGCCCTTCCTTGCCTTGTCTGCCTAGGAAACTTCTACTCATCCTTCAATACCCATCATAAGGGTGTCTTCCTAGGTGAGGTATCTTTGACTGTTCCCTGTTTCCTCTACAACATGGTCCCTAATTCTCTCAACTCTCCCTCACCCCTCTCACCTTGGTCCTTCTAATGTTGCAATGATCTCACTATGTAGAAATTCTTTGCTTCCTTGCCTGTCTTCCCCAATGGGCAGTGACAGCCAGGAGGATAGGCTCAGGTCTATGCCCCCAGTCCTAACAGTGCATAACCCACAGGGTCTTAGGAAATGGCATCTACATCCTTAGATTAGAAACACTACAAGGGTGGGAGGCAGAGGGTGGCCAAGATGGCAGAGGAGGAAGACCCTGAGCTCACCTCCTCTCACAGGCACACCAAAACTACAATTACAGAGAAACTACTGATGAGAGAGACTGAAAGACTGGCAGAAAAGATCTTCTGCAACTAGATATAAAGAAAGAACCACAGTGAGATGGGTAGGAGGGGTGGAGATGTGGGATAGTCAAGACCCATACCCCTGGGTGAGTGACCCACAAATGGAAGGGTAATTACAATTGCAGAGGTTCTTTCCAAGGACTGAGGGGTCCAAGCCCCACATTGGGCTCCCCAGCCCAGGGTTCCTGCACCAGGAAGGTGAGCCCCCTGAACATTTGGCTTTGAAGGCCTGCAGGCCTTGCTTTTGGGAGAGCCAGAGGGCTGTGGGAAGTAGAGACTACACTCTTAAAGGATGCACACAAAATCTCACACACTCTGGGACCCAGAGCAGAAGCAGAAATTTGAAAGGAGCCTGGGTTAAACCCACCTCCTGATCTGTCTCCCAGAGAGTCAGGAGGCAACTAGAGCTCACCCTTGGGGACGTAGATACTGGTGGCAGCTATTTTTGGGAGCTCATTCTACCATGAGAACACTGATACTGGCAAGTGCCATTTTGGGATTCTCCCTCTAGCTTATTAGTGCTTGGACCCACCCAACACACCATCAGGCCAACACCAGCTCTGAGACAACTTGGGCCCCTCAGCCAGCTGCCCTGGGATCTGGCACCACCCACAAGTGGGCTGACACAAGCTACAGGACACCGTAGACCCTATAGCCAACTGTGTCAGGAACCGGTCTTGCCCACCAATGGGCTAACACCAGCTCTGGGACCCCCAGGGCCCTGCAGCCAGAGACCTTGAGGACTTTGCTCTGCCTACCAGTGGGCAGGCACTAACTTTGGGATTCCCCTGGGCACTGTCCCTGCCAATCATCAGGCCAACACCAGCACTGAGACATTTTGGACCCCTAAGTCAGCTTCCCTGGGATATAGTTCCACACACCAGTGGGCCAACATTAGCTCTGGGGTACCCCAGACCCAGCAGCCAGCCATGTCAGGAACTGGCTCCATTCACCAGCAGGCCAACACTAGATCTGGGAACCCCAGTCCTGTAACCACCCACCCAGCACATGGCTCTGCCCACCAATGGGCCAATACTAGCCCTGGGACCCCTGAGGCTCTGTAGGCAGCTGCTTCATGACCTGGCTTTGCCCATCAGCAGCTGGCAGCCTCCACACAAGGCAGGGCATGGTAACTGACCAGAACAAGGGCCAGCAACTTAAAACAATCATATATATATATATATATAGGCCCTCATGGTAACCACAAAACAAAAATCTATAATAGATATACACACAAAAAAGAAAAAGGAATCCAAGCATAACACTAAAGATAGTCATCAAATTGCAAGGGAATAGAACAAAAGAAGAAAGGGGAAAAAAGACCTACAAAAGAAATCCAAAACAATTAACAAAATGACAATAAGAACATACATATTGATAATTACCTTAAAAGTAAATGGACCAAATGCTCCAACCAAAAGACACAGACAGGCTGAATGGATACAAAAACAAGATCCATATAATTGCTGCCTACAAGAAACTCATCACAGATCTAGAGACACATGCAGACTGAAAAAGGTATTCCACACAAATGGAAATAAAAAGAAAGTCATAGTAGGACTTCCCTGGTGGCACAGTGGTTAAGAATCCACCTGCTAATGCAGGGGACACGGGTTTGAGCCCTGGTCTGGGAAGATCCCACATGCCACAGAGCAACTAAGCCCGTGAGCCACAACTGCTGAGCCTGCGGTCTAGAGCCCGTGACCCACAACTCCTGAACCTGTGTGCCACAACTACTGAAGCCCGCACACCTAGAGCCCATGCTCCGCAACAAGAGAAGCTGCCACAGTGAGAAGCCCATGCACCGCAATGTAGAGTAGCCCCCGCTCACCACAACTAGAGAAAGCCCGCGCGCAGCAGCAAAGATCCAATGCAGCCATAAATAAATAAATAAATAAATAAATTTATATATATATATAAAAAGGAAAGTCAAAGTAGCAATACTTATATGAGACAAAATAGACTTTAAAATAAGACTGTTACAAGAGACAAAGAAGAATACTACATAAGGATCAAGGGAGCAATCCAAGAAGAAGATATAACAATTGTAAATATATATGCATCCAACATAGGACCACCTCAATATGTAAAGCAAATGCTAACGTTCATAAAAGGGGTGTAATCAACAGTAACACAATAATAGTAGGGGACTTTAACACCCACTTACACCAATGGACAGATCATCCAGACAGAAAATAAGGAAACACAGGCCTTAAATAATACCTTAGACCAAATGGATTTAAAGCAGCAGAATACATTCTTTTCAAGTGGTCATGGAACCTTCTCCAGGATAGAGCACATCCTAGGCCACAAAACAAGCCTCAGTAAATTTAAGAAGATTGAAATCATGCCAAGCATCTTTTCTGACCATAACACTATAAGACTAGAGATCAACTATAAGAAAAAAAATCGCGAAAAACATAAACACATGGAGGCTAAACAATATGCTACTAAACAGCCAATGGAACACCGAAGAAATCAAAGAAGAAATAAAAAATTACCTGTAGACAAATGAAAACAAAAACACAATGATCCAAAATCACTGGGCCACAGCAAAAACAGTTCTTATAGTGACACAAGCCTATCTCAGGAAACAAGACAAATTTCAAATAAACAACCTAACCTTGCAGCTAATGTAAGTAGAAAAATAAGAACAAACAAATTCTGAAGTTAGTAGAAAGAAATCATAAAGATCAGAGCAGAAATAAATGAAAAAAAGACTATGAGACAGTAGAAAAGATAAATAAAACCAAGAGCTGGTTCTTTGAAAAGGCAAACAAAATTGATAAACTTTTAGGCAGACTCATCAAGGAAAAAAGAGCACCCAAATCAATAAAATCAGAAATGAAAAAGGAGAATTTACAACCAACACCACAGAAATGCAAAGGGTCATAAGAGACTACCATGAAGAATTATACTCCCCCAAAATGGACAACCTAGAAGAAATGGACAAATTCTTAGAAAGGTACACTCTCCCAAGACTGAACCAGGAAGAAATAGAAAATATGAACAGATCAATTACCAGTAATGAAACTGAATCAGTAATTTAAAACTCCCAACAAACCAAAGTCCAGGACCAGATGGCTTCACAGGTGAATTCTACCAAATATTCAGAGAAGAGTTAACACTACTCCTTCTGAAAGTATTCCCAAAAATTGCAGAGGAAAGAACAATTCTGAATTCATTCTAAAAGCCAGCATCACCCAGATACCAAAGCCAGACAAAGATATCAGACAAAAGGAAAATTATGGGCCAGTATCACTGATGAAGATAGATGTAAAAATCCTCAACAAAATACTAGCAAACCAAATTCAACAATACAGTGAAGGATCATACACCATAATCAAGTGGGATTTATCCCAGGGATGCAAGGATGGTTCGATATTTGCAAATCAATCAATGTAATATACTCCATTAACAAATTGAGTAAAAAATCATATGATCATCTCAATAGATGTAGAAAAGCTTTGACAAAATTCAACATCCATTTATGATAAAAACTCTCAATAAAGTGGGTATAGAGGGAGCCTACCTCTACATAATAAAGGCCATATATGATGAGCCCACAGCTAATATCATACTCAACAGTAAAAAGCTGAAAGCATTTTCTCTAAGATCAGGAACAAGACAAGGATGCCCACTCTCACCACTTTTATTCAATGTAGTATTGTAAGTCCTAGCCACAGAAATGAGCCAAGAAAGAGACACAAAAAGAATCCAAATTGGAAAAAAAAAAAAAGAATCCAAATTGGAAAGGAAGTAAAATGGTCACTGCTTGAAGACATGATACTATACACAGAAAATCCTAAAGACATCACCAAAAAAACTACTAAAACTCATAAATGAAATTGGTAAAGTTGCAGGATACAAAATTAATATACAGAAATCTGTTGCATGTCTATACTATACACTAACAACAAACAGTCAGAAAGGGAAATTAAAAAAGAATCACATTTACTATCATATCAAAAAGGATAAAATACATAGGAATAAATCTAACTTAGGATGTAAAAGATCTGTATTCTGAAAACTAAAAGACACTGATGAAAGAAATTGAAGACAACATAAACAGCTGGAAAGAGCTACTGTTTTCATGGATTGGAAGAATTAATATTATTAAAATGACCATACTACCCAAGGCAATCTACAGATTCAGTGAAATCCCTATCAAAATACCAATGACATTTTTCACAGAACTAGAAAAAAAAATTCTAAAATTTGTATGGAAACACAAAAGACCCTGAATAGCCAAAGCAGTCTTGAGAAAGAAGAAGACTGGAGGTACTGTGTGCTCAGATTTCAAATTATGCTACAAAGCTACAATAATCAAAATGGTATAGTACTGGCATAAGATCAGTGGAACAAAATAAAGAGCCCAGAAATGAACTCACACTTACCTGGGCATTTAATGGATGAGAAAAGAGGGAAGAATATATAATGGGAAATGACAGTCTCTTCAATAAATGGCATTGGGAAAACTGGACAGGTACATGCAAAAGAATCAAACTGGATTACTCTCTCACACCATGCAGAAAAATAAATTCAAAATGGATTAAAGACTTAAATGTAAGACCTGAAACCATAGAACTTCTAGAAGAAAACAGGCAGTAAGCTCTTTGACATCGGTCTTAGTAATTTTTTTTTTTGGATATGTCTCCTCAGGCAAGGGAGAAAAAACAAAAAATAAACAAATGAAAACTACATCAAGCTAAAAAGCTTTTGCAAAGTGAAGGAAACTACTATCAACAAAATGAAATGCCACCTACTGAATAGGAGAAGATATTTGCAAATGAGACATCCAATAGGGGTTAATATCCAAAATATACCAAGAGGGGCTCCCCTAGTTGTCCAGTGGTTAAGAATCTGACTTCCAATGCAGGGGGTGTGGGTTTGATCCGTGGTCAGGAACTAAGATCCCACATGCCACGGAGTCATTATGCTGTACACCTTAAATTTATACAGTGCTGTATGTCAATTATATCTCAGTATAATTATATCACATCTCAATAAAACTAGAAGGAAAATAAAAAAACACTAGGAGTTTGGGGAAAGGGGAGCCTCACAGTTCTGGGATGCTGCACAAGTCCAAGGAGCAGCAGTCATATTGAATTCTATTATTTTGTGCAAACAGAGCCTCTGGGTATTGTGCAACTTGAGGGCTCTGGGCTTCTGCATCAGACAGACTTGATCTGCAATGTTAGCTCTGCCACTTTCTGGCTTCATTCCCTTGGGCTGTTTAATCTACATGGGCCTCAGTGTCTTCACTTATAAATGAGTGTTATGTTAGTGACTTCTTAGATTTTTGTTAAGATTAGATGAGATCATATAGGTAACACTCCTCATGGTGCTTGGCCAGTGGTAGTTGTTACTTGGAACTGGGTTTTTGATGACAGGATCCACACCAGCGTTGAACATTAGACTGTGTTTGCCTTATGGTGTAATTCCAAGGCAGCGTGAAGAGGAGGAAGAACAGTGCTCTAGGAGACAAGGGGTGTGTGTGGGAACAAGGGGTGTGTGTGTATTTTCTGTTCTCAACCTCACCACTGTGGTCCATCTTTTCCACTCTGCCCCAAGCCTATCACAGCTTGACATACCACACTCAGCTGGAGGAATCTGAGACAGCGGAGCTGCCATGAGCTCATCTAGGCTGACCAGGCTGCCTGCGGGCCAAGAAGAACAAGCCCGCTCCGGTAGTGGCACTGTTTTGGGCTGGAGCCATGAGGCCTTCTCCACGGTGGAGGTGGTGGTTTGGAGCATAGGTTATAGAGCCCACTGGCTGAGTGCAAAATCCTCCCTCAGCCTCTTCCTAGCTGCTTTACTTCTCTGTGCCTCAGCTTCTTCACTGTACTAGTCAGCTAGGGCTACCATAACAAAGTACCCCAGACTGTGCGCCTTATATAACAGAAATTTATTTTCTCAAAGTTTTAGAGGTTAGAAATCTAAAATCAAAGCATCAACAGGATTGGATTCTTCTGAGGCCTCCCTCCTAGGCTTGCAGATGGCCAACTTCTCCCTGTGTCTTCATATGGTCTTCCCTCGTATGTCTGTCTCTGTCCAAGTTTCCTCTTCTTAAAAGAACACTAGGGCTTCCCTGGTGGCGCAGTGGTTGAGAGTCTGCCTGCCGATGCGGGGGACACGGGTTCGTGCCCCAGTCTGGGAAGATCCCACATGCCGCGGAGCGGCTGGGCCCATGAGCCATGGCCGCTGAGCCTGTGCGTCTGGAGCCTGTGCTCCGCAACGGGAGAGGCCACGACAGTGAGAGGCCCACGTACCGCAAAAAAAAAAGAACACCAGTCCTATAGGATTAGGGTCCATCCTAATGACCTCTTTTAACTTAATTACCTCTTAAAATACCCTCCAAATACAGTTGTATTCTTTTTTTTTTTGGCTGCACCATGCAGCACGCGGGCTTTTAGTTCCCTGACCAGGAATAGAACCTGCGCCCACTGCAGTGGAAGCGCAGAGTCTTAACCACTGGACCGCCAGGGAAGTCCCCCAAATACAGTTGTATTCTGAGGTACTGGAGGATATAACTTCTACATATGAATTCTGGGGGGACAAAATTCATCCCATAGCATTCATCTGGAAAATAGGGACAGTAAATTGTTCCTAACTCACAGGGCTCTGGTGAGGATTAGAAGTGTTAATAACAATAAAGGAGGCGGGAGGAGCAGGTCCAGCTCACAGGACGCTGACCCAGCCCTACCACTGATTGGTTTGTGGCCCTGGCCATTTTCCCTATCTGTAAAATAAGGATGTTGGGCCAGGGGCAAAGCTTCCAGGGTCTAATTAGCCCAGGGGAAAGGGTATGCAGACCTGCAGTGACATTACCTCTGTTGGTTAATGTCGGATTTCATTTAACCTAAGACAATTTCAAGATACAAGTTTATTTTATGTTTTACCACATAAGAATACATAATGTCAATTATCATTGAAAGATACTATCAATTGTTAAGTCTCCTGATTTCAGAGATGTTGGAATGTGAAAAAATATGTGTCTTAGAATTGATGAAAGAGAGTATGTCCTGTTTCTTTGCTTTTGGCAACAAAGATCTACTGAAGGGGAGCAGGCAGGGCCATTTGGCCTTCAGCCTCGGATTTTGGCCATTGTTCCACGTCAGATTTATGCAGGGAGGTAGGGTGGTGAGGCATCTTCCCAACTGATGCTTATCACCTTCAGAACTAGCTAAACTCATGGCTGGGAAACAGATTTAAAAAGCTGCTTAGGCCCCACTTGAGCTTTTGGTGCACCTCATAAAATGAGCTCATGGCTTTGGAACCTGACAGACCTGGGTTCTTGTTCCAAGTCTGCTGCTCGCCAACCAAGAGGTTGAAAGAAGAAAGGCTCCAAAAAAAGAAGAAGAAGAAGAAGAAGAAGAAGAAGAAGAAGAAGAAGAAGAAGAAGAAGAAGAAGAAAGGCTCCAATGTGCAAAGAGGGCTTTGCCAAATGTGGCATGCACAAGGCGTAGTGTATGGGAGAGAGAGGGCTGAGAGTCAAGGGTCCTGGGGTCCTCCCTGGCTGTGTAACTGGGACAAGTCCCTCCACCACTCTGGACCTGTTTCCTCACGCATAAGGGTAAAGAGGTGGAGTTCAGTCATTTATTCAACAAATGTGAACTGAGGAGCTCCCCTTGGAAGCAGTGTGCTGCAGGCCAGGGATATAGAGGTGTGAGAGGTAGTCCCTGCTTTAGGAGAGATCTCCCCATCCAGTGTGGAGAGCACGAAGTACAGGGCCAAGAGGAGGGAGCCAGGCGCTCTCCATGTACTTCTCACTTCATCCTTATAATCACTCTACAATGTAGGGAATGCAGGTATTTTTATCCCCACTTCCTAGATGAAGTCATTGAGACAGAGAGAGATGGTGGTGCTTGCCAAAGTCACACGGCAGAGCCAGGATTTGGACTGGTCTGCCTGACTGAAAGCCAGTTCTCTTTCCTCTTTGCCTTTGATGGTCAGTTACAAGTTTCCTTCTAGGACAACATTCTCAGATTCTATGCCAAAAATAGCCAGTGAATGTCATGTTCTGACAGCCCTTTTTCTTAGCTGCCAAGTAAGGAAGCCCCTTTCTTTGCTCAGGAATGATGATGGGGGGATGCTGAGATTTGTCTAATCTGCCTCCCCTTCTAAGGAGGTGGGGAGCACCACGTTTCAGTGGAATAAGCCTCATCCTCGCAAAAGCTTTTGGACTTCACTCAAGGGAATATTAGTAGTACGACATGACATCTGAGTGACTCCACTTTGCCTGGTTGTTTTAGCTCCAGAGGCACTTAGTAACGTCCAGCATTTCACACCGGAAAATACAAAAATCCCAGGACTGCTCCGTCACCAAGTATTGTGTTCACAGCACAAAAGGCTGGGAGAAGACTAGTGGGGCCGGTCCAGTGCTAGAAGCCCATGACAGCCCCATCAAGGGATTTTTTTGGCCTCTGCTCACATAGCTCCAGAGTTAGCGGGATCGTGCTTCCAGCCAACTCTGGCTAGAAGAGACTTCTAGCTGGTAGAGATTACCTTTTTGCCTTCGACCGAGGTTGCTCTCTGGCCCAGCTCAGTGAAGTGATTTACCCGAGGTCACCTGGAACATTGTGGAAAAGCCTGGATCAGAGTCCTGGCACTTGGAGACCTGGTTCTGTCCTTGGCCTCACAACTGAGGGGAAATAATCCTGAAGGAGGATTCAGACTGGTTTCTCACCTTGACTTGGCCACTTAATTTGAATTAAATGACATATAATTCAATTTCATAATTATCCAAGGGCCTACTATGTTCAGGCACTGTACTTACACACAGTGTGTTCACATGTAAGTCGTTTCATCCTCATCTATTAAAAAAAAAGCCCCTCCTGTGTTGCTTCTCTCAGAGCCTTTTTGGGAGGATTAAATGAGTAAAAGAAAGCAAAGTGCTTTGTTAAACTGTAAAGTGGTGTCAACATTGAGGCTATCCTATCTCTGTGGTCCACTCCACCTGTAACAGACTTCCACCTTAGCACTGCCCATCCTATTGGAATTTGTTTACCTGTCTCTCTCCCCCACTGCACAGCCTGAGGGAGGAATGTGCAGGGTTCACCTTTGCTTTCTCAGAGCCCAGCCCTGGGGTTGGTATACGTTAGGCGTTCAAAAGAGTATGTGAATAAACAGACCATGTGATTTGAGATCTGATTCTCAGATCCCTGGGGATGCCAACCAGAAGGGCACTGAAAGACCAGAGGAGGAAGGGCTCAGTGGTGGAGAGGGTGAGAAGGGTATGCACTGTGGATGGACAGGTTTGGGTCACTGGTGAGGAGAGGTGGGATGCTTTAAGCATTAGGAGTGCCTTGGGCAAAGGTCAGGAGTTAAAAATCCACGTGGATTATGCAGGGGACACTGAGGGCGTGAGCAAGCGAGACAGCAGTGAAGGATGAGGACAGAAAATAATGATGATGATGATAGTAATAATTATAGTAATGGTAGTAATTCATGCAGTAAGTAGAGCACTTACTATACTCCTGGCCCTATTCAAAAAGCTGAAGATGTATTCCTCATCAAACCCTTACAACGGCCCCGTGGGTTGTAGGTACTATTACCACAGCTTTACAGACAAGGAAAGAGAGAGGTTAAGTAACTGGCCAGAGGTCACATAGCCGTTAAGTGGCAAAGCCGGGATATGATTCCAGGCAGTCTAACTCCAGAATCCGTGCTCTTAAGTAGGTTGAAGCCTGTATATAAAGAGCCAGGAACTTTGGACTTTTTCTTGTGTTATAGGAAAAAGTTTGAGCAAGACTTTTGAGCAAGGTGGAGTTTGAACAAGAGAGGACATCAAGGAGGTAAAAATGTCTTATTCCACAGGTGGCAGAGTCCCTCAAACATAGATTGAGCACTTTCTGTGTGCTGAGCACTGGTGATACAAAGAGCCAGCCCGAGCCCTGGCCCTCAGAAGCATGCGGTTCAGTGGGGGACACGGAGGTGTGCTGGAGCACGCTCCCTCTGGCTCTCCAGAGCCCATTGTGTGCCTCTCTTCCCCGATGATCAGTGACTTCATGTTGGTGACTTGAAATTGACTACTGTGAGAGTATTTACACCATGGAAATTGGCTGATGCTACAGATCAGTGCGTGTCCATGAGAGCTAGTTGTTGTTAAATATTTACCCGCACAACACTGCCTGTGAACAGCTGCAGTATGCTGATAAAAGTCCACACCAGATATAGGGTGGTACAAAGCGGGCTGGGAGTAACTCTACTTGGTGAGCCAAGGAGGCAAGGCTTATGCAGAGTGTTGAAGGATGAGCAGATGTTTGCTACGTAGACAAAGTAGTAAAGGGCAGGCGAGGTGTGGAATGGCATGGCATGGTCATTCTTTGGTTCTGTGAGATGAAACTATGGACAGGAAGGAGCTTGGCAACCTATGAGATGCCAAACAAAAGGGTGTTTTTTAAGCAAATTCAGTACTGGATTTATAAAGTGAACTAATTGGGGTTGGGAAGGGAGAACCCATGTCACAATGCAGCAGGATCTAGAGGATTTATGACTCAGCTGAGCCTTTACCCTGCACCTCAGTAAAAGGGAACCTAGGCTTTTGGGAGGGACTGACATAAGAATGGGGTGGACCACTCTAGGGCCGTCCGTTAACTGGGAAATGTTGATAAAGGCTTTGAAATACTCCCCAATACATATATTGGGGTGGGAGGGCCAGGGAACTTGGTGGAAAATAGGTCCAGGAGAGGGGGCAGTGAGGTCAGTCACACCTGACTGGGCATGTACTCCCTGCCCAGAAGTCAGAGCTAAGCCGTGGCACCACAGAGCTTATTTTGTTGTCCTTTGGGTGGGGTTCTGGGTACCATGGGTTGCTCAGTGATCCTCTGGTTTCCATAGGCCAACTTTTCTCTTCAGGGCCCCCCTTGGTCCCTGTACCCCAGACTGGGGTGAGCATGCCACCAGACTGTCTCCACAGCTGTTTGGTGCCACACTGTCCTGAAGGTTCTGAAGGAGACTGAGGTCACGGGGCTGTCTGGATAGATGGAGCTGCCAGAGCCAGGACCCCACAGGGCCTGGAAAGAAGCCTGGGCCCCTCCCTTTGATGGGCCAGTTATCAAGGTTGTTTTGCTCTGCAAGATGATCACGGGGTCTCATTTCCCTGCCAACTGCCCAACCAGCCCTGAGGCCCCTGGGATACAGGCAGACTCAGGTGGTCAGTGTGAACAGACCACAGTTCAGGAAAGGGATGGGCTGGTGCTCTGGACACAAGTGAAATTGGCCTAGGCTGATCTTGGCTATGCCTCCACTTACAGTAGCCTGTTTTAGGAGTAATTTGTAAAAGAAACCTGGAAGTTTGGGGTGAACAAAGGTGCAGTTACAAAAGCGCTATGTTTTAGGCCACATAGAAGTTTACAAAGCGGAGTGACCACACCCTAGCCTGGGGGGCTGTGTAGGGCACTGAGGTGTTGGCAAGGGGGGTGCCATGGCCACCTCTGCACAGGGAGCTCTGGCCCAAAGACAGAACCTAGCATCAGAAGGCTTGCCCTTCATAAAAGGGCAAAGAGCTGTAGGAGGTGCCTGAGGTGACAGCTACTGCTGGCCTTCCAGCATGCAGGGGCCCTGTTTGGTGGCAGGTCTCACCAAGTGGTCACGCCAAAGTGCCTTAGGGTTCCCTCAAGAGCACCCTCCCTGACCGTCCCTCTGCATGCCTCGGGGAGGAACAGACAGCTGACAAGGTCGTGTGCCCAGAACTGCCCTTTAGTTGGGACAAAGCTCTCAGCTGTGCAGAAGGCTAAGTAAGCTGAGTCCGGTTGAGCTCACTGACCGCCACCGTGTCTCGCCCCGGGCAGCTAGGGGCTCACGACAAGGATCACACGCCTGCCTCCCAGCCGACCCTGACTCACTGGTCCTCTGGGATGGTGCCGCCTGCAGGCTATCTCTCTGTGCACTCACCTGAGGGAGACGGGCACCGTGAGCACTCTGCATGTACTGCATGTGGCTCCCTTTGTGCGGAGGCCCTGCGTGGAGCCTCACCTGCACGGCTCCCGGGCCTCGGCTCATGGCGTTTCCAGTGCCCACGGTGCCCTCCTTAGCTCATTTTGTTACCATCCAACCTACCCTTAAAGGCCCAGCTCGACCATCCATTATGCCTTTTCTGAGAACTAAGCTTGCTTTCCCCAAGTTCCCACAGCACAGTGTATGGCCCTCTAAGCCTTCCCAGACTAAACCTATCTGTGGCTGTTCCCATCCTCAGGGACCATACACCAGGTGCCCCAGAAGGCTTGTTAAATTGTTATATGCTCATGGTGTCTCCTGCATGACAGTCCATCATTACTCCTAAAAGAGCAAACATTTATTGAGCTCCTATGGGCCAGGCCTAGCTAGGAATTTTCACATACACAACCAAGTCACAGAACACTAGGAGGTGGGATTGTTATCTGATGAGGAAACAAATCAGGGAGGCCCAGGGACTTGTCCAAGGTTACACAGCAAGTGATGGAGCCAGAATTCAGACCCAGGTCAGCTTGATTCCAAAGCCAAGGTTTTTTCCCTTATGTGTAGACACAAAATAATAACAACCATTTATCAATTATACTGTATTCTCACATAAATTATTTCATTTGATCCTCACAACAGCCCTGTGAGGTAGGTAGGGTTACGTGTTACTGTTATGCACATTTCACAGATGAAGAAACAGAGATGGCTCAGTGAGGTAAGTGACTTGCATAAAGTCACACAGCAAATTAGTGGCTTCACAGGACCTGTGCTTTCTCTAAAGTCAAGCTGCTTGAATTAAGAAGCACCGAAAAGATGGAGAAAGAATTTTTATGGAAAAGAAAAAGAGACAGTGGTGATTTATAATATTTCTTCCTTGAACTATTCTGCTATGGTCACAGCTTCTGCTGGCTGGTCTAAATTGGGTTCTCCTGAGTGGCTTTCCTGAATACCATTGGCCTGGTGGCATGGGACAGTTATCAGAGACTCCTGGGTCCCACTGTAGGGGGGGAAAAGTCCTTTATTACCTAAGGGATGTGGCCTTGCCCACAGCCCAGCGTACAAGCTCCCTATTCACAGGGTGTAACTATGGGAAGCCCCTTCTTCGGACCATCCCCTGGGGGCACCTGTGGCACCAGACTTCTCTGGCTTTGTCAGAGGGCCCCTGCCCAGTGGGGAAGATTCTGGGACTCCCAAGGCCACCCTCACGCCAGGGATGAGTCATGATGTGCCGCTTTGAGACACGCACTGCTCATCACCCCCTGGGAAGTGGCAGCTCAGGGTCTCACCCCAAGGAGGTCCATGGGCTGGTTATGCCCAGAAACTACTGCAGGGGAAGCCCACATCCTTCAGAGCAGTGTTTTAAGGGCTGGACGCTTACTCCAAGGGCAATGTTATGGTTCAGGTCACTCCCAGGCTCCTTGTTATGCATTGCCAAGACCCTGGTCTCCTTCCTCTGGGGCAGCAATCTTCAAACTCAACAGAAGATGGTCAAAAGCCACGAACAGTCATGTCTGGTGAGGAGGGAGGGTCACAAATGAAGCGAAGGCACGACAAAATGGGGATGACTTACAGGGAATGAAAGGGGCTAACCTTGGTTCCGAAGACAAATCCCAAGGGGAATCCTAATATCGAGTAATAATATTTTCAAAATAGGGATCTGGCCTCTCAAAGTGACTATTCTGAAAGAGAAAATACACATTTGGGTGAGAAGGAAGGTCTACCAGGACCAGAAAATGGTTGTGGAAGGACAGGTTTCGGCTCAATGTAAGGAAGGACTTTCTAACAGCCAACTATGGCAGGGGCTGGCCTTGGGGATGACCAGCTTCCTGTCACTGAGGGTATGCAAGCAGGGATAGTTGATCTCCTGAAGGTACTGGGGAGAAGCCCTCAGCCGCAAAGGTGCTGGGGTGTTCTGGGGGTGCGGGAGGACTGAGCAACTGCTGAATCATTTTCCAACCCTGAGAGTCCATAATATATTTTTAAATGATCTGTTTCAATGAGACTTCAACTTCTTGGGGAAAGGATTACAAAAGTCAGGTATCAGGACACATGATGAAGCGCCTTTCGTTGCACTGGCTCCAGATACTTTCAGATCTTCGCAGGGACAGCAGCTTATTTCTGAAGCCGGAAATCCCCAAAGGCCTAGATTTGGCCCAGTCAAGAGGGATATCCCCATCTTCTGAACGCTGCCTGGAGGCTAATTCCTCCAGGCCATGCCAGGCTCAAATCCCACCCTCACTACCCACTTCATTTCCAAGCCAGCCAAGCAAGTCCAAGGTTCTGGCCACATCCCAGGGACGGAGGGGCAGGCAGGATGGGAATCTCTGGGTACTTCATGTCCTGGGAAACTAGAGGGAGCCTCTTATTCTCACCCCATCCCTTCCACCAGAGGCTCTGTTTACAGATGGCTAAGTGAGGCACTGCCTAATGGTACAGAGAGCTGGACCCAAGAAAAAACTGCTGTTCCTTTGTCTAGCCAAAAAGTCCTCCTGTGGCCTCCTTTAGGACATGTTGGCAGACTCTTCACTTAGAGCAAACTGCCCATCCCCAGCTCAAAGTAGCAAGGAAAAAGGTGGCTGTGTCAAGAGGACACATGGATTCCTACAGGTGGACTGCATCACGGGGGAAATCAAGTCCTGCTACACGATTAATGCAGGTTAGTATAGTGGCCTGCCTCACACCACTGGCGAGACACTCTCCAAGATCTTGGCTTTAGGAAGCCCCCCTCCAATGTTGCTGGGGTCCTTTTACCTGTACCGTATTAATCGAATAATCTTATTGTTCATAAAATCCACAGCGTGTGGGTGAGAAGAATCGATGCAGAAGCCGTCACTCAGCGCGATTTTCAGCACCTCCTCCATGAAGACCTGGAAGCTGTTGATCTGCTTGTTGGCTGGCACCACCCAGAGCCTCTTGAGGTTCTGCTTGGTGTACTCCTCCTCAGGCAGGCCCTCCACATTGGCCACCCAGTCCAGAGTCAGGTGGTTGGGGTCTTGCAAATGGCTGGTGATGGAGGATAGGTTGCCATTGGAGCAGTAGAAGAGCTTGGAGCCGAGAAGCTTGAGGAAGAGGCAAGAGGTGCTGAAGATGTTGGCGTTGAAGACCTCCATGCTGGAAGAGGACAGGCTGTAGATCTGGGGTGCCTCACGCACAGTGAAGTGGACCGTCTGCACACGCTGGTTCAGCGTGATGTTGAGCATGGCATTCTTCTCGGCCTTGGACAGCTCCACCTCCTTCTCCTGCAGGGCCTCAATCAGGGGCTGCACCTGGTAGAAGTCAGCCTCCCTGCGGAGCAGGCCCATCTCCTGGAAGTCCTCGGGCAAGTCCAGGTGGGAGGTTCGCAGGAAGTTGAGGATGTAGCGGAACACTTTGCCGTCACGGTCAATGAAGCAGTGGCCCTGGCTGTCCCTCTTGGTGGGCATCTTCCCGCTGAACATGGCGCCCAGCATGGAGTCAGGGAAGCTGGTCAAGGTTGCCAGTGAGGTTGTATAGAGCTTCCCCCCGACATTCAGTGTGATGGGGTCAGACATGGCAGGAGGCTGGGGTGCTGGGAAGTAGTCCTACAGAGAGAGGTAAGTAAGAAATGACCATTACCCAACTATATCTGATATCTTAGTTTGTTGGGGCTGGTATAACAGAATACTATAGACTGGGTGGCTTGAGTAACAAACATTTATTTCTCACAGTTCTGGAAGCTGGGAAGTTGAGGATCAAGGTAGGGGCAGATCTGATGTCTGATGAGGGATGTCTTCTCGCTGTGTCCTAATATGGCAGAAGGGGTAAGAGAGCTCTCTGGAATCTCTTTTATAAGGGCAGTAATCTTGTTCATGAGGGCTCCACCCTCATGACCTAATCTTCCAAAGGCCCCACCTCCTTACGCCATCACATTGGAGGTTGGGATTTCAACATATAATTTTGGGGCACACAATCATTCGGTCCATAACACCTGGGTAGTCACAGTTCTCAACTTCTTTTTTTTTTTTTTTTTTTTTTTTTTTTTTGCGGTACACGGGCCTCTCACTATTGTGGCCTCTCCCGTCGCAGAGCACAGGCTCCGGACGCGCAGGCTCAGCGGCCATGGCTCACGGGCCCAGCCGCTCTGCGGCATGTGGGATCTTCCCGGACCGGGACACGAACCCGTGTCCCCTGCATCGGCAGGCGGACTCTCAACCACTGCGCCACCAGGGAAGCCCCTCAACTTCTTATTGTAGGTCCTTGGAGTTGAAACGAATTAATACTTGACAAACAAATGGATGGGTAATAATTGCCACACCGTCTAAAGCATATTAGGTTCACTAGGGAGTTTAAAAAAAAAAAAGAAAGAAAGAAATGAAAAGATAAAACAAAGCCTGGGTTCCACCCTCCAGAGATTGTTTTAACTGGCCTGGAATGTGGCCTCAGCATTGGTATTTTTTAAAAGCTGATTCTAAATGTTCAGTTAGGACAGAGAACCACTGGTCTAAGGAAAGAAAGATAATGTGCCTGGACTGAATGCTATTCTAGCTGCTCTTATGTACATTTGCTTACATACTATCCTTTGACATAGACAATATCATCAATCATCCCCACTGTGCAGATAGGGAAACTGTGTCAGGATTCATTCACCGGTCATTCAGACCGGTGAAGGGTTCTGCCAGGATTCAAGCCCAGGTTCCTTTATATGAGAGAGAAAAATGTATTCATGCTTATTAGCCAAAGACTGGTCCACTGTAGATACTTAACAGATGTTCTGAGATTTAGGACTTCAAGCCCCGTGCTCCTTCTGCTGTACCGATGTTGCCTTCTTATTTAATTATTTTTTCCATCTAAAAGAATTCACAACAAATGGCTGTGATCAGTACCACTTCCATCTATCTACCAGGCCCACAATGGGTCACTCAACCCTCTGGACACTCCTTTCTGGATTCTCATCCTCCCATGACAACTTGCCTTGCCATGAAGATGCTCTTGGCTCCTGATGGCCTGCCCTTTTCTACCATGATGGCACCCCAGCCTCCTCTGAAACTTGCTTTGAGGTCAGTGCAAATGTGGGACTCTGCAACCAAGCGCCCTTCCTGAAGGCTCTTTACCCACTCCACTCCTTAACAAACCTCCCCCACTATTCCCCCACTGATCTCACAGCCTCTAGTGTCTAGGGCTGGTGTCTCCTTCAACCTAAAGTCTTGGTTTCTAACTTTTCTTGAAGGTTCTAGAAATCAGGGGATGTACCTTCTTGGCTTCCAACACGATACTTTCTCAGGAGCCAACCTGTGCAATGAATTCAGCAATCTTCCTCTAATGTTGGGTGTGGAGGGCACAGGGAGGAATCAGCCCCACTGCTGCCCTTGAGAAGAGCCCAGGCTGGCAGAGACCACAGCAAGAGACAGTGAGGGTACAGTAACAAGAGAAATGTACCAATTACAGCACAGGGAATATCGCTAATATTTTATAGTAACTTTAAATGGTGTATAATCTATAAAAATTTTGAATTTCTATGCTGTAAACCTGAAACTAATATTGTAAATCAACTCTACCTCAACAATGAAAGAAAGAAAGAAAAAAAGAAAAGGATGGAAGGAAGGGAGGAAGGGAGGGAGGAAGGGAGGAAGGGAGGAAGGGAGGGAGGGAGGGAGGAAGGAAGGAAGGAAGGAAGGAAGGAAGGAAGGAAGGAAGGAAGGAAGGACAGGAGATGTACCAAGAGATGTGGGAGTAGGTCTGGAATTAATTCTGTCATGTTTACTGTCCAGATGGGAAAACAGAGGTCCAAGAGGGGGACTTCCCGAAAGTCACCCAGCAGGGGTTGCAAACGGGCCAGGGCAGTTCTCACCCCACCCCTGCCTTCTGAGGAGGCCAACTGCACTGAGACCCCCTTACTTCAGAGGGTGGAGGCCATGCTGGGTGTGGAAGATGCTCGGCTGTCCCACCCAACTCTCTGTGGGGAGGGCCCTTTGTAATTCTTTCCCTGTGTAATGGGGCACTTTGATATCGCAGAGAGACATTAACCATCTGCAGTGTCTGAAGGGAAACAAGCCCATGATGAAGTTACAAAATCATCAGCAGAAGCCTGGAGCAGATGGGCTGTGAGACAGTGTTGGAGGGGGTGTCCAACAGAGAGGGGGTGGGGGAGGGCTCCGAGGAAGTGGGGGTGGCTGTGCTGAGACCTGCAGCTGAGGTGGATGCTTGGCCCGGGGCCTGAGTCTGGCCAATTTTGTCTCCAGGGGGTCCAGGCAGGAGCCGGACCTAGTTTCCAGTCTCTTTTCCTGTTTGATTTAAGGCCCAGGCTCTGTGAAGTGGCTCAGCTCCATGGAAAGAGCAGGCTTAGGCTGGGCTGTCTTTCCTGACAGTTCCATGGGCTGCAGACCCCGTATCTCCGAAGCACATTAGTTCTGAAGAGCTCAAAGCACAGGGGTAGGGACGACAATGAGGAGCCAGAGGGCGTACCTGGGGGCCCTCGGACGGGCACCCAGACTCCTATTTTCCTGCTTGCAAAAGCAGCAGAGCACCTGCCTTCCTGCCCCTGAGCCCCTGCAGTGAGGCTCCTGATCATTTGTCCAGGGTAGCACCAGGAGCTGCTGTCAGTCAGGGCGGAGGCTGGTTAGAAGGCAGGTCTCCTGACCCCAGACGAGGGTGCTCCCTGTGGTATTCTCCCCAGACCCAGGAGTCAGAGAACTCAGCCCTTCAAGCCCCTATTTCCTAGTCACAGTGCCACGGTGTCCACCATGGCAAATCCACAGTGACACAGGGGGGTAGGAACTGGCACCTGGTGGGGCTGAGAAGCTTCATGAATGTGGCAGGAGGGTTTGGCCACGGAGCTCCAGCCCCCCTGTGTACCCAGCTGCCTCTTGGACACCTCCACCTGAATTTTCTATGGGTACCAGAAGCCTCGCACAGAACTCCTCTTCCCCAGAACCTGCTGTTGACTCTTCTTAGCCGCCCGTCTGCCTGAGCCTGGGAGGCAGCCCTGACTCCGCATCCTGACATTTTTCTCAACTGTCCCCTTGGACCTGTCCCTATGGCAACTCCTGGAGCTCAGGCCTCATCCCCGATCCCCCAACATCCTCACTTGGCTCCCTTCCGCCTTTCTGTCCACCTTCCATTTTAGTTTGCAGGCCGATCTTCCTGACATAGTACTGCCTGCTCTAACCACCCTGCTCATCCAATCTTACCTCTAATCCTGCCTCTCCCCACACTCTATGCTCCAGGACTCCTGACACCTCTGCATCCATCCTCACCTGCCCTGCCTTTGCTTTCCTCGTACCACCCTTCTTCACTTTCTCCACCATCTCTGCAGTCAACCTGTAAGGCCCAGCCTATGAGTCACTGCCTCGATAAGGCAGTCCCCAGATCTCCACCTTCCCAGCTCTCCTCTTGGGGTTTCTGGTCCCTTGCACAGCCCACCATTCCATCATGTAATGATCTGCTTTGCATATGGCCCTCCTCCCTGGCTTTCTCAAGATGAAGATCACTGGATATCCTCAACTCATATCTTGTAACATATATGAAAATTAACTCAAAATGGATCACAGACCTAAATGTAAAATCTTTTTAAAACTATAAGACTTCTAGGAGAAAATCTGTGACTTTCTGTTAGGCAAGGATTTCTTGGATAGGACCTAAGAGGCACAAATCATAGAAAATTTAATAAACTAGACTTCATCCAAATGAAAAACTTCTCCTCTTCGAAAGACACTGTTAAAAAAAATGAAAATGAGGGCTTCCCTTGTGGCGCAGTGGTTGAGAATCCACCTGCCCATTCAGGGGACATGGGTTCAAGCCCTGGTCCGGGAAGATCCCACATGCCGTGGAGCAACTAAGCCCATGCACCACAACTACTGAGCCTGCGCTCTAGAGCCCACGAGCCACAACTACTGAGCCTGTGCTCTAGAGCCCGTGCTCCACAACAAGAGAAGCCACCGCAATGAGACGCCCACGCACCGCAACGAAGAGTTGCCCCCACTCGCCGCGCGCAGCAACGAAGACCCAACGCAGCCAAAAATAAATTATTTTTTTAAAAAATGAATATGAGACACAAACTGCAAGAAAATATTTGCAAAACACCTATCTGATACATGATTGTTAACCAGATTATATAAAGAACTCTCAAAACTCAGTAAGAAAATAAACAACCCAACTAAAAAGTGGGCAAAAGATCTGAACAAGCACCTTCACTGAGAAGATATATAGATGACAAATAATCACATGAAAAGATGCTTGGTATCCTTGGTCATTAGGGACATGAAAATTAAAATCACAGTATACCTATTACAATGGCTCAAATGAAAAATGTGACAATACCAAATGCTGATAAGTACGTAGAGCAATGGAAATACTTACACATTGCCGTGAGAATGCAAAATGGTGCAACCACAGTAGAAAACAGTTTTTGGCATCCAGTTACCATATGACCCATCAATCCTACTCCTAGATATTTATCCCAGAGAAATGAAGACACGTGTCCATGCAAAAACCCATGTGTGAATGATTATAGCAGCTTTACTTGGAATTGCCCAATCCCAGAAACTAAAACGTACATGATAAACAAATTGTGGTACATCCATACAATGGAATATGACTCAGCAATATAAAGGAACTAGCTACCGACACACACCACAACACAGAAGAATCTCAAAAGCATTCTATTAAGTGAAAGCGGCCCGCCTCAGAAGGTTACATGGCATATGATTTTATTTATACAACATTCTGGAAAAGACAAAACTAGAGAGACAAATCAGATCAGTGACTGGAGAGGCTAGGGGTAAGACTGGCTACAAACAGGCACGAAGGAATATTTTGGATGGAAATATTCTATATCTTGATATGCTGGGAGACAAATGACTGTATAAAGATTATAAAAATTCATATAACTGTATACCTAAAAAGGGTGACTTTTACTGCACATACATTATGCCTTCATAAACTGGGAAAAAAATCAAGACTGACTGTGTCACGGACAATACAATACACTGGGTTATGATCAGTTTTACGTATATAGTGTTGTGAAACTTTTGTTTCCTTTGTGTGTGTGTGAGAGAGAGAGAGACAGAGAAAGGAAGAGGAACTGGATTGTGATATAGAGTGTACCTCCATACTGTGGGTTGTGATAAAAATTGTTTGTGAAAACCACTGCCTAGTTTGTGACCTCTGTGAGAGCAGTGTCCCTGCATATTCACTGCCTAGCGCACAGTAGGTGTGGGGGGTACTCTGGGGCAGGGGCTGAGAGAGGAAGGAATGAACATGCACTGAGCATTCCACTACATCCGAGGCCTTTACACCCATCAGCCCTTTTAATTCATATAGCAATCCTACAAAACAGGCATCATTCTGTTTGGCAGACAGGAAACAGAGACTCAGATCAGACTGAGGACTTGCCCAGGACACACAGCCAGCCAGTGGAAAGCTCAGTCCCTTCCCACTGCACAGGTTGCTGAGAGTTGTAATAGCAACAAAAGGCTGTTTAATAGCTTCAGCAAGTGTGAGAATCCCTTAAGTAGACTTTAAAAATACTGCTATGCGGCTTGCCTGACAAGATACTAGCTACCACCTGCTGAGCACAACACCTGCTTTTATAATGCTTCACCTGATACATGGTAGCATTTTATTTATTTTTAATAAAAATATATAGAAAAGTACAGAGGATGATACTCTTGTGCTGATTCTGTACATGCATTACCTCATTTGATGTCTCACAAGCACCCTGTGAGAGAGATTCTATTATCTCTATTTTACAGAGAAGGAAACTGAGGCTCAGAAAGGTTAAGAGACTGCTCAAGGTTACAGAGCTAGTCACTGGAGGAGCTGCGATCTGAATCCAGGTCAGTGGATCCAACACCTCTGATAGTTTCCCCTCCCCACCTTGAGGTCCCAGCGTGAGTGGGAGATGCATACTCCCTTATTCTCTGTCCAGATCAGGCTGGGGTAGGTCTTTCGGCAGCTAGTTCATGGCTGGCCTGGGACTCTGCCCACTCACATCTGAGGATATGGGGACAGGACCCTGGATGGCCTGGAGCCCCTCCATAGCTGACACACCACAAGTCCACTAGAGGTCTGTACCCTTCTATTGTAATACCAACTCATGATGCGTAATGACAAAGCAGCAAAACACAAAAAGCCAGGCTTTTTAAAAGCCAGATTAGAAGAGATGAATGAGAATGCAAACTGAACCACGAAGTAGGAGATAAAAGAAACCCGACCACTGTGTCTGAACAAAGAATTTTTCTTAAGCAAGAGACTTTCCAAGTCTGCCTCTCTACTTGAAAAGAACCAAGAAAAAGATCAGCCTATTTCCCTCTCTGAGAAAACCAGGAAATTATGCCATGCGGATCTTCAGACCATCTGACTGGGCAGGGAAGGCCAGGGGGCCCGGGAACTTCGGAGTTGGCTGGAAATTCTCTCCTCCCTGAAATGGGTCTGTGGCCAAAACGAGGGGTGGTGAATCTTAAGGCCCAGCCTGGTACCATGTGAAGGGCCAATCCCAGTCTGGGGCCTGAAAAATCACCCAGTTGCAACCTCTAATTGTAACAAAGGAAATATAATGCTTTGAGAGTAGGTGTCCCATAAGAAAGGGCAGTCAAGACGTTGCTCTAGAGAGTCTTACTTTAAAACTATGTCTCCATTCCCGCAGGCCTCACGAGGGACACAGCTATTGCCCGGTGAGGACTTATTGTGTACCCTACCTGTGCTAGGTGCGTTATACACATTAACTCATTTAATCCTCGTAACATTCCTTTGAGGAACGTATTATCTTACTTAACAAATGAGAACCTGAGGCCCTAAGAGGTAGGTAACTTGCCCAAAGAAAGCAGTGGCAGAGTCAGGATTCAAGCCCAGGCCTGTCTGACTGCCATGCTCTGAATGACTTCCTTGGGAATTCAGCAGCCAAACCCCTTGGAGAGGTTCGTCACTTGTCCCCTCCTACCTCTTACCAGGTGCTCTCAAACCTGCCCCTCAATTTGATTCTGACCTACATGAGACCAGTGCACAGAGAATCAACATTTCCTGAGCACTGAGGACATGCCCCGAGCTATGTGAGTCATTTTCCTGTAGATTATCTCATAACACCACCACACCGAGGCTGTGAGGTAGGTACGATTATCATCCCAATTTTCTGGATTATAAAACTGAAGCACAGAATGGTGAAGACAGCTGCTTAAGATCACACAGCTAGAGGTAGGAGAGCTAGAATTCCAAGTGAGGTCTCTCTTCAAAGCCTGTGCCCCCTTCAGAAACAAAGCTATGGCATTTTATTAAGAAGCATAAACAGGATTTGAGTAAAGAGAGACCTGTGATGATTCTGAGAGGGAATATCTTAAAGTTGTTCTTCTAAAATTAATTACAGTTGTTATGCTATCCTAGTCCAACTCCCAAAAGTATTTTTTCAAAAGGTTAAAAAAAAAGATTAAAATCTTATTTTGGAAAAATTGGTGAGTGATAACCTGAAAGAATATTTGAAAAAGCATAATATATCTTAGTTTTATGTAGGAAATCAGACTATAAGGCAATGAACTATGGTATTAAGACAATGAAAAGGGGAAGGAATTTTGTAATAAATGTGTTGAAAAGACTGATTAGTAATTAAAAAAAATAAATATATATTGATCCTTACAACAACTCTGGGATGCAGGCAGGACAGATCACATTATCTTTATTTCACAAACCAAGGAAGATGAGTCCCTGGCCCAGGGCTTTGTGTCCATTCTTGACCTCTGAGTCACAGCCTCTGGGAGGTTCCAGGTTTGGACACTACTCAGAGGACCAGTCCTTTGGAGGCAGCCTGGGATCTTCTCTAACCCGGGTCCTGAGCAAGAGACTGAACCCAGACACATAGGTCCTAGCCAACAGCCCATACACTCACAGAGCCTTAGCACAGGCAAGGGCTCTTTCTGTGCAATTCCCTACAATACTGCTCACTGAGCTTCCATAATGAAGCTATTTTACATGCAATCTACTCCTTTTACACAGTGAGGACCAATTGTTTTAACAATGAATCTACAAGGCATTGATAATTATCTATCTATCTATCTATCCATCCATCCATCATTTCTTAGCTCTGCTCAAGAGCCTAGCAACGATACCCGAGTAGCAATGAGCACACCTGACCCCAGATCTTGTTTTTTAAACGTTGTCTCCTACAAAAAGAAACCAGGGCTTCCTGGAGGAACTGATGATTCCAGTACTTCCAGCACTTTGACAGGAAAAGTTTAAGGTGAGCCTGGAACATCTCTTTCCAGACAGCAAAGAAGAAATCAAAGATTACTGAGGTGAAGTCAAAAGAATGCAGATCTGCAGATTTTAAACGTTCTCATCACAAGAAAAAAAAATTTTGTAACTATGTGTGGTGACCATTTTGCAATATATACACATATCAAATCATGTTTACACCTAAAATGAATACAATGTTATATGTCAATTATATCTCCCCCCCGCAAAACAAAACAAAAACCAAAACACAGGAGCAGACCTGAAGGGACTCTCATTGGCCAAATTTGGGATAATTTGAACACCAAAAAGATTAATGATGATAATAGGTTATAACACATTGAGTTAAAAAAAAATAATCATGAGTCTATGTTACTCCAAAAAGAAAAAAGAGAGGGACAGGAGAGGGAATGAGAAAGACAAACACACACACACACACACACAGACACACACACACACACACAGAGAGAGAGAGAGAGAGAAAAAGTTATTCTGTAACAAAGAATACCAGCTAATAAGTATACAAAGAATGACATAATTAGCAAATTACCATTTTGCAACCCTCAATGTTGCTATTCTGGCAAGGATCATCAACAGATGTGGAGTGAAAGGTTATCCTGGACACAATTCCGACAGTTTCAAAGAATCACTCTACAGACTACTTGTTGGTTACAAGAGGGAAAAACTTACCCTTTTATAGAGAGATCAGGCTGTTACCTTATCCAATAATCAAACAGCATTCACGGATAGTAGGACTCTGGTATCATATGCCTCCTAATGTGATTCAGCAAGTACACAACATTGCCAGAAAAAACAAAAACAAAAAACCAAACTGAACCCAATTATTTATAAAATAAGTTTAAACAGGTAGAGGGGCTCTATCTAGATTAAATGAGTTGCTTAAAGAGATATAATTAAATGCAATGAATGAATCTTGACTGTATCTGATTAAAAAAATACATGAGATTTTTTTGGCAGTTGGAGAAATTTGAATCTCAACTGTTTATTAGACAATATTGAGTTTTGCTAATTTTCTTAGGTATAATGGTGTTATGGTTATGTTGCAGAATGTTATAATTAGGAGATACATGCTGAAGAATTTAGGGGCCAAGTGTGGAGATGCCTATAACTTTTCAATAGCTTAGCAAAAATTGTGCGTGTGTAAAAGCGAAATCGGCAATGTGAATCGGTGCATCTGGGTGAAAGGCTATTCTTTAAACTGGTCTGTAGGCTTGAAAATTCTACAAATATTTTTATTTTGAAGGAAGGGGCAAGAAAAGAACACTTGCCTCCTGGGACTGTAGATATAAAGTTCCAGTCAATGTGCCCGGCCCCAGTAAATAGCCAGATTCCATGAATATTAGATGTTGTTACTACTGCTAAGAAGCATCAGCATCTCATGATCTTCTCCTGACGTCTCAGCGCTCTGGAGGAAGCCAACCAGGGCTTAGCTGAAGTAGCCCGCAGTTGGTGGAGGGGTTAGCATTTAAATCCGAGTGGTCTTTCTACATAGACTAAACCCCCCACAGAAACCACAACACTAAGCCTGCCTGTCTCCATGCCGAGATCCAGGCTGGGAGAAGATGGCTGTTTAGGACTTGTTTCCCCTGCTTTCTTCTGAACCCAGAGTCTCTGCTACTACAGCAGAAAAGAAACTCCTGTCATGGCTTACCAAGAATGTTAACAAAGAGGGCCACTTCTGGCCCTCAAAGATGTGGATGGGTAGAAAGAACTGTAGGGGCTTTGTGGGGAGAGGAAAGTGCATGGGCTTTGGCATCACCTGGGCCTACGTTTGAATCAGGCTCTGCCCCTTTATTAGCCGTGTGGCCCTAGACCAATTCTTGGGCATATGATGGTGATCATAACAACAACAATAGCAGTAATAAAAATGGCTGACATTTACTGAGCAGTTACTATTGTGCTATGCACTTTATGCATGTTAATCTCATAGATAAAGGTGCTTATTATTATCCCTACTTTATAGACCATGCCAGGCCCTCTCCTGTCTCTGCAGTTTGGCATCTGCTATCCCTCTGCCTGCACTGCAAAGAAAATGCCAGTCATCTGCCAGGCCCCTCAGCTGCAATTCATTCTTCCCTTCTTTGCATCGCCAGAGCATTTTATTCTCACTCCTTACCAAGGCCCACTTTCGTTAAGTAAATGGGTGCCTGGCCACCCTGTTAGGACAGTGATCTCCCCTCTCTGTACCCCAAGAAGTAGGCAGGCAGGGGAAGGGGGACAACTCCTCCCATTTAGTCAGATCCATTTTCCTAGTCCCAGACTCTCATCTACCAATAGGGAGGTTTACCAATCTCTCCTGAATTTTTAAAACTTTTTATTTTGAAATAGTCTCTTGAAGTTTTAATTTGGAATCTGAGGCACAGGGCAAGACCCAGGTAATTACATGGAAGTAAATATAGTGTGTAGGGGATGGACAGAGCATAGCTGGGTAAATTTCAAGGATGACAACACTTCAAGTGAGTAATGTGTCTCCCGATAAACTGGAGCCGTCTTCCCCACCTTACATAGCCCACCAGATAAAGACTCTGGCTCACAGCCCTGGGTACTGTCTGGGGGCACCACCCTTCCTGGCCTCCCCCAACACCCAAGAGCTGTATCTTTAGCCCTGTTTTGCCCAGTTCATATCTCTAAGACGCTCACAGGCTGCTCCATTATGCCCACACCACAGAGAGAAAAGGTGCTTCCCAGACTCAGGTGACACACATGGACCCCTAAAGGAGTTGGCCAACTGGGAAAAGTGGGCTGGAGAAGGGAAGCCACCTGACCTGGCTTGCACAGCAAAGCATTCTTTCATCTGGTGCAGACTTCCAATAACTATCACCATCCCCCACCCTCTTCCAGAATTTTCCTTCATCCTCTTGGCTCACCCTCAAGCTTCACCTTGTGGTTTTCCTCAGGCCCAAGCACCTCATTTTGACCACTCTTCCTTATGGTCTTCCTGTTCCTCACAACAAGGATAATTTATAAACAAATGGCTTTCAAACCCATCACCTCATTTCATCCTAATAATAAGCATAGGACGGTTGCCTTAGGTTGGCACTGAGAAGGGTTGAGGAAGATGGTCCTGTCACACAACCTGTTAAGGGCAGCACATGGACACTTTCGTCTGTTCCCTGCCATTCACTACAGATTAAACCTCTACCTCCGTGCAGTGCAGGGAAAAAAAGCGGGCTCTTTGGAGTAAGGAATCCTGGGTGGCTTTAGGCAAGTCACTTTACTTCTCTGAGCCTCAGGTTCCTCAACTGTAAAGAGATATGGTGCCGTCTTCACAGGGTGTGAATTGAATGAACCCATATATGTGACGCAGAGTTCATGGGATGGGCTCTTTACTTCTAGTCACAAGAAAAGAAAGGTGTTCTGTGCATCCACAGGCATTTACCCATTCGGGCAACTTCTTACCCAAACCATATCAGCGCTGCTGACACTGGGCTTTCCAGGGCCGAGAGGGATACTTTTCGTCTTTGCGTCTCCACCCCGCCCTCCCCAATGCTTTTCGGCCCATTCCACCCAATCCATCCCAGGCTTGCCTCATTGGCTTTCTCAGCATCCACTCTGCAGCCCCCTCTCCGATCTCACGCGTGTTCTCCTTATCTAGAAACCCCGCCCCTCCATGCCCCACCCACCAGACTCCTCCCCCAGTCTCGGCCCTTATTATCCGGGCTTTTCTTACTATCACCAGCCATCCAGGCTCCAGGCTCCTTCCACCCGCTCCGCCCCTTCTTCTCCATAAACGTCCCCTCCCCCCAAGCCACGGGCGTTGCTATCCCCATTGCACAGATGAGAATGGCGAGGCTAGGGTAGGCTAGATGACCTCTCGGGGTAGGACAGGTACCCAGGTGGGCCGTTCCCTCACCAGCACTCCCTGCGCCCCGTGCCCCCGGCCGCGCCGCACCCACCTCCTGCCCTCGCTCGGCAACCTCCCCTCCGCGGGCGGCCAGCGCAGCTTTGCGAGGGGGGCGGAGGGCCGGAGCCCAGCCTAGGGGCGTGGCGGCCCGGGACCCGCGCGCTGCGCTCGGGAACTTGTAGTCCTCCGTGGGCTCTTCGCAGCTCGGGACGTCGACTTCGAACTCTATCTCCCAGAAGGCATTGCAGTTAGCCGTCCAGCTCCCACCCCGCCCCCGCCAGCGTTCAGGCCGGCTGGCCTTAAAGGGGACGCGGCCCTAGTGGCTGCTCGCGGGGTGGCCCCCCGCTCCGGCTCCGCCCCGTTTCCCGCACCTCGCCCCTCCCCCCCACTTCGTCCCGCAGCCCAGTGGCCGCGCCGCTGAGTTGGGCTCCCCTGTTCCAGACTTGTGCAGAGCGGGTGGAGAGGTTGGGCTTTTCAGTGGAAGCAGCATCCCTGCCGTCTGGGACCTGGCGGAGGGCGTCTCCACTCTGGGGGAAGCAAAGGACCCGCCCTGACCTAGCCTGGCCCAGCCTGGTCCTGCCCGGCCTGAGCGCCCCGCCCAGGAGCTGACTCTGAGGCAGGGGCCACTCGGGTTCCAGAGGTAAGGGGGCTGGGGCGTGTGTGTAGCTTGGGGGTAGGGAGTGACTGCACCCAGATGGTTCGAGAGCCGGGACGCGCGCGTAGGGCTTTTAGAGTCCGGGAATGGGAGGCGGGAGGTCTAGGTGCATACTGGGCCTGGCTGTGTGACCTTGGGCGAGTAGCTGCCCCTCTCTGGGCCGCAATCTCCTTCATCAATTGTGTATATAGAGATACCGCCCCTGCCCCCGCCCCCCTCAGGGCTGAGGGCACCGGCGCCCAGTGTCATGAAGCTCGCCAGCCTTTCGTGGGATCCGCAGCCCTAGTCTGGGCTGGGAGCGGGTGCACTGGTATAACTGGAGGGAGGGGTGGGGTCGAGCTGGGGTGCAAACTGAGGGGCCAAGCGGCCGCCTCCGCTTGGAATGGGCTTCTGCTATTCTCAGCATCCTCGGCCAGGGCGTACTCCCCCTACAAGAACCCTTGCGAACAAGAGACCTCGATGTGTCAGCCTGGTGCCCGCCCTTCCAGAAAGCCTGGGATGGGGGTGGGGACGCGGGCATCAGAGGTATGTGAGGGGTGGCCCCCATTGGGGCTGGCTTCCTGAGAAGCGAATATATGCTCCCACCTTCTTCCCTTCTCCTCAGTTCTCCTTCGGTAAAAGGGCAGTTGGGTTTTACTAGTAACCTTCCTCCACCCCACCTTTTTTTTTTTTTCTTGCGACAGTTTGGCCCAAAGGAGTGCCTCCCAGTAGTATGGCGAGGGGATCCTTCCTGGGACTGCCTTGGATAGAAGTTCAGTTAAAAAATACAGAGAGAAATGCTGCTGACTAGAGACCTGGGGGAGGCGGGATGGAGGGACTTCTCGGTGTCAGGAGGCACAGCCTGGTGCTCCCCCCACCCCCTGCCCATCCCAGGCAGCCAGGCAGCTCAGGCACCCTGGGGAGTCAAAGGAGGGAGACTGCGTGTGAGGGTCAGAGAGGAAAGGAAATGGGCTCCTCATTGCTAGGGCTTGGAGGAGCTGCTGTGCTCTGGGGTGTGGAGAGATTGTGAGCCCTTGAAGCCCCCTCCCCTGTCCCATGAAATTCTGTGAACTTTTGACCTGAGGGTTACCAGGAACAGGTTTGTTTGTTGTTTTCCTTTTCTTCAGCTTTGGTTGTTTGAGTCGTTTCTAGAATAGCCCATCCAGTGACCTCTGTAGGGGCTTTCTTGGCTGATGTTTAAGATTCTCAGGGTGATGGATATGCAAGACCAGATCTGGGCAGATGAGGGGGCAGTGACCGGACCAAGGGTTAGGCCAGTCCCTGGAAGGTGCTTTTCTGATCATATCCTTGGTTCTATCTCATCTTACTGTCACATGTCTCTCGGTCACTTGGCACTCCTTCACCTCTGTGCCTGGTCCTGTGCTGGGCACTGGGCACAGATGGGGGACCGGACCTACTTCCTACCAAAGGAGATCCCGGCCTGGTGGGGGAGATGGGCATAGAATCAATCCAGTTACACTGCCCAGGGATGAGAGAAGCGAAGAGGTCCTTTGGAAGCCAAAGCCCAAAGATTGAGTTGCAGGGGGATTTGGAAAGGCTTCCCAGAGGAGGGGGCATGTGACCTGGGTATTGAAGGATGAGTCAGAATTTGCCAGGAAAGAAGAGGAAGAAGCCCTTTCTCAGCAGAGAAAACTTCACCAAAGTGTTGAGCGGGAAAAAGCCCACTGCTCAAATTCCTGTAGATTCACCACTAAGTGGAGTTTGTCAAGTTCATCTCCCACCCTGCCCCTTTATTAGTTTAGTGTCACAGAAAGGACTTGAATGTCAGGCTCGGGAGTTTGGACCTTATCCTGAAGGGGCTGGGGGGCCTTGAGTGTTCTGAGCAGGGGCATGGCAGGATGGAGTTTATTGTCTAATGAGGTAATCTGATGATATTTGCAGGGTGTGTCCGAAAGACCAGGGGGGGATGGGGAAGTCTGAGCTGGGGCCCAGGGAGGGAGTGAGGCCGGACATTGGAGCTGTTCACACACACACACACACACACACACACACACACACACACACACACACGGTGCTTTGGGGGTGATGGGTGATGGAGATTGAATATAGTCAGGCTCTACTATGCAGGAACAGAGACCTGTCAATATACAGTGGAAAGGTGGAGGGTCATTTGAGAGGGACAGTTAAAGGGATCTGAGCCTTCCAGGGGAGGGATCATGATTTTCTTGTGTGCTAACTGTGCGTCCTGGAGCGGACTGGGTGTTGCTGGGACTCCCAGGCTGTCATGTCAGCAGTGAGAGATATAAGCCAAGGGTATGGGAAGGAGCCGCAGCACTGGCTGGGAAAGGCTAAGGGGTGGGCAGGTGATCATCTCCCATTCTGGGGTTCAGAGGCTCTGAGAGGTGGAAAAACACCAGCATTGATGGTTGTGGCCACAGTGGGGGTAGTGGCTGGACTAGATTTGAAGCCTGGACTCTGTACTCCTGCAGGACACATGTCTCTAGTGGAGGATGGATTGAGGAGGGGAAAAAGGAGATTGGTTAAGAGGCTTCTGCGCTAGTCCAGGCCAGAGGTAAAGAGGAGCTGATTTTGGGTGGGGCTGGAGCTCAGGGGAGAGAATGGAAATGATGAGTTGGCTTCGAGGGCTAATGGATGAAATTCCTTGTAGAATCAGCTGGATCAGGAGTATGTGTCTCTTCGTCTTCTTCCCGGACTGTGTCGGTTTTGCCTCTCAGTGCCAGATGTCCCAAGAATAGACTCTTACCTATTCTTATCTATTATCTGGCCCTTATCTTTTTTTTTTTTTTTGGCTGCGACCTTGTGTCTTGAGGGATCTCAGTTCCCCAACCAGGGCTGAAACCTGGGCCATGGCAGTGAAAGCCCCGAGTCTTAACCACTAGACCACCATGTGGTTTTTTATACCTTGTCTCAACCTCATCAGTGGTAGGCTCAGAACGGTCCCTGTTTTCCAGATGAGAAGGCTGAGGAGTCCTAGCAGGGACTCACCCAAGGTCACCTGGTGATTCTGAAAGCAGAGAACCTTAGTCTCCTGCTTTAACGCAGGCTCTTCTGAGGGAGGACATGGCTGCTGTTTGCTGCGGCACTTGGCATGGGGCAGCTGTCTCTTGGGTCAGAGCCAGTGTCGACAGGCCATATCCTCATCCAGAGCCTAGAAGGAAGGGTAACCCCCCCCGACCCCCGAGGAGCACTGGGGGTCTGCTTCTTCCTCCCCTAGAGAGGATGAGTGCAGGTTCTAGTCCCACCCTGCCAAGGCTGTGTCTTTCTCCCTTGTTGATCCTCGGCTTCCCCATCCATGCTGTGGGGAGAGCAGGCATTGTTCTGCCTCCCTTCCGTGGCCTGGGATGGGTCAGGTGAGGTCCACTCCTCTAAAAAGCCCTTTGCATGAATGCATCCAGGATATTACTGAGTGGGTTTGTTGGTGACCATGGTGACAGCTGACCTCAAACTGCTTGTGTGGGAGTGGGGGCAGATAGGCAGGGCTTGCTGGAGTGGTCAGGCCACAGACTGTGCAGAGGCTGCAGGGCTGGCCTCGGAGATCCGAGCCCTCACAGAACGGCTCCACTGACCAAGCTCCCAGCTGCCAGGCACAGACCACCTTATGTGATAGGTATCAGGTAGAATGATAGGAGATTGCCAGCATCTGATTCCTCCCTTTGATGTGGTTCAGCCTGATATCATTTATCCCCATTTTACAGAAAAGAGGCTCACGATATTATGTGCTCAAGGTCACACAATGAGTTGCAGGACTAAATGGGATTTACTCCAGGTCACACTAGAATGCAGGACTCCTCATTCCTAGTCTGATTTTCTTTCCACTTCCAGAGCCTTCCTTAGCCCCAGAACTCCGTTTCTGCCTGCCCCCAGGTCCTCTACCTCCACACATGATGTCAATATCTCATCGATTAGGATTTCTCCTTAGTTGCCTGAGTACCAGGGTTTCTTGGCATCCTGGGTTGAAAGCATATTAAGTCCACTAGCCTGGAGGGCAGGGTAGGGGTTTGGAGGATGGTCTGCAAGGGACTGCCCAGGAAAGAGTGGACCAGGGCTGAAGGCAGACCCATTTTTAAAGACACTTTTAAAGACCTTTTGGGAGTATGCCTTGTTTCGGCACTCTTTACCAATGTGTTTGTCTCCACCACTGGACTAACTGGGTGCTCCTAAGAGCAAGGACTTTGCTTCTAAAGCAAAGGGGACTGACACTTTCTGAGCACTTCCTTGTGCCCAGCCTTTATATTTGTCTTCACGTCAGCCCTGCGGGTTGGAAATAGAGGCTCAGAGAGCATAAGTAAGCTGGATGGTAAGCAGAATGCATCCCGGTTGAATCTCAAAGAATAGAGTCTAACACCATTCCAAGCTTGGGGTGGGCCCTGGGCATATGAACTTGTATTAAGTGCTCAGGTGATTCTGAGGCAACCAGGCCAGCATTCAGGAACCACTGATCTGTGCCCTGGCTACACCGTCTAACCTTACTCTGCAGTGACTGGCCAGCCATTGAAAAAGAAGCCTGGTCCCTGCCCCAAGGAGCTCACAGCCTGGTGAGAGAGAGAGAAACAAATGTGCCCATTGCATTGTAACACATGCAGTAATGGAGGTTTGGTCTCGGTGGAGAGCTAGGACAGAGAAGGGAGCGTCTCCATAGGGCCTGGCACATATCTGGGGTCCCACAGTATCTATGGTTTTGCATAAAAGTTTCTGGCCCATCATCTAGGAAATTTCTGGCTTGTCTTCACACCTAGTCCAGGTCTTAACAGTAGAGTAGTTTTCACTGAGACAATAAATTTAATTAAACACTTAGCGTATACTGAACTTTATATTGGGTCCTGCCTAGTGTGGGATTATACAAGGAAGCAAAGAAGTGGTCCTGCCTTTTAGGAGCTGAACCTGTGGGAACCAGCATGAGAATCAGGAATCAAAGTGGGTCAGCTTGGGATGAAGTTTTCCAGAAAATAGCTAAAATGGAGTGGAAGGACAGAGGGAAGTATATTATGGCTCAGAGGAATAAGGTAGCAGTAACTCACACCACACTCTGCATTTGCTTATTCAACAAATGCCTACTGTGTGGCAGGCACTGTGCGAGGTGCTGGGGATACTGTGGTAAACAAAACCTGACTTGGTTCCTGCCCTCAGGAACCTATATAGTATAGTGGAAGAGGATGACCCCAATCAAGTAATCATGATAAGTGCTATAAAGGAGGACAGGATGCTCTGAAATTGTTAACAGGGGTGTTTGACCCATACAAGGAGGTCAGAGAGGCCTTCTGTGTGGAAGAAGTTTGAGCTGAGCTCTGCAGGGTGAGCCAAGCAAGGAGGGGAGGGAAAAGCGAGTGCAGAAGCCTGGGGCAGGGAGGACACAGTGAGCCCACAGTGAGGGGCTGGTGTGGGCTGAGGCTTGGGAGGCGACAGGGCCTGCCTGTGCAGGGTTGAGCACAGAGGTGAGATGATCTGCCTTAGTGGAGGAGATTCGGACCCGTACAACTCCGCACTATGTGATCCCAGCTGCAACAGAGGAAGAGCCACAGGTGGCTGTAGGAGTCCAGATGACGGATGAATTCATGCCTGGAAGTCCAGGGAGGTTCTCATTAAGGATTGGGTGTTTGAAGTGGGCTTTAAAGGAAGGGTAGGACTTTGCCTGGTTGTATGAATGTGTGCTAGTGGTGGAGGTCTTGGGAGATAGGATGTTTCAGGCAAAAGGCACAACGAACACAAAGAGGAAAAGGGTAGGTCATTTGAGAAAGAGCAAGAAGCTGATTGGGGGCAGAATAAAGTGCACCAGGGATCTCTGGAAGCCCTGTCAGCCCTTCCTTTCTGGAGGTGTGATTTGTGTATGTGCACAGCTCATCTCCCCACAGGACATGGCTTGGCCAAGACCTTGGCAGCAGCTTCTAGATCCAGCTCTTACCTGCCTTGCCAAGAACCGATGGAGGTCCCCAGGGAGGCCTGAGGAGCGAGGGGCAAAGGGGTGGAGGAGGGGGAAGGCTCAGGTGTAGGCTTTGTGAGATGAAAGGCGCTCATCAGCAATAACTACAACCCACTGGGGCTTATTATGTGCCAGGCATTGTGCTTCTCATCACGTCACCTCCGGGGGAGGTAGGTATCCTTGCCCCATTTCACAGATGGGGAACTGAGGCCCAGAGAGGTTGAGCTGCTTGCCCCCAAGCCTCAGCACGCAGGGGACCACGTGGGGGATCGGTCCTGTCGGGCAGAGTGTGACCCTACTCCCTGTCCCCTGCAGCGTGGCCGCCATGGACAAGATCTTGGAGGCGGTGGTGACGTCATCATACCCCGCGAGCGTGAAGCAAGGACTGGTGCGCCGAGTGCTGGAGGCGGCGCGGCAGCCGCTGGAGCGGGAGCAGTGCCTGGCGCTGCTGGCACTGGGCACGCGCCTCTACGTGAGCAGCGCCGATGAGCTGCCCCGCCGCGTGGGCTGCCAGCTGCTGCACGTGGCCGGCCGCCACCACCCAGAAGTCTTCGCCGAATTTTTCAGCGCGCGCCGAGTGCTGCGCCTGCTGCAGGGGGGCGCCGGGCCGCCGGGCGTCCGCGCGCTGGCCTGCGTACAGCTCGGCCTGCAGTTGTTGCCCGAGGGGCCCTCGGCCGATGAGGTGTTCGCGCTGCTGCGGCGCGAGGTGCTACGCACCGTGTGCGAGCGCCCGGGGCCTGCGACCTGTGCGCAGGTGGCGCGGCTGCTGGCGCGGCACCCGCGCTGCGTCCCCGACGGCCCTCACCGCCTGCTCTTCTGCCAGCAGCTTGTGCGCTGCCTCGGCCGCTTCCGCTGCCCGGCCGACGGCGAGGAGGGTGCCGTGGAGTTCCTGGAGCAGGCCCAGCAGGTGAGCGGGCTCCTGGCGCAGCTGTGGCGCGCGCAGCCCGCCGCCATCCTGCCCTGCCTCAAGGAGCTGTTCGCCGTCATCTCCTGCACAGGTGCGTGTGCGATAGGGGCGGGCGGGACCCGTGCGTGCGGAGTCTCCTGTGTGGCGTGCCCACCTCATGGTGTGGCGTGTGCATGCTGGTGCACAGGTGTGTATGTGTGTGGGGGTGGGTGCTGTTACTTCGTTTAGTTAGCGGGCCCCTTCTGAGCTCCTGCCGGTTGGGGGGCTCCTATCAGGTGGTGCTTGCTGGGCATGCAGAGAGGAGGGGACCCAGATCAGTCGGGCCTGGAGGAGGACCAGGGGGCTGAGACAACAAGATGTGGGGTGGTCATCATGTCCTTTGGGTCAGGTGGGTTTCGTAGAAGTGATGACTTTTGAGTCAGGCCTTGAGAGCTGGGTAGCACCAGGCAGCAGGGATAAGGTACTCAGGGCAGGCAGAGTGGAAGGTCTGGAGACATGATAGAACCTGTATGTGTCAACTGAATTGTAAATCTTGGCCCTCCGTTGACAACTGTGGAAATTGGACTGTAGTTTAAGTGACTGAAATAAAATCTGTGCCTTCCCTGATTATAGGGCTGTTCAGGGGAAAGGAAGGGAATGTACCTGGCAGGAGGAAGGACCAAGGCCAGGTGTATGAGGACCTAGGTCTTTATACAACTGGACAACAAATTTTGATAACTAAATTTTTTTTTTTTTTTGCGGTACGCGGGCCTCTCACTGTTGTGGCCTGTCCCGTTGCGGAGCACAGGCTCCGGACACGCAGGCTCAGCAGACACGGCTCACGGACCCAGCCGCTCCGTGGCATGTGGGATCTTCCCAGACCGGGGCACGAACCCGTGTCCCCTGCATCGGCAGGCGGACTCCCAACCACTGCGCCACCAGGGAAGACCGATAATTTTTTTTTTTCATCTCTTGGGTTCCACCTGGAATGTCCTCCCTCCCGCTGAGTCACATAGCCCTCCTACCTGTTCTTGCCAGCTCCAGTGTTACCCCATCTAAGGGTCTTGCCTATACATGCACAGCTGGGGGTTAGTGCTTTTTTTCTTTGCCCAGCACAGGGCCAAAGCAGTGCCAGTGAAGGTTTGTTGAGTGAATGAGCTAAGATGAGATCAAAGGCTGGGATGCTATAGGAGGCAAGGAGGTGGCTCTGATGTGCTCTTTGCAGAGGCTCCCTAGTTCCTTGGCAGCATGAAGGACATGGGGTGATAGGGGAGGTGTGGGGTCCACTTGTCCTGCAAAGCTCAGCCCAGGCACCTGTTCCAGAGGAGGAGCCACCATCTAGCGCCCTGGCCAGTGTGGTCCAGCACCTCCCATTGGAGCTCATGGATGGTGTCGTCCGGAACCTCAGCAATGATGACAGTGTGACCGACTCCCAGATGCTGACTGCTATCAGCAGGTGGGCTGAGGGACGAGTGGTGGTCAGGTCTCTCTCTCTCCCAGAAGCCCCTTCCACTGGGTGGGATTGCTGGGCTAGATATAGTGTCAGAGGGCCCAGGCCCTCATGCCTGTTCATTCATCCATCCTTCTTTGAGCCCTTCCTGTGCCTGGCCCCAGGCTGGATGTGTAAGACACAGAGAGCCTTGCCCTAGTGATGCTCTCAGGCTGGGTACCAACTCTGTGACCCTGGACAAGTCAGTGAAGTCTCTGAGCTTCAGTTCTCCCCTCTGTAATAGCAGAGGTGGTATAAGAAGTTGTCAGGTTTCCACAGGGTCAATGATAGGAGGTAAAATTACTTTAATCAAGTGCTTTCTGAGTTTGGCAAGTATGATAAACAGAGTTTGGGTGCTTTTCAGCTCACAGAGCTCTTGCACATCCCCCACCTCATTTGAACATCATTGCACCTGTGATCTAGCCACATATGCCTGGCCTGTGATCCCCGAATATGACACCTACCCTCCTGCCTGCAGGCCTTTGGCTCTGCAGACCCCATCTACCTGGCATCCCCCTTCCCCGCTGCCATTCTTTCCATACCTGTGTGCAGATCCACTGTCTTCATTGGGCCTTCCTGGATTCCTTGTCTTCAGTGGGTAAGAGTGTAGGTTCTGGAGATAAGCTGTGTGAGTTCAAATCCTGGCTCTCCCACTTCTTGCCTGTGTGACTCTGGGCAAGTTACTCAACCCCTCTATGCCTCAGCTTCCTCATCCATAATTTGTAGTATAATTGAACTCATCTTACAGGTTTGTTGTGAGGATTGAATTAGATAAAATGAGATATTACGTGTAAAGTGCATAGAACAGTGTAATGGTAGCTATTATCACCATAATTACTACTATTTGCTTTGCTCTCTGTTGTTCTCTTTATAGCCCAGTCTACTGAATATAAAAGTAATGATACTAGTGACGTTTTTCTGAGCACCTACTGTGTGGCAGCTTCATGCTCAGTGCATGCAGGCATTATCTTGAGGGGGTCAGAAGGGTTAATACATGTAAGGCAGATGGAGCAGTGCCTGGTACAGACTGAATATGACATAAATGTTAGCTGTTAGCTGTTGTTATCTCTTTTAACTCATATAACAAATCTGTGAGGTAGGTATTATCCCCATTTGACAGAGGAAGAAACTGAGGCTAGAGAGAGTGAGTGACTTGCTCCAGGTCACAAGCAAGGGTTTGCTGGAGCCAGAGCTTCCAGCCTGGGGGCAGTACTCCTCCTGCCATTGGGCCTCACAGTCCAGACAGAGGCAGCCAAAAGCCCTGTTCTGCCACTGCAACTCACTGTGTATGAGGTGGGGTTTGGGATACTGAGAGGGCCTGGTTCCCCTTCTGCCAGGCTGGGAGCCCCAGTCTCTGCCAGGTGCCTGTGCTGGGCATATTTGCAGTTCCCAGAGGTGTCCTGTTCATCCCACGGATCCCAGGGCTGCCCTGTGTAGGTGTGAGTCAGTGTGGGGGGATCTCAGGTCATTATGGCTGGTCCCTGGGCTGCCCCCTCCCAGGCATTTGGGCCTCCCTGATCCTTGTGTCACGGTCACTCCCCTCACCAGGATGATCGACTGGGTGTCCTGGCCCCTGGGGAAGAACATTGACAAGTGGATCATTGCACTGCTGAAGGGCCTGGCCGCGGTTAAGAAGTTCAGCATCTTGATCGAGGTGTCACTCGCCAAAATTGAGAAGGTTGGTGGGCCCCTGTCCTAGCCCCGGCTTCTGGCCTTTCCTGCTAGTCTCTTGCCAGGGGCAATGCAGGTCTGGGAGGCAGAGCACGGGGCTCCCACCCAAGCTTGCTGTGACCTGGGACAATTCACTGCTTCTCTCTGGGCTTCAGGTTTCCCCCATTCATTCTTCTGACTCTTCATTCAAGTGTGTGTGTCACTTTTGGTATGTCCATCCATCCATCCATCAGATATCTAACTGTTTTGCTGTCCATCTCACCACCCATCCATCCACCCAGGTCTGTGAGCACCTCTGTGTTCTTACTCCCACATGGGTCTGCTGCTTTAACTCCAGCATCTCTGGACCCCTTTCAGGCCTGTGGCTACCCTTGGCCTTGGGTGGCCCAGGCCTGGGGGACTCCTGACCAGAGGCTTTCTTCCAGGTTTTCTCCAAGCTTCTGTATCCCATTGTCCGGGGAGCTGCCTTGTCTGTCCTCAAGTATATGCTCCTGACCTTCCAGCACTCCCATGAGGCCTTCCACCTGGTAAGGGCCCCTGCGTGTTGCCCCGAAGGTGGGCGGTCCTGCATCCTCCACAGGTCTGGCTGGAGGCCAGACATGCTGTCTCTGTTGGGGCTTAAGGGGTTGGGGCTTGAAGCCCAAGACCTCCAAGTCCTGGACGTTAGGACTGGAGACTTGAGACCCAATTTTACAGATAGAAAACTGAGGCCAAAGAATGGGTGTGACCTCCCCATGGGTCTTGAGTAGAGTGGCAGGCCTAGAATGATGGCAGCTGTGTTACTTGGGTGCCAGCTATGTGGCAGGCACAGTGCTAAAGACAGTCCACATGTTCATTCATTTTACTCCCAGAGTAGCCCCAAAGGGAGGTTCTATCATTTCCCCCATTTTTCAGCTGAAGAAACTGCAGTTTAGGGAGATAAGGTCGCATGTCCCAGGTAACAGCTGGTGAGCAGTACAAGGAAGATTCCAGCTGAGTTGGTCTGACTCCTGATCCAGTGTCCTTCCTAGCTTCTCGTGGTCCTTGGTCACTGCAGAAACTTTATGCTTCCTGATTTGTGCAGTGGGAAAAGCACAGAACCAGGGATTGGGGTTATGGGGGGTTGAGTCCCAGCTCTGTCTGTCATTTACTAAATGGGGTGACCTCGGGCCAGGCACTTACCTCTCAGGGCCTGGGTTGGGTGGGACAGGATTAGATGAGGTGACATTTATCAAGAGCCTGCCACATTCTAGGGACTTGGTAGATATTTATTTCTTTTCATCCTTCTCCCAAGCTCCCCTGCTCCCAGTTTCTGTGGCCTGACTCTTCCATCCCTGGGACACTATGGTGTAGCTCCCCTGTGGGTTTGAAAGTTAACACTGTAGCACAGAGGAAAGAAATGGACTTTGAGTTCAGACAGACCTGGCTCAGACACCAACTTCTCCCAGAACCCATGGTGATATCCTTGGCAAATTACATAACCTCTCTAACTTTAATTTCTTCTCTGTAAGATGGGGATAGTAATTGCCACATGTCACTGTGAGTGCTTGACATATAAAAGTTTGCTGCCGCTCATGTTCTGTCAGCTGCCACCAGCTGACCACACTGTGGCCCCAGCATCACTCCTGGGTGACAGAGTAGCCCTGGTCACTCAGACCTTCAAGCGCTTCAGGCAGGTTGGTTGGCTGATACTTAATAGCTGGGGCTCAGGCCCAGGCCTCCCCTTAGCTGTGAGGAGGGAATTATTTGTCCCATTAAACAGATGAAGAGACTGAGGAAGAGTATCCAAGGTCATGTGTCTTATAAAGAGGGTCACCTGCCTGCAGAGCTCAGAGCCCTATGCAGGTAAGGGGCACAGTGGTCAGGTGGGCAGACCTCCTTGCTTCAAGGAGCTCTGGGTGCTTCCAGCACTGACCACCATCCCATGTCTCAGGTGGGTAAACTGGTGCTGACTAACCCTGCTCTGCTCTCACAGCTCCTCCCTCACATCCCCCCAATGGTGGCCTCTCTGGTCAAGGAGGACTCCAACTCGGGGACCAGCTGCCTGGAGCAGCTGGCGGAGCTGGTCCACTGCATGGTGTTCAGGTTCCCGGGCTTCCCGGATCTGTACGAACCCGTCATGGAGGCCATCAAGGTGAGTGAGTGACAGTCCCCATTGCTCCCCTGCCCCACTCTGAGGAGGGTGCCGATTTGGGCTTTGCTCAAGACCACACTACAGGTTAGTGGCAGCCCTCTATCCTTTGGTCCCTGGCTGTCTCCCATTACCTCCCCCAGCCCATCGTGTGCTTCAGGCACACTGAGCCACCTGCCATTCCCCCAGATGGATCTTCCTCTCTCGATTGTTCTGAGCCTTTGCATATGCCGATCTCTCTAACTTAAACTCCTGTCTTGTCTGCCTGGATAGCTCTTATTTCTACCAAGCCTTCTTCTTGAAGTTTCTGCTCAAGTGTTTCTCCTTCAGGAAGCCTTCCCTGATAACTCTAAATTACACGCCCCCCGCACTCTGCCCCTCAGCTGGGTCATGGCCTCTCTGAGCTTCCACAGCCCTAGTGTATCCCTCAGTCACACATGGTCACTGTCTGTATGTCTGTTTCCTCTTAGACTGAGCATTCCAGAGCAGAGATGGTTTACAATTGTTCACAAGACTTATGCCCTACTCTGTGCCAGGCCCAGGCTGGGAACTGGGGACACAGGCATGAGGCAGACCACGTCTCCTCCCTTTGAGGAGCTCACAGCGTAGAGGGGTGACTGACGTGTTTACCCGTAACTGGGATCTAAGCAGCTTAAGAAATGCCTGTGAGGGTCAGCCTGAGAGCGGTGAGGCGGCAGAGGGGGGAAAGATATCCAGTTAGAGGAGGAGGCTGCAAGGAAGAAAGGGCTTCTGAACCGGGCTTGCTGGGTTGCTAGGACAATAACATTTGTAGCTAGAGTCACACTTGGCAGTGTCTTTCCATATGTTTTGTCTTCTGTTGCTCACTAGAAATCTGTGAGGCAGGTACTATTGTTATTTCAGTTTCAAAGATGAGGAAAATGAGACTTGGAGAGGTTTGGTGTCTTATGCAGTCACAGAGGTAGTGGGAGATGCAGCCAGGGCTGAGGGTTGCTGAGCCCTTTCCCATTGCTTGATACAGAGGGCAGGTCCAAGTGTGGGTGAAAGACATCCAGGTAAGTGGTGGCCCTTTTAGAACCTCTGGTCTGACTTCCATTTCTGTAACACAGCAGATAGGTAACCTGAGAAGTGTCCCATTACAAAACACCTAGAAATGCTTGTTAAAATGTAACAGATGTCTTTTTAAGTACATAGCTGAGCTTGCAAGAGAGCAAGGGGGAATCCCCAGGGGCCCAAAAGGAAGAGAAAACCAAATTCCAGAATGGTAAATGAGAGGTGATACTCTTTTGCCCCGGGTGGGGAGGGGCAGTGGGTGAGATGGCCAGCCTCAGTCCCCAAGGGGCTTGAGCCGGTGGGGACAGGAGTTGAGGCTTAGGGTCTGCCCCCATCAGGGAATCAGCACTGAGAGGCCCATGTAAATCAGGACCCAAGAAAGGCTTTACCATTAGCAAAAGGGTGTTCTAGAAAAAATACACATGGTTCCAAGTAGACATCAAGGAAGGCTCTCTGGCTTGGTCTGGGCTCTGGATTGGGAAAAAAGAAATTGTCATCGTTGGACTGCTCTCATGTGGGTTTAGGGGTTCAAATTCTTATCTTCTTCGGTGTTGTAGCACCCTAAGCTCATTGAAAGTGGTCATAAACTTGTAATACCCAAGGATTGCCTGATAGAAACAGAAATGATACTGCTTTCAAGCCACAAAGACAGAATTCTACTAAAGATGAGTTTATAATCCCCAGATTACAAAACACGTAAGGGAACAATCCACCATGAGTGAGAGGTGATAGATACAACAAACAAAACCTCTGGCGTTTACTTGGATTTTCTTAGTTTTTCCAACTTAATGTGAGGAAGAGGTGGTGTTTTTTTTTAAACAGTCGGAGCTAACTAACAATAGAAGTAGCTGCCGTGCTCAATCATGAGCTCCCTGGCACTGGAGGTGGTTGAGCGGAGAAGACAGGACTTAAACCTGTTGGGAGTGACTGTTACTGTGAGCTTCTGATGGGCAGGGACCATGTCATTTTGATCTCTGTGTCTAATAAATGTCTGAGTGAATGAACACTGTAGTGTGAAGTATGGTATCATGGAGATGTGAGCAAAGAGGAGGGAGCATGGCCCTGCCCTGGGCGCCAGGGGAAACCTACGCTGAGTGAGATCCAGGCTTTGCACATTAGAGGCTATGGTCTGATCCAGCGGGCAAGGTGAGTCTGTAGATAACTTATACAACTAGGTGTAGGAAGTTAGGCTCTATAAGACAGGTATAGATAGTGTGGGACCCCCACTTGAGAAGATTCTGGAAAGTCTTCTGGAGAGGGGATGTAGGAGTTAGGCCTTGAGGGACAGGGACCGGCAGGAGGAGGCCCCCAGACAGGTCAGTGGGTAAGGTGTGGGAGCAGGAATGTGCAAGTACTGTTTGGTGGTAAAGTGTGGTGGAGGGGAGGGAAGAACAGAAGGATAGAGTGGAAGGTGGTGAAAACCAGGTTGTGTGACTGCTTGGTCCAGCAGATCTGGGCTTCTCAAACATGTCTTCTGAAGTGCTTGAACTCAGAGGAGGGGACTCACCCTCCTGCAGCCTGACACAAGCTCAGAGTTTCTCTAAAATCTCATTTTATCTCAAAGATTCAAGTATATACTTCATAATCATAAACACTTGTAATTTAAACATTTTTCTTCCTTGAATATCAGTGACTATAGCTCTAGGAAGATGTGTGACATTTGTCCTATGGCTTTGACTACCCCTTGCTTCAAGCCACTTTGAGAGGCAAGGCAGCAAAGTATTCATGGGGTTTTATTGTTTATAAAATTCTTTCATATGTATTATAGGAGTACATCCTTTGTATACAGTCTCCTTTATACATTCTGGAAAGTTCTCTCACTTAGGCAGTTGTAGTAAGTCATGGCAGTTTCTCTGGGAGCTGTGGTCCTTGCTGAGGGAGCTACATGTTATGTAGACTTCCAGTCACATGAGGAGCTTGAAAGGTATTTGAAAGTTTTTGTTTTATTCTCTATTCTCCTAAGAGTACAGAGTTACCTTCTTTGGGAAAAAGCATTTGATTTTTTTTTTTTCCTAGTGTGCATATTTTTGTATCTTGTATGCTTGTGTTGCAGGGTGGGGTGTCGGTTCTGTCATTTTTTTTTTTAGCTTTCTTTTTTTTGCTTAATTTTATTTTTTTATATATACAGCAGGTTCTTATTAGTTACCTATTTTATACCGGTTCTGTCTTTTTGTCCCTATTTGTTCCCGTTGTGTGTGGGGTGGGGCTTGGATAGGGGATAATAGGAAGGAAAAAGAAGGGACTAAGAGAGAAGATACTGAGCCCTTATCTTCTTACCTTGCCTCAGACAGCTACTATATTTTTTATCATCTGTGAGAGGTGACTGACTAATCTGATAAATTGTCTGATAAACAGTCCTGGGAAATGAGTGAGCAGATGTGTTAAACCACCGCTTGAGCCAGACCTTCTGCAGCGACGAGGGCTTTCAGTGTAAGCTGGTCTGAAGCTCAAGGGCCTTAGACAAATCTAGGAACTGTGCTCAGGATCTGGAAACGAGAATGGGGCTAGAGGAACTGTCATGAATATCGCCTAAATCTACTAAGTAATACTGCATTATGCTTAGGTGTTTTTCTTTAAAATATGTCATTATTAGAACCAGTGCTTGGTAATATTCTTTTCAGTGCAGCTGTTTAATGTGAAATAGGATAACAAGTGGGAAAGCATGCTAACCCCTGAGCCTGTGACCAAGGACCCATACCGCAGACCCCCAGGATCCTCCCACTGTCCTGACTGTAGGATCAAGTTCAGGGTTGGGGTAGGGCGTTACTAATTCGACAAAGCTGACTCCGCAAACTTTAAAGTAGAGGAGGTGAAAACAGGAGCAAGCACCGTGAAGGTATAGAGTGCCAAACTGATATAAGGTAGGAGTATCCTCACTTGACAGATGAGCAAACTGAGGTCCAGGGAGGTTAACTGACTGAGTCAGAGAGGCTCACTGACCACAGCCAGAGAGCTGTGAGGACAAGAGTCAGGGCCAGGGTTGAGATCTCGACACTGCTGGATTGGGCCAGTGGGCCAGTGTTGTCATTGCTTACAGTCTGTCACATCCTGGGCTCATGTAACATATAGTAGATTCCTCGCTTATTGCCTCTAAGAAAATTCTTTCTCTATCTGGGTCTTAGTTTTTTCATCTACACGGTAGGGATTTTACCCCTTTCTTAAGGCAGCTGTGGCATGAAAGATCATGTAGAAGGCCCACACGTCAAGATGAAAACCTAGAACATGTTTGAAAACAAGGAGCTGTTCTCACACATCTTTAGGGCATGTTTGGGGTGATATGCTTGGGCAGGTGTGTAGTAGGCTGTAGTCCAAGAAGGCTTCCCAGAGGAGATGATATTTTTAGAGCTAAACCTGGTGCCCACTGTCCTGCTGGCTTGTTTCCCCCTCAGGACCTCCATGTTCCCAATGAGGACCGAATCAAGCAGCTGCTGGGGCAGGATGCCTGGACCTCGCAGAAGAGTGAGCTGGCTGGCTTCTACCCCCGGCTCATGGCCAAGTCAGACACTGGCAAGATTGGTTTAATCAATCTGGGCAACACGTGCTATGTGAACAGCATCCTTCAGGCCTTGTTCATGGCTTCCGAGTAGGTGCTACTTTTGAATTCCCTGTCTGCCCCTGCTTCTCTCCTCGGGGCTCCCTGGTGTGCGGGGGTGAGGTAGGGGTTGGAGAGGGTGGGTCCTGCTTTGTGTTATCGGCATAATTCCCTGAGGTCTGTGGGTATGTGAAGGGCAGGTGAGAGTTCCCAGAGGGCTCCAGGCCATTGTCAGGGCAGTAGGTCAAGACCGGATGGGAACTTGAGTTGGGGATTCAGGGGCTCAGCTGCAGTGAGAAGGGAGTCTGCTCTGGGTTGGTCGACATCACTGACTTTTCTGCTAGAGTCCATGGGGGTGGATAGTGTCTTCCACAGTAGGACTTCCACTCACCCTGGCATTAGATGCCCCCTTTTACTAAAACAAAATCTTTATCATCAGTGGCTACCTATCCAATTTACGGCTTGCTTAGTACATTCACATTGCTGTGCAGCCGTCACCGCCATCCATCCCTATAACACTTTTCATTTTGTAAATCTGAAACTCTGTGCCTGTTAAACACTAACTTCCCATATTCTCATTCTCCCCTCCCCACAGCCTTTGGCTACCACTGTTATATGTTTTGTCTCCATGATTTTGTCTCTACTTTAAGTACCTCATATAAGTGAAATTGTACAGTATTTGTCTTTTTGTGTTGGCTTATTTCACTTAGCAGATGTCCTCAGGGTTCATCCATATTGTAGCATATTGCAGAATTTCTTTCCTTTTTTTTTTTTTTTTTGGGAAGGATGGGGAGGTGGGTTCTTTCCTTTTTTAAGGCTGGATAATATTCCACTGTGTGTATAAACCACATTTTGGTAATCTGTTCATTGGTAGAGTGACAGACACCTGGGTTGCTTCCATGTTTTAGCTGTTGTGAATAATGCCACATGAACATGGGAGTACAAATATCTCTTCGAGACCCTGCTTCTGATTCTTCTGGTTACATACCCAGAAGTGGAATTGCTTGGTGATATGGTAGTTCTGTTTTTTAGTTTTTTTGAGGAACCTCCATATCGTTTTCCACACTGGCAGCACCAGTTTACATTCCCACCAACAGTGCACAAGGGCTGGGATTTCTCTACATCCTCCCAACACTTCTTTTCTGTTTTTTTGATAATAGTCATCCTAATGGGTGTGAGGTGGTATCTCATTATAGTTTTTAATTCGCAGTTCCCTAATGATTAGTGATGTTGAGCATCTTTTCATGTGCTTATTGGCCATTTGTATGTATTCTTTGGCAAAAGGTCTATTTAAATCCATTATCTAGCTGGTTTTTTTTTTGCGGTATGCAGGCCTCTCCCTGTTGTGGCCTCTCCCGTTGCGGAGCACAGGCTTCCGGACGCGCAGGCTCAGCGGCCATGGCTCACGGGCCCAGCTGCTCCGCGGCATGTGGGATCTTCCCGGACTGGGGCATGAACCCGCGTCCCCTGCATTGGCAGGTGGACTCTCAACCACTGCGTCATCAGGGAAGCCCCATTACCTAGTTTTGAATCAGGTTGTTTGTTTTCTGTTGTTGAGTTTGAGGAGTCCTTTTGTATATTCTGAATATTAATCCTGTATCACATACATGATTTGCAAATTTTTAAAAACTTTTTATTTTATATTGGAATATAGTTCTTTAACAATATTGTGATAGTTTCAGGTGTACAGCAAAGTGATTCAGTTATACATATACGTGTATCAATTATTTTTCAAATTTTTTTCCCATTTAGGTTGTACATAATATTGAGCAGAGTTCCCTGTGCTATGCAGTAGGTCCTTGTTAGTTATCCACTTTATATGTAGCAGTGTGTACATGTCAATCCCAAACTCCCTAACTATCTGTTCCCCCGACCCTTCCCACCTGGTAACCATAAGTTCCTTCTCTGAGTCTGTTTCTATTTTGTAAATAAGTTGATTTGTATCATTTCTTTTTAGATTCCACATATAAACAATATCATATGATACTTGCCTTTCTCTGTCTCACTTACTTCACTCAGTATGACAATATCTAAGTCCATCCTTATTGCTGCGAATGGCATTATTTCATTCTTTTTAATGGCTAATATTCCGTTGTATATATGTGCCACATCTTTATCCATTCCTTTGTCGATGGAGATTTATGTTGGTTCCATGTCTTGGCTATTGTAAACAGTGTTGCAATGAACATTGGGGTGCATGTATCCTTTCGGACCATGACCATGTTTTTCTCCAGATATATACCCAGAAGTGCAATTACAGGATCATATGGTAGCTCTATTTTTAGTTTTTAAGGAACCTCCATACTGTTCTCCATAGTAGCTATACCAATTTACATTCCCACCAACAGTGTAGGAGGGTTGCCTTCTCTCCACACCCTCTCCAGCATTTACGTTTGTGGATTTTTGATGGTAGTCATTTTGACTAGTGTGAGGTGATATCTCATTGTAGTTTTGATTTGCATTTCTCTATAATTAGTGATGTTGAACATCTTTTCATGTGCCTCTTGGCCATCTGTATGTCTTCTTTGGAGAAATGTCTATTTTGATCTTATGCCCTTTTTTTGATTGGGTTATTTGTGTTGATGAGATTAAGCTGCATGAGCTGTTTGTAAATTTTGGAGACTAATCTCTTGTCAGTCACATGATTTGCAAACATTTTCTCCCAATCTGTGGGTTGTCTTTTTGTTTTGTTCATTGTTTCCTTTGCTGTGCAAAAACTTTTGAATTTAACTAGGCCCCATTTGTTTATTTTTGTTTTTATTTCCATTACCCTGGGAGATAGATCGAAAAAAATATTGCTGTGATTTATGTTAGAGAGTGTTCTGCCTGTGTTTTCCTCTAAGAGTTTAGTAGTGTCCAGTCTCGCATTTATGTCTTTAATCCATTTTGAGCTTATTTTTGTGTATGGTGTTAAAAAGTTATCTAATTTCATTTTTCTACGTGTAGCTGTCCAGTTTTCCCAGCACCACTTGGTTTTTTTACTTTTTTATTTTTGGCAGTGTTGGGTCTTTGTTGCTGTGCATGGGCTTTCTCTAGTTGTGGTGAGCGGGGACTACTCTTTGTTGTGGTGTGCAGGTGTCTCATTGAGGTAGCTTCTCTTGTTGCAGAGCACGGGCCCTAGGCACATGGGCTTCAGTAGTTGCAGCAGGCGGGCTGAATAGTTGTGGCTCATGGGTTCCAGAGCGCAAGCTCAGTAGTTGTGGCGCATCGACTTAGTTGCTCCGTGGCATGTGGGATCTTCCCGGACCAGGGATCAAACCCGTGTCCCCTGCATTGGCAGGTGGATTCTTAACCACTGTGCCACCAGGGAAGTCCCCCCAGCACCATTTGTTGAAGAGACTGTCTTTCTACTATTGTACAGTTTTTCCCTCATTTATAGCACATTAACTGATCATAGGTGTGTGTCATTTCTGGGCTTTCAATCTATGTGTCTGTTTTTGTGTCAGTACCATGCGATTTTGATGACTATAGCTTTGTAGTATAGTCTGAAGTTAGGGAGCCTGATTACTTCAGCTCCTTTTGTTTTTCTGATTGCTTTGGCTATTCTGGGTCTTTTCTTTTTGCGGTACGCAGGCCTCTCACTGTTGTGGCCTCTCCCGTTGCAGAGCACAGGCTCCGGACATGCAGGCTCAGTGGCCATGGCTCACGGGTCCAGCTGCTCTGCGGCCTGTGGGACCCTCCCGGACCGGGGCATGAACCTGTGTCCCCTGCATAGGCAGGCGGACTCTCAACCACTGCACCACCAGGGAAGCCCTATTCTGGGTCTTTTGTGTCTCCATACAAATTTTAAGATTTTTTGTTCTAGTTCTGTGAAAAATGCCATTGGTAATTTGATAGGGATTAATTTATTGATCAAATTAATTGATTCAATCTACATTGAATCTGTAGATTTCCTTGGGTAATGTAGTCATTTTGACAATATTGATTCTTCCAATCCAAGAACATGGTATATCTTTCCATCTGTTTGTGTCATCTTCAGTTTCTTTCATCAGTATCTTATAGTTTTTGGAGTACAGGTCTTTTGTCTCCTTATGTAGGTCTATTCCTACATAAGGAGGAAAGGTGTATTCCTAGGTATTTTATTCTTTTTGATGCGATGGTAAATGGGATTGTTTCTTGAATTTCTCTTTCTGATCTTTCATTGTTAGTGTATAGAAATGCAACAGATTTCTGTATATTAATTTTGTAACCTGAAACTTTACCAAATTCATTGATGAGCTTAGTCGTTTTCTGGTAGCATCTTTAGGATTTTCTATGTATAGTATCATGTCATCTGCAGACAGTGATAGTTTTACTTCTTCTTTTTCAATTTGGATTCCTTTTATTTCTTTTTCTTCTCTGATTGCTGTATCTAGGACTTCCAAAACTATGTTGAATAAAAGTGGCGAGAGTGGACATCCTTGTCTTGTTCCTGATCGTAGACGAAATGCTTTCAGCTTTTCACCATTGAGTATGATGTTAGCTGTAGGTTTGTCATATATGGCCTTTATTATGTTGAGGTAGGTTCCCTCTATGCCCACTTTCTGGAGAGCTTTTATCATAAATGGGTGCTGAATTTTGTCTAAAGCTTTTTCTGCATCTATTGAGATGATCATATGGTTTTTATTCTTCAATTTGTTAATGTGGTGTATCACACTGATTGATGTGCAGATATCAAAAAATCCTTGCATCCCTGGGATAAATCCCTCTTGATCATGGTGTATGATCCTTTTAACGTATTGTTGGATTTGGATTACTAGTGTTTTTTTGAGCATTTTTGTGTCTATGTTCATCAGTGATATTGGCCTATAATTTTCTTTTTTTGTGGTATCTTTGTCTGGTTTACGTATCAGGGTGATGGTGGCCTCATAGAATGAGTTCGGGAGTTTTCCTTCCTCTGCAATTTTTTGGAAAAGTTTCAGAAGGAACGGTGTTAGCTCTTCTCTAAATGTTTGATAGAATTCGCCTGTGAAGCCAGGACTTTTGTTTGTTGGGCATCTTTTTTTTTTTTTGCGGTACGCGGGCCTCTCACTGTTGTGGCCTCTCCTGTTGCGGAGCACAGGCTCCGGACGTGCAGGCTCAGTCGCCATGGCTCATGGGCCTAGACGCTCCGCGGCATGTGGGATCCTCCCAGACCGGGGCACGAACTCGTGTCCCCTGCATCGGCAGGCGGACTCTCAACCACTGCACCGCCAGGGAAGCCCTGTTGGGCATCTTTTAATCACAGTTTCAATTTCAGTGCTTGTGAGTGGTCTGTTAATATTTTCTATTTCTTCTTGGTTCAGTCTTGGGAGATTGTACCTTTCTAAGAATTTGTCCATTTCTTCCAGGTTGTCCATTTTATTGGCATATAGTTGTTTGTAGTAGTCTCTTATGATCCTTTGTGTTTCTGTGGTGTCAGTTGTAACTTCTCCTTTTTCATTCTAACTTTATTGAATTGAGTCCTCTTCCTTTTTTTCTTGATGAGTCTGGCTAAAGGTTTATCAATTTTGTTTATCTTTTCAAAGCACCAGGTTTCAGTTTCATTATCTTTGCTGTTGTTTTGTCTCTATTTCATTTATTTCTGCTCTGATCTTTATGATTTCTTTCCTTCTACTATAGGTTTTGTTTGTTTTTCTTTCTCTAGGTGCTTTAGGTGTAAGTTTAGGTTGTTTATTTGAGATTTTGTTGTTTCCTGAGGAGAGATTGTATTGCTATAAACTTCCCTCTTAGAACTGCTTTTGCTGCATCCCATAGATTTTTGGATCATTTTGTTTTTGTTTTCATTTGTCAACACGTATATTTTTATTTCTTTGATTAATTCAGTGATCCATTGGTTGTTTAGTAGCATATTGTTTAGCCTCCACGTGTTTGTGTTTTTTACAGTCTTTTTCTTGTGGTTTATCTCTAGTCTCATAGCATTGTGGTTGGAAAAGACGCTTGATATGATTTGAATTTTCTTAAATTTACCACGGCTTGCTTTGTGGCCCAGTGTGTGGTCAGTCCTGGAGAATGTTCCATGTGCACTTGAGAAGAATGTATATTCTGCTGCTTTTGGATGGAATGCTCTGTAAATATCAATTAAGTTCATCTGGCCTAATGTGTCATTCAAGGCCTGTGTTTCCTTATTGATTTTCTGTCTGGATGATCTGTCCATTGATGAAAGTGGGGTGTTAAAGTCCCCCACTATTATTGTGTTACTGTCGATTTCTCCCTTTATGGCTGTTAGTATTTGCCTTATATATTGAGGTGCTCCTATGTTGGGTGCATATATATCTACAGTTGTTACATCTTCTTGGATTGATCCCTTGATCATTATGTGTGTCCTTCTGTGTCTCTTCTTTGTTATAACAGTCTTTATTTTAAAGTCTATTTTTTCTGAAATGAGTATTGCTACTCCAGCTTTTTTTTGATTTCGACTTGCATGGAATAACTTCTTCCATCCCCTCACTTTCAGTCTGTATGTGTCCCTAAGTCTGAAGTGGGTCTCTTGTAGACAGCATATATATGGGTCTTGTTTTGTTTTTGTTTTTTTTTGCAGTACATGGGCCTCTCACTGTTGTGGCCCCTCCTGTTGCGGAGCACAGGCTCCAGACGTGCAGGCTAAGCGGCCATGGCTCACGGGCCCAGTCACTCCACAGCATGTGGGATCTTCCCGGACCGGGGCACGAACCTGCGTCCCCTGCATTGGCAGGCGGACTCTCAACCACTGTGCCACCAGGGAAGTCCTGGGTCTTGTTTTTGTGTCCATTCAGCAAGCCTGCATTTTTTGGCTGGAGCATTTAATCCATTTACATTTAAGGTAATTATCAATATGTATGTTCCTATTGCCATTTTGTTAATTGTTTTGGGTTTGTTTTTATAGGTCTTTTTACTTCTCTACCTCTTTTGTTCTCTTGTGGTCTGATGACCATCTTTAGTGTTGTGTTTGGGTTGCTTTTTTGTTTTTGTGTGTATCTATCGTAGTTTTGATATAGCAGTCTGTAGGTGTACAAGTTTCTTTTTTAATTTTTTTAATTTTTATTTTATTTATTTATTTTTGGCTGTGTTGGGTCTTTGTTGCTGCACGTTGGCTTTCTCTAGTTGTGAGCAGATGCTACTCTTCGTTGTGGTGCACGGGCTTCTCATTGCGGTGGCTTCTCTTGTTGCAGAACAACTACAGTAGTTGTTGCACTTGAGCTCTAGAGTGCAGGCTCAGTAGTTGTGGTGCACGGGCTTAGTTGCTCCGTGGCATGTGGGATCTTCCTGGACCAGGGATCGAACCTGTGTCCCCTGCCTTGGCAGGTGGATTCTTATCCACTGTGCCACCAGGGAAGCCCACAGATTGTTTCAAGTTGCTGGTCTCTTCCCCGCCTAGAGAGTTCCTTTAGCATTCCTTGCAAAGCTGGTCTCGTGGTGTCGAATTCTCTTAGCTTTTGCTTGTCTGTAAAGCTTTTGATTTCTCCATCAAATCTGAATTGAGAGCCTTGCTGGGTAGAGTATTCTTGGTTGTAGGTTCCTCCCTTTCATCACTTTAAATAGTGATGAAAGGCCACTTCTTTCTGGTAGGCGGAGTTTCTGCTGAGAAATCAGCTGATAACCTTATGGCAGTTCACTTGTATGTTATTTGTCGTTTTTCCCTTGTTGCTTTAAAAATTTTTTTTTTCATCTTTAATTTTTGTCAGTTTGATTACTGTGTGTTTTGGCATGTTGCTCCTTGGGTTTATCCTGCCTGGGACTCTCTGTGCTTCCTTGACTAGGGTGACTGTTTCCTTTCCCTTGTTAGGGAAGTTTTCAGCTATTATCTCTTGCAATGTTTTCTCAGGTCCTTTCTCTCTCTCTTCTTCTTCTGGGACCCGTATAATGTGAATGTTGGTATGTTTAATGTTGTCCCAGAGGTCTCTTAGACTGTCTTCATTTCTTTCTATTCTTTTTTCTTTATTCTGTTTCATGGCAGTGATTTCCACCATTTTGTCTTCAGGTCATTTATTTGTTCTTCTGCCTCAGTTATTCTGCTATTGATTCATTCTAGTGTATTTTTCATTTCATTTATTGCATTGTTCATCTCTGTTTGTTTGTTCTTTAATTCTTCTAGGTCTTTGTTAACCATTTCTTTCATCTTCTTGATCTTTGCCTCCATTCTTTCTCTGAGATCCTGGATCATCTTCACTGTCATTATTCTGAATTCTTTTTCTGGAAGTTTGGCTATCTCCACTTCACTTAGTTGTTTTTCTGGGGTTTTATCTTGTTCCTTCATCTGGGACACAGTCCTCTGCCATTTCATTTTGTGTAAATTTCTGTGATTGTGGTTTTTGTTCGGCAGGCTGCAGAATTGTAGTTCTTTTTGCTTTTACTGTCTGTCCTCCAGTGGATGAGGCTATCTAAGAGGCTTATGCGAGCTTCCTGATGGGAGGGACTGGTGGTGGGTAGAGCTGGGTCTTGTCCATCTGGTGGGAAGGGCTGTGCTCAGTAAAACTTTAAAACTTTAATCCATTTGTCTGCTGAAGGGGTGAGGTTGTGTTCCCTGCTGTTGGTTGTTTGGCCTGAGGCAACCCAGCATTGGAGCCTACAGGCTATTTGGTGGGGCTAATCATGGCCTCTGGGAGGGCTCATGCCAATGAGTACTTCCCAGAGCTGCTGCTTCCAGTGTCTTTGTCCCTGCAGTGAGCGACAACTCCCCTGTCACCTCTGCAGGAGACCCTCCAATACTAGCAGGTAGGTCTGGCCCAGTCTCTTATGAGGCACTGCTTTTTTCCCCTGGGTCCTGGTGCGCACAAGACTGCGTGTGCCCTCCAAGAGTGGAGTTTTTGTTTCCTCCAGTCGTGTGGAAGTCCTGCAGTCAATCCCGCTGGCCATCAAAGCTGGACTCTCTCGGGAGTCCTCCTCTCATTGCTGGACCTCCAGGCTGGGAAGCCTGACATGGGGCTCAGAACCTCACTCCAGTGGGAGAACTTCTGTGGTATAATTGTTTTCCAGTTTGTGGGTCGCCCGCCTGGCGGGTATGGAATTTGATTCTATTGCACTTGCGCCCTGCCTACCGTCTTGCTGTAGTCTCTCCTTTGTCTTTGGATGTAGGGTATCTTGTTTGGTAGGTCCTAGCATTTTTCCACTGAGGGTTGCTCAGCAGTTAGTTGTGATGCTGGTGCTCTTGCAAGAAAGGGTGAGTGCACGTCCTTCTACTCCACCATCTTTCCAAATATTTTTTCCCAGAGCCTTTTGCGGTTGCCTTTTTACTCTGTGGATAATCTTTTTTTGTTATTGTTTTTTGTTTTTTTATATATTTATTGGAGTATAGTTGATTTACAGTGTTGTGTTAGTTCTGCTGTATAGCACAGTGAATCAGTTATACATATATATATCCACTCTTTTTAAGATTCTTTTCCTATATAGATCATTACAGAATATTGAGTAGAGTTCCCTGTGCTATACAGTAGGGCCTTACTAGTTATCTATTTTATATATAGGAGTGTGTATATGTCAATCCCAGTCTCTCAATTTATCCCTCCTCTCCCCATGCCCGCCCCCGTAACTGGTAAACATAGTTGTTTTTTTTGACACAATGGCCCTTTTATTTTAAATTTTATTTTATTTTATTTTTATACAGCAAGTTCTTATTAGTTATCCCTTTTATACATATTAGTGAATATATGTCAATCACAATCTCCAGATTCATATCACACACACACACACACACACACACACACACACACACACTGGCACTTTTCTCCCTTGGTGTCCATACGTTTGTTTTCGAAATCTGTGTCTCTGTGACATCTGTCTTGAAGAATCCTTGCATGCCTGGGATAAATCCCACTTGATCATGGTGTATGATCCTTTTAATGTGTTGTTGGATTCTGTTTGCCAGTATTTTCTTGAGGATTTTTGCATCTATATTCATGAATGATATTGGTCTGTAATTTTCTTGTAGTATCTTTGTCTGGTTTTGGTATCAGGGTGATGGTGGCCTCATACAATGAGTTTGGGAGTGTTCCTTCCTCTGCAATATTTTGGAAGAGTTTGGGAAGGATGGGTATTAGCTCTTCTTTAAATGTTTGATAGAATTCACCTGTGAAGCCATCTGGTCCTGGACTTTCATTTATTGGAATATTTTTAATCACAGTTTCAATTTCATTACTTGTGATTGGTCTGTTCATATTTTCTATTTCTTCCTGGTTCAGTGTTGGAAGGTTATACCTTTCTAAGAATTTGTCCAGTTCTTCCAGGTTGTCCATGTTATTGGCATAGAGTTGCTTGTAGTATTCACTTAGGATGCTTTGTATTTCTTCAGTGTCCATTGTAACTTCTCCTTTTTCATTTCTAATTTTATTGATTTGTGTCCTCTCCCTCTTTTTCTTGATGAGTCTGGCTAATGGTTTATCAATTTTGTTTATCTTCTCAAAGAACGAGCTTTAAGTTTTATTGATCTTTACTATTGTTTTCTTTGTTTCTGTTTCATTTATTTCTGCTCTGATCTTTATGATTTCTTTCCTTCTGCTAACTTTGGGTTTTGTTTGTTCTTCTTTCTCTAGTTCCTTTAGGTGTGAGGTTAGATTGTTTATTTGAGATATTTCTTGCTTCTTGAGGTAGGGTTGTATAGCTATAAACTTCCCTCTTAGAACTGCTTTTGCTGCATCCCATAGGTTTTGGATCATTGTGTTTTCATTGTCATTGTCTCTAGGTCTTTATTGACTTCCTCTTTGATTTCTTCAGTAATCTCTTGGTTATTTAGTAACGTATTGTTTAGCCTTCATGTGTTTGTGTTTATACGTTTTTTTCCCTGTCATTGATTTCTTTTTTTTTTTTTTTTTTTTTTTTTTGCGGCATGCGGGCCTCTCACTGTTGTGGCCTCTCCCGTTGTGGAGCACAGGCTCCGGATGCGCAGGCTCAGCGGCCATGGCTCACGGGCCGAGCTGCTCCACAGCATGTGGGATCTTCCCGGACCGGGGCATGAACCTGCGTCCCCTGCATCGACAGGTGGACTCTCAACCACTGCGCCACCAGGGAAGCCCCCTGTCATTGATTTCTGATCTCATAACGTTGTGGTCAGGAAAGATGCTTGATATGATTTCAATTTTCTTAAATTTACTGAGGCTTGATTTGTGACCCAAGATGTAATCTATCCTGGAGAATGTTCCATGCACAGTTGAGAAGAAAGTGTAATCTTCTGTTTTTGGATGGAATGTCCTATAAATATCAATTAAATCTATCTGGTCTATTGTGTCATTTAAAGCTTGTGTTTCCTTATTAATTTTCTGTTTAGGTGATCTGTCCATTGGTGTAAGTGAGGTGTTAAAGTCCCCCACTATTACTGTGTTACTTTTGATTTCTTCTTTTATAGCTGTTAGCAGTTGCCTTATGTATTGAGGTGCTCCTATGTTGGGTGCATATATATTTATAATTGTTATATCTTTTTCTTGGATTGATCCCTTGATCATTATGTGGTGTCCTTTGTCTCTTGTAACATTCTTTATTTTAAAGTCTATTTTATCTGATATGAGTATTGCTACTCCAGCTTTCTTTTGATTTCCATTTGCATGGAATATCTTTTTCCATCTCTTCACTTTCAGTCTGTATGTGTCCCTAGGTCTGAAGTGGGCCTCTTGTAGACAGCATATATATGGATCTTGTTTTTGTATCTATTCAGCCAGTGTGTGTGTTTTGGTTGGAGCATTTAATCCATTCACGTTTAGGGTAATTATCGATACGTATGTTCCTATGACCATTTTCTTAATTGTTTTGGGTTTGTTTTTGTAGGTCCTTTTCTCCTCTTGTGTTTCCCACTTAGAGAAGGTCCTTTAGCATTTGTTGTAGGGCTGGTTTGGTGGTGCTGAATTCTCTTAGCTTTTGCTTGTCTGTAAAGCTTTTGATTTCTCTGTCGATCTGAATGAGATCCTTGCCGGGTAATCTTGGTTGTAGGTTCTTCCCTTTTATCACTTTAAATATGTCACGACACTCCCTCCTGGCTTGTAGAGTTTCTGCTGAGAAATCAGCTGTTAACCTTTTGGCAGTTCCCTTGTATGTTATTTGTCATTTTTCCCTTCCTGATTTCAATAACTTTTCTTTGCCTTTAATTTTTGCCAATGTGATTACTGTGTGTCTTGGTGTGTTTCTCCTTGGGTTTATCCTGTATGGGACTCTCTGTGCTTCCTGGACTTGGGTGGCTATTTCCTTTCCCATGTTAGGGAAGTTTTCTACTATAAACTCTTCAAATATTTTCTTGGGTCTTTTCTCTCTCTCTGCTCCTTCTGGGACCCCTATAATGTGAATGTTGTTGTGTTTAATGTTGTCCCAGAGGTCTCTTAGGCTGTCTTCATTTCTTTTCATTCTTTTTTCTTTATTCTGTTCAGCAGCTGTGAATTCCACCATTCTGTCTTCCAGGTCACTTATCCGTTCTTCTGCCTCAGTTATTCTATTGATTCCTTCTAGTGTAGTTTTCATTTCAGTTATTGTATTGTTCATCTGTTTGTTCTTTAATTCTTCTAGGTCTTTGTTAAACATTTCTTGCATCCTCTCAATCTTTGCCTCCATTCTTTTTCCGAGGTCTTGGATCATCTTCACAATCATTATTCTGAATTCTTTTTCTGGAAGGTTGCCTATCTCCACCTCATTTAGTTGTTTTTCTGGTGTTTTAACTTGTTCCTTCATCTGGTATATAGACCTCTGCCTTTTCATCTTGTCTCTCTTTCTGTGAATATGGTTTTTGTTCCACAGGCTGCAGGACTGTAGTTCTTGCTTCTGCTGTCTGCCCTCTGGTGGATGAGGCTGTCTAAGAGGCTTGTGCAAGTTTCCTGATGGGAGGGACTGGTGGTGGGTAGAGCTGGCTGTTGCTCTGATGGGCAGAGCTCAGTAAAACTTTAATCTGCTTGACTGCTGATGGGTGGGGCTGGGTTCCGTCCCTGTTGGTTGTTTGACCTGAGGTGACCCAACACTGGAGCCTACCCAGGCTCTTTTGTGGGGCTAATGGTGGACTCTGGGAGGGCTCATGCCAAGGAGTACTTCCCAGAACTTCTGCTGCCAGTGTCCTTGTCCTCATGGTGAGACACAGCCACCCTCCGCCTCTGCTGGAGACCCTCCCAACACTAGCAGGTAGGTCTGGTTCAGTCTCTTATGGGCTCAATGCCCCTTCCCCTGGGTCCCAGTGTGCACACTACTTTGTGTGTGCCCTCCAAGAGTGGAGTCTCTGTTTCCCCCAGTCCTGTCGAAGTCCTGCAATCAAATCCCGCTAGCCTTCAAAGTTTGATTCTCTAGGAATTCCTCCTCCCATTACTGGACCCCCAGGTTGGGAAGCCTGACGTGGGGTTCAGAACCTTCACTCCAGTAGGTGGACTTCTGTGGTATAAGTGTTCTTTAGTTTGTGAGTCACCCACCCAGCATTTATGGGATTTGATTTTATTGTGACTGTGCCCCTCCTACCATCTCATTGTGGCTTCTCCTTTGTCTTTGGATGTGGGGTATCTTTTTTGGTGATTTCCAGTGTCTTCCTGTCGATGATTGTTCAGCAGTTAGGTGTGATTCTGGTGCTCTTGCAAGAGGGAGTGAGAACATGTCCTACTCCACCATCTTGAACCAATCCCCAAACATAAATAGTTTTTTTTTTTTTTTTTTTTTTTTTTGGCGGTACACGGGCCTCTCATTGTTGTGGCCTCTCCCGTTGCGGAGCACAGGCTCTAGACGCACAGACTCAATGGCCATGGCTCATGGGCCTAGCCGCTCCGTGGCATGTGGGATCTTCCCAGACTGGGGCACAAACCTGTGTCGCCTGCATCGGCAGGCAGACTCTCAGCCACTGTGCCACCAGGGAAGCCCAATAGTTTTTGTTTTTACATCTGTGACTCTACTTCTGTTTTGTAAATAAGTTCGTTTGTACCATTTTTTAAGATTCTCTGTGTATGGTGTTTTTTTTCTTTTTCTCTGTTGAAAGAGGTTGCTTTTATTTTTTAATTTACTTTTATTGAGATGTAATTGACATAACATGATATTAATTTCAGGTGTACAATGTATTGATTCAATATACAGTTAGTTGACCCTTGAACAACATACATTTGAATTGCATGGGTCCACTTATATGTGGACTTTTTCCAGTAAATATTTTGGAAAAATTTTTGGAGATTTGCAATAATTTGAAATAAATTGAAGGCAAACCTTGTAGCCTAGAAATATCAAAAAAAAAAAAAAGAAGAAGGTATGTCATGAATGTATGAAATATATGTTGATATATAAATAACATAAAAAGTATGTGTTAGGGCTTCCCTGGTGGTGCAGTGGTTGAGAGTCCGCCTGCCGATGCGGGGGACGTGAGTTCGTGCCCCGGTCCGGGAAGATCCCACATGCCGCAGAGCGGCTGGGCCCGTGAACCATGGCTGCTGAGCCTGCGCGTCAGGAGCCTGTGCTTTGCAATGGGAGAGGCCACAACAATGAGAGGCCCGCGTACAATAAAAAAATAAATTATAAAAAAAAAGGTATGTGTTAATCAACTGCTTATGTTATCGGTCAGGCTTCCAGTCAACAGTAGGCTATGAGCAGTTAAGTCTTGGAGTGAAAAGTTATGCGTGGATTTTCAACAGTATGGGCGTTGGCGCCCCAACCCCTGCATTGTTCAAGGGTCAACCATATGTCTGTATTTGAAATGATCACCATAATTAGTCTACCTAACATCCATCACCACACATAGTTACAAATTTTCTTGTGATGAGAACTTTTAAGATTTATTCTGTTAGCAACTTTCAAATATATAATACAGTATTACGTACTATAGTAAGCATGCTGTACATTACATTCTCAGGACTTATTTATTTTACAACTGAGAGTTTGTATCTTTTGACCTCCTTTACCTATTTCACCCATACCAGATCCCCTCCTCTGGCAACCATCAGTCTGTTCTCTGTATCAATGAGATTGTTTGTTGTTTTAGAGTCCACATGTCAGTGAGATCATACAGTATATGTGTTTTTCTGTATAGCTCATTTTGCTTAGTGTATCGCACTCAAGGTTTATCTAATTGTCATAAATGGCAGGATTTCCTTATTTCTTGTGGCTGAATGATATTCTTGTGTGTGTGTGTGTGTGTGTGTGTATGTGTACCACATTTTCTTTATCCATTCGTTAGTGGACACTTATGTTGTGTCATTGTTTTGGCTATTCTAAATAATGCTGCAGTGAACATGGGGGTGCATATATCTTTTTAAGTAATGTTTTTGTTTTCTTCAGATAAATACCCAGAAGTGGAATTGCTAGATCATATGGTAGTTCTGTTTTTACTTTTTTGAGGAACTTCCATACTGTTTTCTGTAGTGGGTGTGTACCAATTTACATTTCTGTCAGCAGTGCACAAAGGTTCTCTTTTCTCTACATCCTTGCCAACACTTGTTATGTGTTGTGTTTTTGATAATAGCTGTTCTGACAGTGTGAGATAATATCTCATTCTGGTTGTGATTTGCATTTTCCTTGATGATTAGTGATGTTGAGCACCTTTTCATGTACCTGTTGGTCATTTGGATGTCTTCTTTGGAAAATGTCTATTCAGATTATGCCTTTTTTTTTTTTTCTGGTAGTAGTTTGTGGTTTTCTTTTTTCTTTCTTTCTTTTTTTTATTGAAGTATAGTTGATTTACAATGTTATGCCAATCTCTGCTGTGCAGCAGAGTGACTCAGTTTTACACGTGTATACATTCTTTTTAAAATATTCTTTTCCATTATGGTTTATCCCAGGAGATTGGATATAATTCCCTGTGCTATACAGAAGGACCTTGTTGTTTATCCATTCTAAATGTAATAGTTTACATCTACCAACCCCAAATTCCCAGCCCGTCCCTCTTCCTCCCTGCTTCCCCTTGGCTACCACAAGTCTGATTTCTATGTCTATGAGTCTGTTTCTGTTTTGTAGATAGGTTCATTTGTGCCATATCTTAGATTCCATGTATAAGTGATATCATATGGTATTTGTCTTTCTCTTTCTGACTTGGTATGAAAATCTCTATTTGTATCCATGTTGCTGCAAACAGCATTATTTTGTTCTTTTTTATGGCTGAGTAGTATTCCATTGTTCCATTAATCTATAAGTCTGTCTTTGTGCCAGTACCATACTATTTTGATGACTATTGCTTTATAGTATAGTCTGAAGTCAGGGAGCCTGATTCCTCCAGCTTTGTTTTTCTTTCCCACAATTGCTTTGGCTATTTGGGGTCTTTTGTGTTTCCATCCAGATTTTTTGTTCTAATTCTATGAAAAATGCCATTGGTAATTTGATAGGGGTTGTATTGAATTTGTAGATTACAGTGGGTAGTATAGTCATTTGGACAGTATTGATTCTTCCAGTCCAAGAATATGGTATATCTTTTCATCTGTTTGTGTCATCTTCGATTTCTTTCATCAGCATCTTATAGTTTTCAAAGTACAGGTCTTTTGCCTCCTAGGTATTTTACTGTTTTTGATGTGATGGTAAATGGGATTGTTCCCTTAATTTCTCTCTCTGATGTTTTGTTGTTAGCGTATAGAAATGCAACAGATTTCTGCATATTAATGTTCTATCCTGCAACTTTACTGAATTCATTGATGAGCTCTAATAGTTTTCTGGTAGCATCTTTGGGATTTTCTATGTATAGTCTCATGTCATCTGCAAGCAGTGACAGTTTTCCTTCTCCTTTTCCAATTTGGGTTCCTTTTATTTCTTTTTCTTCTCTGATTGCTGCAGCTGAGACTTCCAAAACTGTGTTGAATAAAAGTGGTGAGAGTGGACATCCTTGTCGTGTTCCTGATCTTAGACAAAATGCTTTCAGCTTTTCACCATTGAGTATGATGTTAGCTGTAGGTTTGTCATATATGACCATAATTATGTTGAGGTAGGTTCCCTCTGTGCCCACTTTCTGGAGAGGTTTTATCATTAAATGGGTGTTAGATTTTGTCTAAAGCTTTCTCTGCATCTATTGAAATGATTGCATGGTTTGTATTCTTCAATTTGTTAATGTGGTGTATCACACTGATTGATTTGTGGATATTGAAAAATCCTTGCAGGGCTTCCCTGGTGGCACAGTGGTTACAAATCCGCCTACCAATGCAGGGGACATGGGTTCAATCCCTGGTCTGGGAAGATCCCACATGCTGTGGAGCAACTAAGCCTGTGTGCCAGAACTACTGAGTCTGCACTCCAGAGCCCACGAGCCACAACTACTGAGCCCATGTGCCACAACTACTGAAGTCCACGTGCCTAGAGCCTGTGCTCTGCAACAAAAGAAGCCACTGCAATGAGAAGCCCGTGCACCACAAAAGATTAGTCCCTGCTCACCACAAGCAGAGAAAGCCCCCATGCAGCAGTGGAGACCCAATGCAGCCAAAAATAATTAAAGAAAGAACGAGAGAGGGACAGAGAGAGAGAGAAAAGAAAGAGAAAAAAAGGAAGGAAGGAAAGAAGGAAGGAAAGAAAGAAAGAAAAGGAAGATCCTTGCATCCCTAGGATTGATCCCACTTGATCATGGTGTATGGTCCTTTTAATGTATTGTTGGATTCAGTTTGCTAGTATTTTGCTGAGGATTTTTGCGTCTGTGTTCATCAGTGATATTGGCCTGTAAGTTTTTTTTTGTGTGTGTGTGTTATCTTTGGTTTTGGTATCAGGGTAATTGTGGCCTCATAGAATGAGCTTGGGAGTGTTCCTTTCTCTGCATTGTTTTGGAACAGTTTGAGAAGGATGAGTGTTAACTCTTCTGTAAATGTTCAATGGACAGCATCTGTGAAGCCATCTGGTCCTGGCCTTCTGTTTGTTGGAAGTTTATTTTTGGCTGCACCTCACGGCATGTGGAACTTCCCTGACCAGGGGTCGATCCCACACCTTCTGCAGTGGAAATGCTTAATCTTAACCACTGGACCATCAAGGAAGCCCTTGTTGGACGTTTTTAACGTAAGATTTTTTTTTTTTTTTTTTTTTTTTGTGGTACGCGGGCCTCTCACTGCTGTGGCCTCTCCCGTTGCGGACCACAGGCTCTGGACGTGCAGGCTCAGCGGCCATGGCTCATGGGCCCAGCCACTCCGCAGCATGTGGGATCTTCCCGGACCGGGGCACGAACCCGTGTCCCCTGCATTGGCAGGCGGACTCTCAACCACTGCGCCACCAGGGAAGCCCTTGTTGGACGTTTTTAAATCACAGTTTCAATTTCAGTGCTTGTGATTTGTCTGTTTATATTTTCTGTTCCTTCCTGGTTCAGTCTTGGAAGGTAGTACCTTTCTAAGAGTTTGTCTGTTTTTTTTTTTTTTGGCGGTACGCGGGCCTCTCACTATTGTGGCCTCTCCTGTTGCAGAGCACAGGCTCCGGATGCGCAGGCTCAGCAGCCATGGCTCACGGGCCCAGCTGCTCCGGGGCATGTGGGATCTTCCCGGACTGGGGCACGAACCCGTGTCCCCTGCATCAGCAGGCGGACTGTCGACCACTGCGCCACCGGGGAAGCCCGGTTTGTCTGTTTTTTTGTGTTGTCCATTTTATTGGCATATAGTTGCTTGTAGTAGTCTCTTACGATCTTTATATTTATGTGCTGTCAGTTGTAACTTCTTTTTCATTTCTGATTCTATTTTTTTTTTTTTTTGCGGTACGCGGGCCTCTCACTGTTGTGGCCTCTCCCGTTGCGGAGCACAGGCTCCGGATGCGCAGGCTCAGCGGCAATGGCTCACGGGCCCAGCCGCTCCGCGGCATGTGGAATCTTCCCGGACCAGGGCACAAACCCGTGTCCCCTGCATCAGCAGGCGGACTCTTAACCACTGCGCCACCAGGGAAGCCCCATGTCTGATTTGATTGCTTTGAGCCCTCTCCCTTTTTTTCTGGACAAGTCTGGCTACACATCAATTTTGTTTGTTCTTTGAAAAGATAGCTTTTAGTTTCATTGAGCTTTTCTATTGTTTTCTTCATCTCTCTTTTATTTAATTTTGCTCTGATCTTTATTATTTCTTTCCTTCTACTAACTTTGGGTTTTTTTGGTTCTTCTTTTCTAGTTAATTTAGGTGTAAGGATAGGTTGTTTATTTGAGATGTTTTTCGTTTCCTGAGGAGAGAGTGTATTGCTATAAATCTCCCTTTTAGAACTGTTTTTACTATGTCCCATAGGTTTTGGATTGTCATGTTTTAGTTTTCATCTTTCTCTAGGTATTTTTTGATTTCCTCCTTGATTTTTTCAGTGATACATTGGTTGTTCAGTATCATATTGTTTACTGTCCATGTGCTTGTGTTTTTTTAACAATTTTTTTTTGAATTTTTGAATTTTATTTTTTTTTTATACAGCAGGTTCTTATTAGTTATCTATTTTATACTTATTAGTGTATATATGCCAGTTTTTCTGTAATTGATTTCATATCTCATAGCATTGTGGTTGGAAGCAATGATTGATATGATTTCAATTTACCGAGGCTTGATTTGTGGCCCAGGATGTGATCTATCCTGGAGAATGTTCCACATGCACTTGAGAAAATGTGTATTTTCCTGCTTTTGGATGGAATGTTCTATAAATATCAGTTAAGTTTATCTGGTCTAACGTGTCATTTAAGGTCTGGTTTTCCTTATTGATTTTCTGTCTGGATGATTTGTCCGTTGATGAAAGTGGGGTTGTTGAAGTTCCCCACTATTATTGTGTTACTATCGATTTCTCCTTTTATGGTTAGCATTTGCTTTATATATTGAGGTGCTCCTATGTTGTGTGCATATGTATTTACAATTGTTGTTTTTTCTTTTTGAATTGATCCCTTGATCATTATGTAGTGTCCTTTGCTTCTTGTAACAGTTTTTATTTTAAAGTCTGTTGTGTCTGATATAAGTGTTGTTACTTCAGCTTTCTTTAGATTTCCATTTGCATGGAATACAATTTTCAATCCCCTCACTTTCAGTCTATATGTGTCACTAGATCTGAAGTGGGTCTCTTGTAGATAGCATGTATATGGGTCTTGTTTTTGTATCCATTCAGCCAGTCTGTGTCTTTTGGTTGGAGCATTTAATCCATTTCCATATAAGGTAATTATTGATATGTATGTTCTTATTGCAATTTTGTTAATTGTTTTGGGTTTTTTTTTTTTTTGCGGTATGCGGGCCTCTCACTGTCGTGGCCCCTCCCGTTGCGGAGCACAGGCTCCGGACGCGCAGGCCCAGCGGCCATGGCTCACGGGCCCAGCCGCTCCACAGCATGTGGGATCCTCCCAGACTGGGGCATGAACCCGCATCCCCTGCATTGGCAGGCGGACTCCCAACCACTGGGCCACCAGGGAAGCCCTTGGGTTTGTTTTTGAAGGTCTTTTTTCTTCCCTTCCTCTTTTGTTGTTTTCTCTTGTGATTTGATATCTATCTTCAGTGTTGTGTTTGGAGTGCTTTTTTTTTTTTTTTTTTTTTTTTTTTTTTTTTTTTTTTATGCGTTACGCGGGCCTCTCACTGTTGTGGCCTCTCCCGTTGCGGAGGACAGGCTCCGGACGCGCAGGCTCAGCGGCCATGGCTCACGGGCCCAGCCGCTCCGCGGCATGTGGGATCCTCCCAGACCGGGGCACGAACCCGTGTCCCCTGCATCGGCAGGCGGACTCTCAACCACTGCGCCACCAGGGAAGCCCTGGAGTGCTTTTTATATTTTGTGTGTGTATCCATTGCAAATTTTTTGTTTGTGGTTCCCATGGTTTTTTTTTTTTTTTTTTTTTTTTTTTTTGCGTTACATGGGCCTCTCACTGTTGTGGCCTCTCCCATTGCGGAGCACAGGCTCTGGACCCGCAGGCTCAGCGGCCATGGCTCACGGGCCCAGCCACTCCGTGGCATGTGGGATCTTCCCGGACCGGGGCACGAACCCACGTCCCCTGCATTGGCAGGCGGACTCCCAACCACCGCGCCACCAGGGAAGTCCCCCCCATGGGGTTTTTATATAGCAGTCTGTATATGTACAAGATTGTTTTAAATGTCTCGTTTCTTAATTTCCAATGCATTTCCAATGTCCTGCATTTGTACTCTCCTCTTCTCATGATTACTTGTTTTGACATATTTGTGTGTTTCCTACCTTTACTGTATGTTTGATGTTACCTGTGAGCTTTCCCATGCATAATTTTCATAATTCTAGTTGTGGCCTTTTCTTTTCCCCCTAGAGAAGTTCCTTTAGCATTTTTTGTAAAGCTAGTTTGGTGGTGCTGAATTGTCTTAGCTTTTGCTTGTCTGTAAAGCTTTTGATTTCTCCATCAAATCTGAATGAGAGCCTTTCTGGGTAGAGTATTCTTGGTTGTAGGTTTTTCCCTTCCATCACTTTAAATATATTGTGCCACTCCCTTCTGACCTGCAGAGTTTCTTCTGAAAAACCAGCTGATAACCTTATGGGGAGTCCCTTGTATGTTGTTTGTTGCTTCTCCCTTTGAATATTTTCTCTGTTTTTAATTTTGTCTGTTCTATTAATATGTGTCTCGGCCTGTTCCTCCTTGGGTTTATCTTGTTTCGGACTCTCTGTGCTTCCTGCACTTGAGTGAGTGTTTTCTTTCTCAGATGAGGGAATTTTTCAGCTATAATCGCTAAAAATATTTTCTCAGGTCCTTTCTGTCTCTCTTCTCCTTCTGGGACCCCTGTAATGTGAATGTTGGCACGTTTAATGTTGTCCCAGAGGCTTCTGAGACTGTCCTCATTTCTTTTCACTCTTTTTTCTTTCTTCTGTTTAGCAGCAGTGATTTCCACCAGTCTGTCTTCCAGGTCACTTATTTGTTCTTCTGCCTCATTTATTTGTATTTTGCATTTCATTTATTGCATTGCCCATCTCTGATCTTTAAATCTTCTAGCTCTTTGTTAAATATCTCTTGTATCTTCTTGATTTGTGCCTCCATTCTTTTTCCGAGATCTTGGATCATCTTTACTATCATTACTCTAAATTCTTTTTCAGGTATGTTGCATAACTCCATTTAATTGTTCTTGGGGGTTTTTATCTTGTTCCTTTGTCTGGAACATATTTCTCTCGTTTCATTTTGTCTAACTTTCTGCGTTTGTGATCTCCTTTCCGCTAGCTACAGCATTGTAGCTCATCTTGCTTCTGGTGTCTGCCCCCTGGTGGTATGGTTGGTCCTGAGGCTTGTTCAGGCTTCCTTGTGGGGGGTACTGTTGCCTGCCCACTGGTGGGTGAAGCTGAGTCTTGTTTCTCTGGTGAGCAGGGGTGTGTTTAGATGTGGCTGTGAGCTACGAACAGCTTTAGGCAGGCTGTCTGATGATGGATGGGGCTGTGTTCCTATCCTGCTGGTTGTTTGGCCTGAGTTGTGGCAGTACTGTAGCCTGTAAGCTGTTGGTTAAGGCCACGTCTTGATGCCAAAATACCAATTTTCGGCAGAGCTCACACTGATCAGTATTTTCTGTGGCCTCTGCCACCGGTGTCCTGGCCCCCCAGTGAGCCACAGCTGACTCCCACCTCCCCACGTGACCCTGCAAGACTCGGCAGGTAGGTCCATCCCAGGCTCCTGTGGAGTTATTGCTTTGTGCTGGGTCTCAGTGTACATGAAACCTTGTGTGTGCCCTCCAAGGGTGGAGTCTCTGTTTACACCAGTCCTATAGAGCTCCTGCACTGAAGCCCTGCTGGCCTTCAAAGACAAATGCTCTGGGGGCTTCTCCCAGTGCCAGATCCTCTGGCTGGGGAGCCTGATATGGGATCAGAACTCTCACGCTTTCTCCTTGTGGCTTCTTCTTTGTCTTTTGATGTAAAAAATATATATATTTTGATAAGTTCCCGTCTCTTTTGACGATGGTTGTTCACCAGTTAGCTGTGATTTGGGTGTTTTTCTGAGAGGATGTGAGCTCAGGTCCTACTCTGATGTTTTGTCCAGAATTGAGGGGCTGCTATTAGTTTGGATACTTGCTGCCTCCTTCCTCAGTGTGTGCTGCTCGTTTTCCCCTTTTTTTGGGGTGTGTAGGTGTGGCAGCTTGTGCCCACTCGTAGTATGGCTGGGACAGCAGTTGGCACACGGTCTCCCAGTGGCGGTGGTGGCCAGTGTGCCCCTGGCACAGCAGGGGCAGTGATTGGAGATTGGTGCCTGCTCCCATCTCTTAGCATCTGTGGTTGCCCACACACTCCTGGGACAGCAGGGGTGGCGATTTTCACCTGATTGCTGCCCTTGTGCTCTCCCCTGATGGCGGGGGCAGTGATTGGCGCCTACTCTTGTGTCCCTTAGTGGTGGTGGCAGCCCGTGCCTGCCTCTGGAGCCCATGATGGCAGCAGCAGCTCATGCTGCCCCCAGAGCTCATGTAGGTGGTGTCCTGTTGCCTGAGAGCACACGCACAGGGAAAGAAGCTCCTGTGGTGGTCCCGCCCCTCTTCTTGTGCACCTCCCAACCGTAGTGTCTTGCTTCTCTGGTGGGCCCAGGCTTATTCCAAGTGCACCCTCAGTTGCCACATTCCAGCCTCTTCAGGCTATCTCTGTGCAGCCAATCCTGGTCCTCTCCCTGGGTCTGACCTCCAAAGCCCACACTTCATCACCCAACCCCTGCCTGCACCAGTGGATGAGTAGCTCAGGCTGGGGAGTGCAGGGTGGCAGTACCAATCATCTTTGCAGGTCACTCTTTGTTTTGCCTTCTGCAAACTGGTTGCTGTGCTCTCCTTGGAGGTTGGGTTGTGAAACTCGCCCTCCATCCAGGCTGATCTCCCCCCCGGGTGAGGGGACTTCCCAGGGTGTGGGAACCTTTCCTCCTTTACAGTTCCCTTCCTGGGGCACAGTTCCTGTCCCAATTCCTTTCTCTGTCTCTTTCTTTCTTTTGTCCTACCTGGTTACTTGGAGGTTTCTTGTCCTTTCGGAAGTCTGAGGTCTTCTGCCAGCGTTCAGTATATGTTTTGTGCAAATTGTTCCACTTGTAGATGTATTTTTGATGCTTTTGTGGGAGGAGGCGAGCTCCATGTGCTGCTCCTCTGCCATCTTGATTCCTCCCCACTACAATTCAGTCTTGACAGGTTGTATGTTTCTAAGAATTTATCCATTTTTCCAGGTTTTCCAATTTTTTGGTGTATAGTTCATAGTGGTATCTTTATGCTCTTTTGTATTTCTCTGCTATCAGTCATAATGTTCCTTACATTTCTGATTTTGTTTGTGTCCTCTCTCATTTTTTCTTGGTAAATGGTTTCTCTATATTGTTTATCTTTTTAAAAAACTAGCTTTTAGTGTCACTGGTCTTTTCTATTGTCTTTTTAGTGTCTATTTCATTTATCTCCTCTGATCTTTCTTTCCTTCCTTCTACTAACTTTGGGCTTTAGTGTGTTGTTCTTTGCAGTTCCTTATGGTTTAAAGTTAGGTCATTTATTTGAGATCTTTCTTGTATCTTAAGCTAGGCATTTATTGCCGTGAACTTTCCTCTTAGAAATGCTTTTGCTGCGCCCCATAATTTTTAGTATGCTGTATTTCCGTTTTTAATTTTTCTCAAGGTATTTTAAAATTAATTAATTAATTAATTTTTGGCTGTGTTGGGTCTTCGTTGCGGTGCATGGGCTTTCTCTAGTTGCGGCGAGAGGGAGCTACTCTTTCGTTGAGGTGTGCAGCTTTCTCATTGCGTTGGCTTCTCTTGTTGTGGAGCATAACTCTAGGCATGTGGGCTTCAGTAGTTGTGGCACATGGGCTCAGTAGTTGTGGTTCACAGCCTCTAGAGCACAGGCTCAGTAGTTGTGGCACACGGGCTTAGTTGCTCTATGGCATGTGGGATCTTCCCGGACCAGGGCTCAAACTCATGTCCCCTGCATTGGTAGGTGGACTCTCAACCACTGTGCCACCAGGGAAGCCCTCTCAAGGTATTTTTAAATTTATCTTTGATTTCTTCTTTGACCCATTGGTTCAGTAGCATGTTGTTTAATCTCCAAATATTTGTGAATTTTCCAGTTTTCTTCTTGTAATTGATTTCTAATTTTACACCATTGTGCTCAAAAAAGATGCTTGATATCATTTCAGTCTTCTTAAATTCATTGACTTGTTGCCTGATGTATGCTCTGTCCAGAAGAATGTTCCATGTGCGCTTGAGTAGAATGTGTATATTCAGTTGCTTTTGGCTGTCATGTTCTTTATAGGTCTTATTATGTCCATCTGTTCTAATATGTTGTTTAAGCCCAACATTTCTGAATGATCTATCTGTTAATAAAAGTGGGGTATTAAAGTCCTCTACTGTTACTGTATTGCTGTCAGTTTTTCACTTTAGGTCTGTTAATATTTGCTTTATATATTTAGATGCTCCTGTGTTGGGTGCAGATGTCATATCCTCTTGTTGCTTTAACCTTTCATAATTACATAATAACCTCCTTTGTCTCTTACTACAGTCTTTGTCTTTAAGTCTATTTTGTCAAACTATTACTACTCAAGCTTTCATTTGGTGTCCATTTGCATGGACTGTCTCTTTCCATGCTTTTACTTTCAGTCTGTCTGTGTACTTATCTGAAGTGAGTCTTGTTTTTTAATCCTGAATGCCACTCTTGTCTTTTGATTGGAGAATTTAATCCATTTACGTTTAAAGTAATTATAGATAAGTATGTACATATTGTACTTTTGTTAATTGTTTTCTGACTGTTTTGTAATTCCTTTATTCTTTTTCTCTTGCTGTCTTCCTGATTTTCTATAGTGGCATGCTTAGATTCCTTTCTCTTTGTGTACGTATGTGTATGTACTATATAGGTTTTTGCTTTGTGGTTACAGTGAGGCTTACATAAAACAATTTATATTTATTATAGTCTATTTTAAGTTGATAACTTAAGTTCGAGATCATTCTAAAGCACTAGTATGTTTACTCTCCTCATCATGTTTTATGTTTTTGATGTCACAGTTTATATCTTTTTATCTTGTGTATCCATTAACAAATTATTGTAGTTATATTATTTTTACTCCTTTTGTCTTTTAACCTTCATACGAGCTTAATTAATTCACCACTTTACAGCATGAGATTATTCTGAATTTTACTATATATTTACCTTTACCAGTGAGATTTATACTTTCGTATGTTTTCCTGTTACGTATTAGTGCCCTTTCACTGCAGCTTAAAGAAGCCCCTTTAACATTTCTTGTAAGGTTGGTCTAGTGGTAATGAACTCCTTCAGCTTTTGTTTGTCTGGAAAACTCTCTCCTTCAGTTTTGAAAGACAGTTTTGCAGGGTAGAGTATTCTTGGTTGGCAGGTTTTTTTTTTTTCTTTCAGCACTTTGCATATATCATGCCACTCCCTTCTGGTCTGTAAAATTTCTGTTTAAAAATATGCTGGTATTCTTATGGGGGTTCCCTTGTATATAACAATTTGTTTTTTCCTAGCTGCTTTTGAGATTCTCTCCTTGTCTTTAACTTTTGACAGTTAAATGATAATGGCTGGACTCATCTTCTTTGGAACTCTGTGGGCTTCCTGGATCTGAATGTTTCCTTCCCTAGATATGGGAAGTTTTCAGCCATTATTTCATCAAATTAGTTTTCTACCCCTTATTCTCTCTTCTCCTCTGAGTCCTCTATGATGTGAATATTGGTCCTCTTGATATTGTCCCATAAGTTCCTTAAGCTGTCTTTACTCTTTTTCATTCTCTTTCCTTTCAGCAGCTCTTATTGCATGAATTGTTATGCTGTGTCTTCAAGTTTGCTGATCCTTTCTTTGCTTCATCTAGTCTGATGTTGAACCCCCCCCGCCACTTTATTGTATTTTTCAGTGCAGTTATTATATTCTTCAACTCTGTGATTTCTGTTTGGTACTTTTTAATATTTTCTCTCTCTTTGTTGAAAGTCCCACTTTGTTCATGCATTGTTCGTACTTTGGTGAGCATCTTCGTGACCATCATTTTGAACTATTTATTGTTAAATCACTTGTCACTGTTTCATTGAAATCTTTTTTGTTTCTGGCTGTGCCTTGCGGCTTGCGGGATCTTAGTTCCCCGACCAGGGATTGAACCTGCACCCTCAGCAGTGAAAGCGTGGAGTCCCGACCACTGGACCGCTGGGGAATTCCCCATTTAAATCTTTTTTTTTTTTTTTTTGAGGTTTCATCTTGTTTTTTGGAACATATTCTTTGTTTTTTTCATTCTCCTTGACTCTCTGTGTTGGTTTCTATGCATTTGATAAAACAGCCCCTCTTCTAGTTTTGAAGGAGGGGTCTCATGTAGATGAACCTTTTTGTTCCACCCTGCCCTTGCTCCTGTCTGTTGCTTAAACCTTTATGATTGTCTAGGTAGCCTTCTTTGTTCTTAGTGGCTCTTAGGAGCTGAGGTTGTGCCAAGTGCCAGTTTCCCCAAGGGGAGGATCTCAGTCAGTAACTAGATGCAGGCTGATTGGAAGCCGGACAGAAGCTTTTGAAGTAAGGAACTAGACCTCTTTCAGGGGAAGCCTGGGAGATGGGCATTTCTATCTACCCCCTCTTGACTGAGCTCTGGGGTGATCGCCAGGTAAGAACTATTTGCTACCATCCTGTTGAACCTGTGAACACAAGCCCCACTGGGCTACCAGAGGGAGCCATGCTGACAGGGATGTGTCATTTCAGTGACAGCCACAAAAGCTGGGGTGCCAGATGTGCACAAGCTCCTTTTTTGGAGACACAAGCAACTTGGGTTGCAGTAGTGGGAGAGTGTGAACATGGCATCCAGGGACCTCCCCGTTGTCTGGAGAGCATTGTGGTTGTTTAATTGGAAGCCTGCCCCTCAAGTTACAGCTACAAAGATAAGCTAATAGTTCTCTTTCGTGGGAAGACTGCACATTTCTGTCTGCTGCCTCTACCGTTGCCTGAGGAGTTAGCCAGTTAAGAACTGTTGCTCTATCTGTTACAGTCCTGTAGGACCCACAGGTGTAAGCCCTGCTGGCCACCAGGGTCAGGCATTCAAGAGGTATCCCCTGGGTGGCAGCTATAAAAACTGGGGCCCCAGATGTGTGTACACAGACTCCTTTCTGGGAGACACCAGCAGCCTGGAGCAAAGGAGAGTGTGAAGATGGCACCTGCCAGCCTCTGTGGTCTTTGGAGAATATGTCAGTTGGCCCTTAGATGTGTGTTAAATTAGAAGCCTGTCCCTCAGGCTGAAGCTTTTTTATTTTATTTATGTTTTAAAATTTTTATTCAAGTATAATCGATTTACAGTGTTACATTAGTTTATGGTGTATAGCAAAGTTAATCAGTTATACATATATATACATATTCTTTCCCATTATGGTTTATTACAGGATATTGAATCTAGTTCCCTGTGCCATACAGTAGGTCCTTGTTGTTTATGTTTTTTATATATAGCAATTTGTATCTGCTAATTCCAAGCTCCTAATTTATCCCTCCCCCACCCTCTTTGCCCTTTGGTAACCATAAGGTTGTTTTCTGTCTGTGAGTCTGTTTCTGTTTTGTCAATAAGTTCATTTGTGTTATATTTTAGATTCCACATGTAAGTGATATCATATAGTATTTGTCTTTCTGTTTCTGACTTACTTCACTTAGTATGATAATCTCTGCTGCAAATGGCATTCTTTCATTCATTTTTATGTCTGAGTAGTATTCCATTGTATGTATGTGTGTGTGTGTATATATGTGTGTGTGTGTGTATACACAACCCCCCCCAACATCTTTATCCATTCCTCTGTTGATGAACAGTTAGGTTGCTTCCAGTACTATTTGCTATTGTACATAGTATTGCTCTGAACATAGAGGTGCATGTATCTTTTCGAATTAGAGTTGTCTCTGGATATATGCCCAGGAGTGGTGTTGCTAGATCATATGGCAACTCTAATTTTAGTGTTTTGAGGAACTTCCATACTGTTTTCCATAGTGGCTACACCAATTTACATTCCCACCAACCATGTAGGAGGCTTCCCTTTTCTCTACACCATCTCCAGCATTTATTATTTGTAGACTTTTTGATGCTGGCCATTCTGACTGATGTGAGGTGGTACCTCATTTTAGTTTTGATTTGCATTTCTCTAATAATTAGCAATGTTGAACAAATTTGCATGTGCCTCTTGGCCGTCTGTTTGTCTTCTTTGGAGAAATGTCTATTTAGGTCTTCTGCTCATTTTTTCATTGCATTATTTGTCTTTTCCTTATTGAGTTGTATGAACTGTTTATATATTTTCAAAATTAAGCCCTTGTCAGTCACATTGTTTGCAAATATTTTCTCCCAGTCTGTACGTTGTCTTTTCATTTTGTTTATGGTTTCCTTTGCTATGCAAAAGCTTATAAGTTTGATTAGGTCCTGTTTATTTTTGCTTTTATTTCTATTGCCTCGGGAGACTGACCTAAGAAAACATTGGTACGGTTTATGTCAGAGAATGTTTTGTCTATGTTCTCTTCTAGGAGTTTTATGATGTCTTATATTTAAGTCTTTTTTTTTTTTTTTTTTTTTTTTTTGCAGTACGCGGGCCTCTCACTGTTGTGGCCTCTCCCGTTGTGGAGCACAGGCTCCGGACACGCAGGCTCAACGGCCATGGCTCACGGGCCCAGCCGCTCCGCGGCTTGCGGGATCCTCCTGGACCCGGGGCACGAACCCGTGTCCCCTGCATTCGCAGGCGGACTCTCAACCACTGTGCCACCAGGGAAGCCCTTATATTTAAGTCTTTAAGCCATTTTGCGTTTATTTTTGTGAGGGTGTGTTCTAACTTCATTGATTCACATGCAGCTGTCCAGGCTGAAGCTTTTAAGATAAGGAAATAGGCCTCTATCACAGAAGGACTGGGTGCATTTCAGTCAGCTGCCTGTGTGCCGGGCCCTGGGGGCTTATCCATGGTTAGTCCATATGAGCCCTTTAAGAACCATTTTTCAGTTTGTTACATAGCCTTGTTGCTCTCGTGGATACAAGGTCTGTTGATTTTCAAAGGTAGGTGTTTTGGGGGCCTGTCTCTCAGGTGCAGGCCTTAAAAGTTGGGATGACAGATGTGGTGTTCAAATCCTTCCCTCTTTACGGGGATGTTGGGAGTTGGGGGTTCTCTCCTAATTGTGGGTCACCACACTGAAGGGGGGGTTTCTGGCAAGATTGTGTCTCAACCCCTCATACCCAATTTGATGTGGTTTTTTTCTCATTAACCTGATGTGTAGGAGTCACTTGGCTAGTTTTCAGATTTCTTTCAGGGGGAATTGTTCCATGTGTAGCTGTATATTCAGTGTGTCTGTGAGAGGAGGTGAATTCAGGATCCTCCTACATCGCCATCTTGAACCAGAAGCCTGGATAGTGACTTCTGATACACAAAAATTTTAAGTTTTCATGAAGTCTAGTTTGTCTATTTTGTTGTTGTTGTTGCCTGTGCCTTTGTTGTCATATCCTAGAATCATTGCCAAATCCAACATGAAGCTTTTTTCCTGTTTTCTTCCAAGAGTTTTATTGTTTTAGGTTGTAAATTTAGGTCCTTGATCCATTTTGAGTTAATTTTTGTATATTAGGTGTTAAATAAGGGTCTTAACTTTTAAACAAGTAAGTTAGGTAACTTCATTCTTTTGCATGTGGATATCTAGTTTTCCCAGCACCATTTCTTGAAAAGACTGTCCTTTCCTCCATGGAATGGTCTTGACACCCTTGTCAAAAACTATTTGACTGTATATGACAGGGTTTATTTCCCGGCTCTGTATTCTATTCCGTTGGTCTGTATGTCTCTCTTTATGCCAGTAACACCTTGTTTTGATTATTATAGCTTTGTAGTAGGTTTTGAAATGTGTTCAGAAAGTGAGTCCTCCGGTTTTGTTCTCTTTCAAGTTTGTTTTTCATTATTTGTCCCTTTAGATTCCATATGAATTATAGAATGGGCTTTTCTATTTCTGCAAAATATGTCATTGGGATTTTGATAGGGATTGCATTGAACCTGTAGATAACTTTAGGTAATATTGACATTTTTACAATATTAACTCTTCCAGTCTATGAACATGGGATGTGTTTCCATTTATTCATGTGTTCTTTAATTTCTCTCAGCAGTATTTTGTGGTTTTCATTGTACAATACTTTAACCTCCTTGGTTAAGTTAATTTCTAAGTGTTTTATTCTTTTTGGTAGTATTGTAAATGGAATTGCTTTTGTAATTTCCTTTTTGGGTATTTCATTGTTAGTGTCCAGAAATGCAACTGATTTTTTGTGTTGACTTTGCATCCTGCTCCTTTGCTGAATTCATTTAATAGTTCCAACAGCTTTTCTGTGGAGTCTTCAGGATTTTCTAAATATAAGATCATATAATCTCCAAACAGATATAATTTTATTTTTTCCTTTGCAATTCGGATGCCTTTTATTTCTGTTTCTTGTTTAAGTGCTCTGCCTAGAGTTCCAGTAGCATGTTGAATAGAAGTGGTGAAAATAGGCCTCCTTACCTTGTTCCTGATCTTAGAGGAGGAGCGTTCACGTCTTTCACAATTGAGCATTATATTTGCTATGGGGTTTTCTAAATGGCTTTTATTATGTGGAGGTAGTTTCCTTTTATTCCTATTTTGTTGAGTGTTTTTAATCACAAAATGCTGTTGAATTTTGTCAAAGGCTTTTTATGTATCAATTTAGGTGATCACGTGTTTTTTTTTTCCTTCATTTTTTGGCATTGTGTATTATGCTGATCCATTTTCGTGTGCTGAACCATCCTTACTTTCCAGAAATAAATCCCACTTGGTCATGATACATAATCCTTTTAATATTCTGCTGAATTTTGTTTGCTAGTATTTTGTTAAGGATTATTTTTCAATTAGGGTATTTTTAAAATTTTGGTGAAATACAACACAAAGTATGCTTTTTAAACCATTTTAAAGAGTACAGTTTAGTGGCATTAATTATTGATAGTGTTCTGCAACCACTACCACTATCTATTTCCAAAACTTTTCCATTATCCCAAACAGAAACTCTGTACCCATCAAGCAATAACTTCCCCATTACTCCCATCTCCAGCCCGTGATAAACACTAATCTACTTTCTGTCTCTATGTAATTTCCTACAATACTTGTTTTTTTGTGTCTGGCTCATTTCAGTGTTCATTCCTGCTGTAGTATGTATCAGAACTTCATTCCTTTTAATGGCTGAATATTATTCTATTGTATGTATATACCACATTTTGTTCATTCTTCTGTTGATGGACACTTGGATTGTTCCCACCTTTTGGCTATTGTGAATAGTGCTGCAATGAACACTGGCATACAGTACCTCTTTAAGTCCCTGTTTTCAATTCTTTTGAGTGTATACTGGGAGTGGAATTGCTGTGTCATATGGTAATTCTGTATTTAACTTCTTGAGGAACTGCCAAACTTTTCCACAGGGATCTCACCATTTTACATTCCTACCAGCAGTATATGAAGGTTCCAATTTCTCCACACCCTTGCTTTGTTGAGGATTTTTTTCATCAGTGTTCATAAGGAATATTGGTTTGTGGTTTTCTTTTAGTATCTTTGTCTGGCTTTGGTATCAGGATCACGCTGATCTCATAGAACGAGTTAGGAAGTGTCCCCTGCTCTTCAGTTTTCTGGAGAAGTTGGAGAAGGATTGGTATTAATTCTTTAGATGTTTAGTAGAATTCACCAGGAATCCATCAGGTCCAGGGCTTTTCCTTGATTACTTATTCAACCTCCCTGCTGGTTATAGGCCTATTCAGAATATCTCTTGCTTCATGATTTGGTCTTGGTAGGTTTTGTGTTTCCAGGAATTTGTCTGTTTCATTTAGGTTACCCAATTTGTTGGCGTATGCTTGTTCATAGTACTCTTTTATAATCCTTGTTTTTATTGAACTGGTAGTAATGTTCCCACCTTACTAAAACAACTAGTTTTAGTTCTTTTAGTCTTTTCTCTTTTTTTCTTAGTCCATCTAGCTAAAGTTTTATCAATTTTATTGATCTTCTCATTGATTTTTCTATTATTTTCCTCTGGTTTATTTATCTTAGCTACTCTTTCATTTCCCTCCTTCTTTTAGCTTTGGGTTTGTGTTGTTCTTTTTCTGGTTTCTTAAGTTGTAAAGTTAGGTTGTTTGTGATCTTTCTTGTTTTTTAACAAACACTTATAGCTCTAAATTTCTCCCTTAGCACCACTTTCTCTGTGTCTCATAAGCTTTGGTGTGTTGTATTTTAGTGTTTGTTCATATCTGAGTTATTTCTAATTTCCCTTGTGATTTCTTCTTTGATCCATTGGTTGTTTAAAACTGTGTTGTTTAGTTTCCACAATTTTGTGAATTTTCCAGTTTTCTTTATGTTATTGAATTCTAAGTTTATCTTGTAGTCAGAGAAGATACTTTGTATGGTGTCTCTCTTTTTAAATCTATTGAGACTTAATTTGTGGCCTAACTTATAGACTCTCCTGGAAAATGTCCCATGTGCACTTGAGAAAAATGTGTATGCTGTTGTTGTTGGGTGGAATGTTTTTTACATGTATTACGTTCCTCAATTACTTCTTTCTGGTTGTTCAATTCGTTATTGTGAGTGGGGTCTTGAAGTCTCCAACTATTAATGTAGAATTGTCTAGTTCTCTTTTCAATTTTGTTAACTTTTACATCATATATTTTGATGGCCTGTCATTAGGTGTGTAAATGTTTGTAATTGTTATATCTTCTTGCTGTATTGAGCCTTTCATTAATATATAATGTCCTTTTTTTGCCTCATAACCTTTCTTAAAGTGTATTTTGTCTTAAATTAGTACAGCCACTTCTGCTCTCTTTTGGTTATTATTTGCATGGCATATCTTTTTCCATCCTTTCACTTTCAACATCCTTGTGTCTTTGGATCTCAAGTGAGTCTCTTATAGAGAGCTTTAGAGTTGGATTGTGTATTTTTATCCATTCTGCCAATCTCTGTCTTTTGATTAGAGAGTTTAATCCATTTACTTTTAAAGTAATTATGTGTTAAGGAGGGGCTGACTTCTGTCATTGTGTTGTTTCCTGTATGCCCTCTAGCTGTTTTGTCTCTCATTTCCTGCATTCCTGTCCTCTTTTGTTTTCAGTTGATTTTTTTTTTTTTTTTAAACATCTTTATTGGGGTATAATTGCTTTACAATGGTGTGTTAGTTTCTGCTTTACAACAAAGTGAATCAGCTATACATATACATATGTTCCCATATGTCTTCCCTCTTGCGTCTCCCTCCCTCCCACTCTCCCCATCCCACCCTTCCAGGCTGTCACAAAGCACCGAGCTAATATCCCTGTGCCTTGCGGCTGCTTCCCCCCAGCTATCTACCTTACTATGTTTGTTAGTGTGTATATGTCCATGACTCTCTCTCGCCCTGTCAAAACTCACCCTTCCCCCTCCCCATATCCTTAAGTCCGTTCTCCAGTAGGTCTGCGTCTTTATTCCTATCTTACCCCTAGGTTCTTCATGACATTTTTTTCCCTTAAATTCCATATATATGTGTTAGCATACAGTATTTGTCTTTTTCTTTCTGACTTACTTCACTCTGTATGACAGATTCTAGGTCTATCCATCTCATTACAAATAGCTCAATTTCATTTCTTTTTAAGGCTGAGTAATATTCCATTGTGTATATGTGCCACATCTTCTTTATCCATTCATCCGATGATGGGCGCTTAGGTTGTTTCCATGTCCTGGCTATTGTAAATAGAGCTGCAATGAACATTTTGGTACATGACTCTCTTTGAATTTTGGTTTTCTCAGGGTATATGCCAAGTAGTGGGATTGCTGGGTCATATGGTAATTCTATTTGTAGTTTTTTAAGGAACCTCCATACTGTTCTCCACAGTGGCTTCACATTCCCACCAGCAGTGCAAGAGTGTCCCCTTTTCTCCACACCCTCTCCAGCATTTATTGTTTCTAGATTTTTTGATGATGGCCATTCTGACTGGTGTGAGATGATATCTCATTGTAGTTTTGATTTGCATTTCTCTAATGATTAATGATGTTGAGCATTCTTTCATGTGTTTGTTGGCAGTCCGTATATCTTCTTTGGAGAAATGTCTATTTAGGTCTTCTGCCCATTTTTGGACTGGGTTGTTTGTTTTTTTGTTATTAAGCTGCATGAGCTGCTTATAAATTTTGGAGCTTAATCCTTTGTCAGTTGCTTCATTTGCAAATATTTTCTCCCATTCTGAGGGTTGTCTTTTGGTCTTGTTTATGGTTTCCTTTGCTGTGCAAAAGCTTTGAAGTTTCATTAGGTCCCATTTGTTTATTTTTGTTTTTATTTCCATTTCTCTAGGAGGTGGGTCAAAAAGGATCTTGCTGTGATTTATGTCATAGAGTGTTCTGCCTATGTTTTCCTCTAAGAGTTTGATAGTGTCTGGCCTTACATTTAGGTCTTTAATCCATTTTGAGCTTATTTTTGTGTATGGTGTTAGGGAGTGTTCTAATCTCATACTTTTATATGTACCTGTCCAGTTTTCCCAGCACCACTTATTGAAGAGGCTATCCTTTCTCCACTGTACATTCCTGCCTCCTTTATCAAAGATAAGGTGACCATATGTGCGTGGGTTTATCTCTGGGCTTTCTATCCTGTTCCAATGATCTACCTTTCTGTTTTTGTGCCAGTACCATACTGTCTTCATTACTGTAGCTTTGTAGTATAGTCTGAAGTCAGGGAGCCTGATTCCTCCAGCTCTGTTTTTCGTTCTCAAGATTGCTTTGGCTCTTCGGGGTCTTTTGTGTTTCCATACAAATTGTGAAATTTTTTGTTCTAGTTCTGTGAAAAATTCCATTGGTAGTTAGATAGGGATTGCATTGAATCTGTAGATTGCTTTGGGTAGTAGAGTCATTTTCACAATGTTGATTCTTCCAATCCAAGAACATGGTATATCTCTCCATCTATTTGTATCGTCTTTAATTTCCTTCATCAGTGTTTTATAATTTTCTGCATACAGGTCGTTTGTCTCTTTAGGTAGGTTTATTCCTAGATATTTTATTCTTTTTGTTGCAATGGTAAATGGGAGTGTTTTCTTGATTTCACTTTCAGATTTTTCATCATTAGTGTATAGGAATGCCAGAGATTTCTGTGCATTAATTTTGTATCCTGCTACTTTACCAAATTCATTGATTAGCCCTAGCAGTTTTCTGGTAGCATCTTTAGGATTCTCTATGTATAGTATCATGTCATCTGCAAACAGTGACAGCTTTACTTCTTTTCCGATTTGGATTCCTTTTATTTCCTTTTCTTCTCTGATTGCTGTGGCTAAAACTTCCAAAACTATGTTGAATAAGAGTGGTGAGAGTGGGCAACCTTGTCTTGTTCCTGATCTTAGTGGAAATGCTTTCAGTTTTTCACCATTGAGGACGATGTTGGCTGTGGGTTTGTCATATATGGACTGTATTATGTTGAGGAAAGTTCCCTCTGCCTACTTTCTGCAGGGTTTTTATCATAAATGGGTGTTGAATTTTGTCAAAAGCTTTCTCTGCATCTATTGAGATGATCATATGGTTTTTCTTCTTCAGTTTGTTAATATGGTGTATCATGTTGATTGATTTGCGTATATTGAAGAATCCTTGCATTCCTGGAATAAACCCTACTTGATCATGGTGTATGATCCATTTAATGTGCTGTTGGATTCTGTTTGCTAGTATTTTGTTGAGGATTTTTGCATCTATGTTCATCAGTGATATTGGCCTGTCATTTTCTTTCTTTGTGACATCCTTGTCTGGTTTTGGTATCAGGGTGATGGTGTCCTCGTAGAATGAGTTTGGGAGTGTTCCTCCCTCTGCTATATTTTGGAAGAGTCTGAGAAGGATAGGTGTTAGCTCTTCTCTAAATGTTTGATAGAATTCGCCTGTGAAGCCATCTGGTCCTGGGCTTTTGTTTGTTGGAAGATTTTTAATCACAGTTTCAATTTCAGTGCTTGTGATTGGTCTGTTCATATTTTCTATTTCTTCCTGATTCAGTCTTGGCAGGTTGTGCATATCTAAGAATTTGTCCATTTCTTCCAGGTTGTCCATTTTATTGGCATATACTTGCTTGTAGTAATCTCTCATGATCCTTTGTATTTCTCTAGTGTCAGTTGTTACTTCTCCTTTTTCATTTCTAATTCTATTGATTTGAGTCTTCTCCCTTTTTTTCTTGATGAGTCTGGCTAATCGTTTATCAATTTTGTTTATCTTCTCAAAGAACCAGCTTTTAGTTTTATTGATCTTTGCTATCATTTCCCTCGTTTCTTTTCCATTTATTTCTGATCTGATTTTTATGATTTCTTTCCTTCTGCTAACTTAGGGTTTTTTTTGTTCTTCTTTCTCTAATTGCTTTAGGTGCAAGGTTAGGTTGTTTATTCGAGATGTTTCTTGTTTCTTAAGGTGGGCTTGTATTGCTCTAAACTTCCCTCTTAGAACTGCTTTTGCTGTATCCCATAGGTTTTGGGTCATCGTGTCTCCATTGTCATTTGTTTCTAGGTATTTTTTAATTTTCTGTTTGATTTCTTCAGTGATCACTTCGTTATTAAGTAGTGTATTGTTTAGCCTCCATGTGTTTGTATTTTTTACAGATCTTTTCCTGTAATTGATATGTAGTCTCATAGCGTTGTGGTCGGAAATGATACTTGATACAATTTCGATTTTCTTAATTTTACCAAGGCTTGATTTATGACCCAAGATATGATCTATCCTGGAGAATGTTCCATGAGCATTAGAGAAAAATGTGTATTCTGTTGTTTTTGGATGGAATGTCCTATAAATATCAATTAAGTCCATCTTGTTTAATGTATCATTTAAAGCTTGTGTTTCCTTATTTATTTTCATTTTGGATGATCTGTCCATTGGTGAAAGTGGGGTGTTAAAGTCCCCTACTATGAATGTGTTACTGTCGATTTCCCCTTTTATGGCTGTTAGTATTTGTCTTATGTATTGAGGTGCTCCTATGTTGGGTGCATAAATATTTACAATTGTTATGTCGTCTTCTTGGATCGATCCCTTGATCATTATGTAGTGTCCTTCTTTGCCTCTTCTAATAGTCTTTATTTTAAAGTCTATTTTGTCTGATATGAGAATTGCTACTCCAGCTTACCTTTAATAACATAGGAAAACTCTGCTCCTTCACAGCTCTATCCTGCCCCCCTTGGTTGTTGATGTCACAAAATTTTAATTATAACTATAATTAATTGTAACTGTGTGCTGTAAAACATAAACCAGTAATTCTTTTAGATGCATTAGTCTCCTGAATTATGGTAGAAGAGAAGATTTGGAGTTTCAGACCAAAGTTATAGTAACACTAGCTATTACATTAATAATTATCTTTTTTCTTTAAATGTATTAGTCTTCTATATCATATAGAAAACAAAAAGTACAGTTATAAGCCATTGTTACAATAATACTAACTTTTATAATCACTCACACATTTATCTTTATTTAGACGTTTATTTTTCCACAGCTTTGAGGTACTGACTAGTGTGCTTTCTTTTCACCTGCAGGACTCCTTTGAGCCTTTTTTATAGGGTAGGTCTAGTGGTCATGAATTCCCTCAGCTGTTGTTTATCTGGTAATGTCTTGATTTCTTCCTCACTTTTGAAGGACAGGTTTGCCAGATTTAAGATTCTTGGTTGACAGTTTTTTTCTTTGAACACTTTGAATATATCTGTGTACTTTCTTGTGGCCTCTAAAGTTTCTGATAAGAAATCTACAGATAATCTTATTAAGGATCCCTTGTATGTGATGATTTGCTTCTCTTGCTGCCTTCAAGATTTGCCCTTAGTCTTTTGAAAGTTTGATTATAATGAATTTCAGTGTGGATCTCTCTCAATTCATCTTACTTGGAGTTTGTTGAACTTCTTGGATGTTTACATTTTTGTCTTTCATCAGATTTCGGGAGTTTTCAGTCATTATTTTTTCAAATATTCTCTCTGTCCTTTTCTCTCTCTCTCGTCCTCTTGGGATTCCCACAGTATGTTGGTCCTTCTGATGGTGTCCCATGGATCTCTTAGTTTCTGTTCACTTTTCTTCAATCTTACTTCTTTCTCTTCCTCACCCTTGTTAAATTCCATTCTCCTGTCTTCAAGTTTACTGACTCATTCTGCCTGCTCAATCCTGCCTTTGTCCCTCTAGTAAATTTTAAATTTCAGTTATTGTACTTTTTTGCCCTAGAATTTCTTTTTTTGTTTCTTTTTAGGTTTTCTGTCTCTTTATTGATATTTCTATTTTGTTCACACATCATTTTCTCAACTTTCTCCACATCTTCCTTTAGTTCTTTGATTACCTTTAAGACCAGTGTTTTAAAGCCTTTGTCTAATACATCTGCCGTTAAGGGACAGATTTTGTTGAATTATTTTTCTTCCTCTGAACGGGCTGTACTTTCCTGTTTCTTTGTATGTCTTGTGATTGTGGAGCCCTGGACATGTGAGTTTAATAATATAGTAACTCTGGAAATCAGATTCTCCTTCTTCCCATGGGTTTGTTATTTTTTATTATTGTTTTTGTTTTTTATTGTTAGAGTCTGTGCCTGTGCTGATGATCAGCCTGAAGTGTAAATTTATTGTTTTCTTATCTCTTTTCTGAGTCTTGGGCGTATGCAGTCACTTTCTAATTTTCCCCATATATGCAGTTGTTTTTTAATGTGCTAGTCTCTAATGTTTGGCTCCTCAAAGGGGAAAAGCAAAAAATGAATTGGGGAACTGAGGGTGGGGAGGGTGCTGGCCCTTTAAGTCCCCTGGAAATCACTTTAGCTTGAGGGGAAGGCATTTACAACAGTGCGGGGAAAGTGCAACAGTGGCTGCCCATGTCTATATCTGCACCTGTGTGATCAGAAGCAGCAATCAGAGTACAGATTCCCCAGTATTGGGGGGTGGGGCGCGGAGAGAGTCCTTTTTACCCACTCTAGCTCCTACAAGATGTGTGTAAACCGCTCCAGGAACATGTGCACAGCCATCTGCTACTGTGCTAAGAGCTGACATTGACTGCACTTTACCCCGGAAGCTTTCCCCTGGAAGCTTTCCCCTGGAAATTGCAAGCCTTCAATAGACTCTGGAGTGAGTTCCAAAACTAGTTACATCAGACAGATTCTGCCAGTACAGTTATTGTGTATGTGGGGAGACAGTTTCCTGATGCATCCTACTCTGCCATAATCCCAGAATCCTCTTTCTTCTTTAGAGCAGGTTTAGGTTTACAAAAAACTTAAGAGGAAGATGTAGAGATTTCCCAACCCTCCCTTCTCACACTCGCATTGCCTCCCCCCGTGTCAATGTCACTCACCAGAATGGTTCATTTTTTTTTTTCACCAAGGAGAAACCTACACATTGGCAAATTATAATCACGCAGAGTTCATAGTTAACATTATGTTCACTCTGTATTGTACATTCTGTAGGTTTGGAAAACTGTATAATGACATTTATCTAACATTATGGTATTATATAGTGTATTTTCTTAACTTTTAATTTGTATTGGAGTATAGTTGATTTACAATGTTGTATTTAGTTTCAGGTGTACAGCAAAGTGACTCAGTTATAAATATATATATATATCCATCCTTGTTCAGATTTTTTTTCCCATATAGGTTATTATAGAATATTGAGTAGAGTTCCCTGTGCTATACAGTAGGACCTTGTTGGTTATCTATTTTACTTATAGTAATGTATATATGTTAATCCCAAACTCCTAATTTATCCCCTCTCCCCACCTTTCCCCTTTGGTAACCATAAGTTTGTTTTCTGTGTCTGTGAATCTGTTTCTGTTTTGTAAATAAGTTCATTGGTATCAGATTTGACATATAAGTGATATCATATGATATTTGTCTTTGTCTGACATACTTTACTGAGTATGATAATCTCTAGACCCATCCATGTTGCTGCAAATGGCATTATTTCATCACATTTTATGGCTGAGTAGTATTCCATTGTATATATGTACTACATCTTCTTTATCCATTCTTCTGTCAGTGGACATTTAGATTGCTTCCATGTCTTGGTTATTATAATCAGTGCTGCAGTGAACATAGGGGTACATGTATCTTTTTGAATTATGGTTTTCTCCAGATATATGCCCAGGAGTGAGATTGTTAGATCATATGCTAGCTCTGTTTTTAGTTTTTTAAGGAACCTCCATACTGTTATCCATAGTGGCTGTACCAATTTACATTCCCACCAACAGTGTAGGAGGGTTCCCTTTTCTCTACACCCTCTCCCACATTTATTGTTTGTAGACTTTCTGACGGCCATTCTGACTGGTGTGAGGTGATACCTCATAGTTTTGATTTTCATTTCTCTAATACTTAGCAATGTTGAGCATCTTTTCATGTGCCCCTTGCCCATCTGTATGTGTTCTTTGGAGAAATGTCTATTGAGATCTTCTGCCCATTTTTTGATTGGGTTGTTTTTTTGTTTTGTTTTGTTTTTTTGATATAGAGCTGCATGAGCTGTTTGTATGTTTTGGAGAGTAATCCCTTGTTGGTTGCATCATTTGCAAATAGTTTCTCCCATTCTATGGTTGTCTTTTCATTTTATTTATGGTTTCCTTTGCTGTGGAAAAGCATCTGAGTTTAATTAGGTCCCATTTGTTTATTTTTGTTTTTATTTCCATTTCTCTAGGAGGTGGATCGAAAAAGATATTGCTGCTATGTATGTCAAAGTGTTCTGCCTGTGTTTTCCTCCAAGAGGTTTATAGTATCCGGTCTTACATTTAGTTTTTTAATCCACTTTGAGTTTATTTTTGTGTATGGTGGTAAAGAATGTTCTAATTTCATTTTTTCACATGTAGCTGTGAAGTTTTCCCAGCACCACTTATTGAAGGGACTATCTTTTCCCATTGTATATTCTTGCCTTCTTTGTCGAAGATAAATTGACCATAGGAGTGTGGGTTTATTTCTGGGCTTTCTATCCTGTTCCATTGATCTATATTTCTGCTTTTGTGCCAGTACCATACTGTTTTGATAACTATAACTTTGTAGTATAGTCCGAAGTCAGGGAGCCTGATTCCTCCAGCTCCATTTTTCTTTCTCAAGATTGCTTTGGCTATTTGGGGTCTTTGGTGTCTTCATACAAGTTTTAAGATTTTTTGTTCCAGTTCTGTGAAGAATGCCATTGGAAATTTGATAAACATTTCATTGAATCTGTAGATTGCCTTGGGTAGTATAGTCATTTTAACAATATTGATTCTTCTAATCTAAGAATATAGTATGTCTTTCCATCTGTTTGTGTTGTCTTCTATTTCTTTCATCAGCATTTTATCGTTTTCGGCGTACAGGTCTTTTGCCTCCTATGTAGGTTTATTCCTAGATATTTTATTCTTTTTGATGTGATGGTAAATGGGATTGTTTCTTGAATTTCTCTTTCTGATCTTTCATTGTTACTGTATAGAAATGCAACAGATTTCTGTGTATTAATTTTGTATCCTGCAACTTTACTGAGTTCATTGATGAGCTCTAGTAGTTTTCTGGTAGCATCTTTAGGATTCTCTATGTATAGTATCTTGTCATCTACAGAGAGTGACAGTTTTACTTTTTTTCCAGCTTGGATTCCCTTTATTTCTTTATCTTCTCTGACTGCTGTGGCTAGGACTTCCAAAACTATGTTGACATCCTTGTCTTGTTCCTGATCTTACAGGAAATGCTTTCAGCTTTACTTTTTTTTTTTAAATTGTTTATTTTATTTTTGGCTGCTTTGGGTCTTCGTTGCTGTGCGCAGGCTTTCTCTAGTTGTGGCGAGCGAGGGCTACTCTTCAATGCGGTGCACGGGCTTCTCATTGCAGTGGGTTCTCTTGTTGTGGAGCACAGACCCTAGGTGCGTGGGCTTCAGTAGTTGCGGCACATGGGCTTAGTACTTGTGGCGTGTGGGCTCTAGGGCATGTGGGCTTCAGTAGTTGTAGTGTACGGGCTCAGTAGTTGTGGCTTGTGGGCTCTAGAATGCAGGTTCAGTAGTTGTGGCGCATGGGCTTAGTTGCTCGATGGCATATGGGATCTTCCCGGACCGGGGATCAAACCCGTGTCCCCTGCATTGGCAGGTGATTCTTAACCACTGTGTCACCAGGGAAGTCCCTGCTTTCAGCTTTTCACTGTTGAGTATGATGTTAGCTGTAGGTTTGTCATATATGGCCTTTATTACGTTGAGGTATGTTCCCTCTGTGCCCACTTTCTGGAGAATTCTTATCATAAATGGGTGTTGAATTTTGTCAGAAGCTTTTTCTGCATCTGTTGAGGTGATTATATGGTGTTTATTCTTCAGTTTGTTAATATGGTGTATCACACTGATTGATTTGTGGATATTGCAAAATCCTTGCATCCCTGGGATAAATCCCACTTGATCATGCTGTGTGATCTTTTTAATGTATTGTTTGCTAGTATTTTGTTGAGGATTTTTGTGTCTATGTTTATCAGTGATATTGGCCTATAATTTTCTTTTTTTCTGTGGTTTCTTTGTCTGGTTTTGGTATCAGGGTGATGGTGGCCTCATAGAATGAGTTTGGAAGTGTTCCTCTGCAATTTTTTGGAAGATTTTCAGAAAGATAGGTGTTAACTCTTCTCTACATGATTGATAGAATTCGCCTTGGAAGCCACCTGGTCCTGGACTTTTGTTTGTTGGGAATTTTTAAGTCACAGTTTTGATTTCAGTACTTGTGATTGGTCTGTTCGTATTTTCTGTTTCTTCCTGGTACAGTCATGGGAGTTTGTACCTTTCTAATAATTGTCCATTTCTTCTAGGTTGTCTATTTTGTTGGAATATAGTTGCTTGTAGTAATCTCTTTTGATCCTTTTTATTTCCGTGGTGTCTGTTGTAACTTATTCTTTTTTTTTTTTTTTTTTTATAATTTTTTTTTTTTTTTTTTTTTTTTTGTGGTGGTACGCGGGCCTCTCACTGTTGTGGCCTCTCCCGTTGCGGAGCACAGGCTCCAGACGCGCAGGCCCAGCGGCCACGGGTCACGGGCCCAGCCGCTCCGCGGCATGTGGGATCCTCCCAGACCGGGGCACGAACCCGCATCCCCTGCATCGGCAGGCGGACTCTCAACCACTGCGCCACCAGGGAAGCCCCAACTTATTCTTTTTCATTCCTGATTTTATTGATTTGAGCCCTCTCCCTTTTTTTCTTGATGAGTCTGGCTACACATTTATCAACTTTGTTTATCTTTTTAAAGAACCAGCTTTTAGTTTCATTGATCTTTTCCATTTTTTCTTCATGTCTATTTCATTTATTTCTGCTCTTATCTTTATGATTCCTTTCCTTCTACTAAGTTGGGTGTTTTTTTGTTCTTCTTTCTCTAATTGCTTTAGGTGTAAGGTTAGGTTGTTTATTTGAGATTTTTCTTGTTTCCTGAGGTGAGATTGTATTGCTATAAACCTCCCTATTAGAACTGCTTTTGCTGCATCCCATAGATTTTGGATCATTGTGTTTTCACTGTTATTTGTCTACAGATATTTTTTGATTTCCTCTTTGATTTCTTCAGTGATCCATTGGTTATTTCATAGCATGTTGTTTAGCCTGCACATGTTGTGTTTCTTACAGTATTTTTCTTGTGATTGATTTCCTTTTTTAAAATTGAAGTAGAATTGCTTTACAGTGTTTTGTTAATGACTGCTGTACAGCAGAGTGACTCAGGTAGACATATATATACATTCTCTTTCATATTCTTTTCCATTATGGTTTATCACAGGATATTGAATATAGTTCCTGGTGCTATACAGTAGGACCTTGTTGTTTATCCATTCCATATATACCAGTTTGTATCTGCTAATCCCAAACTCTCAATCCATCCCTCTCTCACCACCCTCCTTCTTGGTAACCACCAGTCTATTCTCTATGTCTGTGATTCTGTTTCTGTTTCATACATAGGTTAATTTGTGTCATATTTTAGATTCCACATATGAGTAATATCATATGGTATTTTTCTTTCTCTTTCTGACTTACTTCACTTAGTATGATAATCTCTAGTTACATCCATGTTACTGCAAATGGCATTATTTTGTTCTTTTTTATGTCTGAGTGGTATTCCATTGTATGTATGTACCACATCTTCTTATTCCATTCATCTATCGATGGACATTTAGGTTTTTTTCCTAAAAACCTAAAACATAGGTTTTGGCTATTGTGAATAGTGCTGCTGTGAACATAGGGGGTGCCTTTATCTTTTTGAATTATAGTTTTGTCTGTATATATGCCCAGGAGTGGGATTGCTGGATTATATAATTGTAACTCTATTTTTAGTTTTCTGAGGAACTTCCATACTGTTCTCCACAGTGGCTGTATCAATTTACATTCCAACAGTGCAAGAGGGTTCTCTTTTTTCCATAGACTCTCCAGCATTTATTGTTTGCAGACTTTTTGATGGCTATTCTGACTGGCATGAGGTGGTACCTCATTGTAGTTTTGATTTGTGTTTCTCTAATAATTAGCAATGTTTAGTATCTTTTGATGTGCCTATTGGCCATATGTTTGTTTTATTTGGAGAAATGTCTCTTTTTGTCTTCTGCCCACTTTTCAATTGAGTTGTTTTTTGTTGTTGAGTTTTATGAGCTATTTGTATATTTTGGAAATTAAGCCCTTGTCAGTTGGATCATTTGCAAATATTTTCTCCCATTCTGCAGGTTGTATTTTCATTTTGTTTATCGTTTCCTTTGCTGTGCAAAAGCTTGCAAGTTTGATTAGGTCTCATTTGTTTATTTTTGTTTTTATTTCTATTGCCTTGGGAGACTGATGTAAGAAATTATAACATACGATTTGTTAGACATTGTTTTGCCTGTGTTCTAGGAGTTTTATGGTGTCATGTCTTATACTTAAGTCTTTTAAGCCACTTTGAGTTTATTTTTATATATGGTGAGAGGGTGTCTTCTAACTTCATCGATTTACATGTGGCTGTCCAATTTTCACAACACCACTTGCTGAAGAGACTTTTTCCCATTGTGTATTCTTGCCTCCTTTTTCGAAGATTAATTGACCGTAGGTGTGTGGGTTTACTTCTGGGCTCTCTGTTGTGGTCCATCGATCCATATGTCTATTTTTTCTTCTAGTACCATGCCATTTTGATTACTGGAGCTTTGTAGTATTTTCTGAAGTCTGGGATGGTTATTCCTCCTGCTTTGTAATTTTTCTTCAGGATTGCTTAGGCAATTCTGGGTCTTTTATGGTTCCATATGAATTTTAGGATTATTTTTTCTAGTCTTGTAAATACATCATGGGTAATTTAATAGGGATCACATTAAATCTGTAGATTGCTTTGGGTAGTATGGCTATTTTAACAATATTAATTCTTCCAATCCAAGAGCATGGGATATCTTTCCATTTCATTGAATCATATTCAGTTTCCTCTATTAATGTTTTATAGTTCTCAGCATATAAGTCTTTAACCTCCTTGGTGAGGTTTATCCCTAAGCATTTCATTTGGGGGGTTGCTATTTTAAAAGTTACTGTCTTTTTACATTCCCTGTCTGATAGTTCATTTTTGGTGTAAAGAAATGCAACTGATTTCTGTATATTCATCTTGTATCCTGCTGCCTTGCTGAATTCAGTCATTTATCAGTTCCAGTAGTTTTTGTGTGGAGTCTTTAGGGTTTTCTACATATAGTATCATATCATTTGAAATAATGACAATTTTATCCCTTTCCTTCCAATTTGGATACCTTTTATTTGTTTTTCTTGTCTGAGTGCTGTGACTAGGACTTCTAATACTATGTTGAATAGAAGATGTGAGAGTGGACATTTTTGTCTTGTTACAGATTTTAGGGGGAAGGCTTTCAACTTTTCACCATTGAGTATTATATTGGCTGTGGGTTTGTCATAAACAGCTTTTACTATTTTGTGATATGTTCTGTCTATACCCACTTTGGTAAGAGTTTTTATTATGAATGGATGTTGAATTTTGTCAAGGGCTTTTTCTGCATCTATTGAGATGATTACATGGTTTTTGTCTTTTGTTTATGTGGTTTATCACATTGATTTGCATATGTAGAACCATTCTTAGGAACTTGGGATGACTCCCACTTTGTCATGGTGTATGATGTTTTTTATGTGTTGTTGGATTTGGTTTGCTAATATTTTGTTGAGAATTTTTTCCATCTATATTCATCAGAGATATTGGCTTGTAATTTTTTTTTTTTTTGGTGGTGTCTTTATCTGGATTTGGTATCAGGGTGATGGTAACTTCATAGACTGTCCTTGGGAGTGTTCCCTCTTCTTCAGTTCTTTGGAAGAGTTTGAGAAGGATTGGTATAAATTATATTTTGTATGTTTGGTAGAATTTGCCTGTGAAGCCATTTGGTCCTGGACTTTTGTTTGTAGGGAGTTTTAAAATTACATATTCTATTTCACTTTTAGTGATTGGTCTGTTCCAATTACCTATTTCTTCTTGATTCAGTTTCGGTGGGCTGTATGTTTCTAGAAATTTGTCCATTTCTTCTAGGTTGTTGAATTAGTTGGCATATAATTGTTCAAAGTATTTCCTTATTATTTTGTATTTCTGCAGTATCAGTTGTTGTGTCTCCTTTCTTGTTTCTTATTTTATTTGGGTTCTGTCTCTTTTCTTCTTGGTGAGCCTGGCCAGAGTTTTGTCAATCTTGTTTATCCTTTCAAAGAACCAGCTCTTGTTTGTATTGATTTTTTTAAAAAAAAAATTTATTTATTTATTAGGCTGTGCCATGTCTTAGTTGTGGCATGCAGGATCTTTGTTGCTTCATGTGGGATCTTTAGTTGCGGCATGTGAGATCTTTAGTTGTGGCATGTGGGATCTTTTAGTTGTGGTATATGGGATCTTCTAGTTGTGACATGTGGGATCTTTAGTTGCAGCATGCAGGATCCTTTTTAGTTGCGGCATGTGAACTCTTAGTTGCGGTATGTGGGATCTAGTTCCCTGACCAGAGATCAAACCCAGGCCCCCTGCATTGGGAGTGCAGAGTCTTAGCCACTGGATCACCGGGTGCGGGGGGGGGGGGAGGTCCCTTCCTATTGTTTTTTTAATCTTTATCTTATTTATTTCCTCCGATCTTTATTATTTCCTTCCTTCTGCTGAATTAAGATTTTGTTTGTTCTTCTTTTTCTAGTTCTTTTAATTGGTAGGTTAGGTTGTTTGAGATTTTTCTTGGTTTTTGAGGAAGGCCTGTATTGCTATGAACTTCCCTCTAGGAACTGCTTTTGCTGCATCCCATAGATTTTGTATGGTTGTGTTTTCATTGTCATTTGTCTGAAAGTATTTTTGAATTTCTTCTTCGATCTCATCATTGACTAATTGGTTGTTTAGTAGCATGTTGTTTAGTCACCATGTAATTTTTCTTTTTTTTTCATTTCTATTTCTGTGGTTAATTTCTAGTTTCATGCCACTGTGGTCAGAAACGATGCTTGAGATAATTTCTATATTCTTAAATTTGTTGAGGGTTGTGTGCCCTAGTATGTGGTCAATCCTAGAGAATGTTCCACGTGCACTTGAAAAGAATGTGTATTCTGGTTTTTTTTAGATGTAGTGTCCTGAAAATATCAATTAAGTTTAACTGTCCTATTGTATCATTTAGTATCTCTGTTGCCTTATTGATTCTCTGTGTAGAAAATCTGTCCATTGATGTGAGTGGGGTGTTAAAGTCTCCTAGTATTATTGTATTTCTGTCAATTTCTCCCTTTACGTCTGTTAGTATTTGTTTTATGTATTTGGGTGCTCCTATATTAGGAGCATATATGTTGACGAGTGTAAAATCCTCTTCTTGTATTGATCCTTTTATCATCATATGATGTTCTTCTTTATCTTTCTTTATGGACTTTGTTTTAAAGTCTGTTTTGTCTGATATGAGTATTGCCAGCCCCCCCCCTTTCTTGTCACTTCTGTTGGCATGAAACATCTTTTTCCATCCTCTCTCTTTCAATATATGTGTGTCCTTTGTCCTAAAGTAGGTCTCTTATAGGCAGCATATTGTAGTCTCTTGCCTTTTTATCCAGCCTTCCACTCTGTGTCTTTTGATTGGCGCATTCAGTCCATTGATATTTAAGGTAATTATTTATAGATATGTATTTGTTGTCATTTTAAACCGTGTTTTCCCATTGATTTTATATTTCCTCTCTGTCCCTTTTTCTTTTTGTTTTTCCTTTTCTGGTTTGATGATTTTCTTTTGTATTATACTTTTCTTCTCTTCTTTTTGTTTTTTTTGTGAATCTGTTGTATGTTTTTGATTCGCGGTTACCCTGTTTTTCAAGTATGTTAACCCCTTCCTGTATCTACTTGCCTTAGACTGGTAGTCATATAGGTTCAAATACATTCCAGGAAAAAAATTCTACATTTTCTTACTCTCCTCCCCTACATTTTATGATTTTGATATTCTCTTTTACATCTTCATGTATATCTTTTTGCTGTTCATTGTTGTTATCATCACTTTCACAGAATTTTTTTTGTGTGTGTGTGTTACGCAGGCCTCTCACCGTTGTGGCCTCTCCCATTGTGGAGCACAGGCTCCGGACGTGCAGGCTCAGTGGCCATGGCTCACGGGCCCAGCCGCTCCGCGGCATGTGGGATCTTCCTTGACCGGGCACGAACCCATGTCCCCTGCATCAGCAGGTGGACTGTCAACCACTGTGCCACCAGGGAAGCCTTCACAGAAGTTTTTTGTTTTTTAATCTGTGTACTGTCTGCTGTCCTGATTAGGTGATTTCCATTTTTCTATCTTCCAGGTCACTTATTCATTCTTTTGAATTATTCATCCTGCTGTTCATTGCCTTTAGCTCAGCTTTCATATCTGCAAATATGTTTTCTAATTTTTCTGGGTTCCTCTCTATAGTTTCTAGTCCCTTTTTACAGTACTCTGCATTTCTGTCAATAGCCTTTCTTAATTCCTTCAGTATTTTTATTATCTCCTTTTTGAAATCAGTGTCTATTAGACTGAAGAGGTCTGCTTCATTGTTCATTCAGGAGAATGCGCTGGGTCATTTAACTGGGAGTGGTTCCTTTGCTTCTTCATGTTACTTATATTTCTCTTACTCTGTAAGTTAAGGAGAAACAATTATCTGTGGTCTAGAAGACCTATTTATATGTGGTTTCATCCCTGTGTAGCTTGTGTGTGTGGGTTTAATAAATTTGGTGTGAGGGCTGTTTTTAGCATGGATTCCTGTAGCCTCTTTTCTCAGCTTGTGCTGGTTGTTATCCCCTTGATAGGGTGTGTGCAGATGTGGTGGCTGGTGCCGGGTCCTGGGGTTCTCAGAGGTGGTAGTGGCTCAGACTCAACCTCAGGGCATGCGACGGGAGTGGATGCGACTTGCAACCACTCCTGGAGTCTGGGAGGGTGGTGGCGGGAGCCCATGACCACTCCTGGGATGTGGGAGAGAAGCAGTGGGGGCTTGTGACTGCTCCTGGCGTTTAGGTGGGCGAAAGTGGGGGCTTGTGACTGCTCCTGGCGTTTAGGTGGGCGGCAGTGGGGGCTTGTGACTGCTCCTGGCGTTTAGGTGGGCGGCAGTGGAGGCTTGAGACTGCCCGTGGAGCCTGTGCAGGCAGTGTCTTGCCCTCTGCGTGCGTGCCCACAGGGGAAAAGGCTGCAATCTGGGTCCCACCACTCCCCTTGTACATCCCCCAAACAGTGGTGACTGACCTCTGTGACGTCCCAGGCTTCCTCCACATACACTCCCAGCCATGGTTGTATTGGATTCCAGCACCACTCCCACCCCTGTCTGTCTCCACACAGCCATCTCCAGTCCTCTTCCCAGTTCTGATCTCCAAAGCCCGAGTTCCAGCACCCAGCCCTTGTCAGTTCTGGCAGACATGTGTGTCAGGCTAGGGAGCACAGGGTGGTGGCACTGACCATCTGTGCAGTTCTCCCTCTGCTCTGGCTGCTTCAAAACAGGTTGCTGCGCTCTCCTCAAAGGCTCTGAAGCTCCCCTTCTATCTTGGCTGACCTCCCTGCCGGCGAGGGGGCTTCCCAGGTTGCAGGAACCTTTCCTTTTTCATAGCTCCCTCCCAATGTTGCAGGTCCCATCCCGATTCCTTTCTTGCGTTCTTTTCTTCTTTTTTTTCTTTTTTCCCACCCAGTTACGTGGAGATTTTCTTGCCCTTTCAGCAGTCTGAGGTCTTCTGCCAGCGTTCAGTAGATATTCTGTGAGAATTGTTTCACGTGTAGATGTATTTTTGATGTATTTGTGGGAGAGGGTGAACTTCACTTCCTGCTACTCCGATATCTTGATCTCTCCCTGTGATCGATTTCTAATCTCATAGAATTGTGGTTGGAAAAGCTGCTTGATATGATTTCAATTTTCTTAAATTTACCAAGGTTTGCTTTGTAGCCCAGCATGTGGTCAATCCTGGAGAATGTTCTGTGTGCACTTGAGAAGAACGTATATTCTGCTGCTTTTGGATGGAATCCTCTATAAATATCAGTTGAGTTCATCTGGTCTTATATGTCATTCAAGGCCTCTGTTTCCTTATTGATTTTCTGTCTGGATGATCTGTTCATTGATGAAAGTGGGGGGTTAAGGGCTCCCACTATTATCGTGTTACTGTTGATTTCTCTTTTTATGACTGTTAGTATTTGCTTTATATATTGAGGTGCTCCTATGTTGGGTGCACATATAATTTTTATATCTTCTTGGACTGATCCCTTGATCATTATGTAGCGTCCGTCTGTCTCTAGTAATAGTCTTTCTTTCAAAGTCTACTTTGTCTGATATGAATATTGCTACTCCAGCTTTCTTCTGATTTCCATTTGCATGGAGTACCTTTTTCTATCCCCTCGTTTTCAGTCTGTATGTGTTCCTAGATCTGAAGTGTGAGTCTCTTGTAGACAGCATATATATGGGACTTGTTTTTGTACCCATTTGGTCAGTCTGTGTCTTTTTGTTGAAGCATTTAATCCATTTACATTTAAGGTAATTATCAATATGTATGTTCTTATTGCCATTTTGTTAATTTTTAAAAATAAATTTATTTTTATTTATTTTGGGCTGTGTTGGGTCTTTGCTGTGCGCGGGCTTTCTCTAGTTGCGGCGAGTGGGGGCTACTCTTCATTGCAGTGCGCGGGCTTCTCATTGCGGTGGCTTCTCTTGTTGTGGAGCACAGGCTCTAGAGAGCAGGCTCAGTAGTTGTGGCGTGTGGGCTTAGTTGCTCTGAGGCATGTGGGATTTTCCTGGACCAGGGCTCAAACCCATGTCCCCTGCACTGGCAGGCGGATTCTTAACCACTGCACCACCAGGGAAGCCCTTGTTAATTGTTCTGAATTTTTTTGTTTTTTATTTTTGCGTTACGCGGGCCTCTCCCGTTGCGTAGCACAGGCTGCAGACATGCAGGCTTAGTGGCCATGGCTCACGGGCCCAGCCGCTCCGTGGCATGTGGGATCCTCCCGGACTGGGGCATGAACCTGTGTCCCCTGCATCGGCAGGCAGACTCTCAACCACTGTGCCACTAGAGAAGCCCTTGAATTTGTTTTTGTAGGTCTTTTTCCTTCCCTTCCTCTTTGTTCTCTTTTCCTGTGATTTGATGACTATCTTCAGTGTTGAGTTTGGATTCCTTTTTCTTTTTTGTATATGTATCTAGTGTAGAGTAGATTTTTGGTTTTCAGTTACCATGGGGTTCTGATATAGTAGTCTGTATATATATGCAAGCTAGCTTTTTAAGTTTCTGGTTTCTTAATTTCCAGTGCATTTCCAATATCCTGCATTTGTACTCTCCTCTCTTCATAATTGCTAGTTTTGATATTATATTTGTGTGTGGATGATTTCCTACCTTTATTGTATGTTTGCCTTTACCAGTGAGCTTTCCCATTCATCATTTTCTTATTTCTAGTTGTGGCCTTTTCTTTTCTGCCTAGAGAAGTTCCTTTAGCATTTGTTGTAAAACTGGTTTGGTGGTGCTGAATTGTCTTAGCTTTTGCTTGTCTGTAAAGCTTTTGATTTCTCTGTCAGATCTGAATGAGAGCCTTGCTGGGTACAGTATTCTTGGTTGTAGGTTTTTCCCTTTTATTGCTTTAAAAATATCATACCAGTCCTTTCTGGCCTGCAGAGTTTCTGCTGAAAAATCAGCTGATAACCTTATGGGGATTCCCTTGTATGTTACTTGTTTGTTTCCCCTTGTTGCTTTTAATATTTTCTCTTTAATTTTTGTCAATTTGATTAATATGTGTCGATGTATTTCTCCTTTCCCGTGTTAGGGAAGTTTTCAGCCATTAACTCTTCAAATATTTTCTCATGCCCTTTCTCTCTCTTCTCCTTCTGGGACCCTTATAATGGAAATGGTGCATTTAATGTTGTTCCAGAGGTTCATCTAGTGTATTTTCACTGCCCTAAAAATCCTCTGCTCTATCTGTTCATCCCCCTCTAACTCCTGGCAACCTTTTTACTGTTTCCATCGTTTTGCCTTTTCCAGAATCATACATTTGGAACCATATATTTGGAATCATATAGTATGCAGCCTCTTCAGATTGGCTTCTTTCACTTAGTAATATGCATTTAAGGTTGCTCCATGTCTTTTTGTGGCTTGATAGCTCATTTCTTTTTGGCACTGAATAATATTCCATTGCCAAGATGTACCACACTGCCATTTATCCATTAACCTACTGAAGGGACATGTTAGTTGCTTCCAAGCTTTGGCAATTCTAAATAAAGCTTGCATCAACATCCCTGTGCAGGTTTTTGTGTGGATATAAAGTTTCAGCTCCTTTGGGTAAATACCAAAGAGTGTGATTGCTGCATAGGATGGGAAGAGTATGTTTAGTTGTGTAAGAAACTGCAAAACTCTCTTCCACAGTGGCTGCACCATTTTGCATTCCCACCAGCAATGAATGAGAGTCCCTGTTGCTCCACATCCTCGCCAGCATTTGGTGTTGTCAGTGTTCTGGATTTTGGCCTTTCTAATAGGTGTGCAGTGGTATCTCATTGTTGTTTTAATTTGTATTTCCCTGATTGACATGATGTTGAGCATCTTTTCATGTGCTTATTTACCATCTGTGTGTGTATATATATATATATGTATATATATATATACATATATATATATACTTTTTTGTGAGATATTTGTTAAAATGTTTGGCTCACTTTTTAATCAGGTTGTTTGTTTTCTTATTGTTTAGTTTTAAGAGGTTTTTTTTTTTTTTTAACAGTCCTTTATCAGATGTGTGTTTTACAGATATTTTCTCCCAGTCTCTGGTTTGTCTGCTAATTCTCTTGAGACTGTACTTCACAGAACAGAATTTTTTAATTTCCGTGAAATCCAGCTTATCAATTATTTCTCTCATGGATTGTGTCTTTGGTGATGTGTCTAAAAAGGCATCACCACACTCAAGGTCATTAGGTTTCTCCTGTTATTTTCTAAGAGTTTTATAGTTTTGAATTTTACATTTAGGTCTACGATCCATTTGGAGTTAATTTTTGTGACAGGTGTAGGGTTTATGTTCAGATTCTTTTTTTTGGTTTTGGATGTATACTTGTTCCAATACCATTTGTTGACCAGATTTTCTCTGCTCCATTATAGTGCCTTGCTCCTTTGTCAACCATCAGTTGACTATATTTATGGGGGTATATTCCTGGGCTCCTTATTCTGTTCTGTTGATCCATTCACCTGTGTGTGTTTCACCAGTACCACGCTTAGACATCTTTTTTAAAAGTCACAGTGGAAGTAAGCCGTGGCTTTGGCTGTGGTAGGACCTCCATGCAGTTTCTTCTCTCTGAGCTTCAGCTCCAGGAGGAGGTTGGAGCTGAACTCTAGGAACTCCTAACATGCTGCTGTCGTGCTTCTGAAACTGCCTGGGGAAGGACGAGTTTTGTTTCGTCTTTTGAACTTCCAGTCTGCTGCAGACTCTTCCCTTTGTAGAGTACAATAAAATGACTTACTAGGAAATGATCGTGTGCTTGTACGGTCATAGTACTGTCACATCACTATGCAAGGTTCTAAAGTCTCAGTTTCTGAACTTGCTTTGTCACAGACTGCTAAGTGGACCGCACTTTGGTTATACTGTCCTGCACAGTGGGTGCAGGTTGGAGAGATGCCTACCTGTCTAGCCAGAGCTTCTTGGGAGAACAGGAGCTCAGCTGGGGCTTGGGAATTGGTTTGTTCCAGGGAATGTGGTTGTCAGGAGGGGCTCTTGCTTATCTCCCATGGGATCAGACCCCTTCATGAGCCCCAGTCTACCCCCGTCCTCTGTTTTCAGCATATTCCTCACAGTGACCCCCTCCCATTTGAAGGCAGAGGGACAACTTGGGGTGGCAGGGGCCCTGAGAAGGGGCCGTAATAGTTGGCCTGGAGGGCCAAGGTTGGAGCAGGGCGTGCTGCTCTGGACGGGTCTGAACGCCATTTCTCAGGGAAGTAGGGAGAAGGGTGTGAGTGGCTGGTGGTGATATTGGCATGGACTCTGGAGCATGTCTGAGAGTTCCAACTTTAAAACCCTGAGACCATAAGACCTTAGGACATTGGAATCTAATTGTGGAGTCATGGGCTGTTAGAACTGAAGGGACTGCAGGGGTCACCTCCGAGCCGAGCTGTTCACCTGCTCCTCTTCCCTGGCGCCTGGCCCAGATTTGAGCTACAGGTGTCTGTCCTGCCTTTAGCTTGGAGTCCTTGGGTTGCCACAGTATGGGTGAGTAGAGGTTCTTTGGGTGCCCTTGGCTTACTCCAGGTGCCCTGCTCTGTTTGGAAGTTTCAGACACTGTGTGCTCCGTTTGACTGAGAACAACTCCCAGCCCTTGATGACCAAGCTGCAGTGGCTCTTCGCCTTCCTGGAGCACAGCCAGGTGAGCACAGGGGGAGTCGGGGGTGCTGGAGAGGAGGCCCGGTCTGACCCCTCCCCTTCCCCACGACCTGCCTGCATCTGGCTGTGGGCCCCCACTTTCTGGTGTGAGTTGTTGGGCCTCAGTCCACGCTGGCATGGGTTCACGGCTAAAGCCCAAGGGGCCGATTCAGCACCCTTACCGGGCAGGCGAGGGAGTGCCTCCTGAGCCCCTCTGTGCTGTGCTGCCCACATCTCTCCCAGCAGTGGTTCAGTCCATTCTATTAGGTGTTGCTTTGCTGGTCTGCTGGCATTTTTGAGCACTCATATTGCCTGCCAGGCACCCTGAGGGCTGTATTTGTTTTAGTCCCTGTCTCTGCCCTCCTGGAACCTAAAGCCCTTGGCCAGGCAGGCATTATGCCAGGCCCTGTGCGGGGGCACAGAGATGAGTCAGCCACAGTCCTGCCTCCACGGAGCGCGTAGTCTGGTGGGGAAGAGGAACCGGCAGATAGCAGCTGTAGTGCTTGAGCAGAGGGAAACGCGAGTGTAGTGTGCGTGTTAGGGAGGAAGAGTTGATCATGATGGGCATGGGGACTGTTGGGAAGACACTGTGGGACAGGTGACACTAACTGCACCTGGGACTTGAACTCTATAGCTAAGCTCCTGACAGGGGAGAAGGGTGTTTCAGGCAGAGGGAATGGCGACGAATGAGGGCCTGGAGTGACATGTGAGGTGTGTCCGGGAGGAGCAGACTCCCGGAGGACTGTTCACCTCCGTGACCCAACGTCCTGATCATAGGCTGCGTGGCCTTGGTGGGATGAGTCAGGGAAGGGGGAGGACTTCAGTGGGGAGGCTGGAAGTTTGGGGCAGCGAGTCCCCAGGGCCATCCTCAGGCCTGGTTGGTGAGTGGCCCTGGCTCCTGGCCCTGTCTTTCTCCCTCCTTGGTCCTAGCGGCCTGCCATTTCTCCAGAGAACTTTCTATCTGCATCCTGGACACCCTGGTTCAGCCCTGGCACCCAGCAGGACTGCTCGGAGTACCTGAAGTACCTGCTGGATCGGTAAGGGAGGCCAGGCCTGGCTCTGCACGGGGGCCTCCAGGTCTGGAGAGGGTGCTCGTGGGAAAGCCCCCTCCCCCTGGGCTGTGTTGTCTCTTCCTGGAAACGGGGGCACAGCCCTGCACTTGGGGAAAGGCTTGGAGCAGATGTGTGTCGTGAGTGTGGGGACGGGGGCCGAGTGGGAGGGGAGCTTTGGAGATGCTGACGTGAGCCGTGACTGGGAGGGTAAGTGTGTGTTTGTACACTATGCAGTGCTTGCCTGAGCGTGCATGTGTGTGTTTTCTCATCAGCTCTCTGGGGGCACATGCACGTCTTTTTGTGGCAGGTTTGTGAGCCTCGTGCAGGTAAGTATGTAGCACGTGTGCCTGGCTTACGAGTGCATGTGCTCGGATGCCGTTTTGTACACTCCCCGTGCCTTCTCCTGCATGTGTGTAAACATGTGGCCAGCTGAGTAAGGCAGATGCACAGGTCAGGCCAGTGCACTGGGGATGGGTCTGTGTGTATGGACGAAGGCCCTTTGCTCCCTGCACCAGGCTGCACGAAGAGGAGAAAACGGGGACGAGGATCTGCCAAAAGCTGAAGCAGTCCAGCTCGCCCTCCCCGCCCGAGGAGCCCCCCAGCCCGAGTCCAACCTCGGTGGAGAAGATGTTCGGGGGCAAGATTGTGACTCGGATATGCTGTCTCCGCTGCCTTAACATCTCCACCAGGGAGGAGGCCTTCACGGACCTCTCTCTCGCCTTTCCCCCACCTGAGCGCTGCCGCCGCCGCCGCCTGGGCTCAGTGATGCTCCCCGCAGAGGACGTCGGCGCCCAGGACCTCCCTTCGCCATCGCGAGCCCAGGCGCCAAGCAGGGCGGCTCCTCGGAGGCAGAGGAAACACTGCATCACAGGGGACGTTCCCCCCACCGTCCTGAACATCGAAGGCCTGGGCCCCCAGGGCCCCGGGGGGCAGAGCAGTCAGGAGGAGGCGGCAAAGGAGGAGGAAGAGAAGGAGAAGGTGGAGAAGGTGGAGAAGGAGGAGGAGAAAGTGGAGGAGGAGGAGGAGAAAGTGGAGAAGGAGGCCGAGAAGGAGAAGGAGGCCGAGAAGGAGGAGGACGGCCTGGGCCCAGGGACCCTCAGAGATGCTTCTGCCCCCTCTGGGGAGGGTTCCCGCTCGGTCTTGGACCTGGTCAACTACTTCCTGTCGCCCGAGAGGCTGACGGCAGAGAACCGCTACCGCTGCGAGTCCTGCGCCTCCCTGCAGGACGCCGAGAAGGTGGTGGAGCTGAGCCAGGGGCCGCGCTACCTCATCCTGACCCTGCTGCGCTTCTCCTTCGACCTACGCGCCATGCGGCGCCGCAAGATCCTGGACGACGTCTCCATCCCCCTGCTGCTGCGGCTGCCGCTGGCCGGGGGCCGGGGCCAGGCCTACGACCTCTGCAGCGTCGTGGTGCACTCCGGGGTGTCCTCAGAGAGCGGCCACTACTACTGCTACGCCCGCGAGGGTGCGGCCCGCCCAGCCCCGAACGCGGGAGCGGCTGACGGGCCCGAGCCCGACACCCAGTGGTACTTGTTCAACGACACCCGGGTGTCCTTCTCCTCCTTTGAGTCTGTCAGCAACGTCACCTCCTTCTTCCCCAAGGACACCGCCTACGTGCTCTTTTATCGGCAGCGACCCCGGGAGGGGCCTGAGGCTGAGCCCGGCTCTCCCCGAGCCCGGGCAGAGCCCACCCTCCACAAAGACTTGATGGAAGCCATTTCCAAAGACAACATCCTTTTCCTGCAGGTGAGCAGACCCTGGGGGCGGAGGGGCTTCCCAGCACCCACCGGCTCAGATGGTGACGGCTCCTCTCTTGGAGTCTGTTCCTTTTTCCCTTGATCCATTCAGCTATCACTCAGTGCTGGGGAAGATTGGTGGGCCAGACAGACGTAGCCCCGTACTTCAGAGGAACAGACACAAGGAATGATCAGATTTTTATTAAGTGTGCTGGAGGGGGGGCTCTGTGAGTAGTGGATGCGAGCGGATGGGGGGCCGCCCGACTCACTGAGCCTCTTCTCTCTGAGCCTTCGGCTCCACTCTGTAGAGTCAAGGGTGGTATCAAAATACTTTGCAGCTGAAACAGCCAGTGTGCGGACCAGCATGAGGAGTGCTGCTGCAGGCCGCCGGTGTGGGCACGTCAGGACCCCTGGCCAGCAGCACCTGCGTGCCGTGGGGACCCTGGCCCTGCTTTTGCGTTTCTGCCGAGCTGTCCATTCTGCCGAGCTGTCCAGGTGGAGGCAGGGCTGGGCCCGTGGTAAGAAGGCGAATCCACGGCTGGCCTCAGTTCAGCAGGAGGAAGAGCTTCCTCGCTGGCAGAGGGGTTCCTCGTGCCCTGAGAGAGGCTGGGCAGGAAGCCTGCAGAAGGGTCCCTGGGGGCTATGAGGTGACCTTTGATGTGCACCTCCTGCTTTCTGGTGCCACGTCAGGCCCTTGTCAGCTGTTCACAGTCCAGTTAGTAGAAATGAGTTCCTTTCCTTCAGGGGGCTGGGAGGTTTTTTTTTTTCTTTTTTTTTGCGGTACACGGGCCTCTCACTGCTGTGGCCTCTCCCGTTGCGGAGCACAGGCTCCGGACGCGCAGGCTCAGCGGCCATGGCTCACGGGCCCAGCTGCTCTGCGGCATGTGGGATCTTCCCGGACCGGGGCACGAACCCGTGTCCCCTGTATAGGCAGGCGGACTCTCAACCACTGCGCCACCAGGGAAGCCCCACTGGGAGTTTCTATTCGGGGGAGGAGGAGGAATGCTTTGGAAGCCTAGATACAGGATGGCTATGGGTCCGTCCCACCCATCCTCCCACTAAGCTGGAATGCCTCTAGGGCAGAAGCTATGGCTCCTCTGCGCCTGGCCCTGGGGACTGGGGTGATGCTCTGAAGGGCTGGGTGGCACTGGGGGCGTGCAGGGAGAACTGAGGCTGCAGAGCCTGACTGACTGACCGTTCAGCGTCCGGCCCCATTCCCCATCTGTATTTCCAGGAGCAGGAGAAAGAGGCACGGAGCAGGGCGGCCTACATCTCTGCACTCCCCACGTCTCCACACTGGGGGAGGGGCTTTGACGAAGACAAAGATGAGGATGAAGGCCCTCCGGGGGGCTGCAGCCCTGCAGGTGGCAGCGGTGGTGACTTCCACAGACTGGTCTTCTAATGGGAACCCTCATCCCCTGGCCTGCAAAGCACTTGTGAGGGTGCCACAGGCAACCTCAGTGGCGGGGGGACTCAGGTCCCGGGCAGAGGCGCTCGGCCAGGTGGGGTCTGAGGGAGGCTGTGCAGGTCCAGTCCTGAAGGCAGGCCCTTCCGAGGCCCAGAGAGATGGAGCGAGGGGCTCCTGGGCCCCTGCCCTCAGCCCGAAGGGCACACGGAGATTCACTCAGATACGGAGGTGAGACCCAAGCCCCTTAAACCGGGCCTCAGGCCCCGACACTGGGATCAGCCCCGTTAAGACTTACTGACACCCAAGTGTCCTGGTCAGCTTGAAGCAGCTGAGATGGACACTCTCTGGGCCTTGTCCCCTACCCGCTGCAGGCTATCCCACAGGGCTGAACGTCACAGCGCTGGTGTTTTGCCATCAAGTAGCAGTTCCTTTCCAGCTCCTTTCAGACAATCTTGTTTCTCTGTGGTATACAAAGCAGAGGCAGAGCCAAGCCCTAGCACAAAGAAGGGGGCTGTGTGTCACCCCTCAGGCCACCTTCTGGTTTCTCTGAGGGGCCTGAGGTAACGTCTGTGGGTGCCTACACTGTTTGTACTTTTTTTGAGAGGAGTGTAGGTGGGAAGCAGCCTGGCACAGGACCAGAGACCGTCCTCCCGACACCAAGCAACAACGCACAGAGGGGAGGACAGCCTCTTAAGCCTCTCTCCTGCCTCAGTGCCTGAGATGCCACCATTTGCATCCCCCTTCTGGTTAAGAGAGAGCGCGTCCTTAGGTTCCTGCAAGTATGCTTGTGTTTCTCACGACATCTGTCCTGAGGGAAGCTGGCTGGCTCAGCGCCTCAGCAGTTGGCCGTCATCATGGGGCCGGTCTGGTGAGGAGCAGATAGTGACCTCATTGTGCCCTGACCCTGCTGTACCCCTTCTAAATGGAGAGAAGAGAACCAGGGTCTCAAACAGGAATAAAAATAGGTTCTCTCTCTGAAGCCTTTAAAGCCGTCGTTCTTCCCGCCTCAGACACTGGCTGGCTGTGAGGTAGGCTCTAACCCTTGGTTTCTTGCTGTGTCTGGACAGGAAGGAGGGGACACCACCCCCTGCCCTGCTGACTTGTGTGCTGCCCCAGGGGAGGCAAGCATGCCCTGCACTGAAGTGCTATGTAACTCAATCAACAGGACTGGTGGTGGGGATGTGCCCAGATAGATAGGGGTGGGTGCACAGGCCGGGGGCCACCCTAACAGGATCCTGTTAAGGGACTGATCTGTCAGGTGGGGCTGGAGCTCCTCCAGACCCCAGGAACTCTGGGCTGCTCAGAGACTGCTGCTGCTACCACATTCCTCCCTTCTTACCTCTGAGAGTCTGGAGTGGGGTGGGCTGGGCTCAGGCCGGGAGGAAAGTAGGTGGCAGCCCTCAGGGTCCAGCCATCTTGGAGCTTGGGACTGCAGTGGCCTGGCCGGGGGCTTCAGGGGCTGCAGGTGGAGGAGTTTTGGCCCAAAAGCCATAGACCCTTGAGACCTCAGGGACCAGCGAAAGTGGGCCGACAGTCGTCTGTCGGAGACAGAGTCATGCTCAGAATTCATCTCTTTGGTCCATTGAGCCTCCTAAGAAAGATGAATTGGCAGATGTTACTACAATTTCCATTTCATGCACCAGGAGTACAATTTCCGAGGTAAGGAAGATTCACGTGTGTTCTCAGCCAAGAAAGGTACCCAGTTATTTCCTGTTCAAATGAAAGTGGAGCAGACTGGCAGAGCGAGCCGGGATCCCAGTGTGTGTGCATTCCATCCCCAGCCCCTCCGGACGAGACACACTCAGCAGCCCTCCTGGTTGCGTCTAATGGACTTTATTGTTGTCCAGACCCAACACCATAGTAAAAAGGGACCTGCAAGCTCCAGGCCTGTACCATGTGTCACCACAGCGAAAACAGGACCCATGTGAACACGTTCCCACCCCTCCCCAGACCTACTCACAGGATAAATACGTGTTACAAATTTTTTTTAAAAAAGAAAACAGAATAAATTAATAACTTAAGTGATTAGGCACCAACAGTGATTTGAAAAATTAAATGTCAATTTTAAATGGTAAGAGGGCCAGAAACCTAAGACTGGGCTTCTTCCAGCCCATTTTCTCTTCCCGACAAAGCAACGATTCTGTGGGAAATCATTCTAAATTTCAAGACACATGTAACCAACAAACACATAAGAACACACACCACCAAATATCACATGACAGCCTGAATCGCCAGGGGGACCCCTCATCAGGCAGCCCACCTGGCCCCAGAGAGCTTGGTGCGTTCCGGAAGGAGGGGGCTTTAGAGCTCCTGCGCTCAGCCCCCCCCCACGTTTTGCAGAAGGGCCAGAGGGGGACATTCGTGCCAATTTCCCTCCTGCCCGGCACTCTGTTTCCAGAGCCCTGTCACAGGGGGGTGGGTCAGCCGCAGCTTGCGGCTGAGGCCTTAGCCCTGTGGCAGGTAAATCCCTTGAGAACAGCTGTGCTTCTGTCCTAGGAATGGGACATATTTGAACGGTTTCGAATGTAGAAGTTACTGAAATCAGTCTAGGGAGGGGACTGGGTTAACTGGCCAGTGCTCTGGGTGCCGCCTATCCCTGGTGATCCAGACCCTCGAGAGAGAAGTTAGTTACAGAGCAGGGAGTAGCCACAGAAGAGGCCTCAGGGCCCTTCTTCACCAAGGTGGGAAGGAGACACAAGCTCCATACCACTCCTTGCAGAGGTGGAGCTGGAAGGGGGCAAGAACAGCTGCTTCTCTGAGGAGCACCAAGCAGGACGAGGCCTGTGTGAGCTATGCTGGCTGACAAGGCATCCTGGAATCTCAGTCCTTGCCAGGCCACCAGGAGAGGTGGATTCTGACCCACTGAAGGCCAAAGGACCAGTTCTTTACACTGACCCGACAGAGGAATATTAGACACCTTGGTACTTGGGGCTTTTGAGCCAGTCTCTGCTTTCAACAGGCCAATTTTCTCTTCTCTTGTACTTCCTCCCGTCTCTACTCTTGCCTCCACCCGAAGGGTTTGGGGGTTATAGGAACCAAGAACTGGAGGGAGGCCTCCTTGGTGGTTAGATTTGAACACCTCAGTCTCTCAAGACTCCACCCAGTTTCATTCACAACATGGCACATTCAGAAAATGCTGACATTATTAGGGCACCTTGCGATCAATAGGGGAGGATGCTGGGAACTGAGGGTACCAGTACCTGGGCCCACCTGTAGCCTATGGGGGCACAGGGGTGGCGCCATTCAAAGCTCTGCCACGTGAGACCCTTTGCAGAGGGCCTTAAAGGGACACAGGGCTGGGCATAGTGAACCACCAAACCCTGCCCAGGGTAGGCCACTGCCACCACCATTACCATTTCACCTGTGGGGACACCAAGGCATGGCCTCACTGCTTCTGAGAGGCTGGGCCCATACTCCCAAAGGTCTGTTCCCAAAGCACAAGGTTCTCTAAGTCTCTCTGTCCATCTTCCTCCACCGGATCCCAGCCTTGCCCTCCTTCCCTCTCAAAATCTGACCCTTCTTCCTCTAAGGCCCCTGTCAGGCGCCCCCTTTTCCTGGAAACACCTTCCCTGATCTCCACCCCTTCGCCACTCCTGACCCCAGCACCAACCTCCTAGAGAACAAGCCTCGCTCTGTCTGCACATTATCAGCATTTTAAGTGTCTCTCACGGCCATTACCAATGTGTCCTTGTCTTTTTTCTCATCGACTCTGACCTTCTCAAATACAAAGTCTGATTAATTCCTGTGTTCTCAGTGCCTAGCCCAGACCTGGCCGTAGCAGCCATTAATGAATGCTTATTGAATTGATATGACTCATACTAGGAGGAAAGGGGCTACTGTTGAGAAGATTTCTCCCGGGATGGAGTAAGGTCAGGCCGCAGGCCTGGGGTGTGCATGTTTACACAGGCTCACAGGAGCAGAAAGGTGAGCGGTAGCCACCTCCCTTAAATAGGGTGGGAAGTCTTTTTTTTTTTTGGAGGGAGGAAGGTCTGTTCACCCCAGGGTAGGATGAAACATTTGGTCTACCCACGTTGCCTCTGAAACTCTTAAAAATTTGGCCAAGAACTTTAACATAAAAGAGCCCCCCTCCCCAGACTTAGGAGAAAAGAGCCTGGTGTGATGCCCTTCCTCCTGTCCCTGGCAAAGGTGGGCAGGGGGTGATGCTGATCTGGTGGCCTTTTAAGCCATGGGAGGAGAGGCCTGCCCTCTCCTGTCCCTGTAGCTAGGCACCTGGGATTCGACAGGGCAACAGAGGGTGACGTGAGCTGAGAACACACTCTGGCCTGTCACCAGGCCACACTTGTACTTCCTGGGGACCTGACACAAAACTCAACCAAACGGCACAAGCCGCCGGCCACTCCCCCGTGTCGTCCACTAGGCTCTGTTCCGCTCTACTTGCTCCTTTGCCCAGCTCTGCCCGCCACCCATCAGTCCTGGGAGCTGCGCTCGCCTGCGGCCATGCACATCGCTCCCCTGACCACCACACCAGTCCTCACGTTCCGCTCCACCCTGCATCTCCACGGCACCGCCCGGGCTCGCCACCAGGCCCTCCGGATGTACTCAACCACTAGCTGCGCCTCCCCCACCCCCAGCCTTCGCCCCGCCTCTCAGCCCATCGGTTACCAGCGCCTCCCCAGCCGCACTGCCCATCTTGCAGAAGCTCACTTGCTGCAGCGCCTCCACTCCAGGCCTGGGCGCCGCCCTGTGTCTCCGCCCAGGCCGTCCCAGGGTGGCCCCTCAGTCGTACCCCCCGCCCCCACGCACCTCCACCCCGCACACTGCGTCACCTTCCCACAGCTCCGCCGGCCCCCCCACCACCACATCGGCGCTCCCACCGCACGCGCTGCACCGCCCAGCACAGTCCGAGCCTCGTGGGTGCGGCGCTCTTGGCTGGGTGGGGTCTCGGGGAAGAGGACTACGCTCTGTCCCAGAGCGGCAGAGCCGGGCCTGTGGCCCCACAGTCCCGGGCGCCCGGCCCCGCAGTGTCTTCGTCACCCCATCTCCTGCTCCTTATTCTGGGCTGCCCATCATCCTCAGTCTTCCCCTCCTGCTGTCCTTATCCTTCTGCCTCTCCCACCCGGCAACAGCTGCACTGCCACTTGGCCTGCAAATGGGGGACCACAGCAGGTACCCACTGCCCTTCTGCATCTGGGGGTCTAACTCCTTTGTCCCTCAAGATCACCTCTGACCTTCCTCCTCGACTCCTTCATCTTTTGGTGGCCTTGCATCTCCCCTGCCAAGAAAGGGCTGAAGAAGTCTGTATCCACCTTGGTCCGCTGGTCCTTGGCTCCCTGGGTCAGCGAGACGACTTGGCTTCTTCCGGGACTGGGGGAGAGGTAGGCCAGTAGCGGGAGGGACAGGGGCTGAGAGCTGTGCCCAAAGGTGAGGTGTGGAATCTGGCTCAGAGCCCCAGCCCCTCCCTCCACACGTCTGGTAGGTATTCGGGTCTAAAGGGCAGGAAGAGGCTGAAGGATGCTTTTTGGCAATAGCTCTAACTAAGGTGGGTAGAGGCATGGCCATCGCTGATAAAAATCAAAGGTGGGCCCCGAGTGAGCCGAGGAAGCGCCTCGATCAGGCCCTCACCTCCCAGGGGAAGGGGTCAGGGTTCCTGATGTCAAGTGCTTTGAAGGCCAGAGTGGCAGAGTAGAGAGGGGGTGGGCAGGAGGGCGCGCTGGAGAGGAGAAGGGGGAGACAGACGGGGAGGCGTCGGCTCTGGAGACGCCGCCTCCTGGCCCCTCCCTGGGGCGGTGGCCCGCGCGTCACAGCTTGGCCCCCTTGGAGGGCTCCGAGGACTGCCGCACGTCTGTCCACTCCTGCATGGTGCTCTGCAGGGCCTGGGTCTTCTCCTTGTCCACTTGGACGTAGTCCACCTTCTCGTCGGAAGTGACTGATGACGTGGATGGCTGGGGGACAGAGCAGGGAAGTGAAGTGGCTGTGAGTTATCAGTAATGTGGGGAGTGGGCGCGCGGCACTTCCTGAGTCGTTTCCCGGGAGAGGAGGTGGGGCTCTACATAGCTGCCTCTCTGACCTGCCTTTTCTTTCTGAAAGTGGCCTGTAAGGCCTGAACTCCAAACCACACCATCCCTCCTGTTTGATGCAACAGCCCCTGCCTGCCGTCCCAATGTCCTAGCTCCTGGGGGGGACCCAGGCCCTTCCTTGGCCTGATGGATGGCTCCAGGCTTTCACCTGCGCCTCCACCCACCTCCCTGTGGCCACTTGTCCAGAGGAAGGACTGTGCCGGGTGCCAACAAGCACCAGCCACAGGGCTGTGTGTGGCTGGCTGTGAGTGCACACAGCCATCCTGTGTGGGACGCTGTGCCGGGGCTGCTGTCTGGACTGGGCAACTAAGTGTGCTTCCTGAGGGGGGCCTTTCCCGGTCCCGGAAGCCCTTCTGCAGGCTGCACCTGGACAGCGAGTTCTCAAAGAAGAACTCAGGACCAGGACACAGGATCCCCGAGTCTCGGCTCTGTCGTGGGTTCACACGTGACCTCGAGCAGCTCGTGTCTCCGTGTGCATTCGTTCGCCCATCCGCACGACAGGGGGGGTGGGCTGACGGATGCGGTCCTACGGGCTCAGGGTACCTGTGTGCTGAGAGTGAGGGCGCGTGAGCCCCCGGAGACCCAGCCTACAGCACGGCCCAGTCACAGAAGCAGAGTGCCGCCGGCTGCGCTGAAGGCAGCTGGCCTCCGGGACCCCTCCCCCAGGGCCGCCAAAGCCCGGACTGACACCCGCCCACCCACCCCAGGCACCTTGCGGTGGGGGCTTGGGGAGCTCGGCTGGAAGTCCAGGGCCAGATAATCCACGCTGCCAGTGCTCTTCTTAGGGGCCGGACTGTTGGTGCCACTGGGAATGGGAGATGCAGACACTGGGTTTTGCTATCACAAAGGAGGGAGAGACCATTAGTTAGTTTAGGAAACAGATTAGCCCACCACCGGGAAAAAAACACCTCTGGGAGTAAGAGCAACTAGCTAGCTCAGTGAGTGCCGACTCTGCCCTGCACTGCTCCGGGGACTGCTGACGCTCTTGTCTAAACCCCCGCAACAATCTTGTGACACAGCTCTTAGTACTGTTCTTCGTTTTCAAAACGCAGATAGAACTCTGGTTCGGAGACGTAAAGCAACTTGCCCATGGCTGCACAGCTGGAGAGCAGGGATGACTACCCCGCTGTGCCACGCTGCCTCCCTTCCAGGGCATCAGGCCGCGTCTCACCTGTGGTCTCCCGGACAGACCAGCCCCCGCTTGCTGGCCCCAAGAAGGGAGCACATGTCCTTTACGCGCTGGACCCTGGAAAGGTTTCTGTTGCGCCAGATCTGTTTCTCTGGGGCTCCCACCCATGGCCCGGAGCGGGGTTGTCACACTGCAGCGGCCTGTCCCTCCAGCCCCAGCTCCTCAGGGGTCTCGACAGAGGGGCCTCATCCCCAGGCGGCACAAAGCCCCAGTCCCTCAGAGGACACGCTCCATGGTCCCGTCTCATCCAGGCATCAAGACCAACCTGTCTGGCACTTTCCTGAAGACACCTTCTAATGAGAAATGCAATAAACAGTCCTATGCTTTGTGTGTTTTTTGGCTGCTTTATTGATTGGTAGATTTGTCCTATTGATGCAGCAACTACCAGGTGCTGGGCGGCTACTCCCTTTGCACTGGGAATCTCAGGGGGCAGAACCCTGTGTTTATTCCCTCTGAGAGGGCCTTCACCACACCGAGTCATGCACACGTGTGCTTCCCCACCGCTGAGTGGGGTAACACACACTCAATAGACACTTACACTCCCACACCTCCTCACGGTCATGGGAACAACGGGATAAGGAAATGAAGATACCTTTTAGTTTTGAAAGATTTTAACAGGACAGAACGAGGAAGTTAATTCTGAAGGCTGCTCTAGTTCTTCTCTACAGGCCCCTGATGACTATTCTGAAACACCAGCTAACCACTTGGCCTGCTAACTCTTCTGGGGCTCCCTCCTGCCCCAGCACAAGTGCAGACTTCCCAAGACAGCATTCGGGGTCCTTCGTGATCTGACTCCAGTCCAACCTCCCCGCCTGCCCTCTCCACCTTCACCCAGAGTTAATGACCATCATTCTCCGTGTTCCTGTCTGCACGGCCACTCCACCTCAGCGCCTCCCCTGTCCCTAGTCCGGTGTGATCGCCCATCCTGCGGGTGCAGCACCGCCTCTCCAGGGACACCGACCATGCCACCTGTGTTACAATCGTGAGAGAGGCAGGCCTTCTCTCTCTGCCCCTTAAGAGAGCAGCCTCCTTGAGGGCAGGGACCGCGTCTTCCTTGCCTCTGACGATGACCCCACAGTGCTCGACACGTATGTGCTCAAGACGGACTTGCAGCAGCAAACTAAATCACAAATAATGTGGGTGGCCTGAGGCCGGGGTGAATTAGTGAGCTGGGAAGTGGAGGAGTGAGAGGTGGGTTCCAGGGGACCCCAGAGGACTCACCATCGGGACGTAGTTCTCTTCGCTGTCCCCCGAGTCCGTGCTGGTGATGCTCTGTGTGGAGATGGGGCGGCAGTACTGGGTGGATCCCGGGTTGAAGGAGTGGCTGTGGGGAGAAGACAGGGAGTAAACCCCGGGGCACATCCAGCCTCCCGCCGGGCCCTGGCCCTCACACCCCCAGACAGACCTCTGCCCTCCATGATCAGACTAAGATTGGATACAGAGCGGGGACAATTTTTCTCCCTTCACAGAAGAAGAAAACCAAGCCCTGAGCTACCAACAGCCATCAGCAGGAGGACGCAGCCTTCCTGGCACACGGCCTAGTGACCCATTCCATTCACCAACCTGATGGCCATGTTCCAAGTTCCCGTGTCCACAAATAGACACTTACATGGCCCTGGACCAAGACTTGGTGATGGGTGACTTGAAGGGGAGCTCATCGATGACGGTATTGTTTCTCAGGTCAAGTGGTGTCGGCTTCGCTGCAGCAGGAACAGGAAGTCATCAGCCAACGATGATAATGCCACACATACAGACACACGTGACACACAAGCGCGTTTATGAATCATTCCTATTCATCCCAGTTGTTCAGGGGGAGACTGAAGCTCTCAGCAAGGTTACACAACCTCTGCCCATGCTGACGGGCCCTGAAGCCATGTCTTCAGATTCCAAATTTTATATTCTTCGCACCGTACCTATGGTAATCATACTTTCGGAACCTAAAGTGGGGACATAGGGTGTGACAACAGACTGTTTTCCGTGGATTGGGGACTGCATATGAAGACGAGATGATATTTGAAACATCATAGAGAAGGCCACCATGACTGCCCCCTGCCCACCAGGACCGTGGATCCTTCAGTGGAGGAAGGTGAACGTCACAAAGTCCTGAAGCCTTCAATCCAAATGCTGAGATCTGCATTCTCTGTTGGCCAGCCTGAAGGGGGCTTAGGTCTGTCCAGTGACTCTACTTCTCCCTTTGAATCCCTGCCACTGATCCAGGCCTGCAGAATGAGGTCGAGGCAGACCTGACACTTGCACTGCAGCACTTCTTCCTGGTCTAAATGCAGAGGGCACAGAGCTAACTTTACTGAACACCTGCCATGCAGTGGAGTCAGTGTCCTAGATGCTTTCCTTCTCACCAAACCTGGAAGGCAGGCATGACTATCCCCACTTCACAGATAAGAAAACGGAGGCTCAGAGAATTTACATGATCTACTCAAAGTCACACACCTAGGAAGTGCTGGGTAAGGATTCCAACCCACATCTACCTGGCTTGAAAGCTCAATCCTTTTGATTATAGCATAGTGTATCTTTTCATGGACTGCTCTGTCAGTTCTACCTTGCCCAGCCCCAGAGTTAATACAAATACCTCATCCTTGAATTACATCTCATACATTATGAAGCACTTTTAGATGTATTATCTATGTCCTTCAATGCCTCTGGGAGGTACGTTTTACACTTCCCATTTCACAGATGAGAAATAAGGCACAGAGACACAGGATCATTTGTTTATAATCACATGTTAGCAGGTGGCAGGGCTGGCACCTGAATCCATCCTGTCTTTCTGATTCCTGCACTCTTTCTGCTCATCAAGGGTCCTCAAGAGCCAGTCCCTAGGGTGCCAGACCACTGGGATGAATTTGGTGTGTGTGTGTGTGTGTGTGTATGTGAGCGAGAGAGAGAGAGAGAGAGAGAGAGAGAGAGAGAGAGAGTGTGTGTGTGTGTGTGTGTGTGTGTGTGTGTGTGTGTGTGTGTGTTTGGGTTGGTTTAGGCCCCAGAGGCTGCCACTTCCTTGCAAGAAAAGTTTAGGATCCACCTGATCCCTAAATGAATGCAAACAGTCCCTGAACATTGTCCAGAGATGGAACGAGGAAAGAGTGGACTTACCTTTCCGGTCAGGTTTGAGGTTGCGGTTGACAGGGGGTGGCTGGATCTCACTCACTCGGCTGGAGCCTCGGTGCATAGGAAGGGCTGAGGTGGGGTAGCCAAGCGGGTCAAGGTGATGGGGCCCCGGGCTCATGGGGATGTAGACACTCTGGGAACTATCACCTGCTCGCTCCAAAGCCAGCAGGGTGGAGGAGCCTGGATTCATAGGTACGTAGTTGTCTTCGGAATTGGTGCTATCCGATCGGCCTACAACTGTTTTCCCTGGCTAGGAGTGAAAAGAAATACTGCTGTTACTAGTGACAGGAAACAAGAAGGGGTGAGAATTTGTACACAAGGCAAGGAAAGACTGAGTTGGGTGTACTGTGCGGCTATAAGGCGGACCCTGGGAAGAACAACTAAGAAAGCAGAGGAGGAGACAGGAAGAAATGAGGTCTGTGGGTCTCTTCCAGCTTCCATGATCCCTTGGAGCTTACTTATAACTTGTGATAAATCTTTAGTAGAAAGTATCCACGAGGCGTTCTGAATGCCTGACCAAGCAGAGCTTTGGTTCAGGACCCTCCCTCTTCCTCAGGTCCGGACTCATCACCGGCAAGTCAGCACCTGCCACTGGCAGGGCAAGGAGCGTAAGGGAAGCCTTGGCCCTGGCACGTGAGGTCTGGGGCAGGTGTGCTTCCCCAACCCAGCTTTCAGTGTGACTGCCGGGCTGCAGTCAGAGCTGCCACGGGGCTGTACAATGCAGCTACCCCGGCCACAGCCTTCCTTTAACTCCTGCCTTGTCTTTCCAGACACACAACTAAGCTGCTTTTGCTTCAGTTACCTGATTTCACAGTCCTTCCGGTGGGCCTGGAGCCAGGCCCTAGTCAGCTTAGCTGGGCCCGACACCTCGGAGAACTGTCATCAGCCCCCTCCTCAGGGCAGCCTGGGACCCTGCACGCGAACCATAATTCTGCCAGAGCCTGACTCTGAGCACCACCCCTGCCTGGTGAGACCTCACGGCACGGATGCTGCCTTAGAGCCGCCATCCCAGCGCCTGGGTCCTCTGCATCCTGGACCCTTCCTGCTTGCCCACAGTGATGAGCCTTACCGGCTAGTGCACCTAAGTACACACACTTCTTCCAGATCAGGATACCTGCCTATTACTTTCCAAAAACTCAACCCAGGGTTCTGAACTGAGATAAGAATCCAGGCAGGCTCCTAAGAGGGAGATACCATCATGCTTTGGGGCTGTGTTTTTAATTCCATGCGTGTGACCTTTAATCCACCTGAGCTGACTTAAGGACCCCTGGTTAAACCCCACTCACCAGAAAAGCGCTGACTGCATCACTCACGGACTCGGTGGACCGGCCCGCATTGTCTCCACCACGCTGGGGGTAGTCGTAGGACTCGCAGGAAGAAGCTACGACAGAGGAAGGAAGATCCATGTGCACTCACTGGAGTCAATCCCTGTGTTGACACTTCCCCACACCCTCACCAGTGTGGCTCAGAGTCTTACTGATACTCCGAAGATACTGCTCTCAACCCCTAATGATAAGGGATTGCTTCTATCATATCACTCCTCAGCTCACAAATTCCTCCCAGGCTTCTGGATGTAGCTCCAGTGTTGGCAGATGCCAAATGAAAGGAATTAATATTATTCTACTTTTTCATCAAACAGAGGAGGTTATATGCAGAGTTGGAATACTCTCAGTGGGAAATCGGCAACAGAATTTAATACTTCAGACAGACGTTCGGACTTTAACCAGAGATTCAAATGTGGCTTAGAAAATATTTTGTAGATTTGATTTTCAAAGTCTGTTGGTCCACATAGGTTTGGACTAAGCTTCTAAATTTATTTTTGAAATCTTTGGTTTGATTTATAAATGAATAAAAGACTGTGATTTGGACCTCTAAACCCATAATATGTTGTACTGTGGTTAACCAAGAATGTTCTACCTCCTTAGTAGAACAGTAACTTCTCTCAGGCAGGGTCTGCTAAACTCTTGCCATTGTGGTGTCTACTAATAGCCTCCAGTGCTGGAGGGCAAACTAGGAAAGGTCTGGGTAGAAGATGCCTAAACCTGTATCCCAGGTCCCCTGGGCAGGACTTAAGTCTCCTTGGCGCGGATGACCAAGAACCGGCACGCTACGGAGAACCCCTGTGCTGCCTCCCTTGCCCCCGGCCTCAGCAAGGGCTCACACTGACCTCGGTGAAGTCGGCTGTTGTCCATGGCTGGGAGGGTATTGCGCCTGGGGATGGTTGCAGCGGCAGAGGCCGATCTGCTGCTGTCACCGACTGGAGGCCTCTGCCGAGGGCTGCCCCATCGAGGTGTTTCTGCCTGACTTGGCTTGGGGGGCCGGGGTGGGGGGGCTACGGCCGAGTCCCCAGGAGTGGCGACTGCCATGGTGTTGTGGTTCTTGTCCAGTGTGAATGTCCTAGGGATCTGGTAGGCTGAGAGTGGGGTGGCCGGAACATCCATATTATCCACCAGGAGGTCCCCAAACTCACGGCACAGGGTGTTGCTGGGCATCTTGAAGGTGTACACATCCTCGTTATCCGTCTCAGAGCCTGTGAGGCTGCCCTTGGTGTGGCCATGGGAGGCCAGGCTCCGGGGGAGGTCGTAGGTACTGTCTCTGAATTCTGTATTGTGCCTGCTTGGCTTGGGGAGGCTGTAGAAGCCATGGACTTGACCACTGACCCCGTTGACACAGTGTCCGTTGCCCTGGGCAAGTTTTTGCACGGCCGTGTCGCTCCTCATGAGAAACGAGGCCCTGGTGCCCTGAGAGAAGCTGGCGCTCCTAAGAGACAGAAAGAAGGGGGTGCAGGGGTTAGAGGAGGCCAGGGCTGCCCACCAGAGAGGCAAGCGGGCCTGTTCAAACCCTGTGCAGCTAGGAGGTGTGGAACACACAGGCTGAGGAGGCTGGCAGGCCTGAGGGTTATCTGGGCAAGGCACGTTTTCTCTCTGAGCTTTAGTAAATGCGACTGCAAAAATGGTGATTAAAATCATGCTTTAAGGTTGCTTAGAAATTGGACTCTAGCGTATCTAGTAAGTATATGTTCAGTGTTAGCCTTTATCCCTTCCCCTACTCCCAAATGGCTGTGATTAGCAGAGGTTGGTCTTACCTCCCCAAATATATATCAACAAGCTAGTTATACCACACACTTGTTTACTGTTTTAAGTGCCACAAAATATATGCATTCGTATACAAAGGCTGTGAGATAGCGGAAAGAACCCTTACGTTGGTATCAGAAAATAGCAAGTCATTTTATCTGAGTCTCAGTTTTTCCACTGTAAAACAAGTCAGCTAATGTATTGTTCTAAGTTATACAGAACTATTCAAATGTAAGCCATAGATTTATTTTCTATCATATATTATGGTTCATTGAGAGGCATTTAGAGGGGAAAATATCTCTTTCCAGAAGACTAAAATTCTACAGGAAAAAATGTTTTCCTGTTTGGGAACTATATTCAGGACAGAAAAGGTTTTGATTATTACTTTTTAAAAATTCATGTTTTGGGGAAATAAGATTTAAAAAGTAAAACGATCTTGGGGGGGGGTGGCGGGCGGCGAAGGGATTTGTGCAGGTTCCATTTCCACCACTGATATGCTCTGTGGGCTTCACCAAGTCTCCTTCCCCAAGGCAGGACCTGGTGTGTCTCAATAGCTCTTAAGGGTCCATCTGGTTCTGAAACTCCACAACCCTTTGGGTGTATTAGCCGGGTTTCCAAACTGGATTCTGTGTTCTGTGTAGGTGCCTTAGGAAATTAGAAGGTGATGTTCTGAGCAAGTAGAGATTCAGGTCTGCTTTTCTCTTACAGTATGATTCTTCACAGGATTCCATTTGGGGGAAATAAAGGAATCACTATTCTAGAACTATCATTTAGTGGTGATTCTCAGCTTTTTGGAGGCTATATGCCTCTTTAAGAATCTGATAAAAAGCTCTTGGCACTTCTCACCAGAATAAGGCAAGTCTCACATACATACAAATTTGCATGCTATCTCTAAGGGGGGTGGGCAGCTCTTAACCCACCGAGGCCAATCCATGGAACTTGGGTCTTATACAAACTCTCTCAGCTCATGGGGAGCTTGTTATTTGTGGATGTGGCCACCAGATGGTGATAGAAAACAAGGCCCATCGGCTTAGAAAGAGGAAGGGAAACAGGTGTCTAAGCAGCCAGGCTCTCTCTTGTGTAAACTTGCATCCTTGATGGCTAGGACTTCCGTTTCAGTCCCCAAACCTTCCGCGGCCCTCCTCTCTGGTCCTCCGTATTCTCCCTCCCTTCCTATTTCATTCCACACGCATAACCAAGGCGACAGGCATGGCCTAGATCATTGAACATCTAGCCTTTAGATAAGGAAGTGCCTGAAGCAGAGGACCAGGGAGCCAATGGTAGACATAAGGTGCTCACATTGTTCACATCTGTCAGTTTGTCTCTGGTGCCTTTCATTTTGTCTTTTGGAATTTCCAATGCTGGTGGATGCCCTATCTGGATTTGTTCATTTAAAAAACATTTACGGATGTCCTACTTTCCACCTGGGCCAGGCACAGTGGATACAGAGAAGCCTCCTGCCCTGGGGGAGGGGGCACAGTGGTAGAGGAGTTGACATGCATGCAAATCTTTTTTTTTTTTTTTAATAAATTTATTTATTTATTTTTGGCTGCATCGGGTCTTCGTTGCTGCGCGCGGGCTTTTCTCTAGTTGTGGTGAGTGGGGGCTACTCTTTGTTGCGGTGCGTGGGCTTCTCATTGCAGTGGGCTTCTCTTGTTGCGGAGCACGGGCTCTAGGCATGCAGTCTGCAGTAGTTGTGGCTCGCGGGCTCTTGAGCGCGGGCTCTAGAGCACAAGTTCAGTAGTTGTGGCGCACGGGCTTAGTTGCTCCGCGGCATGTGGGCTCTTCCCGGACCAGGGATCGAACCCGTGTCCCCTGCATTGGCAGGCAGATCCTTAACCATTGCGCCACCAGGGAAGTCCCTTTGCCTGCAAATCTTACAATCAAGCCAGTGAGTAAGCAGCTGCTGACAGATTTATACCAACCCTCCCTGGTGGTGGTGGTACAGAATGTCAGGGGAGGCCTCTCCGAAGATGTCACCTCTAACTGACTCTGGCAACTGGCCTGGCACAAGGCAAGAGAAGGGAAATGGTGTTCCAGTTAGAGGGACACAGAAGTAGAACACAATCTGGCAAGTTCGAGGAACCGCAAGCTGCTCAGGCTGGAGCAAGTGCCTTAGGAGGCGGGGCTGAGAGATGACCGTGGAGGGGCCAGGCCTGGGCTGATGAGAATGGGAGTCCTTGAAGGATTTTAAGGTGGTGCAGGGGTGGGGAGAGCATTGCAGGTATACTGCAGTCACCTTAAACATATGCAAGAGTGAACTCATCATCTTCCTCCTGACTCTGCAGTTTGGGAAAGGCACCAGCCACTCAAGCCGAAACCTGGAGTTACCTTATGATTTCTCACTCAATAATCACACCAGGTCCTATTGAATCCACCCCAGTTCAGGTCCTCCTGATTTTCTCCTGCAATAACGAAAGGGGTAATAACTCGTCTCCCGACCATCAGCCTAGGACCTCTCTGATCCTCTTTATCCCTCTTTAACCATTTTCAAAACTGCCTCAATGCCTTTAGGACCGAGTCATATTCCAACACCAACTCACCTCTCCAATCTCTCCTCCCCAGTTCCCCTTCCCACTCTAGGGTCCACTCAGTCAGCTGCCCAGGTGTTCCCGTATGCCCCAGGCAGTCAGGCCCCCGTGCCTTGTTGTGCTGTTTGCTCTGTCTGGAAGGCCTCTTACTCCAGTCTGGCGAGCTCATACTCAGCTCAAATGGCACATCTTCTGAAGCTGTTTCTTACATCCTCTACCTCCCAGTGCAAGCAATCACTTGCTCAACTCTGTTCCTGGAGCAGGCAGCAACTGTTATCTGTGTTACGCACCATTGTTACTTATCTCCTCCATCAGACTGTGATTTCCTCGAGGAAAGAAGAAACTGTGTCTTATTCATTTCTCTCATCTGCACCGGGATCAGTGCTTGTCACATAGTAAACAGTGAATAAATGTTTCTTGAATAAACAAGCAAATGAATGTATAAAGAAAGAAAGAAAAGCGTTGGTGCTGCTGTGCCCTTTCCTGAGCTTGGCCTGAACCCCTCTGGAGCAGCAGATTGAAACCCTTCCTCTTCAGAACACACGAGCTCATGTCCCAACCTCCCGCTGTCGTGGCATCTCCTCTCCAGTCACAGAACTACTCGCTCATCCCTAAACACACTCCCTGAGCTCCAGCCCTGGGCTTCCATAATTTACCTTTCTCTGGAATGTTTCCCTGATGCACCAAAATCTTACACAAAGCGCCAAAGAAGCCTTTTTGCTCCACGATGGTGTTTTCGGTCCTCTAAGTCTCCTTGTCACTTTACTCACCACTCCTCCTTTGCTCCCACAGCACTCTGCTTCCATCACAGCACTCATCTTGTGTGAAATCTATTTGGGTCTGTGTCTTTCCACTCCTACCTGACCCTGTGCTTCTAGAAGGCAGGGCACCATATCCTGTCCCCTGGCATAGTTCCTGGCATGTGGTAGATGATACCGATGCACGCTGAGGGGGACTGACCATTACCTCAAGAGTCAGGTGAAAGGAGTTGAACAAGGGGAACAAACTTGCCCAGAGGTATACACTTGGACGGTAGCAGAACTGGTTCCAGCACCCAGGTCCCTGGACTCCCTGCCCAAAACCCACACGGCTACAGTGCGCTCCCTTTGGACAAGAATCAAGAGGGGGAATTCTGAGCACTTAGAAGTCCTGCAGCCTTTACTGCTTTCACGTAGGCCTTTACTGAGGCCTGTGCCACCATGATGTGCTGAGTTGCTTTCTGGGACAGATACCTGGGAGCAGTGGATTTGGAGAAAGGTTTCTCTTCCAGGGCTCTGGGCTGACGGAGGCCTCATAAAATGAGCACAGTACTGTACCAGGCACATCACATGTGACGTAGCTTTTAATCCTCCTGACAGTTCTGAGAGACAGGTATTACCCTCACACATCCAGTGAGGAGAAACGATAAATGGCAGACATGGTGCCAGAAGATACTCGAACACAAGTCTATAGGGGAGCTCCCTGGGGGCAGAGAGAAGTTTGGGAGAAAATGCTCCCCCAAGCCCAGCAGCTTTTCCTTTCCATTCCTGGCTCCCAGCTGCTCCCAGAGCCCCAGGTGGATGGGGCTATCACACCACCACTTGTACATGCATTGGTTTTAATATCAACCCAAACCTCTCTCTTGGCTGTTAGGAATGCTTTCCTAGTTTTTCCCAGCCACTTTATTTTGCACTTGTTCTTTTGTACATTTTCTCATGTTATGGTAACATACTACACCACAATTTCACTCCTTCCACTCTACAAGATGCCAAGTACCTTATAACAATAAAGGGCCAATTTAATTTTTTTTCTGCTATTTTTAAAAATTGGAGTATAATTGAATGCTTGTAAGTAAATTAGCCACCATTTAGCGTTCTGTACCTGTCACTGGCAATCCTAAGAGGTCATTTGGACCATCCTTCTGTATCTGACTCATTCCAAATGGATCCTTCCTGTGAGGGAAGAAAACTCAGAAAATTCTGTCCCACAATCTCTAAGAGGTGAGGTGATCTTTGTATCTCAAACTCTTCTGGCTGCAATATTGAGCCTGCCTTCTCTCTGTGGTTACAGAGAGAAGCTGTATATGTGAAATTAAATGAAGGTAAAAGCTGTATATTCTGCCTTTGGTCAATCAAAGCCACTGGGAGAATGAGCCTTAGAAATGATTAATCACAGGTAAGTTCTCCATGGACATTTCTGATTTTACTTTTTACCCCCTATCTTTCTGTAGAATAGTGCTTGCTGCAGGGTCAGTGATGCTTTCATTCTGGAATTTCGTTACTTGAAATTTCACTTTCCTCAACCCTCACCAGAATTATGGCTTTCCAGGGCATTTGACCCACCACACACCACAACGCATCACATGTTACAGGTTTAACAGCTTCCTTGAAATAAGAAGACAGAGATTGGCTAGAATCTAGCTAGAGGGCAAAAATAAATCTAGTGAAACTACTTTGTTTTCAAAAACAAAAAAGATTCTGCTTGTCTTGACAGTGTCATTCAAAACTCCTTCCATTGGCAATAGTTACTATTCTGAATTATTAGTTATCTTAGCTCAGTGGAAGAGCTGGAGTTTGAGGACTGAAGTCATTTTAACCAGAATACATACTATCTGGTACTTGAAGAAATAATAGTGGCTAGTAGTACAGTAAGAGTAATAATAAAAAAGTCATGGTTTTATCTCTAAGATGTTTCATTTGTTGTAACTGTATCAGGATCCCTCATGAATGTAGAAGGGGATAGACAGAAGGCTGGTATTATTGGCCTCAGTAAATACTATTTCACTACAATCATCAGGCATATTTATGTCTATGCTAGGCAGAGATGAATGAGATGGTTCTCTCTCAAAGTCCCTACTCAAAAGTAACCCTGTAAGATTATTTTGGAGATCAAATGAGGTAACTAATATAAAAGTGTTTTGTAAACTGTAAAGCATTATTCCTTTTTCCAGAGTACCTAGTGTGTAATGTGAATGTCAGAAGCAGTGCATGGATAAAGCCCATCCACATACTTTGCCAGCCCTTGGTGTTGCTAGTCTTGTTTTTGCCATTCCAGGGGAGACGAACCAAAACCTCACTGAGGTTTTAATTTGCATTTCCCTGATGTTTCAGCATCTTTTCATGAGCTTATTGGTCATTCTTATATCTATTTTTTTTGTGAAGTGTCTGTTCAAATCTTTTGCCCATTTAAAACAAAAATTGGTTGCGTGTCTTCTTACTGACTTGTAATAGCTCTTTATATATTCTACAAATAACTCCTTTGCCAGATATGTGTTTTGAATATTTTCTCACATTTGGCGACTTGCTATTTTGTTTTCTTAATGGGATCTTTTGAAGAGCAAGTTTTAACTTTGATAAAAACTACTTTATCATTTTTTTCTTTTATGATTCCTGCTTTTTAAATCCTATATAAAAATCTTTGTTTACCCCAAGATCACAGAGATGTTTTCTTCTATAAGTTTCACAGTGTTAGACTTTACATTTAGGTCTCTGATACTTTTGAGTTAACTTTTGAGTAGCGTGATATGAAGTAAAGGTTTTTAAAAAAATCCCTATATGTTTTGTTTATGGTTCCCTTTGCTGTGCAAAAGCTTTTGAGTTTAATTAGGTCCCATTTGTTTTTTATTTTTATTTCCATTACTCTGGGAGATGGATAGAAAAAGACATTGCATGCACCCCAATGTTCATTGCAGCACCGTTTACAACAGCCAAGATGTTGAAGTAACCTAAATGTCCATTGACAGATGAATGGATAAAGAAGATGTGGTGCATATACACAATGGAATATTACTCAGCCATTAAAAAGAATGAAATAATGCTGTTTGCAGTAACATGGATGGACCTAGAGATTGTCATACTGAGTGAAGTAACTCAGACAGAGAAAGAAAAGTATCATATGATATTGCTTATATGTGTAATCTAAAAAAAAATGATACAAATGAACTTATTTATGAAACAGAAACAGACTCACAGGCTTAGAGAATGAATTTATGGTCACTGGTGGGGAAGGGTTGGGGGAAAGACAGACTGGGAGTTTGGGACTGACATGTACACACTCTATATTTAAAATAACCAACCAGGACCTACTGTATAACACAGGGAAACTCTGATCAATATTCTGTAATAACCTAAAATGGGAAAATAACTTGACAAAGAATAAATACATGTATATGTATAACAGAATCACTTTGCTGTACACCTGAAACTAACACAACATTGTTAATCAATTATACTCCAATATAAAATAAAAATTAAAAAAATTCTTATATGGATATCCACTTGTTGAAAAGACTTTCATTTCCCTATTGGCACCTTTGTCAAAATCATACATATCTTTTTTCATTCTACCCCCTAGATTCACTAATCTGTTCTAGTGATTTGTATGTTTACCCTTTCATCAATACAACACTGTCTTGTCTAACCGTAGTTTGACGGAAAGTCTTGAAATCAGGTAGTATAAGCCCTCTAACTTTTTTTTTTTAGATCTCTTTGGCTATTCACATTTTTTTTAAACATCTTTATTGGAGTATAATTGCTTTACAATGGTGTGTTAGTTTCTGCTTTATAACAAAGTGAATCAGCTATACATACACATACATCCCCATATCTCCTCCCTCTTGCGTCTCCCTCCCACCCTCCCTATCTTCCCCTCTAGGTGGTCACAAAGCACCCAGCTGATCTCCCTGTGCTATGTGGCTGCTTCTCACTAGCTATATATTTTACATTTGGTAGTGTATATATGTCCATGCCACTCTCTCTGGCTATTCACATTTTAGCATATTTTGCATTTTCACGTAAATTTTAGAATTGACTTATCAATTTGTATGAAAAAGCTAGTTGGGATTTCTATTTGGATTGCATTGAATCTACAGATTAATTTGGGAAGAATTGCCATTTTAATAATATTGGGTCTTCCAATTCATAACTGTAGTATATTATGACTCTCCATATTTAGGTCTTTAATTTCCCTCAGCAATGTTAGATAGTGATTTCAGTGAAGAGATCTTGCATGTCTTTTGTTAAATTTATTACTAACTAGTCCATTTTGGGGGCATCACTATATAGAGAATTTTTTAAAGTTCATTTTCCCAATTTTTCGAGGCTAGTATGTAAAAATTAAGTTTTGTATAATAATCTTTTATCCTGTGACCTTGCTAAATTCCCTTATTAATTCTAGTATTTTCTATATTCAGGATTTTTTATATAAACAATCATGTTACCTGCAAATAGAGACAGTGTTACATCTTCCTTTCTGATATTTGTGCTTTTTATATTTTTCTTGTTCCCTTATTGAACTGGCTAGGATTTCTAGTACACTAGTGAATAGAAGTGGTGAGAGCAGGTATTCTCTCCTTGTCTCCAATATTAGGGGAATATGTTTACTACTTCTCCATTAGGTATGATATTAGCTGTAGGTTATCCTTTGAAGTCTGTTATTAGTTTGAGAAAGTTCTCCTCTGTTCACAGTTTGCTAAGAAATATTTTTTGTGAAGAGGTATTAAGTTTTGTCAAATACTTTCTTAGCATCTGTTGAGGTGACGATTATATGATTTTTTTCCTTTATTTATCTTAATGTGATGAATTATATCGGTTGGTTTTTGAATGTCAAACCAACCTTGTATTCCTGGGATGAACATTACTTTGTCATGGTGTCTTATCCCTAATGATGTATACAAACATATATATTCCCTAATATATATTATCCCTAAAATACACACACACATTTTAAATATATATATATATTTTGTTGTTGTTGTTGGATTTGTTTTCTAATACTTTTTTTTTTTTTTTTTTACGTGGGCCTCTCACTGTTGTGGCCTCTCCCGTTGCGGAGCACAGGCCCTGGACGTGCAGGCTCAGCGGCCATAGCTCACGGGCCCAGCAGCTCCGCGGCATGTGGGATCTTCCTGGACCAGGGCATGAACCCGTGTCCCCTGCATCGGCAGGTGGACTCTCAACAACTGCGCCACCAGGGAAGCCCTCTAATACTTTTTTGTAGAAAAAAAGAATTTCTGTATCTATCATCACAGGGAATAATGCTTTGTAATTCTCTTTCTCATAATCTTTGTCTGGTTTTGGTAGTAGAGTTATGTTGGTTATATAAAAATGAGTTGCAAAAGGATTCCTTCCTCTTATGTTTCCTAAAAAGAATTTGGGTAATATTTGTACTATTTTGTTTGAATATTTGACAGAATTAACCAGTAAACCACCTAGCTCTCTAGGTATTTACCCAAGAGATATGAAACAAATGTCCATACAAGATTTGTTAGTGACTGTTTATGTACAAATGCATCTTAATTTGTAATAGCCGAAACTGGAAATGGCCCAACTGCCCATCAACATGTGACTGGATACGTAAGTTGTGATAGAAAGATACACTGAATTACTCCTCAGCAATAAACAGGAAAAACTAATGATGCATGCAACATGAATGAATGCCAAAAGCATTATGCTGACTGAAAGGAGTCAGAAAAAATAGTGATACTCTATGATTCCATTCAAGTTAATTCCAAAAAATGAAAACTAATGTAGTGACAGAAAGACTGTCAGTCGTTTCTGAGGAATATGGTACAAGGAAGGACACATTACAAAGGGGCATGAGGACATTTTATATATATGGCATTGACTGTACTTCTATTACCCTTCAAAAATTATTTTTAAAAAAGCGGGGGGAATCCTAGAATTGAAAAATGAACTAAAAAAACTATCCAGGGCTTCCCTGGTGCCGCAGTGGTTGAGAGTCCGCCTGCCGATGCAGGGGACTTGGGTTCGTGCCCTGGTCTGGGAAGATCCCACATGCCGTGGAGCGGCTGGGCCCGTGAGCCATGGCCGCTGAGCCTGTGCATCCTGAGCCTGTGATCCACAACGGGAGAGGCCACAACAGTGAGAGGCCCACGTACCGCAAAAAACAAAACAAAACAAAACAAAACTATCCAAACTGAGCACAGAAAGGAAAAAGGATAGGAAAATAAAAAGAATAGTATCGGTGACATGTAGGTAAGGTTCAAGTGGTCTAGCATATGAGTAACTGAAGTTTCACATGAGCCTCAAAGGAAAGGAGAGACAAAATGGGGCAGAAGCAATACAGGTAGAAATTTTGCTGGACTGAATCAAAAATATCAACACACAGAATCAGACAGGCAAGTGAACCCCAAACATAGTAAGTATAAAGAAAAACACACATTAGGAATATCACATTCAAACTGCTGAAAAAAGATAAAGAAAAAAACTTAAATCAGTCAGAGGCCCAAATAGCCAAAACAATCTTAAAAAAGAAGAACAAAGTTAAAGGTCTCACACTTCCTGACTTCAAAACTTATTACAAACCTCCAGTAACTAAAGCAGTGTGGTACTGGCATAAAGATGGACATATAGACAAAGGGAACAGAATACAGAGTCCAGAAATAAACCCTCAATGATTTTCAGTAAAGATGCTAAGACCATGGGAAAGATCTTTTCCACAGCAAAGTACAGTCTTTTCAACAAACAGTTTTGGGAAAATTAGATATACACATGCAGAAAAATGAAGTTGGATCTTTACCATATTCTGTATGCAAAACTTAATGCAAAATGGATCAAAGACCTAAATGTAAGAGCTAAAACAATAAAACTCTTAGAAGACAACAGGGGAAAATCTTCTTGAAATTGGATTTGGCCATGATTTCTTATGTATGAAATAAAAAACACAGGTGACCCCACATGCCGCGGAGCGGCTGGGAGTGTGAGCCATGGCCGCTGAGCCTGCGCGTCTGGAGCCTGTGCTCCGCAACGGGAGAGGCCACAACAGTGAGAGGCCCGCGTACCGCAAAAAAAAACCCACAGGTGACCAAAGTAAAAAGAGATAAATTGGATTACATCAAAATTAAAACCATTTCTGTGCATCAAAGGACACAATCAACAGAGTGAAAAGGCAGTCTTTAGAATGGGGGAAATATTTGCAAATCATGTATCTCATAGGGGTTAATGTCCACAACATATAAAGAACTTTTACAACTCAACAATAACAAAAGACTCTGATAATAAACGGGCAAAGGACCTGAGTAGACATTTCTCCAAAAATGATATACCAATTGGCAACAAATACCTGAAAAGATGCTGACTATCACTGATCATTAGGGAAATGCAAATGAAAACTACAATGAGATGCTACCTCACACCCATTTAGGATGGCTACTATCAAGAGACCAGAAAATAACAAGTGTTGGCAAGAAGGTGGAGAAACTAGAACCCTTGTGCACTGTTGTAAAATGGTGTAACCACTATGGAAAACAGTATGGCAATTCCTCAGAAAGCGACAATAGAATTACCGTATGACCCAGCAATTCTACTTCTGGGTATATACCTCAAATAACTGAAAGCAGAGTCCTGAAGAGTATTTATAAACCCATGTTCACAGCAGCGTTATTCACAATAGTCAAAAGGTGGAAGTAACCCAAGGGTCTAACAATGGATGAACAGATAAACAAAATGTGGAATATACATGTAATGAAATATTTATTCAGCCTTAAAAGGGAAGAAAATCCTGACACATGCCACAATGCAGATGAACCTTGAGGACTGCACAAAAAGACAACTACTGTATGATTCCACTTAAATGAGTTACCTAGAGAAGTCAAATTCATACAGATAAGTAGAATGGAGGTTATCAGGGGCTGGGGGAAGATGAAATGGGGAGTTGTTTAAGAGTGGAGAGTTTAAATTTTGAGAGTTGAAAAGAGTTCTAGAGATTGGTTGCATAACAATGTGAAAGTACTTAATACTACTGAACTGTACACTTAAAAATGGTTAAGATGGGGCTTCCCTGGTGGTGCAGTGGTTGAGGGTCCGCCTGCTGATGCAGGGGACACGGGTTCGTGCCCTGGTCCGGGAAGATTCCACGTGCCGCGTGGGGAGCGGCTGGGCCCGTGAGCCATGGCCGCTGAGCCTGCGCGTCCGGGGCCTGTGCTCCGCAACGGGAGAGGCCACAACAGTGAGAGGCCCGCGTACCACAAAAAAAAAAAAAAAAAAATGGTTAAGATGGTACATTTTATATTATGTGTATTTTACCACAATTTTTTTTAAAAGAAGAGAAAAAAAAGATACATTACATACAGGAGAATAAGAATAAAAAGAACAGCTGACCTGTCATCGGAAACAATGAAGGTCAGAAGACTATAGAATGGCATCCTTTAGAATGCTGAAATAAAACCATCATTCCAGAATTTTATACCCAGCAAAAATATCTCTAAAAAATAAAGGTGAAATAAAGGTATTTCCACATAAATGAAAGCTGGGAAAATCTGTTACCAGGGACTCACATGGCCAAAAATGGTAAAGGAAGCTCTTCCTTTACCAGAAGAGCGCTTCCTTTACCAGAAATAAAAACAGATTAAAAACCCCACTAGATAATGTTTAATATTTGCTTTCAGCACTCATACGCATTTTAAACTTAGGAGGGAAAAAATAGTATTTTATAATTATGCAGATATTTACTATTTCTGCTGCTCTTTCTTCGTTCCTGATCTTAGTTTCCTTCTGGTACTTCTTTGCTTTAACCTTATTATTTCTTTAAGTCAGATCTCTTGGAAATTCTCTTATTTACCTTTCATCTGAGAGTGTCTTAATTTTGTTTTCATTCCTGAAGGAATACTTTTGCAGAATATAGACTTCTGGGTTGATATGAGTTTCTTTTTCTTTCCATTAATTTCAAGTGTGTTTTCCTTTATCATATGGAATACCGTTATAAAATGGGCTTTTAAACCTCTGTGTAGTAGTTTCAACATTAGTTATATTGGGGTTGGCATCTGTGCTCTCCCTTGAGAATTAGTTTGCTGGCTCCCTGTAGGCTGAGAAATTTCAGATTATATTCTGAATGTTGTGTAGACTCTGGGTTCTTTTATCATCCTCTGCAGAATGTTGATTTGGTTTTTTCAGGCAATCAATATGGTCAGGTTCAACCTGTAACTTCTGTTTCTCCTCTGTGTGTGGTAGTGAAAATCTCAGTTTAGTTCACAAAGCTCTGGTTATACTGATTTGAGTCTGTCCCACACATAGGTAGCTCAAGGTGAGCCTGAGACTTGTGTGGGTTTATATCCAGAATCAGGAATTGCCTTCACTAGCTCTCTCCACACTGGGATACTCCACTCCTTTCCAGTCCCCAAAGGGCTCCTTTTCTGGTTCCTCTAACCAGAAAGATGAGGTTTCTATTAGAGTTTCAGCAGTCTGCCCCACTGTGCTGCTTTGTGATGGAGCCCACTCTCAGGACAAATCCACCAGAGACAGAAGATTTACCTGTGTACTCACATCTCCAAGTTTTGCTCCCCTCCATAATCTGCTTCCTTTCTTTTTCTTTACAGAGTCTTTGGGTAATTATATTTTGCCCAGAGTTTTTATCTGTAATTAGTGGGAGGGACAGGAGCCTGTGGTGGCTTCTGCCACCATAGCGGAACTGGAACTCCTAAGTTCTTTTTCAAAGTTTCTATCTCTTTCCTAAATTTCACCATCTCTTTACTCATTATCCACCCCCTCTTCCCACCATAGATTAAAGCAAGTAACACAACTATTTTAAAGTCTTTGTATGCTAGCTCCAAAAACTGGGTTGATTTTAACTTGTTTCTATGACCTGAGCTCTCTAGGACTATAGGTCAACTTTTACAGTTTCTTCACATGTCCAGCAATTTCTCATTGTATACTGACATTTGGGATGATATGTTATAGAAATTTCCTTCATAGCAAAAGCCATGTAAATTGAATCTCACTAAATGTGGGTCCCTTGTTTGAAGAGTCAAATCAGTCCTGCTTTTTGATTGCTCTTCAGTGCCTTTGAACAGGATTTTAAAATGTTTTGTCCAGAGTTTATAATTGTTACAGTATGTTTAGTGTCATGCATGCTACTCCACCATTACCAAGAACTACATAATCCTTCTAGACTGAAGAAAACTTCCTTCCCGCCCTCCTTTCCTGCTTGGAATTCTACACACACTGTTTGAACTTTAGTATTTTTTAAAATCTCCCTGAGATCCTGCTCATCACCCTCTCGCTCCCACACCCACACAAGTAAAAACAAAGACACAGAGAAAAGCACAACTTGATCAAGGCCCTACAATTAAGCTGCTTCCCCAGATGTAGATAAATTCTCTCATCTATTATGTTACCTCCATAGCACAGATTTGTTCAAATATTTATTATGCACCTACTATGTGCCCTGAGTCCTGTCCCAAAGAACAGTAACATATTAATACAAAAATCCATAATACGAGGTAGAAAGTTCCAAATGCTGTGAGAAAGATCATCAAAAACTGCTATGGGAATTCAGAGAAAAATGAATTCCAGCTAGGGAGATTTAAAAGAGGTTTTACAGAGGAGGTGAGGGTACAGAGAGTGGGCCCCAGCTGCTAATTCAAGCAGAGACATTTATACATGCGTTCACTGTTGCTTTAGCAGTACCATGGGACTGGAGGTGGTGGCAAGTTGTTAATACTATATAAAGCCTTCCACTTAAAGTATGCTCTGCAGTCTGCACTGACATCATCTGCCATTTCGCAGAAAGGCAGGATCTCAGGACCCACCCCAGGCCCAGTGAATCAGAATCAGCATTTCAGCAAGACCCTCAGGTATCTCATATGCACGTTAATGTTGGAGAGGCACTAATATAAAGTGCTCCGTCTTTCACTAGAATTATGACCGTAAGACCTCGCATTCTCTACCACCAGGCAATCCTACATGTAGTAGAAGGGGAGGCGGCACAGGAGAGCATCTGGCAATGTGTCCTGAGCACCTCCTACCTCCTGGCTACCTTAGGTATATTTTGCCATTTTATGCTCGTTAAGTAAGCCTTTGAACTAATTATTCCCACTCTGCAGATAAGGAAATTGAAGGTCAAAAAGGCTCACTATGTGGTCCAAGGTCACAAGGAGGTGGCCAAACCTGAATCTGAACCCATAACTGACTGACTGCAAAATACTTTTCACTCTGTAAAATACTTTTCATTCTACTATACTGTCTCTGGTCTATGCTTCAGGAGAATCAGGTACTAACTAGTTCAGTGATCTTGGTTAATTCATTCTACCTTTTTAGAACTCAGCCCTTCATGTGTATGTTGATGGAAGTCGACTGAACTAGTGAAAGTTCACAAATGAATCAACGCTGCTTCAGGAAAATGGGTTTTTCAGGCAGACTTAAAATTGAGTGTTGGGAGGTTCTGTTGCATGAAAATGACTCAGAAAACCATAACCAGAACAGCACAGTGTAGAAAAAAGAATACAGGACCAGAAAGGAGAAACCTGGGTTCTAGTCCTCTCTCTGTCATTTATTAGTTGTGAGTCTCAGTTTCTTCATCCATGAAATGGAGATAAATGATCTACCCTGGCGATCTCTCAGTGTGTTTAACTGGTTTAAGTGAGATTATGCACGAAAATACTCTGTGACATGATTAATACAGCCAGTTCTCTAACTGCCTTAATTTTCGTAACACAAATTAGATATTTCTAAATTAATTCAGTAAGGAACATGATTTACAATCTGCTGGCCATGGTAGAATCGGGAACTAGCTCTGGCAAAGCCCACCAGCTCTGCACCTTTGTTTACCCTAACAATGGGAATAAAAGGTAATAAAAAAATGTACAGGCTCTGTACCTGTTAGAGTTGATGGTGTTAGAAAAACAAAAACTTGTTCCAGAGCAGGGAGTCCTTGCTCTAGAACTTTCTGTGATGATGAAAATGTTTTATATCTGTATTACCCAGTATGGTATCCACTAGACATGTGCGGCTACTGAGTACTTGAGATATGGCTAGTATAACTGAGGAACTTAATTTTAAATTTTATTTAATTTTAACTGATTCAAAGTTAAATAGCCACATGTGGAGAGTGGCTGCCATATGGAACTGTAGCTCTAGAGCAAAGTGAGATAAGGATTTGTTCAACAATATTAAGGTTTTATAGTTATACTCTTAGGGCCAACAAGTGCACTGGCTTTGTTTTTTTCAATTCTGAAACTCTAGCTCCTAACGCTTTTTTTTCAAATTAAACCAGAAATTTTTATAGCATGATTTTTTTTTTTGCGGTACGCGGGCCTCTCTCACTGTTGTGGCCTCTCCCGTTGCGGAGCACAGGCTCCAGACGCACAGGCTCAGCGGCCATGGCTCATGGGCCCAGCCGCTCTGCGGCATGTGGGATCTTCCCGGACTGGGGCACGAACCCGTGTCCCCTGCATCGGCAGGCGGACTCTCAGCCACTGTGCCACCAGGGAAGTCCCTATAGCATGATTTTTGATAAGGGGAGGCTTCTTTGGAATCCAATTATCATTGTACAGCAACGTAGATGATACCAATAAAATGTGAAGGTTGCCTAAGCGAAAACAATGATGTTTTGTTTTATAATTATATATTTGCCCACCTGGAAAGATAAAATAGTTTACTCTTACGTATTTAAAATTACAAAGCAGAGTCTGAAAAGTACTAGGCCCTGCGACTGGTTGCTCAACCAACTACTACTGCTTGCCTACCTTGCATTTTCTGCTCTCCGGCTTATGCACTGGTGCAAGTAGAGATACTCCTGAGGTGCACTGGTGGACAAGGCGGGCTGCACGTGGTTCGACACCGAGGGTTCAAAGGTGAACAAGGTTGGCTGGCTGGAGTGCGAAGGGGCTGAGGATTTTCGTTCCCGGAGAAGGTGCTGATTGGAGCTGCTGAGCTCAGCTGGAGAAGAGCGGGGGCCGTGACTGGCTGAGGAAATGTTCCTCAGGGAGTCTGTGAAAAGGAGAAAGAGCTCTCTGAATGGTAAAGGAAGGGAAGGTGTCCTTATCCCAAACTGGGTTGTCAGACGAGGAGAAAATACTAAGAGCAGAGGCAATGGTCCAGCCGCAGCATTCTCTTCCTCGTGCACCTGCCCCGGCTCTGCCCTCCCAGAGCGCAGGGCTGTGGCTTCCAGGCTCTGGACCTCTGTACCGCTCCTGGAGGCGACTCCCTATCACAGCCTGGGCAGTATCTGCCCCACTTCCAGGAGGTGTGCCTACTCGAGGTCCAGAAGTGCGACTCTGGCTCTCGAGCAAGGCCAGCCTCTGGGGCAGTGAGTGCCACGGCCTTCCCTCTCTTTGGTGGCTCCTGCTCTCATCATCTCCCTCAAAGCTAAGCTGGCTTTACTAAATGAAACTTTGCTTCCTGAAGACTTATTTACTGAGTCCCTGGACTGTGTGTTACTGTACTAATGACAAAAGCACATGTAATTGGAACGGTCCCTTAAGACTGGTCCCAGCTCCTCCCGCCTACCCTTCCAAGTCCTCTGAGGACGATGTTCCCCACATCTTGTACTCACCACTCTCCATCTATTGGTCTTTTTTCTCTTAACTCTTATCTTAAACTCTCGTCTGTTGTGTTAGAAAGGAAGTGAGGTATTAAAGACAGATAATAGTTTAGAGTAATACCCCCAGCCAAGGGCATTATCCATTTGGCTGGCTCTCTAAGCTTGGTCCAAATTCCTTAGCACAACATACAAGGCCTTTCACAGTCTGACCTATTTCCTGTTTCCCTCCTCCCATACCCCAGGCATATGAAAGCTTCATCAGTCTGTGAATGCACCAGCCCCCCCTTTTTTTGTTTTTACATCTTTATTGGAGTATAATTGCTTTACAATGGTGTGTTAGTTTCTGCTTTATAACAAAGTGAATCAGTTATACATATACATATGTTCCCATATCTCTTCCCTCTTGCGTCTCCCTCCCTCCCATCCTCCCTATGTGACAGAGCGAGAGAGTGGCATGGATATATATACACTACCGGCCCCTTTTATGATTCTTTGTTTTGGCCTATGATGTTCCTTCTGCCTGGATTTCACTTCTTCTCCTCTGGCACTCACACACAGACTTTAAGACCCTGTACGGGTATCACATTCTCTCTGAAACCTTCATGGACTTGGCCATTCTTCTGGGTGCTAACAGCACGTGGCCCATGCTTCATTATATCCACTGTCACCCTGCTTCCTTGCCTGGCCCATGGGTTTCTAAGAACAGTGACTGATGATGTTACCTCTACAGTGCCAGCATTTACCGAATAAACCCCAGGTACATACAAAGTTCTGAGTCTGTCTTTGTAGAATAAGCAAAAACATTCATTCAGCATACAATAATTCCAACAGTGAAACTTTTTTGTTCAAAAGAAAGATTTAAAGGTGTAATTTCTAGTGGGAGGTAATGTTTTAGTGGTGATGATGGTGGCTTTCTATGGTTATTCAAAGCACTTCAGAGGGGACATAGTTCCCTGTTATCTGACCTATTTTAGGGCCCTTCTCATGGCCCTGGGCAGGATCCACCAGCTCATGGATGCTCTACAGCATTAATGACTCTGCAGTCTTTTCTGCTGCTGGGCAAGACAACTTCTGCCAGCGTACAGCAGGAAAAGCCACAGGCCTCTGGGGAAAAACTGTCCCATTGACAGCTGTGTTGACCTCCAAAATGAATTCCCATTACAGGTCTCGTAGTGAACTGGATGTTTGTTAACAGAATCAATGGCTTCATTACTCCATTAGACCTGCAAGATGAACTCTCTAGTGGCAGAGGAGAGGGTTTGTGCTGGGGGACAGAGAAAGCCCAGCGCCGGGGATCAGCCCAAGCCGCTGCCTGAGGAGACATAGGGAAGGTGCAAGGGAAACCTCTGGTGCATTCTACACTCTCTGTGGTCTTTTGGACTCCTCTTCCACTGCCCAGCCCTTCAAGGGGGGCTTTCTCCAGGGTTCTGCCCCAGACCCTCCTACGACCTCGCTCTCACTTTGGAGACTCTCCAGGGGTACCCCGTCCACTCTCACAGCTTCAGCTATGTGGTAACAGCTCACAAATCTGCATCTCTAGCTCAGTTCTCTCTCCTGGGCTCCCTGTCTTATATCCCCACCCCCACCCCCCATCTACGGAGTGTCTCCATTCAGCTGTCCCACAGGCAGGTCAAGCTCAACAATCTAAACGGAACTCCTCCTCCTGCGTCTCTAGCTCAGTGAAGTGCATCAATGTCACCATCCAGTCAGTTCCCCAAGCCGGAAACCTAGGCATCATCTGTGACTCTCCCCTGTTTCTCAGCAACCACGGCATGTCATCATGTCACTGCCTTGCTTAAAATTTGTCACTGGATCCCTGGTATCCTCAAGATGACTTACAAAGCTCTCTCTTTTAAAAACCACTTTCCTGTTTATTTCTTCAATCTTGTTTCCCACCTGTACTTCCTTGTGTTTCAAACAGAATTTCAGGAAAACACCAACCTCTTTCTCATCGCTCCATACATTAGGCTACCAATTCAGTAAGGGCAGACATACTGTCTCTCTTGTAACAGTTTTACCCCTAGAATGAAGCCCAGTCTGTGATCCAACTCCATAATCATGTGTTGATTAAACACAGGAAGTACATAGAGCATAATAAGTGATACTCCCTCAGTAACATCCACTGACTCTTCATTACCTTCAGAATAGAGTCCAGGTTCCCCAGTCTGACAAGAATAGCCATTCTGTCACAACCTACTTACCCTGCCTTGTCACCCAACTCATCCTTCATGTCCCCTATGCTGAATGCTTGTGGGTCTGTATAAAGGAAGAGTGAGCTATCCTCAGCTCTAGGGCCCTCTGCCTCCAGCTCAGGCTATGGATTCAAATCTGTGACCCAGTCTGTTTACTCACAGAGCTAGAGAAATTTCACCTGAGTCTCAGTTTCCTTATTTACAAATTGACATAGGGTGGGTTTATGAGGATGAAGTGCATAGAGGGCCAAGAAAGCACTGCAGGTTGTAGGTACTCAAAATGTGTTCTAGTCACTTCTGTATCTCCGTGCCTAGAACAGTCCCAGCACATAGTGGGTGTTCATTACACTGAATTCATTGTTGAATGAATAAAAGAATTTTCCCTGGCATAAAAATCCACATATGCTTGTTTCTTGTGGTCAAAGTCAGAGAGGTTTTTCAGGTCTGTCAATAAGATGAAGTAAGGGTTAGCATGAGTTGGGCCCACAGACACTTGGAATTCCACTCTTCTGACATAAAGCCATGTCTATGAAGCCAGTTAGCTCCATAATGGCCTGCAGCCCCAGAAAAGTTCTTTCAAAGCTGTTTGGGCACTAAATCTTGCCAAAAGCCTACCTCAGCTTGCAACTTTAAAAGACTACCTGAATTCATGTGATGATTCCTTGGTACCTTTACTGGGTTGAACAGTGTCAATCCAAAATTCATGGAACCTCAGAATGTGACCTTATTTGAAAACAGCATCTTTGCAGATGTAATTCGTTAAAATGAGGTCATACCGGATTAGTATGGAACCTACTTCAATGACTGGTGTCCTTATAAGAAAAGAGAGACAAAGACATACAGGAAGGGGATGAAAGAGGTAGAGATTGGATAAACAAAAGGTGATATATCCATACAATGGAATATTATTCAGCCATATAAGTGAATGAAATACTAATACATGCTACAACATGGATGAATCTCCAAAACATTATGCTAAGAGAAAAAAACTAGTGATAAAAGACTATAGATTACATGACTTTATTTATGTGAAATGTCTAGAATAGGAAAATCCAAAGACAGCAAGTAGTGTCAACTAGTGGTTGCCTGGGGTGGGGAGCAGTGATGGAAGGTGACTGCTCATGAGTATGGTACTTCTTTTTGGGTTGATGAAAATTTTCTAAAATTAGACTGGTGATGGTTGCACAACCCTGGGAAATACTAAACCCACTGAACTATATACTTTAAAAGGGTGAATTTCATGCTATGGGAAATACATCTCAGTAAATTTATAAACACACACACAGTTTGACAGTTCCTCAAAAAGTTAAACACAGAGTCACCATATGACCCAGCAATTCCACTTCTAGGTATATACCCAAGACAAATGAAAACATACATCTACACAAAAACTTGTAAACAGATTTTCACAGCAGCATTACTTATGACAGCCAAAAGTAGAAACAATCCAAATGCATATAAGCTGATCGATAAAGAAAATGTGGCATAGCGTATAATGGAATAGTCAGCAGTCAAAAGAATAAAGCACGGGACTTCCCTGGTGGCGCAGTGGTTGAGAGTCTGCCTGCCGATGCAGGGGACACGGGTTCGTGCCCCGGTCCGGGAGGATCCCACATGCCACGGAGCGGCTGGGCCCGTGAGCCATGGCCGCTGAGCCTGCGCGTCCAGAGCCTGTGCTCCGCGACGGGAGAGGCCGCAACAGTGAGAGGCCCGCGTACCACAAAAAAAAAAAAAAAAAAAAAAAAATAAAGCACAAATACATGTTATTACAACATGTACAAACCTTGAAAGTACTGTGCTAAGTGAAAAGAAGCTAGATTCCATTTATATGAAATGTCTAGAAGTGGTAAATATATAGAGACAGAAAGTAGATTAGTGGTTGCTTACGGCTGGGGTGAGGATGGGGTATGGGAAGTGACTACTAATGGGTATAAGGTTTCTTTTCGGGGTCATAAAAATGTTCCCAAATTAGACTGTGATGGTGGTTGCACAGCCCTGTGAATATACTAAAAACATTGACTTGTACACTTTAATTGAGTGATATATGGTGTGTGAATTAACACACACACACACACACGCATAAGCCCTTTGCAAAGTATGAAGTGTAAAGTATATGCAAGAGATTAACAGTCATCCAGTTAAATTCATCTGACCTTTAGTTTTTCTTTATTTCTTCTCCGAAGAGAAAACTGAACACTCAGTAAATACCGAGCCCTTACTAAACTCCCTTGAGTAAGAGACATTCTCCCCTTCCTACCTTCAGTTCCCTATAACTCCTCCAACCCCGCTGTTCAGGGTTTCACCCCATCATCATAGCAAGGCAGTGGGAAGTTCAGCTAAACAGAAGGCAAGCACTCATGGTTTGGGGTGAAAAGACTCAAGCAGCTTGAAATTCCACCTCACAGTGTGTGGACCTCATGCACAGGACAGGAGTCAGGAGCCCAGGGATCCATTTCCAGCTCTGCTGTTAACTAGCTGTGAGATCATGGACAGGTCTCTCTCTGAGCTTTAGTTGCTTACCTGTCAAGATGGGAGGATAATCCCTGGCCTGCTTGTCTATCTTACTGGGCTGTTGTAAAGGGCGAATGAGATAAGGATGTGAAAACAAATACATGCACTCATATAAATATTCACAGAATTTGTTGTTATTGCCTGGGTACCTTTTGAGGAAAGGAAAGAATGGTAAAGATAAAGGAGACATTAGACAATACGTGGCTGGGCTGTTTTTGGTATGTGGCTGTAAGGCTGTTGTAATGATGTGTCTTGGGTCATTAGGAAGGTCAGTTATACACAGCGAGAAGAAAACGGACATTTCCAGACTTCTGGCCTGAGCTTCGATCTCCAAGTCTAGACGAAAGATAATGCCAGAAAATGCCTGAGTCAATTTGTTTTCTTTTCAGCAGGGTTTTATTTTTTCCTCTTCTTCCTGGCTTCTTTTTAGGGCCCTACAAAATCACTCCCCTTCCTTTCCACAATCACCCCTGGGAAGCCTTCCCAGCATAAAAACACTCCTCCCACCTTCTTGCAAAACTCTAGAACAGGAAAGCTCTGAAGGATTTCAGTAGAGGAGCCCAGCCCAGCCATCCACTAGCTAGTGATAACAGGAGCAGGAAAGGGGTGGTTGGCGGGAGCTTCTGGAAAAGGTGACTGGCCAAATAATGACTGGTTCCCTTATCTCAATGCCCTTTTAATCTTTATCCTTTCCCCCCCCCCCCAAACCCCACCCCAAGCCTCAGTGGGTCTCAGAACCCGTAAAATGATAGACCAAAGTTCATGCTGGCGCCCAGGCTGGATTCAAAGCCTGGCTCTACTAACTCCTGGCTCTGGTCTTGGACAGGTTACATAAACCTCTTTGATCCTCACTTGTTCAATAGGGAGAATACATACTTTGCAGGGCTGCTGCAAGGACTGGAAGTCATTTATACAAAGCATTTAGCACAGCACCCCACCATTCTTACTGCTCCTATTCCTAGAGTACACATGGAACTGGCTGAGACCCTGAAATTGGCCAAGAGGTATGGAATTTCTTTCCAGGTCACAACTATACCTTGTATAGATGTTATACGTGGACTAATAAGAACGAAAGGGACAATACTGTCTACAATAATCACAGCTGCCATTTACTGAGCACCTACTACGTGTCTCTGGTCTACCCCGTGAGGTAGATATTATTATTACCTCCATTGGTTTTTTTCTTTTGTTTTGGGGGGGATGGAGAAACTGAAGCTCAGAGAAGTTAATAGTGAGCTCTGGGGTCACACATTTAGGAAGTGCAGAGTCTAGATCTGAAAGAGAGCTCATTGTCTTCAAAGCCAATTATTTTCACCCATGTAGAGAAAAGAGTTCCTGCACAATCCCTATGAGGTGAATGGTATTAGCTTTATGGGAGGCAGAGTCAAATAACAGAATGAGGGTCTAGGTCCAGGTCTGCTGCCAACTGGTTGCGTGACCTTCGGTACGTCATTTCACCTTTCTGGGCCCTGTTTTCTTTATTTATAAAAGGGAGAACTTGGATTAGACCAGGGATACACGTCAAAGTCATCTTTGGGAAATTTACGAGAGCTGCTCCATGTAAGACCTAATGAGTTATATTTACACATTTAGATTCAGATCCACTGGCTTTGTTTTTCACAATCTCTGGTTCTTAATTCTGGGGCAGAGGTAGAAGGGTTGGGGTCAACTGAAAAATCAAGGGCAAAGCAAGTTCTGAAAGCCAAATGAAAGAACAAATTCTTCCCAGAATCCTTCTTGGTATCATCAAAATTCTAAATTGGAAACCATCCATGCTCTTCCTGGCCCTCCTTATCATTTGTCCACAGCCGACTCCAAAGGAACAGTGAGCAACAGAGAGAGCCTGACGTGGTTCAGAAACGTGGGAGTCCAGGTTCTAAAACTACTTTGCCACAGGGCCTTGGGCGAAACTTTTAATCTCTACATCTCCTCTCCCATGCTGTCAAATGCCAAAGAGAACACCCACCTTACAGGGTTCTTTTGAGGATTCAATGAGGTGAAATATGGGTAAATAGTAACTATTAAATACTAAGTAAGTGGTAGTTAGTTGACAATTGTTATATCATTTATTCCTAGAAGTAGAAAGGTGGTAAAATTCTGAGGGTTCTAACTGGGGAGAAGATGATTAATCAAAGAATGTTGAAACTAATGGTGTCGGATTTTATGGGATGAGTGGTCCCCTGGAGAAAGCTAACTGAAAAGCAAGAATCAGATGGGTGGAGAATTCTAAAAACAAAAACCTGCTGACAGATTGGCTGAGTGCAAAATTGGATCAATAGATCCAGGTCATTTTAACTCACAATCACAAGCCTAAAATTATTTAAAAAGGAATCATCCTCAAAATCCTCTGGCACACATCATTACTAGAGAATTTATTCATACATTCAGGATCAAACACGAAATGCCTTCACTCTATACACTACCTCACATAATATGGTAACTGGAGGGGAACCTAGGGTCCGATCAGTATCACCACCGCCCTCCCTACTCACCCCCAAATCTCTCATTTACAGTTGGAGAAACCGTGGTCCAGAAAGGTGAGGCTACTTGTCCAAGGCCACACAGTGGATCAGATGTAAACCCTGAAATGAAAACTCAGATCTCTTAGTCCAGGGGTCCTTCTGCGCTACCAGTAGAAAGATGTATCAATGTGAATGAAGATATATTCTCTATAAAGGGGGGGTGGTAATCAAGCCAGGAGATCTGACCACCAGGACACTGGCCAGCGGGATTGCTATTTTGTCGTGAGTTTATAATGTTATTCATATTCGCATGGTAAGTAGACATTTGCTGGATCCAACTACTAAAGACTAGTATAAATAATTCCCCAAGTTCAAAAATATAAGTCTTCTAGTGTTTATAAAAACTATAAAACAGAGGAAGAAAAAAGGGGAGGCAGACAGGCAGTAACATGAGACCCTGTGAGACCTTTCAGGGACCAGGCCTCCCCACACCCCTTCTGAGGAAGGATCTGGGAAAAAACACCATCTCAGAGATCCAAGGGCCAAGTCACAGCACCCTGACCTCGACGGATATGATCTCTTGGTCTACTTTAGCAGAAATCAATCCTGTGAAGGGGCACAGGGCAAAGAGAGTGAGTGGCTGCAGCTCGCAGGCATGTCACACAGTCTCTGGTCACACGTCCTTACAAAACCTCCCTTTGCCCCGTGGCATCTCATTTCAGAGATGGGAAACTAAGGTCCACAGCAAACGCCACGCTTTCTATAAGGTCTCTGGTGAGAACTGATTATGCCTTCCTCTAAACCTTTTACCGTACTTCATTTTGGTTTTTATTTTATGCTGGGCATTCACAAACCTCTCATACTAAACAGACCGCGAGCTGTTAGAAGTTAGGACCCAGACCATCTGTTTCTCTGGTGGAGTTCAGCACAATGCTGTGCGTCTACTAAACGTCCAGATGAGAACAAGGTGCTCAATAAACATACCAGGGCAATACGTTTTGTCAGAATCTTTCCTCTTTGTGGCAGAAGAAGGAGTGAAGAGCTCCAGGATCTGAATGTAAGCTGCTGTTCAGGGTGGGAGGAACTGTTACCACTTAGCAAGGCTGTCTGAGTTGTGTGTGTTTCTGGTTTTGGACAGCTGGTCTATATTTAGCCACGCATGCATTGTCCAGTTCACGTCGGACAGGTCAGCTTTGTTCTCATCTCACCTGCCACACGGACAGCACACCCCAGTTGTGACAGACCTTACTCCTGCTCCTTTGAGAGGGGCTTCGGTTGACTGCGTGTCCCCCTCAAAGAGTCAATCCATAATTGGAATGAAGCACTCTTGTTAACTTAGGGGCATGAGTACTGACCGTGGGCACTCTGCTAAGAGCTTCAGGCTGACAAAAAGAGTGGATCTTGTCCTTGCTCTATGAGCTTATACTGCAGTTGGGAAGAGCAAATGTATACTTGGGGCAGCACTTCTCCCTTCCCCCAAGGAACTCTGGGGACTCATTAGTATTCCCATGGGAATCAATCCATCTAGTGGCACCATAAGCTCACATGTCAATGATGTATCTGACCCTTGTGACCTTTCCACAAAAATATCGAAACTATATCACTGTATTTTTAAGCTAACCAACTTCATAAGAGGTAAGCTTCCCCTTCCTTTCACAGTGACTTTCACTAAGAGACAACTGGCTACCAGCGTGAAACACAAGTGTCAGATATTCCAATGATGGGAGTTTATCAAGAATCATTACCAGTGGCAATAATCACAAGAACAATCCCTGAAACTGCTCTAGTCTGGATGGTGAGGCTGGGATTCTAAGAGCTCCAGTTTGCCTAGGGAATTATGAGATCCACAGCATTACCTGACCCAGAACTGTGGCTATAGGAGAGACAGTGTGGTTAGGGGAAAGGAACGTGGATTTTGAAATCTGAATCTGAGTGTTTTGCTGTGGAACCTAGGAATGGTATCCGAATCTGTGCCCTAGTTTGTAAAATTTTTACGAATAGCTACCTGCAGCGTTGTCCTGGAGAGTCAAGGAATGCCACAGTGTCTGTATATCAGTGCTCCACAAAGGGAACTTCTCCCTTTAGCACTCCATCCCTGGGGTCACCTGGTGTGTGAACTGCATCTGCAGACCTTCAGGGTTTGATTAGAGGCAGGACTGGTACCAGAGCATGCAGATGGATTCAACTGGCCTTTGACTGGCGAGTAGAGGACTGCAGGCAGAGAGCCTGGCAGGACTCAGCTTCCAGTCGGCAGCTCTTTCTCAGCCACTGTCTCCAGTCCTGGGGTCACAACAATCTCCTGGCTTCATACCTGTAGCTTCCCTATTCATCTTCCAGCCTTGTGTCTTGATGCCTCAGCAACCCTAGGTTTTTTTCACCGGGATCCAAAAGGGAGAGTTGTTTTTTAACATCCCTAGGACGGCCAGCACACTAAGACCATATGTACATGTATCTGAGTGGGCCTGCCAAGGCATATTATTATACTAGAACAGGAGTTGGCAAACTAAGGACCATAAGTCATATCTCGTCGACTGCCTGATTTTATAAATAAAGTTCTATCCCTATTCATGTGCATATTCTTTATGGTTGCTTCTATGTAAAGTTGAGTACTTGTGACAAAGAACGTTCAGGTGGTAAAGCCTAAAATATTGACTATCTGGCCCTTTAGAGAGAAAGTTTGCCAGTCCCCAGACTACAAGTTCTCCTTCTGGTTTGTACAATCATGTCCTCTCTCAAAAATCTTAGTACCTAACTTAAGCTGCTCACTAAGGAGACAGAAGCGGGCTGAAACCAAGACCAGTGGATCCCAAACCTATGTTTTCGAATAATGAAGAAGAAGAATCACGGGAAAAGCCAGTGTGGAGAGCCCATGAATATTATTATAAGAAATCATATTCACTTTCATCTCAGCACACCTTGGGCACAAACAACATGCTAGTTTCTAGTCAGCATACAGAATCAAAAGGTACAAGAGAATAATATGATTGACTTGTGTTGACAGGCTTGGGAAACCTTCTTGGCAAAGCCAGAGAAGGTCATCACAAGAGAGCAGAGACAGCAGTGAGTCTTTCTCAGGTCTTCATGCACATGCTGAAGACCCTAAACAGGTATCGTGACAGTGTGAGGCAAGGAACTATATCTAGAATTTCAGGGTATGGGTTAATAGTTAAGAACATGGCTTCTGCAGCCATACAGTCTGGGTTTGAATCCCAGGTCCTTTACTTAGTAGTTGTAAGAACTAGGGAAAGTTACTGAACCTCTCTGTGCCTCAGCTTTTTCATCTGTTAAATGGGAATAATGATAGGTATCTACCTCATAAGATTATATGAGTTAAGATCTGTGAAATGTTTTGAACACTGCCTCTACATGGTAAGCTCTACGTAAACATTATCTCTTACTGTTAGTAGTAGTATATTTAAAGAAACACCTTTGTTTTTTGAGCACCTCAATAACTTAAGTATAATGCATCTCAAATCAGGAAAGTCAGCAAGGCTTATTTGATAAACATATTAATCACACACAGTAAGAATGTTTCCAAGTTCAGGGAAAATAGAGATCGTGTTACTTCGGATGTTTCAGTTTTGGGGAGATAAGAATAGCACGGTATACACACTCAAAGGGCTGCCACGAAGATCACAGAGAAGGCTGCAACAATTTATCAGCCATACACCGGACAGATATTTAATGTGTGCTTATCATGTACCAAATGCCATGCTTTAAGTGGATTCTTGTATAATCTTCATCATAATATTGTGAAGAAAGTCTCGTTTCTATTTTACTGAGGCAGAAACTGAGGCTCAGAAAACTGACTTGCCTAAGACCATAAGACTGAACTCATCAGTGTTGTGGATTCATGTATTTATGATTCCAAGACCTATGCTCTTTGCTTTTTGTACTAAATTGACCTCCTGAACCGGTGTGTGTGTGTATGTGTGTGTGTGCCTGAGTGTGTATATATACACATACACAGGCACACACACATGCATCATAAAAGTATAAGATGAAACCTGGGTTTCAATTCTAGCCTTGCCAGTTATGTTCTTGAGCAACTTAGCTCCCCTCTCTTGACCTCCAGACGCTGTCATCTGAGGAGTTTGGAACAAAACACTCTCTAAGGGCCCTTCAAGATCTCGTATTCTAGAATTTTCTCAGTTTATGAAATCTACTGCCTTCTCTGTCTTGGCTGGGTGTTTTGGCTGCTATGATTTACCAGCCATGAAGAATTTGTTCACTGACCTCATCCACACAAGAAGTGAGGCGGTGGGGAATAAAAGCAAACACTAAATAAATGATAGATATGTAAAATAAAGTTCATATCCTACCTCTTCAGACTAGTTAGAACATCATCCATTTTCAATTTTTCTTTGCTTTTTAAAAATTGTTCTTGTTCATTGTATACCACTATTTCAATATATGGAATTTTAGACTCTATGTCCTGTTAATAAGGTTAGAATGTTTTTGAAGCTTCTTTGTTTCCCCCTCCTCAACAGTGAATTTCTCAAAACAACGTTTAGAAATAAGTTGTAATTTTTTAAACTGTAATTTTATGTAACTGTAACTATTTACAAAGTTATAAACAAACACTATAACTAAATCATTCATCTGAATCATCATTGGGCAGCCACTATGTGTCTCTACTAATGTGGTGACAGAAAGATAAAAGGGTCATGTTCTCATTCTCAGGTCTCTGACATATCTCCCCTCAGTCCCAAACTTTGAGCTCTAGCCTCAGTGAACTACTTCCAGTTCCCTAAGCTTCTGGGAACTTGGAGAAAACAAGAGAAACCTGAACTCTGAGGTGGTGGATGTGTTAATTAACCTGATGGTGGCCATCATTTTACAGTGTTTGCATATATCAAATCACCATGAGGTGATTTGTATATATATAAACTGTATATATATATATATATATATATATATATACAGTTTGTATATATACAGTTTGTATATATATACAGTTTGTATATATATAGTTTGTATATATATATATATATAAATATATACAGTTTTGTCAATTATCCTTCAATAAAGAGGTGGAAAAAATAAATATCTGGTGTATTTATTTCCATTTATGTGAGGAAAAAGAGAAAAGAGAAGAAAGAGAAGAAAGAAGAGAAACCTGAAGTAACTGAGAAAATCCTGTATTGATCAGTGTTAACCTAAGTTGATTAGAACTTTAGTTTCTATCACTAGCCAGATAGGGGCTTGATATTGAAATTAAATTCAGAAATTGAAAAAAAATTTTCTTTTCTTTTCACACTTGAGGTTAACCTCAATTTTGTTTTAATCTGTTAGCTGTATCTTGGCATATAGCCAGGCACAGTTCAGTTAAAAGCAGCAAAACTTGGTGAAAACTGAGGGCCCCAGGACCTGGAACTATACACAGAGGAGGCAGGCAGTCACTGAGAAGGGCTCCAACTGGAGGACCTGACAAAGCTCCTGAGGTCACTGAGAGCGGGTGCGCGGCTTACGCTCTTCTCTGGCATGTGACCCTAGAACAGGACCTGGCAAAAACAGGTACTCAGTGTGCTGAATGGGTGAACACAGAAACGGAAACTGGGTATCACCCAGAAATGGGGGCAGCTGAGTCCGAAAGGAGGAGGAAGCTGTTTAGGGAAAGCACAAGTGGAGTTTCTTCAGAAATTCAGGCAGACAGACCACTGGCCACCCGGAAGTCAGCCACTGGACGGTGGGGCTCCAGCCACTGGCTTAAGGATTTTGGTAAGACTGGGGTCTCTGAGAGGGACTAAATCAAAGCAGGATGGGGTCTAGTCCCAGGTGGAATTTGATACGACAGTCAGGTTAACAGGGAAATGACTCAAGAATAGGAAAAAGTAGGCAAAGTTCCAGGGCTGACCTTATCTCGCACACAAGATGCGGGTCAGAACTGAGCAAAAAGGGTGAAGAATCCCAGAGCCCTGACTCCATGCTGGAGTGCAGGGTGGGCCTCAACTTGAAGGTAGAGTCCAAAGGCCTTTGCAGAGTTCAGAATCCTATGCAGAACTGTACATAACTGGATGTTTAATCATAATCAAGAGCTTCAGAGGTCCAAAGTGACCTTACCACCAAATTCAAAGTCCTGATTCTACCTTTAGCCAAAAACTAGAGTTACATTGGGCTTTGGAATCTGGTCTGGGACCAATTCAACAATAATTTATTACCCTCCTTCACTAGAGATAATTAGACATACTCAAAGAACAAAAAAAAGGGGGAGCATCTCATGGGACGTCTGGGGAACCATCCAAAGCTTCTGGTGTTGAGGAGTTGGGATGAGACACTCTCATTTCTAACAGTCTGTGGGTTTGGCAGGTACATTAGACTTTACGCTGGCTGGCTGGGACGGTGTGGGGGAGTGTCTGGTATACAAGGGAAAGTAGGAAGGAGGATCAAGGCTTAGAACGAAAAGAAGAGGGTCAGGTTTCTCCCTGTCACCCTTTCCTCCTCCAGAGGGTCTGGACTTTGCTGCAGGTCAGGGCTGAAGCCTGTTCCAGGACAAGGCAAAAGTGTCTGTGGGGATTTTACAGAGTTCATGTCCCAACTCAAAGCCTACTCTCAGGGTGACGAGACCCAGCTGTAGACAAAAAAACAACAAATAAACAAAAGACTGAGGAGGAAGGTCTGATATTTCAGGGTTATTTAGAATACCAATTTTTTTTTTTTTAAGGCATGAGGATTTCAGATCTGGCTGGAAACTGGTCTGGATGTTTATTTTCCCCACTGTCTCTGGAAAAAAAGGGTGGGTGATTCAGAGAGCAGCCTTTGCCTCTGGGCTGGGGCCCGGATCAGTCTCCAGTCTGTTCTTCTTTCCTCCAGGGACCTGTGTAAGCCTGGGGAGAAGCTGCCTATCACCTCCCACATTTTCTCTAAGCTTCCAACAAGGGTCTCCCAGAGGAGTGAGAGATCTGACCCCAGTTAAAAAAAAAAAAAACCCAGAAAACAAAAGGTAGGGGAGGGAACAAGGGAGGAAAAGTTCCTCCCAGGAATGAGAAGAGAGAAAGGGTCAGGTCTCCTAGAAAGGCCTCTCTCGTCCCCACTGTCCTCCACTCCCAGCTTCTCCCTGGCACTCCCACTCACTGCGTCAGGGTAGTGGGGGAAGGGACCAAGGTCACCAGAAGGTACCTGAGTGGACTGCCTGTCTCCACTACGGCCCTCCCTGCTGTGAGAAGTCCAGCTGGAATAAGGGGTCCTGACCTTTAAGGCACCAATCATTCTCTCTGGAGAGGAAGGAGCTGTTTGAAGACGCTGATAACATTCCTCCACTGGGGGCTGAAGATCTCCCCAAACGCATACCTGTGGGTATAGTTTCATCCTGGAAGGGAACCAGGACTTAAAATAATTCTGCTGTTGAGTTACTGGGGAAATTCACAGATTACTAGAAGTGTAAATATTCGCAAAATATTTAAAGTAGGGGGCAGTCTCACCCAAAATTTTAGTAGAGAAATGGTGGGGAACAGATAAAGAACAGTCGGTTGGAACTCTGGGAGGTCATCTTTCTATAGAGTTAGTCATGCAACTACTGTGAAATTCCTGCCAGGGAGTTCAAGAAGGAAAAAAGCTACAATAATAGGATATGGAGGAGGCTCTGGCCTTAATTTCAAAATCTTCAAGAGTTGCAAACGGGGCTCTGGTGACCTAAACTCCCTGAGCTTTAGTTCACAGTAGTTTGTTGGCTACTCTGAGACGGATCATGTTATCTTGCTGATTTAGCCGTCCGAGATTAACGTTAATGTATAGACAGCACTTTACTTTCCAAATGTTTAGTTCTCAGTGATCAACTTCTTGCTTCTCCTCTTTGCTGGCTATTTTGTGATTTACAAGCAGCCAACAATAAACAGGTCTGTGAAAAGGGGTTCGGATAAGTGAGAAGAGGTTAGAGCATACAGCCCTAGGGTGGAGTTAAAAGCCTTGGATTCTAGATCCGGCAACACTGCTTTCTGGCAATGTCAGTGCCTTTAAACTTTAGCTTCCTTATTTGTGCAATAGGAATAGTGCTAGCAGCCTTGCCTAGCTTATTTTGTTTCTTTATACGCAAAGGAGACTGTGTAAGTGTTGTGTAGACTGTAAAGTTCTCTAAAAACACCAGATACTTAAATCATATCCTGTTCATCTTGACCTCCAGATATAAAAATCATCATTTTCACCAAAAGTACGACACGGAAAGCCGCAAAACAAGCAGCTACTGTTCACATTGTGCGCCTATACATTTTCCCAGCTTCCTCCCAACCCCTCTGCAAGGGAGCATAATCTCCATTTTACAGATGATAACACCTCAAAGAGATAGAGTTACTTATTCAACATCCTAGAGCAAATAAACAGCAGCAGCTAGGGTGCCTTTCAGAGTGCACGTTAGAGTAAGGGGCTGTGCAGGTCCTGGACCAGCTACGGAATAGAGGGAGGAGGGAGGGGATGAGTGGGAAGGAGAAGCCCTCAGCTTAGAGGATTCAAAGGGGTGAGGGCTTTCCTGACTGTGGATGACTCCTGAGCCCATGAATCATTTATCCACGCTCTGTGCTGGGAGCTGCTTCTTTTTATGTGTGGTACATCTGGTCAGGGACAGCTGCCCACGACAGGGCCACAAATGTGAGGACTTGGACCCGCCTGCTCGTAAACACAGCTCAGAGCAGCTTTCTGCCCCCTGACTTGGGGGATTGAAGGCTATTTTGATTCCCAGAGGAAGGTGGGGTTCTTACTGTTGCCTGTGCGTACATGTACACACCCCCACCCCCAAACAAACAACAAGCAAACTCCATGTATGTGATATGAAATCTTGATATTCATTCTTAGAATTGCCTTTCCTTTCTGAGCATCGTGCCCGGTTTCCTTTTGGAAAGAGCTCTCTATCAGGAGGCTGTTTCTTCCACACTTGTGTCAATATTCGAACTCAGTGGCACTCCTGGTCTGGTCTTGATCCTAGACAGGTTTTATCCTAGGCATTTTTGGCTGGAATACGTGAGGAGTTGGAGAGTGGCAGCAGAAAGAAGAAGCTGGGGGTGGCAAGAAGGATTAAAAAAAGACTCCATCTGCTATAGAACTGCTTCCAGCTAAAAGTGAAAAACACAAGTTTTTTTTTACGGGTCCCATCACAACTCTTTTTAAAAAAGAAAGGAAAGAAGGAGTATCTGCTTGAAGGAAGCTCCCCATGGGAAGAAATTTCTACAGGACCAACAGCAAGCAGGGGTATGGACTGCACAGCTCCAGGAGATACCTCTACATAGAATACAGTGTGAATATTCCTTTGGGAAATAAGAAACTTGAGGGGCTGCCAGTGGTCTAAGGTCTGCGTTGATGAACCCATAGAGAAGCAGAATTACTGAGTGAAAAGAGGATTTTCTCTCTATTTGAAGAAAGGAAACTAAGGCCTCAATCAAGTGACTTGTTCACATCACCCCAGAGTTGTGATGTGAGTTCAGGCTTCCTCGTCCCCAGCCTACAGACTCACCAATACAGCCTAATGGCTGGATTAAAGCTCTAGAAGTTACTAAATTCTTGGAATATTCGAGCCCAAGGATTTCAGCAATATGGGTTGGTGAGGAGGGAAAACTGAGCCAGCTGTAGGATTCTGGTGGAAGGGGTCAAGGAGTGCTTCCAATCTAATACATGGTGTCCACAGGGGCAAAACTATCGGGGCTTGGTTCTGACAGATTTTCATATTCCAGGAGGTCCAGGACAAAGAGACAGCATATTACAATGCACAGTCAGACCTGGGTTAGACTAGAATCCTGGCTCCATCATTTTCTAGCTGTGAACTTGAGTCAAAATTGTTGCTACCTCAAAGGATTACTATGAATTTTTAGTGAGAATTTATGTAAAGTCCTTATTTTACATAGAGTAGATGCTCAATACACAGCTCCTATAATTTCCTTTTGTGGCCACCGAAGGTTAGATATCAGTGCAGGACGCTCCTCACATAAGGCAGGTGCTGACGCTAACACCCAGGTGATTGGATTGTTCTCAACAAGCCTCAGCAAAAGGAGAGCAGCAGTTGTATTTAGGAAGAATCTCAGGCAGATGAGAGTTGGATAGCCCATGTGAACCCAGCCAAGGCTGGGTTCAGAGAAGAGTTTTAGTCCTGGAGTGCTAGGCAGGGAAGAAATAGCACTCGGTTTCTTTATTTAAAAAAAATAGAAACAGTTGATAAAAGTGATTAAATGAAATAAAGTACTTAAGCAAAAGTAGGTAGTCAAATGTTAACTTCCTTCCTGCTTTCCCTCAGACCCTGATTCTCAGTGAAAAGAAACACTGACTTGGGTGATTAATCTCTCATTCCTTACCTGAGGGTTTTATAGATATAATATATGTACTTTCAAGACAGCTTCTAAATTACAACATAACCTATTATGTGGCTGAATCTTTTTACATACCAGATTCTCCTATGAGAGGGAAGAAAAGGCCATTTGTCTTCATCAGAAAGATCTCACAAAAAATCCTAAACCTCTATCAGAGACAAATAATACCCTTGCTCTGGTAATTAAACTACTAGACATCTAATAAAATAATCCCTTAAAAATGAAGTTAAAAGTTAAAGGGAATATACTGTTTAATAGACAAAGCTGTTGAAAAATACTGACTTGATTATTTGTCACCCCCTTAATACTTCCCCTCCTTTTCTTCCCTCACTGAGATGGTGGTGCATGGGATGGTGCCTCCATCCTTGGTGATGCCTCTGTTACAGAATTTCCCTGTGACTGTCTGGTTATGTCTGTCCCCTCCACTAGACTATGATGTCTGAGGGCTGGAACTCTATGGTTCATCTTTATAGTCTGTAGCCTCAGTGATTATGACAGGGACTCTCATAGAATGAGTGCTCCATGAAGATTTGATGAATGAATGAGTAAATGAACAATGTATGAATGAATAAATATTCCCACCAAAGAAAGCAAGCCCAGATGATGTAGTTTTACATATTTGAATTTGAATTATACTTAAATTCTATATAGTAAAAGTAGGGATTCAGAAAATAACTATTTTTTAAATATGTGATTTTTAAAAAAGATATTTGCACCAAGAGTAATTTTTGCTACATCTCAAGGATATGTTTTTCTTGGTAGGGACACCTCTAATCCCACAAGAGAATAGTTCACTTAAAAGCAATCTGCTTTCTGGTTCCTCCTCCACCCCATTATACCTATTTCCTAAAAAGCTGACGTATTCCTTGGACTTATTTCTCACATTTATGAAAGCTTTGACACTAGGGGGTCTATGGGTTCTTTCTCCCACTTTTTAAAAATTCCTTTCTTATTTTATTCTTTTTTTTGCATGAGTATTTTATTTCTTTATCAGGAATAAAATAAAATGAAAAACAAAACCAAAATCCATAAAGCCTAAAAAAACAAAGATTTGGGGGGGAAAACAAAAAAGTCCGCACAGGAAGCAAAAATTATACCAAAGGACTTAAGAGTAAAATGGGGCCTCATAATCCTTCCTCAAGGAAGATCACATAATTCCTAGGGCAGGACATCTAGTCCAGGCACAATCAGCTACATAACCTGCAGAGCTCAGTACAAACTGAAAATGCAGGGCTCCATGATCAAAAATTAAGAACTTCAACACAAATAAGTGGAAAGATATCTTGTGTTCATGGACTTGAAGAATTTACATTGTTAAAATGTCCATACTATCCAAAACCATCTATACATTCAGTGCAATTCCTATCAAGATTCCAATGGCATTTTTACAGAAATAGAAAAAACAATCCTAAAATTCGTATGAAACCACAAAAGATGCCAAATAGCCAAAGCAATTTGGAGAAAGAAGAACAAAGATGGAAGCGTCACACTCCCTGATGTCAAAGTATATTACAAAGCTATAGTAATCAAAACAGTATGGTACCGGCAGAAAAACAGACACATAGACCAAAGGAACAGAATAGAGAGGCCCAATATATGGTCAATATTTGGCAAGGGAGCCAAAAATACTCAAAGGAGAAAAGGCTTTTCAATGAACTGTGTTGGGGGACTTCCCTGATGTTCCAGTGGGTAGGACTCCACACTCCCAGTGCAGGGGGTCTGAGTTCAATCCCTGGTTGGGGAACTGGATGATCCTTTATGCATGCCGCAACTAAGAGTCCCAATGCTGCAACTAAGAAGTCCACATGCTGCAACTAAAAGATCCCGCATGCCACAACTATGACCCAGTGGAGCCTAAATAAATAAATTTAAAAAACGGTGTTGGGAAAACTGGATATTCACATGCAAAAGAATGGAATTAAAACCCTATCTTGGTACAACCACTATGGAGAACAGTATGGAGGTTCTTTAAAAACTAAAAAAAGAACTACCATACAACCCATCAATCCCACTACTGGGCATATACCCTGAGAAGACCATAATTCAAAGAGTCATGTACCACAATGTTCACTGCAGCTCTATACAATAGCCAGGACATGCAAGCAACCTAAGTGTCCATCAACATATGAATGGATAAAGAAGATGTGGCACATATATGCAATGGAATATTACTCAGCCATAAAAAGAAACGAAATTGAGTTATTTGTAGTGAGGTGGATGGACCTAGAGTCTGTCATACAGAGTGAAGTAAGTCAGAAAGAGAAAAACAAATACCGTATGCTAATACATACATATGGAATCTAAAGAAAAAAAAAGGTTATGAAGAACCTAGGGGCAGGACAGGAATAAAGACACAGATGTAGAGAATGGACTTGAGGACACGGGGAGGGGGAAAGGTAAGCTGGGACAAAGTGAGAGACTGGCATGGACTTATATATACTACCAAAATAGATAGCTAGTGGGAAGCAGCCGCATAGCACAGGGAGATCAGCTTGGTGCTTTGTGACCACCTAGAGGAGTGGGATTGGGAGGGAGATGCAAGAGCAGGGGATATGGGGATATATGTATATGTATAGCTGCTTCACTTTGTTATAAACCAGAAACTAACACACCATCGTAAAGCAATTATACTCTAATAAAGATGTTAAATAACAAACAAACAAAAACTCTACCTTAGGACTTCCCTGGTAGTGCAGTGGTTAAAAATCTGCCTGCTGATGCAGGGAACATGGGCTCGAGCCCTGGCCAGGAAGATCCCACATGCTGCGGAGCTACTAAGCCTGCACGCCGCAACTACTGAGCCTGCGCTCTAGAGCCCACGAGCCACAACTACTGAGCCTGTGTGCCACAACTACTGAAGCCTGTGAGCCTAGAGCCCATGTTCCACAACAAGAGAAGCCACCGCAATGAGAAGCCTGTGCACTGCAACAAAGAGTAGCCCCCACTCACCGCAACTAGAGAAAGCCCGCATGCAGCAATGAAGACCCAATGCAGCCCAAAATAAATAAATAAAAACAAACAAAAAAACCCTATCTTACATAATGCATAAAAATTAACTTGAAATGGATAAAAGATGTAAGATCTGAAACCATAAAAATCCTAAAAGAAAACACAGAGGAAAAGTTCTTTGACACTGGTCTTGGCAACGATTTTTTGGATATGACACCAAAAGCACAAGCAAGAAAGGCAAAAGTAAATAAGTGGGACTACATTAAACTAAAAAGCTTCTGCACAGCAAAAGAAACAATCAATAAAATGAAAAGGCAACCTAAGGAATGGGAGAAAATATTTGCAAACTTCATGTCTGATAAGGGATTAATATCAAAAATATATAAGGAACTCATATAACTCAATAGCAAAAACTCAAATAACCTGATTAAAAAATGGGCAAAGAACCTGAACAGACCTTTTTCCAAAGAAGATATTCAAATGGCAAACAGCTACCTGAAAAGGTGCTCAACATCACTAATCATCATGGAAATGTAAATCAAATCAAAACCACAATGAGGGCTTCCCTGGTGGCGCAGTGGTTGAGAGTCCGCCTGCCGATGCAGGGGACACGAGTTCGTGCCCCGGTGGGAAGATCCCACATGCCGCAGAGCGGCTGGGCCCGTGAGCCATGGCCGCTGAGCCTGTGCGTCTGGAGCCTGTGCTCCACAATGGGAGAGGCCACAACAGTGAGAGGCCCACGAACCGCAAAAAAAAAAAACAAAAAAAAAAACCACAATGAGATATCACTTCACACTTGTCAAATGGCTATTGTCAAAAAGATATGAGGTGTGAGCAGAGATGTGGAGAAAAGGGAACCCTTGTGCACTGTAGGCGGGAATATAAATTGGTACAGCCACTATGCAAAACAGTATGGAGTTTATTCAAAAAATTAAAAATAGAACTACCATATGACCCAGCAATGCCACTTCCGGATATATCACTGAAGGAATCGAATATACTATCTGGAAGAGATATCTGCTCCCTCATGTTCATTTCAGCATTACCTACAGTAGGCATGACATGGAAACAACCTAAAGGTCCACTGAAGAATGAATGGATAAAGAAAATGTGACTATATATTAAAAAAATCACATTATATATATATATATATATACACACACACACATTCTATAGACATACACACACACACATATATATATATAGTGTGTGTGTATATATATATATATATATATATATATATATATATATATATATATATAAAATTCAGCCATAAAATGAAGGTAATCTTGCCATTTGTGACGACATGGATGAACCTTCAGGCCATTACGCTAAGTGAAATAAGTCAGACAGAGAAGGACAAAAACTGTATAGTCTCACTTATATGCAGAATCTAAAATAACCAGACTCATAGAAACAGAGAATAGATTGGTGATTTTCAGGGGCAAGGGTGGGGCAGGGGAAATGGGTAAGGATCAAAGGGTACAAACTTCCAGTTATAAAATGAATAAATCCTAGGGATGTAATATATAGCATGGTGACTATAGTTAACAATACTGTAACAAATGTATACTTGAAAGTTGCTAAGAGAGCAGATCTTAAAAGTGCTCACTACACATGCACTCCGCCACACGTACATCTTGTTTATTCATTAATGGACATTTGGGTTGTGCCCACATTTTGGTTATTATGAATAGCGTTTCTATGAACATTCGTCTATAGATTTTTGTGTGAACATATTTTCATTTCTCTTGAGTATATGCCTAGGAGTGGAATTGCTGGATCATAGGTTTAAGGTTTTAAAAAACTGACACACTGTGTTCTCCAGTAGCTGTACCATTTTACTTTCCCACCAGCAATGTATGAGGTGGAATGTATGAGCAATGTATGTTTCTCCACATTCTTGCCAACAGTTATCATTGTCCACATTTTGATTGCAGCCGTCCTAGTGGGTGTGAAGTGCTAGTGGTATTGCTTTGCATCTTCCTAATGATTAATGATGTTCAACATCTTTCCATGGGCTTACTGGTCATTTGTACATCTTCCCTGGAGAAATGTCTATTCAGATCCTTTGCCCAATTTTAAATGAGGTCATTTGTCTTTTTCTTGTTGTTATTGAGTTGTAGGAATTCTTCTTATATTCTAGATACTAGACCCTCATCAGATATGATTTGGAAATAATTCCTCCCATTCTATAGGAGGAATCTCTTAACACTTGATTCCTCAGCCCTAAGCCAGATCTACTGAATTAGTACCTGTAAGTTAGATAAAAGTTTTTAGGGTGATTCTGATAAGGCACCAGGTTTGTGGACAAATAATCCAGACCAGAGCTTCTCAAACTTTAACGTGCATACAAATCACCTAGGGATCTTAATAAAATGTGGATTCTGAGAGAAATAGAAAAATTCACTAGAATACCACAGTAATAATGGTTGTAAACACGATCCACTGATAAATGCTAAAATTAGTGCGCAAAAGTTTAAGGAGAAATTGGATATCTGCACATGATTAAAGTATTTCCTCCAAACTATTTATTAATTACAAAAGCAAAGATAGTAGTTTTACAGTGGAGGAACTTGGCAGATACTACCTTAATCAAGTGATCAAGGTTAACATGACCAGTAATAAGACGTATTGACACCATGTGCCCCCTGATACAACGTGCAGAAAAAGGCACATCACCTCTGTGGTAGTCTCCCCAAAACTTCAATCTAATCATGAGAAAACACCAAATGGAGGGACATTCTACAAAATACCTAACCAGTACTTTTTTTTTTTTTTGCAGTACGCAGGCCTCTCACTGTTGCGGCCTCTCCCGCTGCGGAGCACAGACTCCGGACACGCAGGCTCAGTGGCCATGGCTCACGGGCCCAGCCGCTCCGTGGCATGTGGGATCCTCCCGGACCGGGGCACGAACCCGTGTCCCCTGCATCGGCAGGCGGACTCTCAACCACTGCGCCACCAGGGAAGCCCCCTAACCAGTACTCTTTAAAAGTGTCAAGGTCAAACAAGACAAGACAGACTGAGGAACTGTCATCACAGATTGGAGGAGCCCTGGAGACAGAACCACCAAATCTAATGTGCTATCCTGGATTGAATCCTGAACAGAATAAAGACACTGGTGAAAAACAGGTGAAATCCCAATACACTGCAGTGAATAGTACTGTACCAATCAATGTTAACTGCTCAGTTTTGACCACTATACCTGGTTAAGCAAGATGTTAACATCAGGGAAAGCTGAATGAAAGATACATGGGAACTTGCTGTACAATTTTTGCAACTCTTCTGTAATTGTAACATTATTTCAGAATAAGAAGTTTTAAAGATACACAGATTCTGATTCTGTAAGTCTGGGTGGAAGTCTTCTGCATTTCTAACAAGTTCCCAGGAGAGGTTGACGCTGCTGGTCCACAAACCCCACTCTGAGCCGCAAGAATCTAAACCAGCGGTTCTCAAACTTAACTGTGCATCAGATCACCTGGCAGGCTGATCAAAACACAGATTGCTGGGCTCCACGCCCAGAGTTTCTGATTCAGTAAGTCTGGAGTGAGGCCCAAGAATTTGCATTTCTAACAGATTTCCAGATGAGGACGATGTTGCTGATGAGCTAGGAATGGTTTTTGTTTTAAAGGGCTGTAAAAAATTTAGAAAACAGGTATATGAATCAGAGACTGTATGAGGCCTTCATTTATGTACAGAAAACGGATGCTGAGCCCCAGACCCTTGCTACTTAGAATGAAGTTTTCAAAAGACACTAATGTCTAGGTCCCACCCCTGAGGTTCTTGGTTAACTGATTTGATATGGGTCCTTGGCATCAGCATTTAAAAAATGTTCTTCTACTTCTGATATGTAACCAGGTTCAGGAAACTACTAATATAGGGTCTCCATCTGCCTCAAAAAAAACCCTACTCTTCAATCATCCCAGAGTTGAGGATAAGCCTCAACAAATGTCAAAGAGCGTTTCTGCAATTTAAAACTTTTATTTTGAAAAGTTGAGCTACCCTTTTTTTTTGAAGGTTAACAAAACCCAACACAAATCAGAATCTCCCCCTCTTGACTGTCCCTTCCCAAGTAAATATAATGAACACTGGATTATACATCAATAATAATCACAAGGGATCCCAAATCTCCCCCTGCCAAAAAAAAGTGGCAAGGATAACTGCAGGATGGTCTGAAATAGATGGCAGGAACGGACAGAGATGCATCAGAGAAGGGATAAAGGTGTGAGTTGCCCTATGGGATGGCTGACAGTTAACAGGGCACAAAGAGCTAGAGAGCTGAGGGAAGGGGAGAAAGGTGCAGACCTGCGAAATGTGGTGGTATGGAGGTACTTGAAGAAACACCATCAAGTACCTCGAGCTTCATCATAACCCCAACATATCTGTTTCCCACTTAGCATATTTAGTGCTAGGAGGCCCTCTATATTTGGCTACCCCTTCACACTCTTACCCTTTGCCTACTACTCCTCTGCCACAGAGGAAAGCCTTTAGCTACAGGTTGTTCTCCTGATTCAAGGCATATGAGGGCCATCATCCTAGCCCCAACTGCCCAGCCCCTCCCAGGAAGTGCCTGGCCCCTTCTGAGAAAGATCCGTGTTTGTTCCCATACCTGTGCTCTCCTCAGCCTGATTGAAGCCACAGATCTGGCAGATGCTCTGGACCCACTTATTCATGTCCTCCTCCGTCTCGGCCACCAGGTAAAAGGTGCGCTCGCTGGTCTTGATGTCAAACACAAAACTATCCTGCAGCTCCTTCTTGTTGAAGGTCAGGCCTGCATCCACCTGCTCGCAGAAGTTCAGGTTGATGATGCGCAGGGGCTTCTTGGAGTGATCATTCTTGTAGTATTCCAGAACATCTGGGTCACCGCTCATCCGCCCACTCCGCAGGATAAACCAGCGTTTCTTCCAGGCCTGAACAGGAAGGAGTAAGAAGAGGGTGGAAAGTCATTAGTTACTTCAAAGCTTTTCACAGGTCCTCAGATGTCACCAGGTTAAGGGTGGGGACTGTTGCACCTGCAGGCTGAGCATGGCCTCTATCTCCGTTTCTTACTTCCCCAGAGTTTCAAAAATGAAGGATGACTAGAATGCGTGTTAGTGCAGCATTTCACTATGGAAACAGGGTCTTATCACTATGAGATGAGATGTGGCATTCCCACTTTTTAGGTCAGGAAGTCTGATGAGGACTAAAACACTTTAGAGCAATTATTCCATTAAGCTAGAATACAGACTCAGACGCACCTTTTAGTCAGGGTGGGACTTGCAAAACTAACATCTCAGTTTATGGACGGGGTCCCCCAATAAGACAAGGTGAGTTGAAGCAACAATGTCACACATAGCAAGTAGCAGAGAAACAAGTTTCCTAACTTTCAGTACCCTGTGCTTTTTACCAAATCATGATGCCTTGGAAAAATCACATAGAAACCCTTCTAAAACTTCTCTGAAGCACATAACTTCAGGATTTCCCCATCTCATTCACTGCTATATCTCTAGTACTTATAATAGAGCCCTGCACACACTAAGTACTCAATATACATTATTGAATGAATAAACTCCTTACATCTTGTCATACTATAGAATTTAACACTAGATTACATATTGCCTTATGTTGTCTTCTACATTCCATCTCTTCAATGAGACTGAGTAATCTGTGAGCAGACACCACACAAAGTGGTAAAAAGACATCACATATAAAACAGAGCCTTGGGTTGAGTCTATGCTTTACCACTGACTTAATGTGTGATTTTTAGATAAACTACATACTTCTTTGGATCCTGCTTCATCTATAGAATGAGAGTCAACATCACCACTGCCTGTCCTACCTACCTTATAGGGTTTATACTATGCAAACACACACAAAGCACTATGTATACAACCCTAAAGCACTGCAAATGCCAAGGATCAGACTGTCATCACAGTTCGTTACATCCTACCGGGACCTTCACTCCGTTAATCCTGCCACCTTGCACTCTCACCTTCTATCCCTGTCCTCACTTCCCTCCCTACCTAACTTGCTCCTGTGATCCATCATTATCATCATTCCCTTGCTTTTTTCCTCCATTCCTCTCCTTTATCTGGGAAACCACAACCCCTGGCTAAGTCTAATGCTCAGCCTAGTCTGCCTGTTCCCATTCAGCCGTATGTAGTTGGAGAAAATCATACAACTACGCTGGCTGCTCTCACTTTAAATTCAAGTGAGCCCTTAGGCTGCCTGACAGTCCTACTACATTTACCTGGTCCATGATTTTCTCTTGCTCTTTGGCAACAGTCTTTGAACTTCTCTCTCTTTATTTTTTAATTTTATTTTAAAAATTTATTTATTTATTTATTTTTTGGGTTGCATTGGGTCCTCGTTGTTGCACGCGGGCTTTCTCTAGTTGCGGCGAGCAGGGGCTACTCTTCGTTGCGGTGTGCGGGCTTCTCATTGAGGTGGCTTCTCTTGCTGTGGAGCACAGGCTCTAGGCACGCGGGCTCAGTAGTTGTGCCTCACGGGCTCTAGAGCGCAGGCTCAGTAGTTGTCGGGCATGGGCTTAGTTGTTCCATGGCGTGTGGGATCCTCCCGGACCAGGGCTCAAACCCATGTCCCCTGCATTGGCAGGCGGATCCTTAACCGCTGTGCCACCAGGGAAGTCCCGGACTTCCCTCTCTTTAAACCTCCAACACCTCTACTCTTTGGTATGAGAAAATACAAGCAAGCAAAAGAGAATCTACACATGTTCCATCACCAAATTTACCAATCTGTCTGCATTTGTAGCAAAGTAGTTTGTTACTAGGGAGCATGGACAGTTCACCCAGTCTAAGGCCAACCTTCTTCCACTTGAGCATCCCCTCTCACCTACATGTGGACATCACTGTATCTCTGGAATCACTGCATTTTCCCTCCCTCCTAGGATCATTCCCATCAGGACCCCAACTTCTCCCAGCCAAGGAAAAAAACGAGAAGCTTGACTTGATCCCACATTCCCTTCCAGCAATGGCCCAGTTTTCTGCTCCTCTGTACGGTAAAACCTCAAAGAGTTTTCTATAGTACTAATCATTGTTTCCTCTCCTCCCATTCTTTTCTTGGAAGCAGTCTAATCAGGCTTCCCCCAGCTCCCCCACCCCCCACTAAAATAACTCAACAGAGGTCTTAAAGACTTCAACATTTGCATTTCACTTGATCTCTCAGCAACATCTGATAACAGTTTATTATTCCATTCTCTTTGAAGCTCTTTCTTCACTTGGCTTCAGCGCTCACTCAGTGCTAGTTCCTTCTCATCTCCCTGATCTCTAAATGTTAGAATGCCCCAGTGCTGGGTTCTCAGACTCTTCTCCTTCTATACCCACTTCCTAGGTTATTTTATTCCACTTTACAGGTTTGCAAGCCATCTAACTGCTGCAATTCCTAAATTTATATCTCCAGCCCAGACCAGCCTATTGAACTCTAGAGTCTTACATTCAACTCCTCACTAATAGGCATCTCAAACTTAAGGTGCTCAAAACTGAGCTCTTGACGTCCTCCAAGCCTGTTCTTCCTGCAATCTCTCCCATCTCAGTTACAAGCAGCTCCAGCCTTCCAGTTGCTCAGGCCAAAAATCCTGATGTCATCATCAACTCCTTTCTTTCCCATTCCACATCTAACCCAACAGCAAATCCTGTCGGTCCAAACAGTTCAAAATACATCTACGACCTGGTCACTTCTCCACACCTCCACTGTTAACTCACTTGATTGAGTCCACCATTGGGTCGTCTTCCTGCTTCTATGCTTTCATCCTGCAATCTATTCTCAACACGGGTGCTGATGCAAATCAGAGCATGCCACTTCTCTGCACCAAGTCTCCACTGGCTTTCTGTCTCACTCAGAGTAAAAGCCAAAGTGGGCCTAGTATGACAGTCCCTCATCCCACAGCTCTCCTTACCTCCTGCCACTCTCCACCTTGCCCATTCTGCTCTTGCCACACTGGCCACACAATCCCGCCTCGGGGTCTTTGCTCTGGTTGTTCCCCCTGCCTGGAATACTCCTGCCCCAGACAGTCCCATTGCTTATTTTTTCCTTCAAGTCACTATTCAAGTGTCACATCACTGGACAGACTGTTTTCCTGACCACCCAACCCTCACACTCTCCCGCTTACTCTTCTATACTGATCTCACTAGCACTTACGCCACCTAAAACAGCACATTTTTGTTGATTCTACCCACCTCCCAGGATGTAAACTTCGAGAGGGCAGGGATTGGTTCTTTTTATCCCATGCTGCATCCTCAGTGTTTAGAATAGTGCCTGGCACAAAGGTGGTTATCAATAAGTATGTATTGGACTAATCAATGAATCATTTTCTTACGTGAACTCCTTACAGAATCTAGAAGGTCATGGGGATATAACTGGTACCTGATGAGCCATGGTGGAAGTGAAGATTAAGGTATAGGATAGAGCTGAGGAAATAAATATAAGTACCATCTACTATAGTCACCTAAAATCTTGCCCAGGCCACTACTTACAGAACTCTGTGTGCATGTGTGTATGTGTGTGCAGGCATATAATGAAAGTGTGTGGGAAGCAAGGTGCATTTTTAAAAGGTATTGAAGCTTGTGTTTCAGTTGATGTATCCCCCCTGAGTGCTTGTCTCTGTAGAAAGAGCTGCCTTCAAATCACTGGTGTGCAGGTGCAAGCATAAACACACACGCAGACACTCTCATAAACAAGAAAAAGGCGTTTGCTACAGATAACATCAGAGCCTGTCAGGTTCTGCTCGCAAGAAGTGGTGCAGGCTGATAAATGGCTGCCTACAAAATGCTGATAAATTTATGACAGAGCAGGCAAAGCCATCTAGTCTAGTTCCAAATTCACATCGCTCTTCTGCCACAACACTCTCTGATCCAACTTCACGTATGTGTTTTTGGGGGAACCATACAATTCAGAACTAAGTATAAGCAACTCCAAAGAGTCTAGCTCCAAAGACAACTTCTCTGATCCCCTCAGCTGAAATGGACCTCTATTTCCTCCGAACCATCATAACACTTTTAATGTACTTTTCATGTCATGTCATTTTTCTTTTTCACAACATATTACAGATATTTTAGTATTTGTTGTTTCTTCCCAAGTAGATGATGAGTAAAATCTCCTCCTATTCCTCTTTCAATCTTCATGGTAGGCATTTACTAAGCAAGGCTCTTTATCACTGAACCTCTCTTATCTCCCTGGTCTCATTTATGTTTCCTTCCTGCCATCCATCCATCCATCCAACAAACACTTATTTAGTGCTTACTAAGCTACAGGCATCATCCTAGATGCTGAGGATACAGCATGAATTCCTGGTCTTACAGAAATTACAGGCGCATAACAGGTTACTTATTATTCTCCAAATGTGCCACATAATTGCATGACTTCATGTCTGTGCACAAGCTGACGCTTCTTCCTAGAATGCCTTTCACCTCATCTCATCTATCCGGAAAATTCCTATATTTTCTTAGTGTCAGGTTAAATATCACTTCTCCTGGAAGGCCTTTACTAACTTCCCATAGAGCTGGTGCTCCTGTCCCTTGTTCCCTTAATAACCCGTGCTTTCTGTGGCATTTCTTCACTCATCTTTGACGTTTCGATTGCTCATATGTCTTCCTCCCCTTTAAGCTCTAAGCATCTTGATTTTCGGGTCCTGTGTGGCCAACAGTTACTCCGCAGAGTACTTAGCCTATATGGGAACTCAGTAAAGATCTGTTGATTATTTTTTTTCATTCAATCAGTGTATTCATTTATTCAAACTAATAAATGCAATTTAAAAAGTTGAGTTTTCACAGTAGAAAGTAGGAAAGGAGGACAAAAAAGAGGATTACAGAAAAGAGAATAAGATAAAGGTATGCTGTGGATTCTCTATGACGTGAGTTTTCCAGCACCTTGTTCCCTTCATTTTGATGAGTGCAGGACCCTGTAATAAATATTTATAAAGGAGTCTGGGCACTTCAGCTTGAAAGTACCCCATGATATAGAAATGAAAAATTTACTGCTGGAGTACTGACATGTAATGCAAGGAGAATACAGGAACTTGAGTCCTGAGTATGTTCTTAAGGGGAAAGCTTCTTCAGGACTGTTCTTACATCTGTACAAAATCTCCTACAAAAATGAACTCAAAATGGATCACGGACTTAAATGTAAAATACAAACAGAATTCAGCAAGATATAAAAAGAATTATATAACATGACCAAGTGGAGTTTATTCCAAAGATGTGAAATTGATTCAATATTTTAAAAAAATCAATCAATGTAATCAACCACAGTAATAAGCTAAAGGAGAAAAACCACATGGTCCTATCAATCAATGCAAAAAAAACATATGACACATTTCAACACCCATTCATGATAAAAACTCAAAAAAATAGGAAGAGAGGGGGAACTTCCTCAATCTGATAAAGTGCATCAACAGAAGACCAACACCAACATTACAGGTCATATTGAAAGGCTGAATGCTGCCCCCTAAGATCAGGAACGAGGCAAGGATGTCTGCTCTCACCACTTATTCAACATAGTGCTGAAGCTCTAGTCAGGGAAATAAAGCAAGAAATGGTTATAAAAGGCATAGAGATTGATGTATCTAGAGGGCATTATGCTAAGTGAAATAAGTCAGAGAAAGACAAATACTGCACGGTATCACTTATGTGTGGAATCTAAAATCAAACAAACTAGTGAATATAACAAAAAGGAAACAGACTCACAGATATAGAGAACAAACTAGTGGTAACCAGTTGGGAGAGGGAAGGGGGTAGGGGCAAGATAGGGGGCAGGGATTAAGAGGTATAAGCTATTACATATAAAGTAAATAAGCTACAAGGATATATTGTACAACACAGTGAGTACAGCCAATATTTTACAATAACTATAAACGGAGCATAACCTTTAAAGATTGTGAGGCGTTATGTTGTACACCTGTATCTTATATAATACTGTACATTAACTGTATCTCCATTTTTAAAAAGGCATACAGATTGAAAAGGAAGAAAAAAAGTGTCCCTATTTGGATGACATGATTGTCCACATAGAAAATCCCAAGGAATTTAGGAAAAAACTCCTGGGACAAATAAGTGAGTCTGGTAAGGTCACAAAATACAGGAGTACCTCATTGTATTGCATGTTGCTGTATTATGCTTTGTGGACATTGCATATTATACAAATTGAAGGTTTATGGCAACCCTCTGTCAAGCAAATCTATTGGCACCATTTTTCCAACAGCATTTGCTCACTTTGTGTCTCTGTGTCACGTTTTGGTAATTCTTGCACTATTTCAAACTCTTTCATTATGATTATATTTGTTATGGTGATCTGTGATCAGTGATCTGATGAAGGCTCAGATGATGGTTAGCATTTTTTAGCAATATTCTTAAATTAAGGTATTACATAGTTTTTCAGACATAATGCTATTGCACGCTAATAGACAACAGTATGGTGTAAACATAACCTTTATATACACCAGGAAACCAAAAAGTTCATATGACTCGCTTTATTGCAGTATTTGTTTTACTGTGGTGGTCTGGAATTAAACTTGCAATATCTCCAAGGTATGCCTGACAAGATGAACATACAAAAATGGATTTGTTCCTGTATACTAGCAAATAAACACATGGGCATAGAAAATAAAAACACAATGCCATTTATAATCATTTTTTTTAAAATGAAAGAGGTGTGAATCTAACAAAACATGTTCAGGACATGTATGCTGAAAACTATACAATGCTGATAAAAGAAATTTTAAAAAACCTAAATGGAGAGGCACACCATGTTCATGGATTGGAAGACACAACATAGTATATCTCTCCAAATTGATGTTCAGATTTAACACAATTTCTATCAAAATCCCAGCAGGGGTTTTTATGGATGTAGACAAAATTATTCTAAAACATATATGGAAAGGCAAAGAAAGTACAATAGCTAAAACAACTTTGAAAAAGAAGATAAAAGTGGGGAAACAAGTCCACTAGATTTCAATAATTATTGTATAGCTACAGAAATCAAGACCATGTGATACTGGCAAAGGGACATACACATAGGAACAATGGAATAAAACAGGAAACCCAGAAATAGACCTACCCAAATATGCTCAACTGATTTCTGACCAAGGTGAAAAAGCAATTTAGTGGAGGAAAGATGGCCTTTTCAACAAATGGTGCTGAAGCAACTGTGCATCCATAGGGGGGGAAAAATGAACGTCAATCTAAGCCTCACACCTTATACAAAAATGAACTCCAAATGAATCATGGACTTATACAAAAATGAACTCCAAATGAATCATGGACTTAAATGTAAAGCTATAAAACATTTAGAAAAAATTGGAAGAAATCTTTAGGATCTAGGGCTAGGCGAAGAGTTCTTAGACTAGACACCAAAACCATAATCCATAAAAGGAAAAATCTATAAATTAGACTTCATTAAAATTCAAAACTTTTGCTCTGCAAAAGACGGTTAACAGGCTAAAAGGATAAGCTACAGAGTGGGAGAAAATATTTGCCAACCACATATTTGACAGAGGAGAGTATGGAGAACATATAAAGAACTCCCAACACTCAATAGTTTAAAAAGGGAAACAAACCAATTAGGACATGGGCAAAAGACATGAAGAGACATTTCCCTGAAGAGCATATGCAGATAGCAAATAAGCACATGAAAAGGTGTTCAATATCATTAGCCATTCGGAAAACACAAAACCACAAAGAGATTATCACAGACCTATCAGAATGGTTAAAAAAAAAAAAAATTGTAACAACGCAAAATGCTGGCAATGAGGCAGAGAAAATAGGTCACTCAAACACTGCTGGTGAGACTCTAAAAGGATAGAGCCACCATGGAAAACAATTCGGCAGCTTCTTAAAAAACTAAACATGCAACTGCTATATGACTCAGCAGTTTTACTCCTGGGCATTTATCCCAGAGAAATGAAGATTCATATTCATACGAAAACTTGTAAATGAATGTCTATGTAAATTTTATTTACAATAGTTCCAAACGGGAACAATCCAGATGTCCTTCAATGGGTAAGTGGTAAATAAACTGTGGTACTTCCATACCATAGAACACTACTCAGCAATAAAAAAAAGGAACAAAGTATTGACACATGCAAAATCCTGAATGAATCTTCAGAGAATTATGCTGAATGTTGTCAGAGCCAATCCCAGAAGGTTACATAATCATAATGTGTGATCCCACCTATAGTGCATTCTTTTTTTTTTTTTTTTTTTTTTTTGCGGTACGCGGGCCTCTCACTGTTGTGGCTTCTCCCGTTGCAGAGCACAGGCTCCAGATGCGCAGGCTCAGCGGCCATGGCTCACGAGCCCAGCGGCTCCACGCATGTGGGATCTTCCCGGACCAGGGCACGAACCTGTGTCCCCTGCATCGGCAGGCGGACTCTCAACCAATGTGCCACCAGGGAAGCCCTATAGAGCATTCTTGAAATGACAGAATTTAGGAATGGACAACAGATTAGTGGTTGTCAGTGGTTAAGGAGAGGGTTGGACTGGGATAGAAGTGGGTGTGGCTATAGGAGAGCAGTATGAAAGATCCTTGTGGTGATGGAAATGTTCTGGATCTTGACTGTAACAATACCGACATCTTTGTTGTGATACTGTAGCACAGTTTTTGGAAGATGCTACCACTGGGGGGAAACTGGTAGAGGGTACTTAGGATCTCTGTTATTTTTATGACTACATGTGAATCCAAAATTATCTCAAAATAAAAAGTTTAATTAAAAAAAACTTATCCACAAGAGAATTAGAAAGTTCACAGAAGAGAAGTAAAGATCATGGAGAGAAAGGTTCATAGCCGGCGAATGATTATAACCAGACCCAGTTGTCCTCAATCTTTCCCACTCAGGGATGGAGATGGACTCTTAAGGAATCTCACGAAAATATAAATAAACTTTAGAGTTCAGACCCCTGAGCACGAGGGCACAAAAGGGACTGAACTAAGAGTCACCAGAATTTCTAAACCTACCGAGCTACCTGTCAGCTCTAGGAAGTCTTCACTGTAATAGCAGACAAGAGTCTCTGCCTTGGGGAAACAAACAAATAAATAAGGTACCAGCCAGCTTCTCCAATTTTTTTTTTTTTTTTTTTTTTTTTTTATGGTACGCAGGCCTCTCACTGTTGTGGCCTCTCCCGTTGCGGAGCACAGGCTCCAGACACGCAGGCTCAGCGGCCATGGCTCACAGGCCCAGCTGCTCCGCGGCATGTGGGATCTTCCCAGACCGGGGCACGAACCTGCGTCCCCTGCATTGGCAGGTGGACTCTCAACCACTGCGCCACCAGGGAAGCCCTCCAATTTTTCTGTGTAGTAGCCAACCTCCAAGATAGCCCCTAATGAATCCATTTCCCAGTGTAGTCTTATGTAGTCCCCTCTCATTCAGAATAAGGATGAACAAGGGCTTCCCTGGTGGTGCAGTGGTTGAGAATCTGCCTGCCAATGCAGGGGACACAGGTTTGAGCCCTGGTCTGGGAGAATCCCACATGCCGCGGAGCAACTAGGCCTGTGAGCCACAACTACTGAGCCTGCGCGTCTGGAGCCTGTGCTCCTCAACAAGAGAGGCCGTGACAGTGAGAGGCCCCTGCACCGCAATGAAGAGTGGCCCCTGCTCGCCGCAACTGGAGAAAGCCCTCGCATAGAAACGAAGACCCAACACAGCCAAAAATAAATAAATAAATAAATTTATTTTAAAAAAAAAAGAATAAGGATGAACAATAGGATACTGCATAAATGAAAGTGTGTGACTTCCAAGGATAAGGCATAAAAGACACTGCAGCTTCTTTCTTGTTCTCCTTTGGATCAGCTGCCATGTTGTAAGGACACTCAAGCAGTACTAAGGAGGAATGCACAAGGTGAAGAACTAAGGCCTCCTGACAGCTATGAAAAAGAGCCATTCTTAGAAGCAGATCCGTCAGCCCCAGTCAAGAAGACTGCAGCTATAGACACTTTTGACTGCAATTTCATGAGAGACACTGAGCCAAATCCACCAAACTGAATTGCTCCTAAATTGCTGAATCACAGAAACCACATGAAATAATAAACATTTATTGCTCTTTTAAGCCAGTAAGCTTTGGGGTAATTTGTTATCCTGCAATAAATAATTAATACATTTTACCTTCCACTACCACGGCCATTTGGGTGTAATCAACGTTAGCCACTAGGAGGAAAGCCTTGTCTATTTAGAAGACTAAAAGCAGAGGCTAAAAGATAGACTAATAGGCCAATGGAACAGAAGAATCCTGAAACAGACCCCTACATACATCATCACTAGATTTAAGAAAAAGGTGATATGGCAGCGCTACGGAGAAAAAAACCTGTCCTTTTGATAAGTGGCACTAGGTAAATTCAATAACCATGGGAAAAGAAAGATTCTTGATCCTTATGTCACGCCACATGTGAAAATTAATTTCAGAACATTATAAACCCAAATGTGAAAGATAAAACAATAAAGTATTTAGAGGAAAACAAAGGAAAATATGTTTCTGACTTTGGGGTAGGCAGTGATTTCCCGAATATGCAAAAGGTACTAAGACGACAGAAAAAGTAATCAATTATACTACAGTAAACTTAATTTCTGGTTATCAAAAGGCACCGTTAAGAGGATGAAAAGCCAAGCCAAGAAAGTGAGAAGAGATATTTGCAATACATACATCCAATGAAGGACTCATATTCAGAACATATAAAAAAAGCCTATAAATTAGCAAGAATAAGACCACTCAATAGAAAAATGGGCAAAAGTTTAAATAGACACTACACAAAAGAAGATACCCAAATGGCGATAAACATGTAAACAGATCTCAACTTTATTACTCATTAGGAAAATGCAAATCAGTAACACTAAGACAACCACCAGAGTGGTTCCAATGAAAAAGACTGACAATGGTAAGTTTGCGGAAGGATGTGGAAAAACTCTCACACCCTGTTAGGATGAATGTGAGTTGGTATAATCACTTTGGAAAACTATGGCAGTGTTTACTAAAACTGAACATACACCTCAGGACCTTGTATCTATTCCTAGGTACTTACTTCAAATAACTGTGTACATATATTCACCAAAATACATGTAAAAGTATGTTTACTGAAACACCATTCATAACAGCCCATATCATACCTGCCTTTTTGCACTCCTATTTCAAGTGCTTGTTACCTATAGTCTGGACTGTTTGCATATCTTCCTAACCTAAGTTATCCTAAATTAATACTTATAAATGATTCCAGTTTAATCTTCCGATCAGAGTAAAACTCTGATCATGTCATTCCCCTTCACTATCCAAAAATTTAATGGCTCCCTATCACCTGCATAGCAATGTCCAAATCTTATGGCTTAGTTTTCTTTCTATTAAAATAAATTATTTTCAATGTGGTAAAACATAACATAAAATTTACCATTTTAAATGTACAGTTCTGTGGCATTAAATGTATTCACACTGTTGTAGAGCCATCAACACTATCCATCTCCAGAACTTTTTCATCTTCCCCGACTGAAATTCTGTATCCATTAAACATTAACTCCCCATTCCTCCCTGTACCCAGTCCCCGAAAACCACTATTAGACTTTCTGTATCTTTGAATTTGACTACTCATATATGTGGAATCACACAATATATGTCCTTTTGTGACTGACTTATTTCACTTAGCCTAATTGACTTATTTCACTTTATGCCTAATTCCTGGTATAACCCAGCCAGGCAGAAGAAACACTATTAATTCAGATCAACAAAAACTCAAACCAAGGGGCACAAAGGCAGAGAAATAAGGAGAACAGAATGAGATAGATGATGCAGAGTACGATAAGCAAAGCTTGAGATTAGAGTGAAAAGACCCAAGTTATAGTCCTAGTTCTTCCTTTACAACCTTGGACAAATTTAACATCTCTTAAGCCTTAATAACCAAATATATAAGAGGGAAAATAACAAAGCTAATAATACTGATTTGAGAATTAAGTACAATTATTAAGTGTGAGAGCAGCTAGGACCAAACTCTCTGCATGACACATGTCAAGAACATAGTTATTGACTCTAAAGCAGCCCAAGGACATTCTGGGATCACGTAACTGGAAAAACAGTTATCATTATGAAAGATCCCCAGATTTCCAATTCATAGTTTTAGTTTTTTCACCATGAAAGACGCATTATTTTGTCCTTTGTCTTACCGCATACCACACATCAGCAACTCCTCTGAATTTCGGTTAAAGGTATCAGGATTCTTCCAGTCTCTCAGATTCAAAATTATCTACTTCCAATTCAACTCTTCTTGCTATTTCACTGTTCATGACGGATCAATGAGCTCCTTCTATAGTATTCAGTAAAACAAGCACAAATTCTGCTAAATGCTTTGAGGGATAAAGAAAGAAGGCAAGACCCAAACTTTCCTTTCAACTTACAATGCTTACAACAATTCAGGGAGATAAGACATGAACACATATCCCTAAAATAAAAAGCAGATTTTTATAAGCACCATAATAGGGACACAATATGCTATTAGACCACTGAAGCAGAGAATCAAACCTTTAGGGATGGGTAGGAGAGGGGGAGAGAGAGAGAGCAACAAAGAGAAATGAACTTGAATGAATATGAACAATGAAGAAGGTAGGGTTTGATATACGGTTTGGGGAAAGAAGGAGGAAAGGTCAGTTCTTATAGAGCACATAGTATGACCAAGACCTGGGTATGGGAAAATATGACAGGTTCAGAGAATGTGGAACAGTCTTTTTTGAATGTGGAAAAGAAAGAGGAAAGGAAGAGTCTGGTTGTCCTGGAAAGCCAACACCATCCTAAGAATTTTTAATATTTTCTTTACTGATAATGGAGAGCCACTGAAGAGAACAGATTAGCAGAGAAATGATAGCTATTGCTGTGCCCTTAACTGGAAGAATGAGGAAGACCAACCAAAGAAAGGAAACATAAGAGGCAGGAAAACTAAGAAGCTGTTGGAATACTCTGCAACAGTGAGAGATGATGGCAGGGAGACAGAGCACAAAAGACAATGCAAGTCACTTTACTCAACAACGGGGCTTAAAGAAGTACATGGCATAAGGGCCAACCCTCAAGAAAGTTAGAACCTTCCACTTGTGTCTAAGATTAACAGAACGCCACCACCTTCTCTGATGAAACAGAAGTGACTGCTTTCCTTTTGTACCCAAATCCAGTAAAACAAAACAAAACAAAAAAACGTTTCACAACCACCCAGACCACAGACATGTACCATGGGTATATAGGGCCCGGAAGTTGCATCATTCTTGCTTTGAGTGGAGAGTGCATATCCCTCACGAACCTCTCTCTGTTCTTTGGGTTATATTCCAAGGTCTCCAAGCATGTAGAATGTAGACGTGACTTCTTCCTATTGCTCTTGGCACCTAGAAAACTTCGGTGGACTCCAGTTCAGCTTTACACTGGCCAGATCACACAGGAGTGCTGTGCTCAGTTCTGGTGGTGTAAAGGGTCCTGAAATCCAGTGGTACCAGGATTTAGTGAGGTTTTGCCCGGAGTCATGACTGTCGTGTTCTGAGATATAAGAGGCTAATGTACAGAAGAACGATTTGATTCATTTTGGGTGATCCCACATACTAAAGCTGAACTAGGGCCAGCAGGGGCATGCTACAGAAAAGCAGAGTTTTGGCTCAGTGTAAGTAAGAATTTTCTAAAAGAGCGGTCCAAAGCAGATCCTTTGGAAACTGAAGAACTACTCAGCACCGGAGATACTAAAGAGCAGTTAGCCTAGAGCAGGGGTTAGCAAACTTTCTCTGTAAAGAGCAGAGAGTAAATATATTTTAAGCCTCACAGACTATACAGTCTCTCACAGCTACTCAAGTCTATAGTGGCATGGAAGAAGCCGTAAACAATTTGTTAGCAAATGAGAGTAGCTGTGTTCCAATAAAACTATTTAGAAAAAGAGGTGGTGGACAAGATTGGCTTGCTAGCCCCTGGCCTAGACTAGGAGTGGGTAGGGAGGGAGAGTTGAGCAGTGGGTCAGTAGGAAGAAAGGGACTAAGGTCTCTTCCAACCATGAGAGCCTTATGTATTTTTAACCAAGAAAATCTGACATGGTAACACCTCATTTAATCAGATTATTCATTCTTGGAACAGAGGGATGTGTTCTTCCACAAAACCAAGTATTAACTAGAACTCCCTTAGTTTCAGCCTTGACAGTTGAAAATATTTCTGAAACTCCAGAATCTTCTGCCTTGCCTTAGGTACTATACCAAAGATAACAGAACTTTTCTTTGATGACTAAGGACTTCTCAGAGCCTCAGACCATCTTTCCAGATACCAAATCTCACATGCCTTGTGGCTAAAGTTGTAGAAGGGTCAAGACATTTCTTGGAAGAGGGTTTTGTGTAACTCCTAGAAATGGGTGTGTCCTTTTAGCTTCCATCTTTCTGATGAGGGTAAAGCCAAAAACTGCCAACAAACCAAGAGAATTCTGTTAAGTGATGATTATAGTTAGTTAATTAGAATCTAACTGAGGTTACTGGATGATATCAATCAATTGAACTTATTAGTCAGGGACATTAAAAACATAATACTTGCATCTTCAAAAGCTCTTTGCTTTATATATAAAAAAATCCACCCATAACACATGCACACACTCATCACTCACACTCACCTTTCTCTTGGTAAAACTGCAGGTGGTGATGTAGTTTGAGTTCCAGCCCAAATAATCACAAAGACAGAAGAATAATTTGATCTGACTTGTGAGCACATGATGTACAACTATATCCCAACACACTGCAGCATGAAGAACACTAAGCTAGACTTATGGCCCGTAACTGTTAACAGCAAACAATAAGAGAGTCCAGCGGGTTATGTAACAGTCACACATTTCTGGAGAAACACTTCCTGAGTGAGAAAGGGCTTCCTGCTACCCTTCCTCTAGGTATACTTCAACTACTCTGGACCATGGTGATTTTACACTCTGAGGGAGGAAAAAAGGCACTTGAGTTCCTGCTAGATTCCATGTGCTTTCTATCCATTATCCCATTTAATCCTCAAACCAATGATACAAGGCAAATAAATCCCTTTTTTTACAGATGAAGAAAAAGAGGTTCATCGAAGTTAAACAATTTGAAGAGATCACAGTCCCAATCTTCTGGTCCACTGAGTCAGGGCTTAGGGTCCAGAAAGAACTTAAGGAGAAGCTAATGCAGATGAACTGCAGACTACACTTTGGGAAACACTGGCCACAGAGTTTATGAAAGGTCGAGTTCACAGTTAGTAGGTGATGTTGATAGAGGAATTAGAATCTAGGTCTTAGCTCCTAGTCCAAAGTTATTTCCAGTCCTCAAATCCAAATCCCTTAGGATCATAGTTACATGCTCCGGACTCATTCATTTGAGTAATAAAGATCCTCTCTGACTCCAATGAACCTTCCTTGTTCCTTGGGCACAGGATAAACTTTATCTTACCACAAGACAAGTCCATTCTAAGGTCAGGGGCTTTTTTAGCTCCAAAATCTAGCACACGGCTTGATAGATGTTATGCACTATATAACTCTTCAGTGAAAGGTATACCAAAGAAATAAAAGGAAAGAATGTCTATTTGCTCCCTCTTTTGGTAAAAACATGCAAACAAAACCTCTCAGTCAGATGATCTGTTAACGTAACACTTCTAGGATTCTAACCATCTCTATCCTGGGTGAGATAGTACACATACACCATAAACACAAAAGATACCATGGAAAAGTGCATGTCTTTTATGTGAAACTGACTCCCAACCCTAGGCTTCAGGGGGTGGATCATGGGAACCTAAATAAAGCCAATTAATACATTTCATCCAGTGATTGGTTCAGCAATGGGCACGAGCTCCAAGCCAGCTCAAACAGTCGTTAAGATTCAATACTAGGACTTTTGTTTGTGTTACTAAGAGTGGGCTCTCTCTTTCACTGGAGAAAAGGTTGGCATGATAAGAGCTTGAAGTTGCAAGGACCACCCTCTGGAGTCTAAGAACAACAAAGAGAGAGCAGAGTTAAAAAGATGGACCTTGATGAAATGTGTGTCCTAAATCAAGGGGATCCTGAAGCCAGGTTTCCCCTTTCTGGTGACTCAACAAACGCTTTCCCATTTAACACAGGTTTTTGGTGTTTTTTTTTTTTTTTTTTAATTTCTTTGGATTTTTTATTGGTATTTCTTTGACCTTTTTTTCTTTTAACATCTTTATTGGAGTATAATTGCTTTACAATGGTATGTTAGTTTCTGCTTTATAACAAAGTGAATCAGCTCTACATATACATATACATATATCCCCATAACCCCTCCCTCTTGCTTTTCCCTCCCACCCTCCCTATCCCACCCCTCTGGGTGGTCACAAAGCACCAAGCTGATCTCCCTGTGCTATGTGGCTGATTCCCACTAGCTATCTATTTCACGTTTGGTAGTGTGTATACGTCCATGCCACTCTCTCACGTCGTCCCAGCTTACCCTTCCCCCTCCCTGTGTCCTCAAGTCCATTCTCTATGTCTGCGTCTTTATTCCTGTCCTGCCCCTAGGTTCTTCATAACCTTCTTTTTTTTTTTAGATTCCATATATATGCAACACAGGTTTTAAGCATGTGTCCTATTTTGGACCCAGAACCAGTTTGTTACCACAAGAATGACTCAGAGGTCCTTTCCATGTGCTCTCATCAAATTCATTATTTAATCCATTCTTTTGTTTCCTTCACTTTCAATTTTTTTTCCATTAGCATTTATTCTCCTTCCTCCTTCCAGTCATTCAATCAGCATTTATCAAATGTGGATAAATGTCAGTGCCTATTAGTGCCAGGTCCTTTAGGATCTCATGATCCTTGGAAAGGGCAGGCAGGTACGTACACAGGTAACTCAGCGTGCTGAGGTCAGGACTCCAACAGAGGTACGAACGGAGAGCGCTCTGCTTGGGAGCAGTCAGGGAATGGTGCAGAGCACAGGTGATACCTGGATTGGGTCTCGAAGGATGAGAGGAGTTTTGCTAACTGAAGAAAAAATACTGGAGGAGGAACTTTTCAGGAAAAGAGAATAATACGAGTACGGTTAACTCTCATTATTCACAGTAGTTATGGTCTATAAAGTCACCACAAACACTGAATTAGCAAATACTGAATCCTTTCTCCTAGAGGAAATTCAGGGTTAGGTTCCTGCAAGCCTCTGGCCAAAATATTTTTGTCAACCAATCCATACATAATCTTGTTTTATGTCTGTTTCTGTGTAAAGACACTATATTTAATATATACAGCTGATTCATTAATATTGAACCCATAACAGCACTATAACTCGAGTCTGGATGAAGTTTATCTAACACGTGTGTTTCCTCCAAAAGGTACACGATGATCTTGTGCTTAGGAGCCGTAGACAGTGGTTCAGCACTCCGCTTGGGGGCATTTTAAATAGTGAAATCATCAAACAAAAATGTGAAAAACATGGCATGAAGAGGAAGGGGCACTAGTGTGCAGGGTAAGAGCTGAAACAAGAAGGCCGAGTGTGGCTTTGTTCTGTCTCAGCGTGGAACACGTACATGGGGAGCTCAGACTTTTCACTGCTCTGCATGTTGCATGTCTGTGACTGACCTTGAAAGAGCTGTGAGTACTGGCTTTGGGGTTACAAATAAATTTTAATAAGTAGGTGAATTCTCAAATATGGAGGCTGGAACCTCTGAACAGGAGTATCAATTATATAAGAAAAAGCTTGGTGTGTTCAAACAGTAAAGCTAAGTTTGTGAAGCTGCAGGAAGATAAAAAACAGCATGGAACGGCGATCACTGAAAGGAAGGCTGGAAGAGTGATTTGGGGCTATTTTAAGAAAGGCTTCACATGCTGAGTTTTATGTATTTTTCTGTAGGTCAGCTGTTCTCAGTATCAAATATTAATGCAAAATTAAAAATTTGAGAATTCCCTCATAGAACAGAAATATACATTTTAGTATTTGTTAACTAAGAAATAAAAGCTGCGAGGAATTCACGAACTCAATTATTTTGCTGATCACAATATCTACATTTTTTTTTAAAGTACAAACACATGTAAAACACTTATTCACTGCATAAGTAATGCTTGGTGTGAGTGACTGTGTGTGTTGTTAAGGACCCAGTCCACCATGTCGGAACGACTGTCATGTACCTAGCGGAGCAGCCCAGGTAGACAGAACTACATGTGCAAAAGCCCTGAGGAGGAAGAAAGCTTGGCTCGTGGTAGGACCTGACAGCAGGGCATGGCTGGAGCATAGTGAGCACAGTGGAAAGTATCAGGAAGACAAAGCAGGGACAGATCATAATGAAGCCTTGAAAGTCATTTTATGAAGTGTAGCTTTTATCTTAAATAGAACAAGATCCCTCAATAGGGGCGTAATTAAATAAACTGATATATTAGCAATTGAAGAAACAAACAAGAACAATGTAGTACGATCCTACTTATATTAAAAACCCTGTATGTTTACGGATACATACATATGCACACCACTATATATATATGTGTATTTACAGTATACACATATAGTATACACATGCACACACACACAGTGTCTTACAAATGCTCAGAAAGGCATTCCAAACTGTTAGCAATGGTTTCCTGTGGAGGAGAGTTGGGTATATAAGAGTACAAGGGAACTTTCATACTTTAATCCATGCACTTCTGTATTTTTAAATAAATAGAGCATGAGACCGCTAAATGGTTTTACATTTTTTCACATTTACATTTCTTAAAGGATCATTCTGGCTTGTAGCAAATGAAGTGAAGGCGGAAAGAGCATGAGTAGGGAGCTCAGATAGACAACTAAGAAATAATGGCATCTGGGTCAGGACAGTGGCAAAGGACATATACCTTCAAGATGTATTTCAGAGGCTGAAATGGCTGCCCCTGGTGATGAACTGAATATGGGGGATATGGGAGAAGGAAGAATAAAGAAAGACTCCAAGATTCCAGCTTGAGCACGCAGGTGTTGTGTTATGACTTATGGTGGGGAAGGGAACCACAGCCACATCTCTCTGACAACCTCTCATGGTGCACGCTACCCACTCTTTGTCTCTACTGCATCCTAAACAAAAGGGTAAAATGAATTTGACATGTGTGAGAGGGAGAGGGTCACAATCTGAGAAACCAAAGAGCCTTGTATCAGTGATTACATTGACTGAATTCGAGACTGATTCCCCAAAGACCAGGTCAATCTTTCTGCAGAGGACTCAGGGAATCCATTAGTGAAATTACCTCTCCCATTGACAAAACAACAAATGAGTCATTGCCAACCCTTTGCATTTTGGAGAAACAAAGGTCATTTCACCGAAGAACCTCTCTTTCATGTCCTTGAATGCTCTGATCTAAGTTGTATTTAAAGCACTGAATTAAGTGAAGGTTACCAGGGAAAATCAGGGCAAAGTTGGGGGAAGGGTAGACAAATAATGCCCACAAATATAGTTAAAATGTTTCCTTTCCTCTAGGACAAAGTCTTCTCTCATCTACCTCCCCAACCCCAAGTAATCAAAGAGTAGAGACTCGGCAGGCTTTGGCTTCCCTAAAGACCTGGTTTCACACTTTCTTAAACAACAGTGGTATTTAAAACTTTCCTGTGAAAAAGAAAACAAAAAAAACACAACTTTCCTGTGCATCAGGATCACTGAGACACCTGTTTAAATGTAGATGTTCCCGGGTCCCAGTCTCAATAGAGATTCAGACTCAGCAGGTCTAGAGTGGGGTCCAGGGATACAAACCCCAAATGACTCTACTACACAATGTCCAAGAACCCCACTTTGAGAAACACTGAACTACATTGCTCACGATGGTTGATAAAATGCAGTTATAATTTAGGAAGTTGCACTGGAGGAAGAAGTGGATCATGGAGATCTGGGTTGCACTTCCAGCTCCGTCTCTAGTCAGTTAGCTGGGCGGGGGTGAAAGCACTTTTCTGCTCTGAGCCACAGTTTCCCCATTTATAAAGCACAAGTATTGATTTTCTGCATCTCCAACTTACCTTCAATTTCTGACATTTTAAGACCCCAGGAAAAGACAAAGGGTTGGAAATGTCAAGTAGGGCTTCCTGCCCCTTGTACCAGAGTGACTCTCCCTAAGGTACTCAGATTGTGAATATACATGAATAAGAGTATAAAATCCAGTGCTTTCTGGAACTGGCTGGTTATGAGCAAATACGGGAAAAGCTACTTCTAAGGCACAAGATGAACTGGGAGTGGGGCCCTTCTGGAGCCTGGCTTCCTTCCCTAATCACAGCACTCAATATAAAAGCAGGGAAATAATTCAAAAGGTAGAAGGAGAAACTGAACCTAATTCCAAAGATTAACTCAGGTGCTCAAATAAATGCCCTGTCTGCCTCCTGGGAGCCCTCATTTACATCCATCCAGCTGCCTGAACTACATATATCTGAAAAACATTCCCGTATGGAGGCTATTCCGCAACCTCCATATGATTTATTAGAAAGGCTTTTGTTTAATTTATAAGAAGTCAGTATATAGCATTAGAAGAATGACCTCTGGGCTAATGCTTCCTTTTTTTCCCCCTTGGTTTTTAAAAGTCAACATTACAGAGGTATATAATTTATATGCAACAAAATTCACCCACGTTAAGACTTCAGGCAGATGGGTTGTGATGAATGTATACACTGTATAACCACCACCACAATCAAGACAGAACACTTCCATCACCCCAAGGCATTCCCTTGTGCCATTTCCAGATTAATCCCCACTCCACCTGGCCCCAGGCAATAGATGATCTGCTTTCTATCACTATAAATTAGATCTGTCTTCTCTAGAGTATCACAGAAACAGAATCATACAGTAAATATTCTTTTGTGCCTGGCTTCTTACGTACAACATAAAGTTTTATGATTCATCCAGATTGCTGCATGAATCAGTTTTTAACTGCTGATTTTAATTGCTGATAGTATAACATCTTAAGGAGTTACCATATTTGTTTACCATTCACCTATTACTGGACAGTTACATTGTTTCCAGTTTGGGGCTATTATGAATAAAGCAGCCATGAACAATCATGTATAAGTCTTTTTGTGAACATGCTTTCATTTCTCTTGGGTAAATACCTAGAAGTAGAATGGCTGGGTAACATGGTAAGTATACGCTTAACTTTATAAGAAACCGCCAAACCGTCTTCCAAAGTGCTTGTCCATGTTTGCATTCCCACCAGCACTCTGTGAACATTGTAGTTTTTCTACAACACTTGGCCATTATAGCCAATCTAGTGAGTGTGTAGTGGCAACTCATTGTGGTTTTAATTTGCATTTCCCTGATGACTAATGATGTTGAGCATCTTTCCATTTGCTTACTGGTTCTTTATCTTCCTTTGTGATGTCTGTTCAAATCTTTTGCCCATTTTTAAATTGAGTTTTTTGCTTTGTTACTGTTTTTTTTTTTTTTTTTTTTTTTTGCGGTATGCGGGCCTCTGACTGTTTTGGTCTCTCCTGCTGCGGAGCACAGGCTCCGGATGCACAGGCTCAGTGGCCATGGCTCATGGGCCCAGCCACTCTGCGGCATGTGGGATCCTCCCGGACCGGGGCACGAACTCGTGTCCCCTGCATCGGCAGGTGGACTCTCAACCACTGCGCCACCAGGGAAGCCCTATTATTGAGTTTTAAGAGTTCTTTGTATATATTTTGGATACAGTCCTTTGTCAGACATATGTGTTGAGAATATTTTTTCCCAGTCTGTGGCTTGCTTTATCACTTTTTTAATGGTGTCTTTTAAAGAGCAAATGTCTTTAATTTTGTCCAATTTATCATTTTTAAATAGTTCAGGCTTTTTTAAAAAAATTAATTAATTAATTTATGGCTGTGTTGGCTCTTCGTTTCTGTGCGAGGGCTTCCTCTAGTTGCGGCAAGCGGGGGCCACTCTTCATCGCAGTGCGCGGGCCTCTCACTATCGCGGCTTCTCTGTTGCGGAGCACAGGCTCCAGACGCGCAGGCTCAGTAATTGTGGCTCATGGGGCTAGTTGCTCTGCGGCATGTGGGATCTCCCCAGACCAGGGCTCGAACCCGTGTCCCCTGCATTGGCAGGCAGATTCTCAACCACTGCGCCACCTGGGAAGCCCATAGTTCAGGCTTTTTTATGTCTTATATTTCTTGTCTAAGAAAGCTCTGTCTACCTCAAGGTCAGAAAGATTTTCTGCTTCATTTTCTTGTAGAAGTTTTATAACTTTAATTTTTACGTTTAGGTCTATGATCCATTTTGGGTCAGAGTGAGGTAAGGATCATGGTCCATGTTTTTCCAAATGAACATACAGCTATTCCAGCAGTGTTTGTTGAAAAGAAGTACCCTTTCTTTATCAAATTGCCTTGACACTTTTGTTGAAAATCCGTGACCAAATGGACGTAGGTCTATTTCTAGACTTTCTATTATGTTCAATTGATCTCTCTCTATATATACTTCTGCCAAGACCACCCTGTTTTGATCACTGCAGTTTTACAATAAGTCTTGAAATTAGGTAATGTGAATCCTTCAACTTTGCTCATCTCTTTCAAAGTTGTTTCGATTATTCCAGTTCCTTTGCATCTCCATGAAAACTTTAGAATCAGCCTGTCAATTTCTACCAAAAACAACAACAGCAACAAAAACCAAAATGCTGAGATCTTGATTGGGATTGCATTGAATCTAGAGATCAATCTGGAAAGAAACTGACATGATATCATTTCCTCCTTAAAATTCAACAGAGAAGCCAACAGGCCTGGAGTTTTCTTTGTGGGAGGCTTTTAATTATAGGTTAATTTTTTAAATAGATACAGGGCTGTTTGGAATTTTACTTTCTTCTGTGTCAGCTTTGACAATATGTGTCTTTCAAAGAATTTGTCATAGCATACAAGTAAACAAATTTATTCAGGCAAAGCTGTTCATAATATTCTATTATCCTTTTTTAAAAAATTGAGATATAATTCACATACCATAAAATTCACCCTTTTAAAGTGTACAATTCAAATTTTTTTTAGTATAGTCACAATGTTATACAACCATCACTGCTATCTAATTCCCAAACAATATCATCTCCCCCAAAACTATCCTGTACCTAATATCAGCCAGTATTCAGTCCCCCTTCTTCCCAGACACTAGCAACTACTAATCTTCTATTATCTTTTAATATCTGCAGGATCTATAGTAATGGGCTGGTCCATTTTTGGTGTATTCTATTTCCACCGAGATCTAGTTCTAATGCAGGAATCAAGAGTTGAAGTCACATTACAGTCTGGGACTCTGGAGAAATGGAAAAAGTGAGAATCTCCCTGAAGTTTGTTAACTAGGCTCCTATTGCCTAGCAGCACTTTTCAACCAGTGAGAGTGTGTGCCAAGTAACTGAAAGGTTTTGATTACTCCAGCCCTAGGAAAGCTGAAGTCCTTGGCCCAGTCTCCTCTGGCCACAAGCTACCTGCAGTCTGACATTAAAATGCTATTTTTTTGTGATACGATATAAAAAAATTTGGAAGGCGTGGGCCTACAGTACTAAGTCCAAACTAATCAGGATAATACTCGAGGACCTTCTTTCATTTGGTCCCAAACTGCTTCCTGTAATTGCCTTCTACTCCTTTCCCTCTGTCCAATCTTATTCCCACAAACGTCCTAGACTCCAGGCAGAATAAAGTATTTTAACCCAAGAAGCCAGGCAATTGTGTGCTCGTGAGGTGTTCCCTGTCAAATACTACTAATCCTTTAAGATTCTACTCAAATGCACTTGGGAAGCTCTCTGGAAAGGCAGGGACCATGCTCATCTTCCCCTTCAGAAAGCAACAGCTGAACTGAATATGCTGGCGGAGGACCCAGTACTGATAGGCTCTCAGAGTACAAATCTCTTTTTTCTATTTTCGAAATTGTCTTATGAAGAAAGCAAGAAAGGGATCATCATCATCATTTTGTAGATCAAGGAACGTTCATCCAGAAAACAGTAATGACCTGATAAACTCATACAGGGCTAGAAGAATCCAAGTTTCCTTTATACCATGCCATTTATTGTTATACTATTTTTTAAAAATAGATAGAACCCAAAGCCTTTCATTCTAAAATGAGTCCTACCTTTAAAAAAATTTTTTTTGACGTTAAAAAAAATTTTTTGTGTGTGGTTAATTTTTTTCAGCTTTATTGAGGTATAAAGACATAAAATTTAAGATATTTAAAGTGTACTTGATATATGTGGTGACCTGATATACATATACAGCCTATCTCTTAAATTGCAAAAATTTCCTAGCAGTGGTCTACAACAACTTATATTTACTTTAAGATGTAAGACTGATGGGAGAGATGGGAGTTGAGGATAGGAATGAATCCTGAAAGTGGTACAGAGCCTTCCACAGGGAAGGGGAGGTGGCACGCTGGGGCTCTGGTGCCCTGAAGCCTTATTACTTTACAAGCTACTGTTGGTCACTTAGCTGATTCAGAGCTGTCTCTGTGTGGAAGTGTGTGCTGACCACTTCTGGAAATAGAAGAACCAGGACCTTTTCATCTTAAGAAGTAAAACCCACCTATTCCATTTATTTCTAGGTACACTCTCTACCTGCATCTGTGTGAACAACACAGCTGAATAAATATTAGAATCGACACTCAGCTCTTAGATAATTTTCCATCTTGAGGCACCCTGACTCTGTGACATAGGGCTCTCTGGGGCCCTAGAAACTCTCCCAAAGTCTCAGTTTCTTCCACGACTTCAGGACAAAAGTTTGCAGATTCCAACTGGGGAGCTACGCCTTCCTCGAGTATCTCCCAGGCTTAACCCTGGTGCCTTTCCAAATAAAACTCTATGATTGAAACAAACCATTTCTGACCTTAATCCTTCTCTGAGCAAATAATGTTCCACTGTAGCAGTAAAAAAATACAGAATCAAGTCCAGCAGTTTAATATCTAGAATGCATACCCCTGTATTAAAACCCCTATACCTTTCACCATGCCTGCCCTCTACAGAAATTTCGCACTTTTTGTTAGAACCTTCAACTTTACTGTACCCTGAACTGAAAGAGCTTTCCATAAACCGGAATATAACATAATTTATTAATCCCAACCAAATCCAAACCTGTATACTTTCTAAAATATCAACATAGAGTGAAATTACACCAGAAAATTTATCTAAAAGGATTATAAGTAGAGATTATTTGTAAGCAGTCCTTGGTTTATAATAGCTCCAAGTTTCATCAGGAATGTTATCTAGTTATTTCAGATGCACAAGTGTTTTGTAAGCTTCTGGAAGGCAGAGACAGAAAAGATGCACGGTACAGTGGAAAATAAACAGGATTTAGAATCTGAAGATGTGAGTTCAAACTCCTGGCATCACTTACTAGCTGTGTGACCCCAATGAGTCACTTAACCTCTGTAAGCCTTAGTTTCCTCATCTGTAAAATGGAACAAACTTCACCTACCTCACGTGGTTATGGAGAGGAAAAAATAAGGCAAGGTACATGTGTTTTTAAAAAAGCATTATGTACAAATATGAACTTTATCTTCTAATTGTTTGGGATGTGGGCTTCTCATCACCCCTGTATTTGGGCATAATTCAGTGTAAAAGACCAGAGTAGGTAACTAAAATGATCTCCTGATGTCTATGTAGGACAGTGTCTTAGTGGTCAGTAAAACCACACACTCTAAGAAAAGTTAGGTATGGCACCATATATAAAACTCATAACTTTGAAAAAATAACTTTCTAACTCAATCACTAAGGGTGCTTCGTGAACACTACCACCTCTCATGTGTACCTGCAGTCCTGGATGTAGGTCCTTGCTATTATTCTCCACCAAAGGAATCAGAACTCTTGGAGGGGAGTTGATTCCATGTTGTGGAATAAAAAGAATTAGGATAGGTCTGAATGTGCTGTTTATTCAATAATAAAAGCAAGCGTTCTTTAAAATACACAGAGAAGAAAATGTCAGGGATATTTAAAGTCAAAAGGACTAGATTTAAAGGCATTCTCAATGGCCAAGTTGTAACATTTTAGGATTAAAAGTTGAGGCTGTGAAAATATGAGTTCATAATATCCAAAGGATTAAAGTGTACAAAAGTTTTTTTTATACAAAAGGAAGGTGACTATAATAGGGTTTTTGTGGTTTTTTGGGTATTTTTATTGATTCTGATAAGAAGGGCAGTCAATACAGGGGACTTTCCTTTCTTCTATTATACAATATAGCTGATATAAAGTGTAGATGTGTGCCTGTTTCTATCTGTGTAAGCAGAGAAAGAATCTACACAGGAAACTATGAATAAGGAGGAATTACAGGAAAAAGTAGAAGTTACAGAAAGACTAGGAAGGACTGATGAGCACTGGTGGTCATACATAATAGCTCACAAAAGGGGGGCTGTCTAACAGTTAAAAACCACTGGTGGTCACAAATACTCACCAAGTATTGGTTTGGCCAAAAAGTTCGTCCAGTTTTAAGTAAAAATAAAAGACACGTTTTCATTTTCACCAAGAATTTTATTGAACAATGTATTCGCTCACCGAACAAACTTTTTGGCCAGCCCGAGGGTCCAACATAATGCTTCCAGATAATACTTAAGCTTGCAGAGCAGAGCTGACCTCATGAACTCCTATTCTCTCATCTTCTAGCAGTGGTTCCCAGACCTTAGCACGCATCAGAATTACCCAGAGGACACGCTGAGATGCAGATGCCTGGGACCCATCCCCCAGAGTTTCTGATCTAGAAGGCTGAGGTTGGGGTGGGGGTCTGAGAACCTGCATTTCAAACAACTGATCAAAAGATGCTGGTTGATGCTGCTGGGTCTGGAACCACACTCTGAGGACCACTTTCCTATATGCATCACCAATCGCAGTGATGTGTTTGCTGAAGCGTAAGCAGTAGGTTCTGAATAATGGTAACATTCAGGTCACTGTCGCATAATGACTGGACAGTGTTTATAACCCTGGCCAAGCAAGAGACTAAAATTTCCTCCTTTCAAAGGAAGAAATTACATTATAAGAAGATAAAACCTGTGTGAAAGCATGAACCAGAAGTCGTATTAATGTAGCAACTGAAGTTTATCTAGAAAGATGAAGCTCGGCCTCATAACCAGTGGCAGGGATCTAAAACACTGTGAAGAGACCAAGCCATGGACCCCAACCAAGGATCAGTTAGTTTATAACTGGATAGCAGGACTTTGCCAATTTGAAAAAGTGTTCCTTTTACTTTTTCTTTTGGTCAGGCGATTTCCTGCTTATTTCCCTGGAAAAGGTTATTTGCCTGGGAAAGTCAAAATGATAACTTAAATCTTGGGATGATATCAAAGTAAGTACAGCATGCAAATAAGTACAAAAATAATGAAGAAATTAATTAAGCCCAAGGTGTTGATGTTTTAGAATAAGACGAAGCAGAAGTATACACATAAGGTTTGTAACCACTGTATTTGTATATGTCTTATTTACTATTTAAGGGTTTTGATGTATTCAAGAGAATCAGCCAAATTAAACTTGTAATGGCAATTAAGACAATTTAAACAAATCTGTAAGTAACAAGTAATGTTTAATGTCATCTATTAGGATGATGTTATTCCTCTTTAGGCACAAAAGCCTCTTGGAACTTCCAAATACCTGAGAGATTTCTGACCTCAGCCAGAAAGTCGACTATCAGGAAAGGTTTCAGAATGATGCTCCAGAGGGGGTAAAGTAGTTTACCATCTCTTACACAGCTGATTTAAAGGTGGAATGCTGTCATCCCCAAAGAATTCAACTGCAGGATCGAACATACACTGTGCAAAGTGGGGAAGAAAGTAAAATTTATTGAGCATCTACTTAGTACCAATCCAATCTCAGCACCTGGCTCACCGTGCATGCTCAATAACCGCTATCTGTAATCCTAATGCAGACAGTGTTAAAAAGGATAAAGTATTATAATAATTATGGAACACAGAAAAGAGATCGATTTACTGTACCTTGAGAAAGGAGTCAAAGAATATGCCAGGGTGAAAAGGCAGGAAGAGATTCCGTATTTTAAGCATAAGGAGGCATCTAAATACGTGGCATCTTCTGGAGACGGCAAGTTCTTACGTATGATCACAGGAAAGGATGTAGGGGGAGAGGTCATCACAAATGAGGCTGGAGAGAAAGGTTTAAGAGCAGATCATGGATAGCCTTGAATGTAGCCACACCAAGGAGCGTGGACTTATCATCTAGGTGATGGGAAGAAACAGGATCAGATCTAGGCTTTAAGAAAATCTAACTGAGCTACATACAACATGAAAAGTCTCACAAACATGAAATTGAGAGAAGAAAGCAAGGTTGAAAATGTGATTTCATTTAAAGTTCGAAACGAGACAAAATTAACCATAGTGCTTAAGGATACACATGGTAAAGCTATAAATGAAAGCAAGGAAGTGATTACCACAGAAGTCATTATATACCTGGAAGGGGGGACAGGGGTGGAGTAAGAAGGATATGATTGGGAAGGGACACACAGGGGTTTCTGAGGTGCAGTCATTTTTTTGGCCTGGGTGGTAGTAATATGGGTGTTTCCTTCATTGAACTGTATGCTATATACATATTTTGCATTGTATTATATTTCACAATAAAATGTTGTAGGATATATAATTGGGAGCATCTGGAAGGATGATGAGGTGGGCAGAGTCTGAAGACAAGGAGAGAAATCAAGAGTTGGTCACAACAGTACAGGCAAGGGAAGAGAGCTTGAGTAAGGTCACTGGTAGTGGGACAGAGAGAAAAAGAAAAGGGTATTGAGAATTACTTAGAAGTTAGGTTTCAGTGACCCATTAGAAATAGAAAGGAAAGGAGAGGAACGAATCGTGACTGTAAGATTTTTTAAGTTTTAAGCTCGGGAAGCCAGATGTTAGGCAGGAAAAACACAAAGAGCAGGAGACTCATGCAACAAAAAGAATTTGAGATATGATTCACATAGCATGTGAATTCACTCTAAAATTCACTCTTTAAAGTGGACAATTCAGTGACTTTTACTATAGTTACAAGGTTGTGCAACTATCACCATTATCTAATTCCAGACTATGTTCACCACCCAAAAAGAAACCCCATAGTCACTTACTCATGAACAGTCACTCCCCATTCCCTGAGCGTCCTCGCCCCTCAACCCTCATGTGATTTTAAGAGAATAAAAACCTGTCTTGTGGGTTAAAACTGTCTTGACACAGTAACAGTGACATTCAGTTGGTCTCAGCAGCCCAATTCCCAAAGAGATCTTGTATCAGAGCCTTAATTTGTCTCTCCACAAAGATGGGAGCTCTGGAGAAGTTGAGGAACCTTCTTTTCTCAAGATGTAGAGGGGAACATCCCCAGTCCTAGTTCAACCTTGGAAAGAGACTGAAGTCAACGGGGATCAAGGTGGCAGAGACAGGTGTCAGGTTATAGTGCCTTTCAGCCAGTGGCAGTATCGCACCCTCCAGGGTGTGGAAAGGTGTGTGTGTGTGTGACGTGGGGGGTAAGTCGTCACAATGATTGGGGAGCACTCCATGCATCAGAGGGCAGGGGACAGGGATACTAACCTCAAACAAGGCATGGGGCAGTCCTGCATAACCAAGAAGCGTCCCATCCAAAATTCCAATAGAGCTCCACCTCTCCTCTGAGAAGCAACAGGGGCAGAATTCCTATTACTTCTGAAGTCCAAAAGCCAAAATGGAGAGTTATGATCTGTAGTTGGGAACCGGGCCCAGGCCTGAGAGTGTATGGTTAAGAATAGCTTAGAGAACAGAAGATTTAAATTAGCTCACAGTGAAAAGACAGTATTAATAGAAACCCAGATATTAATAGTCATGAGTCTCAGTTAGCTGAGGAGGACCGTGGCCCAGGACATGTAGCATTCAACCATCACTTCTCTTGAGTCTTGTGCTACGTGTTAATAGCTGCAGCTTCAGGTACAGGAAAGGGTAAAGGACATATTCAGTGGTACAAACCATCAGAAAGAGTACCTGCAGGGGTATGCCCTATGGTCCATCTTAAAAAATTAAGAAGTCTCATTAGGGAGCTCTCTATATAAGCACAAACTTTTTCTCTCTCTACGCTGATTTTGTATGAAACTCTGCCATTGGCCATCCCTTTAATTCCAGCACTTGAAGACCCTGTTAAAATTGGCACTTTGCTTTCAGACATGTTTTTATATGTGAAACTCTGGGAAGCATAGGCAGCAGCAGGAGACAGTCCTTAGAGTAAAAGCGCCTCTCTTCCAGTGGTGAACACAACTAAATAAAATACACATTCACCTGTGTACCATATTGCAACAGGAACAATTTAATAGCTGAAAGTAAGTTTTGGAGTCAGCTTTGCTACTTATGAACTGCACGAACTTGGCATCTTTCGTATCACCAAGCTTCAACTATAAAATGAAGATGATAATCCGGACAGCGTTGTTGTGAGAACCAGAAGCGAAAGGCTGTTTTTTCCTTTCCCTAAATAAATGTTTTAAACTTTCCTATAAAATTCTGTTACAGTATAGAAGTGGGAACGTTTATATTTGATATGAGAACAGTTTAACAAAGGAGGAAGCATTTGAACTAGGCTTCAAACACAAGATTAGGATAGCAAATGTATTACACTAAAAGTAATAATTTATGCAACATCTTCACTGAGCCGCTGCTTTGCGCCACACCTGGGCCAGGCAGTGGGTGTTCATGACTTGGTACTGGTTATTGTATTGCTTTTATATTGCCTCAATACATTTGTTTATTCATTACTTCTTTCCACAAATACCTAAGATGCAATTAGTTTACCAGAGTAGCCAGACACCTAGAAAGCGTGAGACACCTGGACTCAGGGAGAGGTGGTAACCAGACAGGGGATGGTAGGTCCTGAGAGAGGTTCCTCCCAGAAGCTCAGGCCAGCTTAGGCAAAGGCTGGACACCTGAGACCCTGAGACGGGGTGGGAGACACAAGGAAGGAGGCACAGGTGAGTTCTGCTGACAGTTATATCTAACAAATAATGCTGTGCAGTTCTGGAGCTATTGATAGAAATCAGCTTCATGCCTTGCTGCAAATGACTAAGAATACGGACTTCCCTCCCAACTCTAGGCTTGGAAACAATTCTTTTTCCACGTCTATGTCACAAGGCAGGACATTATGTAAGACGCCCTGAATCCAATGAATGCTACAATCAACTGAATGCCCCCTGGTGTTTAATGTAAGCTCTGAGCCAGGCTGTCTTATGAAGGAAGAGGAAAAGGTGGAGGAAGAAGAGAAGGAGGAGGAGGAAAGGGGGAAAGGATGAAGTATTTCCCAATAATTCTTCAATAAGAAAATACAGGAAAGCCAGCCTCAGTGGCTGAGGAGGGCAGGAGGAGGTCGCGGGCGGGGGCGGGGGGGGGGGGGGAGATGCTGCACTTTGGTGTAAATTGCAGTTGATGAGGGATAGTTTCTCAGACTCAAGTTAGAAGTGAGAGTTCAGATTAAGTGAGGCCGTCATTGCTGCTCTGAACACCTCAGAAGGGGAGAATGGATTTATCAGGAGTGAAAAAGAAGAGCTTGTTTGGAGTCAAGAAAATAATAACAAGTCCAGCACTAGGGCTCCTTCTCCTACCAAATGCAAAGACTGCTCTGATGAGAAGTCCAAGGATCGCTCTAAAGATAAAGGAGTCAAGCGAGAAGGGTGGTGGTGGGGATAAAACTCGAAAGAGGGCTTCCCTGGTGGTGCAGTGGTTGAGAGTCCGCCTGCCGATGCAGGGGACGCAGGTTCGTGCCCCGGTCCGGGAAGATCCCACATGCCGCAGAGCGGCTGGGCCCGTGAGCCATGGCCGCTGAGCCTGTGCGTCCGGAGCCTGTGCTCTGCAACGGGAGAGGCCACAGCAGTGAGAGGCCCGCGTACCGCAAAAAAAAAAAAAAAAAAAAAAAAAAAACAACTCGAAAGAGGCGCAGCGCTTCCAGTGGTAGCAGCAGCACCAGGTCTCGGTCCAGCTCGACCTGTGGCTCGGGCTCCAGCAGCGGCTGCAGCTCATCTTCGGCATCGAGCCGCTCAGGAAGTTCCAGCACATCCCGCAGCTCCAGCTCCGGCAGCTCCCCTGGCTCTCCGAGTCCTTCTCGGCGCAGGCGTGACAACAGGCAGCGTTCCCGCTCCAAATCCAAACCACCCCAATTAGATGAAAAGAAAAGGAAAAGGCAGAGCTGCCCCCTAAACCCACCAGAGAACACATTGGGAGCCTCACCAGGAACGTGACCAAGATCACATCATGGATGTATTCTCCACCTATGGGAAAATTAGAATGATTGACGTGCCTGTAGAAAGGATGCACCCCCATCTGCCTAAAGGCTACGCATATGTGGAGTTTGAGAAACCAGATGAAGCCAAGAAGGCGCTGAAGCACACGGACAGAGGACAAGTCGTTGTTGGCCGGGAGGGCCACTGCCACTGCTGTGCTGACCCCCTGGCCTAGGCTACCCAGAGGCGAGTCGGCCCTCCCAGGAGAGTGCTGCCACTGTCCCCCATGTGGCGCAGGTCACCCCGACGGTTGAGGAGAAGGCCACGTTCCCCTCGGCGGCGCATGCAGGTCCCCCGCCCGCTGCCATCACAGGAGCCACTCCAGCTCCAACTCCTCCTGATAAGCAGGGCCACTGAAGCTCCGCCCCTGGGAGCTGCACCCCATCCAACTCACCTTTGTCACTTTTCTAGCCGAAGGAGGATCAGTAGGAAAGAAATCCCTCACTCAGGGGCAGGTTTCAAAGGTGAAGGCAGCAACTGAGACGTTTGCCCTGGTGGCAGAGTTCTGGCTGCAGGAGCATTGTTGGTTTGGGGTCATGCCGATAAAGATGCCCTCCAGTTTTCTAGCTAGACAGCTCCCACGTTTCTAGTTCCTGAGAGGCAGTTTGGTGGCAAAGCCAGCGGGGGTGAGCAGGGGGCTCCAGGTGGTGGCTCAGCCCCAGCCTGGGAGCACATTTCTCCATCCCACAGATGACCTGAGGCCAATCTGGTGGCCTGCAGAGTCCCTCAGGAAAGGGCATGCTTTTACGCAGCTGTCCCTCCTGTTAGACTGGCTCTGCTCCCCGGCTTGAGTCCTCTTCGGACCTCTAGGGTCCAATACCCCATTATCTGCCCAAAATGGTTCTTTGCACATGTACTCATGCGTGCACATGCGCGCACGCACACCCCACGTCTCCCTTTCTGTCTCTGAAATTGGTGAGCGAGTTGAGAGCCAGCTCTGCTAGGTCATCACAGAACCCCCTCTTGTACTGGTGTTCATGGTGGTCTTGCAGGTTACCTTGGCAACGTGCACATTGCTTTTTTGGCTTTTATTGTATAGTCGGTACTGTAAATTTTCTGTTTTGAGTTTTATAACTTTGTAGCATTTTAGATAATGTGTTTGCGCTTTGTTGGAAAATATGGGAAAAGCAAGAGGGAGATTATGTTGCGTTTTCTCCAAGCTGTGTGCTGTTTAGCGTAAGAATAATAACGAAATACATTTACTCTATGCCATGCACTGAACTATGCACTTTATATATATTTCATCCTTACCCATCCTATGAGTAGTTACTACTGTTATCCCATTTTACAGATGAAGAAACTGGGACATGAAGCAGCTAAGTAACTTAACCATAGGTAAAAAGCTATGAGGTACCAAAGCGAGGACTTCTGACTCTGTCTTCTGGGCTCTTCTTGCTAACCAAGGCTTCTTCTCTTAAACTCAGACTTGCCTTACATCTCTCAGCTAGGGATTTCTGCAACTTTTTAGGTCTGAAGTATTAAGACTCTCAACAAGGGTGGTAGAAGCAGGAACTAAAAATAAGACGTTATTACATAATACACTGTTTTATGTTGAATCTTATAACTAGAGGACCTTTGAGTGGTGATCTATCAGAAAAACTGGGTTCAATCATTAGTCTGCTATTTATTGTGTGATCCCAGGAAAGTTCCAGGACCTCTCTAAGACTCACGAAGAAAGTATCACCTGCTCTGTTTATCTTACGAGGTTGTAAAAAGAACCAGTCGTGTGTAAGCGTTTAGTGCGTTGGCTTTGGGACCACTCTGAAGATTTTTTAAGTTCTTCAAATGTGTGGATCAATGCAGCTGCCAGATGAACAAAGTATTACCCACTACAATAAAGCAGATAGTCCTGAGCCTGGATCAGAATCCTAGATTATTGGGAATATTAACAGCCACTCCTGCTTCACATGTGAGCCTTACGTAAAGCGCTTCATGTGATGCCTGTCTGACTCGGACGCTCGGTGAATGATCCCTTTCCTTGGCCCATCCCTGCACGAATCCCTCCTACCCCCATGCCCCCACCCCGGCTTTGTGCTTTTGTCGGTGAATTACAAGGGACTTGATACTCCATAGGCTAAGCAATAATCCAGGTAGGAACAGAACAAGAACTGTCTGGTATTCCCCCATCTCAGATCACTGGGGCTCATAAGCAACACTCATTGCCTCCCTATGATTCCTTTTTCCCATGCCCCAAATAGGCTGATTCATTTGTTCAGGGTACACCGTGGAGTCCTGCCAAATGCAAATAAACTGTCTATGGGGCACGTGCCGAGCTATGCTGGGAGCAGGCTCGTTACTGCCACAGTCACTACAACAAATAACAACAAAAGCCTCTAGGCGCAAATTAGCACACATAATAAACTTCATTCAAGAAACACAGAAGAGACCCTTAGTTGCATTTCAACTTACACAACACCATTTATCACACAAGTGCCGCGGGGCCTCTACAAACTGCAAATAAGACATTGGTACAGATTAGCTTCTACTATGCCTCAATGACTCTTCCAACTTAAATCCACCTACCCCCCCCCCCCCCACACACACACAGAGATGTGAAGGGAACACAGGGGAGACTGCAGAAAGAGTAACTGAAAAGAACTCACCGTCTGGAAATTATGAGAGAGGTCTGTGTTCTATTCCAAACTGGATTATTCCTTAGCCTCTGGACTTGGAAGTATCAAGTCCAGAAGTATCAAGTCCCCTGTAATTCATGCATAAAAGCACAAAGCCAGGAGGGAAGTAAAGGAATCATTCATTGAGCACCTGAGTCAGACAGGAATCACAGGAGGTACTTTACGTAGGACACACATGTAAACAGGGGTGCCTATTAACACTCCCAGCAAACCGAGACAAAATCACTGTGATGGTACTTGTAAACCTCTTTTCCAAAGTAATACACAATGTGTTACAAGAGGGACGAAACACCAGATACAGAGACAAATAATAATAGCTAGCATTTGAGCACATATACAATGTGCCAGTACTGTGCTAAACTCTTTACTCATGTACACTGTCTGATTTTCAATACTCACAACCACCTGGGAAGTACATGATATTATCTTCAACAAAACGAGATGCTTGAAATGGTTAAGCATCTTGCCTGGTCCGTCACCCAGGTTCAAATCCCACCTCAATCTTCTTCTGCCTGTGTGACTTCAACCAAATCCCTCAACTTTGCTATGCTTTAGCATCCTAACAGTGAACGGGGCTAAGGCCAGCCCTCCCTGCCACTCACTAAATGCTGCAAGGACTACATGTCATACAGAGGAGTAAAGTGCACGGAAAAGTATTTTGTCTTCTCCTAGGTGGACTGCAGTCAATGGCAGGCAGAGATCATTTCACAAGATCTTTTAAAATCCCTGAAAGTAAGACTGTAATGCACATGCTGAATGATTATGCATTCCTAATCACTATGAATGAGTACTGACATCAACACAAATATGAATATAATGATTACGCATTCAAGATTACAGATGAACAAAAACTGTCTCGTCGTCTTCTCAACATATTTACTGAGCACCCACTTCTGTGGCTGGCATTGTACCACATGCTGTGGAGACACACAGATGAGTATGAGGACTTGGAGAAAGACAGTAGTGCACTAAAAGCAGAGTGACTAAAATGACCATGTGGAATAAAGGTGGCAGTGAGAACTAACACAGCTCAGGTAAGGGTTCATAGTGGCAGGAAAGGAGTGACATAGGGAAGGCTGAGAAAACAGGTTGGGACAGACTGGGAAAGCTATAAATGGTTCTCTTAAAAGAATTTCCAAAGAGTCAGCAATGGGCTTCCCTGGTGGCACAGTGGTTGCAAGTCCGCCTGCCGATGCAGGCGACACGGGTTCGTGCCCCGGTCCGGGAAGATCCCACACGCTGTGGAGCGGCTGGGCCCGTGAGCCATGGCCACTGAGCCTGCGCGTCCGGAGCTTGTGCTCTGCAACGGGAGAGGCCACAACAGTGAGAGGCCCGTGTACCGCAAAAAAAAAAAAAAAAAAAATATATATATATATATAGAGAGAGAGAGTCAGCAAACCAAGGAGCTACCTTAAGAGAATCAGAGAAGCACAGTCACATGAGGGAGGAGGAGAGTAAAAGGGCAGAAGGAGAAGGGCTCTCAAGTGAACTTGAAGTCTACCCCTAAGTTCTGCTCAAGGCTAGCTGCCCATGCAATTTTTTCCCTCTCTCTCCATTCCCCTCTTCTCACTTTATATCATAAATGGTCTTTTTCTTCTTCTTTTATGCCTTTGGCCCACTTAGGTTACAAAGGGCCCTGCTTTTAGGGTGTCTCCAGGGATATTTCAACTTCTGTCTTCTTATCCATTACATAGTTATAACATCCCAGGATTATTGTGCATATAAAATGAGGTAACATATAACTGTTCAACAAATGGTGCTGGGAAAACTGGATATCCACATGCAAAAGAATGAAGATGAACCTTTATACCATACACAAAAATTAACTAAAAATGGGCTTCCCTGGTGGTGCAGTGGTTGAGAGTCCTCCTGCCGATGCAGGGGACACGGGTTCGTACCCCGGTCCGGGAAGATCCCACATGCCGCGGAGTGGCTGGGCCCGTGAGCCATGGCCGCTGGGCCTGCGCATCCGGAGCCTGTGCTCCACAACGGGAGAGGCCACGACAGTGAGAGGCCCGCGTACCGCAAAAAAAAAAAAAAAAAAAAAAAAAAAATTAACTAAAAATGGATCAAAGACTTACATGTAAGACCTAAAACCATAAAACTCTTAGAAGAAAACATATAGGAAAAGCTCCATGATGTTGGATTTGGAAATGATTTCTTAGATATAACAACAAAGGCACAGGTAACCAAAGAAAAAAAATAGGTAAATTGAACTACAGAAAAATTAAAAACTTCTGTGAATCATAGGACACAAAAGAGCAAAAAGATAACCCATGGAATGGGGGAAAATATTTGCAGATCATACATCTGATAAGGGGTTAATATCCAGAATATATAAAGAGCCGTTACAACTCAACACGATGAGAACAACAGAAACAACCTGACTAAAAAGGGGGCAGATTTGAATAGACATTTCTCCAAAGAAGATATACAAATGGCCAATAAGCACATGAAAGAATGTTCAACCTCACTAATCATTAGGGAAATGCAAATCAAAATCACAATGAGATACCACTGCACATCCACTGGGACGGTTGCTATCAAAAAAATAGAAAGTAACAAATGTGTCAAGGATGTGAAGGAATAGGAACCCTTGTGCACTGTGGTGGGAATGTAAAGTAATGTAGCTGCTATAGAAAACAGTTCGGTGGTTCCTCAAAAAATTAAAAATAGAATTTCCATATGACCCAGCCATTCCACTTCTCGGTATATACCAAAAAAAATTGAAAACAGGGTCTTGAACGATATTTGTATACCCATGTTCATAGCAGCATTATTCAAAGTAGCCAAAAGGTGGAAGCAATCCAGTGTCCATCTATGGATGCAGGGAGAAACAAAATGCAGTATATACACACAATGGAATATTATCCAGCCTTAAAAAGGGAGGAAATTCTGACACATGCAACAACATGGATGAACCTTGCAAACTTCATGCCTAGTGAAAGAAACCAATCACAAAAGGCAACTCCTGTACAATTCCACGTACATGAGGTACCTAGAGAAGTCAAACCCATAGACATAGAAAGTAGAATGGTAATTGCCAGGGGCTGGGGGAGGAGGGGATAGGGAGTTGTTGTTTAATGGGTACAGAGTTTTAGTTCTGTAAGATGAAAAGAGTTCTAGAGCTGGGTGGTGGTGGCAGTTGTACCACCATTCAAGGATGTGGATGTACTTAACGCCACTGAACTTGTACACTTAAAAATGGTCAAGTTGCTAAATTTTATGTTATGTATATTTTACGATAATTTTTTTAAAAAGGAATAAGTTTCCAAAAATAGAAATAATTAACATACATAAAGCATCCAGCAATAAAACGTGGCAATGAACCTCAGTTCCTTCCTCTCCCCTGATGCAATCCTTTATTTCAAAGATCTTTTCAAACTACCTAAGGAGCTCAGCACCAATCCAGTTCCCCAGCTCTGCCATTAAATCTGGCTGTGTATTCCAGGATGAATTCCTCCCCTTACTGAGCTCTGGTTTTTTTTAACCATTAAAAAAAAAAAGGAAGAAAAAAAAAGGATTAAACTATACTACATTTCCTTTCAGCTATAAAAATACAAACACATTGAAGGTTAAAGAGATTAAGAGTAGGCTAGCAGGGCTTCCCTGGTGGTGCAATGGTTGAGAGTCTGCCTGCCGCTGCAGGGGACACGGGTTCGTGCCCCGGTCCGGGAAGATCCCACATGCCGCGGAGCAGCTAGGCCCGTGAGCCATGGCCGCTGAGCCTGCGCGTCGTCCGGAGCCTGTGCTCCGCAACGGGAGAGGTCACAACAGTGAGAGCCCCGTGTACCGCAAGAATAGGCTAGCAGAAGGGAAGGAAGGGAAACATTTTTGAGCACTTATTGTGTGCAAAATATTGTGATAGGGGCTGGGGGATTCACAAATACAAATATACAAAAGGAAGGTGATAATTCCTGATTTGAGGGAAACAAAGGTAGACATCGTGATCTATGTGTAGGTTACAGGAGAGAGTGATTAACTGCTAGGGGAAATCCAGGAAAATCCACCAGAGAAGTAAAATTGAGGGCCCTTGATTTTTGAGGAGGGATTAGAAAGAGTGAGTCAGGTAGAACAGAGGCAGAAGGGCAAACAGGGCAGAAGGACCAACGGGAGTCCCTTATAGAGAATGGATACACTAGTCAGGGCACAGTCCAGAGGAGAAGTCTGGAAAAGCAGTTTGGGATCTGATTGCTAAATGCCCAAAAAGCTGGGAAAAGGAGCTTGGATTTTATGCTAAAAGTTTTGAGGAAGCACTGACAGCTGAAGCTGGAGAGCGACAAGATCTGATGTGCACGTCATAGAAATATCACGTTGGTAACAGTGTACAAGAGGGTAGATTAAGGGAGGGAAACAGGAAGCTATTGCCATAGTACAGACAAAACAGGATGAGGGCCTGAATGAGACAGTGGCAGTAGGGAAGGAGAGGGAAGAAAGCTCTCTTTGCCTCATGCAGCTCCCATAGATAAAGGCAGGAATGGTGCATGAACTCCAGAAGGTTGGCTCTTATACATTATGGACCTTGAACCACTTTCTTATTTCTAAACAGTTTCTGACTAATTGTGAATGTCCCCAGGTCCAGGGCAATCACTCAAAGGGAGGAAACTAGGCATAAAAGTTAATCTGTTTCAGCTGCTAGGCTACCCCCCTCACCCCCTTCGAACCAGAAATAATGGAAGGCAGCAATGGAAAAAGGAGCATCTGGCAGCAGTAAAGACCCATCCCTTCCCGTGCTGGAGCTGTTGGCTCATCCTTGGACATCACAACAATCAAGAATGGAGAATCGTTCTTTTCATCCCTTCTCACAGCATTATCCCAGCAACCTCATCCCCTAACAATGGTGTGGTTTGTGTTATGTTTTGCCTCTATCACCGCCCCTCCCCACCACAGCACAACGGAGATGCTGTGCCCCAGGGGCCAATGAGGTTGTGAGCCTCACAGCCTCTGAACAAGTCTTTGAGGGGTAGGATGCTCCTTCAGAAAGAGCTGCATGAAGGAGCAGATTAAAAAGACCAAACATTAACTAAAAGGAATGGGGAAGACCATTTTCCCCCCTCTATTAAACTAGCAAAAAAGATTTTAATGACATTTCCCAGTGGTGGTAAGTGTGTGGTTAAACAGACACCCATGTCTGTTGCTCAAAGCTATTTGTTGATATTATGTGTCTGGAAAACAATTTGGCAGTATGTCAAGAGCCTTAAAAATGTTCATCCCCTTTTGCCCAATAATTCTCATTTCTGGCAAATGACTAAGGGAATAATTCAAAGGAAAGAAAACTATATGTGCATGAAGATACATATTATAGCATTAGAAGGTAAAAAAGGTGGTACAGTTCCTGTTCTTTAGATTTTTTTTTCTCCCATGTCTACCCCTCTGACTTTCCCTTAGGCTTTGTAATGTTGATCTCTATGGCTCTTGAGAGAACCAGATATAATGACAGAAACTGCAAGCTCTTACCTGAGTACACAACTTAAAGAAGATGTGCTGTAAGAAAATTTACCACATGACTAACCAAACTCAGCAACGAGTTACAGCAGAGGCTTTCTATTCATTTTATAGGATAGCAAATTATTATTAAAAATTCGTTTAAAATAATGAATTTATACATTCATTATTCTACCATGTACCAGGCACTGTGCTAGGGGCCGAGGATATAGCAGTAAACAATACAGACGCGGTCCTTGATCTCAGAGCCCAGTACCTAGCAGAGACGTCAACAAAAAACAAGTATCAATAATTATAATAAAGCCTGATCAATATTACGATAAAGGGAAATATGGCATGCTAGTGGAATGAATAGCAAGAGGGTCTTATATCCTTATTGAAGGGATCAGAAAAAGCCAATGGGAAGAAGTTAAGGAATGTGGTCATCATCTTCAGAACCAGAGCACATACTAGGTATCTGCCACCAAGCTCTGGGCAGTCTGCAGCAGCCTTCTCGGGTACCTGCGTAAGAGAAGCTGTTTTTTTGCAACATCCTTGATATAAGTTTGATCCTGAGAGGTGACTTATTAACACTTATTTACTCATGGTGTTGTGATGGGGGACAGTCCAAGAGACACAGTTGGTCTCTGCCTGCAAGTGTGCCTACAGTCTCCAACAGCACAGATTACCAAGAGAGGTTTGGATAGAGGATAAATACAGATAACACATTAGGAATAGGTAAGATTAAGTATTCACATTCCATTCGGACAGAAGGTCAAGTATATTAGAGCAGAGGAGGGAGAGGAAAAGGGAACGTCAAGGGAGTAGAATGGTTAGGAAAAGAGAAGGGCCGAAAGGAGAGCAATGGCAAGTTTTTTGGGAGTCTGGAAAAGATAAAGACACAATGTAACATAACAACCTCCACTTTGGTAAGGGAGGAGGAATATTTGAGAGGTCAAACGATGGGCTAGGCAGTGTGCTAAATGATTCTGATTATTATTTTTTGGCCGTGCCACAAGGCATGTGGGATCTTAGTTCCCCGACCAGGGATCAAATCCACACTCCCGGCATTGGAAGCGCACTGGACTGCCAGAGAAGTCCCTGCTAAGTGATTTATATGCAGTCTCTCATTACTGACTATAATCTTATGAGGTAGGAATCCTTGGTCCCATTTCACGGATAGTGTAACTGAGGCTCAGGGGAGTAGAAGAATTTCATAAAGATCTCTTGACACTCAAGTATTTCCAAATCCAAAAGACTGTAAACCAAGAATTATGCCTCTGGATAAAATTCCGTAGGGAGGATGTCATTTTCACTTACAGCTGTGGTCAGTTAGTCCAAAGTCATCGATTTTATAGTTATGTGCTGAAGTCAGCTTCTATCAGCTCATGAAAGCTGATTGTTAAGTTTTCAGTAATTCTGCAACCCAGCTGATTTCACCTTAGTAATTTGACATCAGTCATGGTGGGAGTATTTATATCATGGAAACTGGCAAATGCTATAAGTCAGGGCATCTTCTTCTTTTCTGTCTGAGAACGTGTTGTTAAACATTTACCAGCACACTGTTGCTTGAGAACCTTAGAGATGAAAGGGAATGACTTTTATCTCACTTGCCAAGTCCTACCCAAGTCCTACCTATTGGTTCTAGTTGCTTGGAGGACTGTGCTGAGAAGCATTCCGAGACTTCATTTGTGGTAAATCTATCAAAAAGAACCTGCCCAAACTGAACTGATGTCTATCATGCGTAGGGAGGAGGAAGTGGCAACAGGCATACCTTGTACCTTCCACCCCTGGCACAGTCTAATGCCCTAATTTTATTTTTTTAAATTGATAATCAAAATTAATAATGCCCTAATTTTAAAGATGAAGAAACAGAGACCCAGAGAGGCACATAGTGAACCAGTGGCAGAGCTGAGGTTAGATGTCAATCTGACTTCTAGTCCAGTGATCTTTCCAGGACAGCACAGAGACCACTTAAGTTGAGGCACTCTTAATTTAGCTAGCATTAATAATATGGAGCAACATCGTAATGACAATGACCCCCAAGCAGGAATGTTGCAGAGGGAATACAAACATACGGTGAGAGGTGAACTAGAATGAACTCCTGTATCTTTCAGCCCTGAAAGTTTATGATGCTAGATTTCTAAGAACTCTATCTATGCTCATATGCACCTTCTTCCTGACCACAGAAACTACTACCAACCTAAAGCATGCGATTTCTAAGAATCTTACATGACTTAGCAACACCCTGACAACCACCACACTGCCAGCAGTCAAGAGATATAGAGATTATACTTAGAGGGTGATTTTACCAGAAAACATGAGATGAAATAATGCCATGGATAAAAAAGAAAATCCACAATTGCCTATTCCTATGAACTTTAGTAGTAAATTATCCCTAAACCATTTTTGTTCATTTATTTTTAAACACTGTATTTCTGAAGTAACATGGCTCAAGAATCAAGAGGTATAAAATAGCAAACAGAAAAAAGTCTCCCTCCACCCTAACCTCAGCCATCCTGTTCTCTGCTTTGTAGAGACAGCCATTGTTACGAGTTTCTTGTGTTTCATTTCAGAGATATTTTACGTATGCGACAGTAAATATACATAATATTTCCCTTTTTAAATACAAATGGTCGTATAGTATGATTCAGTGTCATTACAGATAGTGTAACTGAGGCTCCCTTTTTTCCACTTAAATTATATCTTGGAGCTTATTCCCTATCAGTGCCCAAAGAGCTTCTTCATGTCTTTTTATGGAAAATGCTTCCAACCTTGTGAGATAGTCAGAACAGGTGTTATTTTCAGGTAAATGTCTTATTTAAAATCATCACAACTGAATTCCCTGGTGGTCCAGTGGTTAGGATGCTGCACCGTCCCTGCTGAGGGCGCAGATTCGACCCCTGGTTGAGGAACGAAGATCCCGCAAGCCCTTCAGTGCGGCCAAAAATAATTTTTTTAAAAAATTAAATCATCACAGCTTGATGCCAGAGGAGGGCTAGCAAACACAAATACCATGCAAATGAAAAAACTACTTAAGTTCATGCTGACAAACTTTGAGGGGGATTTTGTTTTTGCATTGATTTGGTTTTCCTTAGAAAACGAAATGATGCATTGTGGTCACAGGTCAATAACAGTAGTAAACTCTATTGAATCAAATTTGTACGATTTTTTCCTGTAGGTTAAAAAAAGCCTAGATGCAGAGCAAAAACGTGAAATTGTGGTCATGAAAGTGCTCTGAAGGGCTTTCCTATAGGAAAAGAAATTGTTACTTTAAATTAGCTTTGTCTTATACCAAGAAAGATTCAGGCTATTATTATTATTTGTCTGTGGAGGTGTCTACATTCTGCTATGAGCTTCTTGAGTTGCCTGAGCTTCCTGAGAGTAACAGTTTGTCCATCTCTGTATTCTCAGTTACAGACAAAGACACAAACATAGACTAGGACCTCAGTGATCCTTGTTGAATAGATGAAACGATATTATAGAGAACGTTTAAATCACCTGAGAACTCAGTTTGCTACCCTGAAACATGTCCAAAGAAGACGTAGTTCTGACCCAATGAGATGAAGACTAAGGAGAAATTGAATAGAAATTTATCTGGGCAGAGACTCGGTCTATACTCTTTAACCACAGCAGGTAAGTCATCACCTTTGCCTATGCTCAAGATCCTTGCTACTAAGCCCAAATGCCTCATGTCTATTATTCAATACAATTCTACAAGTATGTACTGAGCATCTGTGCTGGGTACACAGTGGGAACTCAGCAAATCTGTGTCAATTTTTAATCCCTATATTATCATCACTTCTATACACATCTAATTCCCATAACAGACTGTAAACAACTTTAAGGGATCATGTTTTAATCATCTTTGTATCTGAATACGGAATGGGCCTGCTGGCACTCAAAAGTCTAATATATAAACAGAATAGGGACCCAAGTTCCTGATGCTGGGAACCAGGGTGAGGGGTGCGGGTAGGGGAGAGGTAAGTGATCAAAGGATGCTTCGAGTGAAAGTAATAATATCTGAGATGAGTCTTAAAGGATAAAGAAATATTCCCAAAAGCAAATTCTGAGAACAAGAGATGAAGGATGGAAGAAAGAAAAAATACTCTGAACATAAAGGGGAAGCCATCATCATCAAAGTGCATGGAGGAAGCAATATTCATGAAGTGTTCAGGAAACAATTTACAACTGAGTGTTTCTAGAGCCTAGAGGCTCCCAGGAAAAGATGAGAATGAAAAAGTAGGCTGAGTCCCAATCACAGCGGGTCTTCGATCATTTAAGAAAAAGAATGGTGAGGCCCAAAATTTTGAGTAGAAAGAATATGATATAAAGGAAACAATTCAGGATTCAAGGGTAAAACAGAGCTGGGATTATATCCTAAACTCCAGTGTGACTCTGGATTATATCCTAAACAATTCAGGATTCAAGGGTAAAACAGAGCTGGGATTATATCCTAAACTCCAGTGTGACTCTGGAGAAGTAATTTAATCCCTTTGACCTTTAGTACTTCCTCTATAAGGTGAGCATAATATATATCTTACTAGATTGAAACGAAGAAGAAATGGATGTTAAAGAGCTTTATAAACCAGCAAGGGCAACATAAACATTAATTGCTGTTATAATCATAAGTTGTGCTTTGGGAAAAAGTCTTACAGTCTTGTTGAGGATTTGCTGGAGGTGAGAGGAAAGCCTAGAAGTAGAAAACATAGAAAGTGGTTGTGGTGGAGGGATCATTTGCTAGTGCAGATGAATACAGAAGCCCTATTTCTTCACCTGCAGACCCAAGGACCTGACCCTGAACTCTTCCTTGGGCAAGACTCTCAGGAACGGACAGATATACTTATCAACTACTAGGCATTCATGATTCCAGCTTATTGGACAAAACAAATCCTGGGTCAATAATTTCAGTGGGATGACAAAAAACAATTTCCTGTTGCAGGGAATTTATTGGTAGCACTGCATCTGCAGTCTTTCCAAACAGCAATTCATTAAGCAATCAGCCAGAAACACTAAGCCAAAGGGGGCCTTAAAAAGGACATTAACTGTAAGATGTTAATAATAGGGGAAACGGGGTGTAGGTATATGGGAACTCTCTGTACTATCTTCTCAATTTTTCTGTAAATCTAAAACTGTTTGAGGAAGATAAAGTCTGTTTTTTAAAAGTAGATTACAGGTTCAGAGTAGACTTTTTTCATAATAGCCCCAAATTGGAAATAATCCAGGTATCCATCCATAGGAAAATAGATAAACTGTGGTACATACATGCAATGAAATACCACTGAGCAATAAAACGGAATGGGCTATTAAACAACATGGACGGGTTTCAAAAGTATTATGCTGAGTGATAGAAGCTATACACAAAAAAGCACATACCATAAGATTCCATTTCTGTGAAATTCTAAAACAGGCAAAAAAAATTTATGGTGGGAAGAAAATATCAGAATGATGGCTGTTTTCGGAGGGTGGGGGTAGGAACTGTCCAGGAAGGGGCATGAGGAAGCTTTCTGGGATGATGATAATGTTTTATAGCTTTATAGGTGCTTGAGTTACACAAGTATATGTCTTTGTCAAATCTCAGAGAACACTCACTTAAGATTTGGGCATTTCACTCTGTAAATTTTACCTTAAAGAAAAATGCTGACCAAATACTGGACTCCAGTTAATGAGTTAATGATATGCATGATGAAATATTTAGGGAGAAATATAATGACGCTTGCAATTTATTTTAAATGCTTTAAAAAATAAGATGAATAATGGACGGACAAAGGGCTGGATAGATGGTTAGGTTTGTGATACAGCAGGGGTCCGCGGCCTGTTAGGAACCGGGCCGCACAGCAGGAGGTGAGCGGCTGGCAAGCGAGTGAAGCTTCATCTGCCCATGGCTCGCATTACTGCCTGAACCATCCCCCCGCCACTCCCCAGTCCGTGGAAAAATTGTCTTCCACGACACCGGTCCCTGGTGCCAAAAAAGTTGGGGACCGCTGTGATATAGCAAGTGTCGTAAAATATTAACGGCGGAATCTGCATGGTGGATACATGGGTATACACTGTAAAATTCTTTGAACTTTGCTGTATGTTTGAAAATTTTCATTAAAAAATTTTGGGAAAAATAAAGAAAATTTTGGGGTCTTGTGTCTGGGTTGGGTGATTGGGAGAAAGAGATTATATTTAAGCTTATTGGGCCAGGCTTGTAGGATCCTAATATTAATAAAAAATCCTTTACACTTAACTGTCTATCTATCTATCTATCTATACCAGGTCTTAGTTGTGGCATGTGGGATCTTCACTGCTGCGTGCGGGATCTTTAGCTGAGGCACATGGGATCTTTTTTTTTCAGTTGTGGCATGTGAATCTTTAGTTGTGCCATGTGGGATCTAGTTCCCTGAGCAGGGATGGAACCCAGGCCCCCTGCATTGGGAGCGCAGAGTCTTAGCCACTGGTCTACGAGGGAAGTCCCTACACTTAACTCTTTACATGAATACAGACAGTCTTTTCATATTTATCCTCGTTTTATCCCCCAATCTGATTTATGTACCTCTCATCTGTGTTCTTGAGGATATCTTCATTTTAGCATTTGTCATCATTTTCTAACTATTTTCATCCTGTGTCACCCTACTAGACTACCGAGAACTCCTTGAAAGCAGGGCCTTGCCTTTCTTTTTTTGACTTGGCGTTCCCTTTGCCTAGCATAGTATCTGACATATACAGAGGGCATTCATCCCAACATTTGTTGGGTACATCCCATGAGTTACAAGGAGAGCCGGCTGGGTCAGTCAGGCTCTTTTAAAGGCCAAGGGGAAATATGGAAGGTTTCCCATAGAGACATCTGATCCAAAACATATTCTATGGAAGTGACTCTGCACTTGGAAGCAATCAGCTAGGTGCAGAGGGACCTGTTTGTGTTTCCTCATTTAGCTTTTATCCTGACATATTGCAACCCGAAATACTTTCTAGATGAAACTAGTGTGGTATATACTGTAGGTTGGCTCACTCCACTTCCACCCCCCCTCCCCTTCTAGTTGGAAACAGTGGAAAACTAAAACATCACCTTTACCAGATTTGCTTGCAGTTAATCTACCAATTACGTGCATTCACACAAGACAGGTAAGCTGGAAGTGAGGTGAAGACCATTTTCCTGCTCTCGTGGCTGTTTCTTGTTTCTTCTGGCAAGCAAATATGTAGATATGAAAGTGTTTATGCAGCTGGGGCGTTTTCCAGCTTCCTGAGTGCCACGTGGCATTTGCAGCAGTAGCTTCTCAAGTCTGACCTCCTAAGTGCTAGATCACAGCTATGGAGTGTGTGTGTGGGGGGGTGAGTTAACTGATCACTTCAGTGGTATTCTGGGGGTGGGGAGGGAGTAAGTATCATTCGTGGAACACACAGCTTTAGTTTTTCCTACCATTTGGTAAGCATTTAATCCCTTGTATTAAATTCCTTCCTGTTCAAAGTATCTGGAGTGGTTTCCATCTCTTGCACTTATCCCTGGGTATAAAAAATCAAGAAATAAGTTTGAGTGACTAAGGGCAGACCCCTGTGGATGGGAAAGGGGTTGCATTTCTGAGTTTTTCACAAAGAGTACCTATTCAAGTAATTGTTGAACCCTACCTTGTGCCAAACACTGGGCTAGTGGCTGGCCTCAAGAGACAGTCGTTTGCTTTAGATGGAAGAGCCAAGCTACCATGTGAAAGAAGAGGTCACAGTGATGGATGTTTGAGAGAAGGAGGGAATGGTCAGAATGAGAGGCCAGGTGAACTGGGTGGCTTTAGAGGAGAGAAAATGCTTATGCTCAGACCTCAAACCAAATTACTAAAAAGTTTAGCATTTTATGCATGGCATATTCATCTCCATTATCTCCATTAACACCCCTTCTGACCCCCACCCCATTTTTTGGGGTTAACGTTTGAGTGTTTCCTATGTGGCAGGAACTTACATACATTTTCTCATTTGAACTCTGTAACACCCTAAGAGGTGGGAGCTATTATTTGCTCCCTGACTTGCCTGAGGTCTCACAGTTATTAAAGAGCAGAGCCAGCACTCAAACTCGTATCTTTTGATCCGAATCCTACATTCTTAAGGGATCACAAAGCCAGAATTTCAGTTCCTCAGAAGACGTAACACGTTTAGAAACTAATATTGTACAAATATGAGGAATTGTTATCCTTATCACAGAAAACGTCTTTCTCCAAGTTTGAGGTCTTCAAGGTAAGAGGAAAGGCATCCATGCTGTTTGGGTCCTGGAAAGGGATTAGAGAGGTCTAGGCTGGCTCAAATCAGGCCACGCCTAGACCTGATTTGTTTTATTTTAATCAGGACAAAGCGGGTGAGGGGCAGCGAAGGAAAACCAGTTGCTACCACACATGCCTCCTCCCTAAGGCAGCCCTTTATCTCCTACTCCACTGTTTACAGCTCTGAGGACACCATCCAGACCTAGCAGATGAAAGTATCCACTGGCAAGGGGAAAAGCACACATGCCTCCTCCTCATACAAAGGGACATTTGTGCCAGGCGGTCTAAGAGGCTGACACACACCAAGGGTTTGCCCCTCCTCCCTTCACCCCTAGAAACAGACAAGAAAGGCAGCTTTCTGGTATCCACAAAGCAGGGAGGCTGTGTCAGGGAAGAGAACACACACTCTCCAAAACTGCTGACTTGATTCATCCTCAACGGACACAAGGCGGAGAGGAAGACTTCAGGAAACGGGCAGATTATGTCCAAGAAAAGATTTCCTGCAAGCAGTTAACGGGAAACTTACATGAAAAGCGGGGACTAAAAATACACAGGCTATTGGAAGCTAGTGGCAAGGGCCCCAGGACCCTTAGTTCTTCGAGAAGTGTCTGAGGAAGCTACCAGCTTGGAACTCTGCCCCCTCCCCCCTCCGCTGCCCCCAACACACACACAACCAACCTAGTGAGACCAACTTAGCATTGGCTTTATTCCCTAGAAAAGCTCATCAGGCACCTGGTGTGATTTAAACTTCAATCTAACATTTATCAAATCCTCACTGTGTTCTAGGCTCTCTATTCATATAAGTCATTACAGCACAGAAGGCAAGGGCCCTAGAGCCTTAGATACACAGAGATTGACTCAAATGATGAGAGAAGTGGATAGGTAGTATAAATGATATCCTACGTCTACGTGAATTTCGATGATCAAGGAATAAACCTCACAATTTAAGACTTAGGAAGATTTAAAGGGTTGGAAAACCTGCATAGAGGTGGCTATGGAATGCAGGAGATTTATTTGCACTTGAAGACCTTTGTAATGACAAATCAAAGCTTGGCTTGAACAGTGAGGAAACTAAAATGCAACTTGAGGAAACCAAAAATTAGCTATTAGGGAGTACTGTTTGATTTTGAGACAGAACTTTTCTGTAGATGCCTTAAAGCAGAAGCAGGCCCATGGGGTTCTCTCCGTGCCCTAGGGCCTGAGCAGAAATTTGAAGATGGAGTTTGTTTTCAGAGCGTCCTCTTTCCCCTCCTCTTATACTTCTAGAAGCCTAATTTTGCCAACTATTTATTGAGCCCCAACAGTAGAGTACCCCCTACAGCACTGAACAACAACAGATCAAGAATCTCACAGTTTAAAAGTTAAAACACGTTCTACAAATACCAGAGGGAGGAGGGCAGTGCTGGGCTGCCTAGGACCCTGGCATCACTTCTGAAGGGCTTATCACCCTGCTGCCCCATTAATACACTCCTCCTAATTGAGCAGTTTATAAGTCCTCATACCCCGAAATTTCAGGCCCCAATTACAAAAGGAAAATCTTATCACCAGTCATCCTTCAAACACAAAAACACATACACTAAGTTTTTCTTCCAGGTTTATAATAAATAATTTGAGGCCAAAAATCTTTCAGTGTCATATTTTTATACCTAATGGGAGCCAGATGTGAAGGTACATTGGAAAACAAAACGTAGGTGGTCCTATGTGATTAGCATCTAGGGAGGCTGGGCTGGGAGAACAGAAAGTTGTTTTTGTTTTATTTTTTTTAAACCAAGGATGATCTAAGACTTCTTTTGTTGTAAAATCCCCTGGATGCCTTTGTGGTTGCTGCATTCGAGGCAGCCAAGGACTCCTTCTTTCCTAAATGCTGCTCCCAAATCCTTTGGATTATCTGACACCACAACTTCCTGCATCTCTGTGCTCCTTTTCAGTCTTATGGGGATCCTTTCCAGATCTATGATCCACAGGATTTCATCCTTAGCTTCCTCTTCTCTTACTCTCTATACCCCTTGGTAGTTTAGATTCCTCTCACTGCACAGAGTTCTCCTAGACTTACCTCTCCAGACTATACTTAAGGAGCTATTGGGCAGCCATGAGTAGAACTGACACCTTCACCTCCGTTTGATACCTTCTTCCACTTCTCTGTATCAGAAGGAAAGGGAAATAATTAACTGGCACCCCAAATCTCTTAAGCCTTGGTGAACTGCTTTATTATGGAAATAGATAATGAGGATTTTGTGTTTTGTCTAGGTATGTCTGCACATTAAGTTTATTTTATAACTTGGAAGTATAGGTACTGCAGCTGTCATTTCATTTGCTATATCTAAACAACAAGCATCATCAAACAGTGAAAACTGGACAGGAATAAAAAAATATGGGAAAATCAAGTGTCCAAAGGGTACGAGGAACATAATGTTAGAAAATTCTTGGTTTTTGTACCATCAGAAACAAAACAAACAACAAACTGGATCAGTGACTTACACAAATTCAACTAAAATCTGTTAGCAACTACTTTCTATTTCTAAAATCAGAGTCATGGTAAAGAGAAGAGAGCCACTGGATTCAAGTGCTCAGGAATCTGGCTGTTGATACTCTGGCATCACTTCTGAAGACTATAGCACTAGCCGAGAACAATGCTGAAAGAACACTGGGCTGGGCAATGGGGTTCTCCAGCTAGCTTTGCTACTGAATACTCCTTGCTAAACATTCGCTTAATATTTTCAACTTCCAAGATCCTTACACATTCTTAGCATTTGGTCTCAGCAGAAGATCAGATAATGATTCATACATCACTGGAGATTTCAGTCAATGGGTTCGACTTCCTTACCCAATACTATTTGCCTCTTACGTCAACTCTCCAAAAAGACGTAAGGACGGTGGTGGAGTGTGCAAAAGGCACCAAAGAAGCTAACCTGTAATGGTTTCCTTTTGGTTGCAGTCTCACAGATGGCAGTGAGGGAGCAGGGCCCTAATAGAAAGTAGGGCAAAATTCCTCATAGCCAAGTCAGAGTCAAGACTCAGTTAAGAAGAGGCTGGAGAGTCATAACATGATAAAGTGGAGAGGAATGATATGCTTCCTCCCCTGACAATCCATACTGCTCTCTTAGGAGAAAAAGAGCAAGAAGCGAGAGGCAAGGTGGAGAAAGAATGGTGGAGGTTTGAGCAAAAGAAGATAAAATTCTTCCCCCACTGAAAAGCATAATTCTAATCATTTCTCATCCCTACACTATATCAAATCCAGCTAATGGTGAGAAATAGAAAATGTTCTGTCAATAAATGAATAGTAATCGAGTTCCTCCCCACATTCCAGAGGGCACATTCTATGCAAACCTTGAAATTAAGGAGCTCAAAACCTAGTTAAGAAGCCATGTGTATTTTAAAAATATAAGTAGCAAGCAAACATTATAAGTCATAAGTGACATTAGGAGTTTACAGCAGTGCTTTAAACTGCTGTGCTTCTGGGTGGTCTAGGAAGGCTTTGTAAAGCAACAGACCTGGAGCTGGGACAGGTCAATGTGAAGGCTTGAACTATGCTGTCCTTCCTGGTTGACCTCTCTTCTTTGGATCAATCTTCAAGGAACTTCTAAATATGCAATAACAACAAGAACCACCAACAAAGTCCTTACACAAGTAAGCAAAAGTACTTCGTAAAATGTAAAATATCATATCACTTGAATCTTCAGAAGAGCGTGTCACCATCAGCATCATAACAGCATTTAACACCTGCAAACTATTATACAGAGGATAGAGAAAAAAGGTCCTACTGTAGCACAGGGAACTATATTCACTATCCTGTGAAAAACTATCATGGAAAAGAATATGCAAAAAGTATATTTATAACTGAATCACTTTGCTGTACAGCAGAAATGAACACAACATCGTAAACCAACTACACTTCAATAAAATTTTAAAAAATAACACCATTTAACATTAACTGAATGTTAATTCAACAGGCACTGCACTGTTGACTGGAAAACATAATACCCATTTACAGTCTCTGTCTTCTTTCATTACAGAGTCTAGAAAAGCAGGACGTTTGTTTGTTTTCCTAGGTTTCCTTCTAACTGTATGTATCTATGTGTCACAATTCTGGACAATTAGACATAAGGAGATATCTGCTGAGGGCTCCTGAGAAAGCTTTCGACTTTCTTGCTACCATGAGGTTGAAAGCCAACACATTATGGATGGCTGAATGGGAAGATATACAGAATAAACACCCTTGATCACAACACTGAGTCTCTAAACCAAAGGCAGGAACTGCTTGTTCTAGACTTATAACGTGATAATGTCATTTAAACCACTATCAGTCAGCTTAATGAACTGAAAATATTCCTGACATAAATACTTACCATGTGCTTAGCCAAGGTTATAGAGTAGGTAGGTGACAGAAACAGAATTCAAGCCCATGTCTGACAGACCCAAAGCCCTGACTCTTTTTTTTCCTAAACATCTTTATTGGAGTATAATTGCTTTACAATGTTGTGTTAGTTTCTGCTTTATAACAAAGTGAATCAGCTATATGTACACATATATCCCCATATCCCCTCCCGCTTGCGTCTCCCTCCCACCCTCTCTATCCCACCCCTCTAGGTGGTCACAAAGCACCGATCTGATCTCCCTGTGTTATATAGCTGCTTCCCACTAGCTATCTATTTTACATTTGGTAGTGTATATATATGTCAATGCTACTCTCTCACTTCGTCCCGGCTTACCCTTCCCCCTCCCTGTGTCCTCAAGTCCATTCTCTATGTCTGTGTTTTTATTCCTGTCCTGTCCCTAGGTTCATCAGATCCTTTTTTTTTTTTTTAGATTCCATATATATGTATTACCATATGGTATTTGTTTTTCTCTTTCTGACTTACTTCACTCTGTATGACAGACTCTAGGTCCATTCACCTCACTACAAATAACTCAATTTTGTTTCTTTTTTATGGCTGATAATATTCCATTGTATATATGTGCCACATCTTCTTTATCCATTCGTCTGTCAATGGATACTTAGGTTGCTTCCATGTCCTGGCTATTGTAAATAGTCAAAACCCTGACTCTTAACCACTACATTAAGAAGGGTGTATGCACTGTTACGAAAACTTGGGTCTCCTAATGACCAATCCTATGTTTGTTTTGGTTGGAGGGATTAGTCATCCTATGATGGTCACAACCATTCTCATCATAAAACTTTATATTCTGGACACATCTTAATAATACGTTCCAAAGAACAATGACACTAATTTCATAGGGGCAAAGGGATTCAACTTATTGATTTATTATCAGTTACCTTCTCCTGATTCCCTTCTTGACAAGTCTATGACCCTCTTCTTTCGCTCTGAATTTCTTTCATATTTGAAAACCAGAAAAACTTAACATTTACGTGCAGAAATTTTCCATTTTCTCTTTCTGTTTTTCTGCACCCATTTGGACTTTCAAGATGGCCACAAATGAGTTCTGCCCTTGTTTTTTATACAAGAGACAAGTATCATTTCAACAAACTAGGTATCTTATAACACTTAAAAATAAACAGCAGACTGTTTCTGGAGGGTCCCTTACCCCCTTACAATAGAGCAAACTGGAATATCATTCAGAAATATTTCAAAGCCTAAAACAACACTGGGCTGAGGGTGACAGTGATCAGCTGTTGGCAGCTGTTTGGGTTTTCATGGCTTTACTCTCAAGTGAAATGTACTCCTGCTCTGTGGTTATGACTGGCCATTACATAGGAGGATTAATGGGGCTGCTCTGGGCTGTCATGTAAAGCTTAAGATATGTTCTTTATGTGGATCCCTAAGAGCAGACATCCTCTCTGCAAAGCTGACAGGTCACCTTCCTCAACCAATTAGCTAATTGTCTGAAATCACTCCTCACAGATCAAGAAGCGCTGTCTTGTGAATGAACTCAGTTCATGCAAAAAGCAAGAGCCTTCTGTTTCCTTTCGAAGACCCTATTCAACTCTAAGGCCCTTTCCATCTACAAAATCCTAAATTCTACAAATGTGAACAACCAGCTCCAATGAATGAATCCTTCCGGCTTTATGGCAAATGAGTGCTTTTTTGACTACAGGTTTTTTTTTGAAAGAAAAAATTGTTTTTTTTAAAATGTAGCTTCCGAACTGTACCAGGTGTGAAATGGTAAATCAAAGTACAAGCAGTGGTGTTGGGCATCCTTTGTTGTTTCCCTCAAATCTTGCCAGACTTGTATCTTCCTGGATGCTTTCTAGTCTGCTGACCAAGCCAGGTCTTCTCAGAAAATCTACAGACTGACTGCTCAATTCTAATCAAAACATAGTATCAAATTCTAAAAGTTCAGGGCTACCTGGAAGATTGGTAGCTGGTTCTCACTACATAAAGAAGAGTGAGTGGCCCCTTTCTTGTGGCTAATACTAGGAACTGGAAACAACCTCCATCTCTGGCCTACTGGGAGAAGATGGGCCGAGAATCAATCACCTTGCATTGAGTGACAACACACCCTTATTTACACTATTTGCATACTATCTCTTACTGACCCTTATTTTCCTGCTTCCAAATACCATGCTATTTTATTCAGGTATCGACCCTTTCCTGTGCCATTCCCCCTACTACTTAGATGTGTTTCTTCAAAAGTCTAAAATCCCACAAGCAAAGCATAGAAAAAAAGGGAAAGCCCAAACCTCTTGCAACTGAGAATATTGGGAACACTTTACTGGAGGTGTAATATAAGAGCTAAATTAAGGATGGACAGAGTTTTAATAAATAGAGATGGGGGAAGGAGTAAAAGGAAGTTCCCCAGGAAAGGGAGAATGGAAAGAGTACATATCATGTAATAGATACCATGCTTTCACATAAATTCTCATCTATACCTTATAATAGACAATGCTGGAAAAGGCAGGTAATATAATTCTCTCAAGGCCTTTCGACAGTTTGAGAAATTTGACCCAGGTTACAGAGCGAATAAGTGAATCAAGGTCTCAAACCCAGATCTAGCTCCAAATCCTCTCTTTCCCCCACCACACTGATGAGCAATGGCATGGAGGTGGGAAAGGACAAGGCTCATTTAGGGAACGGGAACTAAGCCAATACAACAGGCAAGGGTGTAGCAGCTTCTGAGTATATGCTCTTTGGGAGTCACCATTTAAAGAAAAGAGCCCCAAGAGACAGACCCCACTAGTGCTATCAGGTGTAACCACAGTGAAATTGTTGAGCATTTTGACAAGATAAATCAGAATAGATAGTAAGTCATATCTTTTAAGAAACCATCAGTAGTCCTAGAGCTGATGACCCTCGTTCAGGACCATGATGGTTGCTTCTTTCATCATCTCCATTTGGCAGCATATTCAAATTGAACCTAAATACTATCTGAGCCTTGATCCCACTATGTACTAGTGATCCAGCTCATATACAGAAGGCAGTGATTATTCAAAGGGACTACATGGGCATCTCCTGACATACCTGCATTTTGAATACATATATGGATTCCCCCCAAATATCTCATGGTATTTTTCCATTTACCAACATTATCCCTTTTCCTATTTCTCTATTCACAGGCTCTAAAATAAGGCCTAAACCATAACAGGTGCTTACTAAAAGTTTACTGAAAAAATGATACATAATAGACATTCAATAAATGTCGAGTGAATAAATGAACTGGACGTTTCTGTTTGAAGTGGATGAGAGATGTTAAGCCATAGACTCAAGGCTAGAGTATTGGGGTACAATGTAAAGTAAGATGGTAAATACAAGCTAGAGCCACCAGACAGGCTGGGGGGGGGTCTGGTGAAAGCCAAGCACAGGAATTTGACTTCATTTTATAGGCACCAAAAAAGAGAATCCTGAATGTTGCTGAGGATAAAAAAAATCTTGGGCATGATGGTAGGGAGGGAGGGGGGTGGTATACCCCAAAATGATTCCAGATTTTCAGTTAACAGCCTGAAGATACCAAACAACTGTTGAGAAGACAGTGAACCCCCTGAAGGGAGAGGGCCAGAAAGATGTATAGAAAGCAGAATCCTTGTCCTTGTTTCACAAAGTTCCTCGCCTTTTCCTGGTGATAGCAAAGGTCTAATTCCTCGCTCACTATTCTCTCTCTATTGCCACCTTACCCGTTGTCTCCGTTATTCTTCTCTTCAGGAATCCTCTGACCACTCCTCAAAATTCCTGATGCAAGTTATTTGATTGGGTAAGTGTAATGTGTCATAGCCTCAGAACTGTTTAAAATGCCTCAGAATTTCCAACCTCTGTGGGAGAGAAAGGCCAGTGTAAATATATCGTGTTCCCGTCCCTATGGACAAGACAAACTTCGCCTACTCAGTTCTGGTCAGAGCCAAAACTCAGTGAAATGATTTCTTTCAGCCTACCCTACTAAAGCACAGCAAAAATAAATGTAAGGAGTACCTCACTATGTGGCCCATGCAAGTAAGTATGATCAGAGAAATAAAAATGTCTACCTACATTGTGTTTTCCTTGCCTTCTGCCTATACTCTAGTGAACGCTATTAACTGATTTGCCCAGAACTCACCCCTGTGCCTTTGCTCAAGATCATCCTCACACCTCCTGTACCCACACCTCACTCTCTGATTGTGCTGAAGTTATGCTCCTCCTTTAGGGGCTACTCTGGTGGTCCAGTGGTTAAGACTCTGCCTTTCCAATGCAGGGGGCAGTGGGGTCTGATCCCTGGTCAGGGAACTATGAAATTATGCTCCTCCTTCAAGGCTACCTTGAATGCTACCTCCTCTATGCTGTTTTCTTTTATCTTTTAAATGAAATGCAAAGCCTTCTGCATTTAAACCCCTTTAACACCTTATCTACTACAGAAAGACTTCTGAGATAGTTTCTCATGAATACTTCTCATCTCCAGTTCTAATCCCTTCATAAGACATTAGTTTTGAGGCCAGGGACTATGTCATTTGGACATTCCCCATCATTCCCAGTGCAGCGTCTGTACTTAGTACAAGTAGGAGGCTATCAAATACTTGCTGAAATAAACGAATGAAATGATTACTTTCAATGAGCTTTCATATACATTACTTCAGGGCATGATTATCCCTGTTTTACAAATAGGAAAATGAAGGCTCATAAAAGTTAAGTGATTCAGGAAACAGACCATGCTTTCCACAGAAGCTGAGATAAAAGGCCCACACAGAGGATGCAGATTGAATCTGGGCACTTCTTGGATAACTGCTCCCACCTTTTATTGAATAACCCACTGAGAACATAAACTGGTACATTTTGGGGGAATAAATCTGTTGACATGTATATCAAGAGTCATAAAGAAATTCATACAACCTGAACCAGTAGTCTATTTCCAGAAATCCATCTTAAGAAAATATCTAGAGATGTGGACAGACTTATGCATGAAGACGACCACTGTACTGTTGTTCAAAATAATGATAAAATCTGTAAAATCTTCTGTTTTCCAATTGACAGACTGAAAATAAGTTTATATCTCTTTCTTCCCAAATCCCAAAGATGTGACAAAGTAGTACAAAGGGATTAAATTAATACCTGTGGTTAGGGTGGGGAAAGAGAAATAAAGGGACAAAAGAACCAGACCAGAAATTTTTAACACTTTTCGAAAGATGGAAAGTAGAGGTACCTACACATAACCCAAGTGAAGGAAGTCAGGCAAAGGAACATGGGAAAAAACTGCATGCAGTATCCAAGGCTGCTCCTTGATGAGGCTGGAAAAAGTGCCACGTTGAAGATTAGAGCAGCACCGTCCAACAGAAATGTAATGTGAGTCACGTACATAATCTTGAAATTTATTTTTACATTTAAAAAGTAAAAGTAAGTAGGTGAAATTAATTTTAATAATATATCCAAAATATCATCATTTTAACACATAAGCAACATAAAATGATTTTTGGGGGTTGTTTTTCTTTGAAATCTGATGTGTATTTTACATTTACAGCACATTTTAATTCAGATGAGCCAGGTTTCAAGTGCTCACCAGCTCACACTTGGCTACTGACTACTGGAATCCATAGCACAGAATTAGAGGATAAGGAGAACAAGGTCAGGAAGAGGAGCAGAAATCAAAATGATTAACTGCAGTGTTGTCTAAAGAACCATCTGGGCAAAACATTTTAGATATGCAAGGACTTAGAAAGTTTAACTCCTAGGCATTCTTTCTGAAAAAACTACCAAGGATACCTTAAAGCAAAATGAAAAAGAATTTTAAGAAAGAAGATGACATGGGGTGCAAGAAAGGAGATTTAACCCAGGACTTCAGTAAAATGGTAGCAGGCCTTGAAAGTAGAAACAGAACTCTCTGGACTTAGAGAAGAATGTGTCAAGATGCAAGTCACTTCCCTACAACAAACAGTATGATTAAGAAGCTAAATGATGTTAGTAGTCATAAGGTAAAGGCAGATGCTTCTTTCTTCAGTCCGGGGAAAAAAAAGGCAATTAGAAACTCCAAGGAAAACAAAAAGAAAAGACCAGGTATAAATATGAAGCAAAGAAAATGTGGCAAGTGATGTAATGTAGAAAGAGAATCTATTTGATCTTGATGTTTGGAATATTCTCCTTTAAATGTCACAGGTTTAGTATCATTGAACCTTATTTTCTTCCTATGAATCAAATCATGCAACTCAGCTCCGTTGGGATATGTACATAATTGTAATATTGCAAAGGATATACACTAGTTGTTAATTCTTAGAATCAATCCACAGGTAAAACTCAACACTTACTTATTTTATAGATCTGAATGTAAATACTATTTAGCCATACAATACCTACCTTAAGATATGAAGGGACTAATTTTCTCATCTTACCTGTTGGAGAGTCAAAATATTCTGTATACAGTTAGAGAGGGGAAAACAGAATTTTAGGCCTAAGTGATAAACTGCATGTGACAAGTTTGACTAAGGGGCCTTAATGATTCAATGATGCCTGCTTCCTTACCTAAGAAAACTAAGGCTCCAGTGTCCTAGTGGTACAAAGTGGTTTCATGAGCGAGTCACACTGCAGCCATTAAATTATCCTCAGAGTTTACAATAAGTGTTTTTAAGCTTAAAGTGTTAAGTGAAATACACTGTATCCAAAATTGTAGAGACAGTATGAAGCCTACACAAATGGAAGGAAATCCGAGCTACATTTACGTATAAGGAGAGATTTAGGTTAGAGTTAAGTAATCACCAGACTTCTAAGAGGCAATCCTGAAGAAGCGTGGGAATCTAGTTGAGGAGACAAAAGTGGTACAAGGAATAGTCAAAGTTAAGTGTTAGGCACTGGTACTACCTCTGATCTCTCTCTGTAATCATTCCCTCTTTCCCAAAACACAGTTTGTACCCATTAGATATTCACAAATTTAGATTATCAAGGCTACCTGAATGATTTAGGATGGCCAAGGAACCAACAAACTAGGCAGAATAGTCAAGGAAGGCTTTTTTTTTAAAATTGAAATATAGTTACAGGTGTACAGGTGTACAATATAGTGATTCACAATTTTTAAAGGTTCTACTCCAGTATTATAAAATATTGGCTATATTCCCTGCGCTGTACAATATATCCTTACAGTTTATTTTATACCTAAAACTTTGTCCCTCTTAGTCCCCTGTGCCTATATTGCCCCTTCCTGCTTCCTTCTCCCCATTGGTAACTGCTAGTTTGTTCTCTCTGTGAGACCACTTCTTTTTTGTTATATTCACTAGTTTGCTGTATTTTTCAGATTCCACATGTAAGTAATACCAAACGGTATTTGCCTTTCTCTGTCTGATTTATTTCACTTAGCATAATGCACTCCAAGTCCACCCATATTGATGCAAATGGCAAAATTTCATTCGTTTTTATGGCTAAGTAGTATTCCATTGTGTGTGTCTATACATATATATACCACATCTTCTTTATCCATTCATCTATTGATGGACACTTAGGTTGCTTCCTTATCTTGGCAATTGTAAATAATGCTGCTATGAACACTGGGGTACATGTACCTTTTAGAATTAGTGTCTTTGTTTTTTTCAGACATATACCCAGGAGTGGAATTGCTGGGTCACATGGTAATTCTGTTTCTAGGTTTTTGAGACACCTCCATCCTGCTTTCCACAGTGGCTCCATGAATTTACATTCCCACCAACAGTGTATGAAGGTCAAGGGAGGCTTCTTGGAAGAGCTAAGCCCTGAACTGTATCTCAAAGGATATGTAGGTTTGAACATGGTAATCGTGGAGACCACAGAATCCTTAATGGTTGCAAAGGGGAAGCAGAAACCAGCCCCCAGACTGAAGTGCAAAGGAGACTCCCATGGAAGAGAGGAAAATGAGGCCACCTAGAAGGCACGGTAACCAGATGGTACTGAGAGACACTGACTTGTTCTCATTCCACCATCAACACAGAGATGAATGTTTTTCAGGGCTGTATTTAAGAAGATGGAGGTATAGCTCCCAAATATGTAAACTGGGTTCCCTCCTTCCTCCCATCAACCTATACTTGATTCTCTCTGTATCAGACAGATTGCCTTTTCTCCTCTACTCCTCTTGCAACTCACATTTCTCTCCATAAGTTAAGTTTCTCACTAGCAAACAATCACACCAAAGATGGAAGAGTTTGCTTCCAGAGACTAGGACAATCTACCTGGCAGCTAGTTGGACAATCTAACAGGTGGGATGACTACAATGTTTTACCCTCCATGGCTGGACTTTGAAACTAGACTGCCCAGCTCAGCCAAAGAGAAAGCAGTATATCTGTTATTAAATAGGGTTCTGTACTCAAAAAACATCCTTTGTAAGTCTCAAACACCCCTGCTTTGTACTTTCTAGGAGCTGGGATTCAAACCTACAAACTTCTCACTCCAAAGTTCCACGCTCTTCTCCCTATACCATACTGCCTCATAGAAAGTAAGGAAGAAGAGGGTGTGAATTTACCAAAGCTAAAGTGTTGCAAAGCAAGAACCCAGAGGTACAGCCTGTTATCTTTACATTCCCTCCAGCATTTTTTAAAAGAAACAAAACAGTCCTGCTAACTAAGACTCAGAGATTCCTCGAAGATGACAAAAGTGAACAGACTTAAACAGACTTTTCTTTAAAGGGCGGGAGGGCACATTAAATATCAGAGGATGGGGGACTTCTCTCACATGATTCTGTCCTGGCTGAAAGGAAGTTTCAGAGAAAAGACTATTTACCCAGCAAGACCACAGTATCTAAGAGATTCCAGAAGGCGGTAGTGAGTTAGAGAGAGGGAAAGAATGGAGGCTGACTCACTATTTGTTTTCCAAAAATAAAAACTCAAACCAAACACAGTGAGACTCAGCCATCCAGCTGGGTACTCCAAGGATTAACTGTCTGTGTGGCCAGGCGCTTAACTTCATATTTCTGATGGACCAGCTATAAAATGGAAAAAGAATTCAGAATAAGGCTTCTTGTCAGGAGAGCACCAAGAAAATTGTATCTACAGCTTCTGAAATACAAACCAGCGCAAATGGTCTGACATGGAACCCCTGGATTCCCTAGGTCCCAACATCCTTGCTGTGAGTAATGTCATAAGGTCAGGCTAGGGATATGAACGTCCTCAGAATGGCAGTCACCTCATGTCTTTATATCCTCTTCACAGGTTACAGCTGGACATTTTAAAATACAGATTCTAATTCAATGTTGAAAACAAAATGTCTGCATAACAGAGTGGAAAGCATATGGGCTTTGGTGTTACGTAATCATGGGCTTGAATCTTGCTTGTATGACTTGAACAAGTTACTTAGTATTTCTGAGACTTCTTTTCCTCATCATTAAAATGGGGATAATTATCTAAGAACATTTATTTATTGAGAATTAAAGTTCCTGATACATAAGATACTCAAAAGATAACTTCCATATTAACCCTTACCTCACACCACGTACAAAAATTAACTTAAAATGGATCACAGATACAAGTGTAAAAGCTCCTAGAAGAAAATATAAGAGAAAAATTCTTGTGACCTTGAGGTAGAGAAACAAACAAACAAACAAAAACAATCATAAAAGAAAAACAGACAAAACAGATCATCAAATTTCAAAGCTTTTGCTCCCCAAATGGGACCATTAAAAAAATGAAAAGGCAAGCCAGCCTGGGAGAAAACATTCACGTGTTTTCACAGAAAGAAAAACCTCACATGTTTCTATCGTACAAAAAGCTGGTATCCAAGCCGTGTTTAAAAACTCATAAGCTCAATAACAAGAAGATAAACTATACCATTTTAAAAACAGGCAAAAGATTTGAAAAGGGACTACACAAAAGAAGCTAGACCAGTTATCACCCAAAAAGATTATTAGATATCAGGGAAATGCAAATTAAAACCACAATGAAATACTGTTACCTGTAAACCCATTACAGCGGCTAAAATTAAAAAGACTGACCATACTAAGTGTTGGTGAGGATGTCAAGCATCTGAAATCACACACATATAATGTCGGTGGGAATGTAAAATGGAACAGACAGTTTGGAAAACAGGTGGGCAGTTGTTAAAAAAGTTTAACAAACAACTACCATAGGACCCAGCCATTCGCATCCAGGGTATTTACCCAGGAGAAGTAAAAATATATGCCCACACAAAGATGTGCAAATGAATGCTCATATCAGCTTTGTGTAAAATAGCCCAAAACTGCAAACAACCCAAATGTCCATCAACAGGCGGTAGAGCTATACAATGGAATAGAACTCAGTGACAAAACAGATGTATGCAACAACACGGACACATCTAAAAAATCATTATGCTGAGTGAAGGAAGCCAGACAAAAAATGTACAAACTGTATGCATCTATTCATAAAATGAAAACTAATTTATAGTGACAAGAGATGACTGCTTGCCTGGGGCAGAGGGCAAAGGAAAGGAAAGAACATGAAGAGATGAGGAACCTTTGGGGGCTGACACAGATGTTCTGTATCTTGACTGCAGGAGTAACTTCACGGGTATAGACAACTGTCACACTCACTGAATTTAGACAGATGCAGTTCACTGTGTGTACATTATCCCTTAAAGTTGATACGGAAAAAAAAAACCAAATGCACTTGGCTACTCCTACTGCCACTAGAATCAAGTTAGAAAGTTACTATTGCCTACCTCATGGCCACAGGGAAAATGAAAACTGTACACAAGCTGCTGAGGAAAGGGGCGGTTCTGCAGAAACCTTTTTATTTATTGAAGATCAATCAGGTGTTTGGCAATGTGCTAGGTGTTCTATGCACATCACCTTATTTAATTCTAGCAAATTTGATGAGATAGGCTCTAATATCTCTATTACAGATGAGGAAACAGGCTCAGAAGGATCTCATCAAAAGCCACCCAGATGGTAAATGGTAGGTTTGGATTCCATGATGGATCTGGAATCAAACCGGGTAAGCTTGACTTCAAAAGACAAGATATTTGAAGTCAAGCTTGACTTCAAAAGACAATGCTATTATTTCCTACAATGCTTAGGGCATCCTCAGGAAGGCAAAGCCCTGATGGCCCAAAGACAGGAAGAGTTCCTGGAGATTTTCTTCATCAGGATTGGCAAATCCTCTCAAGTCTTTCTCAAAGGGGAGGGAGGGTGGGAGGTGAGGTACGCCTCTGCTCGTGAGACTAAGGAGAATCCTCTCCCTCAGCTCCAGCATCTGCTGGTATTTTGTTAACTCCTGGCTCCTCCATACTCACCCACCCACTGGTTTCCCAGAGAAAAAAAGCCAAAATATCTTGGCTGAACAGGAGAATGGGTCACAGATGACAGAGGTAAAAAAACAAAACAACAATACATGAAGTTCTGTAATAAGCTTTTTAAAAGCAAAAACAAATTGCACACTTCCTTGTTCTGCATTTTCCTTGTTCTCTTTGAGTTGTCCATCTTAAACATTCTTCTGTCTACATTTTCATTCATCACAATGGAAAAAGTGAGGCCAATGGGTCATGCTGAAAGTTTAAATAAATTTACAGTCTTCCTATCTCAGACCGGTTGTAGCCCAGCTCCCCTGAAGCTAGGCCAACAGATCAAGGAGAGGGTGGCTTGAGATGCAGACAGTGGGCCACAGAGAGAAAATATGGGAAACTCAGATCTGGAGGGGTAGTTCAGGATAGGGACCAACTCTGAGCTCAGAGAGCACAGACCTGGGTTCTGGGATTAACACCGTCTAATCACCTGTGAGACTTTGGCAAGTCACCTTCTCTCTCTGAGCCTCAGAAGATTAGATTGGTCATGTTTTTCAACTTAAACAAAAGCCCTCCGTTTATAACCAAAAATAATCTTTCCCCTAAGCCCTTAAGATTCTCATGCACTTCCTCTTTGAGAATTGCTCTGTTGCCTCTTTATTCCCCCAGCAGCCAAGCTTTACTTTCTGAAATCTGTACTACAAAAACAGGCAGCTTTTCATTGTATCAGAATACATTACAATACCAAATTAAAAAATTTTAAAGTATATATAAACGTACACTGAAATTCTGTCATAATCCTGAGTGTGTGTTATTGAGAGTCAGGGATTAAACGTCCTAATTAATGCAAATCGTAGTGTTCTGGGTTGTTCCTCATTTCCATTCCTGAATTTAGCATCCTGATTTAGCATGAACTGTAATGAACAATTTTACCAAAGTTTCTTTGCTCCCTCTTCACACATGTTAAGAATTCATTCACCACAGGGATGTGTGCTTTTGTGATCGTTTAACTAGAGCCTCCTCCCCCAAACTGGATTCTGCCAAACTGTTTCTGGTAAGCAGCTTTGGAAAGTAAAAACTCCCTAGACGCTCTGGACAGGGTGTGAGAGGAAGACACACAACCCAGCAGGGGAACTGAAACATTCCCCCTTGCGTCCACTTCTGTCCTGGGAGGATGGGGGGAGGGAAGCTGCAGAAGAAGCTTTTAGAGGAAACAGACTTGCAGGACTTTTGCTGCAAACAATTGGGTACTGTATCCAGCTGTTGACTAAGGCAACTAAAACCACCAGAAAACAAGCAGGTCAGAGTTCTTAGTCCTGAAACAAGAAAGTACTACACTTCTGTTTCACATGTTACAGCCTAGAACCCATATTCTAGCTGCTGTCCCTGGAGCTCAATGCCAGTGTTGGAAGGCACCTTTGACATCATTAAGCCAGTGTCCCCCCACCCCCTTTTTAAAGAAGTGGAACCATTTATTTCTACTTACAAAATTTTATGCAGAACCATGATATATAAAAACAAACAAAAGCAGAATTACTCTGGCGGGTAGGGGGACACAGGTGGAGAGCTCTGCCTTCTCAGCTGCCATCATCGCTTTCATCAGGCACCTCTTCGGATTCCCAGGGCCATAAGGACCACTATTAGGTCCACTGATGTGTGTTGAGTTGTGTGTGATTGGTAGGTCTCTTGATTTGTGGAGTTGACAGATAAAAACATAGATGACCATGCCTTTAATCTGACTCAGTAGGCTGGGGTGGGTGCACTCTGCTTTTTTTCTTGCATCTTCTCCTTCAATGATCTCATTAACTCCCAGTGCTTCACTTACCATTTCTACATGGAAGACTCAAATTGTACATTTTTAGACATGATCTCTCTACTGAGCAAAGCAGATTGTCTGAAGCATACTGATGGGAGGAGGCAAGCAGGGATCTAGGCAATGTAGATAGGAATCTGAAGTCTGGAAGCAGAATCCAATATTCTGGACGAGGTCTCCGGTTCTAAGAGAATTAGTAAGAGAAAAAGAGTAATGGGACTGTCTAAAGCATCAAGGCAGGGACTTGGTCAAAGGAACACTTTTTGGGCAAAAGCCCTTTTTAGAATTGGGGGTCAAAGTCCGAGCAGGACTAGCTTTCAGGCTTGACTTGAGGCCAACTTCTAGAGGCTTGGATCAGGTTCTTAAATTCTACCCCACTCACCCCCATTATGAGCAGAACTGCTTCACAGACCTGTCATAAGGTCTGAGACGACAGAGCCAAGTAAACCTTCACAGCTGAGAAAATCCAGGTCCTACTTGTCTAGCAAGTTAAAAGCATGTGATGAGATGAAAAGATGCAGAACAGATGTTCCTAACCTTTTTCGGGTCACTCACTGAGACAGATGCAGATCCCTATCGACCCAATATCCATTTTTCTCTTTATCCCTGTTATAAAACTAACATTTTGTTCAGTGAACTGGTAGAGACCCTATGGTCTCAGGGAAGGTAATCCCCCTCCCATTCATCCCCAGGAGTTGAATCACAACTGGCCTAAAGCAATTATGCAAATCCATTCCCCTTGGCCAGGAATGGTCTAAAGGTGGGCATGTCATTTAGTTCTGTCAAAACAAAAACAAAAAACCCATAAGAGGTTTTCTGGGGAGGGAAAGTGCTTGATTTTCTTGGTGACATGCTTGAGCCACTGAAAGAATCCTGAAACTTCCTGCCTCTCAGTCTGCTAAATGAACACCAATGTCCTTGTGATTTTAGTCACTATTACTGAGATTTTCTGTTAACTGCAGCTAAAAGTTTTCCTGACTGATCTGCTGACCCACTTGAAAACCAGACTTAAACTATGGGCCCTGGGACTTCCCCGGTGGCACAGTGGTTAAGAACCCACCTGCCAAAGCAGGGGACACGGGTTTGATCCCTGGTCCGGGAAGATCCCACTGCCGCAGAGCAACTAAGCCCGTGTGCCACGACTACTGAGCCTGCGCTCTAGAGCCTGCGAGCCACAACTGCTGAGCCCATATGCCACAACTACTGAAGCCCGCGCACCTAGAGCCCGTGCTCCACAACAAAGAGAAGCCACCACAATGAGAAGCACATGCACCGCAGCGCAGAGTAGCCCCCACTCGTCACAACTAGAGAAAAGCCCATGTGCAACAACGAAGACCCAACGCAGCCAAAAATAAATAAATAAAAAGTAAAATAAACTATGGGCCCTATACCCTGTAACCTTCATTATGTGGATATATACACTGGTTTACCTTCCATTTTTCCATTAGGAGGTTTACAGGTTTTAGGTCAAGAACCCTTACTCTGGACTAGTGGTTCTCCAAGTGTGCTCCCTGGACCGGCGGCATTAGCATCACCTGGGAACTTGTGATAAGTGTAATTTCGTCAGGATGATGCTGGACCTATTAAATCAGAAACCCATGCAATGGGGTCCAGCGATTTGTGTTTTACTAAGTCCTCTAAGTGATCTGATTCATGCTAAACTGGGAGGACCACTGCTCTGAGCCCACCATTACTCAATTTCTGTGATGACAGAAATGTTTACATCTGCACTGGCCAGTATGGTAACTACTTGCCACACGCGTCTACTGAGCACTTACAAGGTGGCTAGTGCTACCGAGAATTTCAAATTTTACTTTGTTATAATTTATTTAAACACCCGCCCGCGGCTAGTGACTCCTATATTGACTACTAGACATTGCAGCTCTAGATAAACATAAGGGATTTTATATTTTCAGGTGGCTCCTAGTACTAAGCCATAAAATATCAGTGGTTCTCAAACTTCGGTTTGCATAAGAATTACTAGAGGGTTTGTTAAAACACACTGTCGGTCCCCACCCCTAGAATTTATGATTCAGTAGATCTGCTGGGGGTCTGAGAATCTGTATGTCTAGTAGGTTCCTGTGTGATACTGATGGCACTGATGCAGGGAAAGCACTTTGAGAACCACTGAAGTAATAAGCAAAACTTGTACCTTCTTATAACCTGTATGAAAGCCACTTTTCTACAATTCTAACTAATGTTTTCGTTTGGGTTCATCAAATTAACAAATAGGTAAAGCTCCCTGACAGTAGGAGCTGACATCTTCCAACGCTGTATGTTCCATTGTACACTCTAGCTCAGTGCCCTGGATTCGGCAGGTGCTTGGTATTAGGAGGAAATGACTATCCCCGCCAAGGGGAAACTTCTGGAAGGCTCTACCATGTTCCAAAGATGACGATTACCTCCTTAGAGTCATCAAGTGACAGGGTGTATGTTTCAAAAGAGATGCACAGAAAGGTTAAGTGATTTGCCTAAGGCACTATGCCCTATTTCTTACTTTTCTGTATTTTAAATGTTATCTCAGAAATTGTTGAGGTCTAAGCCTATTTGTAGAAGTGAGATATATATATATATATATGTGTGTGTGTGGATGTATATATATTTATATGCAGAAATACTGAAAACTAAATTATTCAAGAATCAAAAATACTCTGACACTATAATGGTGGTATGAAAGGCAAAAGGACTGGTAATCTAGACAGGGTGCTCCACTTTCTCAAATAACACTACACAGAAAACCATCTATGCCAAAGACCTGGCTGGCCAGCAATACGGCTTTCAAGCATTAATGGGAAAGAATCAAGGACAAACACACAGGGGACTTTTCTGAAGGTCAAAAAAGGAACAATAAATACCATGCCCAGAAAAGCTTTTAAATCTGACCTTTTCCTCTGCCGAAGCCATTCACCTTCCAGCATCTTCAATCTAATAGACTGAAGTGGGCTGAACTGGCTCTTAGGAGAGAGCTGGGGCTAGTCTTTTCCTTAACGCTGCCTCTCTAGCACTGCTCTAGCAGCGGCAGCATTACTGGTAATTACATCATTATACTGTAATGGAACACATGCAGGGCAAGTGAAACAGCCCAGCAGCTCCCCAGTTGAGGAGAGCAGAAAAAGGCTCCCACTTCACCATTCAATTTCTATTAACCCTTCAGGTTCTGGATTATTCTCAAAGGCAAACCACCCTTAGGTCTTTTCACAATCTTAAAACAGAGACCATGGAGGTGGAGCTTAGTTGAAGACTAAGAGCAAAGTTTATATATTCATGTGATGGAACTCTTCCACTAGAATAGGAATTAGGAGACTTGGGTACAGCTCTGGCTTTGCTATGAATACCTTATATGGCCTTGGGGAAATCATTTGCATCTTTTAGGTTTCAGTTTCCTCATCTATAAAGAACAGTAAAGCTTTCAGGCAGACAATCCCAAAATGTTCCAGTAGACAATTTGGGATTGGATCGAATGATAACAAGAGTTCTCCCAGCTCTAATATTCTATTATCTAAAAAGATTCCACAAATAGGGGAGACAGGGAAGGAGTAAGATATGAAAGGTCAACTCTACTTGGTCTTCAAGCAGTTAATTACATGAGGACTTTTGGTCTCTACTCTGACCCATGCATCAGTGTCAGATCATCTTCATCAACATCCAAAGCAACTTTTCAAAAGACGAAGGTCAGAACTCATTAACGTATCTTAGAAAGTCTACCCAAAGACAGGAAGGACACAGAAGTTCAAAGTATACTGGGACAGAAGTGAGGAAACCAAAGTCTTAGCTGTCACTGACTCCTATGACCATGCGTGAGTCGCTTAACCTTGGCCAACTCATCTTTAAGACACTGTGGTGGAGGGGAGAGGGGTTAGAATTAGACCCTTTCAGCTCAAGCAGTCTACAATTTTGATGTCTCTGTACAAGTTTCCAAGGCTCCTACTGGATACTGAGGCATGCAGGGGTGGGTGTTGGCACCAACAACATGCTAAGAATGCCAAACCCTGCAAGACAGAGATGAGTTTTCTTATGATATTCTTATGGTTTTCTCATAGATATGTCAAAAAATATTATCTAACAGACCTCAAGGAAAGAATTAAAACATATAAAGCTACATATTAATTGCTGTATATCTCAGAATCTTCTCTTTCTAATGCTCCAAAAGGAAGAATATAAAAATGTGCTCCCTGCAGTTGTCTTCTGGTCTTCATATAGAAGGTACGAGACTTTGGTTTTCAGCAGTAAGGTGATCTAGATATTCTGGATGACTTTCTCAAAAAAACAATTTTAAAAGCTAAATAAATAGTCCTAAAAATTAATTTTTAAAATGCATCATGTTGAGCTGTAATACTTGAGAGAACAAAAATTAAAGGATTTGCACAGAGCAAAAATTAAATGAAATGAAAAGCAGGTGGAAACATCCAAATGTGCATTAATAATGAAAGGATAAACAAAATTTGGCTTATACGTACAATGGATTACTATTCGGCCTTAAAAAGGAAGAAAATTCTGACATACGCTACAACATGGATGAATGTTGAAGATATTATACTAAGTGAAATAAGCCAGAGAAAGTGAAAATTCTCTATGATTGCACATATATGAGGTACTTAGAATAGTCAAAATCACAGAGCCCAAAAGGAGAATGGTAGTTGCCAGGGGCTGGAGGCAATGGAGTGTTACTGTTTAATGTTACAGAATTTCTGTTTGGGAAGATGAAAACGTTCTGGAGATGGATGGTGGCGATGGTTATATAACAATCTAAATTATCTAATGCCACTGAATTGTATATTTAAATGGTTAAATTTATGTTATGTACACCTTATCACAATAAAAAAGCATTAAATGAAAGCAGATATCCTGGAAGGGAAGAGAACACTAAAGCCAGCTTTTGCCCTGTGGCTATGTAACAAACACTAGTGACCACTGCAATGACCATTTGGGGTATGGGCAACAGAAGATAAAGCCCAGGGCCCACCTTAGGTGGGACAGTCTTATATGAAATCTCCTTATACACTTGAGATACCAATGGACTATACCCTCAGTATAGAGATGAACCATAAACAAATCTGCAGCACTGAAAGGGACCACAAAGAAACTGTCCTATCTTACCCAGTAGAGAAGGAGAAATGTCTCTGCTAAGAATCCATAACCAAAAGCTGGCTCTGGTGCAGGTTTGTGATCAAATCCATGCAACCTCAAGTGAAGATCTAAAAGTAGTCCACTTAGCAATATTTTCGAGATATTGGCAGAACCAACTCCTCATTCTTTCTGGTGGAATAAAGACTTTACCAAGGCCTCAAATAACTCCCACAGATAAAGTCCTAAGGTACATTAGGTCTTGAAACAAAAGCAAAACAAAAAACATCCAGAAATAAGCCACATGAGTGACAGCCAAGAAAAACAGACAGCAAAATAAGATCCTCAAAGGCTTCAGATATTGGAACTAGAGACAAAATACAAAATGCCTATGATTTTTATATCTTAAGATTTAGAGGAAAGACTTGAAAAAATTAGCAAGGAAGAAGACAGTATTAAAAAAGAACCAAGTACATTTGAAAACATACCAAACAGAACTTCCAGAAAGGAAAGTTATAATCAAAATTTAAAAATCAATGGCCAGGTTAAATAGCACATTAGATATAACTAAAGAAATAATTAGTAAATTAGAAGAGCAATCCAAAGAAATTCCATAGAATGTGACCAAGAAATGAAGATATAAAAAATATGAGAGTTTAACAGATAGGGATGATAGAGTTAGAGGGGTCTAACATATATCTACTCTTTTAACTGAAGTTCAAGTAGAATTAGAGAGGATGGAGAAAGACATTATTCAAACAGCTAATGGCTGAGAATTTTTCCGGAATAATTGAAAGAACACCAAACCTCAGATCCAGCAAGCTCAACACATTTCAAGCAGGATAAATAAAAATAAAACAACATATTGTAATGAAATTTAAGAGCACTGTAGACAAGAAAAGAAGACAGTAAAAGAGAAACAGAGAGATCACCTACAAAAGAATAGCAATTAGACCATCAACTGGCTTCTCAACAGCAACAGTAAGATCTAGAAGACCACAGAATAATATTTTCAATGTATTAAGAAAAAAATAACCGTCAAGAGAATGAGAAGACAAGCCACAGACTGGGAGAAATATTTGCAAAACACAGCCCTGATAAAGGACTGCCATCCAAAATATACAAAGAACTCTTAAAACTTAACAATAAGAAAATAAACAACCTGATTGAAAAATAAGCCAAAGACCTTAACAGATACCTCACCAAAGAAGATACATGGATGGCAAGTAAGCATATGAAAAGATGCTCCACATCATGTGTCATTAGGGAAATGCAAATTAAACCAATGAGATATCTCTATATCTCATTGGTTTATCTCTCTATATCTCATTATATCTACTACAATGGCCAAAATCCAGAACACAGACAACACTAAATGCTGGTGAGGAGATGGTGCCAACAGGAACCATCATTCATTGCTGGTGGGAATGCAAAATGGTACAGCTATTTTGGAAAACAGTTTGGTGGTTTCTCCCAAAACTAAACATACTCCTAGTATACAATCCAGCAACTGTGCTCCTGGTACATTTACCCAGGAGTTGAAAACTTATGTCCACATAAACACTTGCACATTGATGTTTGTAGCCGCTTTATCATAATTACTAAAACTTGGAAGCAAACAAGATGTCCGTCAGTATGTGAATGGGTAAACTGTGGTACACTCAGACAATAAAATATGATTCAGCACTAAAAAGATATATAAACTATGACCGACGCTAGAAGAAATAATTATGCCATGTGATAAGAGGTATTAACGAATGCTACTATGGCAATCACACTGCAAAAAAAAGTATCAAATCAGTATGCTGTACACCTTAAACTTATACTTGTATGTCAAACATAACCCAATTAAGAACAAAAAAAAGAAATGAACTATCAAGCCATGAAAAGACATGAAGGAATCTTAAATGCATATTACTAAATGAAAGAAGCCAACCTGAAATGGCTACAAGCCGTATGACATTCTGGAAAAGACAAAACTGTGGAGACAATAAAAATATCAATGGTTGCCAGGGGGAAGGGATGAACAGGCAGAACACAGAGGACTTTTAGGGCAGTGAAAATACTCTATAAGATGCCATAATGATGGATATGTGCCATTATACATTTGTTCAAACCCATAGAAGGTACAACCCCAAGAGTGAACCATAATGTTAACCACAGACTTCGGATGATTATGATGTATCAATGTAGGTTCATCAGTTTTAACAAATGTACCACTGTGGCGGAGAATGTTGATAATGGGGAGGTTATGCATGTGTACAGGTAGGAGGTATATGGGAAATCTCTGTTAACGTCCCCATACTTTTGCTGTGAACCTAAAAATGCTCTGTAAAAAAATCTTAAAAATATTAACTGTCAATGCAGAAGTCTATAGCTAATGAAACTCTTTCAACAACGAAAGCAAAATAAAGCTATTTTCAAACAAAAACAGAGATTGCCACAGACAAACCCTCACCGAAATCAATTTTAAAGGATGTATTTTAGGAAGAAGAAAAACAATCCCAGATGGAAGGTCCGACATGAAAGGGGACAAAGATGAGCAAAGATATTGATAAATATGTGGGAAATTTGAAACAAGAATACTACTTAATCTGTGTGGTTAGAAATAAGACAAAACTAAAATATTGGACAATTGCGTAAGTTGGGAGGAATCGTAAGAGTTTTTCTATGATTCTTATATAATTCAGAAAAATGGTGGCTCTGCAAAAAACATGTCCACATTCTAATCCCCAGAACCTGTGAATATTATCTTATATGGCAAAAAAAAAAAAAAAAAAAATTGTGATTATGTCAAGGATCTTGAGATCCTCATATTAAAGATCTTGAGATCTGGAGATCCTTATGTTAAAGATCTTGCCCTAGATGCAATCACATGTATCCTTTTGAAGGAGAGAAGGAGGGAGAACAGACACAGACACACAGAGAAGACACAGAAGAGGAAAAGACAATGTGACCATTGAGGCAGAGATGGAAATGATACGGCCACAAGCCAAGGAACACTTGAAGCCATCAGAAGCTGGGAGAAGCGTGGAAAAATTCTCCCCTAGAGTCTTCAGAGGGAGCACAACCCTATGACACGTTGATTTTGGACTTCTGGCCCTCAAAACTGTGAGAGATCAGATTTCTGTTGTCTTAAACCAACAAATTTGTAGTAATTGCATACAGTAACCATAGGAAACTAATACAAAATGTAAAGATGTTACTTTAGGCCAACCAAATTAAAATGTATATGTTAATAAAGAGATCAGTTCTCCCTAAGTGGATTTATAAATTTAAACTCAGTAAAAATACCAATTTTTAAATAGGAAAAGGTAATTGTAAGGTTCATACAGAAAAACAGAATAGCAATAAGGGGAGACTTAGGCAACCATATGATAAAAATATATGATAAAGCCTCATTAATTAAAACAAAGTGTGTGGTCATATACAGAAATAGACAAATGATTGGAATTTAATATATTTTAAGTCCACAAATGGGTACTAATGCATAAAACAGTTTATGATAGAGGTGGCATCTCAAATTGTGGGACAAATTTGAGATGGCATTTAAGATTTAAATGACACTGTGACAAATTTGAATCTGTCCTAAGCATAGTTCAGGATAAATTACAAATGGATCCGAGATTTAAATGTAACATAAGACAAAACTATAAAAGTAATAGAATAAAATGTAGTACATTTCACTAGCAAACAGAATCCAACAGCACATTAAAAGGATCATACACCATGATCAAGTGGGGTTTATCCCAGGAATGCAAGGATTCTTCAATATATGAAAATCAACCAATGTGATGCACCACATTAAAAAACTGAAGGATAAAAACCATATGATAATCTCAATAGATGCAGAAAAAGTTTTGACAAAATTCAACACCCATTTATGACAAAAACTCTCCAGGAAGTGGGCATAGAGGGAACCTACCTCAACATAATAAAGGCCATATATGACAAACCCACAGCCAACATCGTCCTTAATGGTGAAAATTGAAACCATTTCCTCTAAGATCAGGAACAAGACAAGGGTGCCCACTCTCACAACTATTATTCAACATAGTTTTGGAAGTTTTAGCCACAGCAATCAGAGAAGAAAAAGAATGAAAAGGAATCCAAATCAGAAAAGAAGAAGTAAAACTGTCACTGTTTGCAGATGACATGATACTATACATAGAGAATCCTAAAGATGCTACCAGAAAACTACTAGAGCCAATCAATGAATTTGGTAAAGTAGCAGGATACAAAATTTATTTATTTTATTTATTTATTTTTGGCTGCGTTGGATCTACCTTGATGCGTGTGTGCTTTCTCTAGTTGCAGCAAGCGGGGGCTACTCTTCACTGCCGTGTGCAGGCTTCTCACTGCAGTGGATTCTCTTGCTGCAGAGCGTGGGCTCTAGTCACGTGAGCTTCAGGAGTTGTGGCTCGCAGGCTCTAGAGCGCGGGCTCAGTAGTTGTGGCGCCTGGGCTTCACTGCTCCATGGCATGTGGGAACTTCCCGGACAAGGGATTGAACCCGTGTCCCCTGCATTGGCAGGTGGATTCTTAACCACTGTGGCACCAGGGAAGCCCAGGATACAAAATTAATGCACAGAAATCTCTTGCATTCCTATACACTAACAATGAAAAATCTGAAAAAGAAATTAAGGAAACACTCCCATTTACCACTGCAACAAAAAGAATAAAATACCTAGGCATAAACCTACCTAAGGAGACAGAAGAACTGTATGCAGAAAACTGTAAGACACTGATGAAAGAAATCAAACATGACACAAACAGATGGAGAGATATACCATGCTCTTGGATTGGAAGAATCAACATTGTGAAAATAACTATACTACTCAAAGCAATCTACAGATTCAATGCAATCCCTATCAAACTACCAAGGGCATTTTTCACAGAACTAGAATAAAAACTCTTACCATTTTTATGGAAACACAGAAGACCCCGAATAGCCGAAGCAATCTTGAGAAAGAAAAATGGAGCTGGAGGAATCAGGCTCCCTGACTTTGGACTATACTACAAAGCTACAGTAATCAAGACAGCATGGTACTGGCACAAAAACAGAAAGATAGATCAATGGAACAGGATAGAAAGCCCAGAGATAAACCCACACACATGTGGTCACCTTATCTTTGACAAAGGAGGCAAGAATATACAATGGAGAAAGGACAGCCTCTTCAATAAGTGGTGCTGGGAAAACTGGACAGCTACATATAAAAGAATGAAATTAGAACACTCCCTAACACCATACACAAAAGTAAACTCAAAATGGATTAAAGACCTAAATGTAAGGCCAGACACTATCAAACTCTTAGAGGAAAACATAGGCAGAACACTCTGACATAAATCACAGCAAGATCCTTTTTGACCCACCTCCTAGAGAAATAGAAATAAAAACAAAAATAAAAGGGACCTAATGAAACTTCAAAGCTTTTGCACAGCAAAGGAAACCATAAACAAGACCAAAAGACAACCCTCAGAATGGGAGAAAATTTTTGTAAATGAAGCAACTGCCAAAGATTAATCTCCAAAATATACAAGCAGTTCATGCAGCTCAATATTAAAAAAACAAACAACCCAATCCAAAAATGGGCAGAAGACCTAAATAGACATTTCTCCAAAGAAGACGGACATATTGCCAACAAACACATGAAAAGATGCTCAACATCACTAATCATTAGAGAAATGCAAATCAAAACTACAATGAGGTATCACCTCACACTGCTCGGAATGGCCATCATCAAAACATCTACAAACAATAAATGCTGGAGAAGGTGTGGAGAAAAGGGAGCCCTGCTACACTGTTGGTGGGGATGTAAATTGATACAGCCACTATGGAGAACAGTATGGAGGTTCCTTAAAAAACAAAAATAGAACTAGCATATGACCCAGCAATCCTACTATTGGGCATATATCCTGAGAAAACTATAATTCAAAAAGAGTCATGTACCACAATGTTCACTGCAGCACTATTTACAATAGCCAGGACATGGAAGCAACCTAGGTGTCCAGTGACAGATGAATAGATAAAGGAGATGTGCGATACATACATAATCCACACACACACACACACACACACACACACAAACACTGGAATATTACTCAGCCATAAAAAGAAATGAAATGGAGTTATTTGTAGTGAGGTGAATGGACCTAGAGTCTGTCATACAGAGTGAAGTAAGTCAGAAAGAGAAAAACAAATACTGTAGGCTAACACATGTATATGGAATCTAAAAGAAATGGTTCTGATGAACCTAGGGGCAGGAAAGGAATAACGACACAGACGTAGAGAATGGACTTGAGGACACAGGGAGGGGGAAGGGGAAGCTGGGACAAAGTGAGAGAGTAGCGTGGACATATATACACTACCAAATGTAAAACAGATAGCTAGTGGGAAGCAGCCACATAGCACAGGGAGATCAGCTTGGTGCTTTGTGACCACCTAGAGGGGTGGGATAGGGAGGGTGGGAGGGAGAGTCAAGATGAAGGGGATATGGGGATATATGTATATGTATAGCTGATTCACTTAGTTATACAGCACAAACTAACAGAACATCCTAAAGCAATTATACTCCAATAAAGATTTTAAAAAATGTAGTACATTTCTTTTATAACTATCTATCACAATGATGTCTAGAAGCCATATAAAACAAAAGGTCATTCGAGTGACTACACAAAAATCTATAAATCCTGCATGGCAACACAAACAAATATGTGTGTAAGTATACAAACACAAAGCATGCAAACACACACACACCCCTATAGGCAAAGCTAGAAAACAAATATTAAAATGGGTTAGAAGTAATAAATATTGTATTAAAATTTGCAATTCCTATTATTCAAGGCCAATCTCTTAAATAAAGAGCTCCTACAAACCAATAAGACCAACAACCTTATAGAAAATGAGCAAGGCATATGAACAGATTGCTCACAGCAAAGGAAATACAAATGATTTTTAAACATGTGAAAAGATGATCAGTGATGACATACAAAAGGAAGGCAAATTAAAACTACACTGAAATACTATTTTCCACCCATTAGACTGGCGAAAATCCAGAAGTTTGATAACTATGTTGGCAAGACTGTGAAAACACACACTCTGATATACTGCTGTGGGAGTGTAAAAAGTTCCAAACCCTCTGGAAGGTAATGTGGCAAAATTACATACAATATATCTAAATTATAACAGTATAGATCTTTTAACCACACAATTCCTTTCTAGAAATTTAATCTAGAGACAAACTAATATATGTGCATAATGATATAAGTACATTTTGCAGATCTACTTAAAGGAGAAGATTGAAAACAATGTAACTGTCCATCAATAAACACATTAGTTATGGTTCCATCAATTGATGGAATACCACCTGGCTATTAAAAAAAAAGTAGTGGGGAAGGGAAGTCTTCATGTATTAATATGGCTAAGTGGAAAAAGCTAAGTATAAAGAAAGTTGTGCTTTATATTACAATTTGTATTAAACAGTTAAACAGAATATTTATATATTTGTATCTACATTTATAATTTGTATTAGAATATATAGGCTAATACATATTATAGGCACAGATACATTGTGTAATTGGAATTGGAATTGAGCATATGGGCAGAAGGACAGAAGGGAGATTCTTCACAGTACACTTTTCAAATATTTGATATTAAAACCATGTGAACATATTATCAATTACGTTTAAGAATTTTAATAAGTATGAATAATAGAATATCTAGGATAACTTCTAATCAAGTAAACAGAGTATAATTTCCAAATTAGTAGAGGAGTGAAAATAAAATGAGGAAAAGGAAAGTAAAATACTCAATCCAAAAGGCAAGAACACACATGGCTCAACACTAGATGGTTGAAATAAACCTCAATATTTCCATAATCCCAGTAAATGTAAATCAGTTAAACTTACCAGTTAAAAGACAAAGACTGTCTTGGGATTCCCTGGTGGTACAGTGGTTAAGAATCTGCCTGCCAACGCAGGGGACACGGGTTCAAGCCCTGGTCCAGGAAGATCCCACATGCCACAGAGCAACTAAGCCTGTGCACCACAACTACTGAGCCTGCGCTCTAGAGCCCACGAGCCACAACTACTGAAGCCCCTGCACCTAGAGCCTGTGCTCCACAACAAGAGAAGCCACCACAGTGAGAAGCCCGCACTGCAACAAAGAGTAGCCCCTGCTCGCCGCAACTAGAGAAAGCCCCTGCACAGCAACGAAGACCCAACACAGCCAAAAAATAAATAATAAAAATTAATTAAAAACAAAAACAGACTAAGAGTGTCTCACTGTATTAACCATAATAAACGTGAATTAATTAAGCTCCTCACTTAAAAGACAAAGACAGTCAGACTAAACAAAACATAATCAAGTTACACATTGTCCTTAAAAGGTACGCCTGAAATATAAGACCACAGGTAGGCTGAAAGTCAAAGGATGGAAAAAATTGCATGAGGCATGTATACTACTCAAAAGAATGCCGCTGCAACTAAATGACTATCAAGCACGGAGATATTAAGGCAAAAGGGTCACTTTCCAAAGACAGGAACTTCAAAGGTCCAGGAAGATACGTAATCCTAAAATATGGCCTCAAAATATATAAAGCAAGAATTGCTATCACTGCAAGTAGAAATTGACAAGTCCATTATCATAATGGGATATAAAAAGTAATGGATATAAAAAGGGCAAGGCTCCTTTTGCCCCCGCAAATTAACCTGCTTTGGAACTGCTAGATCGCTGCATTAGAAACAAAGTTTCTCACTTATTCCTGAGAAGATCAATCAGGATGGAGAGACATGCTTCCTGTCTGGTTTCAGTGACCAATATTCAAATGCAGAAATGGGAAGTTACACATTATCCACATGTGTAGCTAGACACTAACACAAATGGATTTGTCAGCAACTCTATGTGCTTATGCTTCAATTTCTTAATCTCTAAGCTCCTCAAGGGAAAATATTGCTCTCTTATACATATTTGTATCTAACCCAGCACCAACCACACGCCTGGTATATAATAAGTGTTCAATGAATGTTTTATTGAATCATCTGTTACACATCCCTTTAAAAAATACTTATTCATTCCAACATTTATGAAGCACCTACTATGTACCAGGCACTATGTTAAGTGCTGGGAATACACAGATGAGTAAAACAATGTCTGTTCTCCATCAGAAGAGAAACAGAAATATATCTTTTTCAAAAGCTATAAACAGAGGTTTGCATGGAGAGGTAGGAAGAAGAGCCCAGAAGAAGTACCCGGAGATCTGAGGGCAAGTTCTCAACCATTTAACGTGTATTTATAAGCAGCCACTGTGGTCCAGAATCAGGTAGGCGCTAGAGAAGGGACATGTAAGTCAAGCCTTACTAAGCACTTATGGGGGCAAAGTCAGGCAGAAGACATTCAGGTCAACAAGAAAGAAGCAGTATATGAGGTTCCAGGGGAAATGTGATTTGCTCAAAGTCAAACAGCTTGGGTAAAGACTAGAACCTACATTCCCAGTGTTTTTTTCCATATTGATTCTTGACACTCGTTCCCCTAGGACCCTCTTTACTCCAATACGGATCCTTGTCTAGATGCAAGGCTTTTGACCATAATCCAACAAGAAATTCTCTTTAAATCGCACTGCAGGAAAGTGCCCATAAATTTCGCTTAAAAATTTCACGAGATAACCACACTGAATACAACAAATGCAACTCTTTATTCTATTTCATTTTGTAAAATGCTGCTCACAACTCACTACCACCGACTTCACCACTCACTAATAGCTCTCAACCCCATTTTGTAAAACTCCTATTGCTTGTGATAGTTTATAATGTGCTTCTCCCAACTGGAATTCTGCTTCTAATTCCTCACTTCACAGCCCAGGAAAAAGCAAACTAGATACATTCACTCCCTATCGACTGAGATAGATCCAGATCCAGAATAACATTTGGATAGGCAAATGTTGGGAAAAGCTTCCCAGGTGATAATGCCATGATAATTTTACAAAACAAATATTTGTTTAGCAAAGGAATAGACAGCAGACAAGAAAAATGAAACCTCAGATAAGTAACGGGACTCGCCAGTGGCCAAAAAGCCACTAATAGCAAGGGTTGGAATCCAGCTTAGTGGATCCCCAGTCCATTTCTGAAAGTTCCCACTAGGAAAAGTCTGTCAGTATTCCTTCTCCTTTTGCACTGACCTTTTATCAGAAATTCCCCAAGGGGCCTCGGCTTACTAAGTGCTAATTAGATTTCCTCCACCTGCTCTGGGATTCAGAGGGCAGTGCTAGTGCAGTGCCCTCCTCAGCTAACAAAGCCACTGGCATTCCCGGTATGCAGGGGCTGGCCTCCAGTTCTTTAGTCAACAGCAATTAAAGGGCTCCTAGCCAAAGCTCTAAGGAGTAAGACAGAAACGGGAGGGGTAGTCCTCAATCCAAAAAGCCAAGTCCAGCCAAAGACTGGGATTGACTGATGCTGAAGAGCTGGGTGGAAACAGGGAAAATTTTAGGAGGTAGGAATGGAATCTGGGTGAGGCAAGCTAACTACTACTCATCATCTTTCTCACTCCCCTAAGGAATGCTACTGTTGTCTAGATTGAGGGGATAAAGCCTTGGATGGACAAGAGCCCTCATCTAAAAATAAGCTATCAAGAAACATTTCCTTTTCTCTTCTTGTTTCAAGACAGGTCCAAACTGCTCAGCCAAGAATGACAAGTCCTCCATAATTCTATCCCTCCCTCTCTAGGCATCATAATTTAGTGAATGTCCAGCCACTAACTGGCAAAGTACAGCCTGGATGTTCAGTCATTAACTGCCGTCTGACTCTACACCACACTTGCTCTGGGTTTGATTTTCTCAACTCTCAGTTGATTTCAAGATCAAATGAGATAATGAATATAAAAATGTTTTCCAAAGTATAAAGTGGTATAAAATTATACACCGTAATACAAACTCAATTAAATTCAAACATTTACTAAGTTCTTAGAACAGTGCTTACACAGAGTTGGTACACAGATGTTTTAACACAAATATTGCCTGTTAGATATAAAAAAACAAAACAAAACAGAATTCTTACCATGTGGAAATCACAGACTAGTGTAGGAGATAAGGTCTCCAAAAGAATATGGTAATAGGGAGTAACTTATCTTGCTACTGAAGAATAGGGTTTGCCCGGCCAATCAACAGATTAAGACTGCTCATTAATATGACTAATTTCCATCTGCTCTATAATAGGCTTGCTGTCTGGAAAGATATCCAGAAAGATTCAGTCACCTCAAATTCTCAAAGCAGGGACTTTATGCCTATTATCCTAGGCAAAAAACTACCTTAAAAGATACATGGGAGGGCTTCCCTGATGGCGCAGTGGTTGAGAGTCTGCCTGTCAATGCAGGGGACACGGGTTCGAGCCCTGGTCTGGGAGGATCCCACATGCCGCGGAGCAACCAGGCCCGTGAGCCACAACTACTGAGCCTGCGCGTCTGGAGCCTGTGCTCCGCAACAAGAGAGGCCGGGACACTGAGAGGTCCGCGCACCGCGATGAAGAGTGGCTCCCGCTTGCCGCAACTAGAGAAAGCCCTCGCACAGAAACAAAGATCCAACACAGCAAAAATAAATAAAAAAAAAAAAAAAAAAAAAAAAAAAAGATACATGGGAAAAATGAACCCACTCAGTTCTCCTTTGATTCTTGTCACTTCTTTCAATTTGACAATGAAAATGCACATATACTTTGACCCAGAAATTCTGAGAAAAATTGATTCTAGAGCTAAACCACATTAGCCCAGAAGTCACTGAAATATAGGACAGGTGATTAAAAAGCACGCTACAATCTAAACAAAATGTACACAGATTGCTATAAAGGTAGTCACAGTACAAGCAAACACTTTAATATAAACTAGAACGAAGCATACTATAAAAAGCAAGAATTTCACTAATTATTTGTATGAAAGTTAGAGAAACAACAATGGAGTCAAATAGACACTGGTAGTTCAATGAATATGACTACAGTAGTCCCCCCTTGTCTGTGGTTTCACTTCTGGGGTTTCAGTTACCTGCAGTCAACTGTGGTCCAGAAACATTAAATGAAAATTCCAGAAATAACTCATAAGTTTTATGTTTTAAAGAAATAAGATGAACCACTTTATTTATTTATTTATTTTTGCGGTACGCGGGCCTCTCACTGTTGTGGCCTCTCCCGTTGCGGAGCACAGGCTCCAGACGCGCAGGCTCATTGGCCATGGCTCACGGGCTCAGCCGCTCTGCGGCATGTGGGATCTTCCCGGATCGGGGCACGAACCCACGTCCCCCGCATCGGCAGGCGGACTCTCAACCACCGCGCCACCAGGGAAGCCCTATTTATTTATTTTAAAATTTTATTTATTATTTATTTTTGGCTGTGTTGGGTCTTCATTCCTGCATGCAGGCTTTCTCTAGTTGCAGCAAGTGGGATCTACTCTTCGTTGCGGTGCGTGGGCTTCTCATTGCGGTCGCTTCTTTTGTTGCGGAGCACAGGCTCTAGGTGCACGGGCTTCAGTAGTTGTGGCTTGTGGGCTCTAGAGCGCAGGCTCAGTAGTTGTGGCGCACGGGCTTAGTTGCTCCTCAGCATGTGGGATCTTCCTGGACCAGGGATCGAACCCGTGTCCCCTGCACTGACCTGTGGATCTTAACCTGCCATCATAAGTCCATCATAAGTTTTAAGTTGTGCACTGTTTCTAGTATTGTGATGAAATCTCATGCCATCCTGCTCTGTCCTGCCTTGGATCCCCAACCATCGACGTGGTCTGCTCATGACATTCAATCATTGACATTTTCATGGCTCGATGATCCAGGATCCCCCAAAGCAGATGATCCTCCTCCAGACATGTTGTCATACGGTCAGTAGTAGTCTAATGCTATGTCACCACCTGTGTCACTCACCTGACTTCATTTCATCTCATTTTTTCATCTCACATCATCACAAGAAGATATTTTGAGAGACAACGTTCACATAACTTTTATTACAGTATATTATTATAATTGCTCTATTTTATTATTAGTTACTGTTATTAATCTCTTACTGTGCCAAATTTATAAATTAAACTTTATCATAGTTATGTACATACAGGAAAAAACATAGCATATACAGGGTCTGCTACTATCCACAATCTCAGGCATCCACTGTGGGTCTTGAAACATATCCCCCGTGGAAAAGGGGGACTACTATATAAGGAACTATGCAGCATAGTAACAGAAAAAAGAAAAGAAGAAAAATAATAAATTGGGTAAGTTTTCATCTTCAGCCTCAGACCCTGGAAAATTATCTTCAAAGTCAGGTAAAACATCCCCAAGGCCAGGAAAATTCATCATACCTGCTGGTCTCCAGTTGATTCTCTTAATCACTGGCACTCACTGCAGTAAGAACTTAGTCACCCCTGCCTGCAAAATGGGGTTCTGTTGCCCATTAACTGCCCATTAACTGATAAGTCCGTGCCTCTACTACTTTTAATTTGTTTGTTTTTATTGAAGTATAGTTGATACCTCTACTAGTTTTGAGCCATAACTTAGTGTTGTAAAATTTAAATCTAAAATGTAATGGAAAAAAAAGAAAATTACATCAAAAAAATAAATAAATAAAATGTCATGGAATAGCCCCAAATGTACCTCTGATCAGCTAACATGGCCTATGGCTTCTTTTGGTTGCTAAAACTCTAGGATGTGAAACTTGTATCTCTGTCACATTTTGTGGGGACATTCCCCTTCATTAGAAGAATCACATCAGGGCGGATCACTTTGCTGTTAAACATCTTTTGCTTTGGCCCAGAATCTTTCATCTGCAAAACAGCTGCATTTGACACAAGGTAATACCTGGGTAAAATTTGGGGGGGTGGGGAGGGAGACACACGTGTGTTAGCAAATTACAGGAATAACAAAAGCATTTATCCTCACGCGTACTATATAGTTGTGAAAGCTTGAGGTCTATGAGAGCTGCACTGAATGTTATTTGCTTAATGGTTATTCTCAGATGATGGGATGTGGGGGTGAATTCTTATTTTCTTCTTTGAATTTTTCAGCCTTTTTTGATTTATTACAAACACGGTCCATTTAAACAAAAGTGATAACCATCTCTCCAAAAAATACAAAATGCAATTGATCTGTATACGCTAAGATGGAACTATCTCCATGGTTTATCTCATAGGATTGCGGTGGACAAAATCATAAGGACTTTGAACTGCACCTGGCGTACAAGCATTCAGATATTACCTATTATCGTACTGTTCAGTGAAATATAATAAGATGCGAGACAGGGTAAACTGAGCAGTGTGGGGTGAAAAAGTTACTTATTTTTCATTGAATACTACCACCCTGTCCAGGTTCCTCAGAAAACAGAGCTTGGGACCAAACTCACCTGCTCTATCAGGTGTAGAAATCTCTGAGCAGAGGGAGGGGAAGAACACTAGTGAGGCAGGGTAAGAAGGAAAGCAAACACAAGGCTGTGCATTAACAAACTGGCTACAGTTGAACATGAAAACAGCCAACTGCATGATCGTTCAGAATGTTTCAAGCTGGACGATACAGAACTACTGTAGCTAAGACCAAGGTCAGTGACGAATGGAGGGGGAATGAGGGGGGAGAAAGGCAGACGGTTAGTCATTTACCTGCTGGCTCCTACCCTTCACCAGCAGAGGTGTTAAGTGCCCCCATCTCCCAACATCCAGGCTGTGCTACATTTGAATCTGGAAGAGGCAGGAGGAGCCAGAGCCTTCTTGGGTCTGGTCAGACAGAGCTTAGGCCTCTGAGGGGCCGTGGCTCTCTCCACAGTGGGCACGACAGAGACATACCAGAGCCCAACCCTCACCCAGGGAGGCTGAGACGTCCAGCAGTGTTAGGAAACGAGGAAAAAGCCCCAGCGGCTGAGACTTGCCACTGAGCCAGCCCACTAGGGCCTGGGGGGCAGGTGGCCCCAAGGAAATCTGTGTAGGTACATTAACTGAGTCCCATACAACACATACACTTGTGTATAGAATGGGACTCGCACCACCGTGTATGTATTATTTTTTTAAACATTAGAAAAAACTGTACTTGCTCTATACTCAGTGGCCTAATGCAAAGGGCAAGGACTCGGAGCCAGAAAATCCTATTCACCTAGTACTTGCTGGGAAACTTTGGGTGGGTTGCTCATCCATGTAATCAGGATATTACACGGTTATTGTGAAGATTAAATGAGCTCAGGTGGCTAAAACAGATGTTAGTCTCTGACAGACATGGCTCTGCCTCCTCTTACCTAAGAGGGGGGGGATTCTTTTCCTTCCCTTATTCCATCTCCCCTCCATGCTCCTCCAGGAGCTCTCGGGTTACGCTACTAACATTAGTTTGCTCAGCATTATTTATATTATGATTATTCACTATACTGGGAGCTCCTTAGGAAGAAGGTTATTAATTTGACTCTCTGGTGTCCCCTTTTGGTGCCTAGGACAGCTATGCTCACATCTGGGGCCAAGTACATGTTTGCTGAATGAAGCAGAACTCCAAACACCCATTCTTAAGGGAGATAACTCTTCATGTGACTATTAGTAAAGTCACTTAAAGGACCCATGAGACTTCTTAAACATAGTCTAACATCTGTTCTGGTTAGAAAGGTAGAAAAAAAAATCAAAGGCTTTGAAGTTAGGCAGATTTGCATTCAAATCCCAGTACCATCTACAGGGGTGATATTTCAGTAAGTGACACAAATCCTCTAAAACTTTAGTTCCCTTAAATATAAAATGAGGATCCTACTTCGTTTAATAGGGTTATTGTAAGAACTGAAATTACATAATACAAACTATGCCTCAGGGCACTCTTATCCCCCTACACACTCCTCCTGACCAAGGCTGCAGAGCCCCACAGCTCCTAAAAGGTCTCAATCTTTTCCTAATCTCCAAGGATACTTTTCTGCAGGAGAGGCCCTGTGAACCCAGGTGAGGGAGTGGTTTATGCAGCTATGTTGATGACACAGTTTCTTTCCATTAGCCTAGAAGATGCTCTCACTCGTCTGATGGACCCACACCCCCTGGGAGGCTCCAAGGGGAGGACACTTGAGCCCTGCAAACAGCATCTTTCCACTCATTTCCTTCTCTTCTGATAACCCTCTGACAACAGAGAGACTAAATGACCTGTTTTCCTTTCTAGGAAAAAGAAACTACTTTGAAACACTTTGCGGATCTTCCAGAATACTGATTACCTTCCTTGTTAGTGTTGCTGCTAAAGATTATATGGACAGCAGCAATAGAGCAGATTCAGCAGCAGTTCACTCTGTGTTTTGAACCTTTTGGTACAAGCTGACTTTCGGAGCACCACTGTCATTTCTACATTCCAGGTAGCAGCAGAAAGGGAGGAGCTTTCCCAGCTGGTTAAGGAGGAAATTCACCAGCAGCAAAGACAGAAGGAGCATAGGTCCCTGAAGACTCAATGGATCCATTATGCTAACCCTGGATACTAATCTCTGAACTTCTTTTATGTGAGAGAATAACCCTGGTATGTTTAAGCTGCTATAACCAGGTTTCTCTCACTAGCAACCAAACAATTCTAACTTACTGAATGGTGGTCCACAGTGTGGGCAACATACACATAGATACAGGCAGGAAAATCATCAGGTACAGGTATTTGGGCAACTCTTTGGCAAATGTCCCAAGATATAACAGAATGGCTTTGTTTTGGTGGTGGTGGTGATGGGGTGGAAAAGAAGAGATTTTGGTATGAGTAGCAGGTATCTGCTTTTTTTCCTCTTCTTTTCATTCAACACACTTTTACTAAATGTCAGCTCTGTGCCAGGCTTTGTACAAAACACCATCCTTTGTAGGTTGACCAGGTGCTTTCACAGTAGCCACTGTTTCAGCTCCTACCCTCCTGCCAGGAACACTCACCGGAGGTGCCGAGAGAGCAAGAGCTTCCGTGACGCCTGACGTGGATTGTAGCTGCGACCACAAAGCCAGTAAATAAGAAAGACATTGAAGTCTTAGTTGACAATATGGTAACGTGTTGCAAATAAATTTGACCAGCCCCTTAAGGTTCAACGCTGGGTACTTAACTTGTGTTATTCCCAAGGCCCACTCTACCCCTCTAAATGAAAAACTCTTAAAAAGAATTCCTCATTTTTCAGCTATATGCCTAAAGAGAAAAAGTATTAAGCAAGGAAAGGGAGAAAAAAACAGCTAAAATGGAGAGTGATATGTGTAACCTGAATAAATCCTAACATATCTAAGTGCCTTAGGCCTGGGCAGAATGGAATTTAAAGACATTCCAGTAATCAAAGGTTAAAGAAGGAAAAAAAAAAAAAGAATAATTCCAGTCTTTACTTGTGTTTCTCAATGGGTATAACCCATACTTTTATCTTCTACTCACCAATTACTGCAATTGTTCAGGGCGTCTCACTCAGCAACCTACCTACCCAACCCTCAAAACCCAGTTTTAGATTTGCACTCTCCTCTTTCTTCTTTATCTTTCAATTCTTTTCTGTGGAGATTCAGTGTGTCTTCCTGATTTTTACATTTATACTCCATTCGGCCTATTAGAACAAAGTAGAATCCTGGGAGAAGACCCAGAAAGCAAGAATCTGTCCACGTTAGGAACCAGGGAGAAAGTGTGTGTGGGGGAAACAGTCAATACTGATGTGAGTAACTTTTCTCTGATAGCCATACTATCTATACACAGCCAGATCTAAAGCTGCCAGGTGGTTGTAATGATTCCCTCTAATCAAATTAGGGAGCCCCAGTCATAAAACAAAAAAGGTCAAAGGTTCTAAACGTAGAGATAAAAATCCTTTAATATATACTGAAGGGGCCAAGACAAGAAAAACTTGCAAAAACATAAACAAATACTGAAGTAATACATGTAAACTGCTTAGAACACTATGCCTGGCATGGTTCTCAATTAATGCAGCTATTATTATTGTTATTATAGACCCTCTCTATCCCCAGCTCCTTTGTTAGATTATCCATACACATTTCCATAGCAGATTTACTACGTTGCATAATAGGAGATTGGTCCCAGGAGCCCTGGCAGATAACAAAATCCAAGGATACTCAAGTTCCTTAAATTCAATATTAAACAGTAAATCACAATGAATACAATTGGCCTTCTGTAACCGTGGGTCTTCTTCATCGGCAGATAATGAGGGGTGACTACTGTTCAATCTAAGGAGTGTAGCAGAATCGACAGCTCCCCTGAGGCCAGGCTCTTTTTATGCTTCTTTGTTGCTCTAGCCCGGCACGGGTGCCTGACACAGCTGGTATCAACACCTCCTTGTTGAAAGACTTGCTTTTGTTAAGTGAAACATTCCAGCCCCAGTTTACCTGCCGTGAGACCTCTTGGCAAAGATCTGATACACCAGAAGGTTTGATTGAAGTAATACCGTATTATAGCACACAATAAACAGACCAACCTTAGTCACACGTTCCAGCAAGTGACTTAAAAAGCTGATCCACAATTTGGTCTCATAATCCCAAAACACCAACTTCCTCAATAAAGATTTTCCATACAGCTGACTCCCGTAGATGTCTCTCTGATCTCATGACCTCCTCACCAGCTCTCAAAGAAAAACAAAATTTTAAAGAGCAGGGTCTTTAAACAACCTTATATTTGTCACAGGTTTGGCTTTTGTTGCGCCATTTCTGGACTCATTATAAAATGATGTCTGTGTAGGACCTTACTGTCCGTGTCAACAAACACCTATGATAATGAAAGACCTGGGGAGGTGGGGTGGGGGTAGATGTGAAGCCCTGGGTTCTAGTCCCAGGTCTGCCACTGACCAGATACGTTAGTCAAGTCATTATACCTCATGAATCATCCATTTCTTAATGTATAAAATGATGATTCATTCAAATATTTGCTGAATGCCTATTATCTGCTAGGCATTATGCTGAATGCTAAAAATACAAAGATGAAAGAGAATATCCCTATCTTGATATTCTATTGGAGTTGGAGAGGGATTGTATGCAACAATCAGTGTGGTAAGTACCATAATTCAAGGATATGCTGTGCTACAGAAGCACAAAGGTGAGACCCATTATTCTGGCTGAGTGGGTGGGTAGACACATCGGGGAACTAAGAACTAAGAAAAAACACACTAGGGCTTTATTAATTCTGTGCATACAACAGGCAGGGGGTGGGGAGGGAAACAAATGCCAGAATGCAGTTGCTAAGCTGGATCTCAAATCAAGAACAGATCGAATCCAGTCAGATATTGTTTTAATTGCAGTGTTTAACGAAAATTCTATTTCACACATAGGGATGTGTGTACCAAAGGGAAGACCACAAATCACACACTTTCCAATATTCATGCATTTGAATTAAGCTACTATTGTGAAATATTCTCATCCATCATATTAACCTTTCGAAATCAAAGGCTACAGGTATTCACTTTGATTCTGAAGTAGTCTGACTTTTGTCTTTTCGTCCAGATATAGTTTGAAGAATCTAAGGCTCTGCTTCTGTATGTCTTTTCAGTTTCACAGACATGGGGGATGTTTTTGTTGTAAAATGCTTCCTATGGAAAAAAGCATTTAACTGTACACCAAATATATGGTAAAACTACAAAGACAGATGCATCAGCAGACCAGCAATCACTAAATAGGTTAACGACATATCGAGGTGTGGTTCCCAATGTGGCCGCTGATGCAGAGGCGAAATCTTCAGATTTATCTATTACAAATGAGTTTCAGATCCAATCCCAGAATCAGGTACTAATCTGAGCTAGAGAGAGAGGCAGAGAAAGGGCCCCCCCCCCGCAAACCTGTGAAGCTTACAAGAGCCAGTGAGTGATGTGTCCTTCCGTCTCCCTCTTTGATTCAGTGATTGATGCATGACACAGTGCTCTTGTTTCTCTCCGGGAGCCTTACAACCCTGAAATCCTGCCAGGTTGTCCTAGCTCTTCACTCAGGAAAGTGTATTCCATTCAGAACCCACGTACACAGACTCTCCTACCACATAAACTTGAGACTCTCCCACCCTTCTGCCAAATCACCTTTAGTATCTTGGAGGAAGTCACTTTTGTGCACTCCAGACTCACGTCTGACAGATCTGACAGTCTAACTTATTTAAACTCAAGTGTTTAAAAGTTCAGTATGTAGGTATGACAAAGTGACATATGGAGAAAATGTTAATAGTAGGTATGTGAACAGGACCGGACAGGCAGGGAGACTATTTCCCCCTTAGAACTGTGCTCCCTGGATCGTAAGTAGGTTATTTCTGCCTTAGATTATACTAAGATGGGTTTGTTTCTTTGAGAGCTAAATGCGTACAACCCAGATGTGAACCCAAGAACCAAGATTCCTGAAGCGAAAAGTCTGCCTGTTTTGGCCCTAAACCAAAAGAGTCCACTAATAATGAATAACCCATTTTAATAAAGAGAGCTAACACTGATATAGTACTTGCAGGTACTCTAAGTGCTTTATATATTAGCTCATTTAATCCTCACAACAAATCCTATGAGCTAGGTTCTGTCACTAGCCTCAGTTCATGGATGAATAAGGTGAAGCACAGAATATGTTGCCTAGTTGGTAGTTAGTGGGATTCAAATACAGGCCACCCAGCTCTTGCTACAACTTTTTTGCTACTTAAGTAAAACACTGTGTTCAGAAATGTGTTCTCCAGTTTTAGGTCAACACACAAACATTTCTGTTTATTTTAGAGAGAATACATCCTTTGTCTACTATGGGATGAGACAAGAATGTCCTTATAGGTCTGGAAGAACCTAGGTTTCAAGTTCTAAACATATTTTTTGGCCATGCCATGTGGTTTGTGGGATTTTAGTTCCCCGACCAGGGATTGAACACAGGCCCCCTGCATTGGGAGTGTGGAGTCTTAGCTACTGGACCACCAGGGACTTCCACCTAGGTTTCAAGTTCTAATCCAGGCTTCTGATAGGGGACAGATGGTGGGAGTGACCAGGGGAGGAAGGAGGAATGGCATGCCAACCAGGAAAGTGTAGCTTACTTCATTCTGAGAGCATGGTACACTTTGGAGACAAGTGGACCCTGCTTTGGCTCCTGGCTCCATCACTTGGATATCTGGTGGTCCTGGGTTAGTTTCTTAGCCTGAGCTTGTTTCTGGCTGAAATGGCAACATTATCTACCTCACAGTGTTATAGTAAAGATGAAATGAGAGGTAATAGGCTAATACACACAAAAGTTACTTACTACATAGTAAGTGAACAATACGATTCACACTTAACCTTCCCCCCTACATTCCTATTTCCTGCTCCCCACCCTGATTAGAGAGAGAAGGAGAATAAATCTGCTTAGGAAGAAAAGCAATACCAAATAACTATGGACACTTGTTTTACTATTCGGCACCATTTGGGGAAAATTGTTATTCATGTCATGCAGACATGATCCTGGGTGGCGCTGCCACTCATACCCCTCCCAGTCTACCAGGCAAGTCTCAGGCAGAGCATGTGTGGCCCGGATCTGACCAACCAAATTCTCCGATCCCTGGCCACAGCCCTTGAGCCAGAGGTGGAACTATGACCCAAGCCGTTAGTATGCTTCCCAAAGATTTTTTAATTTGGAGTTTCAGGAGTAGGGACCTTGCCTTTTGGGTCACAGAGACAGGAGGACTGGAGGCTGCAGGTGACCTTCTTTCCTATCACCTAGAGAAAAGAAATTCAACCACAGACAAGCAGCGATGAGACCCAAGGAGAGCCCCGGGGGCACTGAAATCTGATTCTGGTGTATAAAGCCCTCAGAGTTGTCCAGGTATCTAGAACATTTCCGAGCTTCCTTACTACATTTCCAATACATTCCTAGCTTTTTGCTTGTTTGTCTGAGGTAGTTTCTGTCATTGGTAATTCAAAAAGTCCTTAAAGCATGAATTTATATTTTATGCCAGACTTTCTGCAAGGTGCTTTATGAGCTCCCATGCAATCTTCACAGCAGCCCTGACAGGGAGGCACTGGTTCTTTCTCCCTTTTCACTCCAAGTGCATATCTACAACAGTGCGAACCCCTGTATAAGTCTAGGGTCAGAGTACAGGACTGGTAGTCACTTTCTGTAATCAAATCACACACACACACCACATCAACTAGAGTTTACTTAGACTGCACCTCTCAGGTTGCATGCCCAATCCAAAATAATCATGGTGGCCAGGGGGATGGAACTTGCTGACTGGCCAAACCTTAAGGGTGGATGGAGCCAGCATCCCCAGAACCACACAGATGTCTTAAAGAAATTAAGGCACTGCTAGGATGGAGAAAGGGGGAAGTGGCTTCAGGAGAAGCAATCAGCAAGTGTTCACTACATACTCAAAAGGAATAATAGAATAAACAAGTTTTTAAGATGATCTAGATTTCTGAACCATCTGATCAATAACTCCTTTTGCTCACATTATTGTGATCTCATACTTCTTCAGTCGAATTTAGGACTGTTTTCCTCCAGAGGCTTCAGTTATTCTCCGCAGGGAAGCTGGTTAGTTTATCAATGACTCTCTAAACACTCAAGAGTACCAAATTGAAATGCAGATTTGGTAAGATAATTAAGAGATCTCAATGCACTTTCCAGAAGCTATACACTAAAACCTGATTAAAAGCATGTCCCACTTGACTCAATTAAAATGTCCTTGGCTGTCTCCTTGCCCTGGCTTCCTCCTTAGTAAGCATAAACCTAAAATTATGGGAAAATAAGATAGGTGAGGCTTTCCTTTAGGAAAGGGTTTTATTACCCACTTAACCAACAAAACAGATCTCCCACTGGTTGGACTGACAACAGTGAGCAAACGGGATTGTTACAGAAATTTCTATTAGAATGTAATGAGAAGATGATATAGATTTCTAGCTCTTGACTGGGACTCAGGAGATGTGGCTTCTAGATCTAAGACCCAAGCTAACTCACTTTGTGCTCTTGAGTAGAAAGTACCTGGATTTTAAAGTTGAACAGATGTTCACTGTTTACCTCCATGGTGAGAGATATCCCATCTTTCATCATGACTGCCATCTTGAACAAGACTCATCTTCCTCTGAGCCACATTTCCAGACTTATAAAAATGAGGGTGCCCCAATCCACCTCATTAGTCTGAATCGATGATGAAATAAAGCTTAGCTGTGATTCACGTGTATTACCTGAACATGCATTACTCGAATATTTGAAAAGAATATGAATTCTGCAGTTGTGGAACACAACTAGTCCCATTTAGGTGTTTTCAGTTTTGGCAATTATGAATAAAGCTGCTATAAGCATTCTTACACAAGACTTTTTTTTTTTTGGAGGGCTACAACTATAGTTGAGACTTGCATTTTTATCCAATGTGACAATCTCTGTCATTAGTGCTTAGTTCATTTATATTCAATATATTTATTGATATAACTGGGTTTAAGTAGACTTTATTTCTGTTTGTTTCTCCTTTCTGTCTTCTTCTAATCAAGTTTTCTTTTTTTTTTTTTAGCTTTTAGCCCCTTCTTCTTCCTCCATCCTTCCCTCCCTTTCTTTAGTGCTTGTGTTAGAGATTATAATATACACCCTGAATTTATCACAGTGTATCTTGAATTAAAATTATATCACTTTAAATTATAATGCAAGAAACTTTCAAATTCCATTTACACCCCATTCCATCCTTTGTGCTATTTTATATATATATATTTGCTGCCATATATTTCACTTCTGTATATGCTACAAACAATACACTGTTATTATTTTTGGTTTCAAGTATCAATTTACTTTAAAAAACTGACACAGAAAGATAATTTTTTAGATTTAGTGACATATTTATCATTTCCTATGCCCACCCTTCCTCCCTTCCTATAGAATTAAATTTGCATCTGGTATCAATTTCCTTTGGCCTGAATTACTTCTTATAGTATTTCTTTTATTGTGAGTCATCTAGTAAGAAAATTTCTGTTTTTGTTTTTTTTTAATCTGACAATGCCTTTATTTTGCATATATATATATATTTATATAAACTGGATATAGAGTCTAGGATGTAGTTTTCTTTGTTCAGGACTGCAGAGATGTCATTACATTAACTTCTGGCCTCCACTGTTTCGGATAACAGTTGGCTGTCATTCTGGTAGTGTGTATATATGTGTTTCCCCCTCTGACTGCTCTAAGGGTTTTTTCTTTGTCTTGTTTTTTTTAGCAGTTTGACCATGATGTGCCTAGGTATGTTCTTCCTTGTGTTTATACTGCTTGGAATTCATGGAGTTTCCAGGATCTGTGGGTTGCTGTTTGTCATCAACTTTGGCAAAATTTCAGCTAATATTCCTTCAAATATTTTTTCTGCCCTAGTCTCCCCTTTCCTCCTCCACCCCCTCTCCCCTCTTCTTCTGGAACTCCAATTATACATATGTTAGATTTCTTGATATTACCTCACAGGTCACTGAAATTGATATTACCTCACAGGTCACTGAATTTACTTTCTTTTCAATCTTCTTTTCTGTACTTCCATTATCTTTCTCTGAAGAGTGGCTTTTGTTCCACCAGGCAGTTAAGTTACTGAAGGATAACCTTGAAGGCTTTATTTTATGCTTTGTTGGGACAGGTCTATTTTGGTACTGCCCTTAGTCCTAGGGTAATGCCCTTTGGGGATATAACCTTTAATTCTAAACTGCAGTTCTTCTAGGGTTTCAATGAAAAGCTTCCGGTCTTTATCATACCCTCCAAGCTGGCAGGTCTCTAACTAGGTATGAAATCTGTCTCCCCTGTGTTGAGCAGCAGCTGAAATCTCGGATCAGCAATGTCAGCCTTCCAGCGGTTATTTCCTCCTTGGGTCTTGAAAGTCTCACTCATCCAAGTACAATTCAGAGGCAACCAAATATGCGAGGGGTGTTTATGCACAGGCTCTGTTGTTCCCCTCTTCCAGGATTTTCCTTTTCAATTTCCAGTTGTTTTGTCAAGCCCAAACTCTTCAGGCAATGAGCACAGCTTTCTATTTGAGTTCCAGTCACTTTGCCTTGTGCATACTGGGGGATAATAATACCCTCAGAAGAAAAGCCACATAACTGTGGCTCTCACCCACATTTTATATCTTTTCCTTATTTTTTAGAGTCAAATCCCGTCTCATTTCCATCTACTCTGGTTGCTCTTCAGTGACTTCAAACAATTGTTTTCACATATTATGTTTAGAGTTTATAATTATTTTTTCTGCAGAAGATTCAGTCTGATACAAGGTACTTCTCCATTACCGGGAATGGAACTTCTCCGACCTCAAATTTTAAGGATGAAAAGTTCCAAACTCATATAAGAGAAATCATCTTCAATGCAGACATACATAAAAATGGTACGGAGAAAAAGTGTTTGAGGCTCTAAAACAATACATTATTCAGTCACCTAACCACTTAATTCCATTTCTCCAAAGAAGATATACAGATTGCCAACAAACACATGAAAGAATGCTCAACATCATTAATCATTAGAGAAATGCAAATCAAAGCTACAATGAGATATCATCTCACACCGGTCAGAATGGCCAACATCAACAAATCTAGAAACAATAAATGCAGGAGAGGGTGTGGAGAAAAGGGAACCCTCTTGCACTGCTGGTGGGAATGTGAATTGATACAGCCATTGTGGAGAACAGTATGGAGGTTCCTTAAAAAACTACAAATAGAACTACCATACGACCCAGCAATCCCACTCCTGGGCATATACCCTGAAAAAACCATAATTCAAAAAGAGTCTTGTACCACAATGTTCATTGCAGCTCTATTTACAATAGTCCAGAGATGGAAACAACCTAAGTGTCCATCATCGGAAGAATGGATAAAGAAGATGTGGCACATATATACAATGGAATATTACTCAGCCATAAAAAGAAACGAAATTGAGTTATTTGTAGTGAGGTGGATGGACCTACAGTCTGTCATACAGAGTGAAGTAAGTCAGAAAGAGAAAGACAAATACCGTATGCTAACACATATATATGAAATCTAAGGAAAAAAAATGTCATGAAGAACCTAGGGGTAAGACAGGAATAAAGACACAGACCTACTAGAGAATGGACTTGAGGATATGGGGAGGGGGAAGGGTAAGCTGTGACGAAGCGAGAGAGTGGCATGGACATATATACACTACCAAACGTAAGGTAGATAGCTAGTGGGAAGCAGCCGCATAGCACAGGGAGATCAGCTCCATGCTTTGTAACCACCTAGAGGGGTGGGATAGGGAAGGTGGGAGGGAGGGAGATGCAAGAGGGAAGAGATATGGGGACATATGTATATGTATAACTGATTTACTTTGTTATACAGCAGAAACTAACACACCATTGTAAAGCAATTATACTCCAATAAAGATGTTAAAAAAAATAGACAACACTCAACATGAAAATGAAGGCAGTAAGCAGAATTAGAGAACTTTCTAAGGATCTTGAATTCTAAGGAGGAGGGAGATGTTTTACTTTAGACATTAAGTAAGGAACTTGTATTAAAAAAATGCAAGGAAAATCATTAAAATAAAAGAAACAGGATGTGTGTATTCCAAACCATGGGAGGAAGACAAAGAGAAATGAAGGAAACCAGATGAATCCAATGGAAGGGAGGGGGAGAGAAAGTAGAATAAAGTAAGATGGCAAAAATATACCCAAATATGTCAGTAATCACAATAAATCATTACAGTGGTCTGGAGGAAACTCTAGATAAACTGGTCAAGGAAGGTTTCTCTGAGGAAATGACATTTTATAATAACAGCAATCACTTCTACATAGATTAACTACATGCCAAGCACTATTCTAAGTGCTTTACATATAGTAATTCACTTCCTCCTCACAACAACCTCATGAAATAGGTATTATTACTCCATTCTACAGTTGAAGATATTGGGATACAGAGAAGTAAGTTGCCCAAGGTCATGGAGTCACTCGGTGGCAGAGTCAGGATTTGAATCCAGAGTCCATGCTCTTAACCAGCTGGCTGTGCTCCTTGAAGATACTAGCTCACACCAGGATGATGAGAAGGAGCCAGGGGTGTGGGCGAGGGTGAGGGAGGGTGAGATAGTCCAGGCAGAGGGAAAAGCAAGTGCAAAGGCTCTGAGGTGGGGGAGACCTTGGCTCTTTCAGAGAAAAAAGAGAGGCCGCTGTGGCTGAATGGTAGTGAACGATGGGGTGGTGTGGTATGAGACTGAATTTGGGAGGAGTACAGGCGCTATCAAGTAGTTTCTTTGGATGCTTTTACTACGTGTCAGAGACTAAGCTAAATGACTCATACTGACCTTACATTGTACAATTTCTTAAGACAACGGTCCTGGGATAGGCATTGTTCCCTCCTCATTTTGTAGATGTGGAAAGTGAGGCTTAACAGGTTAAGCACACTTGCCTGAGATACACAGCTATTGGGTAGAAGAACCAGGATTCAAAGCAGGTGGATCTGACTCCGAAAAGCAGGCTCGTAGCCACAGCCACACATGACATCAAGTTGAGCTAAATATAATCATTCACCCAGGACAGCCTTCACCTTCCTAGAAAAGCATCTGGCTATAAGCATGCAGGTTTCTGAGAGACTCCGCTAAGGAAGGCAACTTAGAGAGAAATGCTATGTGCTCTAGGACCAGATCAGGACTACCTTGTCTCTGGGCTTGGCTTTGACCAGCAAAGCCAAGGTTTCTTGTTTATTTCTTATCTTTGCATAGCTTTTTGTTTCTGAAACGAAATATGTGTTCTAGACCCAAATGTCCATATGTCAGCTCTCATCTGTTGCTGCTGAGGAAGGTTCCTTTCAGGGCCTCAGGTGAGCCCTGGTATCTGTGTTAACCTGTATGTTCCATCGCTATGTCAGGCAACTAAGCGCAGTCTAATGACCTTGTGTCCTGGTTTAAAAAAAAAAAAAAAGGGACACTAAAGAGCCAAATGCAACAAATGGAGAAAGAGGTGGTTCCCAGATAATTAATTATAACCCGTGCCCCAGGGCTGCAGAGGAGAGGAAAGAGAGCAATGGGATCTGCTGGTTCTGGAAAAGCGTATCCTTGGAAGAGCTGAGCCTGGGGGTAAGGAACAGGAGAGAAGACATTCTTCTATGCATCTTGCTTTTTCTAGGGACTTTTGTCTTGACGACTTCTCTCTTTCCCTTTCTCTCTGCTTAGGCAAAGGTCAGCAGAAACACTGATAAATAGTCAACTAGGCATGCCTGGTGACAGGTGACATCGGAGCCCTGAGACATGCTTGACAAGGAGCAAGCTACAGTGGCCTCTTCAGGGAGGAGAGAGGTCCTGATATGTCCCAACTTGCAGGTCACAGGGTCCCAGTCTTGGTCTGGAATGCCAGACACAGCTTCCCTGCTATATTTCTAACATGAGTAGACATTCACACCAGGTGAATAATACCTGTACCTTAACCTCATTTCAGAAAGCTAGTGACCCACAAGAACACAAAGCAGGCCCGATCTTAGACAGTACTGGGGACAGAATTATTCTGATGCCCTACCATGTCTGGACGTATCTAAACTATGAACACACCCATCTGGCAACCAAAGATGATAACTCCTCCAAGACTGCAAGGGCGGGGACAACAGTGGATATTTTTTCTGAGACCACTATTCACTCTGACCACAGGCTAGCACTACAAAGCATGATCCACAGCCCTGTATCCGTAGGAGGAGAGACAATGAGAACAATGGGAAGAGCACTGAACAAAACCAGAAGTCCCAAGTTTCAGGTCTGCCACTGACTAGCAGTGAGGCTGTGAAGGAGTTGATCTCTCCGAGTCTCAACTTTCTCCTATCAAACAAGCCAAAGATTAAGCACTGAAGACATACTGAAATGCTCTATACATGTTAATTCCTCCTGTCAAAAATGTTACTAATAGAAGACAGTACACAGAGAGTGCTTAATAAGAACCAGGCACTTACTTTGCAGTTACTCTTCTCTGTAAGGCAGGTATTACTATCTCAATTTTACAGATGAGGAAACAGATTCAGAGAGGTGAAGAAACGTGCCCAACGTCACAGAGCTTATAAGTGGAGGGTCTGGGCCTGGAACCTAAGCAGTCTGGCTCCAGGATGCATATTTCTTATTTCTGAATACTGGTTCTGCAGCTTCTACCATTGTTTAACCTTCAATAAGCTACCATATTTTGTTAATTCTAAAATCCTTCTCTTTTTTTTTCCGGAACATTTTGACATCAAAATCAGAATGTTTGTTACAGTCCAGCTGCATCCAGGACATGGCTGTCAACAAGAGTGTACTCGGTTGTCGTTTCTGGTGGTGTGACTGAACCAGTGCAATCCTGAACAAATAATTCAAGGTCCGTTTCATGGAGAAATATGAACCTCAGTAGTTGTGAGAAGACTTTTTGTTAAGATCTTCTGGTAAGATCAAGAAAGTGTCAGCACTGAAAATCGCAGACTATGTCTCAGTGACTTGGGAGAACAAATGCTAAAACGTTTTTAAGAAATGTGCTGTCAGTGCCCTTGATAACATAGAGGACAATGATCAGGTAGCAAAACATGGATGATGAGTCAAAAAGTGATTCGAAGCTGGAACCGAATATCAGGAAGTGTTAGGCATCCTTTACGAATATATTTCACTTTTATTTTCCTTTTGGTATATGCAAGAGAGTGACACACTATAAATCCACGTCCAAGTAAGTCTAAGAGTGCTCTTTCAATAAGGCATTTTTTTCGTAAAATAAAATACATAAAATAATAGTGTATGTTTAAATATATACCATCTTAGACTCAAGGAACACTGAATGATAACATTTCTAAGGCCTCATTTGAAAATCGGGATGATAAAATGCAAATAAGACATGGCATTCAAAGGCCCTCTACCACCTGACCTAAACCTACCTTTTCTATTCTTGTCTCCCACCACTCTTCCAAGTGGGCTACACAGCAGATTATTATACACAGTATGTGGCTCCTTGAAGACTGCCTACCCCTTTTCGCTTCTGTGCCTTTAAACTGTTTCTTCCACTGAAAATGTTTCATCCCCCACCCATCCAACAGCCCTCATTTACTAAACAGTGACTTTGAATCGCTCCTTTATCTCTTAATTCTTCAGTTTTCTTATCTCTGAAATGGGACTCTAACTTTAGGCTTGATTTGAGGATTTAATGAGCTAATGCACGTACACTGCTTAATACAGTGTCCAATTATTTGTGGTCAGGCAGTACCATCTGTGTCTGGAGGATGAGTTTCAAAACAGTGAATTGGTCAAAGGCACACAGCATACTTAACAGCAAAGCCAGAATAAGAACCAAGACTTCCTCACGCCCAGTGCAGGGCTCTCTTTAGGTTTAAGAAATGGCTCCCCTTCCCTCCCCCCACCCCCAATATTGAGAGATTGGTGAGCAAGGTTCTTCTATTTTCCTAGAAACCTGTCCTCCCTCCTCCTCCTTTCCCTATATCACATGTCCCAAACATGATACAAGGTAAAATAAATGAAAGGGGTCCCACGTTTGAACACATTGGACCGTGCGTAAACAAGTCAAATGGGTTTATCTTATCATTTCAGAGCCTTCAATGTGGTTACATACACAGAGTCTCCAAAAAAAGAGAAATATAGTATGGAATGTTTCCCAAATTATTTGATCATAAAACCAAAGGTTGCTGTATCACACATGTGAAGTCAGGCTATGAAAACCTACGCACACACCTTCACAGTCCCCAGGGTCCCCAGAGAATGAAAGCCCTAATTCCCTAACATAACACTCAAGAGTCATAACTTGGCCCCATCTACCTTGTAAATCCCACCACTCCTCTCTCCTATCAGCTCCATTCCAATCATTCCAGCGTGTCGGGAGGCCAGTTTCACACAGTCTTCTCTCTGGCTGAAATACCTTTCTTCCCCACTTCCAGTCCAACTTTCACAGGTCCTTTAAGACCTAGTGCATATAACACCTCACTGAAGCCTTCTCTGATCATTTTCACTCAATTAAATGTACCCTTCTCTGTTCTCTCACAGCACTTTTCTCAGTGGATCTCAATTAGTGATTGACTGATTGATCAATTTCCTTCTAATCCAGGCTCCTGAAGGCCAAGAACCATATCCCTTACATCCCCAGTGAGAGGCATCCTGCAGGCGCTCAGTAAAAGCCTACATTGCCTTAGCTCTCTTCTGCTGGGGCCTCCATATTCCAAAACAAAGCTTTCCTGGGTCCACAAAAGGGAACACTCGAGTTATGTTTTTTTTTTTTCCTAGCACAATTAACAACAGGGAGACATATTTTTAGGCCTAATGGACCTTCCAAGAACAACAATTGTTAGTCTCTGTGTATTGCACAGCCCCTACACAAAGCTAAGTCACCATGCATAGAAATTAACCCAGTCATCCCTTTTTGCAGTCAGTTTGCAGACTTAGCCATAATAAAGCCTATTTTTCTAACAGCTCAAAGCACCGGAAAATACTATTCCTCCAATTTCAATAAAGTCCCTATAGAGCTGGGAGCAGAAAACATTTGTTTTATTTGCGTCTACTAATAACAAGGAATTCCAATAGGATCCATGGTTATGAGATCAAAACCAGTGGTTATGAGCCATGATCCTTCTACTTACAGTGAAAGTTTTGTGCTTCACAGATTCTCTAATGTTTTTCAAAAAATACACTTAATGTAACTTTGATCTGACTTTAGAAATAGGATTCCAGAAAAGTCAGTAGGTCATGTAGGGAATTCTATCATTTCCATGGAAAATAGGAAGAAGATACAGAAATCATTGATTGAAACACTGAAGCACAAGAAAGCTCACAGCTAGAAGAAAAGAAATCTACTTCCTCTTCTTTTCCTCACACCAAAAGGACCCTGAGTCTTTGACTACTCCGTTTTTGACATGGATCCCGCACAGTCCCCTGGTCATCTTCTCTAGATGTACTAGCATTGGTCAAGATTTTTAGATACACACTTTCTAAAATATGCATTCCTAAAGTCTGGGGTACAATATTCTCTCTTCACTGATAGCAAACTAAATTGACCATCACATTCCCAAGCTCTCACAAAGTTCATTATTACCAAGATATTTCCCACCGGGTCAGAATTAAGTCCATAGTAACAGTGGTCTCTCAGTGAGTTTAGAAAGCGATGTTGACATCATGGCCAGAAACGGACATGCTGAATAGCTTACTTGTTACAAAACAAAACTCAAAAAAATTTCAGTTGAAATCTGCCATCACTCTCATATCCTGCCATTGTCACGTTGTGTAATGTTACCAAAGACATACCCACAAGGAAGCAGCAGAGGGAATTAAAGTGGAATGAAGAACTTTACTCCCAATATGCCAACCACCCCTTGCAGAAAGGAGGCTCAGAGAGATTAGATAACTTATCCAAGGTCATATTCTTATTAAACAGTAGAGCCAGGATCCAAACTCAGATTTGTCCCACAAAAACATGTGCTTATTCTATAGAGAGGCCAGATTACTTGGGGTCAAAACTCTGTTTCCTTTCTTTTCTAATGGAGAAAACTTAGCCAATTTCCTAAATTCCCTATTCCTCAGTTCCTTACCCCAAAATAGAGAAAATAAAAGTGCCTATCTCTTAGGGCTGCTGTGAAGATTAAATGAGATAACAAACAAGAAGTGCTCAGAACAGTATCCCATAGACATATGAACAGACAAATCTATTTGTGAATAGGAATATCCATGTTCATTTTTTCTATACCTATATATGTGTATGTATGTATATATGTGTGTGTATATGGCTCACAATATATTCTTAGAAAATAATTTCTCTCATCTTCACTCAAATGCTCTCTACCAACCTTCTGACCTCACAGCTGTGGACATGCTTAGAGAACATAGCTTCATAATAAGTAACACAATAATCCTACTCCCACAACGAGTCCTGCTTACTGTTGCTTTGTTAAAAAAAAAAAAAATTAACTCTTATCTTGCCTTAAACCATATTTCTTTGGGTAGAAACAGAAGAATGAGAAACTCCACATAACAGAGAAGTGAACTAGGGATCTTGGTCAGAAAAGAATTTTCCTCTTAATATCAAGTTGAAAAGTCTAAGGATGTTAATATAATTCAAGTCAATATTTAATGGGCATATATCAAGCATATGCTCTACAGGTGGTACAAATAGGAGCCCAAGACTTGGTCTCTCTTTGCTCTCTAGGGTCTCGTCATCTAGGAGAGAGGTGTATATATATACACATGACTTGCTCCTTGGCACAATGTGTTAAGTGCTAGGGAAGAGTTTCAGTCAACATGCTCTGACATGAACAGGGAAGATCACATGTGGGGGAAACATTTGAGATTGACGTGAAGAATGAGGCCACGTTCTTTTCCATCTCTTCTTTTAGAGACTCTGATAGAAGGGAAGTAGCTCTTCTACTGTTCTGATTCTGTGACTTTATCAAAAATTAAGAAGCAACAGAACTTGGTGAATTCCAGAGAATACAATCAGAACTGGATATACGCTCTTCTTTGTATCCTCCGTAATACTTTCTGTTCTATTTTTAAAGGAATTAAGAAATTGGTTCATAACGACAAAAATAGTATGAATATATTCTTTTTATAAAAAAGTTGAGACAAACCATTTGGCAGCTCCTTAAAAAGTTAAACACAGAGTTACCATATGACCTAACAATTCCCCTGGGTCCTTTAGAAAGAATGGGATGGGAGACGTGTTTCCACACAAATCACCCAAGCATTCATTTTTTTTTTCTCCAAGCATTCATTTTAACAATCACATTAAACTTGTTAAACGAAATGTGATATATTCACACAATGGAATATCATTCAGACAAAAAGGAATGAAGTACGTAAATGCTACAGCATGGATGAACCTGGAGATCATTATGGTCAGTGAAAGAAGGTGGACATAAAAGGTCATGTAGTGTGTGATTCCATTTATATGGAATATCCACAACGGGCCAATCCATAGAGGCAGAAAGCAAGGGTGGTTGTCATGAGCTTTGGGGAGAAGGGAATGGAGAAGGGAATGGAGAATGGCTACTTGACGGGTACCGAGTTTCCTTTTGGGGGGGGATTGTTCTGGAATTAGGCAGTGGTGATGTACAGCTGTGTGAATTATACTCAAAACACTGAATTGTACACTGTAAGGTGGCAAATTTTATGGTATGTGAATTATATCTTAATAAAGTAAAAAAGAAAAGAATTGAGACATTATAAAGTCGAAGCCCCTTTGACCATCCCTCCCACCCAAATCCCCACGGGTTACCAATATTATCAGCTTCATATGAGCCCTCATTATAATGCTTATCCCTCACTGTGCCTAGCAGAGGTCCTTGTACCCAGGAGACATTTTAGGCATTTGTTGCACAATAACTTCCTACAAGGAAAAGATAATACTGCTTTGTTCTCTTCAGGATAATATAGATCCCTTTGTATCCACCATCACACAAATGTATCCGTTTAGAATCAGGCAGCTTTAGACAGTTTACATTAACACCAGGCACACCAAGTGCAGTAACAAAAGAGCATAGCACTTACTGGCTCAAAGCTCACCAACCATAAGTCCAGTTAATAGAAAACCCTGATAGGGACACTCATGCAAATAAGGAGGCACTTTGCCTCTGTCCCCTTGGTTTACAAAGGATTTGGAATAGAAACCAGGCTTGGCAAGGCTATCACTCTGGAGCCCCCAACAGCAAGCTGTAAATAAGTGATTTCTCACCTGGTCAAGTCCAACTTAAACAGAAGCCTTAGACAGTCTCATAAAAAGACTTGCCCCCAGAACACTACAATATTGTATCTCTAGTCTTTTTTTTGGCAGAGGTTTTTAATCAGGAGGTGCACAAAGTCACATGAATTAACTTTTTTTTTTTTTTTTTTTTTTTTCTTGCAGTACGCGGGCCTCTCACTGTTGTGGCCTCTCCCGTCGCGGAGCACAGGCTCCGGACGCGCAGGCTCAGCGGCCACGGCTCACGGGCCCAGCCGCTCCGCGGCATGTGGGATCTTCCCGGACCGGGGCACGAACCCGCGTCCCCTGCGTCGGCAGGCAGACTCTCAACCACTGCGCCACCAGGGAAGCCCTGAATTAACTTTTTAACACAAATCCCTGGGCCCCATCCCTCAGAGGTTCTGATTCATTTAGACCGGAGCAGGCTGGCATCTATGTTTTCTAAAGCACCCCAGGTCTTTTGGAAACAGTGTTAGGAAACTTCAGGAAGAATGAGATGGGAAACTGGTTTCCATGGAAATCATCTAAGCATTCATTTAACAATCATGCTGAACCTGTAGTAGCTGCCAATCAGAAGACGGGTAGCATATCCCCATTTTGCTGAAGAGAAAATGGACACTCAAGGATTCACTTTTTAAAGTCAGCAACAAGGACCAGGCAGCACTTAAGAGTCCTGACAATGCACTCACACCTTCCTCAAACAGACTCTCCAGGCTCCCATTATGGTACTGGTGTCGTGAAGATGTGGTCTGGTGGAAGGCGGCTGGTCCATAACTAGTTAAGGTCATTTTACCGGTGCCTCAATGTAATGGAGAGTAACTGTTAGAATATTTTTGAAATGTTTCCTAATTTGTGTTCCCTTGTTGACAGAGCAGTTTCTCGTCACGTGCTCTATCTATAAAGTGCCTCCTTATTTGCAGCTAAGTTTGAGCTGGAAAGGAGGATGTGATATAGGAGAAGCCCCAGCCATAGAAGGGGAAGTAAAAGAGAAGCCACTCGCTCTGGCCTTATGGGGAAGGAAGGGAGTAGAACTGGTAAACAAAGACACAGTCCTCATTCACACACACCCTCCCCACATACACATTCCTTCTTGTCACCAAAACCAGTTCAACTTAGGGAGCAATGGAACTGCAGAAATCCTGAGACTCCCATTTCCCATACAGAACATGGGGGTGGCCTTCAGGCTACTGGAGTTCAGTCTTCAGCTCTGTGTCAATATATGTATGGGAGCAAGGGCTCGGATGTAGCAGCAGGAGACAGCCAGAAGGATGAGCTTGGGGCAGCAGTGCTCTCTCCCTAAAGCCTGCCTGGCACTCAGGGCATCTAGAAGTTGCTAAGAGACTGGTGGACCAGCAGAGGTCTGTGGTTGGAGCAAAGAGGTCTCAGCGCCCAGGGACTTTGAGACAAATGTCTAGCACCACAACCTCCATAGTGGGTTCCTGCACATCACTCCCAAAGGACAGATAGGACTAGTTACAACTCAACAGACAACTCCAGGATACATTCCAAACTAGACAATGAAGCAGAGGACACCACACAGACATCAGTATGGATGGCCACACAGACATCCTCTTCTAACTCACACAAAGACATAGTAAGCATTCTCATGAAGCAGTCAGTAACAGGTATTAAGCATCAACTATTTGCCAGACACTGTTCCGGGTTGGTGAGGACTTGGAGATAAGTGACGCAAACAAAATCCCTGCCCTGATGGAATAAGATTTGGCGGTTTAGAAAGGGAAATGGGCAGAACTCTGACGAATGAAGTGTTTACTCAAAGGGCTCTGATTAGGAAGTTGAACTTTGAAAAGATTCAAAGGAGATTGTTTATGCTGAAAAATTTAAATCTTATAAATTATGGCAGTTTTAAAACACGGCCACAAATTCTTTGACATTCCATCTGCCAAGAAGTTGGGCATCTATGTTCCCTTTCCTTGAATCTGAGTGGGCCTGAGACTCCTCTGACCACTAGATATGGCAAAAGTAACACTGCGTGACTTCTAAGATGAGGTCACTAAAAAGGCCATGTAGTTGCCCCCTTGGCCACTAAGACCCTCACTCTTGGAGCCCCGAGCCACCCTGTAAGAAGTCTGATTACTTAGAGGCTGCCATGTTGGGAGGAAGCCCAGGCTGCATGTAGAGGCCACTTCCAGCCACTCTTGGCCAACAGCCCCAGCTGAATGGAGCCTTTGAGTCATCCCAACCCTGTTGACAGTTATGTGAGTGAAGACACTTTCAGATGATTCCAGTTCCCAGCAGTGAGGGCTGCTGTGCCGTTCAAGTCTTCTCAGCTGAGGTCCCAGACATCTGGGAGAAGAAACAAGTCCCTGCCATGCCCTGTCTGAATTTTTGACCCACACTATCTGTGAGCTAAATAAAGTGGTTGTTTTATGCCACTATGCTTTGGGCATGCCTTATCATGTCCAAAGATTTATCATGAAGGAAAAGAAACTGGAACAACAGATGTGAACTGACAGAAAAGAAGATCAGTTATATAAAAAGATATGAAACTATATTTTCTTTGATTGCCTAAGCCTGGTTTGAGAGAAACTGTTATCATGGGGAACTAAAGAAATTATAATACTCTTTTGATTGCTAAGAATATCTATTTTATCTACAGTTACTGTAATAGAAAATGTTTTAGTTATTTGGAATCTTAGCAGTCCAAAGAGTATCTGGGTAAGACACCACTCTCTTGTGTAGATTTTCAGCATGGGGCTAACATTCCCATGATGCTATTCAAAGTTGTCCATGAACCCATTTCTGTCTATTTTCCTTGGTGCATGGTGTACAATAAGTATTCAGTAACTTTGCAGAATGATTGACAGGGTCCGAGGAGACAGGGGGAGATATTCCAGACAAAGCAAAGGGATCATGGTGAGTAAAGGTAATGAAGATGGGGTCTTGGGGAGAACAGAGGGGGCCACTTGAACCTCATTCTTAATCCTTCCCCATCCATATGCTTTCGCTCGACATTCATGTGCCTGTATCTTTAGACCCTTGATAAGCTGTTCTCATTACTTGAAATGTTCTTCTCTCATCTGTTTGATGAACTCCTACTCATTCTTCAAAGCCCAGCTCCGCTGTCATTCTCACCGTAGCTTTCTCTGATACTACCCCACTTTAAGTGAAATTCCTCTCTTCCACTCCCCTGTAACATTATCCACAACCTCTAGCATAGCAGAACACTCTCCATTATATTTAGTAAGTTTAGATGTCCATTTTCTTTGATAAACTGTGAGCTACCAGAGAAAAAGGATGATTCTTACTCATCACCTTACTTCCTGCTTGAGTGCCTTTGTGCCAAACAAAAAAAGAAAAATCGCTGCCTTTGAGGAGCCCGTGTAATTAAGGCGAGAGATCTAAAAACACAGTCAAACAGCATCGTCCTAAGAGCTGTATGGAGGTATGGTGGAATGATGTGGGAAGACACATGTCCTTCAGAAGGAAACCAGGAAGTGGCACAAAGCAGATGACATCTGAGGTAGGCCTTGAAACCAAATTAAGATGAGAAGCCTGCACGGGGGAAATCTATGGAATCGGAGCTAAAAGGTCTCAGAAGGCAACTGATAAATAAGAGGAAAGGGCTTCCCTGGTGGCGCAGTGGTTGAGAGTCCGCCTGCCGATGCAAGGGACACGGGTTCGTGCCCCGGTCCGGGAAGATCCCACATGCTGCGGAGCGGCTGGGCCCGTGAGCCATGGCCGCTGAGCCTGCGCGTCCGGAGCCTGTGCTCCGCAACGGGAGAGGCCACAACAGCGAGAGGCCCGCGTACACGTCTGGTCAGATGTGGTCATTTGTTTCCCTCCCTACTGTTGGAGATTCCCTGCTCAAGTTATTCCAAGCTCCCTTTTTTCTCATACCTAAAACTACTCAATCTTCCTATTTATATCAAAAAGCACCCATCATCTGAACAAGCAACTTGTTAAAAAAATACGAGTCTTTAATATATGAAAATGTATTCAAACCATTAGCAATCAAATAAATCCAAATTAAAATCAGGGACTACTTTTTCACCTGTCAAATTATCAAGTATTTTCAAAAATTATACTATCTATTATCAAAGAAGAATCAGGGATCAAAGAAGAATCAGGGAAAGCAAAATTCTATCCTTTCTGAGAGGCAGTTTGGTACAATGTAACAAAAACCATGCAAATAACGGCACTCTTTGAATTAGAAATTCCATTTATAGCAATTTGTCCTAAGGATAAAAGTCTTTGCTATAAAGATCATCACAGCATTATTTAAAATAGTGGAAAAGAGTAAACTACCTAAATGTCTAACAAGAGAAGAGTCAAACTTGGCACTTCAATAACTGTAACAGTTACCGTTTATAGAGTGCTTACAATGTGCCTGGCATTATCATATTTAATACCACAGCCATTTATAAAGTTCCAGTTGCACCAGATTGGCAAATAGAACCCATAGCTAAAAATAGAGAGGAGGTGAGCTTCCCACAAAGTAGACAGCAGTCAGTAACTGAGGCTGGGCTAATTCAAGGATGTATTAAGAAGCTGTAGTATGAATCCTTTTAACCCAGCCCCCATTTGTGCCCTTGCACTGCCCCTCCCCCTCCACAGCCCACAAAAGAAAAGTAGAGATGGGGAGGGGGAACCCTGGATCCTTTGACCTAGTGGGTCGTGCTGTATTTTCGGGTGGTACTCTCCCTACCCCCACAGTGGGCTCCTCTAAATCAATCAGTTACTGAGTTCACAAAAAAAGAATTGGGACAAGAATTTTTAAAAATCGTAATGCTTGGTGAATATCTGCTCAGGCAGCTGAATTACACATCTGCCCTGGACCATTCTGGACAGGGGAAGGAGAAATGGGGTAAGAAGGGGCAGCAGCGCTGCTCCCCCACTGTTTGGCATGGACATGAGTCCCCTTGGTCAATAAGTCCCACGGAGGGCTTCCCTGGTGGCGCAGTGGTTGAGAGTCCGCCTGCCAATGCAGGGGACACGGGTTCGTGCCCCGGTCTGGGAAGATCCCACATGCCGCGGAGCGACTGGGCCTGTGAGCCACGGCCGCTGAGCCTGCGCGTCCGGAGCCTGTGCTCCGCAACGGGAGATGCCGCGGCAGTGAGAGGCCCGCGTACCGCAAAAAAAAAGAAAAAAAATAAGTCCCACGGAGATTGATGGCCTTAAGCCCTCTTGCCAGGTCCCCACGCAAGAGGGCTGTCCACTAGGCAAGTGGGCCCCAGCTGTGGGGTAACAAGAAGGGGAGGGGTTGGCCTAAAAGAGGTTCAGAACATAATACCAGTTTCCTCTCCAGGTCTGGAGAGCACACGGTGAGAAAGCCTATCCTCTAAGGAACTCACAATCATGGGGCGGGCACACAGGCAGTGCTGGTCAGGCAACCAGTAAACGTCATCAAGGAGGACCCGAGAGCAGCCAGGTAAGAGACACTTACCCCTGTCCCTCTCCCTCTTGCCCATCCCTACACACCAACCTCTGGGACCTAGAAGGGAGCAGGGAAGAAATACCCCAGACGGACTGTCCTCCCGGCCCCAAACTCTCTGAGGTGAGGAACAGGGAAAAGGAGCGGAAAGGTAAAACAGATCTACCTTTTCCCACGTCACACCCCCAGAGCCACAAGTCTGGTCAGCAATAGCAGTAGGAAAGGCTTTCAATTAGATAATAGTGAAATGTTACAATGGTGCCCTTGCCATAACCCAGAGTGACCAGAAGTGTGTGGACTCTGCCCCAGGTACCGTCAAGGGATCTGTCCCCTAGAGGAAAGGAAGATTTTGACAAAGCACAGTGGGGAATTCTGACTAGAGGGGAAAAAAGCATTCATGTCTGCACACCTCTGAGTTAAAATTATTCAATTAATTGATTAAAGTTACCATTATCTACACTTCACAGATTAGGCAATGAAAGCTCTGAAAGATTAAGAAACTTGCTCAAACCCACAGAGCACAGGGAAGGCTCAGTTTGGATTCCAACCGAGAGCCCACCTCAGAGCCCATGCATTTTACAGTCACACCAGGATTTTTCAAATGGGGCCCAAAGACATGTCATCCCCAGGAATCTGCAAATCCACTTCAAAATATTTTTCAATATTGAATTTTTATCTCAAGGGTGATCTTAAAATATGTAAATATAGTCTCAATCATGTGAATGATCATCTTACAAGTGAAAGATGCTTCTTGATTACCAGCATTTGCATTTATAATCTAATTGATGCTAAGTATTAAGTTCTCTAAATTTCATAGGCTAACGACTAATGAGAAAGAAGGACAGAGGTGACTGCATATAAATAATGCGGTCATACCAATTAAAAGCCAAATGGCTTGCTATACGAACCAAAGTTTCACTATAGGTCAAACAAAGAAAAGCATGGCACACAGAACAGAAGCTTCCATAAAAATAAGGGCCGGGATTTCCCTGGTGGTGCAGTGGTTAAGAATCCGCCTGCCAACGCAGGGGACATAGGTTCAATCCCTGGTCCGGGAAGATCCCACATGCCACAGAGCAACTAAGCCCGTGTGCCACAACTACTGAGCCTGCACTCTAGAGCCCACGAGCCACAACTACTGAGCCTGTGTCCCACAACTACTGAAGCCCACGCACCCAGAGTCTGTGCTCTGCAACAAGAGAAGCCACCGCCATGAGAAGCCTGCTCACCGCAATGAAGAGCAGCCCCCGCTTACCGCAACTAGAGAAAGCCCACAAGGACCCAATGCGGCCAAAAAAAAAGAAAAAAGAGTAAGGGCCGTATCTACATTTTAAGCAGCAATTTCGTTTCAGCAAAATATCCAGTGTTGTTAATGTGAATTATATTGGCTCTGAAGTTAATCTGAAAATTTGTTTCATTTTTATAATTGTAGAAGGGCTATAAGTATACGTTTATACCTCATAGTTTTTGTTTATAGACATTTGGGAAACATAATAATAAAGATAATTTAATTCAACATCAAGAACATGTAAAAATGTTTGTTTAAAGTGTCCTTATATTACACATACTTGAGAAGCTCTGTGTCATGTCACATTACGCTTAAGCAACCATTAAAAGCCACGTCTTAGAAGACTGTGACACAGGGAAATATTTTCAATGCTATATAACTTAAAGCATACAAAAGGTGGTACAGTCTCACTCTGATTTTATAAAGAATACAAAGCACACTGTAGACACAGAAAAGAAGAGACTAGGAAATACACTAAAATGTTAACAATGTATATCCTGTAGTAGGAGTATTACAGGTGCTTTTTATTAATGGTGCTATTTGCATTTTGATAATATTCTGATTTACAATAACTTTTTTATAAGAGTGAAATTTAAATATTACCAAAAAATTCAATTTTAATAGCCTATCCCATCAAAGTTTCTGAAAGCTGCTGCTAAAAGAAAAAAAAAAAATCACACTTTCAATCCAATTCCAGCTCGAGCTCTTTCTTCTCCAAAGAATGTAACCAATCTTAAAGAAATATCTGTTCAGACTTAAAAGCATATTAAGTCCTAGTCAACCAATAACTAGGCTTTAGGAACCAGGGCTACAAGGATGAACAAAGGACATAGTGCAGTCCAGAAGCTACCATTCTGGGGGAAGCAGAGCATAAATCACGTTAGTCAATGGTACTAAGGCATAATGACAGGAGCATGGAGAAGGGGTTTCATAGCCCATTTTGATGGGGAAGACAGGGCAGGAAAGGCTGCCACAAGGTGACACGTGAACTAAGTGCTAAGAATGCAGGAGAAAATGGGTGCAGAAAGGTAAAATAGCAGATTCCCCAGCAAGTAAAATCTAAACATAGGTCTTGGGACACTGGGATCACTGACCACACTAGACCAATCTCTCCCGGGCTCCTACAGCACTGGTCTTTGCCATTTATATTGTCTGCCATTATAATTCAAGCTGCTTCCCCAACAAGATTGTAAACTCGGAGGGGGGGAATATCACGTACTCCGCAGACTCACTACTCATCAATGATAGTATCTTTAGACTTCTAATGGGAAGTAAATTCAACATATTGTAGCCTCTGTTGGTATGCAAAAAATTATACGCCTATCTAGACTACACCCATTTTTGCCTCTAGAAAATTATATCAAAAGATCAAAACAACAGATTCATTCCTGTAGTCCTCACAGGAATGTTAACCTCTCTACTGATAAACCTTAGCCCTTTCCCTTGCTCTTGCAAGCCAGCAAACCTCCAACTGGTACGTTTTTCCAAGGCAGGCTAAGGAAAGATATGATTGCCTATCCAAGAAAACCTTCCAAGTGTACTGCGGTGATAGTTAATGCTATCTAAATCCTGTGGGCTTATCAGCTGGGGTGAAACTCTCAGAAGATGTTGTACCTTTAAAACAGAAATGTGAATAATTAGAAGTAACATAAATGTCTAACCAGGGGAAATGTGAACAAAAGGTACGGTATTTTCACAGACTTCTTTTTTTTCTTTCTTGTCATTTTCTTTGCATTTTTGTTTTTCTTTCTTTGTTTTCACACACATGCTTGTAAGACTTATGTACGTGTCTAGAATTTGCTTTAAGATATTTGAGCAAAGAAACAGTAAAAGGGATAGATGAAGCCACTGTGATGAAATCCTGATAATATTTGAAACTGAGTGTGTGTGACCAACCCAAAAGCAATGAGCACCTCTTAAAGCCCATGTGGTTTCTAGATACCATTTTTAAGAAAAGAAAAGAACTCTTGGAGGAAATGGTTAATTCAAAGCATGGATCAGAAACGTACAAGATAGGCCTGGAACATCTTGTCGTATCAGATAACAAACCTACTAGTAAGGTTATGCCAAAAGGACTCGGAGGCCAACTTGAATAGCCTCCCACTGGCTAAAGAATACAGTCTGAGCATCAATAAGGACAACAACCAGAACAGGTTCGAACACATAAATGTGTATAAATGTGTGAGCTGATGATGTTCCCCCCAAATACCTTAACTGATCACTTTGAAAGCTACTGAGGAATCCACGCACTGTTTCGACAACTGGTAGATAAATAAAAAGAAGCAAGCATAAAGCCGGGGGAGGGGTAGCTGTACATTCCATTATCATTCAAGGCTGCGGCGATTCCATCCTGTCTTTTCTCTTGCACTGAAGTATTCGCAGGGCCAAGTACTAACAAATGAGGCATTGCTTCTTTTTAGCATGTGGAAAAATACATATAACGTAAAATCTACCATCTTAACCATTTTAAAGTGTAGCGTTCAGTGGCATTAAATATTCACATTGCTGTGCTACCATCACCAACATCCATCTCGAGAACTTCTCGACTTGCAAAACCGAAACTCTGTACCCATTAAACAACAGCTCCCTATTCTTCCCTCCTCCCAGTTCCTGGCAAGTCTCTATGAATTTGATTCCTCTAGGTACTTCACTGAAGTGGAATCACACAATATTTTTCTGTCTGTGATTGGCTTACTTTACTTAGCATAATGTCACGGAGGTTCATCCATTTTGTAGTAAGTCCATGTATAAAAATTTCCTTCTTTTTTAAGGATGAACAATATTCCATTGCATGTACATCCATATTTTATTTATCCATTCGTCTGCTGATAGACATAAGGGTTGCTTCCAAATGAGAAATTCTGACCCAATGCTAGTGACAAGACGCTCAGGAGACTGGCCCTGGAACAGAGCAGTCTCTTTGATGTTGTGAACACAATCGAGGAATCAATCCAGTGATTAGGACCACAGAGCAGAAAGCTGCTAAAAGGAATTTCCATATGGCTATCTGTCCCAGGAATTGGGACCAGAAAGAGCATTTGTTTAAATACTCAAATAATATGTTGATATAAAGCCCTGGCTGCTTAGGATGGTCTAGAAACAAATCTTCAATTCACTCTAGTTTCTGAAGACCTCCTTCTTGCCTGTTCTTTTTTTCCCCCCAGCTTTATTGAGAAATAATTGACATATAACACTGTGTAAGTTTAAGGTGTACAACAGGTCGATTTGCTACATTCATATACATTCGTATCATTATCACTGTAGCTTTAGCTAATACCCCCATTCACATCACGTAATTCTCTTTTGTGGTGAGAACATTTAAGATCTACTCTTTTAGCAATTTTCAAGCGTACAATACAGTAACTAAAATTACAATGCTGTGCATTAGATCTCTAGAAGTTATTCATCTTCTAATTGGAAGTTTGTACCCTTTGATTAACATCTCTTCAATTTTCTCACCCCCTAGCCTCTGGTAGCCACTATTCTACTATTGCTTTAAGTTTGGCTTTTTTTAGATTCCCCATGTAAGTGATATCATGCAATATTTGTCTTTCTCTGACTTATCTCACTCAGCATAATGCCCTCAGGGTCCATTCAGGTTGTTGCACATGGCAGAATTTCCTTCTCTCTCATGGCTGAATATTACTGCATTGTGTGCGTGTGTATGTATGCATATGTGTGTGTATATATATTTTTTTTCTTTCACATCTTCTTTATCCATTCATCCATTCATAGACACTTGGGTTGTTTCCATATCTTGGCTAGTGTGAATGATGCTGCAATGAACACTGTGGTGCAGATATTTCTTCAATACCCTATTTTCACTTCCTTTGGATATATACTCAGAAGTGGAATTGTTGGATCATGTGACAGTTCTATTTTTAGTTTTTTGAGGACCCTCCACACTGTTTCCCATAGGGGCTGCAACAATTTGCATTCCTACCAACAGTGCAACAAGCGTTCCCTTTTCTCTATATCCTTGCCAACACTTGTTATCTCTTGTCTTTTTGAGGACAGCCATTCTAACAGGTGTGAAGTGATAACTCATTATGGTTTTGATCTGCATTTCCCTAATGACTGCTGATGCTGTGCACCTTTTCATGCACTGTTGACCATTTTAACTTGTCCGCTCTTCTTACCAGCCTGGATGTTCTCTCTGGCCTACCTCTCCAGTCTCATAGCCCACTACTTCCATCATCCTGCTGACGGTCCAGCAACACCAAACTGTTTTTAGTGTCCTGCACACACTCTTCGGGCCCTTGCCACTTGGCCTCCACTGTCAGTGGTCTCTCTGGCTGGAAAGCTTTCTTCTCGTGGCTTACTTCTAGTTAGGGCCACCTCTCAAAGAACCCTTTCTTTTTCTTCTTTGTAGTCCCAGAATTTGAGTGCTTGGCACATAATGGCTGCTTGATAAATTACTGAACTAAATTATATTTGTTACATTCACATTCTCTGTTGAGAAGACAAGTTTAAAGAAAAATTCAAGGATAATGGGATTACAGGTAATTTTTATGTATACTTTAATATTGCTCACATTTTCTAATGATGTGCTGACTTTTCAAATTTACCTTTCAGAAACATTTAAGAATAATCTGATCAAGAATAAAGCGGAGGAATCAGTCTACCAGATTTGACGATTCATCAAAAAGCTGGAGTTACCAAGAGTATGTGGTACTGCAGAGGGAGAGACACATGGGATGACGGATCAGTACAGAGAACCCAGAAACAGGCCCACACGAATTGCCCAACTGCTTTATGACAAAGGTGCAAAATCAATTCAGTGAAGACAGCACAGCCTGGTCAACAAATGGTGTTGGCGCAATCAGGCATCCATTGGCAAGTACTACTACTACTACTACGAATGAATAAGATCAAATCTCAATCTAAGTCTCACATCTTATACAAAAATTAACTTAAAACAGATCATGGACTTAAATGAAAAATATAAAACCATAAAATATTTGGGAGGAAAAACACGGAGAAAATCTCTGCAACTGGGCTAGGCAAAGAGTTCTTACATTTGACCAAAATAATACAACCCATAAAATGTAAAATTGGTAAAACGGACTTTATCCAAATCAAAACCTTTTGCTCTGGAAAGACCTTGTTAAGTGGATGAAAAGACACGCTTCAGACTGGGAGAAAATATTTGCAAACTACATATTTGATGAGGACTGGTATCTTGAGCATACAGAAAACCCTCAAAACTCAACAGTAAAAAAAGCAAACAATCCAAATAGAAAATGGACTAAAGATTTGAAGAGAGACATTTGACCAAAGAGAATATACAGATGGCAAATATCATATGAAAAGATATTCAACATCATTGGCCATAGGGAAATGTAAATTAAAACCAATGGGTAAACAGTTAAACAAATGAACTATAGTACATCCATACTGTGGAACATTGCCCAGCAATAATAAAGAATGAACAAGTGATACATACAAGAACTTGGATGAATCTCCAGAGAAATATGCTGGATGAAAAAAGCCAATCCCCAAAAGTTAAGTATTGTATGAATCGATTTATATAACACTCTTGAAATAATAATAATATATTAAAATGGAGAAGAGACTAGTGATTATCACAGGTTAAGGATGTGGTGGGTGTGGGATGGTAGAGGATGTGACCATAAAAGGGCAACATAAGGGATCATGTGCTGATGGAAATGTCCTATATCTTGACTGTATCACTGTCAATATATTGATTATCACACTGTACTATAATTTTGCAAGAAGTTACCATTAGGAGAAACTGGGTAAAGGGTACATGGGTTATCTCTTCACTATTTTTACAACTACATAGCTTCTACAATTACCCGAAAATAAAGTTAAATTTTAAAAAAAGCTCAGGCTTTGGGACAAAGCTAGGTGATATTGGGCAAGTCGCTTCCTTTCTCTTAGGGCTGAAATGATTAAATTAAGAGATGAATGGTCTAAGCATAGTGCTTGGCACAGGTAAATGCTCAACAGATGGCTATTAAAATGATAATCAGCTAGAAATAGTACTTCTACTCTGAGAAGTCAGAAAAAGATAAGGAACCATGCGGATACAGGTAAATATGGAAATTTGGTCACAATATGTGCTGACAGCTACTCCCTAATACTTCAATCTTCTTTGTGAAGAAGGCGGCAATGTCATCCGCTAAGACTGAAGGGGTGTATTGACCTTTACTCCCAGAATCTAATCCAGTGCCTGGGACACATATATTTAATAAATGAGCTTATTTAACAAATAAAGTTTCCTTAATTCCATTGTTCTTTAGAATCAACACACAACTTTCTCCAAATTAGCCACTAGGGGGCAGTGCTGCTGCCAATCTTTTCCCCTAAATTTTTTAACTCAGTGAAAATAATAGAAAATTACAGGGCAGTGTGTGTCATAAAGTATTTTTTTCCTCAAGAAGATCTGATTTCAGCTTTATATACATGTATACACGTGTGTGTTCACACCTGTGCACATGCGCGCGTGCACACATATATACATGCACATTGCAGCATGATGGGAGGGCTGTTCCTTCCGCCAGCCTCCCACTGCAATCACACAGTGATGCCCCCGAGGCAACACTCACCATTTTCCAGAGGTCATTTTTTGTAATTCCTCCAGGGCACACAGCAAATCCTGAACAGACCTTTTACACTTTCTTATAATTAATAAATTGGAAAAGACATCGATGAAGAAATCCCCAAAACTAATCCTGGTAACATTTGCCATAGCTTCTTTCTTTCTTTCTTTTTACTCCTACACCTACCTCCTCCCCAAATTATTGATAAAAAAGAAGTAGGTTTTTAACATTTTTTTAAATAGTTGCAATAGATTTCATAAACTTCTTTTCCCCTTGTTTCAGATTCTTGATACATTCTTATAATGAAGATTTATCAATCTATAATACCACATGGCTATTATATATACCAGAATAAGCAGCAATTTGGGGGTACGTGTTTAGCAATGGGGCTAGGAAATTTCCTAGTTTGGTTCTAGTGAACTTGGGCCTCTAACGAACAGAGGGAGCTGACTGAGGTTCTAACTTAAAAGAGAAACTCTCAAAACCCTCAAAGAAAAGAAGATGTATGGGAAGACTGTTCCCCAAGAGTTTAGGGTTACACGAACCAGCTCAGTTTCAACTAAGGGAAGTGAACTTCCACAGTAGGGGAGACTTCCATTCATACCAATGGAACACATCACACCCTAGTCTAAGAAAAGCTGTTACTAGTTTGGTCTTATGGGCTTGAGCTGTGAGGGAGATGGGAAAAGGCTGAGGTCATCTTATGACTATAGGCTGTCAAGTACTTCAAATGAGAGAAAAAGGTGGTTGACCCCACAGCCTCTGAACCCGGTTATTTTGAGCTAAAGTTGCTTGGGAACAAAAATACCCAAGAAATGGATCACAAAGAGGGTGATAGAGTTGAAGTAGTCATCTGTCAATATAGATACAGTGTCAACTTGTTTGCAAACTGTTTCAAAACAAAGTTTCAAGGTTGTTTAGGGTAGTGTTCTAACTTCACAATTAAGAGTCACATTTTTACTGGATACTTTATTCCAGTAGGTGGTATGGAATGGTATTACACTTTTATTGATAGTCTTCAGAAGCTCTTTGGGGCCAAAGATTTTTGTTTTTGCTTTATAGTTGTAAAAACATTAATAGCATTAGTAACATTAATAGTTTTATATTAACCTAATATAAAAATTCACCTTTCCTAATGAACTGATATGGCCCTCAAGAGGAGAAAATCTTTCTTAACAATTATAGTTCTTTGGCTACATGGACTTCTCTGAAAATGAGCTTTAAAACTGAGATGAACACTTCATTGTATCATCCCTACTATATTTAAAATCTATGTCCACTTTAAAAAGTCATGTGCTAAATCCTGAGGTTCCCCCCACCCCCCAGCAAATGATCTAAATAAGAGCCTGACTTCATTTACATACACACTCACTTGCACTCCCAACCACACTTCCTTTGAAAAACAGAATGTCACTTCCTCAATCCAGAGGCCAGAAGTCCCTTGGTTCTGATCTGGGGAGCCAAGACAGGAAACTGGTAAGCTTTTGCCTCTCCCCCCATGGACAGCCACTGGTGCAGCTGACAGAGGGCAGGGTCTATTCAGAGCTCCCTTGATGCACTGCAGCTGGAAGGCAACAGCTCGCTTCCATGCTGTGGGAATGATCCCAGAGGGTCCAGCACCGAGAGTCAGTTTAACAAGAGCATTTCATAGGAAGGGAAGAGAAGAGAAGAGGATGGGAGACCGGGACATCTTTTAGCGATCTTAATTCCATTTCCAAACTCAGTCGAATAGCCCAGGACTGATTTCAGCCAGTTCTCAGAAACTGGCACCATCTTGTACTTTGACCCCACCAAGCAAGGCATCTTCTGGTGGAGGGGTGTGTGTGTGGGGGGAAGCCAGACCTCTTCACCGCTCACACCAGGCTGTACGACCTTCCCCAGGATGTTGCCAGCTTCTCACTTAGAAAGGAGAGGCTGTCCCAGCGATTTCAGTAAACACTGTCGGTTAGCACCACCTGGCAACTGAGAACCTTGATCTCTCCCGACCCCGGACCCCAAGGACTGCACAACACAAAACACGGACCAGTTGTAGCAGACCAAACTGCAGTGTCACCATCGGGGGTGGGGTGGGGGGATGCATGTGAGAGGCACACGGAATAAAGGGAAAGAAGGGGGACAAACAAATGAGTCACTTAATACAAGGACTGCACATGCTGCTGACGCTGCCCATGATGCAGAGGCTGTGGACTGGAAGGAAGCAGGCGGCCACCGGGAGGGGCGGTCAGAGAAAGGGAAGGGGGAAAGGGTGTGAGGCGCCTCGCCCTTTGTGGGGGGCGGGCTGCGCGGCCCCACAGCCTACGCCCCCCTTTACCCCCAGCCCCGCAGGCTGGAGCCGCTCGGCGTTAGTATGGTCCCCCAGCCCCGGGAATCAACTCTTTCGGTCTCCAAAAACAATCTAATACAAACTTCAATACTGGATTTAGTTTTACAGGGGGGCTGGCCAGAGAGGTGCCGCCGCCGCGCCCGCCCCGCGGAGAACAAACCGCAGCCTCAACCTGGTCGCCAGCCCGCCCCGCCCCTCGCAGCGCACCTGTGACAGGTGTGCAGGAGCCTCACACAGCCCCGAGCCGCGGGACCCGCCGGCAGCTCCTCGCACCCCCCCCCACTCCCCAGGGCCCGCCCTCCCCGTCGGCGCCGTCCCTCCCGGAGCCCCCAGCCCCTCGGCCCCCGCTCGCGCCCTCGGCGGCCGCACCCGCTCCCGCCCGCACTCACATAGCGCCTCAACTTCTTCTCGGGGGGCGATTTCCTCAGCCAGCCGGTGCACACTACGTCGCCGCCGCCGCTCATGTTGTCGGCAGCCTGGAGCCCGCCGCGGGGTCGGCGGACAAGGGCGCGGGCGCGGGCCGCTGGGTCAGCCGGCTGGCGGTGCACAGCTCGCGGGGGAGGGAGGGGCCGGGGCGGCCGGCGGCCGCAGGGCGAGGACTAGGCGGCGCGGCCCGGCTGCCTCGCGCGCACCCGCGCGCTCTCCCAGTCCGGCCGCGGTGGGGGCGCCCCGGCAGGAAGGGCGGCGCGCGCTCGCCACGCCCACAGCCCGCCGCGCCCCCGGGCGGGCCGCCTTCAAAGACGCAAACAGCGCCTCGCGCCTTTGGACCTCAGAGGACCGAGGTTTGCAAGGACGCCTGCGGCCGGCCGCGCCCCCAGGGTCTGGCTTTTTCCCGAAGCCTCAAGCAGTTAGCGGGGCAGGCGGCCGCGCCCCTGGTGGGGGTGGGGTGATGGAAAGGGACTGCGCGGCCTCGAGCGTGAATCGATTTTTCACAGGGGTCGTCAGGAAGGGACCCGAGGGCTGATCCCGTTTCCTATCCATTCCCTGAGTTTCAGGTTTCTGTGGGTCAGGTTCTGGCTGAAATTAGTGATCCGCTTCCCAGCAAGAGTTGCAACTCTCTCGCTCCCTTGGTGGGAGACGGAAAGAAGAAAACAGGCTACTACATGCTGGGCGCTTTTACATTCCTTGCTTACATGATTGTCGTCACAAATCTCCAAATTGGGTGGGCAGTATTATTCCCATTTTCCAGATAGCCTAAGGTCCCAAAGCCTTTGCAATGCAGTCAAGTTTCTAATTCTGGTCGGTGGATCGGGGTTGGGGGAGGTCCTGCTCATCTGCTATTTAAAGTGGGAGAATTGCTTTAATGGCTGCATTAAAGCAATTTAAGGTCCTCTTATTACCAGAAAATAAAGTCCAGCTGGCTCCCACACTGCCTCTGGGAAAAACAATTCAGTAGAAGAAAATTCTTAACGATTTGCAGAATCAAGGAAACAAAAATGAGTCAATGTACTATTTCATAGTTAATTGGAAGGCAAGGTGGTGTAGAGCAAGAAAATTCCTCAGAGCTCCAACTTACTGACAGGTTATGAGAACTCTCTCGGGCTCACATGATACAGATGCCTCTCTTACTGTGTTGTGGTGAGACTTAACTGAGATAAAGCATGCGGAAGCACACACCTGACAAATTGAGCAGTGTGGTGGGCATGGTAGATAGAAGGGGAAAAAAACGCCAGAAACCTTTGGTAAGGGCTCTTTTCAACTCACAAAGTACTTTTACAAGCAGCATTAAAAGGGAGGTCCTCTCCCCAGCTTCTTTGAGAAGTGGATAGTAACCCATTATATCAATAGGGAACCGCCGCGGGCAGATGAGTAGAACCAGCATCTTACATTCCGCCTACAACTTTAAGGCTGTTTTGTTCATTTCCCTATCTCTGTGCAGGAAAGCTAGTTGTTTCAAACAGTTGGACACCCTTCTCATTTTACAGATCTTCACTGGGTCGGGGAAAGCTCAACCACTTCAATCAGTTTGTAAAAGCTAATTCTTTACTATATGCATAGATCTTCTAAGCCCCCGGCAGGGTTTAGAGATCAGCAAACCTGGATCCAATATTTCACCGACTTCCTTCACTATCCGGTGTGCTACTGGATTGCAATTAAAACCAGAACAGTCAGGCTATAGCTGGAACCAGAGCCTCTTAGCCTCCCAACTGAGGGATCCTTAAGCCTCATATAAGGGCTACCACCAGAATTATGGCCATTTTAATCTCTGGCTTTAAGTACCTTAAAACCCGTGAGACAAATATCAAAATATTCAAAGCCTGCCAAATCAATCAGGAGGCGGTGACTCCGGACCAAAATAAAGCAATCATCTGACTTCATTCACTTTTGAGTCATGGTGCCAAGTCTCAGGGATTGCAGAGTCTGAGAAATCTGCACGTCTTGTTTGCAGCTGAGGTTTGTGATACAAGTCAGGCATACACGGGCCCTATCTTTCCCTAGAAGAGTAGTCTTCTATTACGTATCTTTTAATAGTTATAAGATTCAAGACAGACTGGGAGACCGTTCAGCAACGGTTAGTTGGGAGTTGGGCTGCAGTCGGCCAGAAACTTTTTTTAATGAATAGAGTTTATTTATTTTGGGCTGCGTTGGGTCTTCGTTGCTGCATGCGGGCTTTCTGGAGTTGCGGCGCGCGGGGGCTACTCTTCGTTGTGGTGCTCAGGCTTCTAATTGCGGTGGCTTCTCTTACTGTGGAGCAATAAGGTAGGCGGGCTTCACTAGTTGTGGCTCACGGGTTATAGAGAGCAGGCTCAGTAGGAAGTCCTCGGCCAGAAACTTTTGAGGGTCTTATTTTGTTTAGCAAAAGACGCCCACCCCCCACCCCCACCTCCGCCAATATTGTTATGTACAATTTCATGTGGAAACATGTTTGATGTTTTGAGGCCAATGACAAGAGGGGCCTTGAAATACAACAGACTATCAACTTCAGACATCTTCTCTGAACATAGTCTTCCTTCCCCAAAGTTTAGAGGAAGGGGCTCTTCTTGCTGGTCTACCCCCCATCCCCCAACCTTTTTTATTACTCAGTTGCCAGCACCCAGCTCAGGCTGCTCTTCGGCGGAGGGACTGCTGCTGAGGTCCCGGGCTGCACCCCGGTGTGGCTCAGTCTTCTGAGCCTGAAGTATGTGCCAGGCCTGGAAACAGCCTTCGGATAGAACGTTCCTGTCTGGGCTTCTGGGCCTTTACTAAGTCCTCTCCACTCCCTGCTGGTTTTCTGTTTTGTTTTTTAATGCTCCTTGGTTTTCACTGGAGAGAAATGGAAAACGAATTATTTGAATGGTTTATTTACATGAAGATCGGCGCCATCTATCGGAACCAGTTGGGATGACAGCCTCCCTCCCCTGGACATGCATCCCTAGTCTATAATTCAGGCAATTTTGATTAAAGACCACCGGTATTTCCTGGGGGAATTAATGACCGGCTGCAAGGAGCGCTTTGGGCCATTAATTCTATATTCTCATTAAATCCCCAGGAAATGACCCATCTTATGAGGAGGGCTTCTCTGGAGGAGCGTTGCAGAGATTAGAGAAATGCACACCTGGGAGGAAAGCATGGGCACCACGCTTTGCTCCCGCCCCCCCCCCCCCCCCCCCCCCCCCGCCCAAAGCCTGAGTTCTAAAGGGTGCACTGTGGCTTTGAGTGTCGTCAGCGACAGCCTGCATCCGTGCCTGTCTGGGAGTTGAGGGTTTGTGGCCAGTGGCAGGTGCATGGCTGGTGGCACGCTCCCAGAAGCGAGTTGGAAGGGCTGGAAGGAGAGCTGTCCTCAATTGCACACCAGGCCGGGTGATTAATACCGCCCACGCTAAGCCTGACGTCAGGGATCGGACTGGGGATGGGGAGGGATGTTTGTGTCCTAGCCCTTCTGCCTTTTCTCCCTTTCAATTTAGTTGACAGGTTGATTTCAGAGCTGAGTGCTGCCTGCCAAGGTCAGTACGACCAGCTGGGCCCCCTCAGCTGGTGACTTGCAGGACACTTGTCTCTCAGGCATGTTGAGGTGGGAGCCTCTTTAACCCCTGGGTGCTTTGAGCCCACTTGGTTCCTTCAATCAAATTACTCCCACCTACTCAAATCAACTTTTGGCATCTGGCTGGGACTAAGATCTGGAAGTGGGCTTGGGGTGTGGTTGAAGACTGAACTGGGTTTCCTCCCTGCCTGCAGCTGCTAACATGTCTGAGAGTTGCTTGACATTACACCCAGTGGGAGACATTTTGGAAATAAGCTTTCTTAAAGTAAATGTTTAAGTCGTTCCCCAGTTTCTCCTTTGTAAAGAATAAGAACTTGTGCTAATTGCTTCGGGGCAGTTAGGCTCCTGGGACATTTCTGCTGACAAAGTGGTGATATCAGTGTACCCACAGATCATGCTGCAAAATCAATTAGCATATTCTTGGAAGAACAAAGACTGTCAAGGTCCCTGGGAAAGTGCCTTAGTACTCCAAACGCTACTTTGCATGATCACTCCTTACTTCCTTCAGAGAGTACTCCTACCTTGAATTAACGTCTTGAACATATGTCAAGACCCCTTTCCCTAAAATTCACTGTCTCCAATCCCCAACACAGTTGTTCATTCTTAAGATTCACACTGCACCTATATAAACTGGGTTATCACACTGTACTGCAAATATCTGTTTCCCTGTCAAGGACCTGTGAGTTCCTTGAGGACACGACTGCATCTTCCTCATTTTTGTATCCCTAGAACCTCCAAGCATGGTGCCAGGCACAAAACAGATGCTCAGTAAATGTTTGAGAATGAAGGAACCAACCCTGAAAGGATGACAAGTGGGAGCTATGGACCCCTGGGGCATCTAGAACTGTTTGATCATTCACACCAGATAACAGTATCTGTGAAGGTACCTATAAGCAGCTGAAGTGTTTAAACCGCAGGGACTGGCCTGATGGGAAGGGCTGAACAGCTGGAGGTAATTCTATTAAGTTTCGCTTGTTAACCCTTGGTTTCCAAATCTATCATACAGGTTCCCCAGATAACCTCCTGTCTGGGACTAAGAATTAATGTCACTTGCGGTTTATCTGATCTCTGGCTTCGTTTTGATAATTCTACCAGGCTCTATCACTTAACCCCTTGTACCACACTAGCAAGGCTGGAGGAATCATGTTCCCGAACTCAAAGTGGGTTTCATAAAACAGCTGACCAGAAATGCCCTTTCTTCTGCACCAAATGCATGCATAGTTGCTGTGCAGGTTTGCTAGTCTTTGTTTTGCTGGGGATCCAAAGGCCACAGGTGATTATCTCATCTAACTCTCTAATTTTAACCAGTTATCCAAGACGAGTGTTGGACCTATACAGCCAATGATGTGTTGGTAAAAGTTTAAAACCCAGCTCTCTGGTGGTGGTAGTAATCTTGATTGGTAGTATGTGACAATTTTTGTGGAGCAAATACTAAACCCCCCACAATTCTTCCCTCCAAACAATTTCAAGCTATCAACTTCATGTCTCTGAATGCAGAGTTAAGAGATGCACAGTAATACACCTTTAGTATTTCCATCAAAAAGATACAATAGACGTAACGCCAAGAGCAAAGATAATAGTAAAATGTATTAAACTAATTAGTAACTGAGGAGTTTTATTCCCTTTGTTTTTATATAACTTACTTAATTGTAAGTTTATATGACTTAATTTTTAAATTAAGGTATCATTCACATACCATAAACATCACCCTTTTAAAGTGTACAACTCAGTGGTTTTTAGTGTATTCACGAGTTGTGCAAATATCACTAATTCAAAACATTTTCATCATCCCAAAAGAAACTCCATGTCCATTAGCGGTCACTCCTCATTCCCCCAACCCCATCCCCTGGCAACCACTAATTTACTTTCTGTCTCTGTGGATTTGCCAATTCTGGATATTTCATATAATCGGAATCATATACTATATAGCCTTTTGGGTCTGACTTTTCACTTTGTATAATGTTTTCAAGGTTCATCCATGTTCTGATGTGTATCAGTTTTTCTTCATTCCTCTTCATGGCTGAATAATATTCCATTGTATCCATGTACCACATTTTATTTATCCATTCATCAGTTGATAGACATTTCAGTTGTTTCCACTTTTTGACTATTATGAATAATCTTGCTATGAACCTTCATGTACAAGTTTTTGTGTGAACCTATGTTATCATACTCTTGGCTATATAACTAGGAATTGAACTGCTGAATCATACTGACTCTGTGTTTCACTTTTTACAGAACTCTTTTAACTACTTCCCACAGTGGTTACATCATCTTACATTCCCACCAGCAATGTTTGAGGGTTCCAATCTGTCCACTTCGTCTCCAATACCTGTTATTTTCCACTTTTAATTGTAATTTGATTTTAACATTATTCTTTAGCAATCAGCTTGCAAATTTTTCCGTAACTTAACAATCCATTCTCACAGGCTGCTACGAGCCAGCCCAGCATACCACTGCATACAGCCCTCCACAAAAAATCCCACTGTCCTTCTCTTTAGTCAGTTCCACTTCTTTTTGCTGACAAGAGTGATACTCAACAGATGTGGATTTCCTTCTTACATTCTTCCCATAGAAAACTGAAACAGGAGATCTCAGGTTTTTTTCTCTTCTGGAATGAAGATTTTTAATTCTGGAGAATCACAAGGTTTTCAGCTCTACCAAGCACTCTGGGCAGAACAGAGTGTTTCCCTCCTCCATTTATGTTGAGAAACAAAAATAAAACCCAAAATGTGTCTTCCTGACACCCAGATGTATCTTCTGGATGAGCTCTCAAACGGTTGCTTCAACAGGGCAAACAGCTGTGGTCTGTTTCAACATAATTTGATGTAATCAGGGTTAATTTTGGTGATGCAGTATCTCTGTAGCCTGTTTTTTAACTGGATTACTGTTGGGTCAACAATCATGTGGCATTACATTTAGTGGCTGAAACAAAAGCCAGAATTAAAACAGCTTCCCCCCAGCACCCTTCTAAATGACAGACCCACTGGAATTGGAAGTTATGAGGCACATTTAACATAATTAACTAAAAACAGAAAGTAGCTGCAGTCAAATTACATGCAAGCTTCTCCAAGGTCCAGTGTCCACTGAGAAAAGAGCTGGAAACTTACTTGTTGTTGTTTTCTTTTCCTAGAGTCATTAGAAACATGTTGGCAGACATCATTATAACTTCATATTTGGAACTGTTTCTGAAGAACAAAGTCTTTATCTTACTTTGAGATCTGGCCATGAGTGTTTATGCCAGCCCAGCAGCAGGGTTTGGGCTGCTCTAGGCACACACACTTTCTGATTTAGTCTCTTCCCACTTTTCAGTTTCGGCGAGTCTGAAACACAGCTAAGGCCCGTGACAAAAGCCATTCTTAAACAGTTCTGGAAAGCAGAATCTTCAAAAATAGATGTCTTGGGAAGCTGCCAAATGTGTTGGTTCTTCAAAACCTCTTTAATCCAATTTTGTAGTTCAAAGAAAGGTCTGATGTGTATCCAATCCCCTCTGTAAATAAGTCTCCATTCATTTGTTTTTGTGACTTAGAGTATCAAGAAACTTGAAAAGCAAAGAAGTCATCACTTACCCTCCTGCATCTTATTTATCAGGAATTCCTCTTCTAAATAATTTCTTGATCAACAAATATTCTAGAATAGTATGTGTGACGAAAAGGTAATGAGGCTTAAAGAGTAAGGAGAATTCTTTCCGTAAGTCAGACGGTGTACTAATGTCTTTTACTTGTAAAAGCAGATACCCATTTAAAATTTGCTTAAGCCCCAATAGGGAATTTACTGGGGTTTTTTTTTTGTTTGTTTTAAAAAGAGGCATATCCCATGGAACCCAAGAAATAGTTGAATGTGGCCTCAGGAAGGGCAGCAACCAAGGACTAAATATAGCAAGAACTAGGCAGCCAGTCTGTGTGTCTGTCTCTCTCAGAGGCCATATGGTTTTTCATCCCTGAGCATTTTGCCTTCAGTTCTTTCTTTCTTCAGACTTTCTCTGTCTCTTAAGGTACATGTTTGTCTTAGAGCTCCTAAGTTTACATGTTCCTGGTTCAAGCAACTAGTCCAGACTGTCTAGCGTTCTCAACCCCAATTTTCTAAGAGAAAATGAGACTGCTCCATTTGGGGTCAGGTATCCATCCCAGTCCTACCAGCAAGGGAAGCTCATGTCCCCAATATGTCTGCTGGGGTTTTATTGGCTAGGATAGGGGTGGGGGAATTCTCAGAGGAAAGATGGGTTTGATAACTAACTAGATACCTTGAAAGGTGTTTAATAGAGACATGAACACCAATCTTGTTTCTTGCAGGACATACCCAGTATCTATCATTTGAAACTCAGAAAACACTTAGGTATGTATTTCTATTCAAGTACAAAATGTTTATATTCCTATATATATTACTTGGGAATGATTATTTATGTACTTGTTATTCAGTTTTTTTAAAGTTTTAAATAATTTTTATTGAAATATAGTTGATTTACAATGTTGTGTTTTTTTTGGTTCGTTGTTTTGGCTGCATTGGGTCTTCGTTGCTGCACGAGGGCCCCCTCCAGTTGTGGCGAGCAGGGGCCACTCTTTGCTGTGGTGCGCGGGCCTCCCATTGTGGTGGCCTCTCCTGTCGTGGAGCACGGGTTCCAGGTGCATGGGCCTCAGCAGTTGTGGCTCGCGGGCTCCAGAGCGCAGGCTCAGCAGTTGTGCTGCATGGGCCTAGTTGCTCCGCAGCATGTGGGATCCTCCCAGACCACGGCTCGAACCCTGCATTGGCAGGCAGATTCCCAACCACTGCATCACCATGGAAGTCCATGTTATTCAGTTCTCAATAAAGATTTTCGGAGAACCTACTATGACAAGTTCAGCATAGGAATACTGAGGTGAGTAAGACCAGGGTTTAAAGAAGTTCAGGGTCTTTATGGGGAGAGAAATAGATAAGCAGATGTCTATAGTAGTATGTGGGCAATGTTATAATAGAGGTATGTTCAAAGGATTGTGGGAACACAGAGAAATCATCAGCCCAACAAAATTATCAGTTTGTCCCCCCTATATGGGGACAAACAGTAAGGGTTTTCCTTGTCTTTGGGTGCCTCACACAGAGAGGCACAGAGTAGGCATCAATTAACGTTTGCTGAATTAGATGATGTAAGCAGTAGCTCCTTCCAATTTTGAGGCAGGAAACTTATCTAGATTTAGAGAGCAAGGTGGAAAAAAACACTAACTAAAAATATGAGCGACTCCAACTAAATTCGTCTTAGGACTTGCTTCTGAATTTCCTCCACCAATCAAATAATTCATTCAACAAATATTTACTCAGTACCTACTATGTGCAAGGCACTTGGCTAGGTGCTGGTTATGTAATGATGAACAGCATGGAGAGGTTCTTGACAAGCCTACTAAGTCACTGTACTCCAGAAGCAGTGCTGGAGAGTTGCCCTAGAAACTCACCTTCAGTAACAGATTACAATGACAAATTACTAGTTGAACTCATAGTTTCTTCTGATTCCTGACTTTCTGTTCTGTGTTCAGGCAGTGGCTTCAGACTTGGGTTTAGGCTGAAAGGGCTAATTTAAAAATTCAATTTATGAAATATTTTAGAGACATAGTGGGGGAAAGTCAGTTTGGCAATTATTTTTTAAGGAATATCTCCCTTTTGTCTGATGGGTACATTTACTTTTTTTTGACACCTAATTTTTGATACCTAATTCATTCAAGAGTTATTTAATGAATACCCTCTATGTTCCAGATACTCTCCAAGGCACTGGACATACAAAGATAAATACACTCTCCTGTTCTCATGGAGCTCACGTTCTGGCAGAGAAGACAAATGACAACATAAGAGGACCAGTATTTTCATATGGTTCTGGGTGAGCATAATGGAGGGAGGGAGTCTGGAAGCCATTGACCAACCCTTGGTATCTAGAGGTGCAAGTCATATAAACAATAACACTAGTAATATAAACACATGAAAATGTAGAAATCCTAGCTGCATTTTGGAGTGTCACCATTCTTGAAATAAAGCCTCATGGCCTCAGACAGTGTGATTAGAGCTGTTAATATTTTGATTCTAGGTGACTAAGAGGTGACAGGTGTGAAGCCTGAGAAAGCCACCCAAGTCCGTTCATAGGCATGTGGAGACAAGCAGTGCTCTGTCAGGATGCAGGGCACACTCCAGCCTGATGAGCAGGACAGGACTCTGTTGAAGGCTGCTAACCCACTAGAAAAAAGTTAATCAAGAGTGAAATGACAGTCAAAATAAAGACACAAAAGGTCCACATATGGTATCTTTGTGGTTGTTGATCCATGAATAGCCCACTCCTAAGTTTTCTGAGAAACATTAACTAGATACAAGAGCCTTCCTGCACAAGTTAGTAAACTAGAAGTAGGTTGGGTTTCTTTTCAATAAAGTTGACATATCTGGTTGGGGGAAGGGGTGGAAAAAGGAAGGGGAAGCACCTGGATGTTGCTGTATTGCAGGCATAGGAGGAATCAGAGTGGGAGAGAAAAACATGCACAGAGAAAAAACATGGGAGAGGTAGTGGAAGAGAAAGGAAGTGAGGCAGAGATACAGGTCGAGAGATGTGGCAGGATCTATGCCACATGAGTTCCAGAGCAACACCACTCTGCAGGCTGGCTTTCCCATCCTTGATATAGAGGCACAGAAGCCAGCTCAAAGGTCCACACAGGGGACTTCCCTGGTGGCACCGTGGTTAAGAATTCGCCTGCCAATGCAGGGGACATGGGTTCCTGGTCCGGGAAGAGCCCACATGCCGCAGAGCGACTAAGCCCATGCGCCGCAGCTACTAAGCCTGTGTGCCACAACTACTGAAGCCCATGCACCTGAGAGCCCATGTGCCGCAACTACTGAAGCCCGCGTGCTCTAGGGCCCACATGCCACAACTACTGAAGCCCGCGTGCTCTAGGGTCCACATGCCACAACTACTGAAGCCCGTGCACCTAGAGCCCGGGCTCCACAACAAGAGAAGCCACCGCAATGAGAAGCCCGCACACCGCAACGAAGAGCAGTCCCTCCTCACTGCAATTAGAGAAAGCCATCGCGCTGCAAAGAAGACCCAATGCAGCCAAAAAAATAAAATTAAAAAAAATATATATATTAAAAAAAAGGTCCAGACAGAACAATCAAATTCTTCAATGAGCAGATCTGGGAAATTATTACTTGTTACAGTAAAAACATTAAAACCTCACTGAAGGTTTCTCACAGTGTGAAATTAAACCACCTATATTAGAATCACTCAGGGTGACTGTTTAAAGAATGCTAACTGTGTGCTGTTCCATCCTAGACCTTTTAGGGTGGAATAGACTTTCTAGGGTGGTATCAGGATAATCTGAACTTTTAATAAGCTCCCCAGGTGATTCTTATACATAATAAACTTTAACAAAGATTATACAAAATGGGAGTCCCTGAGACGTGGGAGCATATCCTACTTTTCTCTGTGTTCACAGAATTGAGCACTGAACCTGGCACAGTGCGTCTACTGAACTGAATTGAATAGGCCAAAGAGATTTTTAAAGAAAAGTCGCTCAATTCCACTGTCCTGAAACAGCTGATTCCATTTTTTCCCATATGCTTCTAGTCCATGTGCACAGCTTTTACACTATTGTAACTGCAAAGTACAACTTAAAATTTTTTCAACACATTTCCTCTTATAATTTTTATGGCGATAAAATATTTCATTCAACATGTAATAAATATCTTACTTCATACAGATTTTTTGAGTTTTGAAAAGGATTCCCTTAGGAGACCTTACATTTGTGTAGTGTTGTCAACTTATGAAAACCTTTCACATAGTCTTCGCCGTTTCTCACAACACTCTGTAAGTTAAATATTATCCTCATTTTGCAGATAAGTATACAAACTCAGAGATAAAGTAACTTGCTCAAGCTCCCACAGCTGGTAAGTAGAGCGTCAGACATAAACCAGAGTCTTCTCCCTCTACGTCTAATACCCCTTCCAAGACACGAAACATCCAGCACATTTTCTGGCAGGAATCTGACCCGACAGTTTCCTGATGCAAAAACCTGTAACACAGAAGGTAGAAGATGGAAATTACATTTAAAGAGATCGTTGGCCAGCCGTATCCTAACTGTATAAGGAATCAGTTTCTGCCTTTTGGGGCAATGCAAAGAAAATGTAGTATCAGTAGAAATCTTCAGTAAAGGAACTTACTGTTCTTCAACAACAAATCTATATATGACCCAAGTCCATTTCTGCAATCCCCAAGTAAAGGGGGTTGGTACTGCCCTGAACATTCTGAAACTCAGATCTTTCAGCAGTATTACAGATACAGGAGGAGGAACAATTGCTATAGGCTGTAAGACAGACGGGGAGAAGGCACTGGAGACTTTAAGCTCTTCTAACGTCAAGACTGGTATCACAGGGTACTTGGGTAGCAGCTGAGTGGACAGTGAAAAGGAGCATGACTCTACTACTAGAAAGGCCCACTTTAAGGATACTCTGCCTGGCGAACACCCTAGTGGGGTGCAGCTCTTCAGGGAAGGACAGACTGTCCCAAGTGGGCAGCTACAAAATTCTATTCTGGAGAAGAAAGTGTGTGGCTGTTTCTGATTTATTATATTTGCATGCCATGGAGAGGCAGGTTCTGTTACTATCAGGTCACAATCAGAGTTCTCCAAGTATTAAAAAAAAGTTACCTCTTAAGACAGACAGTTCTTAATTCACTGAAGGTTCAGTGGGTAAATTAGTAGGAACTGGGAAAAATACAGAGGAGGGTAATTTATACATCATATACAGGGGAAGGGGTATGATCTCTAAGAGATTTTTCAAATCTAGGATCATTGGAAAACAGCAAACCAGCAGTTCTTGTTGAGCCAGTGTGCAGAGAAGGTTCTGCATGTGGCAGAAGCCAGGTTCTGCAAAATACAGTTCTGTGTACATGTGTATTTGTAGCATGAAAAAAAACCTTTGCTGCAGGGGCCCACCAAGTTTCTATTTTCAGAGTATCATCTTGAAATATCAAAGGCTGATCACTTTCAGAAGGCTATTAATAATTCCTATCAAAGTTCTTTCATCTACCTTTCTACGTATATTCTAGGATGATCCTAAGAGGAAAGTAGGACAAATGTGAACACAGACTCATTTAAAAAACTGCATAGTGAGCTTAAGTACACTGCTGGGTCTGGGACTCTGTATTCCATTTTCAATGTTTCTCTTTACTAGAATGTATTTGGGCTCAACCATCATTTTCCATCACGTTCTTAAATTTCTTCTCCCTGTACAGAACAAGGAAATCAGAGGCCAAAGTGTGTTTTGCACTGGGGCTTAAAAGGCAAGATTCTTTGATTACTATAAGAAGTTCAGTGCTTTCAGTTTCTCTGGAGGCTGAGAGTGGTGAACTTTATTTGTAGTCTTACTCCCCCTCATTATTAGGAATTCCTAATAACCAATCTCCATAACAAATAAACTGATTTAACCAAACAAATTTCAGGCACAGTAAGCTACAAAGGAACAAGGTCCACAATATATTGTGGATATGTTAAAAAATACTGTAAATTGTAAGGCAATGTCCAAATGATAGTCATATTATTAATAACAACTGTGAACAGTAAAGATGTAGCAGAAGGTTATTGAAAAGTCATAAACTATGTTAATTCAGTGATTAGCTGCCTAAATGGCAGCTTACGAACCATCTAAACTCCTGATTTCTTTACAAAGGTCCCCCAGAAACTACCACACAGTGTACTAACAATGGCTGTAAATCCACTGGATTCCAAAGCAAACTGCACAAGAGCCAGCTGGAGTGTTAGCTGATCCAAGGGGCAATCCAGGGCTCCTGACAATGGTGGAATGTCTACGTTTCTGGAGGGGTGCTAACCATGATCTAATAAGACCCGTCTTATAGAAATCCTACTGAAGTATTTTGGTGTAGGGTGATTAAGGTGGCTTTCCACTCTTTCCTTAATGCTTTTGCGATCTTTTCATTGGAATTGAAGCTGGGAAGAACTACTGTCAGGTATTACTCCCACCTGTTTTCTTTTTATTATACATACTTTAGATTGCAGACTGAATACAAATATTGATCAGAAGCCAAAACGCCCCAGACATTTCTTATCAATTCAATCCAGGCCAATCTGTCTTTCAACTCTGCATTTTTATGTTCTTGCCTCACCACTTACTAAAATAAATATATGAATAAAATAACAATCCAAATAAGCATCTCTCATCTATAATTACCTGAAGAGATTTAAAGAAGGGTAGAGTTAATCCATCTCACCCCAGTTGCATCTTCAATGCCTGTTCAGTCCCGCGTGAAATGTCTAGATTCAATTTATAGAGAATATGAATGTATAACACTGTAGAGGGGTGCTTCTAGCAGATTCTGTTTGGGAGGGACAAAAGGTCAAACCGTTCCTTTGCCGTTCTGTGAGAGTTAAGAGTCTCTGGGCTGGGTCAGAGGGTAGGAGAGCTATGTCTAGATCTGGAATGGATCACTCACACAATTAAGTTCTTGTCAGACCCTCCTAATCCCCCCGCCAACCCCCCTGTCAAAAAAACCCCACAAACCCACGACAGCACAACTTACGCAGGCAAGCGGACAGCCAGATGGAAAGTAACTATTTTTCTCCACCTTCTTCAAAACTTGAAATGAGAATGGGAACTAATGATGGAAAAAAACATTTCGAAGTTTTAGAATACACTCTTACTTGGGTTACTATTTTGAGGTAATGTTTGGAAACCTTGGGAAAGCAGAATCTGATTTTTCCTTCATTGGAAACTGGTTACTCAAGTGAAAATTAATACCCTCAAATCACCTTTTAACTCACAAATTAAGCCCTATGGTATTATAGAATAGACCATCCTTAACTATTAAATCCACATTTTTGTTCATTATACATAGAATTATACAACGCTGTTTCTACGTAGAATCTGGATATTCATGTATCAGCTGACAAGCCAACATTTAAAAGGTTTTTTTCTGTTGATGCTGCCTGCAAGCAATGGTTTAGTTTTGGCATTTTCATCACCTTTGTCTGACATTAGTGCTTGTTTTTTGTTTACTTATTGGTAAAATATAAGTATTGAGCCAAAGATGTAAATGACTAGGCTGTTTGAAGTGGCAAGTGTCTGGCTTCAACCAGATACTCATTATGTGATCAACTGTGAAAGAAAAGAATGAACAAATAAGTATGAAGGTTCGGAAATACACTGCTGGAGACTCAGATAAGGAAGAATGTATGTTTGACTCCTTGAGAAGGAGCCTTTTCCACCTCACATACACACACATTGAACACACCTAAGTCTATTGTTAAACTTTCAGCGATTGACCTCATTATACGTTTTCGGAGACCTAGTATGTACTAAAATAAAATCTAAAGGTCACACTTTAAATCAATTATTATTAGTGACTATGTCCATCACAAATTCCTAGAAGATTAAGAGATAGAAGGATCCTTAGAGTTCATCTACTTCAAAGCGATAGCTCTGCAGATGAAGTAACTGGAGGCCACAAGGATGATGTTACTTGCCTAAGGCTCCACAGTTAAGCCAGTGGTGGCACTGGGACCAGAACCTGGGGCTTCTCTCATTCAGTATTCTTTCTGTCACTGTTATTTTTGATGCCCAGCCATCATGTTAACATCACAATTCTAACTGGCTCCTCAAAAATCACTGCAGGCATGATCCCTAATAGCCTTGGAAACTATTAGAGCATCCAGGTTTTGGGCCTGTGAATGTTTGTGATTCTTACTCCACAAAATACAGTATCAAGACTTAAAAGCCAAATCAAATTAACTGATGTCACAAATGGTTTCTCTAACCCTAGGGGAGCATAGGCTCGGTTGTGTGTTTTGTGGCTGGAGGTGACCGTGCCCCCCAAGTTGCTGCTGACAGTGTCTGCCATTGTTCTCAGGCCCATGTGTGTAGCCACAGCCACATACTCAACCTGCTACGACAGAGACAGCCTTCACCGATTTCTAATAGATGCGCGTGGCAAGCGCAGTGCCATGGACAGGTAAGAGGGACTACAAGGCAAACGTAAGAAGAGGAAAAGAATCTGAGTGCTTGACCTATTTTATCCAAACAATTGTTTCCCAAACACTACCACAGGGTTGTGTTTTGTTTTGTTTTGTTTAACATCTTTATTGGAGTATAATTGCCTTACAATCGTGTGTTAGTTTCTGCTTTACAACAAAGTGAATCAGCTATACATATACATATATCCCCATATCGCCTCCCTCTTGCGTCTCCCTCCCTCCCACCCTCCTTATCCCTCTAGGTGGTCACAAAGCACCGAGCTGATCTCCCTGTACCACAGGGGTCTTGATTACAATGAACCTGAAATCTTATAAAATATGGTATATTTTATTATTTAGCGACTTCAGGGGAAGGGAGAGCTGATAGTGCCACACTTCTTGAAGAATTACTTCTTCACTAATTCTAATTTTTGGGGTGGGAAACGTAGGTACCCAGCACAAATGGGTAAATAATTCATATAAAAATGTTTTCAAATAAATAAGATTTATCTCTGTGTGTGATTTTTTAAACTATACTTTAACGGAATTTTAAAAATAAGTTACATATATATATTTCATTGTTTATATTCTTAAGCAGAACCTAGTAAACATAAGTAACATGTTTTACACAGAAGAAGAAGAAAAAAAAATGGTTTCTCTATTTTATCTTCCAGGTCTAAGGTTAAATATCGCCTTTTCAGGGATGCCCCCTCTAGCAAGCTAATCTATGATTGCCTTGTTCTTCATAAAATTTTATAGCACATGCCATATTTTGAAATAATACATTTGTTTACTTATCATTGGTATATCTTCCCTAATAGACTGTAAATCCATGAAGGCAAGGGTCAGTTCACTACTGTTTATGTAGCACCTAGCACAGTCTGTGGCATGTAGAATAAGCTCAGGTAATATCTGTTGAGTAAACAAATGAATTTATCTCTCTAACCCATGGTTGAGGCAAGCCTTATAGAAGCCTTAATTTTTCCTTTTATCCTGTCCTAAACTTGGTATCTAAGCCCAAGGATTAAAGTTCCAGGGAAGCAGATTTTAGCTCAGCAGAAGCTACCAATTAGAGAGCTTCAGAAATGGAATGAGCTATTCTGTGGGGTACTGGGCTCTTTGCCAAGAGGCTGCCAAGGTACATAGGATCCCTCTGCTTTAGATAGAAGTTCGACCTTGACAACCTCTCAGCGTCTCCTATGACTTCCAACTCTAGGTTCTGCAGTTCTTTCCAGTTGTTTGATTTTGAGTTAGGTTACAATAAAGTGCATATAGAAACTCATTAGAAAGTAACCTAAGTCATCTAATGAGACTTAGAAAATTGATTATTCAGGCATGCATGCCTTTTTATAATTATTTGATACATATGAATCCTACTGAGTTCACCATCTGCCATAAGTCCATATATCTGCATCTCAACGAAGACTAAAAGTAGAGTTAAAAAAAATTTGTGTAGCATTTCACAGTTTTAAACACATACACACACACACACGCACACACACTTCCATGTAATTACTATATCAAGTCTGTGAGGAAAATGATGCATGAGCTCATACAGAGTAAGTAGCTTATCCAAATTCATACTTGTGACTGCTAGAACCGTCAGGTCGCGAAGTCCCAAATCAGTGATCTTCTCACTCTAATATGCCCCGTTACTTTTTGACTCCAGAATTATCCTCCCTTTAGGTTTAGCTATATATCCTCCTCTTGGATGGAAAATACCTTTCTTCCAAATTTCACTGGGAAAAGGCCAAATGGAATTTAAAAACCTGTTTTTTTCTTTCATAGGTATCGAACATCTATTTTATTATCAGAGACGTTATAAATATCTAACATGAACTAACTGCAACACAACAGTGATTAGTTTAAATAATACATCTTGTTAGCGTTTATAATTTAGGATCAACAGTTATTAAATGTGATTTTTCATGTAGTCTGATGAAAAAAGATTTCAATTCACAATAGCAATTTTCTTAATTCAAGACCCGAAAAAGGAATATTTTTGTTTAGTAAAGCAATGAGAATAAGATGGGAATTTATCATAGGTTAAATGGGAAGGGAGAAAAGATCCAACAACATTTTATTTTTAGCTAGTAGTTGCTTCTCAAAGGTCACAGAGGGCAGTGGTCTACTGATTAAAGACAAAGTAAAATACACAATTTCGGGACCTCCTGGCGGTCCAGTGGTTGAGACTTTGCCTTCCAGTGCACGGGGTGTGGGTTCGATCCCTGGTCGGGGAGCTGGGATCCCACATGGCCTGCGGTCAAAGCACAGAACTGAAGCAATATTGTAACAAATTCAATAAAGACTTTAAAAACATGGTCCACATCAAAAAAAAAATCTTGAAAAAGTAAAATACACAATTTCATCCTGTCCTAGAGTTTGAAAGGACCTTTGAGATCATCTAGTTCAATTTCTTCATTTTTTTCTTAATTGACACAATAGCTTTGAGATTCTACCTGCTATAAGTACCTCTTCTTGATGGAGTTCATCTTTCCATGAAATGCCTTCAACTTTCAATGAAAATCATGATCACATGTATCTTTCATGTATCTTCTGGCATGACAATTACATATTGAAAACTTCTGCATTTCTACAGTTCAAACATGCATTCTCCTGTATGTATATTCATGTGCAGTACCTCTGGCACAGGGTGGTTTTCCTTAAGCAGTCTTCAGCTACAAAAGACACGAATGAGTAAATCTTGGAAAAGGGATAACATCTTTGATATTGTCAATTCCCAAGATGCACTGCAGATAGCGTTCAAATCCCATCCCAAAACCTCCATGTGGCACAGATCCAAATCGACGGAGGTCCAGATACCTAATTTTGAAAAACAGAGAATCATTACCTATAATTGCTTCATTTAAGATCAGATGTTATGACAGAATTTTATGTTTCAAAAGTTTTTTGCAATCATTTGTTATCGTCACATCACTGCAGTAGACCAGTCTTTTTACAGAGAAGTTAAAGTGATCTGTCCAAGATTACCCAGGCAAACAGCAGCATATCCTGTCATGCATTCATGGGCTTTGGTCACTTGATCCTTATTCTTTAAAGTTTGTTAGATGCTTATATACAGAAAACTTGTCTCATGAGGCTACAGGAAAATTTCTCATAACTTATTTTTCTTTAAATATATTCCTCTTCTATGTCTTGGTATATCTATATAATGTTCTTGTTTTTCCTTACCAAAATTATATTGTTCAATACACAGAGAAGGGTGAAGAGTTTTGCCTGATGTATTACAAAAAGAGACCCCCTACTAGACTAGACTGTAAGCTACATCAAGGGCAGGAACTGCATCTTAGCCAACCTTTATCTCCAGTGACTGTCTGGGAACAGATGCTCACTATATGATGATTTATTGTTTGAAGGCATAAAAATATACTCTTGAGCACTGGAGTGAAGAAAAACTTTGACTTCTCTGCTTTAAGCCTAGCAGAAGATGTCCAGAGTCATTTTTCTGAAAGGCTACACAGCCTCTGAAGCCCATCCTTGCACATTCTATTCCCACATAAGACTACATGCTAGAAAATGGTATGTTCATGATTCAAACTCGGATTCTAATACACCAGCCTGGGATAAAGTTATTTTAGGAAAGGAAGAGAAGGAGGAAGACTCTATAACTATTTTTATTGTCATTTAATGGTGGGAATTCTTGAATTATACAATATTGATTAAAATAAGTTTATAGTTTCTTGAATGATTTGTAAAATATACAAAAATACAGCATAAAACTTAAACACCACAGCTGGTAGTCATACGGCTCCTCGAGGATAAAGACTATAACCTTTTTCCCCACTATTAATAACAATGCCTACATGTATTGGTATTTTAGGCAATTAAGAGTAAGTACGTCTCTTTCTAAAATAAAACACAAATTGCAACTAGGTGAGTTACAACCAAGTGAGCGATCAATAAGACAGGAGTTAGTATTTAAGAACTATCAGGAATAATGGAAGGAACACAGTCTTGAGTAATTGAAATGTTTGGTAGCTGAATTAACTTTAAGTTCATAAGGCATGGGGGCAGAATACACTTTGATTTAGTGAGAAAATGAGATGAAGGGCATGTCAAACCACCTGCCACAAACACCTGCAGGATCTGAGTCGGCTGCCAGAAGTCCAGTATCTAGCTTTAGCTGGCTTTAAATTTCTCATACATCTATGTCAAAACACTGGCATAAATGCCTGGAAACTGAATTCAGAAGAGGGATTCTGTCTTTAGCATTTTTCTTGCCTTTGCTTTGACAGATGGAAAAATCTACTTCTAAAAACAAGTTTTCAAAAGAATCTTTATTTGATTGTTGTTATATTGATTCTAGGGTAGCCAGATTTTAGAAGAGATGGTACAAAAATTATGGAACTAGTTACAGATTATTTGCATGTGGCGTGTAGAAACAGGAAGTGAGAAAATTCTTAAAAGACACCTGGGGTGGCTATTCACAGTGTGGTAGAACACTAGCAGAGATCACAGACTTGGAGATTTTTAAGGTCCTTTCTGCCTTAAAATGCTATGATTATCATACAAAAGGAAGCAGATTCCAACTGTTAAAAAAATAAAATTCAAGTGAGTAAATTTTTAAGATCTTAATTGGCTTTATTCAGTGATTCATGAATCAGGCTGTATCCCATCTAGCAATAGAAAAGAGCTCCGAAGAGCTCTACAGAATGATTATAGGCAAAAGGGGGTAGGACAAGGAAATTACTAGCAAAGAGTGGGTGGTTTCAGGCAAGGTCACCTTCCTTTAGGAGATGGCAGGGGTCTATCAGGCAGATTACCTCACCAGTGTTGACCAGGTAATTTTAGATTCCCTGGTTCAAGATTCCACTCCTGGGTGATGTCAAAACTATAATTAAGTTAGGTATTAAGTCTCAGTTTGGTGATGTGAGCTTAGTACAAGTGACTCCATTTTGAGCCTGCTGTCTCTTTTATTAACAAAATAATAAATATTTATATTTGGAGATGTTAGGAGTTTGAAAACTTTAGTTGGGAAAGAGTAGTATTGAAATGATTAATAAAGACCAGAGAAGGTCTAAACCAATAATTAAGATTTATATATAACTAGTTTTTATACACTATGAATATTACCTTGTAGACAGAAAGAAACTGAGGTAAAATGCATAAGCGTGACAATCAGGCTCATCTACCTAATAGCAAGACTGAGAACAAAAGAAGGAAAGGGGGACGGAAACTTAACTAAGCTTCTACTCTGTGTAGATACTTAACCTGTATTGTTTCCTTTCATCCTAACAATAACCCTGTGAAGTAGATATTATTATTCCATTTTATGGCCAAGAAAACCAAGACTCAAGAGAGATTAAATATGCCAAAGTTCATTACTGATAAATAATGAAGCAATCTAGGGCCATTACTTGAACCCAATTTTAGGCTTTTTTGCATCTCTGAAATCTAGCTCCTTCATTACGAAAAGGCAAGTGTGTAATTTAACGTTTCCTTCTCCTGAGGACAGCAAAGGAATTAATAATTTTGTTGATATTATTATACTAAGATCCTGAAAGAATCTTATTACACAAATATAAATAAATAAATACTTTGTACATACTGTAAAGTACTTGAAGAAAGGGTCTGCATAAAGAACACCAGAACAACTTAGGAATGCAGACAGATGATCTTCCCTAAGCAGCTTAGATCTCTACAGTTGGTGGAGACCTCAGGGACCACTTAGCTCAAGCTCCTAATTTCACACATAGAGAAAATGAAGCATGATGGTTAGGAACAAAGTCCCAGCTCTATGCTTCTAACTGTGTGCTCCTGCTTAAGTTAGTTAACATCTCTAGGCCTCAGGCCTGGAGGGATAATAAAAAGAGAATAAGAATAGTACCTTACTAACAGGGTGTTGTGATGATTACACGAGACAATATACATCAAAATTTTAACACAGTTATCTGGCACACAATAGGTAATAAATAAATGACAGACATTATTATTACTACTTTTCAAAGACACAAAGGCAGTAAATAATCTGAGAACCTGTTCATTGTTTTAACACTCTTCTATAGCACCCTGGAAATACAAGTGAAAACTATTTAACACTCAGACCCACAGCTAGAATAAGAGTCATCAGGGGTCACATTCTCACCATTGGTAGGCTTCTGTCAGTCCTGACCTGTAAAAGGAAAACAACAAAATTATTTCAGAGAATGGCAATAAGATAAATATACTAATCACCAAACATTTATTCTGGGTTGTGTGCACAGTGCTCTTTATAAAGAAGTACACACCAAAACCTGTGCTCTTAAATAACATGCAATGCAGTTAAGAAGCCGAGCCTTTATTAGGTGGTAAGAAAGGTAGGATAACCAATAGTAAGAAAACCAATAGTCCAAGGTATTATCAAATAATAAATGCTATAGAAGGAAAGTATGGTCCAGAGCCCAAAAGAAGGGCTTCATTTGAGATAAATTTATCATCCTGTGACATAGAAAAGTACTATTACTACTATATAGGGTTGTTGAAAGGCACACACAGACAAGTGATGGAGAGACACAATTTTCTTTCCACAATATTAAAACAATAATACAGATTCTGAGGCTGCCTTCATAATATGGCTGCAAATTGGTTTTTGCCAACGTGAGAAATGTTAATAAAACTTAAAGCTCTTAGTACTCATGAAATTTAGTTTCAGCCCTTACAAGTGTTCGGGACCACTGTGTACCTCAAAGTGATCAAGATTATGAAAAATTCAAATATACAAAAATATGAAAAACATGAACAGAAGTCACAGACAGATCTCTGAGACAGGTAAACACATATATCCACTTCATTAGGAAAGACAAATTTGGATATTATCAGATATTAGGTAAAACATTTAATGTTATGAGGAAAGGTTTCCTGAAGGAAGGAAGCAAGCAAAGAAAACAGACCAATTAATCTTTCAACAGATGAAGTTCCTTGCCATGTGTGATTTTTATTGTGCTTTTAAAAAAAACAGAAAATCTTCAAATTCTTTCCATCTAAGGAGTTTTACCATCACTTCAATTCCACGATTTTTCCAGGACCTTTTAACACTATAGTAATACTAAGGAGTTAGTAGTCTATGCGATAAAAGAGTCCTCCCAGAACATATTTACCCCCTTTCTTCTGGACGCTAACCAAACAGAGCCGTTCAAATGACTGGGATTACAAAACCAAGTTACTCAACAGATTCATAGGTTAGGATCTTGGAAAATCAACAACTTTTTAAGCATTTCTCCTTTAGGAAAAGAAGGCCTTAACAAATGGCTAATTTAATAAACATGTCAAACAATCATGACTTTTCCAGGTTACTGTGAAACTTAGTATTATCTGGAGAGAAAGATTAAGCCTTCAACATGGGAAAGTCATTTTTTAAAATAGTCTGACACAGTAAAAGTGGAAACCATGGAAAACAGAGGTTTATAACCTTGGTTCGTTTAGGAAGTCATTGTGGGTTGTTGGCAGACCATGCATATACAGGAGTGGTGGTTCGATTAGAAACATGATTCCCTCCTCCTCATCTCCAAAACATTTTCTGGTGTTTATGGATACATTTCCCAGGTCTCAAACAGTGAGTTAAAATAAAGTTATTCAAATACCTAAATCAAGATGCTTACATAGTAGAAAACCTGAGGAAGGGAAAACTGCTTATTCTAAATTCTAGCTTAGTGGATACTTTTAGTTTCTTTCTCCCTCCATCTTTATCCTTTCCCTGGTTCAGAGCCTGTCCTTATGCCCTGTAGGAGTCTGCCAATCATAATTTAGTGTTAAACACACACACACACACACACACACACAAAGTGAAGAACAAACTTTAAGGGGGAAAATTTTCCTTTTCTATCGTTAACTTTTTTTAAAAAATTTATTTAATTAATTAATTTATTTTTGGCAGTGTTGGGTCTTCGTTGCTGCACATGGGCTTTCTCTAGTTGCGGCAAGCAAGGGCTACTCTTTGTTGTGGTGTGCGGGCTTCTCTCTTTGTGGTGGCTTCTCTTGTTGAGAAGCATGGGCTCTAGGTGCGTGGGCTTCAGTAGTTGTGGCACACGGGCTCTAGAGCACAGGCTCAGTAGTTGTGTCACATGGGCTTAGCTGCTCTGTGGCATGTGGGATCTTCCCGGACCAGAGCTCAAACCTGTGTCCCCTGCATCGGCAGGCGGATTCTTAACCACTGCACCACCAGGGAAACCCCTCTATCATTAACTTTTTTTTCTTTCTTTTTTTTTTTTTTTGCGGTGTGCGGGCCTCTCACTGTTGTGGCCTCTCCCGTTGCAGAGCACAGGCTCCGGACACGCAGGCTCACTGGCCACGGCTCACGTGCCCAGCTGCTCTGCGGCATGTGGGATCTTCCCGGACCAGGGCACGAACACCGTGTCCCCTGCATCGGCAGGCGGACTCTCAACCACTGTGCCACCAGGGAAGCTCTATCATTAACTTTTAAAAAAGCTATTTCCATAAGGAGAGATAGATACAAATAGTGGCAAAAAATCATTGTTTCATATAATAGTTCTAGTCTTTCAGAAAGAGAAGCTCAGAGAGGTTAAGTAACAACTTGCTCAAGGTCACACAGAATCTGAGATCCAAGTCTGTCAGGAGCTACGGCCCATGCGCTATTCTCTGTTAGTTTGCCATGACTGCCTTTGAGTGCCCCATCCCCAATTTCTGAATTCTGTTTCTTCTACGTCTCACCAATACCTGGCCAATCGCTGCTCTAAGAAATGGTACCGTTCTTCTCTGAGGCTTCCCCCAAAGAGTTCTCCAACTCCAGGAACCAGAAGATCAACAGCAGCAACCTAAAAAGGAAAAAACTCATAAACAACATTCCGTTTTCAGAGCATTCCAACAACTGTCAGCTTCTGAAGCAAGTGGAACGTTTAACATTTTGACAACTGGCTATTTAACTGCTTACCAGAATCTTATTTATGTTACCTGTTCATGTCCCCTGTTTTAATACCAAATGTTTAATATTATCTTTAGAATACAGAATGCAGGTGGATAGTTTCCCCTCTGGCACCATTTATGCAGTATACTTAACAAAAATGTGTTTTCTGCACAAATGTGAGACAAATGTTAATTATAAAAATGTGGGAAGTATTAAAAATTATGAAATATTAAAAAACACCTACTAGCATGCAGAAGCAATTACATGTTGGCATATTTTCTTTCAGGTTTTTCTTCTTATATGTTTAAAGAGTATAGCAGAGATCAAATTACATGTAAAATTTACCATTCTAATTGTCTTAGCCAATATTATTCAATAAATATTTTTCCTATGTCAGTAAAAATACTTTGCATACTTAATGTTTTAACAGCTTCACCGTTTATTGTTTAGAAGTATCATAGTTTATTTAAGTTTATTTAACTTCTTTCCTTTTGTTGAACATTTAGGGGTGTGTGTGTGTGTGTGTGACAGTGTGTCTGTCTTTTCTCTTATAAATAATGTGGCATTGAAGTTTTTCTTTAATTTGAAGTATGTTAGGACATGTAAAATATGTTCTGATCATTAATCAAATTAAAACAAAGAGATATCGCTTCGGAGTTATCAAAATGGTGAAGATAAACAACATAAACAATATGGATTAGAGAATGCATAGACCAATACTCTCGTACATCTGATACAACCTTTCTGGTGAGCAACTTGGCAAAAGATAATCAAAGCCTTAAAAATGCAATATGCTTCGACTCAGCAACAGGAGTTCTAGGAACTAGTTCTAACAAAATCATCAGAGATGCAAAAAAAAAAAAAAAAAAAAAAAAAATCAACGCACAGGATGTTATTTGTATTTTCTTATTTTCTGCAATAGAGGTGTGTTACACTTTCATAATAAAACAACAAAATTTTTTTAGTAGGGGAAAATGGTAGCTTGATGTTTTAATTTGTATCTCTTCACTTACTAGTAATATTTACTTTTTGAGAATGTTTATTTGCTGTCTATATTATATTGTGACTTAGCAATTCTTTTCTTGGGGTGGGGGGAACAAAGGGGGACCAGGCAGACATTTTTAGGGCCAAGAATCTGAAGGCACAAAACTCAGAAAGATTTATTTTACAAATGAAAAATGAGGAACCCATAAAACACATTTAATAACACATAAAACACTTAAGCTTTAAATGTCACGTTATATTATGAACTCTTTTCTTAAACTCTGCCTTACTTTACTATTAAGCCATTCTCCTGTTTCCTGATTTCAGAATTTTTGACTGATATCTAGTTTATAAATAATTAAGATTAATAAAGAATGTAATAATTTAAGAATGTGTACCAAATGCTACAAAATCCTCAGTACTATCATAAAGAGAAAACACGAGACATGATTTTCATCCATCAGCTGAATCAAAGTGAGAGCAAATGGAAATTTACTAATGGTTTCTACTTTTACAGAATCTCCTACCACTCAATAAGCTCGTGAGGAGTAAGTGTACAAACATGCCTTTTTCACGCTACCACTGCTGGTTGACTACATTTTAGTTATTCTTCTATGAACCTGGAAGACCTAAAATGAACAGGCAAGTATTTTAGAATGTGGATTTGGTGACTCAGACAGGATAGTAGGTAATGAAACACACAGCTTTGGCTAGGTAAACAAGAGAGCTTTACTAATGTGAAGAGCAAATTTTCATAGGCTATACAATTAATAGAGCTGGACTCCAATCAGGACCCTGCAGTTACCCCTTCTTTTCTCAGAGAAAGGAGAAGATCAAGGGAGTTTTTATGGCCACAGAAGGACAGGTATCATTATTTACTAGTATACTGCTTTTAGACATGGCTAAAATATGCTAGGAGCTAAGAGACACATGATGAAAAATTTGTTCTTAACGTCAATCCGGAGTTTTAAATTTGGAGTTACAGGCAATCAGGGTTGGAAGAGGACAGACAGCCAAGTGGCTCTCTGGCCTTTGCTTAAAAATATTTAAGCAAATATTTAATATAATTACACTAATTGTTTACTAACATTTAATGTACTATATTAATATTAATAAACTTAACAAAACTATTTAAGGGAATCAAGACCCCTGAAATATAGCATTCCATCCTTGTGTAGCTCTGTCAGAAAGGACAGGTATATTCAAAATCTATCATTTCAACGTTTCTGAAGTAAGGGCAACTCCAAGGTACAAAGGTGTACAGAGATTGATTCCGGCACTGCAAGTACATGCAAAGCTTTAAGAGCCAGAACTAAAAAAGTCCACTGCCTCAAAAGAAAACAAAATGCTGAGGAATCAGCTATTGAGGAAGAATAAGAAGTAGGCAGTCCAGCAGAGGCTGGTGGCCAGTGATGAGGAAGTGAGGCAAGCCCTGATGCATCCAACAAGATCCATTTCTTGCTTGGTCCTGCTGCTAACACAGCTAAAACAAGCAGAAACCCTTTTTGGATCTTAGCATTTTTTGCAGGTCTAAATTATGTCAACTTTGGACCTTAGGTTTTTTAACGCTATCTTTAGAGGAGTGTAAGACTCATATTTATCTTTGATTACAAACCTCCCTTGTACTAATATTTGATTTCCCTCTATCTCCCAACAGTTATACTCCCCTAGTTATGACAACCAAAAAAGTCTCCAGACATTGCTGAATGTCTCCTGGGTGGGGGTAAGGGGGAAACAAAATAACCCGATTGAGAAACACTGCTTTACATCAATGAATTGGATTTTTAAAACTTATGCTGCATGTCCATCCTGGCTTGAAACGATAAAAAAGGCTTCTTTCTGAGGTATTGCTGATCTTGTGGCCGATGGGAAAAAAGAGCACGATGAGAATGTAGTAAAAGCATTTGTCCAGAAGTAATGTATATAGGTCATGTTTGCTCCCAATTCTTGGCCAATGTAAGCCACATGCAAGTCACGAAGCTCATGTCAATGGGGCAGGGAAGTAAATACCCCTGCCCCCACCTCCCGAGGGCGGAGCGGCAACCATTTATGTATAATAAAACAATTTACCAGGTAGCTTTTCCCCCCACCTACTTGGGCTCTTCCACTTCCACTTTCCCAACCAATTTCTCATTGTTAATTAGAATTCAGGTCAGAATAGCAGTTCCCCTATTTCCTTCCTCTGTACTCTGGGAAAGGAACTTATCAGTAGGAAAGAACTTACCAAATAGTCTATTTTAGTTGAATAAAAAGTTTAGAAGATGAAGTCCCACATCACTACCAATTTTGTGACATGCAGAAGGAAGACATCCTCATCTATGTCCTTTCTTTGTCTGGATGGTCTGAAAATTCACACTCTCAGGCAGGAGAATTTCCTGTATGTTTTCTTGACATGGAGAGTAAAGTTGCTTCCCCTCTTAGGAGCTGTGTACCTTTTAAGTAAGGCATTCCACTTAATGCCTCACCAATGTTCCATGACTACAGGTTACTATTTCTTTTTTATGAAGGATAGATTTACCTCTTGGTGAAGAAAGGCCCACAAAGGCCTTCTTCTCCTCTCTTCCTACATATAATCTTCTTCTCTTTTCTGTTACTTTAGGTTTCCCTTCAACAATATCAGATCTGTTTACATCCTGCTTTCCTTTTATAATGAGATCTTCCAATCTACCTAGAGGTTCTGCACACTTTCTGAGAACCTATAGTATAGTAAAGTATTCCTCAAATATAAATAATGACATTTACATCAGTAGACACAGAGTGGCACTTTCTTTGATATGATATAAAAAAAGACTGCATTCCCTAAAGATCACTGTAACAATCCCCTCAATTTCCACACTTCTTAGTTAAGGCTGAGATTCCAGATAGGATTCTTCTATCTGTGTCTCCACCTGGTAACTACTGGGCTAATTACTACAGAAACTGCCTGTTTCTCCAGGGCTCTAGGGGAGGTAAAAGGCACATACAGATATAATACAAATCATGACATAGGGGTGAACAAAGTACAAAATGTGGAGCGACTCACACACATTTCTTGAGAAGTAATGAGAAAAACTTGGTTGTGTGTTTGCCAAGTGACGGGTGGTAAGGCAGTTAGAGTGCAAAAGGCTGAAAACAAGCAAGTTGCCCAGATCATTAGCAGGTGATTAGTTTGCCAAGATGGGCTGGCAGGACTGTGGTTTACAGGAGTCTAAAGCCAGCTTAAAGAGCCAGGGGCTGAGCAATCCTGCCCTTGATGAGGAAGTGAGAATCCACAGGCTGCACAGGGAAATGTCCTCTTAATTCAAAGCTGACCAAATTTCACTTAAAATCTCCACTGTGTTCCTGTGCATCTTTGGGAGACTTGAAATAAATAGAAGGACTTTAGTTCTGCTGTCCTCTCACTCTCCTACACAGTTCTCAATGAAGGCTACAAATTATATATATATATATATATATATATATATATATTTTTTTTTTTTTTTTAAGCTACAAATATTTTTACTACACCCTTCACTAACTTCTTTAGTCTTAAAACTTATTCCACTTTGGGCACATCTTCTAGGCCAGAATGCTGTCTGGCACATCTTCCTCCACTGTGTATGAGTTTTGATTTTGCTTAAGTCACACAGCTACAGCAGCATGCTGTCTAGAAATAGTGTGTGTTGGTATTTAAGCTGAACAGCCCTGGTCTCTATTTATGATGCTCCCTTTTGACTCCTACTCTTTGATTCCAATAATGTACTGAAAAGAAAACTCAGCCCTTGAATTAAAAAATGAACAGGCTAGATAGGAACAAGGCCTTTAATATTTAACCTCTTCTATGCTAACTTCAAAGAGGGGAAAAAAGTTTAATGTCCCATCTTCTGCTACCTATTTTTAAATATTGATGAAAAACAGAAACCGAACACCTCCCTATTCAGTTTCTCACAGGTGCTACCAACAATGGAGTAATATTATGTACTATTATCAAAGGAAGAAGACTGTTTCACAAATCACAGGAAATAAATTTGTGGTTTAAGCCTCTATGAGCTTTTGCTCTAACTGCTGATACAGATAGTATCTGGCCCCTAAAAGCAATGAGGTGCAGCTAGGAAAGAGAGCCTTCCAGATGTGACAGTGTGAAGATGCAGATGGGCTACATGTAGCAAGGAATGAAAATGGCCTTTGGATAGTAAAATGGCTAGTCTGGGAGCATTTTAGATGGACTGAAATGCATACTTTCTACTTCGACATAAATTCCCAGGATAGTCATTAGTCCTAGATATGGGCAAAATTGGAAATTCCCTTCATAACTATTTCTGTTGGTTTGAGGCTCAAGTTATTTTGATGCAGGTCGGTTAATTAGCCCCAAGCTCAGGGAAATTCATTGGATACCCCTTGGTTGAGTACTCTTCCTTCCAAGTTGACTTCGCAATATGTACTTTACTGAGTGCCCACTAATGCTTTAATTTTTATGATTTACTAAGTAATACTGGTAAAATTTAAAAAATTAGAACATTACCCGGTGATCTTGGCATCCTATCAGGGACTGTTGGGCAGTCACTTTTCATAATCACACATGGCTTCTCTGTGAAGCCAATACCCTAAATGAATATTTGCCACCTGCCTTTGGAGGACTTATGCAGGACCCAAATTCAGGGGCATATAGCATTTTGCATGTTTGCTTAGATTCATTTTATTTAGGCCCATGATCTGTCCCCTTCAAATGATCAAATATGTTTGATAATTTACAAGTTATTCTTATATATCCAAATGAGCAAAGACTTAGGCTACCTGAGATCAGAGAATTTTAGAGCTGGTTAGTACATTGTAGGTCATTTAATCCAATTCTCTGATTTTATGGAGGGAGAAATTGAGGCTCAGAGATTGGAGAAACTTGCCTAAGGCCATAAACATAACTAGTAAGAGAGGTGGCTTTCAAACCCGGCACTAGTAACTTCTTAGTCCAGTGTACTTTTCACCATTACATGCTGCATACCATTATTAATATTATTATTTTTTGGACGGGGTGAGGGAAAGAAAGAAAGAAAAAGAAACTATACCTGTAAAAATATACCATATTACTATTCATAACCTCTGGCCAAATGTTACAAGCATATGTTACACATTCCCCTATACTTCTCTCTTGATTTTCTAAAGAAGGCAACTGTGAAACACACCTGTTTTAATTTTTTTAGATTGAATTGCACCCTTTGCAGAAACTCTTGCAACCCTACTCATAACCCATTATTGCACCCCTACTAAAAGAAACACAGAATTTAGTTAGCTGACCCAAAGCCTGTTCATTCGCCACTGGAAAAAATAAAGTAGGGATGGAAGCAGACACTTTATATTAATAGAGGTTGGTTGAAAAGAAATCTAGGTTGCTTATGAATCAATGTTGTAAATTAAGTAAATTATATTTTAATAAATTAGCTCTGAGAAGCTATAAGCTATAGCACTGCATAAATTACAAAAGTACACTAAAGTTTATTATAATGCCTTCAGGTTTCAGGCTGTGAGACCGCATTATTAGAGAGACTTGCGACTTCCCTGGTGGTGCAGTGGTTAAGAATCCACCTGCCAATGCAGGGGACACGGGTTCGAGCCCTGGGCTGGGAAGATCCCACATGCCACAGAGCAACTAAGTCCGTGCACCACAACTACTGAGCCTGTGCTCTAGAGACCGTGAGCCACAACTACTGAGCACACGTGCCACAACTACTGAGCCGTGTGCCGCAACGACTGAAGCCTGTGCACCTAGAGCCCATGCTCCACAACAAGAGAAGCCATTGCAACGAGAAGCCCGTGCACTGCAACAAAGAGTAGCCCCCGCTCGCTGCAACTAGAGGAAGCCCGCGTGCAGCAACGAAGACCCAACACAGCCAAAAATAAATAAATAAATAAAATAAATAAATTTAAAAAAAGATAGAGAGACTCGTCATAATGAAGGCCTCCCGGTACTTCTAAAGGTACTATCTGTGACTGCGGTCTACGAGAGAACTGCCTTTTAAGGAATCTTATATAATGGCACGTTATGATGTGGCATCCCCCACCGCAACACACACACATTTTAATGTTACTGGGCTGTAACACAATAAAGATTTTATCAAAATTTAGAAGGAAAGGGGACTTCACACTTATTGACTACCTACCACCTCAAACACTAGGCTGTGTACTTTTCATATATTATTAACTATGGGTTAATTCAATCCCCATAATCCTGGAAAATATTATCATCTTATTTTTACAGATGGGAAAATAAGACTCAAAGAAATTAGGTGGTTTATCTAAGATCACATAGTTTATAACACAAAGACCTGAGACCTGAAACCAAGAGTGCCTGATTCTAAAGCTCCTGGACTGGGCTTCCCTGGTGGCGCAGTGGTTGAGCGTCCGCCTGCCAATGCAGGGGACACAGGTTCGTGCCCCGGTCTGGGAAGATCCCACATGCCGCGGAGCGGCTGGGCCTGTGAGCCATGGCCGCTGAGCCTGTGCGTCCGGAGCCTGTGCAACGGGAGAGGCCCCAGCGGTGAGAGGCCCGCGTACCACAAAAAAAAAAAAAAAAAAAAAAAAACCTAATTCTAAAGCTCCTGGACTTTCCTATATGCCACGTTGCCATCACTCAAAAAAATTTGAGTAAAAGCTGCTCTTTAGCTTCCCAGGAACTTCCTTAGTAAATCATGTCACTTTCTCACTACTTCTCCACTATGGGTCTAAAACTGTGTTGGGCTTGATTCATCCATCCATTCATCCACCCACCTACACATCACCAAATAGACATCAGGTGCCTGCTATATCCCAGGCATTATACTAGGCACTAGGATACACTGATAAGTGAAAAAAAGGTCCTCAAGTCCTTTGGCATAGAGAAAAGAGTCACTAATTAAACAGTCATGCAAATAACTGTAAAATTACAACTGTGTTAAGGATTATGATGGATTAAAAGTTAGTAGTTCTGGGTCTGAAATTCAACATGGTACCACTGTACTGTCTAACAGGTCTCTGACTCAGTCTGGAGGATCAAGGAAGGTTTCTCTGGGGAAATGATTACTGAGAAGAGATCCGAAGAGTAAGTAAAATTAGGTGAAAAAGACTGTTCTAGATTGAGGGAAGACTATGTGCAAAGATCCTGTGATAAGGGAAAGTCCTGCCTATCTGAAGACACGAGATGGGAGCAGCCAGACTACACTGGGGCTTGTAGGCCAAATAAAGGATCTTGATTTTTATTCTAAGAGTAATGGGAGGCCACTGAACGGTTTTTAGAAGGGAGAGAACATGATCAGATTTACATTTTCTAAAAGCTCATGCTGAAATGGGGAGAACGGACTCAGAAGAAGAAAGAATGGATACAGGAAGACCAGGCAGGAGGCTACTGAAGTAGTCTGGGCAAGAGATAATGGTATGTTAATGCAGAAAGGCAAAAGTGGAAATAAAAAGTAGATGGATTCGAGATTTATTTACAAGTATAAAAATGACAGAACTTAGTAATAGTTTCAGTATGGGAAGTGAGAGAGAGGAAGATTTCAAAGATGACTCAGGAATCTGGCTTGCACAATTAGATGAGCACAGAATATTCAAAGAAAATCAAATGTGGTGGAAGAAGGGGAAAAGAAGTGAAATCATGGGTTCAGTTTTGGGTATGTTAAGTGTGAGATGGTTTTACAATATGTAAATAGCAATAAGATGAGTCCAGAGCTCAGAGGAAAAGTCTGGATTCGAAACATAAATTTCTGATTGTGTGAAAATATACAGTAAGCTGTGGGTACTGATGAAATCATTTGGGGAGAGAAAAGAAGACCTAGGATGGAGGCTTGAGGAATTCCAACATCTAGTGGATTAGTAGAAGAGGATGAACCTGTATAGGAGACTGAGAAAGAATAACCCACTGAGAAGGGAAGAAAACTGGGAGAATGCTGTCACAAAAGCCAAAGAAGGAGGAAGTGTTAAGAATAACAAAGTCACAAATAGTGATGAATAAGGCTGAGAGGTGAAGTAAAAGACAGACTTCTTTAAAAAAAAAAAAGTCTGCTGGGCTTAATAACATAACAATTATTACAGAGCTTCAGTGGTATGATGAGAGGGAATGATTAGTTGTCTGAATAGAAGTCACATTAGAGGGATGAGGAATGAGTGGCATATACTGTGGTGGTTATAAAACATTCACCATCCTGAAAAAGAACCTCATGTGAGAAAGCAAAACTTATACAGAGACTACAAAAAACAGATCAATGCAATCAGTTTTACTAATTCTTTAAATACTATAGAAATCTAGAATAAAGGAAGGCTCAAGGAGACTGGGTAACTTAGGGAAGTCTTCACAGAGAAGGAAAGCCTTAACCAGAGTATTTTTTTTTTTAACATCTTTATTGGAGTATAACTGCTTTACAATGGTGTGTTACTTTCTGCTTTATAACAAAGTGAACCAGTTATACATATACATATGTTCCCATATCTCTTCCCTCTTGCGTCTCCATCCCTCCCACCCTCCCTATCCCAACCCTCTAAGTGGTCAAAAAGCACCGAGCTGATCTCCCTGTGCTATGTGGCTGCTTCCCACTAGCTATCTAATTTACATTTGGTAGTGTATATATGTCCATGCCACACTCTCACTTTGTCCCAGTTTACCCTTCCCCCTCCCCGTGTCCTTAAGTCCATTCTCTAGTAGGTCTGCGTCTTTATTCCTGTCTTGCCCCTAGGTTCTTCATGACCATTTTTTTTTTAGATTCCAAATATATGTGTTAGCATACAGGATTTGTTTTTCTCTTTCTGACTTACTTCACTCTGTATGACAGACTCTAGGTCCTTCCACCTCACTACAAATAACTCAATTTCGTTTCTTTTTATGGCTGAGTAATATTCCATTGTATATATGTGCCACATCTTCTTTATCCATTCATCTGTCGATGGACACTTAGGTTGCTTCCATGTCCTGGCTATTGTAAACAGAGCTGCAATGAACATTGTGGTACATGAATCTTTTTGAATTATGGTTTTCTCAGGGTGTATACCCAGTATTGGGATTGCTGGGTCGTATGGTAGTTCTGTTTTTAGTTTTTTAAGGAACTGCCATACTGTTCTCCATAGTGGCTGTATCAATTTACATTCCCACCAACAGTGCAAGAGGGTTGCCTTTTCTCCACACCCTCTCCAGCATTTATTGTTTGTAGATTTTTTGATGATGGCCATGCCGACCAGTGTGAGGTGTTACCTCATTGTAGTTTTGATTTGCATTTCTCTAATGATTAGTGATGTTGAGCATTTTTTCATGTGTTTGTTGGCAATCTGTCTGTCTTTGGAGAAATGTCTATTTTGGTCTTCTGCCCATTTTTGGACTGGGTTGTTTATTTTTTTGATATTGAGCTGCATAAGCTGCTTGTAAATTTTGGAGATTAATCCTTTGTCAGGTGCTTCATCTGCAAATAATTTCTCCCATTCTGAAGGTTGTCTTTTCGTCTTGTTTATGGTTTCCTTTGCTGTGCAAAAGTTTTTAAGTTTCATTAAGTCCCATTTGTTTATTTTTGTTTTTATTTCCATTTCTCTAGGAGGTGGGTCAAAAAGGATCTTGCTGTGATTTATGTCAGAGTGTTCTGCCTATGTTTTCCTCTGAGAGTTTGATAGTGTCTGGCCTTACATTTAGGTCTTTAATCCATTTTGAGTTTACTTTTGTGTATGGTGTTAGGGAGTGTTCTAATTTCATTCTTTTACATGTAGCTGTCCAGTTTTCCCAGCAAAACTTATCGAGGAGGCTGTCTTTTCTCCACTGTATATTCTTGCCTCCTTTATCAAAGATAAGGTGACCATATGTGCGTGGGTTTATCTCTGGGCCTTCTATCTTGTTCCATTGATCTATATGTCTGTTTTTGTGCCAGTACCATACTGTCTTCATTACTGTAGCTTTGTAGTATAGTCTGAAGTCAGGGAGCCTGATTCCTCCAGCTCCGTTTTTCTTTCTCAAGATTGCCTTGGCTATTCGGGATCTTTTGTGTTTCCATACAAATTGTGAAATTTTTGGTTCTAGTTTTGTGAAAAATGCCAGTGGTAGTTTGATAGGGATTGCACTGACTCTGTAGATTGCTTTGGGTAGTAGAGTCACTTTCACACTGTTGATTCTTCCAATCCAAGAACTTGGTATATCTCTCCATCTATTTGTATCATCTTTAATTTCTTTCATCAGTGTCTTGTAATTTTCTGCATACAGGTCTTTAGTCTCCTTAGGTAGGTTTATTCCTAGATATTTTATTCTTTTCGTTGCAATGGTAAATGGGAGTGTTTTCTTGATTTCACTTTCAGATTTTTCATCATTAGTGTATAGGAATGCCAGAGATTTCTGTGCATTAATTTTGTATCCTGCTACTTTACCAAATTCATTGATTAGCTCTAGTAGTTTTCTGGTAGCATCTTTAGGATTCTTTATGTATAGTATCATGTCATCTGCAAACAGTGACAGCTTTACTTCTTCTTTTCCGATTTGTATTTCTTTTATTTCTTTTTCTTCTCTGATTGTTGTGGCTAAAACTTCCAAAACTAGGTTGAATAAGAGTGGTGAGAGTGGGCAACCTTGTCTTGCTCCTGATCTTAGTGGAAATGCTTTCAGTTTTTCACCATTGGGGACGATGTTGGCTGTGGGTTTGTCATATATGGTCTTTATTATGTTGAGGAAAGTTCCCTCTATGCCTACTTTCTGGAGAGTTTTTATCATAAATGGGCGCTGAATTTTGTCAAAAGCTTTCTCTGCATCTATTGAGATGATCATATGGTTTTTCTCCTTCAATTTGTTAATATGGTGTATCACACTGATTTGCGTATATTGAAGAATCCTTGCATTCCTGGGTTAAACCCCACTTGATCATGGTGTATGATCCTTTTAATGTGCTGTTGGATTCTGTTTGCTAGTATTTTGTTGAGAATTTTTGCATCTATGGTCATCAGTGATATTGGCCTGTAGTTTTCTTTCTTTGTGACATCTTAGTCTGGTTTTGGTATCAGGGTGATGGTGGCCTTGTAGAATGAGTTTGGGAATATTCCTCCCTCTGCTATATTTTGGAAGAGTTTGAGAAGGTTAGGTGTTAGCTCTTCTCTAAATGTTTGATAGAATTCGCCTGTGAAGACATCTGGTCCTGGACTTTTGTTTATTGGAAGATTTTTAATCAGTTTCAATTTCAGTGCTTGTGATTGGTCTGTTCATATTTTCTATTTCTTCCCGGTTCAGTCTCAGAACGTTGTGTGTTTCTTAGAATTTGTCCAGTTCTTCCAGGTTGTTCATTTTATTGGCATATACTTGCTTGTAGTAATCTCTCATGATCCTTTGTATTCCTGCAGTGTCAGTTGTTACTTCTCCTTTTTCATTTCTAATTCTATTGATCTGAGTCTTCTCCCTTTTTTTCTTGATGAGTCTGGATAATGGTTTATCAATTTTGTTTATCTTCTCAAAGAACCAGCTTTTAGTTTTATTGATCTTTGCTATCGTTTCCTTCATTTCTTTTTCATTTATTTCTGATCTGATCTTTATTTCTTTCTTTCTTTCTGCTAACTTTGGGGTTTTGTTTGTTCTTCTTTCTCTAACTGCTTTCGGTGTAAGGTTAGGTTGTTGATTTGAGATGTTTCTTGTTTCTTAAGGTAGGATTGTATTGCTACAAACTTCCTTCTTAGAACTGCTTTAAGCAGAGTTTTTTTTTTTTTTTTTTTGCGGTACGCAGGCCTCTCACTGTTGTGGCCTCTCCCGTTGCGGAGCACAGGCTCCGGACGTGCAGGCCTAGCCGCTCTGCGGCATGTGGGATCTTCCCGGGCCGGGGCACGAACCCGTGACCCCTGCATTGGCAGGTGGACTCTCAACCACTGCGCCACCAGGGAAGCCCCAGAGTATTTTTAAGAAGTGCAAAACTGAATGACTGAAAGGTGTTCTACTTCGGGAATTTATGAGAGGAACACACGATGTGTGTGTACTGGGGAAGGGAGGTGGAAGTGGGATAGGGTGGAGTGATACAAAAGCCAAGAGATACAGACACAGGCCTCTGTTTTGTGGTGTAGGCTCAATATTGAATTATCTAAGATTGGATAATCTACGCCCTAGTCACTCTCATTTTTTTGCTGCTAACCTGTGGGCCTATTCATTTCTCATAAACGATTATACCAGAGGGTTGGTAGGGAAAAGAGGAAGTAAGAATCATAAATCAATTGTGTTGCTCATTGGTTTTGGATAATGCTGATGTGAAAAGTGGGGATGCGTAAAATCGGTGGCTAAAATGTAATTTTATATCTGTGATTTTGAGGCAGAGTGATAGAGTGGAAGAGAACACAGACTTCAGAGCCAGAGGGAATCAGGTTTGAATACGAGCTCTGTCACTTACCACCCATGTAGCCTTGGGAAATGTAATTGGTCTCTTTGCACCCCAGTTTTCTATATGTAAAATGGGAGAAACAATGAGTTTCTTGTCAAGGCTGCTTTGCGACCTAGAGATGAGATGAAAGTGTTTACCTCACACTAACTGGAGGCTAATGTTGTTGTTGTTGTTGTTTTTCAGCCATGCCGTGTGGCATGTGGGATCTTAGTTTCCTGACCTGGGGTTGAACCCGTGGCTCCCTGCAGTGGAAGCGTGGAGTCTAAACGACTGGACCACCAGGGAAGTCCCCTAATATTGCTTTGGTAACACTGTAATCTGAGAGAAGACAGGAAATACATTCAAAGAGATAACCTTATATACTAAGACGAGGTCATTTAATTTACTGGTAGGTCCTGATCTACATTTTCTTACTGGTGTTTATCTAGATGCAAGTGAAAAATACAAGATGGCAAAGTTTAGGTTTGGGACCTTTTTTGAGATAAACATAATATATTTGTCTCACAGACTTTTACAATTAATGATATAAAATATATAACTATCCAATACATATTTAAAGAGTCAAATATATTCTTATTCTGTATTACTGCCAATTTTGTGAAGGAGAGAAGAGACAAAAAAGAAAAAGGAAAAAGGAAACAAGAAGAATAAAAACCAACTGTAGCTGAGGGGTAAAGAAAGAACAGAGGACAAGAAAGGCTAAAGAGAGCAGACAGACAGACAGACCGACAGACAGACAAGAGACAAGACAGGCAGAGAGAGAAGAGACGGTCGGAAGAGGACTGACCAAGTGGAGAATCCGCCCAGACCTCTTCGATCCCTCCATAGCCTTCCCCTCACTACTTCTATTTGATAGCCAAAGTACTCTAGGCTGCCTGCTGTTCCAAGCTAGCTCTTCCTTTGCCCGATCATGCCACTACTATTATCTCTTGCCCAACATCTCCCCCACACTGCAGTCTCCTAATCAGTATTTGATTGGAGACCGGGCACATTGCTCTACAGCGCTCTAGGGCTCTCAGTAATTTAAAAAAACAAAACAAAACACACTTCCATTTGCATCTGCTTAACTGAGGACACCCTACGATAGAAATGAGGGAGTATGCTTATAGAACATTGGGATCTTCTTTGGGAACACATTTTTATAGGTGCCTTTGAGAAATGTTATCATTTTAAGAGATATAAAGAGTGAATGATATAATTTAAGAAAATATACCAAAGGATAAATGAAATTAAATCAAGGGAAAAACTGCAGGCTCTGAGATGACTAACCCCAATTTATTTAATGTCTTTTCTTACTGTGTGCTGAGGGCTGTCTTCATTATCCCTCATGTAGAAGGGCTTGAGTGCTAATGGATAATTAATGACAAAGACTGGTATGTCGCCACAGTGCTTCACCAGGTACTTTTCATGTTCAGTGTGTAGATCAGCACCCCACTGTAATGAGAAAAAAGAAATTACCAAAGGAGAAGACAGAGCTGAAAGATATAATGCAGGACCTAAAAATAACCTGTGTCAGTGCCAAGGGCTTCTTCTCCCTGAGGATCAGGGATGTGTGGAGCTGTCTGCTGAGGTTACACAGATAAATAAACTAGAGAGAGATGTGTTAACAAGAGCATCCAAAGGCCTGGAATGATGAAAGCTGAAACTAGTAAACACTACGCTTTCTGTGCCCCATCTCAGGGAGCAGCATTTAGCAGATAAATAGCATTTGTAGTAAAACACAGTATGCTTTCCATGGTGTATAAAAGCTGATTCAGAATCATAATTTTTATTAATATTGCCAAGAGCTTCTTCTACAGTTACTGTCCCTAAGTTTCAGGAAATTAAATGATGAAAGATAATATTCCTAATATTGAGTCTATCTCTGGCTAGATGGCTTCTCCCAGTGACTTTTTTTTTTTTTGATAAAAGAGTCAACTAATATATCAGATGCTCTCTGTTGAATATTTAATAACACTGTTAATCTATTTATTCAGCAAATACTAATGTGCCTATTAAACCCCAAGTACCATGCTAGGTACTGGAAACTGGTAAGAAAAACAAAATCCCTGAGTTCATGAAGCTTCCAGGATGGGAGACAAACATTAAACAAAAAATTATACAAAGAAGTCAGTTGATTATAAATATAACAAGCACAGGGCACTTGTAACTTAAAGAGAGCATCTGACTTAACTGGGAATGGAACTGGTATAAGGAATAGTTTGAAGACAAAGGTATTAGATTCTTAACATTATCTTACTATTCCCACTTGTCTGGCAATATCTTAATTATAGGAAAGAAGCACTGGCATAGGAATTTTGTGCATTATGTGCATGTCCACTGATAAATCATGTGGCTTTTCCAGACCTATATCCTTACCCATAAAATAAAGGAGTCCTGGGAAAAAACAAAAACACACAAAGCTCAGTGTTTTTCAAAGTGGATCACAAATCAGAAGCCTCTATAAAGTTCAATGGAAAAAGAAATGTGTTTAATGTGTTGCCTAAACTTATTTGATCACGTAACCTCTTCTGTCTGTCAACTGTTAACATCATTCAGAACATACTTTGGGAAACACTGAACTAGTTGATTTCTACACTGATACTCTACAATTACCATTCTTTCTAAGGAATTTCATCTTCCTAAACTTGGGAAACTTCTTTATAACCCTTTTGTCACTGCTATTCCAAATGATATGATTCTACTTCAAAATTATTTTTCATTCTAAATATTTCAATGAGGTTAGGCAAACATCAAAAAAAGCCAATGTACAGATATGCAAATACTACATACACACTGCTAGTAAGAGAAATAAGGTTATTTTAAAGGATTCTTAATGAAATCAGATAAATATGAGAAACATATTTTCATACATACATACATATATATATATAAATACTACCTCTGGAGTGAAGGTGAAGTTCTGGGATGCCTGCTTTAAGATCTCCACTGCCTCAGTATAAGAAATGCTGGAGAGAAACAGGGTAAAAGCAGAGAAAGGTTAATGGCTGTTGTTAACTAGTGCATCTGAAAACTGTGAAAGACCTATTCTCATACAGTCTTTGAGATCATATCTGAGTATCAAATGATTGTAAAAATGATTATTGAGTAATCAGGAATTAAGGTTGACCTATGAAAGTCTGATCAGCATGAAGAGAAATGGCCATTCAATAATCCCACTCCTGATCCACTTGCAGTGTACACAGAGAAGCTAGTCACTTAAGCGAATAAAGATTTTCTCTGAATTCATGTTATGCTAATGCCCTAAAAGGTGTGAAATACTGAGGCTAAAAGAGCAAAACTCTCTCCCTAAAGCTGTCATTCATTCATCTAACATATACTGAGCACTTACTATGTGCTAGGTATCATTCTAGGCACTGGAGATACAGTAAATAAAAACAAAGCCCCTGCCTTTATGGAGTCGCTATCTGTGTGTGTGTGTGTGTGTGTGTGTGTGTGTGTGTGTGTGTGTCTGTGTATGTGTGTGGCTATGTGTGTGTGTGTTTGTGTGTATGTACATGCACAATGGGGATAAGAAAGATAAACAAATAAACAGAAATAAACCAGGGAGCTATTGGTGCTATGAAGAAAAACAAGGCAAGATAAAAAGAAAGAAGGTATTTGAGGGGTGCTATTTTAGATAAGATGGTCAATTCAAGGCCAATTCAGGCCAATTCAAGAATGCCAGAAAATTAGATTGGAAAGGTAGTCAGAGGTCAGATCCTATGAACTCTTTCAGGCCATCGTAAGGCTTTTTAAATATATTCTAGTATTGTACGACTGTTTAGGAAAAATATCATTTTTGGTTACCTCAGTAAGAGACCGTCATGCCTAATGCAAGCCAAACCAAGAATCTGTTTTAACAGCTTGGATAGGTGATATATGCACATAGTTTTAAAAAAAAAATCAAGGGGAATAAAAGAGTACACATCTTTCTTCCATCCCTGTCCCATAGCTACCTAGTTCCTCTCCTCACACACAATTACTGTTATTGGTTTCTTGTGTATCCTTCCAGAGGGTTTTATGCATCTATAAGCAAATATTAATACTCAATCTCCCCTTTTTTATAGATGGCAGCCATAGCATACATATCATACACACTCTTTTACACTTTTCTTACTCAATAATATACCTTGCAGATCTTTCCATACCAGTATATGAAGAACTTCTTCACTTTTTGAGCTATTACATAACATTCCACTTTGTGGATGTATCCTAATTAGTTTAACCAGTCATCTATCGATGGATATTTCAGCTGTTTCCAATCTTCTGCTATTATAAATCATGACTACATATACCTAATTTATGCTCATACTGATTTTGCACATGGAAAAAATGGAATTGTTGGATTCAAGAGTATTTGCATTTGCAGTTTTCATAATTTTGAAAGACACCACCAAAGATATCGTTCCCCTTTTACAGGGTTTTTCCAATTTATGCCCACCAATAGTATATGAAAATGTCAGTTTCTCTATGTTCTCTGCAACAGTATTCTGCATGACTAAAAACAAAAATCTACAAACTTTGTGAAGGACTCTGAGTTAAAAAATAACCTAACAAACTTATTCTCTGAAGCAAAAATGAAGTTCATATCTATAATAACTAACTGGAAAGAGTTGTGTCATAGAGTACAAATAAAACCCCCAAAGCTATGTTTTGAGTGATAGGTTTTTTAGAAGATGGAAATTCTATTCAAACTAAAATCTAGTATTAAATAACAGATAATTTCTAAGGTAAGAATGGTGTTGGTGTTGATAGTAGTAATAATTTTTAAATGAGCATTTTACAGAAGGGAAACTGAAGCTTAGAGAGGATCAGTAACTTGCCAAAAATCACTCATGTAAGTAAGAAGTAAACCTTGATGTGCTGACTCCAGAGTCTAAGCTCTTAACTGCTGAGATAATGCCTAAACCACTTGGAGTTTCATATGTTCTATCAAAATAAAAGATAATGGGCTCTGGGTTCTGCCTTTGACTCTACCACTTAGTAACTATGTAAATCACTTCACCTCAATGAAAGCATTTTATAAATTTTTGTATTTTATACAAAACTCTAAAAATACAAACATTAAAAAATTAAGTATTTGTACTTATAAAATAAGGAGACTGGGCTATATTAAGCTCTTGTCTGCTTAGAAATTCGATTGTTCTATTCTTTCAATTACTTGATATGATCTACTCATTATACTGAGAAATATAAGAGCAGTCAAAATGGGAAGCACTAGAATTTTGTGCCATTGATATGTTACTTACATTATTAAGAAAAAAAGGACTCTCATGTCTAAATATCTCTTGTTATTCTAGATGTTCTGCCCCACACTCCTCCCATATCTTAAGTTGAGGCAGAACTTTCAAGTTCAAATTACAGTCCTGACACTGGATATCCTTAATGGCCTTCATCAACTCTCTACTAACTTTTCTTGGTATGTACAGGGAATAATATTTCTTCTCCTTCCCAGAAACTATTTCCAAAGTGCTTTGAGGAAAGAACAAGACATTGTGATATTGTGTGATACAATATCAAACTACCTTCATATTTCAAATTTTCTGTTGTTGAATGAAGAAAATTATTCTGAAACTGTTGGAGTACAACTGCTAAGTTACAGAGATTATTATTAGCATTCTTTGCCTCAAATTCACACAAATAAATGCCGAGCAAATAAAAAGGTAAGTACTCTATATTTTTAAAGCCTTAATACTATAAAGGAAATGTAAAGTAAGTGTGTTCTATTTCTGCTTGATAAAGGCTAAATTCAAAGACTACACAAGTCCTTTAAATAATATACTTTCATATAAAACAACTGTTACAAGTACTCAAGAACACTGAAATCTATTCAAAAGAATACAAGTCATATGGTATCTTGCGTGTGGGTGTGGACATGTATGCATGTGTATTTCGGGGTGCATCTTGATTCTAATTCATCATGCTTAGGTCTACTCTCATATTCTCTCATGGCTTTTAAAATCTCTGGTTTCAAAGTCTACAAACCCCCTCCATCTCTGGAACCCTCCACCCTGAGAATCCTCAGCATCATGTAATTTACGTACACTCTCTGGTGTTCAGTCCCGTTTGTTTCTAGCTCCTGGAACTTCTCATATATTCTAGTGAACTCAACAATGCATTTAAAAGGATTTAATAATATTTTAACTAGCATTTTTAGACGTTTTGTAGCAGGAGGGTTTTCATGTTATCTAGTCTTTGACATATTGCTTAAGCAGCATTTGAACATTTCAACAAAATAAGACAGACAAGTTATCACTTCATAGATGAGAAAACTGAAGCTCAGAAAGGTTAAAGATTTACTATTAGTCAAATTCGTAGTTGTAATTAAATAATTATTCATGCAAATATTTAACTATTCATCTTTTTCTCTAGATGCTAAACTCCATAAAAGGACTAATCCATGCCTATTTTCACTACTGAATCCTCAATGACTAGCACAGTGCCTAACTCATAGAAGGTAGTCAATAAATATTTGTTGAAAAATATGAATTCACTCATTAATGGCTAATAAGTGGTAGAGGCAGGACTAGAATCCAGGTCCTCTGAAACACAGTTCACTATACTCAGTGCATAAGTAAAACAAACAAGCCTCTGACCATGCGGAGGTGACGACACCAAAATAAAAAAAAAAACATCACACATATAAATTTAATCTACAACTATGATTTGTGCTGTGTGGAATGGATGATGGTGATAGCAATGACTGATATGGCACAGCCCATGTTCCCATCCTGAGTATTTTACAGACATGGATTCTGAAGCACAACAGTTAGATGATACATAAGGGTCATAAAGATAGTGGGGGAGCTACAACTACTCTAGCATTAATTCCAGTGCCCTTTCAGATATATGAAGTACACTGGTTGAAAGCATGAGCTTTGCAATCAGATGACCATGAGTTTAAATCCCCACTTCATCTTTTACTCGCTTAATATCTTTTGAGATGATTCTTCATCTACAGAAGGGCAACAATAACTACTCACAGAGTTGTTGTGAAGAGACAATGAAATACAATGTATTTAAAGTTTATCGCTGCCTGGCACATAGTAAATATTCGATAAATGGTGGATATTTTTCCCCAATCTTAGATCTTATTAGACAGAAGCTGGATAACTTCTCTTAAGATCTCCCTAGTTTTCTGTTACCAGTACAGATTCCTTGGGATGCCTAATTTACTTCTTTCCTTACCTACGTAATTACAACTTTTATCAATATGCTTATGTCCATAACTCTCCTGTAGACTCCAGGTCCATACACTCAAACTGTCTACCCAACATCTAACTGGATGTCTGAAAAGTATCTCAATCTTAACATGACACCTCATGACGATGAGCCTGCTATCACCCCTCTCTCTCTCCCCACACACCCCCACTACTCTATGGCTTCCCCCATCTCTGTTAATAGCAACTCCATTTCTATAGCTGTGTAAGTCAAAAGGCTTGAAGTCACTCTTAACTCTTCTTCTCTCTCTTTTTCACTCTCAGTAAATCCTGTTTGCTGTATCTTTAAAATATATCCAGAATAGGACAATTTCACCTACCTCCATTGTTACCATCCTGGTCTGTGACGGTTAATTTTATGTATAAAGTTGGCTGGGCTACAGTACTCAGATATTTGGTCAAACATTCAGGGTATTTCTGAGATGGTGTTTTTTTGGATGAGGTTAACATTTAAATCAGTGGATCCTGAGTAAAGAAGATTACCCTCCATAACAACATCCAACCAGTTGAAGCCCTTGCTAGAACAAAGACTGGCCTCCTCCAAGAAAGAAGGAATCTGCCAGCAGACTGCCTTTGACTTGGCTCTTCCTTGAGTCTCCAGCCTGCTGGACCACTCCAACAGATTTTTAACTTGCCCAGCCTCTACAATTGTGTGAGCTAATTCCTTAAAATAAATCTTTATATACACACATCGTGTTGGTCTTGTTTCTCTGGAGAACCCTGACTTATACAAGGTTCAAACCACCATCTACTTGCACCTAGGTGACTGTAACAATCTCCTACTTGCTTTGCTGCCCTCACTCTTGTCCTACTACAGCCAATTCTCAATAGATAGCCAGAGCGATCCTATTAAATCCAATTGAGATCTTGTCAGATCTCTGCACAGTACCCTTCAATAGCTTTCCCACCTCACCCAAGTAAAAATCCAAACTCTTCACAGTGCCCTACAAGGCCCCACCTGATTTCCCTACTTCCCTTGTCCTTTCTTACTTTATCTTCGTATCCTCTTCCCTTACTCACTCTTCACTGTTACTTGAACTTGTCAGGCATGCTCCAACCTCAGGGTCTTTGTACTTGTTATTCCCTCTGCCTGGAATATTCTTTTCCCACTTACCCATATGACTAGTTCTCTTACTTTACTTTCTTGAGATCTTTACTCAAAAATCATCTCAGTGAGATCTTCCCTGCCGTGCTATCTAAAATTTCTACCTCCTCATTCTTCCTTTGGCTTATCTTCTTTCTCTTCTCTGGTTTTTTTCCCCATAAGTATTACTCATTTTCACAGACTAGACGTTTCACTTATTTGTCTCTTGGCTATTATTACCTCCACCAGAAATATAAGCTCAGTGAAGGCATGGAATTTTATCTGCTTTGTCCACTGTTTTTAAACAGTTTTTAGATTTTAGGACAATGCCTGGCACATAGTAAACATTCAATATACACTTAAGTGAAAGGAAAAGTTTCAAAAGCCTTCACTTGTACTTCATTGCCCTTCAATTCTCTATCACGGGGCTCCTATTTCCTCCTTTTCTGATCCCACAGCTGCTGCCTTGTTATTGGGTCAGGCTCAACGACTCATCATTTTTAACTGGTAGCCTGAAGGTCTAGGCTGATACCTGATATTCTCAGCTAAGTCTGCCAAGTTTTTCTTATTCCCCTTCTCAAGGACAGGTTGAATTCTTTATTCTCTTAGAAGAAAAACTTCCTAAACTTAAGATAGCAAGGGAAAAATGATACTAACTTATGTTCAGAGACAATTTTCTTTTCTTCAGATTATCTAACTTACTTCCTGTACACATTGTAAATACCCTGAATACTAAGTCTTATATGAATTATTTGTACTGCATATAAGAAGTTGCTTGTTGTTTTTTCCATATCAAGTATGTGTTTCATAATAAACTGTGAAAAGAATAGCCTATCTGATTAATATGGTTGGTTGAATAAACTGTGAAAAGAATAGCCTATCTGATTAATATGGTTGGTTGAATAAACCACCAGTCCAATAACAAGTTCTACTTGAACAGGATTATAGTGGAAATGAAGCAATAATGTATGTGCTATATTTAAAACACAGATCTTTAGGTTTTTTTTTTTTTTTTTTTTTTTTTTTTTTATGTGTTACGCGGGCCTCTCACTGTTGTGGCCTCTCCCGCTGCGGAGGACAGGCTCCGGACGCGCAGGCTCAGTGGCCATGGCTCACGGGCCCAGCCGCTCCGCGGCATGTGGGATCCTCCCAGACCGGGGCACGAACCCGTGTCCCCTGCATCGGCAGGCGGACTCTCAACCACTGCGCCACCAGGGAAGCCCCGATCTTTAGGTTTTAAAATAGTGGCTAAAAAAACAATTCAGAATATATTTTCAGATTTTAGCAAGCGAAGGTAAAGAAAAAGAAGGAAGACTGAAATAAGAGAAAAATAGAGGGGCAGACATTACATGTACCTATCTTAAAAGCATGTTTTTTAATCAAGCCAGATTTTGATTACTAAAGAATTAGTCTGAATTGTAGGAATATAGTTAATAATTACTATGAACATTATCTTGCTATGATTTATTCATTTATTTATTCATGAAACACTGATTATCAACTATGAACCAGACATAAGAGCTATAAAAATAATTAAAATACGGGTTTTCCTTGAGTCTAGGGAGTGTGATAAGCAGATATACAAACAAAAAAAATTTAATACAGTGTGATAAATACGATGATAAATTATGAATAAAGTTCAGAGAAAGTATAAATCTACTTACATTAGAAAGTTGTTTTTTAGCATATGTTCTAATCTGTCCTTGGTAAGAAAAGAGAAAAAAGAAAATTTATTAAATGTAATTATATTCCTTACATGTAATTAACATATTTAAAGGGCTTCATCCACAGAGCTAATTACCTTTTGGCCTGGGGATATGAATCTGTGACAGAGTTCAACATCTTCAGGACAATTTGAGAGAACTGTCATTGTTGTAGTCTTGAAGAGGCCCTCCATAACCTAAGAGAAATGATACAGAATTGCCTGACATGTAAGCTTCATGAAAAACCTGTTTAGGGCCCTGTAAGGACTGCTCTCCAGGTTTCAATGGCTATAAATCCATTAGGCCTCTTACTTCCTGAATATACTACAGCAAGTTAATTCAGTTTCCAGATTGATTAGAGGGGGCATCACAACTTCTCAGAGAAGGTTAAAAAAAAAAAAGAAAGAACCATGTCTGAACCTTCTGTTAACAGTTTCAATACTGGTATTGAAGTGGGCTGTCAAATGAACAGCTAAAACAAACTGATGCCTCTCTAAATTTCAGTATATTCCCTTGTAGAGTCAGGACAGTTAACAGTACCTAGCTTACAGGATTGTTGTGAGAAATTATACGAGATAATCCATGTATAAGACTTAGCTTAGTGCCCAGCTCAGAGAAGCATGCAACAAACATCAGTTGTGAAGAGTGGAATGTTTTGAAAAGTGCTTCATTCAGTCATTGGTAAATGAAAGTAAACTTTAAGATTAGAGAAGCAATGAGATCTATCTACATCTAAATACATACATTTTTGCTTTGCTAAAGTATAAAGTAACGACACAAATCAGTGTATAAGAATTCGTTCTACCAGGGGTGTCCATAAAAGTCTCATGGGAAAAACTTGTTCTCAGAAGAAAAGAGTGACTGGAATGAAAAATATTTCTAAAATATTTTTAATCCAAACTAAAATTTTTGTTTTGATGTCAATGAAATCATATTGTGATTTTCAGATATGTCCTCATAAAGACACATACATGAATTAAGACCAGGCTGCCCCACAGGCAGGTATCTTCCTTTCCTCTCTGAATCACTGGATACCCTATCAACACTGGAAACACAGTGGCGCATAAGCGTCTGAGTAATTTAACATGGTCAGTTATAGGAAAGAACTTAATTATCAAGTGACAACCAGATAGACTTATGTACATATATAAAATATTTTTCATTTCTTTTTATATATACTTTGCATTTTTATATTATACATATATTTTGTAGAGAAGTAAGGAATAACTTGATGAAAGAAGAGCAAAAGGAGGCTAAAGATGTTCTGCCTTGAGGCTATAACCACCTTCAATCTAGCAGTGAGATAAAGAAATCACTAAGTAACTGAATGATTTATGTGAAGCGTTATATCCCTCAATCACTGCAAAAAGCCAATGTATATTGAGAGGAAAAAAGAACAGGTAGATTGGATAGTATGCTTGCATTGTTGAGGGACACAATACACAATCGGTAAGATGAAGACTTCAACAGCTGGGGCTATTAAAGCAGTGTCTTTCAAGGGCAGAACATTTCCATTTGAAGAAGGATATCACTGGCTTTTCTAACCTTGACTTTCAGACTATACTCTGTAAATATATTTATAATAAAACAGAAACTTAACTGAAGGGTTAACATAACCCTCATGTTTTAAAAAATATATTTCTCAATAGTATTAAAATAATAGTATTTAATTGCTTATACGTCATAAGAGGAAAATATCCTGTTATAATATTCTGATTTTGTATTTAAGAGACTGCTCTTCATCAAGATAATAATTTCCACAGAATTCAATTTATCAAAGGGAGAAAACTGAGAGAGAAGCAGGAGTTTATTTTTGGAAAGAATATACCTTTTTCTTCTGTCTTTAGGAAAAAGTTTATATTCCAATTAATTAAACTATTCAATAGTGTATGCCCTGAGTACCACTCAGTGGACGGCCAAATAAATAAGAATTACTCAGTTATAGAATACATAATTATAGAGCAAAGATTATAATGTTTAATAAATTCTAACAATCTATGTATTATCTTTATAATCTTTCCCTCTGGTATTATATTGGGCAGCGGAGACAGGGACAAGGCAGAAATAGGAGGTAAAACGTGTGGTTCCATTCTTTACAATACTCTCATTGCCTGAGTGAAAGAATAATAAAGAATTGGGTGGTGAGCTCAAACTGAAAGCTGATTAAGGAATTTTACTGACTTGGTGAGGCTCAGATTCTGAATCCCTAAATCTAGAAAGAGATTAACTCAACAGTGTTCCTATTGACATTTTTGGCCAGATAATTCTTCGCTGGCGGGGAGGGGGCTGTGCATTGCAGGATACTGAACAACATCCCTAGCCTTTACCCACTAGATGCCAGTAGCAACCCGTCTTCCCTACTCCCCCACCCACTCCCTAGTAGGGACACCAAAAATATCCCCTTGGGGACACCGGTCTAGAGAAATCGGTGGGAGATGTTAAAGGGGTATATGCAAGTGGACACTGTGGTGTGTGCCCACAACATCCCTTTAGGACCAAGATCTTTATCCGCTAGGAACAGTAACTGCTGATGGTACATAGTTGGGTCCCTCTTCAGGAACTGCCCAGGCCAGGAGGACTGCCTTACCCAAGGTTACAACCCCTTCCCAAGCTAGCCCGCATCCAATGACTGGCTCACAGAAGGAGGCACTTGCCCTCCTATGGGACAACTATGAAAGACCATTCTAGCTCCAAAGTTTCTCAGGGAATTGGCTAAGGAATCTGTTTGTAAATGCATCACAGTTTAACTTGTCCCTCTGCCCAATGCTGCTTTCTTCCTTTCCTCATAGATATTTCCCTTGAGAGCATTCCCCAGTAATACCTGCACACAAATCTCTGCTTTAGGGTTTATTTACTAGGAAATCCAACCTAAGACAGGATAATAAAATTGTGACTCCATTCTATTTGGGAGTATACATGGTATTTCTGTTTTAAGTGAAATTGGGTCATTTACTGGGTGAATAAGAGTAGAATGAAAGAAGTAAGAGTTGATGAAAACTGCTAAAATAAACATCCTGTAATTAGAATTCCAAATTAAGATCTTAACCAAAATGGTAGTGGATAGAGAATTCATAACAACAGTTAACACATTCTGGGTACTTACTAAGTGTCATGAACTATGCTAAGTACCTTATATATATTATCTGTCTAATCCTATGAATTAACATATGAAATAGGAATTATTATTCCCATTTTATAGATAAGAAAACTGAGGTTCAGAGAAATTAAGTCCCATGTCTTAGGTCACATAGCCAGTAAGTGACTGAGCTAATAATCAAATCCTGGTCCATCCATCTCCAGACTTGTGTGCTCTATATGGATTTATGGCCATAGCCTCCTGAAAAGGCTCCCACCCCTATTTTTATCTCCCTCTAAATCATTTTTCATAATGCTGCTAGAGAGATACTTCTAAAATATAACTCTGACCATGGCCTTTCCCAGCTGAGAACTTCCTCCTTTATCTTTTGGATTAAGTTCAAACTCCTCAGCATGGCATTTAAATACAGTCTTTCTTTCATGAGCTGACTCTTGACTATATCTCCAGCTTCATCCCTGTCCCAGAGCTCTGACAGCTCCTGTGGATGCTTTCTAATACTACAGCTATAGACATGTTTCTCTAACTATAAAGACGTTTTGTTTATTTGCCTAGCAAATATCAAGAGCTACTATTTACTAAGCCTGCTTTGTGCTGGATCCCATACTGGATGCTTTACATTATACATACATAATCTTTCATTTACTTCTCACAATAACCTAATGAAATAGCTACTATTATTCTCATTTTATAGCTGAGGAAGCTAAAGATCACTAAGGTTAGGTAACATCATAACAAAGTTAATGGCAGAGCTTGGACATGAACTTAAATCTGTTTGACTCCTGTACTTTAAAAACTATTACACTAACAGCATTCAGTAGATGTTTATTAATTAGTTCTCCATCTTCTTCATTCTATGAACACCTGTAAGGCACAGATGTCAGAGGTAAAAATGTATACAGAAGCATTTTAATGTCACAGATGCCTGATATTTAGAAACTATTTTAAAACTTGAGTACCTACCTGCATGAGATCTTGAAGGCTCTCAAGAAAAGAAATCTCTGCTTCTACCATATAAAACTCTGCCAGGTGTCTCCGGCTCTGAGAATTCTCTGCTCGGAATGTTGGACCAAAGGTAAACACTTGAGTAAAAGCTCTGCAATTCAAGATTAACAGTGTAAAAATAGGATTCACATGATTAAGTATTTAAAATATTCAGTAAGCTCTTAAGAAAAAAAAAAGTTCTGCGCCTCTGTCTTGTCCACAAATCCACACATATTAGCTGCCACATTTCTTTAATGGGTGATTATAATAGTTTCATTAAAAATGTTACATTTATAGAAACCATTTTATTCCAAAGGAATTTGCAAATGCTTTACAAACCCTATGGCTTACTAAATATAGAATTATAACCACTTCTGGATGCACTCTACTGCAGCTGCCTTAAACAGCAGGCAACTACATTTCACAGCAATTGAGAACAAAGTAAAGGAAAAATACCACAGCCCAAGAAGCCACACAGAGAATCTAGATAGTAACAGTTAAAACCAGAATTTCATGTGGATAAGGCAAGCCAATCATTTTCTAAATATATGAAAAAAAATTATCAGATATGTATGATTTGCCTTGTTAGGCCTACTCAAGTCCTTTAAGCCCACCTAGGAGTTTTAATCAATGCTCAGTGAGCCCTGACATTTGGGGGGTGGGGTGGATTTTGAAGAACTGTCTGCTTTACTCTCTGGTTTTCAAGAAGGGCTATAGTTCAACAACATAAATGGGGAAAAAATTCTTATTTTTAAATTTCTGCAGAGAAGCGAACATGACACCTTCATTCTTTTTTTTTTTTTTTTTGCGGTACGCGGGCCTCTCACTGTTGTGGCCTCTTCCGTTGCAGAGCACAGGCTCCGGACGCACAGGCTCAGCGGCCATGGCTCACGGGCCCAGCCGCTCCGCGGCATGTGGGATCCTCCTGGACTGGGGCACGAACCTGTATCCCCTGCATCGGCAGGCGGACTCTCAACCACTGTCCCACCAGGGAAGCCCCCCTTTTAAAAAAAATTTACTTATTTAATTAATTTATTTTTGGCTGTGTTGGGTCTTCGTTGTTGTGCGCGTGTTTTCTCTAGTTGCAGTGAGCTGGGGCTACTCTTCATTGCGGTGTGTGGGCTTCTCATTGCAGTGGCTTCTCTCGTTGCTGAGCATGGGCTCTAGGCCTGCGGGCTTCAGTAGTTGTGACATTTGGGCTCAGCAGTTGTGGCGCACAGGCTTAGCTGCTCGGCAGCATGTGGGATCTTCCCGGACCAGGGATCGAACCCGTGTCCCGTGCATCAGCAGGCGGATTCTTTTTTTTTTTTTCGGTACGCGGGCCTCTCACTGTTGTGGCCTCTCCCGTTGTGGAGCACAGGCTCCGGACGCGCAGGCTCAGCAGCCATGGTTCACGGGCCCAGCCGCTCCGCGGCATGTGGGATCTTCCCGGACTGGGGCACGAACCCGTGTCCCCTGCTTCGGCAGGCGGACTCTCAACCACTGTGCCACCAGGGAAGCCCAGCAGGCGGATTCTTAACCACTGCGCCACCAGGGAAGTCCCAAGGACCAAGTAATCTTTGAATTTTAAGGTTTTGCTAGAACAAAACAAGAGGTTTGGGGCTCCTTAGCTGTTATCCTCAACACTCTTCATTTATCATCAGTCATATAATATCAAGATCAGAAAACAGTACAGAAAACGGATTGTAGATATACATACCAGTATTTTTTTGTTGTGTTGTTTTTTTTTTAAGTAAAGATACTGTGGGAAATTAAACAGTAAAACAATTATAGTGGAAATCATGAGATTTATTTTTTCTTTCAAAGGCCATTTCAGTTAAGGCCTAGTTGGTAAGAAGCTTAGGAATTTATGTTTTGGTTCTACAGCCACCTTTCTGAGACCATGATCAGTTACCCTCCAAGAATCTTAGTTTTTAATGGAAAAACAAACCGTAAGAATTCAAAATATTACTATATAACCTCTCTCCCAAGATTCAGATCCAGACTTGCCTACTAGAATGTTCCTAAAAACACTGACCTTACCTTGTCCAAAACGAAAACTCTTGCCTTGCTCCCCAAAACAAGCAAAAACAAAATAATGAACAGTACATTTTCCCCAGCTCTGTTAATCTTAGCTAACCCACCTCGTCACCCAAACCAGATCCCCATCCCTCCCTCACCGCCCACACACCTCCCTATCATATTGATCACAGAATTATATTGTTTATACCTAGGGAAACTCTTGCAGATCTAGAGACTCTTCTTTATTTCCACAACTTTGTCTTGTGTCAACTCTTGTGTCTGCCACCTGCCTTTCTTCCTCCAGTCCCAAACTACTATAAGTTTTCAAACTCAAATCTGATTATATCAGCCCTAATTTAAAAATCTTCAATGGTTCTCCCCTACTCAAAGGTTAAAATTCAAACTCCTAACTTTGACTGGACCTTCCTTCACAAAGCCTTTTCTCCAGCACACTGAGGATACTCTCCTTACATGCCCCACATGCCTTTAGGCTTTTTCATTGGCTGTCCCCTCTCTGTAGTGCCCGTCCTTTGTTCCTCTCTCTCCAAATGGCAAATTCCCATCCATCCTTCAAGACCTGACTTAAATGTCACTTTCTCTTTGTAACCTTACCATACACCCCCAAATTTATTGTTCCCTCCTTTCTATGACTGTAACACTTTGTTTATACATTTATTATACAGACTGTATCACTTAGAAATATAATTGTGCATTTTGTATCTTTCTCCCTCAATAAACTATGAAATATTCTACAGTAGGAAAAATGTTTTATTCATCTTTGCAACTTCAGTGCCTAAGATAAAACAGGTGCTCAAGTTGAATGAATAATAATGAGGATGACAGGCTTCTTCAGTTGTAAACTGGAAAAGCACAACATCCTTATAAACAGTAACATTACAAATAATGTACAGAAAAATACTCAGATATATTTTACTGTGGCTGTTACTCAATAGCTAAAATGGGTCAAACAATTTAGGTCTGCCCCAAACAATAAATTCAAAAATTACAGGACCTCGAGTTTCTAATCTATGACTATGCGATCTCTAGGTAGGTTGGCAATAGTATATTTAAATAAATAAACCGACATTCTTTTCTGGCACTGCATCACAGGAAATTGTACATACAGATGTTCACTAATAACAAAGAATATTCTATTGAAATTTTCCAGGGCATGAATAGAAACTCCATGGCATAGGTGGAATTTACTTTGGAGGCTCTGAGGAAGACTTCTAAGAAATGGGCAGTTATCATCCTGAAATACAAGGAGGCCAATGGGATTGCTGTTCAAAAGAGACACATTATATATGTATTAAGGTACTAGATACAGAGAAAACAACGGTATCTAAAAAGAACTGCAGATTCAAGTCACAAGGGCACCTACTTCTCACATGGATAGGGAGGGAGCTCCAAGATATTTAACAATAGGGATTTTTAATTTAACAATGGTTAATGATTTTCTCTAGCAATACAGGGTAAACTCTCTTGTATAAAATATAGAAGAGGATCAAGAATTTTTATTTTAGTAAGGATTAGGTTCTAATTGTGGTACCCAAAAGTTAAGTATTATTCTAATAGGGTAAAGAAAAAACCAATGGCCATGGTGCTTTCTCTGAATTAACAAAAAGACAAAATAAGCTGGAAGGTATGTTGACAAATTCCCTAATTTAGCATCAAGTTGTTAAGCAGATAAATGTTTACATCATTCAATAAAGATCACCCCAGGTCAGCGTCCAGTGTTCTATAATACAGTAGTGAAAGTAGTAGTAGTGATAGTGGCTACCATTAGCAAGTGCTCCTTGTGGGCCAGGCATTAGATGTGAGAACCTTACAGTTAACTCCTTTATTATAACTCAATAAAGGATACATTGTTACTTCTATTTTTCAGTCTAAGAAATTGAAGTTCAGAGAGGTTAAGAAGCTTTTCCAAAAGTCATAGAGTCATAGCCTAACAAGTGGTAGAGGCCAGATTCAACTCTAGCTCTGACTCTAATGATCACAGCCTTCATTATGATATTAAAATAATGATGCTTATAACTGAACATGGACAAACCCAGTAAATAAGAGAAAAATTTGTAATATGCACTCCCCACCTTCTCAAAGATAACTAGGGTGAGTAGTTTGGTATATTTCTCTTCCTTGTGAATAGATTATTTATTTTTTGTATTAAAATTATAGCTCCCTAGGATATGTTGCTTTCATGCAAATAATGAGAAGATAAATTTTAATCAATATTTTGTAAACTTTAGCAAGACATTGAGCCTTTCTGGTCTTCAAATTCTTACATGAGTGGGAGGTGCAGGCAGTTTGGCATTATTCTCTAGTATCTTTTACATAATTTTGTTTCTAGGTCCATGTGAAATCACTATTATTTTAATTTACGCTGATTTCTTCTTTTTCCTCCATCTTCCACACACATGAAAGCAATTTGCAGCAAGGCTTGGCCCAAGCCATAGTTAAAATAAGATCTGAGAATGAGGCCATTACTAAAATAAGATACAAAACCAGGTGAAAGGCCAGTACTGCTGTGAGAAGAGACCAGCAGAGAAAGAAAACACTCAGTACTAAGAATCATTCTTGTGCCAATTATGGAGAAAGGGAAGCTATATATGGAAAGTCCATGAGCTTGGAGTTGATGTTTAAGATAACAAAAGTACATTCAATACACATCAGCTAAGATAGCTACAAAAATGGCTTTTTAAAAATAAAAAGTAAAGTTACCAAAAAATGGTTCTGCAAAGGTCACTTTCTCCCTTGTGTGGAGTTTTATGAAGCCCTAAATTGGCAAGTGGATTATTATGAAGTAGTCACTGATTGCTTTGCCATTTATTCCTTCTGGCCCTGAAATTTAAGAGCTAATCTTTATATTTTGAAAGAAAAGAGGAATTACTGCCTTTTTAGCTGGGGAAGAACTTATCGTTCAGCATAAGGGGGATCAGCAACTTTCCCTAAGGCCGCCCACTCCCAACCTCCTATCACTTCCCTACTGTCATTCAGGAAACATTCATTGAACTGAAGTGAACTCACAGACAACTTTAAACTGACTTTGTCAAGTGGTATTCTCATCATCCAGAAAACAATCATCTATATTACTACTGCTTTGTATCCACTGGATTATCAATACTGTGACATATTTGTCACTCATTGCTTCTGCATGCCTGACAGAGTGGACACCAGACACCTCCTTTTCAGCTTGCCCCCTTTCCTCTATCTTGCAATAGTACACTTGGTGAATGGGTTTATAAAGAGAGGTAGCTCTCACCATTCATCAACTCTTAACAAGATGTCTTAGCGAGGATGCACTGTAAAATCTAAAAATTTCTTCTTCACCACAATTGCTAAACATTTCTGCAAAATTAATTTCTTTTAACATGTCCTAAGTATCTGATTTAGAACTGAATTTGAGGTCCAAGCAAATTTATTAATCTTAATTGTATAATGAGATTCAAAGTTCGATAGAGTCTGACAACAATCCTGCTAAAGGGCCTGGAGGGTTGGCTACTCTTCTCTGATGAGCATATGAACTGGGGGAAGGACATTTAGCAAAGGGAATATGAAGCACACAGGTCCTAAGGTAGGAAAGAGCCCGACAAGTTTGAAGAACAGAAGCAGGACAGCAGCAAGACGAATGGTAAGAGATGAGGTCAAAGAGTTTGGAAGGGATCAGAACATGTAGGGTCTTCTTTGTGAGCCATGGTAAAGAGAGTCTGAATTTTATTTAATACTCCTTGAAATACTCTCTCCTCTTGGAATATTTAACACTGTATTCTCCTAGTTTTCTTATTTATCTGATCTCCACCTCTGTCTCCTTCTACATACACTAGCTATTCATTAAACACTAGCACTCTTTGAACCGTAGTCCTAGAATCTCTTTTCTCACTGTATACATTCTCCTTAAATGATCTCACCTCCGTCAATTAATTTTCAATTAATTACCTACTGGCACACAATTCACAAATTTGTATCTCCTGCCCAGACTTCTTCTCTAAGCTCCAGAAGCATACATCCGCCTACTTAGTCCTTTCACTTGTCACAAACAGAACTCATGCCTCCCCTGACCCCCACACTGGCTTCAGTCTTCTTCCAACTTTCCAGGTCAATCCTCCCATTAGGGTCTTTAATAACACCATGTACTACTGTTCACAGAGCCTCTTAAAATTAAAATAAATGACATATACAGATGTAATTATTTGTTTAATGTCCATCTCTTTCACTAGACTGTGAATTTCATGAGTGACCTTATCTATTTTTTGGTTCCTTATAGTATCCTCAGTTCTTAACCCAGTGCATGACACACACTAGACAATTAAAATTTGTCAAATAACTAACTGATTTTCTGTAAAATATGCTGATCCCCAAACTTTGAACGTTTGAAACAGCACTGGGATGGGGGTGAGGATAGAGGAGTAAGAGGAAGGTGGTAAACAGAATATCAATTACTAAGCAAAAAATTCTGCTATTCTCTGAAATAATTTTTCACAGAAGGCACTAGGCGATAAAAGAATCAGTTTTTTGAAAAGACTGCCCATACATTATTTTTGCTCTATAGGCAACAAGTATATCTTTGAAAAGGACTAGATCAGATGAACATCTCTAGTAAGCAAAGATTTTACTTTTTGAGAAACTAAAGTATTACCACATGAAAAAAATTTCCCTTAGTCTTATTCTATGTAAACAGAGAAGCACCTGCCTCTTTGGCTTCTGCGAGTGGATACCAACATGTTAAGACAAGTAATGCTACTTCATCATTCCTGTAATGATGGACTCTTCAGAGGACTGACTGAATTTAGAAAATAACATTAAAAAAATAATAAATTTACTTATTTAGGCTGTGTTGGGTCTTCACTGCTATGTGTGGGCTTTCTCTAGTTGTGGCGAGTGGGAGCTACTTTTTGCTGCGGTGCATGGGCTTCTCTCGTTGCAGAGCACGGGCTCTAGCCCTGTGGGCTTCAGTAGTTGGGGCACTTGGGCTCAGTAGCTGTGGCTCGAGGACTGTAGAGCACAGGCTCAGTAGTTGTGGTGCACGGGCTTAGTTGCTCCACGGCAGGTGGGATCTTCCCGGACTAGGAATCAAACCCGTGTCCCCTGCACTGGCAGGCAGATTCTTAACCACTGTGCCACCAGGGAAGTCCCAGAAAATAACACTTTTCTCAAGGGTCAAAGTTTGCTAATTGTTCTTTCTAACTGTGTATTTGTCCTCACATTTTTAACAAGATACTAAAATCACCTTTTAAAAAAGGTATACATTTTGTCAACTGCATCTATTCATGCCTTGCCTAGATTATCCCTCTTGTATTTCTCAAATTTAGCAGTCCTTGTACTGAGGACCATGAAAGACACCATGTGAGAACTTTAATTTAGGTACATGCACCACATGGTATTTACATGTTATTTTAAGTCTACAAAGATTTCAAAGGTTTTCTGAGGCCTGATACTGTAGCAGTAGATGAGTCATTATGGCACTGAACTATCAACAATTTCCTGGGCTCAAGTCCTGTACTGATGACCCATACTTTTTAAAGGTCATCACAGTGATTAAGTTAAGCCTGTACTCTAAACACCTAAATTGAAATTCTGGGCCCTCCACTTATGAACTAGCCAAGTTAACTTCTTTGAGACTAAATTTTCCCATGTGAAAATGAAGTTAAGTATATATTTGTCATGAGGTTATTATAAAGATGAAACAATATGTAAAAAGTTTAATGTAATATTAACTATATGGTAAATGTTCAACAAATGGGTAAGAGTTTTGTTTTTGTTTTTTTGTGTGTGCATCTCCTTTCTTTCCAAAGGTCTACAGTTCTGATTTGGTTGGTCTCAAGATCTCTTTATACTTTCAGTCAGTGCAAGAGATTTTGTTTATGTAGGTTATGTCTACCAATATCTATCATTAAAACTGATAAAATTTTTAAAAATTTATTAACTTATTTAAAAACAATGATAAACCCATCCTATGTCATAAAAACATCTTTTTAATAAAAATTCGTAAGAGGAGTGGCACTGTTTTATATTTTTGTAAATCTCCTTCATATCTGGCTTAATAGAAGACAGCTGGGTTCTCATAACTGCTTATGCATTCAATCTGTTCTGCTATCACATGTTATGAAGACTTTGGAAAACTTCACTGTATACTCAAGAGAGAATAAAAATGAAAAAAACACAAAATAGTGGCTTACTATTATTATGAAAATAGTTTTCATCTCAAAGGACTTCTCTGAAAGGGTCTCAGAGGGCCCCAGATCAAACTTTGAGAACCACTACATTAGGCAATGATTCTTAAGGAGGAGTATTAATTCTGAGCTTTACCTCTGGAGACTTCCATTCAGAAAATCTAGGGAGGGTTCTGGTCATGAGTATATTTAAAAGTTCTACAAGTAATTATTATGTGAACTCCTGATTAAGAACTACTACCTTAAAAAAAAGTTAAGATCACTAATCAATATACTTAAAAAAAATTTTGATGGCTATAATTTTTTAAATGGACAATAACATGTGTTGGTGAGGATGTGGAGAAACTCCTTGCACATGCTGGTGGGAATGTAAAATCCTGCAATTGTTGTAAAAAAGTCTGGTGATACCTTAAAAAGTTAAAAATAGAATTATCATATGACCCAGCATTTCCACTCCTGAGTACAAACACCAAAGAAATGAAAACAAGTGTTCAAAAAACTCCCTGTATGTAGATGTTCAAAGCAGCATTTTTCATAGTAGCCAAAAAGTAGAAACAATCCAAATGTTCACCAATGGATTAATGGATAAAAGAGATGTGGTATACCCATACAATGGAATATTATTCAGCCATTAAGAGGACCAAAGTACTAATATATCCAACAATATAAATGAACCTTGAAAACATGATGCTAAATGAAAAAAGACAAATACAAAAGGCCAGGATTTCCCTGGTGGTGCAGTGGTTAAGAATCTGCCTGCCAGTGCAGGGGACATGGGTTGGAGCCCTGGTCTGGGAAGATCCCACATGCCGCGCAGCATCTAAGCCCGTGCACCACAACTACTGAACCTGTGCTCAGTAGAGCCCATGAGCCACAACTACTGAGCCCGTGTGCTGCAACCACTGAAACCCGTGCGCCTAAAGCCCATGCTCCACAACAACTGAAGCCACCGCAATGAGAAGCCCACGTACTGCAACAAAGAGTAGCCCCCGCTGGACACAACCAGAGAAAACCCACACGCAGCAACAAAGACCCAATGCAGCCAAAAACAAAAAAACCCAAAAAACAAAAGGCCACGTACGGTATGATTTCTTTTCTATGAAATATCCAGACTAGGCAAATCCACAGAGACAGAAAGCAGAAAAGTGGCTGCTGAGGGCTAGGGAGAGGAGGGAATGGCAAATGACTGCATCACGGGTATGGGGTTTCCTTTTGGGGTGACAAAAATGTTCTGGAACTGTATAGTGGTGTTGGTTATACAATGTCACTAAAAGTAAATTTCATGTTATGTGTACTGAATTTTATCAAAATAGAATTTTTAAAAAGTTTATTGAAACGAATTGTCCATTAGTCACTTTACACGTTTTATTTCATTCTTGCTATTCTGTAAGGAGATAGCAAGTGTTGCTATCTACTCTATAAGGCAGGTGATTTCACTTCATTCACAGTGGAAGAAACTGAAGCTTAGACAAGTTAAGTAACTAGTACAGAGCAGCATAGCAAAGCTGGTTTTAACCAACACAATTTGACTCCATGGCCCACTTTCTGTTGTGCTGCATGTGTGCACTCTTCAAAACTAATAAAGTACAGCACAGATGATCAACGGTCCCATAAACCCACAAAACACTACCATATGCTCCAAAGAGAAGTTTTGTACCTTAATGTCACTGTTATCTGATTGGTTTTTGCCTCTCTATACAAGGTCATTTCATTCTTGGTGGCTGTTCCTGATACACCTTCCTTCTTCCACTTGTTATGTCTGCAAGTGTCACTTCCTACCACTTACAGCTGCTTTTTTCTGTCTTATGCTTTATCTACAGCCCCTCCTTAGTGGAAAGGGGACAGTCATTTATAAGCTTTGATGGTCAATCAGGATACTTTTTCACTCCATTGTAGGTTACAAAAAATGATAACACATAACACTGTGGATCCTAAAAGGTTAAACTTGAGTTAATGGAGGCTTTGTTAGAAATGCTTAGATGACCTAGAGCAGTGGTTCTAAAACTTTAGCATGATTAGAATCACCTAGGGCTTGATAAAACACAGCTTGCTGGATCCCACTCTCAGAATTTCTGCTTCAGTAGGTCTTAGGGTAGGCCTGAGAGTTTATATTGCTACAAGTTGCCAGGTGATGCTGACGCTCCTGGTCCAAGGACAACACTTGGAGAACAAGTGCCTAGGGTGGTTCTCAATCTTGGCTGCATAGAATAATCTATGGTATCAATACTTCAGAAAACAATCTTGATTCAATGCAATCCCTATCAAATTACCAAAGCCAGTTTTTCACAGAACAAGAACAAAAAATCTTAAAATTTGTATGGAGACACAAAAGACCCCGAATAGCCAAAGCAATCTTGAGAAAGAAAAATGGATCTGGAGGAATCATACTCCCTGACTTGAGACTATACTACAAAGCGACAGTCATCAAAACAGTATGGTACTGCACAAAAATAGAACGATAGGTCAATGGAACAGGATAGAAAGCCCAGAAATAAACCCACGCACTTACAGTCAATTAATCTAAGACAAAGGAGGCAAGACTATACGATAGTGGCAAGACAGTCTCTTTGACAATGGTGCTGAAAAACTGGACAGCTACATGTAAAAAAATGAAATTAGATCACTCTTTAACACCATACACAAAAATAAGCTCAAAATGGATTAAAGGCCTAAATGTGAGACAGAACACTATAAAACTCCTAGAGGAAAACATAGGCAGAATACTCTCTGACATAAATCGCAGCAATATCTTTTCCGATCTGTCTCCCAGAGTAATGGAAATAAAAATAAAACAAATGGGACCTAATTAAACTCAAAAGCTTTTGTACAGCAAAGGAAACCATAAACAAAACAAAAAGACAACCCACAGAATGGGAGAAAATATTTGCAAATGACGTGACCAATAAGGGATTAGTCTCCAAAATTTAGGAACGGCTCATGAGGCTTAATATCATCAAAACAAATAACCCAATCAAAAAATGGGCAGAAGACCTGAATAGACATTTTTCCAAGGAAGACATATGGATGGCCAAGAGGCACATGAAAAGATGTTCGACATCACTAATGATTAGAGAAATGCAAATCAAAACTACAATGATATATCACCTCACACCAGTCAAAATGGCTATCACCAAAAAATTCACAAACAATAAACGCTGGAGAGGGTGCAGAGAGAAGGGAACACTCCTACACTGTTGGTGGGAATGGAATGTAAATTGGTACAGCCACTATGGAGAACAGTATGGAGATTCCTTAAAAAACTAAAAATAGAGCTACCATATAACCCGGCAATCCCACTCCTTGGCATATACCTGGAGAAAGACATTGTCTGAAAGAATACATGCACCCTAATGTTCACTGCAGCACTGTTTACAATAGCCAAGACATGGAAGCAACCTAAAGAAGGTGTGGTACATATATACAATGGAATATACAATGCAATATACAATGGATATAATTCAGCCATAACAAAGAATGAAATAATGCCATTTGCAGCAACACTGATGGACCATGGACCTAGAGACTGTCATACTGAGTGAAGTAAGTTAGACAGAGAAAGAGAAATATCGTATGATATCGCTTATATGCGGAATCTAAAAAGAAATGATACAAATGAACATATTTACAAAACAGAAAGAGACAGACTTAGAGAATGAACTTATGGTTATGGGGGTTGGGGAGGGTGAAGGGAAGGCATAGTTAGGGAGTTTGGGATTGACATGTACACAGTGCTATATTTAAAAAGGATAATCAACGAGAACCTGCTGTATAGTACAGGGACCTCTGCTCAATGTTATGTGGCAGCCTGGATGGGAGGGCAGTCTGGGGGACAATGGATACATGTACATGTATGATTGAGTCGCTTTGCTGTGCACCTGAAACTGTCACAACATTGTTAATTCGCTATGCTCAATATAAAATAAAAAGTTAAAAAAACAAACAAAACAAACAAACAAACCAAGCCCTAATCTTGATGCCCAGAAAAACCAATTAAATCTGCTTTTCTGGGGACCTGAGCTGAAATCTGATGCATCTGTATTTTTTTTTTTTTTTTTTTTTTGCGGTTCGCGGGCCTCTCACTGTTGTGGCCTCTCCCGCTGCGGAGCACGGGCTCCGGACGCGCAGGCTCAGCGGCCATGGCCCACGGGCCCAGCCGCTCCGCGGCATGTGGAATCTTCCCAGACCGGGGCACGAACCCGTGTCCCCGCATCGGCAGACGGACCCTCAACCACTGCGCCACCAGGGAAGCCCGCATCTGTATTTTTAAAAAAGCTCTTGAGACATTCCAACCACTGATCTAGACCTTCTAATTACCAATTATGATTGAAAGTAAAAGGTACAAATGATACAAAAGGTGTTATTTCACAAAAAGGGTACGATTTGCATAAAAGCTATGGACTAAGAATGAAACACAACATTTCTAATATTCCTGACAGATTCCAAATCAGAGCTTGGTCTATAAACATAAAAGCACAAAGGGATCATGGCAGACTAGAAACAGAGGCAAGTTCCCTTCAAAGGAGCATTTAGCTTATAGGAATAATGCAGAAAAGCCTCTATTTCTTTGCATTCATCTTCCCTGAATTCTAGAAGGTGGGGGAGTGGGAGAGGGAGGGGGTGGAGGCAGAGGAAGGAGGGAGGAGGAGAAGAGGATGAAGACAGACACAAACAGAATAGAGAAATGTTCTTTTGGACCCTGCAGTAAGTCTTTCACATGTGTACCAAGTGAAAGACGAATTAAATCTGTTTCACAGTTGCACTGTATGCACTAGCAAAACATGAGGGAAAAACATCCACCAGTAGTAAAACAGATAATTTTTGGCATATTCATACAAAGGGAATACCCTACAGTAGTGAAAACATTACACAGCATGGATCTAATTTAGGAGTAAAATGTTAAGTGAGTAAACTAAGTCACAGAATATATACATATGATTCTATTTATACAAAATATAAAAACTTTTAAACTAAACTGTGTATTATTTATAAATATGAACGTAAGTGATAAAACCATAAAGGAAAGGAATGATAAACACAAAATTGAGATTAGTAGCTAGTTTTCATGGGGAGGGAAGAGGACGTGATTAGAAAAGAATATACAGGAGACTAAAGAAATGAAGCATTTTGGGGGACTCAGGTGTTGATTGTATCATTATTCTTTGTTTTACCCATACATCTATTTAAGATGTTTAATTTTGTGTCTATGCAATATCTAGACATCAAAAAAGAGTCAGGATGGGCAAGCTAATGGGACACACTGAAACCATAAAATAACAAAATTATACTAAAATTTAAAGGGAAGGCATTGGCATCAGAGCCCACAACACCTACCAAGCCACCACTGAGTTCTTCAAGCTTCTGACCTTTCCCTTCTGACTGTATATTCAATTTGATTCAAAAAATATTAATACATACTGAATACCTACATTTTCCCAGCATCATTACGATGCTAAGGGCAAAAGAAACTGCCGAACAGCACATGGTAAGTTTGCATTGTTCAACATGGTGGCTACTAGCCACATGTGGCTACTTATAGTTACACTAATTAAATTTAAATAAAATTAATAAAAATTCAGTTCCTCAGTCACACTAGCTGCATTTCAAATGCTAAACAGCCACATACAGCTAGTGGCTACCATATTGGTCAGTGCGGATCAGAGCACTCCCGTGACTGTAGTAAGTTCTGCTGTCCAGCACTGAAGTCAACTGTTGAAATCTCAATAAATGCAGAAGACAATCAACTGGAAAAAAAATGTGCATTCAGACAATGGAACATGAAGAAAGGGATCAATGGAGGAGAGAGTTGTTGGGTACATCTTCTGAATTTGTTCCAGTGCCCAGTCACACATATTCTGTTTTTCCCACATCTATTGCTCTGCCATACCAGACCTCTTTTCCCCTCTTCTGATATGACTTTCAGAGTCATTAATGCACAATGGCAGAATTATTCAGTAAACCATACTTGCAACTTTTGTTAACTTTCCATCTATATGAGTGCATAACTCTCAGAATCAGGCTTTTCTAGGTTCTTTACTCAAAGTGAGCAAACTATAAGTCATTTTATTCATCATCAAGATGAGGATGAATGAACTATTCTCCAATGGTCGTAGCTCCCTGAGAAAGAATATCCAAAACAGATACATGATGAAATGAATACTGCCTCCATCTCCTGATTTGGCTTCACTTATAAATACGTCTCTCAATGCTACAAAGAAACAGCTAGTGCTGTAACAGATACTATAAACAAATATTCTTAATGATATAGATCACGGTATGATTGACACAAAATGTAGAGAGACTCTGGATTTGGATCTGAGCAGTTATTTTCAAACTCCCAAGTCACACCCAATCCTCAACAGCTATATATGAAATCCATTATCAAATCAAACACATATTTTGGCTACAAGGGGGCATGCACGAAAATTTTTGAGGTATTTCCTTGTACAGCAGTCCCTGAAGTACTGTCTGACTAGAGTTGAAATGTTTTCACTGAATCTCATACTCTGCTGTCCTGAAGTAGAATCAGGAGGAAAGCACAGAATTACCCAGTTGAAGAAACTAAGGAGGGTCACTAAATGATGTTCCAGAAACAAAAACTTTAGGTTTTTGTCTTTATCTCCCAATCTCTATCATAATTCATATACTAAATCAGCCTCTTAAATGTGAAATATGGATGGCTCAGGTTTTGCACATTCTCCAAACTGTAGAGATTTACGTGGCACAGCAGTTTACTGTCCTATGAACCTGTTTCAAGTGGCAAAACACAGGTTTTATTTTTTTCAGTGTGGGGGTATATCATGAGAGATCAAGTTGGGATTGACATCAGGAGAAACAAAAATAATATGAATACCAACTAATGTATGTTACTAAGCTTATTTGTTACAAATTCTTTCTCACAATTTCTACTGTGAGAAAGAAGCAAAAACCATGGCTGAGTTTCTTTATTAGCAATTTCTTCTAGAGGAGCAAAGATGAAATTTCCTTTCATTTTGTAGAAAAGGAAGTAAATTTATTTTGGTAAAGTAAAATACACAGAAGTTTTTCAGTGGTTTCTATAATTCATGCACATAGCTCACAGGTGAATTTTTAAAATACTGATTTTTCTTAAAAGACACAAAAATTTCTGAATTCATACAAAGAAGAATTCATACCAACAACATGGGAATATAAAATGGAATTTTTCTTTCATATAATAAGGGTACTTTAAAATATCTAAATAAATTGAATATAATATTATTCCAAGTTCATTAATGCATTTTCTGATTGGAGATATTTTTTTCCCAACTAGAAGAGATTGATGAAATAAGTCAAAAGCACATAAGTAATTCAAGCCCACAGATCATATCAGCCAAGAAGAAATAGATACAGCAGCTTAGGGCCTAGCTATGTGTCCTTACCTTACAATCATCATTTTCTACCATAAAGTCAAATTTATTTATTTCTTCAACAAATAGTTATTAGGCTACTAACCACTATGGAAAATGTCGACATAAATAAGGCATGACCTTTACCTTCAAGGAACTTACAGACTAGTAGGGAGATCACAAACCCAAACGTACAAGCTACAATTATAAAATTCCTAGAGAAAAAACACAGAAGAAAATCTGTGCAACCTTTTGAATAGGATACAAAAATCATGAATCATATAAGGAAGAAAACTGATAAAGTATACACCAACAAAAGATAAGACTCTGGTCTTCAAAAGACACTGTAAAAAAGATGGAAAGGAAAGGCAGACTGGGGGAAGGTATTTGCAATACATAAATCTGATAAAGGGCTAGTATCCAGAACATATAAAGAATCCTTATAACTTCATAAACAGATGGAAAGATCTGTGTTCTTGGATTGGAAGAATCAATATTGTTAAAACGGTCATATTACCCAAGGCAATCTACAGATTCAATGCAATCCCTATCAAATTACCAATGGCATTTTTCACAGAACTAGAACAAAAAATTTTAGAATTTGTATGGAAACACAAAAGATCCCGAATAGCCAAGACTATTTCTCAAACAGTCTTGAGAAAAAAAGAATAGAGCTAGAGGAATCATGTTTCCTGGCTTCAGAATACACTATAACACTACAGGCATCAAACCATATGGTACTGGCACAAAAACAGACACATAGATCAGTGGAGCAGGAATGACAGCCCAGAAATAACCCACACACTTATGGTCAATTAATCTATGACAAAGGAGGCAAGAATATAACAATGGAGAAAAGACAGTCTCTTCAATAAGTGGTGCTGGGAAAATTGGACAGCAACATATAAAAGAATGAAATTAGAACATTCCCTAATACCATATACAAAAATAAACTCAAAATGGATTAAAAACCTAAATATGAGACCAGATATTATAAAGCTCCTGGAGGAAAACATAGGCAGAACACTCTTTGACATAAATTGCAGCAATAGTTTTTTGGATCTGACTCCTAGAGTAATTGAAATAAAACCAAAACTAAACAAATGGGACCTAAGCAAACTTAAAAGCTTTTGCACAGCAAAGGAAACCACAAACAAAATGAAAAGACAACCGACGAAAAGGGAGAAAACATTTGCAAACAATGCGACCAACAAGGGATTAATTTCAAAATATACGAACAGCTCAAACAGCTCAATATTAAAAAAACAAACAACTCCATCAAAAAATGGGCAGAAGACCTAAACAGACATTTCTCCAAAGAAGACATACAACTGGCCAACAGGCATGTGAAAAGATGCTCAATATCACTATTTATTAGAGAAATGCAAATCAAAACTACAATGAGGTATCACCTCACACCAGTCAGAATGGCCATCATCAAAAAGTCTACAAATAGTAAATGATGGAGAGGGTGTGGAGAAAAGGGAACCCTCCTGCACTGTTGGTGGAAATAAAAATTGGTTCAGCCACAATGAAGAACAGTCTGGAGGTTCCTTAAAAAACTAAAAATACAGGTACTGTATGATCCAGCAATCCCACTTCTGGGCATATATCCAGAAAAGACAAAAACTTGAATTTGAAAAGATACATGCACTCGAATGCTCATAGCACAACTATTTACAATAGCCAAGACATAGAAGCAACCTAAGTGTCCATCGACAGAAGAATGGATAAAGAAGATGGGATATATATAATGGAATATTACTCAGCCATAAAAAAGAATGTAATAATGTCACTGGCAGCAACACGGATACTTCTAGAGATTATCATATTAAGTGAAGTGAGACAGAGAAAGACAAATATCATATGATATCACTTATATGTGGAATCTAAAAAAATGAGAGAAATGAACTTATTTACAAAACAAAAAATAGACTCACAGACATAGAAAACAAATTTATGGTTACCAAAAGGGAAAGCAGGGTGAGCGGGGGGGAGGGATAAATTAGGAGTTTGGGATTAACAGATACACACTACTATATATGAAATAAATAAACAACACGGACCTACTGTATAGTACAGGGAACTAAATTCAATATCTTGTAACAACCTACAATGGAAAAGAATCTGAAAAAGAATTGATTGATACAAAACCTATATACATATATATAGGTATATATATATATATATATATATGTATAACCGAATCACTTTGCTGTACACCTGAAACTAACATAACATTGTAAATAACTATACTTCAACTAATAAAAAAAGGAAAAGAACTCTTATAACTCAATAATGAGAAGATAAACAACCTAATAAAAATGGCAAATGAATTCAAAAGACAATTCATAAAAGAAAATATATGAATGACCAGTAAGCACATGAGAAAAAAAGTTTAATACTATTAGTTATCAAAGAAATGCAAATTAAACTATAATAAGATATATGCTTACTAGGATGATTAAAAAAATACAATACCAATTTTTGTCAAAGATGTGGAGCAAACAGAACTCTTATCCATTGCCAGATAGTACAAGTACTTCAGAAAACTGTTTTGGGAGTTCCTTCTAAAGTTAATCATACATTTACCATACAACCCAGAAACTCCTAGGTATTTACCCAAGGGAAATGAAAATATATATGAACATAATATGGGCATAGGTACATTAATTTTCACAGAGCTTCATTCATAACAGGTGAAACAACCCAAGTTTCTACCAAAAGATGAATGAATTAACAAGTTGTATATACATGCAATGGAATAATATTCAGCATTAAAAAGGAACAAACTGGGCTTCCCTGGTGGCACAGTGGTTGAGAATCTGCCTGCCAATGCAGGGGACACGGGTTTGAGCCCTGGTCTGGGAAGATCCCACATGCCGTGGAGCAACTAGGCCCGTGAGCCACAACTACTGAGCCTACGCATCTGGAGCCTGTGCTCTGCAACGAGAGGCCGCGATAGTGAGAGGCCCGTGCACCGCGATGAAGAGTGGCCCCCGCTTGCTGCAACTAGAAAAAGCCCTCACACAGAAACGGAGACCCACACAGCCAAAAATAAAAATAAATAAATGGGCTACCCTGGGGGCGCAGTGGTTGAGAGTCCGCCTGCCGATGCAGGGGACACGGGTTCGTGCCCCGGTCCGGGAAGATCCCACATGCCGTGGAGCGGCTAGGCCCGTGAGCCATGGCCGTTAAGCCTGCGCGTCCGGAGCCTGTGCTCCGCAACGGGGAGAGGCCACAACAGTGAGAGGCCCGCGTACCACAAAATAAATAAATAAATAAAGGAACAAACTACTGGATGAACCTCAAAAGTATTATGTTAAGTGAAAGACATCATATAGAGAAGAGTAAATAACTACTGTATGATACCATTTATATAAAATTTAAATGTTATATAAACACTATATGAAATTCTAGAAAAGGGAAATCTATGATGAGAAAAAAACAGATCACTCATTGCCTAGGGCACAGAGATGGGGAGGGAGGCTGACTGCAAAGGGCAATGAGGGGATTTTTTAGGGTGATAAAAGTATTGTTTTTTTATCACAGTGGAGATTACAAAGGTTTAGACATTTTTCAAAATTTATTGAACTGTACATTTAAAAGGAGTGCATTTTTTGGTATGTAAAGTATACTCAATAAAGTTGATTGAGAAGCAACAATAACGAAAAGAGATTATTTGTACATTGGCTTATTCCATTACTTAACTATTTAAATTATAATCTTGTCCCAACTGTAGTATAAAAGGTGAAGAGTTAGGCTCATGGAACCACAGAAGGGGCACAGCAATGATCTCCTTCAAAGAACAAAAGAATCCAGAACACAGTGACACCTCACTGTCGACATAACTGACCACAGCTCTGAGGACAGATTAGGACCTAAACTGCTCTTATAGTTTATTTCTGCTTTGGTCTTCAAATTATGACAGGTATCTGATTTTTGTGTCCTAACCCCTTCCTTCGTTCCAGTCACTGGTTTTAGTTTGATGTTCTAACCTGTCTTCTGAGTCCTGAATCCTGGCAGACTCACAATTTGTCCCAATCCTCTGCTATGCGTAAACTCCAATTCTGTTACTGTTGTAAAACAACTTGATTACTCGGCGTCAGCTATTCTTTCTGCTTATACCACCTTGGCTTCTTTCTTTAGCTACTCCTTCATAATCACCCTGGGTTCTCCAGGTCCCAGCTGTCATCAGTACCACCATCACAGCACTTACCATTTCAGTGTCAAACTGTGATAAACACTGGGCTTTCTTTACATAGTAGCTAATTCTCGCAACAGCTCTGCAAGGTCACCATTACAATTTATCTTTTTGGTTAGGAAGTAGAAGCTCAGTCATAAAGCTTATAAAAGTAGTATGTAAGGAAGCTAGAATTCCAACTTAAGTGTCTCTAACTATAATCTCCTCAATTAACAGAACCATTCACTTAACAAATTCAGTACTCTGGGGGAGAGATAACATTATCTTAGTAGCTAATTAATTCCATAACAGTACTGGTTAACCCTCTACATGTCACTCAATGAGGCTGTCCCATATTTTTAACAGCTTCCTTGGTGTCCAACACAGTTACATGCCATTTGGGTGAACATGAAAATTATTGCTCAATAAATGAATAGCCACAGATATTTTTAGATAGAAGAAAACAAGCTGGGGGAAAAAAAAGTCGAAATGACATAAATTCTCTCTGTTCCCAATCCAACCTAAATTCTGCAAACATGCAACCAACACAGCTTTCTTTCCCCCTTCTAAAAAAGTAATTAAAGCCACCTGAACAAAACAGAATTTGGACAAGATTCTACAGTAATTTAAAGAAGTAACATCGGTCTTGCTTTTAATAGCTCCAATTACTGTCCATATTGGTCAAATTACTAAGTATTAATTTGATGTCTCACTATAGTAACCTGCATTTGCTTTTAGACAATGCCAACAGGCACTGCATTTCATGCAAAATAAGTTCTATAACTATCATTACTCAAAGGATTGACTGCGATTTTTTTTTATAACTCACACCAAACTGCTTATTTTAAAAGCACTCAGTACTTCAGATATTCTGTCTGCTGAACAAGAACTCAGCGAGCTAGATAACAGAAGAGTAGTAGGGCTATTCTCCTATACACCTGAAGTAGAGAAAAGGCATGTTAGTAATCTCTCTCACAAAGGAATGCAATGCTAAAAATGGGGAGAGAACCCAATGTTTAGAATTCCAAGGAGGTATACAGGTACTGCAGAGTTAACACATTTAGACAGAGAAATTAAATCATTAAGCAAGTAGTACATTAACTAACTAGCAATTAAAGAAAAGCAAATTAATACCTCTCAAGCTAGTAAAAACGAAGTTCAAATAGTGAATTAAGAACAGATATTTATATTCACTCCTTCCTAAGACAACCTCAAAATAATAATAAAAAAATTAAAAGAAACAGGAAGGGGGCCTTCAGTAGACAAGAGATCTCAGCAAATCTTTGGAGGACCGAAAACGGACGGCTGAGTGACCAATGCGTCAAAGCATGGACGCCATTATCTGGAATACAGAGTGAGTATACTGCAGCAGAAAGAAGATGACTTACACACAGACCCATGGGGGGGCAGGGGATGGGGGAAATGGAGATTCACAGAGTTCGCGCATGGATGTCAACCCCCTCCCCCCTCCCACCAGAATGGCAGGACACCAGAGGTCCCCAGCAACCAGGGAACAGAGAGTCTTTCTCGAGAGCAGTAGTCCTCAGCAGCATCAGCAGCATCTGGTAGGTTTGTTACAAGAGATTGCTGGGGCCCACTCCCACTGTTTCTGATTCAGTCGTGTTTGCCAGGTGCTGAGAGGAGAGGGGAATGGGAATTTCTTTTGAAGTGATGAAAATATAAAATTAGTGATGATGGTTGTAAAACTCTGTGAATAAAAAAACTACTGAATTGCACATTAAATTTTAATTTATTATTATTTTTGAATTGTACATTTTAAAGGGTAAATTTTATGGTATATGAATTATATTTCAGTTAAGTTGTTCTTTAAAAAATCGTTTATAGCTGACCCTTGAACAACTCGGGGTTAGGGATGCCACCCTTTGTGCAGTTGAAAATCTGAGTATCACTTACAGTTGACCCTCTGTTTTCAGCAGTTCCTCCTTGTCTGCGGTTCTTCATCTGTGAATTCAACCAACGAAGACTGTGTAGTACTGTAGTATTTATTTACTATTGGAAAAAATTCTTCGGTAAGTGGACCTGTGCAATTCAAACCTATGTTGTTCAGGGTCAACTGTACTCAACTGTACACAAGGCTCTCACAGAAGCCCACCAAATAGATCTGAACTATTAAATCATGTCTCACCTTTGTCTTCCCTATGCTAAATATATCCAGTTACTTCAACCATTTCGTTAAGCCGTAACATTCATATCCCACTTATCCTGGCTGTTGTTCTAAAGTCAGACAGGATATTAAGTCATAACCTTTTCATATAAAGTATAACAAAAGATTCTAAGTATTTGGAAGTGGACAAAGGAACAGGACAGAGAAGCCAGATAATCTTCTAGCTTTTGATGATTTGGATAAATAAAATTCATTCAAGAATGACTATCAAACATGACATAAAAGTACCAAAAGATGTCCCACTGCCAAATACAGATTAACATGTACTGAGATAACTAAAAGATTCTTTCTATACCATAAAATGCTCCGTAATAATGGTGAGGAAAAGTTGTATTAACTGGAGGTCTGTTGTTCCAAGAACAGAAAAGCAACAGAATACAAACCAAATATAATAGCCAGTGGTCATTAAATATAAATGACATTTTAAAATGCACTCTCATGTAATCATTCCACCGATAAGGTTACCTCTAAATTAAATTCAACCTAGACAAGGTGAAATTCCCTTGCCATATGCTCTTCTTGCCCTCAGGACAATCTTTTTTACAACAGCTACTACATTTCTAATTTCTTATTTAATGTCTGTCTTGCTCATTAGACCGTATAGGGTCAGGAAGGTTGGAATCATATCTTTCTTGTTGATCTCTGTATCTCAGCACCTAACGCTGTGTTTGGCACACACTTGGCTCTCAACAAATGTTCAATTGAATTAAGACTGATTTTTGAGCCCTGGATCACATAAGTGGTCGTAATAGAAACTAAGAAGACAAAGAGAAACAAGATACAGTTTGAGGAATTTACTAATGGGCTAATGGGAAGATAAGTATACAAACAGATAATCTCAACATTCTTAAATAAATAAAATTGATAGAAACCCTCTTCCAACAGGTATTTAAGTCTTTATTCTGTATTAAGTAATAGTGTTACAAAATTAAACACAGTCCCTAAATTCAAAAGCTCAGAGTCTAAGCTATAGAGGAAAAAAATTAATGATTCCAGTGTTACAAAACAGGTAAGAATAAAGCAGCATAGGCGTACAAAAGAAGGGCATTTAAACAAGAAAGATATGGGGGTGGTGGGTGCAGAGGCGGGTAAGGATTCTGGGTGAGATCATGCTTAAGCTGAGTTTAGACTGATGTGCAGGGGTTAGCTAGACAAAGGCATGGGGAAAGGACATTCTAGGTAGAAATAAACAACATATGCAAGGGAACACAAATAAGTGAAACAGGATGATGTGATTAGAATATCATAAACAGTTTAGGATAGCTGAAGCAAAGGGAAGTGGAAGCAAATGACTGAAAGGATGCAAAGGGTGTGTGAAAAGAAGCATTTGAAAGTGATATCCATACAGCTGCTCTGACAAGGATGGAAGAATGGTAGTGCCATTTCCTCTGATAGGGACTTCAGAAGGAAAAAACAGATTTGGAGAACAAGATGTTGAATTCAGTTTTTAACATGCTGAGATGAGTATCCAACAGCCAACTGGAGAAAGCAATTGGCACTTTAGTTTATAGGTGAGGAACTGAGCAGAGATTCCATGTTAGAGAGATGAATCTCACAATACCATTCTTTGACTATCACCTTGTATTTGTCCAGGTTTTTTTCTCTAGTATTGATACTTCCACACCAACAGTTCTTCAGTAAGATCTCCAATTCTTTAAGCCTACCACTTTTGCCATCATCACTCTCTACCCTTATTTCCTCACTTCTCTCCTTACCGAAGCATAGACTCCTTGATCTATCATTATAACCTTCTGTATTTATCTACTTCCATCATACTCCTCTGGTAATACCCGACCCCGGTTAATCCACATATTCACATTCTCTGTTTGCACCCAAGCAAGCTAAATATTCCCACTAAAAAGTCTCTGCATCTTCTGCTCAATTTGCCTGAAATGCTCATCCCCTGGCTATATAATACAAATAAATGAATAATGAATGAAGTTCCTGAGTCATTCATATCAATAGTCTGTTAATTCATATTTCTGTCTAAACAGGGTTAATTTTTAACATAAATAATATACTAAAAGAAGAAATCTATGTGTTTTAAGGTCCCACAATCAAGGGAACAGCATAAACAATCATCATCATTCACACACGTTCAGGAAACAATAAGGTAATTGAAGGTCTCAAAGTTTCATGGTTATATCATTTTCATGAACAGAGTAAAAGTAGTGATGTTAACTGCTGTTGTAGACTAAACTTTACAGTAGAAACAGTAACGGAAAATTTTTGAAGAATGAGAATTTGTGCTTTACAAATTCAATTAACAATACTCACTAAATAATTACTATTTTTCGTAGATAAAAATATTTGGAATATTTATCTATGAGATAGACATATGAAAAGAGCTACAAACTGGCTAAACATTAAAAACAAAAGCAGTTTTTTTTGTCTTTAGGACATGAAGTAGGTTGAGTACTATAAAAAAAACAGAAAAAGAGAAAAATAATCTCTGTTGAGAGGAAAACAGGGAAGGAGTCAAGGAGGAAGTCATTTTTCAGTTGAGCCTTGAGTAATGAACAGGTACGGAAAAAGCAGCATTAGAGGAGGACAAGTATTAGAAACACAGAGGTACACGAAAATGCACAGCATGAATAAAATAGCCATAAGATCCTGAAAATCAATGAGTATAAATTAATAAATTTCAGATAAGCATCTAAGAATCAAACGTATGAAGAATGAGAAAGTCATATGGGATGGAAGACAATTTCACACCCAGTCATAAGGGGTACCTCAGTTTAAATCAGGTTCACATGTTGACATATTACGGCAGCCACTTAACACTATAAGCTCATCCTGAGTGTGAATGTCTCATGGCTCTGAGCTCAGCATCTGAACTGATGAGATAACCCAAGGGAATGAGTTTAGGATTGCTCATACCAGTCACAAAGCAGCCAATTAATCAGACTGGAATGAAATTAACTCGACCAAACTGATTTTTTTCTCCCCAAATAGAAATATCTAATTTTTTCTCACTATAAAAGTAATAAACATTAGTTTTTCAAATCTGAAAAAAAGAGACAAGTTTAAGGAAGACAATAAAAATGAGCAGAGATAGCCACTGCTTACAAGTTGAATATTGGTGCATATTTTCCAGACTTTTTCCCCACCTATACATACACACACATTGTAAAAAACTGGAATCACATTCTACTCCCTGTTTCATGACCGCTTTTTTCTTTTAACAACACGTTGTAGAGCTTTATCATAAATTTTAATGGCTGTACAGTAATCCACCGTTTAGACGAATCATAATTAATTTAACCCTCAGTTTACTGCCAAGGACCATTATACCCAGTTTTAATTTCTTAGTTTTTCTGTTGAGCAATTTTAGCTGTTTCTAAAAAGTAGTATTTCATGACTTTTATACTTTGTTAGAGGTTGTATTATTTTCCTAAGGCGGCCATAACAACTTACCACAAACTACATGGCTTAAAACAACAGAAATTTATTCTCTCTAGACTGTGGAAGCTAGCAGTCTGAAATTGAGGTGTTGGCAGAGCCCTGCTCCCTCTGAAAGTTTTAGGGAAGAATCCTTCCTTGCCTCTTCCTAATTTCTGGTGGCTCCGAGCAATCTTTAGCATTCCTCAGCATCACTTCAATCTCTGCCTCTGCTTTCACATGGCCTTCCTCCCACTGTGTGTATCTTCTCTGTGTCTTTGTATCCAAATCTCCTTCTCCTTTCTCTTATAAAGATACTAGTCATTGGATTTAGTGCCCACCTTAATCCAGTATTTTAATTTGATCACATTTGCAAAGACCTTATTTCCAAATAAGGTTGCATTCACAGTACTTGTCTTTTGGGGAAACACAATTCAAGACATTACAGAGTCATCCAAGAGACAGATAAATTTCTACTATTTTTTTCTAATAGAATAAAACCCATTGAATTCTTTCATGAATCTAAGAAAATATGAGGTTTTAGTGATCTTATCTTTCTTGTATATTGAAACATTTTGCTATCTCATCATTCTAGAAATTATTTCATCATTACTCAATTATTCCTAATTTTAAGTTAAAAAAGCGTAAAATGTTTTGAGAACAGAATGATGGATGCTTAAGATACATAGTAGATAAGAGAGAGATGCACAGTGAGATGAACCATCTCCATTGCATCGTCTTCAGTTTTCTCATTGCAGTACACAAACTATCATGTCATTTTTCAAGAAGGTATTAGAAAAGCCCGGAGACACTACTGTTGTGGTCTTTTCTGTAGTTTTCAGAGAACACAGTTGAGAATTGAGATCTTTTATTTTTTCCTCAAAATGACAAACAGAAGGAAAACAATAAAGATACTTCATAAACACTGAATAAACCAGGAAATGAATGGGGAGAGACAGATAGTAAAATCTAGTCTCTAATGATGTCGGTAAAATTGGTTGTATTAACTGAATTCTCAGACTGTGAGCCCTCAGATAACAATATCCTAAATCAATTTTCTCAAACGTAAGAACTGGTAAGTGAATAATACATTTCTATGGGCAAAAGGGAAATATGGTATTTTCATCCAATTAGTCATCCCACAGTAAGGATTTCATCATACAATAATTTGCAATAAGAACTTGGACCATACTATTCTGCTAAAAGGATATGTAACAATATTCTTTCTTTCTTTTTTAATTTTTAAATATTTATTAAAATTTTTTCTTCTAGTTTTATTGACATATAATTGACACACAGCACTGTATAAGCACCTTATAATGACTTAAATACTTCATGAAATGACTACCACGATAAGTTTAGTGAACATCCATCATCTTACATAGATACAAAATAAAAGAAAAAACATATTTTTCCTTGTGATAGGCACTCTGAGGATTTACTCTCTTGACAACTTTCATATATGACACACAACAGTGGCAATTATATTAATCATGTACATTATATCCCTAGTACTTACTTATAACTGGAAGTTTGTACCTTCTGACCCCCTTCAGCCAATTCCCTTTCTCCTCACCCCTTGCCTCTGGTAATCACAAATCTGATCTCTTTATGAGTTTGTTCCTTTTGTCTTTGAAGTATAATTGACCTACAGCACTATGTCAGCTACTGGTGCACAACATAGTGACTTGATATTTCTATACATTACAGAATGATCACCACACTAAGTCTAGTTACCATCTGTCACCATACAATATTACATTATTATTGACAATATTCCCCACTCTGTACATTTTATCCCTGTGACTCATTTATTTTGTTAACTAGAAGCTTGTATCTCTTTTTAAATTTATTTTACTTATTTATTTTTGGCTGTGTTGGGTCTTCATCGCTGTGCGCAGGCTTTCTCTAGCTGCAGCAAGCGGGGTCTACTCTTTGCTGCAGTGCGTGGGCTTCTCATTGCTGGGGCTTCTCTTGTTGCAGAGCACGGGCTCTCGGCGTGCAGGCTTCAGTAGCTGTGGCTCACGGGCTCTAGAGTGCAGGCTCAGTAGTTGTGGCGCACGGGCTTAGCTGCTCTGTGGCATGTGGGATCTTCCTGGACCAGGGCTCGAACCCGTGTCCCCTGCACTGGCAGGCGGATTCTTAACCACTGCACCACCAGGGAAGCCCGGAAGCTTGTATCTCTTAATGTCCCTTACCTATTTCACTCATTTCCCTACCCCCTCATCTCTGGCAACCACCTATTTGCTCTCTGTATCTATGACTCTGTTTATGTTATGTTATATTATATTTGTTTTGTTTTTTAGAACCCATATTTAAGTGAAATTATACGGTATTTGTCTTTCTCTGACTTATTTCACTTAGCATAATACCCTGTAGGTCCGTCCATGTTGTCGCAAATGGCAAGACTTCATTCTTTTTTTTATGGCTAATAATTCCCCTATATATTATACCACATCATCTTGATCCATTCATCTGTCAATGGACACGTAGGTTGCTCTCATATCTTGGCTATTGTAAATAATGCTGCAATGAACACAGGGGTGTATACACCTTTTCAAATTAATGTTTTTGTTTTCTTTGAAAAATATCCAGAAGTGAAATTGCTGGATCGTATGGTAGTCCTATTTTTAATATTTTGAGGAATCTCTGTATTATTTTCAATAGTGGCTGCACCAATTTACATTCCCACCAACAGTGCATGAGTGTTCCTTTTTCTCCACATCCTCACCAACACTTGTTAATTGTTATCTTTTTGATAACAGCCATTCTAACAGGTGTGATATTTCATTGCAGTTTTGATTACATTTCCCTGATGAGAGTGATGTTGAGCATCTTCTCATGTGCCTGTTAGCCATCTGTGTGTCATCTCTGAAAAACTTCTATTCAGGTCCTCTGCCCATTTTTTTAATTGGGTTGTTTGATTTTTGGTTGTTGAGTTGTATGAGTTCTTGGTATATTTTGCATATTAACCCCTTATCAGACATATTGTTTGCAAATATCTTCTGCCATTCAGTAGGTGACCTTTTTATTCTGTTGATGGTTTCCTTCACTGTGCAGAAGTTTTTAGTTTGATGTAGTCCCATTTGTTTATTTTTGCCCTTGCCTGAGGAGACACAACCAAAAAATATTGCTAAGACCAATGTCAAATGCCTATGTTTTCTTGTAGAAGTTTTATGGTTTCAGGTCTTACATTTATATTTTTAACCTACTTTGAGTTTGTTTTTGTATATGGTATGAGAAATTAGTCCAGTTATTCCAACACTATTTACTGACCATGTAAGTGTGGGTTCACTTCTGGGCTCTCTGTTCTGTTTCACTGTTCTACGTGTCTGTTTTTGTACCAGTACTATACTGTTTTGATTACTATAGCTTTGTAGTATAGTTTGAAATCAGGGAGCGTGATACCTCCAGCTTTGCTCTTCTCTCTCAAGATTGTTTTGGCTATTTGGGGTCTTTTGTTTCTTTACAAATTTTAGAATTATTTGTTACATTATTTGTGAAAAATGTCATTGGTATTTTGATAGGAATTGTACTGAATCTGCAGATTGCCTTGGGTAGTATAGTCATTTTAACAAGAGTAATTCTTTCAACCCATATCTTTCCATCGGTTTGTGTCATCTTCAATTTCTTTCATCAGTGTCTTACAGTTTTCTGAATACAGGTCTTTCACCTCCTTAGTTTGATTTATTCCTAGGTATTTTATTCTTTTAGATGGGATTATTTTTTTAAATTTCTCTGACAGTCTCCTGTTAGTGTATAGAAATGCAACAAATTTCTGTATATTAATTTTGTATCCTACAACTTTGCTGAATTCATTGATAAATTCTAATATTTTTTGGTGGCATGTTTAGCATTTCTTACATATAGTACCATGTCATCTGCAAACAATGACAGTTTTACACCTTCCCTTCTAATTTGGATTCCTTTTATTTCTTTTTCTTGTGTGACAATATTCTTTCACTATTTATGATATTTGCACATCAAAATTTACTTGATATGGTAAATAAGTGGACAGTGAAAGTTAGTGCATACACAAAGGTGTTTGAAAAGAAAAGAATAACATGTAGAAATGAAAAAATGCATTGATTTGATCATTCTAGTTAGTATTTAGGAAATCTGAAAACAAAAATGTTTTGCAATTGTGGAGCAAAAAAATGGCCATCCCCTCTTCGACAAAATTAAGAGCTGTCAAAGTTCTTTTTGATAATGTAACTGCCAAGAACCAGAAGTAATAATAAGCTAAAGCCTATTAAAGATGTATTTGAAATTTGAATCTGTATTTAAAGTATAGACATATTCCAGGTTCATGCATGGAAGTTGATAAACAACTGGCTACATTCAAAGGGCTGCATCTCTTTGGGGTACTTTCAAAACCCAGAAAAGTAAAAATAAAAATTTGGGTTTGCCACCATCATCAAGAACATGAAAAATCACACAGAATGATAAAGTATCTGTGAATCATATATCTGATAAGGGACTTGTATCCAGAATATATAAAGAACTCTTATGACTAAATAATAAAAAGACAAATAACCCGACTAAAAAAACATGAACCAAGAAATTAAAGACACATTTCTCCACAGAAGATATCTGAATGGCCAATAGGCACATGAACAGATGCTCAACATCAGTCATTGGGGAAATGCAAATGAAACCATAATAAGATGCCACTTCACACTCAGTAAAATGGCACAATAAAAAAAGACATATATATAAGTGTTAGCAAGGATGTGGAGAAATTGGAACCTTTATACACTGCTGGTGGGATTGTAAATTTCCTGCAGCCACTGTGGAAAACAGCCTAGCAGTTCCTCACACAATTAAACTTATCATGTAACCCATCAATTTCACTCCAAGTACCTATCCAAGAGAAATGAAAACACGTTCACACAAATACTTGTACTCAAACAGTCGTAGGAACATTACTCATAATAGCTAAAAAGTAAAAACAACCCAAATCTCCACTACCTGAATGGATAAACAAATGTGGTATACTCACATAATGGACTGTTATTTGGCAATAAAAAGGAATGAAATACTGACATATGCTACAACATTGACAGACATTGAAAATATTATGCAAAGTGAAATACACCAGCCACAAAACGCTATATATTGTGTGATTCTCTTTATATGAATTATCCAGAATAGGAAAATGCATAGAGACATAAAGTAGGTTGATCAGTAGTGCCTAGGGCGGGAAGGAGGATGGTCAATGACTGCTAATGGGAAAAAGTTTCTTTTTGGGTGATAAAAATATTCTTGAATTAGCTTATGGTAATGTTCGAAAAACTGAAAATATACTAAAACTCACTGAATGGTACACTTTAAATTGGTGAATTTTATGGTAAGTAAATTATCTCTTAATAATACAGTTCTTGGGCGTGAGTGTGTAATGAACTGGGAGATTGGGATTGACACATATACACCAATGTGCATAAAATGGATAACTAATAAGAACCTGCTATAAAAAAAAAGAAATTAAAAAAAAATACAGTTCTTAAAAATTTGGGTTTGCTATATTTAAATACTTACTAAAATTCTAATAAAGTTGATTTTCATTATTCCTTTATTAATTAAAAAATTTAAATTAATTTTTATTGGAGTATAGTTGCTTTACAATGTTGTGTTAGTTTCTGCTGTCATTTTTCCTTTATTTTTACTTCTGCAAATTATTCATAAGATGACTTAAAAATATTTACTAAAAATAAGGTCCATTACTTCCAGACGGTAAATGGTGATGAACATTTTCTTGGCATATTGATGGTTAATCAACCTTCCTAAATAAATGTTTAGATTGTTAGTAGTTTTTCATTAGTATAGATGAAGTTACTTTCAACATTTTTTTTAACACATCTTCATAGAGTTGTCAGATCATTTCCTTAAGAAAAATTCTGGGTGCAAAGCTATTTCTCTAGAGAGGCTGTATAAATTTATACTTCTAATAGCAATGTTCAAAAGGAAAGCATCAGTTTTATCCTGAAATATGCACGACTTCATAGCTTAGTAAAAACATTCATAAGAAGGAAATAAGAAAAACCACCTGTAACAAAACATAAAAAGAAAAAAACAAAACCAAGAAAGAAAGAAAGACTATAATAATCAAAAATTCTTTTAAATACATTAGACTGAGCCTTCCTCCAATTCTGGCTTTAACTGACAAAAAAATGGAAAATTTTATTACATGACATTTCTTAAGTGTAAGTTTTTCAATTTAGGACATGTCTAATTCTTTCAGAATGAACACCTAACTTACACCCCACTATTTATAGGCAAAATGTAATGAAAACACTTAGCTTTCTCTTATTTAAAAAACATATTTATAGCTCTATCTGATGAGAGGGCTTAGAAGCAATAATCCCCCAGTAGCAGCAAGATACCCAGTGACTAAGTCCTGGTTTCTAAATACCATTTTCCAATAAAAGGAACTAGGGCTCCTTGGAGAAATGGATGATTCTAAGGCTAGGGTAAGGAAAACAAAAAATAAGCTTGGGATAACTGCCAAAACATGGAAGCAACCAAGATGTCCTTCCGTAGATGAACAGATGAATAAACCAAGGTACTTCCAGATAATGAAATACTATTCAGTGATAAAAAGACATGAGTTATCACAGTAAACAGGACAGCATGGTAGTGGCACAAAAACAGAAATACAGATCAATGGAACAGGATAGGAAGCCCAGAGATAAACCCACACACATATGATCACCTTATCTTTGATAAAGGAGGCAAGAGTATAAGACAGCCTCTTCAATAAGTGGTGCTGGGAAAACTGGACAGCTACATGTAAAAGAATGAAATTAGATCACTCCCTAACACACCACACACAAAAATAAACTCAAAATGGATTAAAGACCTAAACGTAAGGCCAGACACTATCAAACTCTTAGAGGAAAACATAGGCAGAACACTCTATGACATAAATCACAGCAAGATCCTTTTTGACCCACCTCCTAGAGAAATGGAAATAAAAACAAAAATAAACAAATCGGACCTAATGAAACTGAAAAGCTTTTGCACAGCAAAGGAAACCATAAAAAAGATGAAAAGACAACCCTCAGAATGGAAGAAAATATTTGCAAATGAAACAACTAACAAAGGATTAATCTCCAAAATATACAAGCAGCTCATGCAGCTCAATATCAAAAAGCAAACAACCCAATCCAAAAACGAGCAGAAGACCTAAATAGACATTTCTCCAAAGAAGATATATGAATTGCCAACAAACACATGAAAAGATGTTCAACGTCACTAATCATTAGAGAAATGCAAATCAAAACTACAGTGAGGTATCACCTCACACCAGTCAGAATGGCCACCATCAAAAAATCTACAAACAGGGCTTCCCTGGTGGCGCAGTGGTTGAGAGTCCGCCTGCCGATGCAGGGAACACGGGTTCGTGCCCCGGTCCGGGAAGATCCCACATGCCGCAGAGCGGCTAGGCCCACGAGCCATGGCCGCTGAGCCTGCGCTCTGCAACGGGAGAGGCCACAACAGTGAGAGGCCCGCGTACTGGACAAAAAAAAAAATCTACAAACAATGAATGCTGGAGAGGGTGTGGAAAAAGGGGAACCCTCTTGCACTGTTGGTAGGAATGTAAATTGATACAGCCACTATGGAGAACAGTATGGAGGTTCCTTAAAAAACTAAAATTAGAACTATCATATGACCCAGCAATCCCAATACTGGGCATATACCCTGAGAAAATCATAATTCAGAGTCATGTACCACAATGTTCACTGCAGCACTATTTACAATAGCCAGGACATGGAAGCAACCTAAGTGTCCATCGACAGATGAATGGATAAAGAAGATGTGGCACATATATACAATGGGATATTACTCAGCCGAAGATGTGGCACATATATACAATGGAATATTACTCAGCCATAAGGAGAAATGAAATTGAGTTATTTGTAGTGAGGTGGATGGACCTAGAGTGTGTCATACAGAGTGAAGTCAGAAAGAGAAAAACAAATACACTATGCTAACACATATATATGGAATCTAAAAAAAACCAAAAAGGTTCTCATGAACCTAGGGGCAGGACAGGAATAAAGACATAGACGTAGAGAATGGACTTGAGGACATGGGGAGGGGGAAGGGTAAGTTGAGACAAAGTGAGAGAATGGCATGGACATATATACACTACCAAATGTAAAACAGATGGCTAGTGGGAAGCTGCTGCATTGCACAGGGAGATCAGCTCGTTGCTTTGTGACCACCTAGAGGGGTTGGATAGGGAGGGTGGGAGGGAGACACAAGAGGAAGGGAATATGGGGATATACGTATGCACAGAGCTGATTCACTTTGTTATACAGCAGAAACTAACAGAACACTGTAAAGCAATTATACTCCAACAAAGATGTTAAAAAAAGAAAAAAAAAAGACGAGCTATCAAGCCATTTAAAGATATGAAGGAAACTTAAATGCCTATTACTAAGTGAAAGAAACCAATCTGAAAAGGCTGCATATTGTATGATTCCAACTATATGACATTCTGGAAAATGCAAAGCTTTGGAGACAGTAAAAAGATTGCCAGGGGTTAGGAGGGAGGGAGGGATGCATAGGAGGAACACAGAGGATTTATAGAGCAGTGAAACTATTCTGTATGACATCATTTGACCAAACCTATAGAACATACACTACCAAGAGTGAACCCTAAGTAAACGATGTACTGCGTCAGTGTAGGTTCATCAATCACAAAAAGATGAAACAAACTAACAAACAAATCTGGGGTATCTTATAGTGCCAGAAAATAAGGAAGTACTCAAAAGACAAAAGGATAGGGGCATGTGAAAGGTATACAAGAATTAATCTGAAAGAATTCCCAACAACTAAAACAATCTGAGCAACAAAGTAAATAGCACAGCATTGAAATATAACCCAAACCATAAAATATACATCAGTCCATCCTGATATAAACGATGACATAAATAAACAAATAAGAGCAAAGAGACATAAATCATCCATACAGAAGAATTCCAAATACTCCCCCCTTCAGGAGATGAAGCATAATTCCATCTCCCACTTCCCAACCCTTCACTCCTACCTCCAGTGAAGGTGGGTGTACTTAATAACTCACTTCCAAAGAATAAATTGGAGAAAGGGAAAAACAGTACATTTTCAGTGGAGAAACTTGGCAAAGACTACCTCACCCAAGTAATGAAGGTTAATAGCACCATATGGATATCAAGTCCCCCCGACATGATACGACAAGAAGAGCACTTCACCTCTGTGGTATTTTTTCTAACCCTCCCTAAAACTTCAGAAAAATACAGATTGACATACTTTCTGCAAGTCATAAAAAACAAGGAAAGACTGAGAAACTGTTACAGACTACATGAGACTAGGGAAACATGACAACTAAATGCAATGTGGTACCCTACAGTGGATCCTGGAAAAAGGAAGAAGCCATTGATGGAACACCAGTGAAATCCAAATAAACTCTGGAATTTAGTTAATTGTAATGTACTAACATTTGGTTCTTAGTTTTGACAAATGTACCACGGTAACGTAAGATGTTAACAACAGGGAAAACTGAGTGAGAGGTATCTAAGAAGTCTGCACGATTTTTTCCAACTTTTCTACATTTAAAAATTATTCAAAAATAGAAAGTTTATTTTAAAAACAGCAAAATTAAACTTTAAAATGGAGCCATAGGGCTTCCCTGGTGGCGCAGTGGTTAAGAATCTGCCTGCCAATGTAGGGGACACAGGTTCGAGCCCTGGTCCGGGAAGATCCCACATGCTGCAGAGCAACTAAACCCGTGCGCCACAGCTACTGAGCCTGTGCTCTAGAGTCCGCGAGCCACAACAACTGAGCCCACGTGCCACAACTACTGAAGCCTGTGCACCTAGAGCCCGTGCTCCTCAACAAAAGAAGCCACCTCAATGAGAAGCCCATGCATCGCTACGACGAGTAGCCCCCGCTCACCGCAACTAGAGAAAGCTCGTGCACAGCAACGAAGACTCAACGCAGCCAAAAAAAAAAACAAATAAAATAAATAAAATGGAGCCATAAACCCACTAAACCAACATAGATATCCTTTTGGAAAATGTTAACCTTCTAAATTTAACTACCATTTACTCCATTTTAAAAGTCTGTTAAATAAAATTTAGAAAAACTAAATTTAGACAAATTTAGTCTTCTTTAGAAAGAAGACTAACAATTTCTTACTGGAGATTAAATCATGTATTAATCTGAAACATGATGTACTGTATATTAATAGTACTAGAACTATGCATATTAAACTAGGAACATTTGATTGACACAGAAATACTTCATAACACATTAAAAATATAAAACCTCATATTCTGCCAATATAAGCTTCTGTCAAGTTTCACTGTACATTGTGTTCTTTGGTTCACTGCACTCTACTGGTAAAGAGGGAACATATTTAAGCCACTAGTGATATTATAACCAAGAAACTTGGTAAATTTATACCTTTCCCATATTATGACACTCCTGAGGGGAATATATGTTGTCTCTAACTTTACAGATAAAAGAAATAAATAATGAAAGGCTGTTAAGAAAGGTTATCCAAAACTTGGATTAAGCTAAAAGGTAGACAGAACATCCTTCCAATGTAATGTGGGGACACAGATCCACTCCAAGGTTATTTAACTACCCTACCTAGGGGAATGAACTTTGCTCCATTATTCTATTTACTATCAAACTAAATATCCTAGATTATGTAAAGTTACATGTTCACTTATAGATTTTTGTCCAGTAGAGTTGCAAATCATTTCTGTCATGTAGAAGAGAAAATTCCAAAGGTTAGGGTTTATCGGTCTGTGGGACATTAACCAGTTCATAACTAACTTAGCAATCTTATTCTGAAATTCTTTGATTAAACTGCGTATGAATCCACAGCTGCCCAAATAGTCTTTGAACTAGCCTTACTATTTTCTTCAGTAATTACTGAATTGAATAAAATATTTTATACTTCTATGAATCATGTTTTTACTTTTTTTAAATTATACTTTGACATGCATAAGGAACTTTCCATGACATGCTTCACATGGCCTTTCCCACATACAGCTCTGCAAATCCTACAGTCTCACAGGGCTATTGTGATTATAGTTTTTCTGCACCGTATTCTGATAATGTTGTCAATTATTTGGTTATTGGAATTATCAAATAATATCTTTGTCAAAGGTAAATCTAAGTAAAGTACATATTATTTTCAAGACCCTCTTTACTCCACCATTGACACTCTCCATCTTGCCAGTAAAGTCTGTAAAAAAATAAACATGAACACTATTCTATTTCCCCTGTTTTTCCACCCTGTGCATTTTCAAAACAATGGGAAATACAAGATTCCCTGTTTTTACTGGAGCCATTTCCTGAAGAGATTTTTAAGTCTCAAGCTCTATATGAGAAAACAAAGATATTTACATCTTCGTAGGAGACTCATTACTTGCTGAGTCGGCATTAAGAAATTACCCACAAAATCAGAGAATATAAGATTTAGACAGGACTTTAAAGATTTTCCTGTCCAATCTCCAAAAGGAAAGAAAATAGGGCAAAAAGGATTATAGTGATTTTCCAGAGGTCTGAGAGTGGCTAAAATTAATGTGATCTGACTTCTAATACTTTCTAAATGGGCACACATCTCCCATGATGACTTTGTGGGTTAATTTTCTTTCTTTAAACAAATTATTAAAAAAATTTTTTTTCTTCCATTTGTTCCAGGTACCTGTCTTATAATTTCTAGGTGTAAATTATAACTGCCTTTACTTTCATAAACATGATTAATTACACTTATATTTTGATTATGTGCTTTGAGATTTAAGCAAAGAAAGATTAGTAAAAAGAAAAAAAAAAACCCACAACTTCATATTTCCAGTGTTACATTCTTCATCAAAAACCAAAGTCTAGACTAATGTGATTATTTTAGATAGAAATTTGGATATTGTCAAATTTGTCAATCTAAATGTACTTTTAGTGAATTGAAGTGGACTAATCACAAACATGAATTACAATTTTTAGGTTTGAGCATCAGGAAAGAAAACATTATTACACTCTCACCCAACCAACATCAGTAGTCCATTAAAGCAAAGAGAAAACTCTGTACCCTGACATCACTTCTAGATGAAGTTGTCCTGAGACAGTTAAGAAAACAGGAACATTGAAGAAATTCTCCTCAGGTACCTTTATTTTGCTTGAAGGCTGCAAAAGAAAACACAAGCCATAAAAACCTATTATTACATGTTTTGCTCTGCTTTTCATATTCACGTTTGTGCCACAACTAAAAAATCATATGCTATTAAACATATATGAGGACAGGTTCATTCTTATGGGAAAAAAAGGCAGCTTTCAGTATACACTTAAAAGAGAAAATTCCTGCTTGGAAAGTGCTAAGTTCAAGGAAGTTTGCTCCATATTTTTCAAAATATATAACAACCAAAGAACAAACTATTTTTGTCACAAAATATACTCCTTCCTAAAAACTGATTTTGATTGAGGGGCAAGCTGAAGCAAGAAATTATGAATTAGAAGTTTTAAATGTGAGGCATTACATAGTCTTTTAAAATTCTGACCCATGACTGAGATTTAATTTTAAGGGAATAGCCTCTAAAACATGTCTTGTCATATTATTATTAAATTATTAATAATAACGCTTTTAATACAGATTTTTATAAACACATTATAAACTTTTAAACACGTTAATTTCACTTATTCTTCCCGACAACTAGGAGATAAAGCAGGACCATATCTTAAAAGATATGATGAACATTTAGATTTAAAGATTTTTATGAACTTACAGTATAGATAGAGTGATTATTCCATTTGAAACTGACAGGAAATACGTCAGCCAACACTTATTAACAGTTAAGATAAAAAAATTATTTGGAGATCAAACATAATTTAAATAGTATAATTAAGAAAGTTTCTAGATCAAGTTATGACCATTATATCCATTTGGGGGAAGGAAGCTAATTTACCTACTCTTGTATTTCAAATTGTGATCTGAAAATGTCTTTGTGTAATGGTGCACTAAAACAAGTGCTGCAAAGGCAACAAAGCCAATATAAAATTTTCAATACAGGATGTAAGACTCCTTTTAAGAGACTTAGTACCAACTACTGAATTATAGAAACACATGAAATGAAGATATCTTATTTAATTCCATTGGTTGTTCTAAAAATATTGCATATCATGTATGGTTATGCGTGTGTATGAATACGAAATCTAGTGTAAAATTACCAACTGAAATCATTCATTTATTTTGTAATTGCCTATTATTTTTAAAACTTACTTTTACCTGGTCCTAAATGTCCTATTATTGCTTTATAAAAATCATCTTTGAAACCCACTATCACTTAAAGGATATTGTTTCCAAGGACTTAAATACTCAATACTAAAATATTCGACTTATGTTAGGATTTCAAAATAAAAGACATGTTCTCTGATATTTCTTTTTTTTTTTTTTTTTTTTTTTTTTTTTTGGTGGTACGCGGGCCTCTCACCGTTGTGGCCTCTCCCGTTGCGGACCACAGGCTCCGGACGCGACGGCTCAGTGGCCATGGCTCACGGGCCCAGCCGCTCCACGGCATGTGGGATCTTCCCGGACCGGGGCACGAACCCGCGTCCCCTGCATCGGCAGGCGGACTCTCAACAACTGCGCCACCAGGGAAGCCCCTGATATTTCTTTACTATTTACTAAATAATTATATTTCAAATCAGGCCCAGCACATTTATAAGAATATTATACTTTCCTTCTTTTCCTCACCTCTTTAGTCTATAATTTGTATTGGTGTTTTATCCTGACTTCTCTAAAAGTGATTTCTCTCATCTCCTGCACATATAAAAAAGTCTAATATTTAGGACTTGATTTTAGTATCTCATTTATTAGCATTTGTACAAAATGATGTCTGAGCTTCTTATATCTCTTAAATCCAACTTATTTAAAGCTAAAAACATATCACTACTTCATTATGCCTTCCAACGTCATATGTAAGCATTTAAATATTGAAATTCATACTACTTTTTAATAAATTACTTCCTTTCAGTTCTCCTTTATATTACAGTGAATGCATTACAGTGACTTTAAAAACTTCTGTATGTATTAAGTTATATTACCTATATATTTTATTTCAGGATATTAAAGGGACATTATAAATTATTTTTTAAAAAAGTAATTGCTGGGGACTTCCCTAGTGGTCCAGTGGTTAAGACTTCACCTCCCAAGGCAGGAGGTGCACGTTCGATCCCTGGTCAGGGAGCTAAGATACCTGGCGGCAAAAAAAACAAAACATAAAAACAGAAGCAATATTGTAACAAATTCAATAAAGACTTTAAAAATCGACCACATCAAAAAAAAAAATCTTACAATGGTGGGATAGGTAGCTCCAAAGGCCTATCCCTCTACAGAAAAAATGAAAATAATGAGTAAAAACTATAAGCATCAAAGGTTTAAAGTCACCAAACAAATGCTGAATCAAGAAAGAGGAAACTTAAAAATGGTAAACTCCACCTAACAATAGCAGACTGCACACTCTTTTCAAGTGCACATGGACACTGTCCAAGATCAACCATATGCTAGAACATAACAAGTCTCAACAAATCAGATAAATTACCTTTTTTGAACATAATGGGATGGAACTAGAAATGTAAACTGGTGCAGTTACTTGGGAAAAGAGTTTGGTGGTTCTTTAAAAAGATTAACAAGAATTATTATATATACAACATACAAATTCTACCTCCAGGTATATGTCTAAAAGAATTACAACCAAGTATTCAAACAACAATGCATTAAAAGGACTGTACACCATCCTTCATCCCAGGGATTCATCCCAGGGATGCAAGGATTTTTCAATATCGTAAATCAATCAATGTGATACATCACATGAACAAACTGAATAAAAACTATACAATCATCTCAATAGATACAGAAAAAGCTTTTGATAAAATTCAATATCCAAAAAAACTCTTCAGAAAGTGAGCACAGAGGGAACATACCTCAACATAATAAAGGCCATATACAACAAACCCACAGCTAACATCATACTCAACAGCGAAAAGCTGAAAGAACTTGCTCTAAGATCAGGAACAAGACAAGGATGCCCACTCTCGCCACTTTTATTCAACATAGTTTTGGAAGTCCTAGCCACAACAACCAGAGAAAAAAAAGAAACAAGAGGAATCCAAATTGGAAAAGAAGAAGTAAAACTGTCACTGTCTGCAATGACATGATGCTATACATAGAAAAGCCTAACACGCTACCAGAAAACTACCAGAGCTCATCAATGAATTTGGTAAAGTTGTTGAATAAAAATTAATATACAGAAATCTGTTCCATTTCTATACACTAACGAAGAAAGACAGGAAAGAGAAATTAAGGAAAAATCCCATTTACCATCATATCAAAAAGAACAAAATACCTGGGAATAAACCTGTCTAAGGAGACAAAAGACCTTTACTCTGAAAACTATAAGACACTGATGAAAGAAATCGAAGATGACATAAACAGATGGACACATATACCATGTTCTTGGATTGCAAGAATCAATATTGTGAAAATGACTATACTACCCAAAGCAATCTACAGATTCAATGCAATCCCTATCAAACTACCAATGGCATTCTTCACAGAATTAGAACAAAAAATCTTACAACTTGTATGGAAACACGAAAGACCCCAAATAGTCAAAACAATCTTGAGAAAGAAAAATGGAACTGGAGGAATCAGGCTCCCCGACTTCAAACTATACCACAAAGCTACAGTAATCAAGACAGTATGGTACTGGCACAAAAACAGAAATATAGATCAATGGTACAGGATAGAATGCCTAGAGATAAACCCATGCACATATGGGCACCTAATTTATGACAAAGGAGGCAAGAACATACAATGGAGAAAAGACAGGCTCTTCAATAAGTGGTGCTGGGAAAACTGGACAGCTACATGTAAAAGAATGAAATCAGAACACTCCCTAACACCATACACAAAAATAAACTCAAAATGGATTAAAGACCTAAATGTAAGGCCAGACACTATCAAACTCTTAGAGGCAAACATAGGCAGAACACTCTATGACATAAATCACAAAAAGATCCTTTTGACCCACCTCCTAGAGAAATGGAAATAAAAACAAAAATAAACAAATGGGACCTAATGAAACTGAAAAGCTTTTGCACAGCAAAGGAAACCATAAAAAAGATGAAAAGACAACCCTCAGAATGGAAGAAAATATTTGCAAACAAAACAACTGACCAAGGATTAATCTCCAAAATATACTAGCAACTCATGCAGCTCAATATCAAAAAGCAAACAATCTAGTTAAAAAATGGGCAGAAGACCTAAATAGACATTTCACCAAGGAACACATACAGATGGCCAAGAGGCACATGAAAAGATGTTCAACATCACTAATTATTAGAGAAATGCAAATCGAAACTACAAGGTTATCACCTCACACCAGTCAGAATGGCCATTATCAAAAAATCTAGAATCAATAAAAGCTAGAAAGGGTGTGGTGAAAAGGGAAGCCACCTGCACTGTTGGTGGGAATGTAAATTGATACAACCACTATGGAAAACAGTATGGAGGTTCCTTAAAAAACTAAAAATACAACTATCATATGACCCAGTAATCCCACTACTGGGCATATACCCTGAGAAAACCATAATTCAAAAACAGACACGTACCACATGTTCATTACAGCACTATTTACAATAGCCAGGACATGGAAGCAACCTAAATGTCCATCGACTGATGAATGGATACAGAAGATGTGGTATATACATACACAATGGAATTTTACTCAGCCACAGAAAAGAATGAAATAATGCCATTGGCAGCAACATGGATGGACCTAGAGATTATCATATTAAGTGAAGTAAGTCAGAAAGACAAATATCATATGACATCACTTATATGTGGAATCTAAAAAAGTGATATGAATGAAGTTACCTACAAAACAGAAATAGACTCAGACATAGAAAACAAACTTAAGGTTACCAAAGGGGAAAGGGCAGGGAGGGATAAATTGAAGTGTGGGATTAACATATACACACTACTATGTATAAACAGATAAACAACAAGGACCTACTGTTTAGCATGGGGAACTATATTCAATGTCTTGTAAGAACTTATAATGGAAAAGAATTTGGAAAATAATATACATAAATATAAAATGAATCACTGTTCTGTACATCTGAAGCTAACACAAGATTGTAAATTAACTATACTTCAATTTAAAAAATGGTTATAAAAATTTTAAAACTCCAAGTATTCAAATAGATACTTGTACATTAATGTTCATAACAGCACTATTCACAACAGACAAAGGTGGAAACATGGATAAGTGGATAAGCAAAATGTAGTGTATATAAACAATGAAATACTATTTAGCCATAAGATGGAATGAAGTACCTATATATGCTAAAACACGGATAAACCTTGAAAACACTACGCTAAGTAAAAGAAAGACATAAAAGGCTACATATTGTATGATCCCATTTATATGAAATATCTAGAGTAGGTAAATCCATGGAGACTAATCGGTGAGAGCAATGGTCTGGGGAGAAGGGTAAATGGGAAGTGATACTTAATGGGCATGGGGTTTTCCTTGGGATAATGAAAATGTTTTGGAACTTAATAGGGGTGGTAGTTGTATAACACTGTAAATGTAGTAAATGCCACTGAAATATACCCTTTAAAATGGTTAATTTTATGTTGCATGAACGTCATCTCAATTTTTTTTAAAAGCATACATAAACAAGTAATTATTAGACATGACAGGGTCAAAAATTACTAACATGGGATTGCAAATTTAAGATTTACAATCTTAAATACTTCCATTAGTAATGAAGAAAGAATAAAAATATATGAATTAAGTATCCAACTTTGTGACTTTGCCAGTGGGAATGGATTTCTTTAAAAAAGATTCTCAAATTGCAACATTAAAGTTAAGAATTTCTATTTAATAAAGGAATATATAGGCAATTAAACAGAACAACATATTGTATTATGGATAAAATATTTTCAGCTTCTAGAACTGACAAGTGATTAATGGACAGAAAATATAAGGACCTCCTGTGAAGAAAACGAGAAAGAGAAAATAAGCTGCTCCCCAACTGGGCAATGGATATGAAAAGCAGATTTACAGAAAAGAAAATTCAAAAGGTTAAGATGTATGAAGAAACACTCAACTATGAATTAGAGAAACACAAATTAAAACAAGGCATTTTAAGAAGAATTCATTGCATACATCCGACTGACAAAGATTAGAAAGTTGTATAATATCAAGTGTAGAGGTAGATTCAGGATGTGGTAGGCAGATTTCTAAGATGTGTCCCAAGATTCTCAGCCCCTGGTTTATTCAACCACTAAGCCAGGTACTGATGTGAAAGGATTTTGAAAATTTAATTAAAGTTCCAAATCAGATGGCCTCAGGATTTGGAGATTCTCTGGGTGTTCTTGACCTAATCACGTGAGCCCTTTAAAAGGAGAAAGTTTTCTACAGCTGGCTGCAGAACAGTAAGTCAGTAATTTGAAGCATGAGAAGGATGTGACACGCTGTTGCTGGCTTGAAGATGGAGGAAGACACAGGGAAAGGTGCTTAGAGCAGTCTCTAGAAGCTGAGAGCAATCTGGCCAGCAGCCAGCAGCAAAATGGGAACTTCAGTCCTACAACCAAAAAGAACTGAATTCTACTGAGAACAAGAATGTGTTTGGAAGAGAACCTCAAGTTCCAGATGAAAACATAGAAAGCTTAGCTGACACACTGGTTTTGGGCTTGTGAGACCCTGAGATCCTAGCCACGCCATTCTGTACTATTGAACTATAGAGCTGTGAACTAATAAAGAGATGTTGTTTTAAGTCACTAAGTTACAAGTCTATAGAAAACTACTTCATAGGAAAACAGGAACCCTCAGGTAATGTCAATATAGTCTATACTGGCACTGCTATTCTGGATAACATAGTGAAATTCAGAATGTATATACCCTATGACCAAGGAATTCCACTCCTGGATATCCATTCTAAAGAAATTTTCACACAAGTCTCTTAGGGAATATGTATAAGACTATGTATTGCACTATTTTTTTTTTCTGGGTGTAACTGAGAATTGGAAACAACCTAAGGGTCTATTACTATAAAGGGTAAGTGAATTGTAGCAGACAAATATCAATGAATATTCTGCAGCAATGACAAGCAACAAATAGATGTACCTATAGCAACATGGACAGATTTCAAAACAAAGAGTTAAATGGAAAAAAGTAGGAAACAAAGTAAGATACATATTATCATTAATGTAAATTTAAAATATACATAAAAGATCACTCATATTTTATGAGGCTATATACATAATAAAAGATATATCAAAGATATTAAAGTGAGTGCCTCCAAGAGAATATGAGGAATGGAAGTGGGGATTAGGATAAAGAGGAAAAATTAAAACAAGAAAGGAGTTATGCTGGATGGCGTTTTGTCAGCTTGGCATTACTACTCCCACCTAAACTGAGGACTGTGTTTCCTAGAATCCCCTTTCCTGCATGGTTCCAGGTTTCAGTTGGCCATCTACTGTTGGAGAGGAATGTGCATAACATTTGAGAAGAGAAAATGAAACTGAAGTCATTAATCTCAGAAGACTGTGGCAGTCTGACACAGTGACACACTCACCGTGGTGCCTGGTGATCTCTAATGTCTAGCTTGTCTCCTTACTACTGACCAACAGTAGCTCTATGATAACCACCAAGTGCTGGACTGCAGTTACTACAGAGTGGACTGTGATAGATTAATTGCATTAATGGCTCCAATTTGTCACACTTCTCTATATCAGCACCCCTTGGCATATCATACGCTAACCCTGAGCTTGGCCATGTGACTTGTTTTGGTCAATGGCATGGTAACAAAATTGACAAAAATAGTGGCTTGAAAACATGCTTATGAAGTTCACATTCTTTCTTGGACCTATGCCACCAAAGAGATCACACCCTGATTAGCATGATGGAGGAATTTGAGAGACATGTGGAGAAGAGATGGGTCATCCCACATGAGGCCATCCTAGACTGCCCAGCTCCCAGTCAATCCATCAGCTGACTAAGCCAAACCCAGATCAGAACCACTCAGATGACCTGTAGACTCACAGGAAAGAACAAATGGTTTTGTTACAGTGAGAGGATACAAGGGCCTATAACAACAGTGTGCCGTGAATGAAAATTATGTTAAACTAAACTCTGTATTCCTAAGGTTAAAAAAATACACATTCAGACACACATACTTCTACAAAAACAACCATAGCCAATATGCACTTAGCACTTACTCTGTGCCATGTACTGTGCTAAGGAGTTTACAAGCAATCCAATGAAGTAAGTACTAGTATCCGCACTTACAGAGAAGGAAACAGACACAGAGGTTAATAACTTAACTTGCCTAGTATGACAAAGAACATGAACCAAGGTGGTTGGGCTCCAGAATCTCTATTCTTTTTTTTTTTTTTTTTGCGGTACGCGGGCCTCTCACTGCTGTGGCCTCTCCCATTGCGGAGCACAGGCTCCGGACGCGCAGGCTCAGCGGCCATGGCCCACGAGCCCAGCCGCTCCGCGGCACGTGGGATCTTCCCAGACCGGGGCACGAACCCGTGTCCCCTGCATTGGCAGGCGGACTCTCAACCACTGAGCCACCAGGGAAGCCCAGAAGAATCTCTATTCTTAACCACACATTATTTCCAGGAGTCATAAGAAATACCTAACAATGGTTGATTCTGGGGAAGGAAACTAGATTACCGGGAAACAAGGTATGATGGAATCCTTCTGCACTTTGATTTTTAAAATTTTTTTTTAAAGATTTTTTTTTGATGTGCACCATTTTTAAAGTCTTTATTGAATTCGTTACAATATTGCTTCTGTTTTATGTTTTGGTTTTTTGGCCAGAAGGCACGTGGATCTTAGCTCCCTAACCAGGGATCGAACCTGCACCCCCTGAATTGGAAGGCGAAGTCTTAACCACTGGACTGCCAGGGAATTCCCTTCTGCACTTTTAAATTGGTACCTTTTGAACAGTAAACTACATTACCTGTTCAAAAAATAAATTTAAAATAGCATATTTGTTAAGAGGGACTTGGAGGTATTACCAGCAAGTACTCAGAATAAAAAGTATACTGGTTTTATTCCCTGTGTATTCTTTTTTTTTTTTTTTTTTAAGATGTTGGGGGTAGGAGTTTTATTAATTAATTTATTTACTTTTGCTGTGTTGGGTCTTCGTTTCTGTGCGAGGGCTTTCTCTAGTTGTGGCAAGCGGGGGCCACTCTTCATTGCAGTGCGCGGGCCTCTCACTATGGCGGCCTCTCTTGTTGCGGAGCACAGGCTCCAGACACGCAGGCTCAGTAGTTGTGGCTCATGGGCCTAGTTGCTCTGCGGCATGTGGGATCCTCCCAGACCAGGGCTTGAACCCGTGTCCCCTGCATTAGCAGGCAGATTCCCAACCACTGCACCACCAGGGAAGCCCCCCTGTGTATTCTTGATCTCATAAATACTAACGATTTAATCTTTTGTCCTATAGTGGTGTGGATTACTCTGGTCAGCACCAATTGGAAAATCAAAAAGCCAAGAACAAAGTATGGAACAAAGTCAAATACCAGGAAAAATATAGGTGGTTAGTAAAGTCTAACACTGCTCTATTTATAATGAAAATAGTTGGGGCAGGCCAAAAGAAGAGAAGGCCAAACAATATTGAGTTCTTCGAGTAGGAATTGAGTTTATACATGTTGATACGCTAAGCACCTAGCAAAGTGCCAGAGACAAGTAATTGCTCCATAAATGCTTGTTGACCAAAAGAGTGATGTCAACTGTGAGTGAGGGGATCAGCAATGAGAAGAAGCACAAGGAACCATAAAAGCTTCTAGCAAAGTGTCATGGCATTGCTGGTCTAAAAGGTATCTTTAGTGCACGTTTAGTGTCATGTTTGTTTTCAAACAAAGGTACTGATAAGCAGGTACTATTACAGAAATAAATTATTTCCTATATTAACTTTTTAAACTATAATGCTTATAAATAATTCTCCATTACTTTTCTAGCACACCTGGAAATAGGTGTTTTCTGTGGTTTTTCTTTAGTATCACCATCAGTTGAACACTGACAAGTATTCTAAACAACACAAAAGGGAGAGAATGTATTTTCAATACAGTATATAATTGTAAGTTTAAAGTAGCTTAGAGGAAATTTTTCATTTTCTTCAGAAATGTAAACTGTGTGACCACTATGATTCTATCTTCCTCCTATCCACTCCCACTCACAAACACATAATTTGTAGATATCCTATATAATCAAATACCATTTTTGACTAAATATAAAAGACATCTATCCTCTTCCTACCTTCCCAACAGCAAATCCCTAATTCTGACATCCATCAAACAGAAAGATTTAGAAAAGATGATGAGATAGTATCATCAATATAATCTTCTGATCACTGAAAAAAATAGCTCTTCAACATCAACTTTTTCACCTTTCTCAAGACTGTGCCTCACTTAGTTCCTAAGTAGGCATCTCTCCATATACTCTCTCATACACCTTTCTGCTCCCTAACAAATCTCTAGTTACCTCTGGGACAGCTTCATTTCCTTCCCTCTTTATGCTTGCAAGTCTTAAAATGATCCAAACACACATCAAGCACTGTGAGAGTCACAAGTAAAAATTAAACATAATACTAAAAAATGCTATGTTTTATTTATTTTTAAAAGTTCCTGAAGCAAAACACTGAGCTGGGTGATGGCATTTGGTTGTTTATAGTATTATTCTCTGTGCTTTCCTATATGTTTAAAGTTACAAAAAAACACAGATCAGTATTTCCAGCTCTTAAAAATGTACAGCATATTATTGTGTGATTCCCACAAGTGTCAATACTTTTCATTCTCCTATTTTCTTCAAGCATAAAATATTTTACTTTATTCAGGTTCACTGTTTTTGTTCTAATTACTAGAGTGTTCTGTAAGTTTACATTAATAGTTGTAGTATTTTTATCTATATGATGCATTAAAGAGTCTCATGGCTGTGCTGTGAATATAATTATTATATATTTCTGTAAGGGAAAAAGAGTGCCAAGATCCCAAATAACCAACTTAAAAATAAACTATCCAAGTCTCTGATTATATTTCTGCTACACCTTAAAGAAAAAAGATAACTAAATTAAGCTAAACATAATTAAAGAAATAAAATAAAAATTCAAGTGTTTTATGCACTGTCAAAAAACCCGTAATGACAAAAATCGGTAAGCCTGAGGCAAGTAATGAGATACCAAAATATTCTGGTTGGTTTATGTTAAAAAATATTTTACATAATAAATGAAAGCTCTAATTCCAAAAATCTATTTCACTGTATAGTACTTTAAAAAACGTTTTTATATCCTATTTTTCTCAAATCAGAGAAAATACTAAAGGGCTTTACGAAACACTAAAGAAATATGTTGAAGATGGGATAAGAGTAAGATGAAAAATTACCACAGCATTATTATCCTGATATTCCTTGGGAAAAAACGTATATTCACACATAGTAATCAAACTGGCAAAAATTAAAGACAAAGAAAAATTACTGAAAGCAGCAAGGGAAAAATGACAAATAACATACAAGGGAACTCCCATAAGGTTATTATCTGATTTCTCAGCAGAAACACTACAAGCCAGAAGAGAGTAGCATGATATACTTAAAGTGATGAAAGGGAAGAACGTACAACCAAGATTACTCTACCCAGCAAGGATCTCATTCAGATTCCATGGAGAAATCAAAAGCTTTACAGATAAGCAAAAAGCTAAGAGAATTCAGCACCACCAAACCAGCTCTACAACAAATGCTGAAGGAACTTCTCTAAGTGGGAAACACAACAGAAGAAAAGGACCTACAAAAACAAACCCAAAACAATTAAGAAAATGGTCATAGGAACATACATATCAATAATTACCTTAAATGTGAATGGATTAAATGCTCCAACCAAAAGACACAGGCTTGCTGAATGGATACAAAAACAAGACCCATATATATGCTGGCTACAAGAGACCCACTTCAGATCTAGGAACACATACAGACTGAAAGTAAGGGGATAGAAAAAGATAGTCATGCAAATGGAAATCAAAAGAAAGCTGGAGTAGCAATACTCATATCAGATAAAAAAAGACTTTAAAATAAAGAATGTTACAAGAGACAAGGAAGGACACTACATAATGATCAAGGGATCAATCCAAGAAGAAGATATAACAATTATAAATATATATGCACCCAATACAGGAGCACCTCAATACATACGGCAACTGCTAACAGCTCTAAAAGAGGAAATCAACAGTAACACAATAATCGTGAGGGACTTTAACACCTCACTTACACGAATGGACAGATCATCCAAACAGAAAATTAATAAGGAAACACAAGCTTTAAATGATACAATAGACCAGATAGATTTAATTGATATTTATAGGACATTCCATCCGAAAACAGCAGATTACACTTTCTTCTCAAGTGTGCACGGAACATTCTCCAGGATAGATCACATCTTGGGTCACAAATCAAGCCTCAGTCAATTTAAGAAAATTGAAATCATATCAAGCATCTTTTCTGACCACAACGCTATGAGTTTAGAAATGAATTACAGGGAAAAAAACATAAAAAACACAAACACATGGAGGCTAAACAATACGTTACTAAATAACCAAGAGATCACTGAAGAAATCAAAGAGGAAATCAAAAAATACCTAGAGACAAATGACAATGAAAACACGACAATCCAAAACCTATGGGATGCGGCAAAAGCAGTTCTAAGAGGGAAGTTTATAGCTATACAAGCTTACATCAAGAAACAAGAAAAATCCCAAATAAACAATCTAACCTTACACCTAAAGGAACTAGAGAAAGAACAAACAAAACCCAAAGTTAGCAGAAAGAAAGAAAGAAAGATCAGAACAGAAATAAATGAAATAGAAACAAAGAAAATAATAGCAAAGATCAATAAACCAAAAAGCTGGTTCTTTGAGAAGATAAAACAAAATTGACAAACCATTAGCCAGACTCATCAAGAAAAACAGGGAGAGGACTCAAATCAATAAAATTAGAAATGAAAAAGGAGAAGTTACAACAGATACCGCAGAAATACAAAGCATCCTAAGAGACTACTACAAGCAACTCTATGCCAATTAAATGAACAACCTGGAGAAATGGAGAAATTCTTAGAAAGGTATAACCTACCAAGACTGAACCAGGAAGAAATAGAAAATATGAACAGACCAATCACAAGTAATGAAACTGAAACTGTAATTAAAAATCTTCCAACAAACAAAAGACCAGGACCAGATGGCTTCACAGGTGAATTCTATCAAACATTTACAGACGAGCTAACACCCATCCTTCTCAAGCTCTTCCAAAAAATTGTGGAGGAAGGAACACTCCCAAACTCATTCTATGAGGACACCGTCAACGTGATACCAAAACCTGACAAAGAAACTACAAAAAAAGAAAATTACAGACCAATATCCCTGATGAATATAGATGCAAAAGTCCTCAACAAAATACTAGCAAACAGAATCCAACAATACATTAAAAGGATCATACACCATGATCAAATGGGATTTATCTCAGGGATGCAAGGATTCTTCAATAAACGCAAATCAATCAATGTGGTACACCATATTAACAAACTGAAGAATAAAAACCATATGATCATCTCAATAGATGCAGGAAAAGCTTTTGACAAAATTCAACACATGTTTATAATAACAACTCTCCAGAAAGCGGGCACAGAGGGAACCTACCTCAACATAATAAAGGCCATATATGACAAACCCACAGAAAACACCATTCTCAATGGTGAAAAACTGAAAGCATTTTCTCTAAGATCAGGAACAAGACAAGGATCTCCACTCTCACCACTATTATTCAACATAGTTTTGGAAGTCCGAGCCACGGCAATCAGAGAAGAAAAAGAAATAAAAGGAATACAAATTGGAAAAGAAGAAGTAAAACTGTCACTGTTTGCAGATGACATGGTACTATACATAAAGAATCCTAAAGATGCCACCAGAAAACTACTAGAGCTAATCAATGAATTTGGTAAAGTAGCAGGATACAAAATTAATGCACAGAAATCTCTTGCATTCCTAAACACTAATGATGAAAAATCTGAAAGAGAAATTAAGGAAACACTCCCATTTACCACTGCAACAAAAAGAATAAAATACCTAGGATTAAACCTATCTAGGGAGACAAAAGACTTGTATGTGGAAAACTATAAGGCACTGATGAAAGAAATTAAAGATGATACCAACAGATGGAGAGATATACCATATTCTTGGATTGGAAGAATCAATTTTGTGAAAATGACTCTACTACCCAAAGCAATCTACAGATTCAATGCAATCCCTATCAAATTACCAATGACATTTTTTACAGAATTAGAACAAAACAATCTTAAAATTTGTATGGAGACACAAAACACCCCAAATAGCCAAAGCAGTCTTGAAGGAAAAAAACGGAGCTGGAGGAATCAGACTCCCTGACTTCAGACTATACTACAAAGCTACATTAATCAAGACAATATGGTACTGGCACAAAAAGAGAAGCACAGATCAATGCAACACGATAGAAAGCCCAGAGATAAACCCATGCACCTATGTTCAACTAATCTATGACAAAGGAGGCAAGGATATACAATGGAGAAAAGACAGTCTCTTCAATAAGTGCTGCTGGGAAAACTGGACAGCTACATGTAAAAGAATGAAATTAGAACACTCCCTAACACCATACACAAAAATAAACTCAAAATCGATTAGAGACCTAAATGTAAGACCAGACACTACAAAATGCTTAGAGGAAAACATAGCAAGAACACTCTTTGACATACATCACAGCAAGATCTTTTATGATCCATCTCCTAGAGTAATGGAAATAAAAACAAAAATAAACAAATGGGGCCTCATGACACTTAAAAGCTTTTGCACAGCAAAGGAAACCAAAAACAAGACGAAAAGACAACCCTCAGAATGGAAGAAAATATTTGCAAATGAATCAACAGACAAAGGATTAATCTCCAAAATATATAAACAACTCATGCAGCTCAATAACAAAAAAACAAACAACCCAATCCAAAAATGGGCAGAAGACCTAAATAGACATTTCTCCAAGGAAGACCTACAGATAGCCAAGAAGCATATTAAAAGCTGCTCAACATCACTAATTATTAGAGAAATGCAAATCAAAGCTACAATGAGGTATCACCTCACACCAGTTAGAATGGGCATCATCAGAAAATCTACAAACAACAAATGCTGGAGAGGGTGTGGAGAAAAGGGAACCCTCTTGCACTGTTGGTGGGAATGTAAATTGATACAGCCACTATGGAGAAAAGTATGGAGGTTCCTTAAAGAACTAAAAATAGAATTACCATATAACCCAGCAATCCCAGTACTGGGCATATATCCAGAGAGAAACATAATTCAAAAAGACACATGCACTGCAATGTTCGTTGCAGCACTATTTACAATAGCCAGGTCATGGAAGCAACCTCAATGCCCATCGACAGATGAATGGATAAAGAAGATGTGGTACATATGTTCAATGGAATATTACTCTGCCATAAAAGGGAACGAAATTGGATCATTTGTTGAGACATGGATGGATCTAGAGACTGTCATACTGAGTGAAGTAAGTCAGAAAGAGAAAAACAAATATCACATATTAACGCATATATGTGGAACCTAGAAAAATGGTACAGATGAACAGGTTTGCAGGGCAGAAACTGAGATACAGATGTAGAGAACAAACGTATGGACACTAAGGGGGGAAAGAGTTGGGGGGATGGAGGCGGTGGTATGATGAATTGGGCGACTGGGATTGACATGTATTCACTGATGTGTATTAAACTGATGACTAAGCAGAAAAAAACCCCAACATATACTCACATCACACTATCTGCCACAATGTAAATAAAAATTCTGCAACTTATCTCTGATTGACACAATTACAGATGGTCCTCTATGGCCTGATTTACAATTTTTCAACTTGGCAGTGGTGTGAAAGCAATACGCATTCAGTAGATACCATACTTCAAAATTTGAATTTTGCTCTTTTCCCGCTAGTATGATACTCATGATGCTGGCAGCAGCTGCAGCTTTCAGTCAGCCATGCGATCATGAGGGTAAAAAACGATACACTTAACCATTTTGTACGCATAAAACCATTGTTTTTCACTTTCAGTACAATATTAAATAAATTACATGAGATATTCAACACTTTATTATAAAACAGGCTTTGTGTTAGATGATTTTGCCCAACTATGGACGTAACCCCATTGTAAGTAGAAAAAGATCTGTATATGGCCACCAAGCTGACCTACCACCACTTACTTTAGTGAGTTGAGATAGTATCTTTATGTACTTCCACATGAACTTGGGTGTATTTCTGAGCTTTCAGTTTTATCCCATTGGTTTATTTGTGTACTGATATCACACCATTTTAATTTTGAGGCTTTACAGTATATTTTAATTCCCGGTTACTCAAGCATTTTTGATGACTGTATTCTTTAGCATTAACATGGAGACTTTTCCAAGGTTTCTCCACTGATAAATTTGTGTCTCATCTCAAATAGATATCGCCCATATTTCCAGGTCCTACTTCAATCCATTTTTCAGTTCAATAAATATTTACAGAGTGACTAGTATGTGCCAGGTACCAGGCTAAATGCAGGAATACAGTAATGAGTAAGATACAATGTCCCTAAGGAACTCCAATATTTTTAAATTTCATGGGTCAATACTGTGAAACAAAAGTTATTTAATATGAAGCTTTGAGCTACAGAGTTTTTGAAACTTGTGAATATGTCTGAAGGAGGCTACATTGACAAAGTCCTAATTTATTCACTCACTTATCAACTGCTCTGTTAACAGCCTGAAGGAACTAATAAAACTTTCCCCAAGTTTCCTATTTCTTTAGGTGTACCAATACTGCAGGAAAAACTGGCTCATAGATTGCAAAAAAAAAAAAACTAACTGCTGCTCATTTTAATGGCTGAATATGGAGGTACAAATCATGTGATCCATAGAAAATAACTCACAAACAGTATCCTGGCCAAGCATGCTGAAAAGCCAGTTAATACCATACACATCTATTAGAATGGCCAAAATCCAGAACAGTGACAACACCAAATGCTATCAAGGATGCGGAGCAACAGGAACTCTCTCTTATTCATTGCTGGTGGGAATGTGAAATGGCACAGCTACTTTGGCAGTTCCTTACTAAACATACTCTTGTCATACGATCCAGCAATTGCACGCCTTGGTATTTACCCAAAGGAGTTGAAAACTTATGTCCACATAAAAACCTGTACACAGATGTTTACAGAGGTTTTATTCATAATTGCCAAAACTTGGACACGACCAAGATGTGCTTCAGTAAATGAATAAATAAACTGTGATAAATCCAGACAATGGAACATTATTCAATGCTAAAAAGAAATGAACTATCAAGACATGAAAAGACATGGAAGAAACAAATACATATTACTAAGTGAAAGAAGCCAATCCGAAAAGGCTACATACTATATGATTCCAACTATATGACATTCTGAAAAGGGCAAAACTATGGAGAAAGTAAAAAGGTCAGTGGTTGTCAGGAGTTAGGGAGGAGATAAGGATGAACAGGTAGAACATGGAGGTGGAGGATTTTTTGAGCAGTGAAACTATTATGTATGATACTATAATGGTGGATATATCTCATTATGCATTTGTCCAAACGCATAGTGAACCATAATGTAAACTACAGACTTCTGATGAATAATGATGTGCCGACGTAGAGTCATCAATTGTAACAAATGTACCACTCTGGTGGATGTTGATAATGGGGGAGGCTAAGCATGGGTGGGGGCAGGGGCTATATGGGAAGTATTTGTATCTTCACTCAATTTTGCTGTCAACCTAAAATTGCTCTAGGGACTTCCCTGGCAGTCCAATGGTTAAGACTCCACGCTTCCAATGCAAGGGGCATGAGATCAATCCCTGGTCAGGGAACTAAGATCCTACATGCCATGTGGCACTGCCAAAAAAAAAAAAAAAATTGCTCTAAAAAGTAAAGTCTGTTTAAAAAAAAGCCAGTAAACATATGGATCTCTGTGATCAACATGCTATATCCTTCATCTGCCAAGAGAAATGGTCTCTTTTCTATTAGTCTCAGCAAATGTAAACAATAGAGAGATAAAGAACTCTTCAGGGCTTCTCTGGTGGCGTGGTGGTTAAGAACCCACCTGCTAATGCAGGGAACATGGGTTCGAGCCCTGGTCTGGGAAGATCCCACATGCCGCGGAGCAACTAAGCCCGTGTGCCACAACTACTGAGCCTGCACTCTAGAGCCCATGAGCCACAACTTCTGAAGCCCACGCACCTAGAGCCCGTGCTCTGCAACGAGAAGCCACCACAATGAGAAGCCTGCGCACCGCAACGAAGAGTAGCCCCCGCTCGCTGCAACTAGAGAAAGCCTGCACACACCAACGAAGACCCAACGCAGCCAAAAATAAATAAATAAGTAATAAATTAATTTATTAAAAAGAAAGGAAGTCTTCAGACAGAATGCAGGTAGCACCAGGAAGCTGAGGAGGTTGTTTGTATTCATACAGGATACAACTTTATCATTACTCTCGCTTCTTTACTGCAAAGATAAAACTCAGAAATAGGAATGTGGGGGGTTTTATTTTTATTTTTTAAACTTTTTAAATGTGCCCAAAGGTTTCAGAATTAAATGATAAAACCAATAATTAAATAAATACTGGGGAACAGGGCTGACTTAATTATCACCATATTATCTAAAACATTCCTTATTAGGAACTTTGAAGCATACTATACTAGCAATAAGGAATATAATCTCACTTGATATAAACAAAAAATTCAATTTCTAAACATGTTCAAACTCTAGAAAAAGCAGTTGTTTGATGCAGGGGTAGCGAGGTTTAAGGCATTTAAAAAGTTGGTAATAATTTATGTATGAAACACAAATAGTCTGTTTCTACTAAAAGCAGTTTGCTGAAATACCACTAAAAACCTTATAATGTGCTCTTTTTTCTATAAGTTTTCTGTTGTGACATACAACACACTAATGCAGAAAAGGAAAAAGTACACCTCAATGATTTATCACAAAATTAATGCCTATGTGACTACCACCCAGATCACAAGATAGAAGAGTAACAACATTTGAGGAGACTCTAGTGTCCCTTCCCCCAACAATTCCTCTTTCCTTCCCAAAGATAACTATTAACCTGACCACCAAAACATTATAGTACTTTTCTAAGAAGAGCAAACTAAACTCAAAGTTAGCAGAAGAAAGGAAATAACAAAGATCAGAATGGAAAGAAATGAAAGAAAAACTAAAAAGACAATAGAAAAAAAATAAAAGAGCTGTTTTTAAAAAAGGATAAACAAAATAGACAAACCATTAGCTAGACTTACCAAGAAGAAAAGAGAGAGGACTCAATAAATAAAATTATAAATGAAAGAGGAGACATTACAACTGATAGTACATAAATACAAAGGCTCATAAGAGACTATGAACAATTACGCACTGAAAAATTGGACAACCTAGAAGAAATGGATAAATTCCTAGAAACATACAACCTTCCAAGACTGAATCAAGGAGAAACAGAAAATCTGATCGAAGCAATAATCAAAAACCTCCCAACATGGGCTTCCCTGGTGGCGCAGTGCTTGAGAGTCCGCCTGCCGATGCAGGGGACACGGGTTTGTGCCCCTGTCCGGGAGAATCCCACGTGCCGTGGAGCTGCTGGGTCCGTGAGCCATGGCTGCTGAGCCTGCGCGTCCGGAGCCTGTGCTCCGCAGCGGGAGAGGCCACAACGGTGAGAGGCTCGTGTATCGCAAAAAAAAAAACCCCAAAAACCAAAAAAAAACCTCCCAACAAAGAAAAGTCAAGGACTAAATGGCTTCACTGGTGAATTCTATCAAACACCAAAAGAACTAATACCAATACTTCTCAAACTCCTCCAAAAATAAGAGGAGGAAACACTTCCAAACTCATATTACAAGGGCAACATTACCCTGATAATACCAAAGTCAGGTAAGGAGACTACAAGAAAAGAAAATTACAGGCCAATATCCTTGATGAACATAGGTGTAAAAATCCTTAACAAAATGTTAGCAAACCAAATACAACAGTACTTTGAAAGAATCATACACCATGATCAAGTGGGGTTTATTCCAGGGATGCAAAGGCAGTTCAACATCTGCAACTCAATCAACGTTTTCTCAATAGATACAGAAAAAGCATTTGACAAACTTCAACGTCTTTCCATGATAAAAACTCTCAACAACGTGGGTATAGAAGGAATGTACCTCAGCATAATAAAGGCCATATATGACAAGCCTACAACTAACACCAAACTCAATGCTGAAATGCTGAAAGTGTTTCCTCTAAGATCAGGAACAAGACAAGGAAGACCACTCTCACCACTGTTATTCAGCATAGTCCTGGAAATCCTAGCCAGCACAAGTAGGCAAAAAAAAACAAAAGGCACCCAAATCAGAAGTGAAATTGTTACTATTTGCAGATGACATACTACATATAGAAAATCCTAAAGAGTTCACCAAAAAGCTGTTAGAATAAATTCAATAAAGTTGCAGGATACAAAATAAATACATAAAAATCTGTTGCATTTCTATACACCAACAACTATCAGAGAAAAAAAAGTAGCCCCATTTACAGTTGCATCAAAAAGCATAAAATACCTGGGAATAAATTTAACCAAGGAGGTAAAAGACCTGTACACTGAAAACTGAGACACTGATGAAAGAAACTGAAGACACAAAAAAACTGAATGATATTCTGTGCTCATGGATATGAAAAATTAACATTGTTAAAATGCCCATAATGTCTAAAGTGACCTACAGATTCAATGTGATCCCTATCAAAATCCCAATGGTATTTATCACAGAAACAGAAAAAACAATCCCAACATTTGATGGAACCACCAAAGACCCTGATTAGCCAAAGTAACCTTGAGAAAGAACAAAGCTGGAGGTGTCATGCTTTCGGATTTCAAACTATATTACAAAGCTATCAAAACAGAATGGTATCGGCATAAAAACAGACATATAGATCAATGGAGCAGGACAGCCCAGAAATAAACTCATGTATATAAGATCAATTAATTTGACAAGAATATATAATGGGGAAAGGACAGTCTCTTCAATAAATGGTGTTGGAAAAACTGGACAGACACATGCAAAAGAATGCAACTGGACTCCTAGCTTACACCATATACAAACATTAACTCAAAATGGATTAAAGGCACAAAAGTCAACCCCGAGTTAAAAAAAAGAAAAAAAAAAGAATTAAAGACTTGAATGTAAGACCTGAAACCATAAAACTCCTAGAACTTCAACACAGGGAGAAAAGTTCCTTGGCATTGGTCTTGACAATGATTTTTCGGATTTAATACCAAAACCAAAACTAAACAAGTGAGACTACATCAAACTACAAAGCTTCTGCACAGCAAAGAAAACCACCAACAAAATGAAAAGGCAATCTACAGAATGGGAGAAAATATTTTCAAACCACGTATTTGATAAAGGATTAATATCCAAAATACACTAGGAACTCATATAACTCAACAGCAAAAAATAAGTAACATATAAATAAGTGAACTAAAAAATAGCAAAAGGACATAAATAGACATTTTTCCAAAGACAACATACAAATGGTCAACAGGCATAAGAAAAGATGCTCAACATCACTGTTCATCAGTGAAATGAAAATCAAAACTACAATGAGATCCCCCTCACACTTGTTAGGATGTGTACTCTCAAAAATATAAGAGCTAAGTGCTGGCGAGAACGTGGAGAAAAGGGAACCCATATACACTGCTGGTGGGAATTTAAACTGGTACAGCCACTATGGAAAACAGTACAGAGGTTCCTCATGAAATTAAAAATACCATGTAATCCAACAACCCCACTTCTGGGTCTATATCTCAAAGTTTTCCAAAGGAAACAAAATCATGATCTCAAAGAGAGATCTCTACTCGCACATTCATAAAAGCATTATTCACAATAGCCAAGGTATGGAAACAATTTGTCTGTCAACAGGTGAATGGAAGAAAATATGAGATACACACACATACACACACACACACACACACACACACACACACACACAAAATGGAATATTATTCACTCTTAAAGAAGAAGGAAATCCTGTCATTTACAATGATATGGATGAGCCTGGAAGGCACCTTGCTAAGGGAAATAAGCTAGACAGAGAAAGACATATACCTCATGCTATCACTTATACGTAGAATCTTAAAAAAAAAAGGTCAAACTCAGAAACTGAGAGTAGGAATGTTCTTGCCGGGGCTAGGTGGAGAAAACAGGGAGAGGTTGGTAAAAGGGTAAAAACTTTCAGTTATAAGATGAATAAGGTCTGAGGATCTAACGTACACACAGTGACTACAGTTGATAAACACTATACTATATAAGTGAAATTTGCTTAGAGAGTGAATGTAAATGTCCCCCCTTCGAAAGAAAAAGGGAAATGCGTGGGGTGGTGGACATGTTAATTAAGTCAACTGTGGGAAACCTTTCACAAAGTGTAAGTACATCAAATCACCACGATGTAAAATTTAAATATCTTAAAATTTTGTCAACTGTACCTCAATAAAGCTGGGGAAAAAACCCTTTATATTACTTTTCTGTTTCTGACTTAATATAAAGGCAATCATATAGTATGTCTGACTTTTATTCACTCAAAATTTTAGTTCTGAGTCTCATCCATGCTGTTGTCTGTTACTGTAGTTCATTCATTTTTATGGTAGTAAGGTATTCCATTGTATGATTTTATTACAATATATCTAGTCTGCTGTTGATAGACATCTGGATTGTTTCCAGCTTGAAACCAGTATGAATAATGCTAATGTACATTTTTGTAAATACCTAGTGATATGCATTTGTATGGAGTAGACTTGCTGAGTCATTGGGTATGGATGTCTCTGACATAGATTATGCCAAACTGTTTCCCAAAATAGCTACACCAATGTCCTTTGCCACCAGCAGTATATACAGTGCATTATATCAAAATAGTGATTCTTAATATGTGGTTTGTGGTTACCTGGCGTTTTCCAAGATCCTTTCAGGAGGACTGTGAGGTCAAAACTATTGTCATTATAATAGTATAATAACTTACTTGTCTTTGTCACTGTGTTGATATTTGCACTGATGATGCAACAGTCGTGGGTAAAACTGCTGGTATCTCAGTTCAAATCATGGCAGGGGACTAAATTTGTACTATAGTCATGGTACATATTCCTCACCACCATGTGCTCACAATGAAAAAAAAAAGCCAGCTTCACTAAAGAATGTCTCTGAAGAAGCTGTTTCAATAATTAATTTTATTAAATCTTGACCTTTAGTACATTGTCTTTGTAATAGTTGGTGTGACAAAACAGGAAGTACACATAAAGCCCTTGTCTGCATGATGAAGTACAATTCCGTCTCAAGCAAAAGCACTTGTATAATTGTTTTTGCTGAGAGCTGAGCAAGCTGCTTTATAGCATGGAACACCATTTTTTACTTGAAAGAGTGACTGACATGGTTATTCAGTCTTGTATACTTGGGTGACGTTCCCTCAGAAATGACTGAAGGGAACCTATTGCCATAAGGAAAACAACTGACAGCATTTTTTTTTTTACCAATGATAAAATTTGAGCTTTGAAGCAAAAACTTTGGAAAGAGATTTTGGAAAATGTGAATCTGCCACTGTGAACATGATACCTTCCAACCTTTAAAGACTTTCATGATGAGACTGAGAGTGATATTAGTGAATATAAATGTTTAAAAGATCTGCATAACTCAGAGAATCAGTATTTTGCAAATAACAACGTATGATGCTACAAAGTTACACGTGGGTTAAAGAGTCACTCAAATTTTAAGCTAAACCAAAGGATTTCAATGTAACATTGTATGAAAGCATCAAAATATATTTGTTATGGTATGAACTGGGACGAGTATTCCAGGCACAAGCAACAGCAAGCAGAGTGATCAGTACCTAAGACACCAGTACAGATTCCACATTGTAATGAATCTTTAAGAAACCACCATTTGTTGAGTTGTGGTACAGTATCACAGAACAGCCACAATCATCTAAAAAGGCTATCAGAACACTCCTTTTTCCAGCTACATACCTGTATGATGCTAGATTTTCTTAATACACTTCAACCAAAATAACATATTGCAACAGATTGAATGCAGACACAACTAAGAGAATCCAGATGTCTTATACTAGACAGATATTAATGAAATGTGCAAATATGTATAGCAATACCACTCTTCTGATTCTTTTTGTTTTAGAAAATATATTTTTCACAGAAATACTTTATTTATGCTAAAATATAATGAAATGATTAATTTTAGGTGAAGTGATATTTACATTTTTTCCTCAGCTTTGATATCTAATATGGCAAATATCAATAGACTATAACTCATGTAAATGAAAGCTCTTCAGGGTCCTCCATAACTTTGTAGTGTAAAGGGGTCTGGAGAAATGCTGAACCCAAACAATCTGTCTCCCCTCAACAGGAAGCAAAGTGAGTTTCTTAACACAGTCAAGGCATACACAAAGCTTTAATAAATAGAAGATGCCCAAACAGAAGAAATTACAGGCAGAAGTTTCAGAGTCTCATAGACTGAAAATCTCCAATCAAACTTCAAGCTTCCTGAGAGAATAATCTTTATAAAACTTATATTTTGATTACTCTGAAAACAGCACAGAAATCTCTTGATGGTTCCCCATAGCCTCCCTTGAACTGGCATTTAAAAAACTTCATTTTCTGGCATTTACCATTCTAAAGCTTTCTCTCTCTAACATACTAGTCATGTTTAACTGCAAAATGTTCTCACTAACTTCTGGGTTATTGTACACAGTACATTGCTCCCCCTACCCAGAAGTCCTCTCTTCTATTCACATGGCTAACTCTTACTTGTCTTCGAGATTCAGCTCATGAAATCACTTATCCATGAAGCCTTCCTACTACTAACAGCCACCCCTAATGTCTACTCTGTGCCTAGGCTAGGACAGATGACCCTCTTATGTACTTCTGTAATAACCTATATATACATATCATTCATTCATCCAGGAACTGTGCTAAACCGTGGAGACAGAGCAATAAATCAGACAGCTCTCTTTGAGAGCTTACATTGATTGTCTAATGGGGAAGAAAGAAAATGAACATACAAACTATTAAAGAAGCAAGATAATTACAAATTGGGATAAGGGAGTCAGGGATGGGGGGAGTGGGAAGGGCAGCACTCTGAAGCAGAAACATGCAAGCAAAAACCTGAAAGACGGGCCTTCCCTGGTGGCGCAGTGGTTGAGAGTCCGTCTGCCAATGCAGGGGACGTGGGTTCGTGCCCCGGTCCGGGAAGATCCCACATGCCGTGGAGCGGCTAGGCCCGTGAGCCATGGCCGCTGAGCCTGTGCGTCCAGAGCCTGTGCTGTGCTCCGCGACGGGAGAGGCCACAACAGTGAGAGGCCCGCATACCGCAAAAAAAAAAAAAAAAAAAAAACAAGAACCTGAAGGATGAGAAATGTATTTGCTATACTCGGAAATGGGAATATTGCAGGTAGGTTACCGTAGCTTGAGAAGCTCAGGTATTAGAGAGTTAAAAGATTCGGTTGGGGAGGTAGGCAGGAGTAAGATCATCGTAGTGCCTTTATACATCATGATAAGCAGTTTAAGTTTTATTTCAAGAACACAGAGTAACCACTGAAATGTTTTAAGCTGGGTTGTGGCGTTATGTGTATTAAGATTATGCTAGTGTCTGAATGGAGAATAGATAATAAGGGGATAAGAGTGTAAGTGGGGAGACTAATCACAAGACAAGAAAAGGTAGTGGCTTGAATTAGACAGGTAACATTGGAAATAGAAATGGAGAGACTGAGGGTTTATGTTGAGATAAGTCAACAGGATTTACTAATAAATTAGATATGGGGTTAGGGAAGACAGGCAGGGGAAACATGAATTAAGCTTCATTTCTAGGTTTTTTACTCAAGCAATTGAGTGGATAGCAGTGACTTTTGCTGAGGTGGGAAGGACTGGAAGAGAAAGAGGCTCTGGAGGGAAAAAATCTACAATTATACTTGACACATTATATATGAATGCATATTAAACATCTTAGGGAAAAATGCCAAACAGGCAGTTGATTCTATAAATCTGGAGCTCAGAGAGAGAGGATGGGGCTGGATATATATTTGTAGTCATCAGTATATAGATGGTATACAAAACCTTGGAACTGGGTGAGATGACTGGGGGAGAAATTATAGATTAGTGTTTCTCAACGGTGATGATAATGTTACCTAGCAAATATTCTGGAAATCTGTAGGGGCATTTAGCAGCAGGAGTCAGGGTTATCCTCTAATATGTACAAAGTCCTACATAACTAAGACCTGCAATCTCCCAACTTTCTAATGTTTTGCTAGACATTTTATATAGGTGATCAGTACAAAATTATCAACCAAACAATGCAGATTTGAGCTGCCTGATAAACACAGTCATTACTTTTATTTAGTTTATATATCGGGTTTCGGTGTAAGATGTTGTTTGGAAAAGACTTCAGAGCAAAAACATTTGAAAATCACAATGGATGATTTTAAAGTCCCTCCTACTCTAATATTCTATGATTCAACTAACCTTTCCCTGATCATATAAAGTTTATTAGTATAGTATAACAATGTAACCCAGTCTTTCTCTATGTGTACAATAGAAAAATTTTTTTGGCTAGGTTGTTTTGCCAATGGAAGACAGAAAATCCAGAACCAAGAAAAGGGAAAGCAAGAACTACTAAATATTTTTAGATGTGTGTATCCCCCACTGAGTTTCATATTATGGGGCTCTAAAATCATCCCTGGTTCTTTGAGGTCTTGCAAGAAAATACTAAATAAATATTTTGAATTGCCCTCCAGTTGTCTGACTCTGTCTCCTTGTAAAATATGTAGCAAGGAGAGAGTAAGCAGCAGTTAACTGAATAGTGGAAAGCAATACAGTCAACAATGGAAAATATATTTATTTGACCTCCATAGTTACTGAAGCACCTACATCCTGTTTTACCTCCTTTTACTCTTTTCCCATCTTCGACTTTGTCCCCCCACATTTCCCCCTATTCTGTTTACTCATAATCTCAGAGAGGAAAAGTTGAGAACAGAACGCATAAAGATGAAGCATGGCACAGAAACATAAGAGGTCTCAAATCAAAACAGCATGCAACCCTGTTTTTGCTAATCTGCAACAACCCTGTTTTCCCTAATCTGCAATTTCCCTTAAAGAGCACGAAGGAAAGAGAGAGTATTCACCATCTGTAAGCAATACATAACCAGTGAATATCCTGTTTTCTTTCCTTACCCCAATTAAGGGATAATAGAGAGGCTATGTCTTTTGTGATACAGATAATAAAGAATCAAAGAACCTTTGAGTTAGATGAGACCTTAACAGAATGTCCCTTTTATTAAAAAACTAAACAAAACAAAACCTGAAAGCTTAAAAATTTTGTGTTAAATGTTAAGCCAAATGTCATAACGAAACCAGTTTTTTGCAAGACCCGTAGTAGATTCCAGATTTCTCAGCTTCCAGAACCGTTGTATTTCTAATATATGAGGTTGCTCCCCTATTTTCTTTTCCTGTACAGTAGAAATATTGCTATTGGATTCAAAAACCTTTTTAAAAAGAAGTGTTAGTCTCTTGTAAGTTTGGAATTCTGATCATATAAAACAAAACACAGGAACTTAATCTGTCATACAGTCCCCAAAGATTTGTGGTTTTTAAGTTTTATGTTCCCCATCAAGCTACGTCTCAAAGGGGGCTGCCATCATGCTATGGGAACTGCACTGGCACGCCATCAGGCTGCACCTCATAGGTGAAATGAAAACTAACGCCAGGGGAAACAGGCTCAATTAACTGCACCTTACTTGGCTGGTTTTGTTGGTTTGGAGATGCTCCTGTTATTAACAAGCCATGTAAGTAGGCCTTTCACTAATCTAATAATTTCCAACAAGTCTGGTTTATGTTTCCATACTTTCCAGTTGCTACAAATATGTGTATCTTGGTGTACGCTGAACTTCTAGTATAAAAATAATCTTTCTTAAAATAAGGATCCATTTACATTCCAGAATATCTACTAACTAGAACACCCACTCTTAGCCCTGAGAAAGGTTTCATTTTGGTAACTATGTGATCAGTAGGAAAGGAAGTTATTAGCTTAAACTGTTTGTAAACAGTCTGCTTTCCTGCTGAGCAGCCTGAGAAAGAACAAGCAAAGAACCAAGAGAAGAGATCTGGAGTCTGCAAGATTAGAGGGTGAAGCTAGGGCAAAACAAAAGGTGAATAGACAATGCTGCCTTATTATTATTTTTTTTTCTTTTAGGAAAGAAACAATGCAAATTGCTGAAAGTCAAATTTGCTCCCAAATGTAAAGGGGTCAGGGAAAATGTACCAAACATTTTCTTCATTATCATTCAAAAACTGTTAATTTTGTCTTACTAGTTGTCAGACTGGGGCTACAAATATGAATATGATATGGTCCCAGTTCCACTAACTATCCTCTCATCCCATTTTCTAGCCCTTCCGTGATAAGGGAAATCTGCTGTCCTAAGTTCCTAAACCACTCATACAAATCAACCAAATGGACATTTCCTACCACCTAAGTGTGATAAAGGAAAAAGTGAGAATCTTGGGAGGAGGAGGTGAGAGGGAATTATTCAAATAGTAAAGGCCAATTTGGAGCATTACTTATCAGAAAAATTTCCCTTTAGCCTTCTCTGATCATGAATATTGGTTCCAGATGTTTTCTTCAACACTTAAAAACTTCTTTCGTCCCCTCCTTTCTATTTTTACCATTACTTCAAGACCTGGTGCATATCACTTCACATCTAGATTTTACACCCATGGCCTGCTACCTCCTACTCTCCTCTCTCCCTCTTCTAACCTGGTCTTGCTGCTTTCCTTACGTCTTTCCCATGTTACAAATCCTCACTGGTTCTGCAGTGTGCCCTCTACTCTGTCTTAACCTATCTTACCTTTCTGGGCTTCTTTCCTATTATTCTCCATTAAAAACACTCAGAAAGAGAAAAACATATTGACTATACTCTTCAAACCTAATTGATCTTGTTTCCCCATTTTGCCTTAGTCATCCTTACCCTGAGGGTCTGTATCTTCCTCCTGGAATGCACTTGCCCCTCTCCCCGATGAGAAAGAATGTTTTACCAATCTTTCACCACTTAATTGTATACTGCTTTATAATGTTATTCAACTCTGTATGTACCCATCTCCTCTACTGGAATATAAGGTCCTTCTTGGCAGAGACTATTTTATATTTCTTTTATCCCTGCTAAAGGACCTGGCTACCACTAAATACAGTAGGCAGTTAATAAATACTTATAAAACAAAACTGCACTAAGCATCATGATTCCTTATCAAATTTCCTTCTATGAAAGCTGTTCCCTTATCTCCCATGCCTCCTCCCAATACAAAAGTTGAATCCAACCAACTATAACTAAAATCACATTTTCTTGCAGTTGCTGTGAGGTGCAAGCAAGTTATGACACTTGGACCAGAAAAGCTTGGTCATCCATCACCTCCGGCTGTGGTACTTAAGGATAATCTACAAATGTCATCATTTCGATGCTATTCCAAAGTTACCCAAAAAAGATTCACATCATATTTTAGGGAGATCAAAGTGTCTCCTGAGTCAAAAATTCTACAGAGGCACCTCTTTGGTGGTACAGTGGTTGGGAATCTGCCTGCCAGTGCAGGGGACACAGGTTCCAGCCCTGGTCCGGGAAGATTCCACGTGCCGTGGAGCAACTAAGCCCGTGCGCCACAACTACTGAGCCTGCACTCTAGAGCCTGCGAGCCACAACTACTGAGCCCGCGTGCCACAACTACTGAGTCCACGCGCCTAGGGCCCGTACTCCGCAACAAGAGAAGCCACTGAAATGAGAAGCCTGCGCACCGCAATGAAGAGTAGCCCCTGCCCGCTGCAACTAGAGAAAGCCCGCGTGCAGCAACGAAGACCCAACACAGCCATAAATAAATAAATTAAATAAATAAATAAGTAAATTTCCATGGAATGCTCCCCTCAAGGATGGTATCCATAAAGTGAATGTACAATTTCCAACAAAAACCATTCCCCAAAACAATCAAATGGCACTGGCTCTGAAGAGTATAAGCTCAAAAGACTTCCTAGTGTTTATGAAGCCGATATTTTCTTTCATTTATGAGTACTTAACTGAATTCTAATTTATGTACTAAGAACGTGCAAATTCATGTTAAAACAAAAAAGGAAAATCCACTTTCTACTTTAATTAGCAATGGAAACAAGCATGTGTAGAAAAAAATAATCCCCTCCATATTAAAAGTTCAAAGGTCTCTAGCAGAGGTGAACTAGTTACATAACTACTTCTGGGAAAATATAGGCTAAGAGTAGAGATAATAAAAGCAAAAGAAAACAAAAATGTGCCCTGGTACTGATATGCAAAAACTACTTTATATTCAGAATCCAGCCACATTTTAGAATCTACCATTTCAATTCTGGTCTAAATCACTATCATCTGTCCACCTGGATTACAGCATTAGACTCAACTGTTTTTTCTTCTTCTGTAGGTACCCACCCACCATTTATTCTCCATACAGCAGTCAGAATGATCTCATTAAGACACCAGTGATTTATGTTACTCCTTTTCTTAGAACTCTGCAATGACCTGCCATCTCATGCAGAGTTATAATTCTTACAATGGCCTGCAAAGTCCTGTATCTAAGATTCCTAGTGGAAATGTTTCTGATTATCACTGTGATTAAGGAGAGGTTCTGCAGTTTAGTGGGTATTACCAGAGTTCCAAATATCCCATGGAACATTCATGGTAGTGAATTATGTGAATTTTGTCGTTTCAATATACTCTGAATTTTCCAGATTGCTTCCTCCATGTAAATTAAGGAAAGGCTACACTCTGGTGTAGAACTTTATCAATAATTATTTACCATTTCACAAAATCCCATCACAATTACTATCCACAGTATTTGAGTAAGCAATATAACACACCCATTTAAGTCCTAATTTATAGCTCTTAAAGTCAGCCACTCTATATAAAGGCTAGCTGTATTTTTAACTTGTCATACCATAGTATTTACATAATGAAATAAACTATATCACTTTCATTTTATGTCTTCTTTATATTAAGTTGGGAACACTATTCTTTTTTAAGTGCATAAAAAGCTTATATTATCTATATTTCATTTTAAGAGAGAAAAGGGATTATTACAATATATTTGTATAAATATATAAAATAAATTATAAATATATAAAAAAGAGTGTTTCACCTTATCATGGCCGTATACAATGTGTACCTACTCTCAACCCCTCAAACCTGTCTGACCTCAATTCCCACTATTCTTCCCATCATTCAGTATGCTCCATCCATACTGGCCTTCACGGCTATTTCTTGAAAATTTCAGGCAGCTCCAGCCACAGGACCTTTGTACTTGCTGTTCCTCCTGACTGGAATGTTCTTCCCCCAGGTATCAATAATTATGCACCCTCTCACATCCATCGTGTTTTTGTTTGAATTATCTTCTCAGTGAGGCTTTCCCCAACCACCCAATTGAAAATTGAAAATCAATCCCTCTCCCCCTCTCTCCTTCTCTCTCCCTCACCTCTTTTTCCCTCTTTTCTTTACTCCACAGTACTAAGCACCATCTGTTCTGATTATCTATTGGCAAGTAATACATCACTCTAAAACTCAGTGGCTTAAAACAATCTATTGCTATCTTTCATAATTCTGTGGGTTCCCTGGGTTCAGCTGCACGATTCTTGCTCATGTGGTTACAGCCAATGGTTGTAGGGACTGAAGTTATCTGAAGGCTCAATCAAGCTAAACATCCAAGATGACGTCTTCAACCACAGGTGTGGGGCCTCAGCTGGGAGGGCTCAAACAGCTGGGTGCTGGCCAGGAATCACTGACTCACCACTCAGCCTTCCCACCTGACTAGTCTGGGCTAGCACAAAGCATAGAGGTCTCCTGCTAGTCAAGACGTCTTATACAGATGCTGGCTTCCCCCAGAGCTCATATTCCAAAACACCAAAGGCAGAAACTGAGGTTTATGACCTAGGTAAGGAAGCTTCATTTCTACCTTGCTCTGTTAGTTACACAGAATCAACCCAAATGAAGGGTGGGACAGGACAACAGAATAGTATGAATACTGGGAAGCAGAGAATACTAGGGAGCCATCTTTTTTTTTTTTTTTTTATGGTACGCGGGCCTCTCACTGTTGTGGCCTCTCCCGTTGTGGAACACAGGCTCAGCGGCCATGGCTCACGGGCCTAGCCGTTGCGCGGCATGTGGGATCTTCCCGGACCGGGTCACGAACCCGTGTTCCCTGCGTCGCCAGGCGGACTCTCAACCACTGCGCCACCAGGGAAGCCCTAGAGAGCCATCTTTAGAGACAGTTACCACAATTCCCAACATACTATAAGTTTTACTTTTATAATTTAGTTATTGTGTCTCCCTTCCTACAAGGATATACATTCTTGAGGAGAAAGACTTCTACTTTTTCACCACTATATTCACAGTTCATGTTATGTACTCAGTATTAATTGGGAAAAAATAATTATTGCATTAAGTGATGTACATCAATAACTCATCCTATATGCTTGCTTTTCACCATGGGCCTCACCCTTCCCCAAACTCCTACCAATGTAACTTTCTGGAAAGGGACCTAGGATGAATCTGGGTTATTCTGGAAGCAAAAAGTGAAAGATAAAATTGGGGGTAAAAATCAAAGACAGAAATATCAAAAAGGTTTGGTCACAAACTGCTTACTTTGTCCCGTGGACATCTCTGATCACTCTAGCGCCTACTTTCTGTCAGAAAACTCTCCTAACAGACTTATGAAATGTGAACCACCTCTGACATGTAATACTTCCATATAAATTATTCTGTATAACTGCCCTTAAAAAAACCAGTTAAATATTTATTCTGTCTACAATTTCATGTGTCAGCTTTATCTTCTGGATAAAGGAAGATTTCTTGAAGACCGGCTCATCTGAACTTAAAAAGAAATTTTTAATTCAACATTCTCAACGTATGACACAATACAAATCTGTGCACACAAGTATATACCAGAAAAAAATTGAACTAGCTAGTGAATTCCCCTGGTTGGTAGAGGTAAAGCAACTATGAGTATGGGGAGAAAAGGGTATTGGTAATGATCATTTAGCTTTTTAGCCTATGTCTACATCTGATGATATATATTTAAGAGTTTCTCTGGGGGCAATAGCTTTCAATTTTGACTATATATTAGAGGCACCTGGTAAGCTCTAAAAATTCCCCACACCAGACTGCACCCCACACCAATTAATGTGAATTTCTGGGAGCAGAACCTAGGCATTCATACTTTTAAATGTTCCTAGGTGAATTCAACATGCAGTCAAGATTGAGAAGCACTGCCTTAAACTCTCCATTCTCCTTTACCCCTACCAGTCTCTTCTAAACTAATAGTGACAAAAAAAATTTAAATTTATAAGCCAAAAAATGAATTTTTTTAAAAGAAAAAAATGTTCAAAAGGCACAAAATAAGATAGTTTTTAAAATCCAAATGCACAAGCAATCCAAATAAGCATTAGTGGACTAAATTAAATAGTAAAAAGGGCAAAAACTAAGTGATTATTAAATTTTTTAAAAAATCTGAGCTATATGCTGTTTCTAAGAATCACATAAGACAAAGAAAGGTTGACACTAAAAGGATGGATGACGTAAAGAAAGAAACATACCCAACTAATACTGATCAAAACCAAGTTGGCAGGGCTTCCCTGGTGGTGCAGTGGTTAAGAATCCACCTGCCAATGCAGAGGACACGGGTTCGAGCCCTGGTCCGGGAGGATCCCACATGCCACAGAGCAACTGGGCCTGTGCGTCACACCTGCTGAGACTGCGCTCTAGAGCCTGCAAGCCACAGCTGCTGAGCCCACATGCTGCAACTGCTGAGGCCCGCGTGCCTGGGACCTGTGCTCTGCAACGGGAGGCCACAGCAATGAGAAGCCTGCACACCACAATGAAGAGTGGGCCCCGCTCACCCCAACTAGAGAAAGCCCGTGCACAGCAACAAAGACCCAACGCAGCCAAAAATAAAATAAATAAATTTATTAAAACAAGTTGGTATGGTTAAATTAATCAAACAATAGATGAAAGAGGACTACTATATACCTAAAGACTGATTTCACCAAGAAGTGATTCTAAATTTGTGTATACCCAATAACAGAGCCTGAAAAATACATAAAGCAAAAAGTATGAGGAAAAAATGAAAAAATATACCAGAGGATTTTAACACACCAGTAAATGGTGGGTAAAGAAGACTAAATATCAGTAAGTATACTGCAAGTATGCACATACAATTAATAATCTTGTTCTAATACACATATGTTGAACACTATACCCGAAAACTGAAACTCTTTCCAAAGATACACAGAACGCTTATAATACCACAAAAATATAAAGCACCTAGGAATAAATGTAAGAAAGATGTTTGTGATCTTCATAAAGAAAATTATTAAATTCTATTGAAAAATATTAATGAATTCCTAAACATAAGGAGTAATATACCATGTCCAGTGATAGGAACATTTAATACCATAAAGATACCAGTTTTTCCAAACTGATCCGTTGAATCAATATTGTTCCAATTAAAGAGCAAACAGGGTTTTTTGGAGCTTGTCAAGATGATTTATAAGTTTATATAGAAGAGAAAAGGATCAAGAAGAGCCAAGAAATTCCTAAAATAAGGTGGGAGGATTTGCTTTACTACCTATTAAGACTTATCAAAGAGCTACAGCAATTGAGAGTGAGTACTGGCACAGGGATATTCTGAAAAGCTAATGGAATAGAATAGAGCACACAGAAATAGACACACACATATATGGAAACTTGATTTATGAAAGATCTGGCAACTGCAATCACAGGAAGAGAAATGAACTATTCAATAAATAGTACTGAAATAATTAGTTATCCATTTTGGGAAAAGAAAATTGGACTCTTACATCGTATCCAAAATTCAATTCCAGGAAGATTGAAGACATATATGTGTAATGCACAAGCTATAAAACTTTTAGGGGATAACATAGAAAGGATTTCTTAAACAAGATAGAAAAGCACAATACATAAAGGAAAAGATTAAATTTGACTAAATTAAAATTAAGAACTCTATTTATCAAAAGACCATATTAAAACAAGAGAAAAGGCAAGCCACAAACTGGGAGAAAACATTTGCAACAGTATACTCAACGAAAGACTGATACCCAGAATATAAAAACACCGATATGCTACATATAAAATAGATAACCAACAAGGACCTACTGTATAGCACAAGGAACTATACTCAATATTTTGTAATAACCTATAAGGGCAAAGAATCTGAAAAAGAATATACACATGTATAACTGAATCACTTTGTTGTACACCGGAAACTAACACAACATTGTAAATCAACTATACTTCAATAAATAAATAAAACCTGCAAAAAAAAAAAAGATAACACAATAGAAAATATTATAGAAGAGAAAATGAGTGGCCAATAACCATAAGATAAAATTCTCAATCTCAATAGTTATCAGAGAAAAACAAATTAAAATCACATCAAGATCTCATTTTATATCCACGAGATTCGCAAAATTTTAAGACTGAAAATATTGGATATTGGCAAAGACGTGGAACAGCACACCCTGCTGGTGGGAGTTTAAATTCATTCTTCCCTTGTAAAAATGTGGATTTCTCTAGTGAAGTTGAAGCTATGAACATGCACTTCCACTATTCTGTATGCACCCTTGAAGGCATATTGGAATCACCAAGAGAGCCTTAAAAAATACTAACACTTGAGTCCTATTTCCCAGAGATTCTTATTTAACTGAAATATAATACTGAGAAAAAAAAGCTCATCACAGAAAAATAGCATGCTTCCATGTGTATAAGTTGAGAACCATGCAAAATGAAACAATATTTTGCCTAGGGGTACAGCACAGTGGCAATAGGGTGGGAGATGGAACTGGGAGGGCAGGAAGGTTGTCTTGGAAGAATGGTCAAAAAGAAATGACAAGGATGCATTACTTCAGTGTGGTGCTCATTCTTAACAGTTGTCTGTACCTAATAAAGAGAGTCTTCTTTAATAATCTCAGAACTTTAGTCAAGGTTTTGATATCTTTTCTCAAAAGCCAACTTCAGGAGTCATTATGGTGTGACAAACAGCATTTACTTTACAGCCAAACAGATCTTGTTTAAACTACAACTCTGTCTCTTACTGTGTGGCTTTTGATAAATTCTGAGCCTAGTTTCCTCATGTAAAAAAAAAAAAAAAAAGATAACTCATTCCACCAATATTTATGGAGCGACTATCATGTGTCTGACATTATACAATGAAGTACAAGAGACAAGTCGTTTCTGCCCTTCTAAAGGCAAACTAATTCCTACTTCAAAGGGTTGCTGAAAAGATTATATGATATATATAAAGGAACTTGACATGGTGCCTGAAATATATTTGGTATTCAATAAACGCTTTTTCTCTTTCTGCTTGGATTAGTTAAAGCTAATAAAGTGGATTATTCCTTTTAGAAAACTTGCCTAATAGTTTAACATTATTAAAAAAACAACAAAATAACATACATGATTATATAGTAAACTACTATACAGATATTAGTTGATTTAATGTACTTTACAAATGTTAGATGTTATTATTTTGATCTACACTCAGGTTAAAATGTCGGCATCTGAATCAAATTAAAACTAAAAATTATGAACTCAAGCATAACTGGATTCAGATTTCACAGTATTTTTAAAAATATTTTAATGAATTGACTTAATACGTATCCTATAATATCTACAATTTTTTCTTAATATGTCTAGTTTTCCAATTCACATTACTTTGGTGGCACTTATTATTGTAGGATTTTGTTTTTCCCACTTAAAAATATCTTGCAAATTCATGTTGCTGAGAGGTGGAACAGAAATAACTTTGTTAAGTCAAATAGGACCAGCACAGTACTTTTCAGAAAAAGGAGGCTTAAATATTTACAGGATGAATCAAACAGTAAATTTTAGTCCAGCTGTATGGCTGATGGGATGAGATCATTTTAAGAATGCACTCCACTTGGTGGATACCACACGATGGAAGAAATATCTTAGTCTTCTGAATAGGAGCAGGCTGTATCAGTTCACAGTCTGACAGAAGTTTTTTTTTTTTAACCATGGTGTTAACTTACAAGATCCTCACTTCACAGTGGAAGCGGCAAAAACACATTATGGCTGGGAGCATACCAGCTTTTTGGGTCAGTTCTCTTCTCAGTGCCTTTGAATGATCTCAGATTTGCTTATCCTAACCTAGTGTAGCATTTTCTATCTTTCCCTTTTAAAATTACTATTTTTTAATTGAAAAAGTAATACATCTAATTAAAATTGGAAAAATTTTAAATATTTGGTAACACACTCTGACAGCTGATTCATAAGAAACAGCACCCATGCATACTGCTGACAAAAATAAAAGTTAGTACAAACTCCCTAGAGAGAAATAAGTAACAGTGACTACCTATGGGAAGGGGAACTGGGTAGCTGGGAGTCTGGGGTAGAAGGAAAACTTTTATTTACTTTATGCTCTTTTGTAACTTTTGAACTGGGTACCTTTTACATATATTATCTTTTTTTTTTTTTAAGTAATATATGCATATGATCAAAAATTCAAAGAATATAGAAAAGGCCCCATGCCCAGGGGTGAACATTACTGTGAACTGGTGGACATTACTATCTTTCTTCCAGGTATGCCCTAGGCATTTTTGACATGCAAAATCTGTACCTCCTTAATAGAAACAGACATCCTCAACAGAAAAGAAAATGACTAGCCATTTTTTTCTTTTTTTTTAAAACTGAAGTATGGTTGATTTACAATGTTGTGTTAGTTTCAGGTGTACAGCAACGTGATTATACATACATATGTACCTATTTTTTCAGATTCTTTTCCCTTATAGGTTATTACAAAATATTGAATACAGTTCACTGTGCTATACAGAAGGTTCTTGTTGGTTATGAAAATGACTAGTCTTAAGGTTGAAAGCTGTGCAAAGCTAAAAGCCCACAGAAAATATAATCAACAAGTATCCAAATGTTCCATCACACACACAGTACTTTTCAGAAAAAGGAGGCTTAAATATTAAATATCGTGTACATACAATGATGTACAAGAGACAAGTCGTTTCTGCCCTTCTAAAGGCAAACTAATTCCTACTTCAAAGGGTTGTAGTCAGGTAGTGCGGAGGATACAGTTCTTCCCTGTGAGGAGCTTGCAATCTAGATGAGGAAACAAATTTGATGTCAGAAAACCATTAAAGAACAACTGAATGTTAAAATAGGAGATAACAACTAAACAGGAGTTGAAAGAATGAAAAGATTTAACGTTAGCTGAAAAAGAGTTGCTTTGAGAAGCGGTTTGACCTGGGTTAGCCCTCATCCCATCTAATAAGTTTAAAAGAAACAGGGAAGAGTATTGAAAAGTGAAAACATCAAGCAGAACCAAAACGATGTGCTCCATAAATAACTTAGCCATAAAAATTGATAAGCACCAAAATTCCTGAGGCCCAGTAACTTATCATTTCTAGAATGCACAACAATTCGGAAAAGAGAAACCTTTGGTGCTTACATCAGCCTGCTCCTGCGTATTAAGTTTTCCTTATTTTTGACTAGCAATTTTAAGTTTTCATATGTCATTTCATTTACTCTTTCTTACAAACCCTAAGTGTAATGTTATTCACATTTTACAAGTAGGAAGTTGAGAACTGTGGCAGTAAAAAGTAGTCCGAAAGTGACTGGCTTCTTTTTTCTTTTGGCGTGACACTTCTGGCATGACAAATGTGGGGAGTCCCACAGACCCACTCCTCAGTGAAACTGGTGAAAGTTATTAAAAAAAAAAAAAAAACCAAACCCTACCCCCACCCCAGCCACCTCTGAAAATGGTCCTAAGGTCATAAAGAAAATGAAGAAACACCTATTCAAGAAAATCTACTAAAACTTGGTAAGGACAAAGAACTTTTGTGGTGTCTGAATGACAATCTTGCTCCCACCCTTCCCCATCACAGCTTAGCACAACAGAATCTCCACTCCAGACTGATAGAGCCGAGGACACAGGGCTCTCCTGAAGCCCAGTTCCCAGTCAGAGGACTATCCTGACATGATGAGCAGCACAGCACGCCAGCATTTCTCACCTTGCCCACAGCTATCTGTTGCTGAAGCTAAGCTGTGGGTGAGTGTGGTTGAGAGGTGGGGGCTCCCTTCTCCCCAGTCCCTGCTCCTGGGACAGAGGCTCTACCCTGGGTGAGGCCCTGCTAAGACTACTAGACCCGGATTATCTTGCCCCAGCTCACCAGGTGAGGCTTCCATGCTAGGAGCGGCAAGCCAAGGAGACCTGGGGCTACAGCCACCCACTCAATTGAACACTCAGCTCCTAAACTGAAATGTCACTTAAAGAGAAGTGTCCACTGTTCCTGCCCCCAGCACCACAGCCGTGATTCAGAGATTTTCACTGGGGCTAGAAGCAGCCATAAACCAGACTTCCAAATCTCTTCCCAGAGGAACTGACTTCACTTGTGGGTAAGTTCAAACCTAAGGGTGCTCTTAAAAACAGTGGTTGGCGTGAAAGACCATTGAGAAGAGATAGATATTCTTTGGAGATAAAGGCTAAACTGCAGCTCTGCTGGTTTGCTGGGGAGAAATGGAAAGAGACAGAAGAGATCTTTTGTGGTCAGAATAAATTTTAAACATTGACCTTGGGAAGTACATCTTTAAAGAAGCCTGAATTTGACTGGATTAGTCTGTGAAGCAATTTACGCCCCCAAACACTGTTGAAAACAACAGAGCAAGCAGCCGCAATTAGTGGAGTTTAAGAGCTGGGTATGGTCTGGGAAAGAAATAGCCAAAAGAGCCCTGCCAGAATCAATGCCATCTCTGGATGATAGTGGGCACACCCAAGGCTGTATCCCCTGAGGGGCAACATCAAAGGCTTTACACTGCTGATGGAGAGGGAAAAAGACAGATCTGTATCTAGAATAAGGAAATCCTATAACTCAAAAACAAAAAGACAAATAAGCCAATTAAAAAATGAGCAAAGGACTGAAATAGACATTTCTCCAAAGAAGATATACAAATGGTCAACGGGCACACACAAAAGATATTCAACACCCTTAGACATTAGGGAATGGCAAATCAAAACCACAAGATACTGTTTAACGTTCATCAGGATGCCTATAATCAAAGAAACTGAAAATAACAAGCAGTGGTGAAAATGTGGTAAAAGTAGAACCCTCATATCACTGGTGCGAATATAATATGGTACAGCCACTGTGGAAAATAATTTTGGCAGTTCCTCAGTAAGTTAAATTAGAACATAAACATATGACCCAGCAGTCCTACTCCTAAATATATACTCAAAACAACTGAAAACAGGTGTTCAAACAAAAACTTGTACATGGATGTCCATACTATTATTATTCACAAAAGCCAAAGGTGGAAACAACGCAATGTCCGTCAATGAATGAATGGCTAAACAAAATGTGGTATATCCATACAATGGAACATTATTCAGTAATAAAAAGAAATGAAATCCTCATACATGTTCAGACACAAAAGGCTACACACTGTATGATTCCATTTATATGAAATAGCCAGAAATCCACAAAGACAAAAAGTAGATGAGAGATTACTAGGAGCTGGAGGTAAAGGGAATGAGGAGTTTTTGCTATTGAGCTTCTGTTAGGGTGCTGGAAAATTCTGGAAATAAATATAGTAGTGATGGTTGTTCAACACTGTGACTATAATGGTACTGAACAGTTCATTAAAAATGGTTACACTGATACATTTTATATTATGTAAATATCCACAATAATAAAAAAAGCAACCCATCTAATGCCAAACTTCAGTACACAGTATGAGATCCAGTATAAGAATGCCCACAGTATAAGATTCGGATATAAAATTACACATCTTCATAGGTTCCATTTAATAGACTTTCAGTTCATTCTTCACTTTAAGAAGTATTTAAATGTATAAACTCTAGTCCTGAATACTGTTCTTGTTATATGAAGTATTACTCCAAGATTTTCTCAGCCTAATTTAATTTCACGATATGTGATCATTTATCTACCATATTCTGACACAGAATTGTAATTAAAAGCTTAAATATGAATTACATATTTACATATAAATTGTAAACTATCAAAAGCAAAAGGCAAAGAGAAAATCGACAATGAAATACCACTTCACACTCTCTGGTATTGCTATAACCAAAAAAAGAAAAGCAAGGGGAGACCTTCAAGATGGCAGAGGAGTAAGACATGGAGATCACACTCCTCCCCACAAATACATCAGAAATACATCTACACGTGGAACTCTTACAGAACGTCTACTGAACGCTGGCAGAAGACCTCAGACCTCCCAAAAGGCAAGAAACTCCCCACATACCTGGGTAGGGCAAAAGGGAAAAGAAGAAACAGAGACAAAAAATAGGGACGGGACCTGCACCTCTGGAAGGGAGCTGTGAAGGAGGAAAAGCTTCCACACACTAGGAAGCCCCTTCACTGGCAGAGACGGGGTGGCTGGGGGGACACTATGGAGCCACGAGGACAGCACAGCAACAGGGTTGCGGAGGGCAAAGCGGAGAGATTCCCGCACAGAGGATCGGTGCCAACCAGCACTCACCAGCCCGAGAGGCTTGTCTGCTCACCCGCCGGGGTGGGCGGGGCTGGGAACTGAGGCTCGGGCTTTGGAGGTCAGATCCCAGGGAAAGGACTGGGGTTGGCTGCGTGAACACAGCCTGAAGGGGGCGCCACAGCTAGCCAGGAGGGAGTCCGGGAAAAGGTCTGGACCTGCCTAAGAGGCAAGAGACCATTGCCTGGTGTGCGAGGAGAGGGGATTCAGAGCACCGCCTAAACGAGCTCCAGAGACGGGCACGAGCCGCGGCTGTCAGCGCGGACCCCAGAGACTGCTATGAGATGCTAAGGCTGCTGCTGCTGGAGCCACCAAGAAGCCTATGTGCAAGCACAGGTCACTATCCACACCTCCCTTCCCAGGAGCCTGTGCAGCCCACCACTGCCAGGGTCCCGTGATCCAGGGACAACTTCCCCAGGAGAACGCACAGTGCGCCTCAGGCTGGTGCAACGTCACACCTGCCTCTGCCACCGCAGGCTCGCCCAGCACTCTGTGCCCCTCCCTCCCCCCGGCCTGAGTGAGCCAGAGCCCCCGAATCAGGTGCTCCTTTAACCCCATTCAGTCTGAGTGAAGAAAAGATGCCCTCAGGCGACCTACACACAGAGGTGGGTCCAAGTCCAAAGCTGAACCCCAGGAGCTGTGCGAACAAAGAAGAGAAAGGGAAATCTCTCCCAGCTGTCTCAGAAGCAGCAGATTAAAGCTCCACAATAAACTTGATGTACCCTGCATCTGTGGAATACCTGAAGAGGCAATGAATCATCCCAAAATTGAGGCGGTGGACTTGGGAGCAACGATATATATATTTTTTTCTCTTTTTGTGACTGTGTATGTGTATGCTTCTGTGTGATTTTGTCTGTATACGCTTTCACCATTTGTCCTAGGGTTCTGTCTTTCCGTTTTTTTTTTAGTATAGTTTTTAGCACTTGTCATCATTGGTGGATTTGTTTTTTGGTTTCGTTGCTCTCTTCTTTCTTTCCCTATTTTTTATTACTTGTAAATTTAAAAAAATTTTTAACAATTATATTTTATTTTAACAACTGTATCTTTTTCTTTCTTTTTTTCTCCCTTTTCTTCTAAGCCGTGTGGCTGACATGGTCTTGGTGCTCCAACCGGCTGTCAGGCCTGTGCCTCTGAGGTGGGAGAGCCGAGTTCAGCACATTGGTCCACCAGAGACCTCCCAGCTCCACATAATATCAAAAAGCGAAAGCTCTCCCAGATCTCCATCTAAATGCTAAGACCTAGCTCCACTCAATGACGACCAGCAAGCTACAGTGCTGGACACCCTATGCCAAACAACTAGAAAGACAGGAACAAACCCCACCCATTAGCAGAAAGGCTACCTAAAATCATAATAAGGTCACAGACACCCCAAAACATACCACCGGACACAGTCCTGCCCACCAGAAAAACAAGATCCAGCTTTATCCACCAGAAGACAGGCACCGGTCCCCTCCACCAGGAAACCTACACAACCCACTGAATCAACCTTAGCCACTGGGGGCAGACACCAAAAACAACGGGAACTATGAACCTGTAGCCTGCGAAAGGGGACCCCAAACACAGTAAGTTAAGCAGAATTAGAAGACACAGAAACACACAGCAGATGAAGGAACAAGGTTAAAACACACCAGACCAAACAAATGAAGAGGAAATAGGCAGTCTACCTGAAAAAGAATTCAGAGTAATGATAGTAAAGATGGTCAAAATCTTGGAAATAGACTGGAGAAAATACAAGATATGTTTAACGACGACCTAGAAGAACTAAAGAGCAAACAAACAATGATGAACACCACAATAAATGAAATTTAAAAGTCTCTACAAGGAATCAATAGCAGAATAACTGAGGCAGAAGAACGGATAAATGACCTGGAAGATAAAACAGTGGAAATAACTACTGCCGAGCAGAATAAAGAAAAAAGAATGAAAAGAATTGAGGCAGTCTCAGAGACCTTTGGGACATTAAACACACCATCATTTGAATTCTAGGGGTCCCAGAAGAAGAGAAAAAGAAAGGGACTGAGAAAATATCTGAAGAGAGTATAGTTGAAAACTTCCCTAATATGGGAAAGGAAATAGTTAATCAAGTCCGGGAAGTCCAGAGAGTCCCATACAGAATAAATCCAAGGAGAAATATGCCAAGACACATATTAATCAAACTATCAAAAATTAAATACAAAGAAAAAATATTAAAAGCAGCAAGGGAAAAACAACAAATAATATACAAGGGAATCCCCATAAGGTTAACAGCTGATCTTTCAGCAGAAACTCTGCAAGCCAAAAGGGAGTGGCAGGACATATTGAAAGTGATGAAAGGGAAAAACCTACAACCAAGATTACTCTATCCAGCAAGGATCTCATTTAGATTTGATGGAGAAATTAAAACCTTTACAGACAAGCAAAAGCTAAGAGAATTCAGCACCACCAAATCAGCTTTACAACAAATGCTAAAGGAACTTCTCTAGGCAGTAAGCACAAGAGAAGGAAAAGACCTACAATAACAAACCCAAAACAATTAAGAAAACGGTAATAGGAACATACATATCGATAATTACCTTAAATGTAAATGGTTTAAATGCTCCAACCAAAACACACAGACTGGCTGAATGGATACAAAAACAAGACCCATATATATGCTGTCACCAAGAGACCCACTTCAGACCTAGGGACACATACAGACTGAAAGTGAGGGGATAGAAAAAGATATTCCATGCAAATGGAAATCAAAAGAACACTGGAGTAGCAATACTCATATCACACAAAACAGACTTTAAAGTAAAGACTATTACAAGAGACAAAGGACACTACATAATGATCAAGGGATCAATCCAAGAAGAAGAATCTTAATAATTGTAAATATTTATGCACCCAACATAGGAGCACCTCAATACATAAGGAAAATGCTAACAGCCATAAAAGGGGAAATTGACAGTAACACAATCATAGTAGGGGACTTTAACACCCTCACTTTCACCAATGGGCAGATCATCCAAAATGAAAATAAATATGGAAACACAAGCTTTAAATGATACATTAAACAAGAAGGACTTAATTGATATTTATAGAACATTCCATCCAAAAAGAACAGAATACACTTTCTTCTCAAATGCTCATGAAACATTCCCCAGGATAGATCATATCTTGGGTCACAAATCAAGCCTTGGTAAATTTAAGAAATTTGAAATCGTATCAAGTATCTTTTCTGACCATAACGCTATGAGACTAGATATCAATTTTTTTTACAGGAAAAAACCTGTAAAAAATACAAACACATGGAGGCCTAACATTACACTACTTAAAAACCAAGAGATCACTAAAGAAATCAAAGATGAAATCAAAAAATACCTAGAAAGAAATGACAATGAAAACACGACGACCCAAAACATATGGGATGCAGCAAAAGAAGTTCTAAGAAAGTTTACAGCAATACCCTACCTCAAGAAACAAGAAACATCTCAAATAAACAACCTAACCTTACACCTAAAGCAATTAGAGAAAGAAGAACAAAAAAATGCCAATGTTAGCAGAAAGAAAGAAATCATAAAGATCAGAGCAGAAATAAACGAAAAAGTAACGAAAGAAACAATACCAAACATCAATAAAACTAAATGCTGGTTCTTTGAGAAGATAAACAAAATTGATAAACCATTAGCCAGACTCATCAAGAAAAAAAGGAGAAGACTCAAATCAATAGAATTAGAAATGAAAAAGGAGAAGTAACAACTGACACTGCAGAAATACAAAGGATCATGAGAGATTACTACAAGCAACTATATGCCAATAAAATGGGCAACCTGGAAGAAATGGACAAATTCTTAGAAAAGCACAAGCCTCCAAGACTGAACCAGGAAGAAATAGAAAATATAAACAGACCAATCACAAGCACTGAAATTGAAACTGTGATTAAAAATCTTCCAACAAACAGAAACCCAGGACCAGATGGCTTCACAGGCAAATTCTATCAAACATTTAGAGAAGAGCTAACACTTATCCTTCTCAAACTCTTCCAAAATATAGCAGAGGGAGGAACACACCCAAACTCATTCTACTAGACCACCATTACCCTGATACCAAAACCAGACAAAGATGTCACAAAGAAAGAAAACTACAGGCCAATAACACTGATGAACAAGGCTACAAAAATTCTCAACAAAATACTAGCAAACAGAATCCAACAGCACATTTAAAGGATCATACACCACGATCAAGTGGGGTTTATCCCAGGAACGCAAGGATTCTTCAATATATGCAAATCAATCAATGTGAAAAACCATATTAATAAATTGAAGGATAAAAACCATATGATCATCTCAATAGATGCAGAGAATGCTTTTGACAAAATTCAACACCCATTTATAATAAAAACCCTGCAGAAAGTAGACATAGAGGGAACTTTCCTCAACATAATAAAGGCCATATATGACAAACCCAAAGCCAATATCGCCCTCAATGGTGAAAAACTGAAAGCATTTCCACTAAGATCAGGAACAAGACAAGGTTGCCCACTCTCACCACTATTATTCAACCTAGCTTTGGAAGTTTTAGCCACAGCAATCAGAGAAGAAAAAGAAATAAAAGGAATCCAAATCAGAAAAGAAGAAGTAAAGTTGTCACTGTTTGCAGATGACATGATACTATACATAGAGAATCCTAAAGACTCTACCAGAAAACTACTAGAGCTAATCAATGAATTTGGTAAAGTAGCAGGATACAAAATTAATGCACAGAAATCTCTTGTATTCCTATACACTAATGATGGAAAAATCTGAAAGAGAAATTAAGGAAACACTCCCATTTACCATTGCAACAAAGAGAATAAAATACCTAGGAATAAACCTACCTAAGGAGACAAAAGACCTGTATGCAGAAAAGTATAAGGCACTGATGAAAGAAATTAAATATGATACAAACAGATGGAAAGATATACCATGTTCTTGGATTAGAAGAATCAACATTGTGAAAATGACTATAATACCCAAAGCAATCTACAGATTCAATGCAATCCCTATCAAACTACCAATGGCATTTTTCACAGAACTAGAATAAAAAATTTCACAATTTGTATAGAAACAGAAAAGACCCCGAATAGCCAAAGCAATCTTGAGAAAGAAAAAAGAAGCTGGAGGAATCAGGCCACCGGACTTCAGACTAGACTACAAAGCTACAGTAATCAGACAATACGGTACTGGCACAGAAACAGAAATACCGACCAATGGAACAGGATAGAAAGCTCAGAGATAAACCCACACACATATGGTCACCTTATTTTTGATAAAGGAGGCAAGAATATACAATGGAGAAAAGACAGCCTGTTCAATAAGTGATGCTGGGAAAACTGGGCAGCTACATGTAAAAGAATGAAATTAGAACACTCCCTAACACGATACACAAAAATAAACTCAAAATGGGGGCTTCCCTGGTGGCGCAGTGGTTGAGAGTCCACCTGCCGATGCAGGGGACTCGGGTTCGTGTCCCGGTCCGGGAAGATCCCACATGCTGTGGAGCGGCTGGGCCCATGAGCCATGGCCGCTGAGCCTGCGCGTCCGGAGCCTGTGCTCCGCAATGGGAGAGGCCACAACAGTGAGAGGCCCACATACCACAAAATAAATAAATAAATAAATAAATAAATAATTTTAAAAAATAAACTCAAAATGGACTAAAGACCTTAACGTAAGGCCAGACACTATCAAACTCTTAGAGAAAAACATAGGCAGAACACTCTATGACATAAATCACAGCAAGATCCTTTTTGACCCACCTCCTAGAGAAATGGAAATAGAAACAAAAATAAACAAATGGGACCTAATGAAACTTCAAAGCTTTTGCACAGCAAAGGAAACCATAAACAAGACGAAAAGACAACCCTCAGAATGGGAGAAATTATTTGCAGATGAAGCAACTGACAAAGGATTAGTCTCCAAAATTTACAAGCAGCTCATGCAGCTCAATATCAAAAAAACAAACAACCCAATCCAAAAATGGGCAGAAGACCTAAATAGACATTTCTCCAAAGAAGATATACAGATTACCAACAAACACATGAAACAATGCTCAACATCACTAATCAGTAGAGAAATGCAAATCAAAACTACAATGAGGTATTACCTCACACTGGTCAGAATGGCCATCATCAAAAAATCTACAAACAATAAATGCTGGAAAGGGTGTGGAGAAAAGGGAACCCTCTTGCACTGTTGGTGGGAATGTAAATTGATACAGCCACTGTGGAGAACAGTATGGCGGTTCCTTAAAAAATTAAAAATAGAACTACCATACAACCCAGCAATCTCACTACTGGGCATATACCCTGAGAAAACCATAATTCAAAGAGTCATGTACCACAACGTTCACTGCAGCTCTATTTACAATAGCCAGAACATGGAAGCCACCTAAGTGTTCATCAACAGATGAATGGATAAAGAAGACGTGGCACATATATACAAATGGAATATTTCTCAGCCATAAAAAGAAACGAAATTGAGTTATTTGTAGTGAGGTGGATGGACCTAGAGTCTGTCATACAGAGTGAAGTCAGAAAGAGAAAAACAAATACCGTACACTAACACATATATATGGAATCTAAAAAAAAACAAAGGGGTTCTGAAGAGCCTAGGGGCAGGACAGGAATAAAGATGCAGAGGTAGAAAATGGACTTGAGGACAAGGGGAGGGGGAAGGGTAAGCTGGGACGAAGTGAGAGAGTGGCATGGACTTATATAAACTACCAAATGTAAAACAGATAGCTTGGGAAAGCAGCCACATAGCACAGGGAGATCAGCTCAGTGCTTTGTGACCACCTAGAGGGGTGGGATAGGGAGGATGAGAGGGAGACACAAGAGGGAGGGGATACGGGGATATATGTATATGTATAGCTGATTCACTTTGTTATAAAGCAGAAACTAATACACCACTGGAAAGCAATTATACTCCAATAAAGATGTTTTAAAAAAAATGAAGAGCAACAGTAAGTGTTGGCAATAATGGGGAGAAATTGGAACCTACATACACTGCTGTTGGGAATGTAAAGTGATGCAGCCACTTTGGAAAATGGTTTGGTGGTTTCTCAAAATATTAAACATAAAGCTACCACGTGACCCAGCAATTCCACTCAAGAGAAGTGATATCATATACTCATCCAAATGATTTCACAAATGTTGATAGTAGCATTAATCATAATAGCCAAAAGGTAGAAATAATCCAAACATCCATCAACTGCTAAATGGATAAATAAAACGTTGGATATCTATACAATAGAATACTAGTTGGATATAAAAGAAATGAAGTACTGATACATGCTACAACTTGTATGAACCTCAAAAACGTTGTGCTAAATGAAAGAAGCCTGACACAAAATCCCATATGTTGTATGACTGCATTTATATGGAATATTCCAGAAGAGGCAGATCTATAGAGAGCAGTTTAGTGGTTACCTAGTACTCGGGGTGGAAACAGGAAGGGATTGGTAATGGGTACTGGGTTTCACTTTGGGGTGATATAATGCTCTCAAATTAGATTGTGGTGATGCTTCCACAGCTCTGTGAATATACTAAAAACCACGGAACAGTGTACTTTAAGTGACTGATTTTTATGGTATGTAAAATGTATCTCAATAAAGTTGTTTTTTAAAAACCTCCATTTTCTCATTCCTATACACCCCAACTTTACTTTTTATGATTCACCAACATAAACCTTCTAATCTGTCCATCCGGCATCCAGTGAAAACCCCACACTCATTTAAATTACTTGACTCTGCTCACATTCCTCCCCTACCTGAAGTACTCTCCCTCGGCTACAGTTAAGTCACATACTTATTTTGAAGATGTTTCTGACCAAGTCAATCCTCACAGACCTAATTACCCTCTAGATTTCATACCACTTATAACTTGTAACACTGTAACCTCAAGTATATACATAAAGCAGTTTCACCTTATTTCCTATCAATGTCTAGATTTTGCCACAATCCCTAATTCTTGCCTTTAATCTCTTTTATCTTCTCAGAGACAAACTAGTTACTCCAGAATCACAAAGATCAAACATAATTGTGGGAACTCAGCTAGGGCTCTAAGACAAAGAGGAAAAGGTGTACAACCAAAGAATACTGTAGCATAAGTAACATCAATAGTGCATGAAAAGCATGCTCCTTCCTCTCTTATGCCTGCCAACTCACCAGCTTCACCAACCAGAACCCTGAGTACATCTTTGTATCCCCTTAACAGTTAGCACAGAATCTTGAACACAGATGGTACCAGAGGTCTGCTGAATAACAAATTAATGCTTTTGAATGCAACTTCCTACATGTGTATTCAGGAGTCCCCAAACCTTAGCAAATATCTGAAATCTTAAAGCAGGAAATGGGAATGAGGAAAAAGAAAACTAAAATGATGGGACATGCATTTACTTCTCAACAGTGTATTATGTTCTTACTGTGCATTTCAAGGTGGCATCTTACTGCTGTCCTCAAACCTGAGTATGTACCAGGCATCCTTATCTTTAAGTAGTTACTGGACTTCATTGTTATCAGAGCAAAAAAGAGCACTATTAAGAGAAGCAAGGATTTAGATGTGACACTTCACTTCCTCCTAACAGTGAGGTGCCAAGACTCAAACCCCTATGCCTCTACATGCAGTCCGGAAGAAATCCACACAATGAAGCTTGGAAGTGTAGAGATGTGTGAGGTGGGAATAAGAAGGAGCACTGCTTTCAAAGGACAGTGTGTTGGCAGGCAGAAGACAAATCTTAGGAGCTGAACTGCTGAAAGCAACAAAGACAGTGGGCTCATAAAACAAAAGCCACAGACTGCTGAAACCTGTGCTAGACCCTGAATGCAGGAGCCTAGCATCAATGGATTCAAGAGCACCTTTCTGACACTGAATAGACAAAGCCTAATTCCACTACAACAAATTCCTCAACCTGGCCCTGGAGTACTAAGAACACAGAACACTTCTCATTTGTTTAGCTTCAGAAATACATTTTCGGACTTCCCTCGTGGCACAATGGTTAAGGATCCGCCTGCCAATGCAGGGGACACAGGTTTGAGCCCTGGTCCGGGAAGATCCCACATGCCGTGGAGCAGCTAAGCCCATGTGCCATAACTACTGAGCCTGCGAGTCACAACTACTCAGCCCACGTACCACAGCTACTGAAGCCTGCATGCCTAGAGCCCATGCTCCACAGCAAGAGAAGCCACTGCAATGAGTAGCCCCCACTTGCCTGCAACTAGAGAAAGCCCGTGCGCAGTAACTTAGACCCAACACAGCCAAAAATAAATAAATAAAATTTAAAAAGCCCTGATTTAAAAAAAAAAAAAATCTTCCTACTTTCTCTGTATTTATTCTTATTTGATAATTTACCTTGTGTTGTTTAGTGTCCAAAATGCACATATTGAATTATTCAGACTTGCTTAGGGGATTTCTCTGGTGGTAAAGCAGTTAGCTCCAAATTTATAATTATTTAAGTTTGTTACAGATTTTTTTTTACTTGTTTAACTTGGGTCTCTTTAATAATTCCCTTTATATTTGTAAAAACTCCTTTAGATTATACATTTCCTTCTCTATCATTTACTTTTTAATATTTGGTAGTTTTGATTAAGGGATCATGAAATGTATTTAAGGTGAGTAATTCCTCTTCACTTCAATATTCAGATGACTATTAAGGTCCAAAGAGAAAATTAACAACATAAATGGCTAGAAGAGAATGTTTTCTTCAATTTACATATTGTTATTTTATCATCTGCTGCCTTCTTTGAACTCATATACAGATGCTAACACTCCTACTTTAAATGTTCAACCAAGCGTTTTTATTCTGCTTTTTGCAGAAGGTTATCATCTAGATTTCTTCAAAGCACCTATGAAGAAAGACAGCATTTGATTATTATTTTGAATAATGATTTTGACACATCAGGATAACTTCTCCCAGTGAATATGCTGTTCAATAATATGAAGAGAAAGCATCATTATCAAGAGTCAGAATATATTGAACCAGAGAGAGTAGTTTTGTACAGGTCTTGTCATTTGATGAAATCACCCAAATATATAAAGAATCTTGATTTCTCAGAGATACGGAAATCAGTAAATAATTGAAAGAAATACAAAAAGCACCACTCATCAACATACATTTCTCTTTGTACATTATACTACTGGTCAATGATTTTAAACAGGCTGTCTAATTGGTAAATGAAAGGCTTTCAATTGCTGACATGTAAGAAAAACTGGTAACTTTTAAATTTCCTGCAACAAGAGCAGGCTGACAATATGTGGCACATAGTAGGAGCTCAAAGAATAATTGCTGAACAAAGAATTAAAATAAAAGCCTTCAATGAGGTATACAGACTAAATAATTTCTTATGAAAAATATATTTTCTAAAGACTGAAAAAGAAAATATTCACATGTATATTTTTCTATTTTAGTTCCATCTCTTAAAATAACAGTTACATCCAAAAATATAACTTGGGGGTTGAATTTGCAGAAAAGATCTCTTAGAATTTTTATTAATTTCTTCAAATTTCTCTAGTTCACCAATTCACAGTTATAAAAAAGGCAAATAGAGTACTAAATTAAAAATCCACTCCTTTCAGTCACAACGTAGGTAATACAGCTGGTTGGACAGAAAATTAGAGAAGTGTGAATTTTCTATGCACGTTTTTTAAGGATTATTATCAACAAAATTTCATGTTCTATCCACATAACTCTCATTAAATTTAAAGCAAACCCTCAAATGAAAAATATCAGAGAGCAATATATCCCCCAAGATGGGAAGCACAGCTTACCTTAACTTGAAAAAGTTCTCCAGCCCCCTCACAGTCATTGGATGTGATTACTGGAGTATGAATATGCACAAAGCCACTGTCCTGGAAGAAAAAGAGAAACCACTTTTCTCAGTATATTTGTATGTGAAACACTTTCAAGAACATACACTTCATTATATGATTCAAATAGCACTAAGAGAACGCCATATCAAATCCCTCCTTAATCCCCAAAATAAAACTATTAAAATATCAAACGGAGAGTTTACTACGCACAAAGAATTTTAAATCAGAACTGACTTAGACAATATCTAGTCCAATCTCCTCACTGGAAAGACAAGGAAATTGCGGCCCAGAGAGATTTAATGAGAGGCCAAAATCATACAACGAGTCAGAGTCAGAGCCGGGACTAGAACCTAGGTGCTCAGGATCTCTCTCTGGTGCCATTTCTTCTTCCCACTTTTCCAACATACTGTTAGTGATTTAACACACACGCACACACACGCACACTCACTCAGGGCTAATGCATAATGATGTTGCCCACACTGCTAAGGGAATAAAAGTGATCAATATTAAGTTGTTATTTTGGAATGAGACCCTCAATTGTAACAAACCACTAAAAAGGAGATAAATTAAGGTTGACAATCAGGGACCGCAGAAATAAACAGCAAAAAGGCAGGAATGATTTTTAGGAAGTCTGTCATTAAACTGATGGCACAGTGCACCGCACATGGCACAGGCAGTGCACTTCCTTTGCCTCAAGGAAGATTGTGAGCAGCAAACCCATCCATTACTAAGGCACCCAACTGCAATCCTTCTGCTCTAAAGTCTGAGGCTATTTCCATTAGTGAACCACAAAAGCTGTTGCTAGTAAAACTGAAATAACCCAGCAACTTCAAGGTTATGCTTCTTTCACTTTGACTATGGATGTAGGCGAAAGGTTACAGACAGCATAAATGCTGCAGGGTGGGGGTGGAGGCAGCTAAAGTGAATTTATACTGCAAAGGCATAAGAGTATGTGTTCAATGTAAACATTTTGTTCTAGACATCAATACGATAAGTTCATATATATCCATCTAAGCTCTGCTAAATTCTGCCAGTACCTACTGGTGGAATGTAAAATATGTCACTGTATTACCAGGGGCCTCCCAAATTTACTCCCTCCTTCCTAAAAAGGTTGAATTCAAGTATTCTGGCTATGATACAAAGTATCCAGCCAACAACTTGCCTTATGATGTAGACTGATTAAATTTTCAAGCTATAAATTAGAAGTCTCAGTAAGTGTTCAAATATGTACTTAATCTGGGAACAACGTGTGGTGAGGTGCTGCACAGAGCACATTATAGAGAACAAATGAAATAGAATCAATAACATTACTGCATAAAATTTTTATCTCCTAGAAGCCAAGAATTATGGACATGAATCATTTATTCCACATAAGGCAACTATGAGCATGAGTGCAGTAAACAAAGAAAGGAAGTGAAAAATCCAAAGGAAACAAGGGTGGCGAGAGGGAGGAGAAAATTTAACGGCTAAATATAATTGCCTAAGTTAGAACTGGTCAACTGCCACAAGGAACAATGCTGTAAATCTTATGAAAATAACTGTATGGGATTTTTTTTAAAAATCACTCAAATAGTGGGAATTATTCTCAATTCTCAAATAATGCTAAACCTTTCAAAAGGCATCATCGGCTTTTTAAGCCTTAACAGTGCTAGCAAGGCTTATCATATCAAAGTCTGTAGCATTACCACCAAAAGTTATACAGGAGAGGGTACAAAGGAACAACAAAGACGAGAACAAAGTCCACAAAAGAGAAAGTGGATAGAGAAGTAGGAAAATGAAAAGCAGGAGTACTCTCAGTGGCTGCCTCCAGTGGGGTTCCACTGTCAGGTACTTATCCTATCCCACAGCAAAGGGGTTCCTAATAAGAGAGATGAAGGCCAGAGAAGGGGTCAAAACTTTTGGCCCAATTATTCAGATCCCACCCATCACCTCTAAATATCTAAGTATTTTGATAGATACACATTGTTATAACCAGATATTTATAAGGCAATGAATGAGTATCTGAAAATTACAAAATTCATGTCCTAAGGCCCATACACATCACTCAAAGAGTCATGGACTATATTTTTCTTTAACACACACAAAATAAATATTATTTAATCAGACTCAACAAAAAAGAAACATGACAGCAATTGCTAGCCACAGACACACCACTGGCGACAAAAAGTGACAGCAAGAGACCAAAAAAACAAAACCAAAACCAAAAAAACACCCCATAAAAAGCAGTCACAGGAACTCAAAGACACAGCAGTCTAGGGTCATTCAACGCAGGGTCAAAGAACACTCCTCACCATGACAGGCTTTGAAGGCACTGCCATACTGAGAAGAGAACAATCTGATACTCAGAGGAAGAACCTCAACTCACCAGGAAAGGGCAAACTCTTTTCTGTTGGCTCACTTCAGGAAGCCAGGGAAGTATGTAATACATTTTAGGATAACTTCCACTGGAAATTAGAAAAAAAATTGGTGCCTAAAGAGATAATCCTAGTATTTGAGAAACTCAGCTCTTGTAAATAACTCATTTTTTGAGAATTCTAGATAGTCATGTTTTAGAACTCAGCAAATGTGTCAATTTTATAAGCAAAGCAAGTTATACACTAAACATTTTTGATACTCAAACCAAAAAACTCTAGATCCTTAAAGTATCCTAACTAAAAGGTTTGTGCTCAAGTTTCTTTTTCCCTATATTTCAAGGTCTGAAATTTTTGAAAATTTTACATTTTAGTTCTAAACATGTTTTAGGGAGCCTAAAGTAACAAACATAGAAACAGTACCAAATATAGGATAATATATAAATAATATTTAATATGTCCTATAGTACTCCAATTATTTCTTTAAACAATTCAATCCTGTCACATACACAAGTGGGTGACATCTTAGAAGGAGGTATCAGGATTATATTTACCAGAGCTTTACAATTAAAAAGTGAATTTATAAGACTCAAAAGTACCTACCTTTATAACCATCACCAACAGTGCTAAAATTCATTATTTTCAACCACCTAAAATGTTTTTTAAATTTTACTTTACTTTGCTTATTCTTTGATTTCAGAGTTTTCTAGTGTTTTTTATTATTTTAAAATTATTTACATACCTGTGAAAACTTCAAGTAATAAGAAATGTATAAATTAGGTAAAGCCCACTTGTTAATGGATTGCCAATACCACCACCTACTGGCCAGAAATCCATAAAACTTCCAGAATTAAAGCAGATCCACTGACTTTATCAGCTGTTAAAGCCATATAGGGAAAAAAGATTTTTACATCTGAACAAATTTTCTGTTTGTATGGTTCAAGCACTATTGAAAAGCCATATGGATGGGACTTCCCTGGTGGCGCAGTGGTAAAGAGTCCACCTGCCAACGCAGGGGACACGGGTTCAAGTCCAGGAAGATCCCACATGCCGTGGTGCAACTAAGCCCATGCGCCACAACTACTGAGCCTGTGCTCTAGAGCCCTCGAGCCACAATTACAGAAGCCTGCGCGCCTAGAGCCCGTGCTCTGCAACAGGAGAAGTCACTGCAATGAGAAGCCCACGCACCGCAATGAAGAGTAGCCCCCTGCTCACCGCAACTAGAGAAAGCCCATGGGCAGCAACGAAGACCCAACACAGCCAAAAATAAATAAATAAATTTATTTAAAAAAAAAAGCCATATGGAAGATGCATAAGAAAGTTTATGAGAGCATATGTAAACACACCCTTTCACACTATAATGGGATGACACTGTATAATGTGATTTATTTTCCTTTGTTTATTCTTATGCTTTAAAGCCATGATGTTCTTTAGCTGTCACATCAAAAATTACCTCAAGGAGCTTTCCAAAGAGCAAGAACTTCCTTCGTGTGCTATGGCAGGGCTGGGCCTGCATGAATTTGGATGCCGTCCAAGGGAAGGGTACGCTGTCAGACAATCTTTGCAAGTGAGCTGGATCTGGAGAAGTGGATTAGGAAGAGTTCCAAAACTACATGGAATAATACTGAACGTTATCCATTGGGTCACTCTTGCTTTTGGAGCCCTTCCATCCACCACATGGAACGAGGGTCCGTTCCATCAACTTACCAACTACATTCCACTGTGGCTTTCCCAGGTTGGGGGAAATGGCTGAAAAGCAAAGCTAAATGAGACAAAATGTCTTTAGGCATTAGATCAATCTACTTGATCAACACCAATAATTTTTTAAAATTAGTGCTTACTGTATATAAAATGTCTGCGACCAAGATGTAGAAATAGGAACTAGATTTACCCTCCCATTTGAAACAAAAAACAAAAACAAAAACAGGGCTTCCCTGGTGGCGCAGTGGTTGAGAGTCCGCCTGCCGGTGCAGGGGACACGGGTTCGTGCCCCGGTCCAGGAGGATCCCGCATGCCGCGGAGCGGCTGGTCCCGTGAGCCATGGCCGCTGAGCCTGCGCGTCCGGAGCCTGTGCTCCGCAGCAGGAGAGGCCACGACAGTGAGAGGCCCGCGTACCGCAAAAAGAAAAAAGAAAAATCCACAAGCAAACCACATGAAATGCTGGTTTTCAAGACACTGGATATCAGACAACAAAGGAGACTGATCCCTGAGAGATAGGAAACAAACACAGTGAACCCTACCAGCAGCCCAGCTTACTACCTTGAGATTTTCCAGGCCACAGCAGGAAGAAGGGAGAAATAAAGTGGAGCCCAGCAGACTCCCTGAGTTGAGGAGACCAAAGTGGCTAGAACTGACAGGACAGAGTACCAGAGAGCAGACAGCTGTCCAACAACTCCAGGGATGTACAGGGAGTCACCCTGGAGTATTAGATGGAGGAATGATCAGCACATGCAAGTGAGGAAACTATCCAAGGCCAGGGAAAGAACCATCCACAACGATTAGAGGAAACAGCACCTGGTGCTCGTATGTGGCTGGAAACAATGCCTGCTCGCACAAACCAGGCTGGAAAATCTTGTAATTCAAAAGGCACTAGGTAGAATACTCAGGAAGGCTTTGCCTCAGTAGTGGGGAATAATCAGACCCAGACTGAGCACTGCTCCAGATTTACTTAACAAATCATAAAAGCAAGACCCTTCCAGTAACTTAACTACATATCAAAACAAAGCTTAAGAAGCTTTATAAATATCCAGCACCCAACAAGGTAAAATTAACAAGGTCTGGCACCTAATCAAAGATTAGCAGATATACGAAGAAGCAGGAAAACATAATCTATAATGAAGAGACTAATCAATCAATTAAAACTGACTTATAGCCGACACGTTAGAAGGACGTAAAAAGTTACTAAACAGCTATGAAAACTACAGTTTTAACTAAAAACTGTACTGTATATGTTCAAAAAAGTTAAGTAGAGACATGGAAGACACTAAAAAAAAAAGGCCCAAATCAAACACTTAGATATGAAGCCTTTCACTTAGATATGGGGTGAAAAATGCACTGGATAGGAATAAGAAACTGGCACTGCAGAAGAAAAGATCGGTAAGCTTGAAGACATAGTAATAGAAACTATCCAAAAGAAACACGCTGGAAAATAAAGATTTTTTAAAAAGAAAAGAACATCTGAGAGCTATTGGGATATCATCAAGTGGCCTAATATATGGGTAACTGAAATCCCCAAAGGAGAGAGGTAACGTAAAAATATTTGATGAAATAATGACTGAAAAACTTGGTGAAAATTAAAATGCATAGATCCAAGAAATTCAATGAACTCCAAACACAAGAAACATAAAGAAAACTGTGCCAAGGCACACATTAATCAAATTATTCAAAACCAGTGATAAACAGAAAATTTAAAATCAGCCAAAGAAAAAAGTACCACACAATAAAGGGTGCTTGGAATAAATAACCCGAAGAACTTTCAGGATAATACTCCAGTATTACAATTATTCAACTTCACAAGAAAGAACACCTAGAAGCAAAGCTCCTTACCTTAAAGAAAGAATGGATAGCAGCTGTGGCTTCACTGCGAACCCTCAGTATAGAACCCAGAACATTAGTCCTACACCTAAGGTGAGGGTATTGTCTCAGATACTCCAGAGGATGCCTCTCTTTATATTTAAAAGGGAAAGCCTGACAATAAAAGGAAAAACAAGTTAGAAGCTAAAAGAAATACACTTTTATAAAATCAGTTTACAGGGCATTTGTTAAATAGTAATGCTTTAGAATAAAACTAAGATGCTTTTGTTCCCTATATCTTAACATAACTGAATATGGTCCACATTAATTCTAACAAGTTAGTAGAACAGTGAGTGAAATCAGAAAGATGTGGGTTTAAATTCAGCTCTACTACTTATTAGCTTTGGAACCTTGGGCAAAGTTACTTATTATCACCAAGGCTAATCTGTTATTTATCAAATTTCTATCCGTTAGCTATCAATCACTACTTACAAATAGAGAGATTAGGATATAGTTACCCAAAACACTCCACTGTTTGGCACACATGAGTTTAGAATATTGTAGATATTAAACATTATGTTTTCTACAGCTGTATACACACAGCTGGTATTGAATTTTAAAATTGCCCAAATGTCTTGAAAGTCCACAAGCGCTCATAATCAATTAGCACTATTTATCACCATTTATCAACATGTGCTGCTGTTTCAGAACATGAGCGAGGGTGAACAGCTTTGTGTCATCTGGACGAGCAATGTATATTCATAAAAATTTTAAAGGAAATTATGACTCTACCTAGAAAAATTTCCCTGCCCCCACTCATTTTACAAGATTGAGAAGATAGGATAAAAGTTTCAGACCAAAACCAAAGTTTCAATAAAAAAGATAACAGAGAAGCTAAGTAAAAGAACTCTAAAACAGGCTACCAACATAGCTATCTATTCCTTTTAGGCCTTGTGCACACATTAATTTATGTCATATAGAAACAGGTCCCATACCTACGAAAGTGACAATATGATCACATTAATAGGAATCTGGGGACTGTTAGCAGGTTCAGAATTCCCTAATGCTGAATACTTAAAAATGACACTGAAATGAGGGGGAAGAGTAGTGGAAAGCATCAATACCCACCAAGGGAAAACAATTTAAGAAGAGTAAAACACATGGCAAATTTTTAATAATCAAACATCCCTCTAAAAAAGCAAAAATAAAAATGGTTAACATTTCAATTATCCAAAAGAACTAAAAATGAATTTGAATTAAAATGATGCTATTTCCCTATATTCCTCATTTTTTGTTCATTAAATATTTGAAGATGAGTATAGCTACACCACAGGGGGTTAAAATGGCTAGCACATAAACTTCAGCTGTGCCACTAATCAGCAATATAACCTAATGCAAGTCATTTTACCTGATTGGGTCTCATTTTCTCCAAATAGAAACTGGATTGATAATCTATGGTTTTATTCCCTCTAACCTCTTTATCAGGCTATACATAAAAAGCTACTAACAGAAGAGTCTTGCAAAAACAGGAATAAACATGTCTTAATGTAGAATTTCTTATCTTTGTTCAGCCTAAGCATCCCCACACTCTAGCACCATCCAACAGAATTTTCTGTGATAAACGGAAATGATCTGTACCTGTGCAATGCAGTACGGTAGCTGCTAGCTGCATGTGATCACTGAGCGCTTGAAGTGTAGCTAATGTCACTGAGGAACTGAAGTTTTAATTTAATTTTAACTGATTTAATATTAAATAGCCATGGGTGGCTAGTGGCTATTGCACCAGATGGTACAGTTCTAGATCATGCAACAGTAATTTCTAGGCAGAGCTTTCCTAAGAATGTGGTTTGCCCTGGTATGTCTTTGTCACTGCAGCTGACTAGGCATGCTTGTAAAGTGGCAAATCTCAACAGTGACAGGCACCACAGAGATACACAGAGTATTATCACTTAGCTCTCACTCCTAAGGCTCCAGCCATCTACATAAATACTTTTTGCTACTCTCTCTACATTCCTCAGTCTATAGCCTGTTTCAATTATCTAGAAGTCACAATCGAAAAGTTCCAAGTGCCATCTTCCCAATAATCACACTTAAAACGTTGCTAATGTTTTAAATTAAGTCTTAACGGCCTCCATAATCGTGTCACAACACATACCTTGGCATCACAATTTCCAACAACTTCAATTTTTTCTGCCTTCAGTTCCACATTTTGCCTTTTGGACAAACTTTTTACCAGCTGCCCTTGAACTTCCACGGAACTCCCAAAGGCCAGTTCTCTATAATAACAAAACATAGCATAAACAAGATCTTACATGTAGCCCTCATATTAATACCAACATTGCTCTCAGAACATTAAACTATTATTTATTTATTTATTTGGCTGCACCAGGTCTTAGTTGCGGCATGCGGGATCTAATTCCCTGACCAGGGATCAAATCCAGGCCCCCTGCATTAGGAGCATGGAGTCTTAACCACTGGACCACCAGGGAAGTCCCTAAACCATTTAATGATAGAAGATTTTACCTTTAATTGGGTTAAGAGCTGCACATAGTTGAGAGAGAAGCAAAGAATAGGTGGGGGATATTGTCATGTGAAGATGTTAGAGAGAGGAGAGAAGGATCTTGATTCTAAGTATTTGGACTTGAGCCTCAAAGCTATGAAAAGATGATTTGTTTAGAAAGATCACTGAGGGGGCAATATGAACACTTAGATTAGGGAAATGGGGAACAGAGGAGATGAAAAAAATTCAAAGTACTCTTCAAAACAAACAAACAAACCTCACCTACTGTCAAAGCTTGAATCTGCTACAACCTGAAGGCTTTCCAAAGATGACCCATCATTTACATGCAGGAATAAGACTTCCTTCTGGGATCGGACTGAACGAATCCATCCCTAATGAGAAGTATTTCTAAATGTGAGTTTAAAATACAAACATTTTATATTTTCATTACACATACACACAGAGGTCTAAATAAAAAAAAAAAAAGTCTTCATAATCCTGCCTGAACAAATCAATTGCTTTTAGTTTACCACTATGCATATATAATTTTATATGGTCCTCATCACAGTGAAATACAGCTTTGGCATTCCACCTTTTTTGCTGTTGTCGTTTTGTTAATAAAGCTCATCATTCTGAATAAGAGGTCCCAAATCCCGTTAGGTTGATGAGCCTAATTCACATAACCAATCCCCCTAATATTCCAGGTTTTCTTCCTGCCCCTGCCCCTCTCCCCCACCATTACACATAATAGGGTACACATTTTGGTTCCTTTCTCCTTTTATATCGAATTCCCAGAAGGGGGCTTCCCTGGTGGCGCAGTGGTTGCGAGTCCGCCTGCTGATGCAGGGGACACGGGTTCGTGCCCCGGTCCGGGAAGATACCACATGCCGCGGAGCGGCTGGGCCCGTGAGCCATGGCCGCTGAGCCTGCGCGTCCGGAGCCTGTGCTCCACAACGGGAGAGGCCACAACAGTGAGAGGCCCGCGTACCGCAAAAAAAAAAAAAAAAATTCCCAGAAGGGAGATTATGTAGTTATAGACTAGAAACATCTTTATGGGTTTTTTTTTTTTTACAAAGTATCATACTAAAAGAGTTCTCAAGAAACTTATTATGATTATATTAAGTAGCACATAAACTTTCAAAGACACTGAATTTAAATGACAGGTATGCATGAGTACAAATGAGATGTCTTCAAGTAGAACACTAAAAACAGCTCTCTCACAGATGACAACCTCTATGCTAGTTAAATTTAACTAGCATAGAGGTTGAGAGAATATTCTAGCAGCCTCTGAACAACTGTGAACAGTTGATGGTGTTCGGTTAACCATCAAATGTGCTTGGGAAAACTGAGATAATCCTACTTAGAAAAACTGTACTGATCCTGACTTTCTTTGTATCCCCACCACACCCTAATAGACACTGTTATTAAAGCCCTTCTATTACTTATTTGCATGTCCATAATATTTTGTGGATTTAGGAATCACATTTTTAGTTGCATTGAAGGCTATTGTCAGGCACACAGTAGAAAATCCAAGAATATATCCAGTGGAAGAATATCTATCATGTACTGAACATCTACTATGTAACAAACATTTTACTACCTTCTTCATATACTGGTTCACCTCCTCCTCACAACAGCAATGTGGATTATCATTATTCCCGTTTTACAAGTGAAGAATTAAGGCTCAGAGAAGTTAAATAACCTGCCTGAGGGCACACTGCTGGTAAACGGCAGAGCTTGAATTTAAACCTAAGTCTACTAGGAAGCGCTTGGGCTACGCTGAGTAAAGCGTAAATTGCCTCAGTCTCACATACAAGGCCCTTCATAAATTGAACATGCCCAGTCCAAAGCACCAATGCCTTGCTTTTTACTTGTTAGTAAAAGTTAACATTTATGGAGCACTGTTTAATGTGCTTCTGTCCTAAGCTCTTTATAAGTATTTTTCTACTTAATCCTCACAAGAACTATCATTTTAGAGATGAAACATATTTAGAGAAGTTAGGATAACCTTGTTAAATACTCAAGGTTACCAAGTAGTACAGGTGGAATTCAAACACAGATCTCAGTTCAAAGTTCATGTTCTTGTCAACAAGCTCTTCTGAAATGATATTTCCACCCCATCCCTGGTTCCTGTGCCTGAGGAAACACATCCTTCTGGACTCAGCTGAAATGTCACCTCATGCAAGAAGTCTTCTTTGACCTCCTCACACTGTTAAGAACTTCCCTCTCTGTATTCTCAAAGTTTTCTATTTATACCACTAATACTTATCACATTGTTGTTATTTCTTGTCTTATCCATCAGACCAGGGCTGTCTGACAAATATATCTGAGCCACATATGTAATTTTACTTTTTTGGTGGTTATATAAGAAATGGGTTAAATTAATTTTAATAGTATATTTTATTGAACCCAAAATATATATCAACATGTAATCAATATTAAAAATACTGATAGTTTGCATTCTTTTGTTCTTCAAAATTAGTGTCTATTTTACAATTACAGTACCACTCAATTCAGATACTTCTAAATACACTGCACAGCACTAAAGTGAAAGCCTCTAACCTAGCGAGTATGTCCCATTCTTTTCATCTTTGAATCCTCTCTAGACTAGCACACAAAGGTATTAATGTATGTCGAATTAATAGATTAATGCAAGAAAAAGTTTTGATTTGGATAATAGAAAGAATATGAAACCCAAAGAAATGCAAAGAGGGGGACATTGGTCATACTGCTAAAAATCAAGGATATGTGAGGACAGCAAAAATAACTGCATCAGTGTGTTTCAGCAACCTAGTAAGTCAAACCTCCTTGCTCGGTCTGCTCCTTTAAGGAGGTACCTTCAGTGTGGAGCCGCTGCAAATATTATCATTAACAAGAGAAATGATAGCAACTAACATTTATTCACGGTGGGCCACTGCCCTAAATATTTTGTAACTAATCTTCAGGACTCTGTGAGGTAAGGACTATTATCTCCATTCTCGTAAGAGGGAACTGAGGTTTAGAGCACGTTAAGTGACACGCCCATAATTAACAAGCTACTAAGCGGCACAGATTTAAACTGAGGCAGCTTGACTCCAGAGCTCTTTCAGACTGCTACGCTCCACTCGTTCTCCTAATTTATTAACATGTTTTATGCAAAGCCCCATTTTAGACACTGAGGTGGTTAAAAGTTCAATAAAAGGTATGGTTTAGTTGAACAAATATTTACCGCCAGCTATGTGTGACTATCAAGACGGGTAAGACATAGTTCCTGCACTCAAGGAGCTATATAACTGTGGACACACGTTATAAGGGACCTAAGAAAAGGGGCTCATTCATTTTGCTGTATGATTAACAAGTTTACGGGTAATAACCTGTATCATGAAAGCAAAGTTCCAGCACTTTCCAGGCAAAACTAACGGTAACCAATGAGAGAAGAAAAACGTGGACCCACACGATTGTCTACATTTTCTAACTTTGTCCTGCCGGTCGTTTTGTCCGACCCGACAGCACAAGGAAAGCCTAGACGTGGACGTGCCATATCAGTCAACGAAAAAGACAAACCCACCGCCTTCCGATACACTAACCTGGACCTTAACGCGCTCCCCACTTGCGTTCTGGGCCCCGAGAGCGTCCCGCACGCTCAGTTTGGCTGAAGGTTTGTGCCTTGGGCAGGGAGCCGAGGAACAGGAGCGCAGGGCTCGGAGCAGGCACCGGGCCCCGAACATAGCGCGGCCGCCCCAGGCCCTTCTCGGGACCAGCCCTGATCCCAGCGCGGGCGGACCCTGCCTCCGGGAACCCTCTCTTCTCCTTCCCTCTTCCGGGCCGCAGCCCTGCCCTCAGGCACTCCAGAGTCCCCCGCTGGCTCCCTTCTCTTTCACGGGCCCCAGCTCGTGGAGAAGCTCTGCTTTCCCCCACCCCGAAAGGGCGGAAAGGACACAAGACGTTCAGCGGCGAACGGCCAAAGAGAAAGCGCACGCCTTGAGCTCCCGGGACACCCCACAACACCGCGTGGCTTCTAAACTCACGCACTTCCCCCTAGCTGAAACACGCGCGGCACCCACCCCTACGTCACCACGTCAACGCTAACGTCATCACGCTACGAGGAAGTTCAGAGGGAGCATGCGTACTTGTGACTCCATTTAAAGAGGCGGCGAAGCGGAGGAAGGGGCGGGGTCAGGAGCTGAGATGGGGCGGAGTTAAGACGCTAGGGTTATAGATGTTAGCGTTGAAGGAACTAGGTAACCCGCTTGGGGCGAGGTATGAGAGTCTTCATTTCTAAAGCTTCCGGGTGATGCTGAGGAACGCAAAGTAAAGGGCAAGGAGTGACTGATGCAGAAGGAAAGCGGACCAGAAGGAGACTCTTGATTGTTGAGAGGATTAGTGTGAGGGGATCAGTCTTTTCGGAGTTCTGAGCCCCTGCTAAAGTCACAGTTGGGTGGTATCAGACATCTAAACAGACAATTGAATAAAAGGGTGATCAGTCCCCTGACACAGCCTAAGCGTGGGATGCCAAAGATGGCTTGCTACAGAAGGTAACCCTTTGACAGGTAAGAGTAAGTGAAAAGACTTGGAACGGGGTAGTCAGAGAAAGCTTGACAGTGTGAAGCTGTTGGAGAGACAGTGGAGGAATTGCTGGGCATTGCCTGCCAGAATCTTTGAGCCTGTTTCCTTTTCCAACACAGTTATCTGCGTTTATATGACCTGAAAACAATGACCCCTTCATGTATTAGACGACCTTTTTTTTTTTTTTTTTTGCGGTACGCGGGCCTTACTGTTGTGGCCTCTCCCGTTGTGGAGCACAGGCTCCGGACGCGCAGGCTCAGCGGCCATGGCTCACGGGCCTAGCCGCTCCGCGGCATGTGGGATCTTCCCGGACCGGGGCACGAACCCGTGTCCCCTGCACCGGAAGGCGAACTCTCAACCACGGCGCCACCAGGGAAGCCCTAGACCACCTTTTAAATGTATCAAAAATAATTTTTTTTCTGTAACTCATTGATACTCATGAACTAGTTTTCTATCTGATTAAAAGAAAGAAGGGCTAGTTACTTAAAGTTGCACTATTATGATGCCCATTTTACAGATAAGAGAACTTAGGCACAGAAAAGTTAAATGACTTGCTCAAGGATATACATTCTATAAATGTGAGATTTAAACCGGGAAATCTTGGCTCCATCCACTAAACTGTTATGCTATACAGTCTCTCCAAGGTGGGAAATAAAACCATTGTCCCTTCCATCAAGGAACTCATGGTCTAGACATGGAGACTGGCAAGAAAACAGAGAATTGTAATATAAACTAATAAGTACCAATATAAATGTATAAGCCAAGTGAAGTGGTAGCCTACAAAAGGAAATAAGCTAAGTTTTGGAGGGGGATCAGCATTTTGCCAGGATGGGATGTAGGAAACAGTGTTTCCTGCCAGAAGGTAGCCAAGAACAGTTGCCAGGAGGGCAAAAAGCCTGGAAGAATTGTAAAACTGTTCTCAAAACAGACTAGAAAATAGCACCCATGAAAATACCAAGTTCTTGGACACTTCCTGAACCTTGAGAACAGAAATACGGAAACATGCAGCTAAGTGCCTTCTGAATTATGTAGCTATGGGCCTTAAAAAAAAAAGTATGTCTTTGGTATTGGCTGCAAAAGCTGGGGAACAAGACAATCTGGCGTACATACCAATGATATGTACCCCAGTTCAAATCTCCTCTTTGACTATGCTACCTTGTCCAAGGGACCAAAAATAGTGACCAGTTGGCTCACTTCCTACCCAGGCCGTCTGTTTGTCTTGCCTTCTTTCTTTACCTGGTCCTCCCCAGTGTGCATCTTAAGAACTGAAGTCTGAGTCTCAGAGAGTGAGGATCCTGACTTCTTTTACCCTGTCACCTACTACTTGTTTAAGTCAGAGTGTTGTTTTCTGAGCAGGGGACCACTGGCCAGTATGATGAAGGCAAGGGAAACCAGTGGGTGAAACTGAAAACTAGCAATAGTTCATTTAAAATGTAGATCACTGAAAGTTGACTACAGTATTTGTGTGTCTGGTGCTAAGTTCAAGCCACTCTTCGTACTGTATCAAATCATATCATCTTCTTATTTATTTCTATTTTCAGTGTTGGAGTGACACTTCCCCTTTTGGATTCATCATCTTCCAGACAGTTGCCAGAGTGATCTTTCTAAAATGAATATATTACTGCTGGTAATAATGATGGCTAGTGCCACAGAATCCTTACTATGTTCCAGGATTAATATGTTAATATTAATGTATAGTTAATATATTCTTCACATATTCACTCATTTAATCCTCATAACAGCCCTCTGAAGTAGGGGTAGTAACATCATCCCCAGTTTTCAAAGGAGAAACTGAAACTCAGAGAGGTTTCATAATTTGTACCAAGTTACACTGGCAGTTTGGCAGTAGAGCCCATTCTTTTACCCATTCGTAATCCAGTGATCAAGCAACCCTTCAGTTGTTCTCCCTACAACATAAAGAGGACTTGCTTTCTTTAGCATGCATACCAGGCTCTCCATGATCGATGGAGTTCCCTGAAGGGCCCTGAAGTGAGGAACAGAAGTGAAACATCCTTCCTGTTACCTTTTGATACTGCAGGTGTGTGCAGTGAACACTGTCAGCATTACTTGTCAGCTTTGGGGAAGGTTTCAACCAGGCTCGGCTTGACAGTTTCTAGCTAAACTTGCAACGCTTCAGAACTTCTAAAAGGCAGGCACTATGCTGATATCCCATACTACCATGGAGTACCAGTCAGTGTTCATGGTTTTCATTGTGCTTGAATCTAGTCATAAAACTTTCAACACCCAAAACTTGATTTCAAGGTCACGACTTCAGAGTACAAAGGAACATAGTACTTGATGCAGAAATTATGGAGACATTAGATGTAGAAAAGTGGATATTGTAAGCATCTTGGGTTTCTCTGAAGGAGCTAACAATCGTGACTATAACTTAACTTGAAAAATGGTAAGGTACATGCACAGAGCATAAAAAGTCACATTTGTAGTTTTGAACTTTCAGAAAAGCAGCTCATAATCTAGAAAGAGAAACTGATGAGTAAATGGCCAATTAAAGGAATACACACAGCAGAGCGTTAGTAACCAACTCAAATTTAGTTTTTGAGATATATCCATGTAGGTCTAGTCCATTCTTTTTAATATTCCATTATATAAATGGACCATAATTTATTCATTCTCATTCTGATAGCCATTTGGGCTGTTTTCAGTGTTTCTATATTACAAACAGAGACGGATTTACCATGAAGCTCATGAAATTTAGAGCCCCTTATTCACATGCACATCTCCCCTCTGCCTTCCCTCCCATCTCTTTCCCCCCTGCAGTACTGGGAATTGCTAGGAATTGTAGGGTGAGAGAGGAAGCAATCAGAAAGCATTCATAAAGGAACTCAGAATAAAGGGACATGGATTTCCAAGGCTCAAGAAATTTCTTCTCATTCTAAATAAATATTTACTTTAGTATTTGTAATTTTGTATTATTTTTCTTAAAGAGAACCTCCCAAATTACATAAGCTTTGAGTCCCACAGAACTGGCTCTGCCCTTGATTACAAAAATGCTGCAATAAATATACTGGATACACATGAAGGAGTTTCTCGGGATAAGCCTGGGGTATATGCATCTTCAGCTTTACTAGATATTACCAAATTGCTCTTCAAATTGGTTCCAATTTATATACCCCACAACAGGCTTCTAAGAGTTCCCAGAGTTCCGTGCCTTTAATGACATCTGATAGAGTCAGACGTTCTAATTTTTTTTTTTTTTTGCGGTACACAGGCCTCTCACTGTTGTGGCCTCTCCCGTCGCGGAGCACAGGCTCCGGACGCGCAGGCCCAGCGGCCATGGCTCACGGGCCCAGCCGCTCCGCGGCATGTGGGATCTTCCCGGACCGGGGCACGAACCCACGTCCCCTGCATCAGCAGGCGGACTCTCAACCACTGCGCCACCAGGGAAGCCCAGACTTTCTAATTTTTACCAATGCTGGGTAAGAAAGAATATCTCGTTGTTTTAGAGATACTATGTTTTGATCCTCTTTTTTTTCCCCTCAAAATTCCATTTCAACTATAATCCCACCCCACCCCCCATCATTTTCAATAGCATAGTGAAAAAGAACACTAGCATGGCAACCAGAAGTCCTGGTTCAGATCTCATCACAGCTGTGGATCTTCGGGAAGTCAAACTTCCTTCACAGGGCTGTTGACAGTATTAATAACTGAAGCATCTTGTGAATTTTGTGATAGAGGAATGGGTGTTGTGTCCGAGTGAACACCCTCCATCATTTATGAGTTTCAGAGTTAGGGAGTCCCTTGAATTTCATGAACCAACTCTATCTAAATCCCAAAGTAGAAGGCTCAAGATGCATTCCATCTATTTTGTGTACGTTTCTTTTAGGTCCAGACCTTCGGTGTGCATAAGAACCACCAGCAGAGCTTGCTAAAATGCACATTCCTGGGTCTCCTACCTAATGATTTTGACTCAGTTTGAGAAAGTGCTTGTTCTGTAGTTGGATTTTATCCTTTCCTGCTTTCTTCCCTTTGCTTTCAGGAGGCACTTACTTTGAGGCTTGACTTCGTTTCTTATATTATACTATATTACCACAACAAAACAACCTACAATCCAAGCTGCCTTTCAGGTTTAGAGTGAGGAGGCATCAGTGGGTGGGGGTGGAGCATGACGTCAGGAGTGTAGAAGGAGCCTCTTCCTCAGCTGGCTCTCTTGGGGCTCCAGGCCCTTCCCAGGCAGACTCCACATCACCCAGCCATGTCTCACCCCTTCTGGGCTAGGAGATGTCGATAGTCTCCCCCTCTTTAAGAGACAAGGGCTAGAACCAAACTGGAGATAAGCCCAAGCTCCTTTAAACCAATGTTTTCTGTGGTCATGGTGCAGTAGGCTTGCACATTTAGATAGTAAAACCATAATTATGATACACAAAATCAATTTAGTAGGTTTTGACCAGCAGAATAGAAAGGAATAAAAGAAATCGGTATCTTGGATAATAAGTGCTATTTTGTGAAACTACTAGGATGCAAGATGTAAATAAATTTCCTACTGTGGATGGGCAAGAAAGAGTTCAAAAACCACTGCCCTGGGCCCTGCTATGTGGGCCCAGTGAATTGAAATTAGGCCCCTGCCTGAGTCTCTTGTCAGCCCTCAAAGAAGGATCTGGTTAGTTCCAGATGTTTGCTGAAACTTTTACATACTGCAGCTTTTAAAGCTTCCTCTGAAAAATGTAAACAATTTTTATTACTATTATTATGAAAAACAATGTACAAACATGAAAAATAATTTTAGGCAGTGACAAATGGCATATAAAAAAAAAAAAAAAAATCTCGGGCTTCCCTGGTGGCGCAGTGGTTGAGAGTCCACCTGCCGGTGCAGGGGACGCGGGTTCGTGCCCCGGTCCGGGAAGATCCCACATGCCGCGGAGCGGCTGGGCCCGTGAGCCATGGCCGCTGAGCCTGAGCGTCCGGAGCCTGTGCTCTGCAACGGGAGAGGCCACAGCAGTGAGAGGCCCACGTACTGCAAAAAAAAAAAAAAAAAAAAAAAAAAAAAAAAAATCTCTCCAACCACCCTATTTCCATATACCATCCTCAGTGGTAGCTACTATTTATCTTTACATTTTCTAGATATAAAAGTATGTGTGTGTATACATATATGTATGTATACATATGTACATATGCAATTAAATATAGTTAAAATTTAATTTTTAATTAAATTAAATATAATTAAAATGCTACTCTATTATATGGCTGAACTATATAGTTAAACAGTTTTCCCTATTCAATTTGCTCTCATGCAATCTGCACTGAGTATGTTGTACATACACTATGCATGCAGAACCTGTATATCTGCAGGATAAACTCCTAGAAATAAGACTAAAATTTTCTTTTAAAAATATCTTTTACCTTTAATGTCATTATATGTGTCCAGTCACTCTCCTCATCCCTGTTTTGAGATATTGATCTTGCCTACCGTGGTTTTACCAATCATGGAAATTTTTATGTATTTAGCCATGACCTTATGGAAATTTTAGAAAATAAATTTCTATAATGTCTTGTGACCAAACTGCAGACTGAAGAAAACATACTTACTCCCAGGGTGCCTAAAGTTTTTATCACTCTTTAAAAATTTAAATTTAGCAGAGATTGGACACAGCCTGCCACTAGATGGTTTGCTACAAATTCTGATTTTGTACAGTTACTTCTGGAGTTTGATATTTGTTAATTGGCTAGCACATTGGTAAATGTTTGCATTTCCTAAAATGGGGTTGAAAGTAAATTGTAACATCCTCTGCAAACTAGACATTATCATTTAGTTTTGCTTGTTTTTGAACTTTATGTAAATAGAATCATACAGTATGTGTTATTTTGTGTATGGTTTCTCATGGTCAATATTATTTTTGTGAGAATCAACTATGTCACTGCCTATAGTGTGTTCATTTTCATTGCCCTATGGTATTCCACTTTATGACAATAACCCAATTTATTTATCCATTCTGCTGATTGTTTTCTTTTCATTTAGCCTGAGGTTTTATTTGGATTTCCTGAATCATCCATTTCCACATTATAAGGTAAATGCCAGAGTGTATCTTTTATTTTTTGCATTGTTTTTTTCATTTTATTTATTTTTTTATATAAATTTATTTTATTTTTGGCTGCGTTGGGTCTTTGTTGCTGCTCACAGGCTTTCTCTAGTTGCAGTGAGTGGGGTCTAATCTTTGTTGCGGTGCGGGGGCTGCTCATTGGGGTGGCTTCTCTTGTTGCGGAACACGGGCTCTAGGCGCACGGGCTTCACTAGTTGTGGCACGAAGGCTCAGTAGCTGTGGCTCATGGGCTCTAGAGCGCAGGCTCAGTAGTTGTGGTGCATGGGCTTAGTTGCTCTGCAGCATGTGGGATCTTCCCAGACCAGGGCTCGAATCCATGTCCCCTGCATTGGCAGGTGGAATCTTAACCACTGTGCCACCAGGGGAAGCCCCTATTTTGTTTATTTTTTATTTTTAATTTTGTTTATTTTTAATTGAAGTATAGTTGATTTACAGTATTATATTAGTTTCAGGTGTATAGTATGGTGATTCAGTATTTTTACAGATTATACTCCATTAAATGTTATTACAAGAAAATGGCTATAATTCCCTGTGCTGTACAATGTATCCTTGTTGCTTATCTATTTTATACATAGTAGTTTGTGTCTCTTAATCCCATGCTCCTAATTTGCCCATCCCCACTTTCTTCACCCCTCTGTTAACAACTAGTTTGTTTTCTATATCTGTGAGTCTGTTTCTGTTTTACATATACATTTATTTGTAGTATTTTTTAGATTCCACAAAAAAGTGATATCATACTGTATTTGTCTTTCTGTCTGACTTATTTCACTAAGCACAATATTCTCTAGGTCTGTTCATGTTGCTGCAGATGGCAGGATTTCATTCTTTTATTATGGCTGAGTAACATTCCATTGTATTGAATATAGATATCACATCTTTATCCATTCATCTGTTGATGGCTATTTGGGTTGCTACCATATCTTGGATAGTAAATAGTGCTGTATGAACATGGGGGTGTATGTATCTTTTCAAATTAGTGTTTTCAGTTTTTCCAGATATATACCCAGGAGTAGAACTGGTGGATCATATGGTAGTTCTATTTTTAGTTTTTTGAGGAACCTCTGTACTGTTCTCCACAGTGGCTGTACCAATTTACATTCCCACCAAACAGTGTACACGGGTTCCCTTTTTTCCGCATCTTCACCAACATTTGTTGTTTGTAGACTTTTTGATAATAGCCATTCTGACAGGTGTGAGCTGATATCTCATTGTTTTGATTTGCATTTCCTCTAATAATTAGCGATGCCGAGTATCTTTTCATGTGCCTGTTAGCCATCTGTATGTTTTCTTTGGAAAAACGTCTACTCAGGTCTTCTGTCCATTTTTTTTTTTTTTGATACTGAGTAGTATGAGCTGTTTGTGTATTTTGGAATATTAACCCCTTGTTGGTCATATCATTTGCAAATACTTTTTCCCACTCCATATGCTGTCTTTTCATTTTGTCAATGATTTCCTTTGCTGTGCAAAAGCTTTTAAGTTTAATTATATCTCATTTATTTATTTTTGCTTTTATTTCTTTTGCCTAAGGAGACAGATCCAAAAAAAAAATACTGCTATGATTTACGTCAAATAGTGTTCTGCCTATGTTCTAAGAGTTTTTATAGTTTCAGGTCTTACATTTAGGTCTTTAATCTGTTTTGAGTTTATTTTTGTATATTGTATGAGGTAATGTTCTACTCACATTGTTTTACATGTAGTTGTCCGGTTTTCCCAGCACCACTTGTTGAAGAGACTGTCTTTTCTCTATTGTATATTCTTGCCTCTTCTGTTGTAGATTAATTGACCACAGGTGTGAGGGTTTATTTCTGGGCTCTCTATTCTGTTCCACTGTGTGTCTGTTTTTGTGCCAGTACCATGGTGTTTTGATTACTGTAGCTTTGTAGTATACTCTGAAGTCTGGGAGGGTGGATACCTCCAGCTTTGTTATATTTTCTCAAAACTGCTTCGGCAATTTGGGATTTTTTGTGGTTCCATATGAATTTGATGGATTTTTGAGTTGTTTCCAGTGTTCCAGTATAAGTAACACCGCTATGAATATTAATGTACATAACTTACTGTACATATGTAGTTAATCTGGGAATAAAATCTAGGAATAAAATTGCTGTATGATAGGATATACAAACTTCAGCTTTAATAAGTAGGGCCACATTTTTTCTAAAGTATTATTAGGCATATATGAGAGTTCCTGTTGCTTCACATTCTTGTCAACAATTAGTCTCATCAGTCTTTTAAATTTAGCTATATTGGTGGAGATATAGTTGTATCTCATTGCAGTTTTAATTCACATTTCCCTGATTATTCTTTTTGAGCATCTTTTCAATGTCAATTTTTATTGGGTTTTCTTCTCTGGTGAACTAAGTTTTTTGTCCATTCTTCTACTGAGAAGTCCTTTTTTTCTAATTGATTTTCTTATTAACCTATACAAGTTCTTACGTGTAGATTTTAGATGTGAGTGCTTCTCAGTTACATGCATTGCAAATATCTTCACCCACTCTCTGGGTTGCCTTTATAATGCTGTATTGTTGAAAAATGGCTGAATGGCAGCAAGACTTGACATTATTTGATCTTTTGCTTTGGAAATAGTGTGCAGTTCTTGAAGAAAAAGATTAAGGCCCTCAAAACTACCCTTTTGATTTCTTTTAGCAATGTAAGACCAGTATCTTTTATCATTTCTCCTTTCATTTTCTTTAAAAATGGATTTTTTTCTATTTAAATGTTTATTTTATTTTATTTTTGATTGCATGGTTAATGGCCTTCTCTAAAATTTCTGTCTGGTCTTCAGGGAACAATTTTAAAGCTTGGAATTTCACTGTACATTGTTTGAAGCTGATTCTGGCTCTTTGCAAATCATTTTGATATTTAACCTCTAAAATTTCACACCAGAAAACAAGACAACTCAGAAAAGAAAAATCACATATAGCAGACAGTAAAATCTGAGCTGATCCTCATCTATTCATATTTTCTTTTGGATCACACAGAACTTCAAAGATTGAGATTAGCTTTTCAAAATTTATCTTCAATTGACACACAGCTTCATACTGTGCACTCCATCTTGCCTAGGGAAGTCTTTTTACTATTATACATACCTACATTTTTCAGCATTTTCCACTGATGAGGTAAGACTGAAAAGAATGGACAATTTTTTCCCCAAAGTTCCCAAAAATGTTACATATAAAGAAGAAATGTTCAAAAATGCTCAGATATCTTCTTCAGGGAGGAATACTATATCACAAACACAGCTTTAGTTTACAACTGCAAATAAAAAGCTGATTGGCTTTTGGCCTGTTTTATTATTGTTTTAAATTGTCTACAGTTGTGTTACTGGTATGCCACTGCTGTTGAGCATGATCTTTTCTGTAGACTTTTGGCAAATACTTTTTCATTTAAGGAAGTTTCCTCCTGCTCCTGAGGGATTACCTCCCCCCCACCCCACCCCCCGCCATGTAAGGTCAGATATAGACAAATAATGTTATGAATAATGAGAGAGATATTCGGGGGAAAATGCCTCTGCTTAAAAATATGCAAAGTCGGGCTTCCCTGGTGGCGCAGTGGTTGAGAGTCCGCCTGCCGATGCAGGGGACACGGGTTTGTGCCCCGGTCTGGGAAGATCCCACATGCCGCGCGGGGAGCGGCTGGGCCCGTGGGCCATGGCCGCTGAGCCTGTGCGTCTGGAGCCTGTGCTCCGCAGCAGGAGAGGCCACAACAGTGAGAGGCCCAAGTACCGCCAAAAAAAAAAAAAAAAAAAAAAAAAAAAAAAAAAAAAAAAAAAAGCAAAGTCAAAACAACATAATTTGCCCTTATGACAAAGAATATGAAAGAGAGGTTTTCCTAGAATCTACACAACCGTCAATGCTCACTATTGGTCTAAAACTAATAAACAATTAGGTAAGCACTTAAAGACACAAAAAGAGATCATTATTTCTGGTTTTTCAAGCAGGAAAAAAATTATTGATGCCTCTGTAAACTGTTTTGAACTTTCTATAGAAGCAGCTTGTGAGAGGTATATTAGAACAAAGATGGCAAGCTGATTCTACCACAAGAATGGTAGTGCCTAAAAATTCAGGGACCTGAAGATTTCCTTTAATAGATTTCTTCCTTTAGCAGGGCTTCCTTGAGTTCCATCAATCCCTGTGAACAGCGGTAAGGAAGAATGTCTGACAATGTGACCTGCCCTGAAAACTGATTTATCTTCTTCTTTTTGGGATTTACTTTCAGAATCTTATACATTGACAGATGTAAAAATGTAAGATTTTAAGTTTCATTTGACATTCCTTATTAGTATATGATATATATCATAAAGGAGTATGAGATATATGTGTATATATAAATGTACCTACACATATATGTATATACACACGCATACATATGAATCATAAATTATACTAAAAAGTTGTTAATTCAACCCCTGTTTTTGTAATATTTTAATATTTATCCATTTGGATGGAGCCCAGCAAAATTATATATATAGTTTGGTGTAAGTTTCCTAGTGAAAAGGTTTCCTAGTGAAAAGGCTACTTGTAGTAGCCAGCCTCTAAGATGACCCCAATGGTCCTTGCCTCCTGGTATTTGTATCCCTTGTAGAGTGCTCTCCTCATCAGTCACACAGTAGTCATCCATTTAACAAAGAGGACAGTGCATGTGTTGGTGTGTGATTTCTGAGGATAAGTCATAAAAGACCTTGCCCTTCCATCTTCTTCTCTTGGATCCGTTGCTCTGGGGGATGCTAGGTACCATGTCATAAAGGTACTGAACTAGCTCTACGAAGATGCCTACATGGTGAGGAACTAAGGCATCCTGCCAGTGCTGACTAGCACCACTGTAGCACTGAGGGTCCTCTAGAGCAAAAGCTCCAATAGGAAGCTAACATGGGTTATTTGGTTAGTTGGTGATTGATTGATTGGTATTAGTTCACATAATTTAGAAGGCTAAGAAGTCCCACCATCAGCTCTCTGCAAAATGGATAACCAGGAAGGCTCATGGTATAGGTCAAAGCTAAAAGCCAGACAGCCTATGGTGCAGATTCCAGTCCAAGTCTGAAGGTCTGAGAACTAGGAGTGTAGAGGGCAGAAGATCGATGTTCCAGATCAGTCAAGCAGAGACAGAATTCGACCTTCCTCTCCTTTTTTGTTCTATTCAAGCTCCCAGTGGATTGAATTATGCCCACCCACACTGGGGAGGGCCATCTGCTTTTCTCAGTGTACCAATTTAAATGCTAATCTCAGGCCAATATCACTGATGAACACAGATGCAAAAATCCTCAACAAAATACTAGCAAACAGAATCCAAAGCACATTAAAAGGATCATACACCGTGATCAAGTGGGGTTTATTCCAGGAATGCAAGGATTCTTCAATATACGCAAAACAATTAATGTGATAAACCATATTAACAAACTGAAGGAGAAAAACCATATGATCATCTCAATAGATGCAGAGAAAGCTTTCGACAAAATTCAACACACATATTTGATAAAAACCCTGCAGAAAGTAGGCATAGAGGGAACTTTCCTCAACATAATAAAGGCCATATATGACAAACCCACAGCCAACATCGTCCTCAATGGTGAAAAACTGAAAGCATTTCCACTAAGATCAGGAACAAGACAAGGCTTCCCACTCTCACCACTCTTATTCAACATAGTTTTGGAAGTTTTAGCCACAGCAATCAGAGAAGAAAAGGAAATAAAAGGAATCCAAATCAGAAAAGAGAAGTAAAGCTGTCACTGTTTGCAGATGACATGATACTATACATAGAGAATCCTAAAGATGCTACCAGAAAACTACTAGAGCTAATCAATGAATGTGGTAAAGCAGCAGGATACAAAATTAATGCTCAGAAATCTCTGGCATTCCTATACACTAATGATGAAAAATCTGAAAGTGAAATCAAGAAAACACTCCCATTTACCATTGCAACAAAAAGAACAAAATACCTAGGAATAAACCTACCTAAGGAGACAAAAGACCTGTATGCAGAAAATTATAAGACACTGATGAAAGAAATTAAAGATGATACAAATAGATGGAGAGATATACCATGTTCTTGGATTGGAAGCATCAACATTGTGAAAATGACTCTACTACCCAAAGCAATCTACAGATTCAATGCAATCCCTATCAAACTACCACTGGTATTTTTCACAGAACTAGAACCAAAAATTTCACAATTTCTATGGAAACACAAAAGACCCCGAATAGCCAAAGCAATCTTGAGAACGAAAAACGGAGCTGGAGGAATCAGGCTCCCTGACTTCAGGCTATACTACAAAGCTATGGTAATCAAGACAGTATGGTACTGGCACAAAAACAGAAAGATCAATGGAACAGGATAGAAAGCCCAGAGATAAACCCACGCACATATGGTCACCTTATCTTTGATGAAGGAGGCAGGAATGTAGAGTGGAGAAAGGACAGCCTCTTCAATAAGTGGTGCTGGGAAAACTGGACAGGTGCATGTAAAAGTATGAGATTAGATCACTCCCTAACACCATACACAAAAATAAGCTCAAAATGGATTAAAGACCTAAATGTAAGGCCAGAAACTATCAAACTCTTAGAGGAAAACATAGGAACAACACTCTATGACATAAATCACAGCAAGATCCTTTCTGACCCACCTCCTAGAGTAATGGAAATAAAAACAAAAATAAACAAATGGGACCTAATGAAACTTCAAAGCTTTTGCACAGCAAAGGAAACCATAAACAAGACCAAAAGACAACCCTCAGAATGGGAGAAAATATTTGCAACTGACAAAGGATTAATCTGCAAAATTTATAAGCAGCTCAATTACAAAAAAACAAACAACTCAATCCAAAAATGGGCAGAAGACCTAAATAGACATTTCCCCAAAGAAGATATACAGACTGCCAACAAACACATGAAACAATGCTCAACTTCATTAATCATTAGAGAAATGCAAATCAAAACTACAATGAGATATCATCTCACACCAGTCAGAATGGCCATCATCAAAAAATCTAGAAACAATAAATGCTGGAGAGGGTGTGGAGAAAAGGGAACGCTCTTGCACTGTTGGTGGAAATGTGAATTGATACAGCCACTGTGGAGAACAGTATGGAGGTTCCTTAAAAAACTACAAATAGAACCACCATATGACCCAGCAATCCCACTCCTGGGCATATACCCTGAGAAAACCATAATTCAAAAAGAGTCATGTACCAAACTGTTCATTGCAGCTCTATTTACAATACCCCAGAGATGGAAACAACCTAAGTGTCCATCATCGGATGAATGGATAAAGAAGATGTGGCACATATATACAATGGAATATTACTCAGCCATAAAAAGAAATGGAATTGAGCTATTTGTAATGAGGTGGATAGACCTAGAGTCTGTCATACAGAGTGAAGTTCAGAAAGAGAAAGACAAATACCGTATGCTAACACATATATATGAAATCTAAGAAAAAAACAATGTCATGAAGAACCTAGGGGTAAGATGGGAATAAAGACACAGACCTACTAGAGAATGGACTTGAGGATATGGGGAGGGGGAAGGGTAAGCTGTGACGAAGCGAGAGAGTGGCATGGACATATATACACTATCAAACGTAAAGTAGATAGCTAGTGCGAAGCAGCCGCATAGCACAGGGAGATCAGCTCGGTGCTTTGTGACCGCCTGGAGGGGTGGGATAGGAAGGGTGGGAGGGAGGGAGACGTAAGAGGGAAGAGATATGGGAACATATGTATAACTGATTCACTTTGCTATAAAGCAGAAACTAACACACCATTGTAAAGCAATTATACTCCAATAAAGACGTAAAAAAAATTAAAAATAAATAAAAATAAATGCTAATCTCTTTTGGAAACCCCCTTGTAGAAATAATGAAACACCCTCACAGAAATACTAAACTACTACTCAAGAGATAACATTTAACCAGCTTTCTGGGCATCCCTTGGCCCAGTCAAGTCATTAAAATTAACCATTACAACCACCTTGCCAGCCATGTGAGTCATCTTGGAATTAGCTCTTCTAGTTTGGTTGAGCCTTCAGATTGCTGCAGATCCAAATGACATCTTGACTGCAACCTTGTGAGAAACCCTGAACCAGAATTACCAAGCTAAGCCATTCCTAAACATCTCACCCACAGAAACTGACAGAATAATAAATATTTACTGTTTTAATGCCTACATTTTAGATAACTAATATACTGGTCAAATGTATCTCTCTCTTTCGCTTGATATAGAACATTGGTCCTCACTCCTTTTTTCCCTCTGAACCTCCAGGATAAAACACACTCTCATTAGTAACACTGGCTCATGTTGGCAGTGATTCATTGGTAGAAGGGGTGGTGGGCAGAAAGGTAAATCAGAATTTCTTGAGTTTCCTCCTAGAAATGTAAATCAGAATTCCTTAAGATTCAGATACACTTCCTTGGGAGATATAACCATTTTCCTCCCCATCCTCTGAGAATCCGTGGTAGAACATTAACATATAGCTGAAATACATAAGGTCTTTTCCTTAAAATCCACTTTTGCTATAGATCTTTTCTGATGGTGTCAGTACATCCAGTGCAGGCCTGCCTTTAAAATTGGACTTACTTGAGGGGGAAAAAAAAAAGGCTTCCATCCCTTTCAAGAGAAGGAAAAAAAATAGACCTGTTACACAGTTATATTGGAAGAGAAGGTATCAAGAGAAATGCTATGTTTGTACAAACGTACTGCTGCTTGCTCACTGCATCTTCCTATCCAACAGCTTAAGGTCTACATTTTAGGGAAATACAGAAAAAAAAAAACACTTTTATTTACTTTGTGAGGACTCTGGGTATTTGAATTATTATGCCCTCAAGTATACATATGTATTTTTCCCATTTTTATTTTTTCTTCCAGTTTTATTGAGATATAATTGACATACAGCACTGTGTAAGTTCAAGGTGTACAGCATAATATTTCGACTTACAGAACATCATGAAATGATTACCACAATAGGCTTAGTGTACATCCATCATCTCATATAGATACATTAAAGAAATAGACAACTGTATTTCCCTGTGATAAGAACTCTGAGAATTTACTCTCATAACATCTTTCATATATAGCGTACAGCAGTGTTATCTTTATCATGTTGTAGATTATCTCCCTAGTACTTCTTTATCTTATAACTGTAAGTTTGTATCTTTTGATTACCTTCATCTGAATCCCCTTCCCTGACCCCTTGGCTCTGGTAGCCACAAATCTGATCTCCTTTTCTATGAGTTTGGTTGGTTGGTTTTGAAGTATAATTGACCTATAGCACTATGATAATTCCTGCTGTACAATATAGTCATTCAGTATTTCTATACATTTCAAAATGATCACCATGATAAGTCTAGTTGTCATCTGTCACCATACAAAGATACTAAATAATCATTAACTATATTCTCCACACTGCACATTTCATACCTGTGACTCATTTACTTTGTAACAATGTTTGTACCTCTTAATCTCCCTCACCTATTCCTCTGTTCCTCTCATGCCCTCTCTGGCAACCACCTGTTTGTTCTCTGTATACAGGACTCTATTTCTGTTTAGTTATGTTTATTCATTTGTTTGGTTTTTTAGATTTCACATATAAGTGAAATCACACGGTATTTGTCCATCTCTGTCTGACTTATTTCACTTAGCATAACACCCTTCATGTCCAAACACATTGTCGCAAATGGCAAGATTTCATTCTTTTTTATGGCTGAGTAGTATTCCATTGTATATTTATACCATTTTCTTTATCCATTCATTTGTCGATGGACACTTAGGTTGCTTCCTAAATAATGCTGCAATGAACATAGGGGTGCATATATATCTTTTTGAATTAGTGTTTTTGTTTTCTTTGCAAAAATACCCAGAAGTGGAATTGCTGAATTGAATGGTAGTTCTATTTTTCGGAAGTGTTTTTTCCTTTGCAAATTTTTGTTACAGTTTGTGAAGGATAGGTGTTAATTCTTCTCTAAATGTTTGCCAGAATTCACCTGTAAAGCCATCTGGTCCCGGACTTTTGTTTGTTGGGAGTTTTTATTACTGATTCAATTTAATTACTGGTAATTGGTTTATTCATATTTTCTCTTTCTTCCTGATCCAGTCTTGGGAGATTGTACATTTCTAGAAATTTGTCCATTTCTTCTAGGTTGTCCATTTAATTGGCATATAATTGTTCACAGTAATCTCTTATGATCCTTTGTATTTCTGTGGCTTCAGCTGTAACTTCTCTTTCATTTCTGATTTTATTTGGGCCCTCTTTTTTTCTTGGTGAGTCTGGCTAAAGGTTTACCAATTTGTCCATTTCTTCAAAGAACCAGTTCTTAGTTTCACTGATCTTTTCTATTGCTTTTTTAGCCTCTATTTATTTCTGCTCTGACCTTTATGATTTATTTCCTTTTACTAACTTTGGGTTTTGTTCTTTTTTTTCTAGTTCCTTTAGGTGTAAGGTTGTTTGAGATTTTTCTTGTTTCCTGAGGTAGGTTTGTATCACTATAAACTTCCCTCTTAGACCTGTTTTTACTGCATCACATAGATTTTGAATCACTGTGTTTTCATTTTCATTTGTCTCTGGGTATTTTTTGATTTCCTCTTTGATTTCTTCATTGACCCATTGGTTGTTTACATATGGGCTTTATTATCCATTATCAAATTTGCATTATCTCTCTCATTTATGACTGGGAACTGGGTTTCCCAGAATCCTCTTCTATGTATGGTTCCAGATTAGAATTCCAATGAGAGGAACTATGAGATTTGGGGGGGTAGGAGGTGGGTCAAATGGGTGAAGGTGGTCATAAGGTACCCTTTCAGTTATAAGATAAGATCTCGAGATGAAATGTACCCCATGGTGACTATAATTAAAAATGCTGTATTGTGTATTTGAAAGTTGCTAAGAAAGTAGATCTTAAAAGTTCTCTTCATCAGAAACAAAATTTGCAACTATGTGTGGTGCTGGATGCTAACTAAACTTATTGTGGTAAGTAATCATTTTGTAATATATACATGTATCAAATTATTATGTTGTATACCTAAAAATAATACACTGTTATATGTCAATTGTACTTCAGTAAAAAAAAGATGATAAAAAAAACAAAGCCAATTTAATCCATAATGTAGCTAAAATGAAATACACTGGCAATAGAAAATATTCTTAAAAACCAAACCAAAACAAAAAAGAAATCCAAGTTAAAATTTGCTCTTTAGGAAACCAGCAGAACCTCAGAGGACTGCTCATTATATATACTTCTCCCACCTGAAGGAGAAAGAGAAAATGAATTGCAAAAAATGAACTTTTATTCCACCCAGAGGCTGGAAGCTGAAAGCAATATAATCTAAGTCTGAGAACAGTCTGGTTCTCAGTTTTTTATTTATTGAGAATTTAGGGAAGGGAGACTTTGTAAAGACAGTAAAAGATTTTTTTCTGGACAGCCTCCTATAGAAAAGCCAATGCTCTCTAAAAGAGCCTACTAGTAGAATGTTAATATGACATTGAGCTACTAATAAATATAGCCCAGAAAGAGTCAGTTTTATAGTCCCTACCAGAGTGCTATCCTCTTCCCCTTTGGAAAGTCACTATGGACATAGATTAATAAGTAGATTCACACAGAGGAAATAAAATGTTTCATAATAACAATGTTAATACCAATAATTACCATTCACCACGCTAAAGGTTCACCACGCTAAAGGCTTTAGATGTATTATCTCATTTAATCCTCTCAACAACTCTAATCATCTACTATTTTAAAAATATTATTGCCAGGCACTCTTATAAGTGCTGGGGATACAACAGTGAACAAACTAGACAAACTAGTTTAGGCAGGTGGCTTCTTAACCGCTGCACCACCAGAGAAGTCCCTGTTTATTTGTTTTGGCAATCCTTTAAACTATAAATGACCATTTTTAGCTTTCAGGAATTACACAAACAGGCTTGGGCTAGGTTTAGCCTGCTGGCCGTAGTTTTCCAACCCTAGCAAAAGAAGGAAATATGGGGGTTAGAGGAACAAATTAAAAACTACCATGAGGAAGAAACAAGCCCAGTCCAGAATTTAGAAGATTCTATAGGACAAATGAACTAGTTTATTCAACAATTAAAAATGTTTCTGTTTTTGTTTTTGCGGTACACGGGCCTCTCACCGTTGTGGCCTCTCCCGTTGCGGAGCACAGGCGCAGGCCTGTGAGCACAGGCCCAGCGGCCACAGCTCACGGGCCCAGCCGCTCCGCGGCACGGGGGATCCACCCGGACCGGGGCACGAACCCGCGTCCCCCGCATCGGCAGGCGGACTCCCAACCACTGCGCCACCTAAAAATGGTGAGGGGACCTTTCCCATTTGGTAACCATAAATTTGTTTTCTATGTCTGAGTCTGCTTCTGTTTTGCAAATAAATTCATTTGTATCATTAAAAAAAAATGGTGAGGGGAAATTATAGATTTAAGAAAAATGAAGAGATATATCACCCAAATGCAATGTGTAGGTCCTTATTTGGATCCTGATATAAACAAATCAGTTGGAAAAAGACCATATATCTATATCTATAGATGATATGGAGAGACAGAGAGAGACAGAGAGAGAGAGAAATTTCAGCAGGCACAGGGTATTATTTTCTGAAAGTGTTTGTATAAGATTGGTATTATTTATTCTTTAAATGTTTAACAGAATTCACTAGTGTAGCCATGTAGGCCTAGAGCTCTTCTCATGAGTAGGTTTTAAAGTACAAATTTAGTATGCTTAATAAATATTTCTTTTTTGTGTCAGTTTTTTAAGTTGCATTTTAAAAGAAATTTGTCTCTCCAGTTTTGGAGGCAGCAGGCTGCCTTGTCACTTCAATTCTTTGATGGATCTAAGAAGAGTTGTTTTCAGTTTTTTCAGCTTTTTACCTTGTTGTGAGGACAGGAGTGATGACTTCGAAGACCTGACATGCTGGATTGGAAACCAGGAGGGAAAGATCTAAAAGAGAGGAAAAATTGATGCAGGAAAGAGAGAAGAGAAAGAAGAGAATGCCTGGAGTGCTGTGTTTGAGCAGGAGAGAGGGGCTGGGATGGACTGTACTAGTGGAGGGCTAGGCTTAGCTAAGAATGTTATGAGTAGTTTATCTGCATTAACAGGAGAAGGTAGAGTACACGGGCACACACGCAGGTTGGTGGGTATATATGGTCATGGAAGGTTCTGAAAGTCCTCTTTAATTTGCTTCTACTTCATGAGGAAATAGGAGGCAAGGTCTTCTGCTGGGGGGTGGGGAGAGGGAGAGGAAGAAAGAGATATGAAGTAGTATCAGAGTTCTGAGAAGAGATAAAAGACTATGAAATAACCATTTAGGAAAGTGGGTGGACTGGAGAAAGATGGTTTGACGGCCAGAGAGAATTAGGGCCCACTTGAGAATCTCAGTCAAATTTTTGAAGTGATGCCCCTAGTCTCAGGAAACAACATGGTAAGTCCATTATAATAAAAACTGCTAGTCTGTCTCAATGTCCATTTTCCTTTTTTTGATAACAGAAGCCCAGAATTACATCTGGGTACATGGTTCCCCACAATAAAGACATTTCCTAGCTTCCCTTGAAGGTAGGCATAGCCATGTGACTAGGTAACTAAATTCTGGAAAACAGAATATAACAGAAGTGGTTTGTACAAGTTCTGGAAAGAACCATTAAAGGGAGGGTTTATCACCTAAGCATAAGGATTGGGGAAGATAAGGATGATTGAAAGAGAGAAGAGAAATTATGAGAAAGTTACCTAGGAAAGTGGAAGGGTGAATGCACTAGGGAACTATGTTATGATTGTTACAGAGCTTTAGGGAGTTCTCTTGTAGGTTAGTGGCTATGACATCTTATCTTATACACGAAAATGCCTACCCTTAGAGAGACTGAGACTTACTCCCCAAATTTCACAGTGATTAGGTGGTGGTGACTCTAAACATCACTCTACTATACTTTCTTGACACATTTCCCTGTTTTTGACATAGACACTTGAAGCTGTTGCCTGTCTGGAAAGCAGATGGCGTGTCCACTCATCAGTAAGGAAGAAGACGTGATCCCTGAATGAGGAGCCTCACAGCAAATCTGCAGCCACTACTGCAGGCCAGGCCAATGCTGTGATGCACTTAGCAACTATCCTAGAGCACCTGCTATATGCTTGGTAAAGTGCTTGGAACTAGAGATACAAAACGGAAAGGAAGGCAACTAATACTCCTGTGTAGGTTTCTTGTGTGCCTGTCGTGTGCTAGAGCATAAACATTCATTAGAAATTATTTTTTGAGCATCTACTATGTACTGAGCCAGGCACTGTTCTAGGTTTTGAGGGATACAATAGTGAACGCTTCTGGAAACTCATTCTGCTGGATCCTATCCCCCACCTCCTCTGTTTTGATTCACTAAATGGTCCTTTCTCTCCTGGGATTGTGAGTCCTGTGCAAAGTGAGGAAAAGAAGGAAGAAAGTCATTTTTTCCAGTGCTGTACTCTGATAGATGAATAGCCCTTGTCCTTGTTCCTGTCTAGTTTCCAAGCCTGGTTCTCCAGCCTTCCTGTTGATTTTGAAAGTGCCAAGATTATTTTAATAAATCTACTATTTTTTCTTTAAATATTTTAAAAATTTTGTAATTATTTTAAATTAATATAGAGTGACAAGAACAGTTCAAATAACTCCATACCCTTTACCTGGATTCATTAATTGCTAATACTTTACCATATTTACTTTACTGAACTCTGTGTGTTTTACATATATATTATATACATGATATATACTTTTTCCTGGGCCATTTCAGAGTTGCAGACATCATGCTTCTTTACCTCCAAATCCTACATTATTTACTTTCTAAGAACAAGCATCTTTTCTTATATTACCACAATATAATGATCAAATTCAGAAAATATAGGAATAAGTAATGCTATTTTATAATATACAATCCATTTTTCAGGTTATACTAGCTGTCCCAATAATATCATTTCTGTCAATTTCCCTCTCTGACCTAGGATCCAATCCCAGATTACACATTGCATTTGGCTGTCATGTATTGATACTTTTTTCTCAAATTAGCCAGAGCTTACCTCTGTTGCTTATAACTAAAGAATCTTAATGATACAGCTTCTTTCTGTTTACAACCAAAGAACCTCTATGATATAGTAAATTTTATCATTTAATGTTAATCAATTCTTCCAGGTAGGTATTAAAATCCCTGTTTTACAGAAACAGACCCACAGACATAGAAAACAAACTTACAGTTACCAAAGGGGAAAGGGGGAGGAGGGATAAATTAGGAGTTTGGGATTAACATAAACACACAACTATATATAAAACAGATAACCAACAAGGACCTACTGTATAGCACAGGGAAGTATGCTCAATATTTTGTAATAACCTATAAGGGAAAAGAATCTGAAAAATAATATATATATAACTGAATCGCTTTGCTGTACACCTGAAACTAACCCCACATTGTAAATCAACTATAGTTCAATTTTTTAAAAATCTGTTTTTCAGATTAGTATCACGAGGCTCAGAGAAGTTAAGAAACTTGCCTGTGATGACACAAAAAGCTCTAGAGCCAGGATTGAGATCCAAATCTTTTCTTACTCCCAAGTCCCTGCTTATTCCATTGCAGGCCTGGCAAATATTAATAAACTACAACCCCTGCACAGTCTTACAGGCTAGTGTGGGAGAGACAGATAAACAAAGAATTAGAATAGATTGGCAGTAAATCCCAACCACAGAAGTATATACAAGGTGTAGATGGAATAGTCAGTGAACTTATTTCAAGTATGAGAAGAGATATGGTCAGGGCTTCAACAGCAATAGCAGAAAATAAGTTTTCTTTCCTGATGCCAACTGGGTATTTACAGACAGTCTGTCTACTGTCCAAAGCATGATTAACATCAGTGCTGATAGGCTAACATCCAACATATGTTCAGGAAGTGCTATGTTTAGTTGGCTAACATTGTTAACTTTGACATCTGCTCACAAAACATTACCTCTTAAATGTTAGGGACCCAAGTAGTTTCTACATCATTTCAATTCTTAGCTGGCCATTTTGATGAGTGGTGACATTATCTGGTTCTGACATTTAGCTGCAACATATTGCAATGATCCTAATCTGTAAGCTTGCTTAAAATCTGCCCTGTTTAGCTTGATAGTTTTAAAATATTGACATTTTTATAAAAGGAGTTCCGAAGGTCAAAGGGTCTGATCTCTTCAAGAAATCCAGAGCCCGTTCTCTTTTCTTTTTGGAAAAAAGCCAAATGTAAGCATTAGGCAAGAGGAAAACCAGAGCTACAAAATCAGAGCAAATAGGGCTTCCCTGGTGGCGCAGTGGTTGAGAGTCCGCCTGCCGATGCAGGGGACACGGGTTCGTGCCCCGGTCTGGGAGGGTCCCACGTGCCGCGGAGCGGCTGGGCCCGTGAGCCATGGCCGCTGAGCCTGCGCGTCCGGAGCCTGTCCTCCGCAGCGGGAGAGGCCACAACAGTGAGAGGCCCGCGTAACGCATTAAAAAAAAAAAAAAAAAAAAAAAAAAAAAAAATCAGAGCAAATAGCATCCTTCATTTCGCGGCTTCAGTTCCGAATCTGGTGACAAAGAGAAAATATGCAAAGGTCAGGAGCTCAGATGGCATTCAGGGAGCTGAGGCTTGGGACAATTATGAGTATTCTCAAAGTAACAGGAAGGCGCTAGCAAATCAGTGGACCCCTGTGCTCAGTCAGGGGGCTGAGCATTTGCTGGGATCCCAAGAGGGACCTGGGCAGTCTGTGAAGGAGAAGAACTGGAGAAGCACACAGCGATAATATATGTTACTGATAAGAGTATTTAATTTGTATTTAGCAGAGAGATTTTCTTTTAATACTTAACTTTCATGTTAAGTTGCTCATAAGTAACTTGCATACGTAGGTGCTCAGGTAACATTGGACTGGATTAAACTAAAAGTGGGTCAGACTATTCTACACAGAAAGATTTATGTTATTGGGGCTCTTGGGATGCATGCATCCTCAGCCTAAGCTATCCCAAACAAGGATGCCTGTGACCTTCTACCAGCAGCCTAAAGCCTCGGTTTAGGGGTTGACTGATTTAATAAACATCTACTGAATAGTCACTGTGGATCAGACCTCGTCTTAGGTGCTGGGGACACAAACAAAGACATCTTTGTCCCTACGTTCAAGGAGCTTATTGACGAGGGAGCCCACAATGATGACTGCCAGCTGTCCATTCTGTCACTCCTCCTCTCAGTTCATCTGTGGAAGTTCCAAAATCTGAGAGCACAGAACATAAGCATCAGAATAAACCACTGAGATCATTTTCTTCATCCCCCTGCTTTTGGCAGGATCACTCCAAATTCAACCGAAACAATAAAGAGACGTATACTCCTTTTTAAAGCTCTCCTGAGGTAACAATGAATTTACTGTGTGATCTAGTCTAGGGTCTCACAACGTACTGTGTGGAATTCCTTCCACAGAACGATGATATCGATGCAATGATAACAGCAACCACTATTCATCGTGCATGTGGTATGTACCTATTCCTGTGTAAGATACTCTATGCATTTTTAAAATGCATATTAATTGTATTTATTTTTGAAGCTATAATATATGATGTATAATTGATGACTAAATATCCAAGACTTTTGAATAAAATGTTTACAAATATGCCATATATTACTTTTCAAAAAATACATTTTAGATAATTTGATTAATGACATTTCTGACTTATCTGAAACTTACAAAATGGCATTGAATATATCACATACTCTATGCATTTTACCTCAGTTGAAACTCATAACAATTCTGTGAGGTAAGAACATTGTTCCTAATTTATATTTGAGAAGATCAAGAAGTTAAGTGGCTTGCCCAAGGTCACATATCTAATAGGTGGCAGAACTGGCTTTCAATCTCAGGGTAGTCCGACTCCAGAATGCACTGAACGGCAGTATTCTTCCTCCTTACCTGTGGCAGATGTTACTACCCAGCTCATCTCCCCAGTGCACTCCCTGACTATCGTATTAAAAGCATGTGAACTGGAGCTCTGAAGGTGGATGCCAGGGCTGGGTAGTGTGGGTGGGCATGGCCCAGGAAAGGAGGGAGGCTAACTTCAGATCCAAGAGACTCGAATGTGATACACACGTATTATCCCCATCACAGCCCCATTATACCTACAGGGCTGTAAGCTGATTTCTGTGACACTGAGATAACTCAGGCCTTTTCTAGAATTTCTCTATCTAAATTGTTTGAGGGTGTCCCTGAGCTCAAGTGTTACTTCAGCAATAGTAAACATTCACTGGAGGGCCCCTGTGGGGCAGCTCCAAAACTGGCAACAGAAACACAGGGCTTGGTTAATTTACACAAAGTGGTTAAGAGCATGGACTACAGAGTCAAACTGACTTCAAATCCTGACAGTGCTACTTACTAGCTGTATGATCCTGGGCAAGTTACTTAACCTCTCGGCGCTTCAAATTCCTTAACCATGAAAAGGGAATAACAGCTTTCAGTCAGAGCAGAACAATGATGGCATAGATTTAAAAAAAAAAGTTAAACAGCTTCACTGAGTTGACAAATGATAAACAACATATAAAGTATACAATTTGACAAGTTTCAATATAATATGCCTGTGTGTGAATTTTTTGGAATTTATCAGGCTTGATGTTCTCTGGGCTTCCTGGACCTGTGGTTTGGTGTCTGTCATTACTTTTGGAAAATTCTCAGCCATTAATTACTTCAATCATTTCTTCTGTTCCTTCCTTTCTTCACCTTCTAGTGTTCCATTGCACATATTGTTATACCTTTTGTAATTGTCCCACAGATCTCGGATATTCCATTCCATTTTTTCATTTTTTTTCTCTCTGCTTTTCAATTTGGGAAGTTTCTGTTGACACATTTTTTAAACTTTACTTGGCTGTGTCCAGTCTGCTGATGTGTCGTCCATCAAAGGCATCTTCATTTCTGTTATATTGTTTGTGATTTCTAAAATTCGCTTTTGATTCTTTCTTAGAGTTCCCATTTCTGTTGATATTACCCCTCTGTTTTACATGTTCACACTGTCATTAGATCCCTTAACATACCAATCATAGTTATTTTTTAATTTTTTAAATTGGCATATAGTTGATGTATAAGTTACAGGTGTACAATATAGTGATCCACAATTTTTTAAGGTTATACTCCATTTATAGTTATTATAACATATTTGCTATATTTCCCATGTTGTACAATATATCCTAGTAGCTTATTTTATACCTAATAGTTTGTACCTCTTAATCCCCTACCTCTATTGTCCCTCCCGCTTACCTCTTCCCACTGGTAACCGCTAGTTTGTTCTCTATATCTGTGAGTCTGCTTTTTTATTATATTCACTAGTTTGTAGTTTTTTTTTTTTTCTTCGGTATGCGGGCCTCTCACTGTTGTGGCCTCTCCCATTGTGGAACACAGGCTCCAGACGCGCAGGCTCAGCAGCCATGGCTCACGGGCCCAGCCGCTCCGCGGCATGTGGGATCTTCCCGGACCGGAGCACGAACCCGTGTCCCCTGCATCGGCAGGCGGACTCTCAACCACTGCGCCACCAGGGAAGCCCTGTAGTATTTTTTGATTCTACACATAAGTGATATCATACAGTATTTGTCTTTCTCTGTCTGACTTATTTTACTTAGTATAATGCCCTCCAAGTCCATCCATGTTCCTGCTAATTTAATTCTTTTCTATGGCTGAGTAATATTCCATTGTGTGTGTGTGTGTGTGTGTGTGTGTGTGTGTGTGTGTGTCTCTGTGTGTGTGTATGCCTTGTTAATCCATTTATCTGTTGATGGACACTTAGGTTGCCTCCATATCTTGGCAATTACAAATAATGCTGCTATGAACATTGGGGTGCCTGTATCTTTTTGAATTACTATTTTTGTTTTTTTGGGATATATACTCAGGAGTGGAACTGCTGTTATCATATAGTTCTATTTTTGGTTTTTTGAGAAACCTCCATACTGTTTTCCACAGTGGCTGCAACAATTTACATTCCCACCAACAGGGCACAAGGGTTCCCTTTTTCCACATCTTCTCCAGCATTTGTTATTTGGGTTCTTTCTGATGATAGCCATTCTGACATGTGTGAAGTGATATCTCACTGTGGTTTTGATTTACATTTCCCTGATGATGAGTGATGTTGAGCATCTTTTCATATACCTATTGGACATCTGTATTTCCTCTTTGGAACAATGTCTATTCAGTTCTTCTGCCCATTTTTAAATTGGGCTGTTTGTTTTAAAATTTGTATGGGAACACAAAAGACCCCAAATAGCCAAAACAATCATGAGAAAGAACAGAGCTGGAGAAATCATGCTCCCTGACTACAGACTATGCTACAAAGCTACAGTCAAAACAGTATGGTACTGGCACAAAAAACAGGCACATAGATCAATGGAACAGAATAGAGAGCCCAGAAATAAACCCACACACTTATGGTCAATTAGTCTACGACAAAGGAGGCAGGAATACACAATGGAGAAAAGAGAGTCTCTTCAACAAGTGGTTCTGGGAAAACTGGAAAGCTAGATGTAAAAGAATAAAATTAGAACATTCTCTAACACCATATACAAAATAAAATCATAATGGATTAAAGACCTAAATGTAAGACTGGACACCATAAAACTCCTAGAGGAAAAGATAGGCAAAACACTGTTTGACATAAATTGTACCATTTTTTTTTTTGGATCTTTTTCCTAAAACAAAGGAAACAAAAGCAAAAATGAGTAAATGGAACCTAATTAAACTTAAAAGCTTTTGCACAGCAAAGGAAACCATTGCCAAAATGAAAAGATAATCTACTGAATAGGAGAAAATATTCGCAAATGATATGACCCATAAGGGGTTAGTATCCAACATATATAAACAGCTCATACAACTCAATATCAAAAAATCATAGTTATTTTAAATTCCTGTTTTGATAGTTTCAAATTTCTTTCATATCTGAGTCTGGTTTGAAGCTTGCTTTGTCTCTTTAGACTATGTTTGTGCATTTTAGCACACTTTGTGATTTTTTTGTGGAAAGCTGGATATCATGTATTAGGTAAAAGGAACTGAGTTAAATTAGGATTGTATTGTGAGCTTTTGTCTCCCCATTGTCTTTGGAATTCCCTACAGACTTTTTTTTTTTTTAACATCTTTACTGGAGTATAATTGCTTTACAATGGTGTGTTAGTTTCTGCTTTACAACAAAGTGAATCAGCTATACATATACATATATCCCCGTATCTCCTCCCTCTTGCGTCTCCCTCCCACCCTCCCTATCTCACCCCTCTAGGTGGTCACAAAGCACCAAACTGATCTCCCTGTGCTATGTGGCTGCTTCCCACTAGTGATCTATTTTACATTTGGTACTGTGTATATGTCCATGCCACTCTCTCACTTCATCCCAGGTTACCCATCCCTCTCCCCATGTCCTCAAGTCCATTCTCTACTTCTGAGTCTTCATTCCTGTCCTGCCCCTACGTTCTTAAGAACCATTTTTTTTTTTTGATTCCATATATATGTGTTACCATACGGTATTTCTCTTTCTGACTTACTTCACTCTGTATGACAGACTCTTCCCAGAGTTTTTAACTCTCAAACTAGTCCACACAAATTGAGCCTTCAGCAATTTCTCAATTACAGTTTAAATGTTCTTACTACTTTAATGACCTGGGAGAAGAAAAACTTTCCTATGACTCAAAATCTAGAAGCAATAAAAAAATTGATAAATTTGACTGTATATTAATTTTTCTTTGCACAGCAAAACATCATAAGCAAAGCTAAAATACAAGTGACAACGAGGAAAATATTTGCTACTGAAATCACAAACAAAGGCCTAAACGTCTTCAAAATTGAGGGAAAAAAGACCAACAATTCTTTAGAAAAATGGAAAAAGACAGGAACATACATTTCACAGAAAAATCTTTTACACATGTGAAAAGCTGCTGAGGGGACAGAACAAACAGGGTGGAGAAGACAGACACAGAAGTGAGATTCGGTAAATTTAGGCCATTATATAGTTTTGACTTTGGAACCATGTGAATGTTTTACATAGTTAAAAAAATAAAGTGAAGAAAGAATAATATCAATTCTTAACAATACAAAACAAATTGAAACAAATGAGTTCATCTATACCAAGGAGGTAGCATAACTACAATGAGAAAAATTTTTCTTCAAATCATGTAAAACACTACCACAAAAACAAAATCAAAAAATACTTCTTCAGTAAGTGGCGTTGGGAAAATTGGACAGCCGCATGTAAATCAATGAAGCTAGAACACACCCTCACACCATATACAAAAATAAACTCACAGTGGCTTATTAAAGACTTAAATATAAGACAAGACATCATAAAACTCCTAGAAGAGAACACAGGCGAAACATTCTCTGACATAAATCGTACCAATGTTTTCTTAGGTCAGTCTCCCAAGGCAATAGAAATAAAAACAAAAATAAACAAATGGGACCTAATCAAACTTATAAGTTTTTGCACAGCACAGGAAATCATAAACAAAATGAAAATACAACCTACATAATGGGAGAAAATATTTGCAAATGATGTGACAGACAAAGGCTTAATTTCTAAAATATACAAACAGCTCTTACAATTAAATAACAAAGAAAACAAACAACCCAACTGAAAAATGGGCAGAAGACCTAAACAGACATTTCCCCAAAGAAGACATACAGAAGGCCAATAGGCACGTGAAAAGATGCTCAACATCGCTAATTATTAGAGAAATGCAAATCAAAACTACAAAGAGGTGTCACCTCACACCAGTCAGAATGGTCATCATTAAAACGTCTACAAATAGGGTTTCCCTGGTGGCGCAGTGGTTGAGAGTCTGCCTGCCGATGCAGGGGACACAGGTTTGTGCCCCCGTCCGGGAAGATTCCACATGCCGCGGAGCGGCTGGGCCTGTGAGCCATGGCCGCTGAGCCTGCGCGTCCGGAGCCATTGCTCCGCAATGGGAGAGGCCACAACAGTGAGAGGCCCGTGCGCGTTCTGCAAAAAAAAAAAAAAAAAAAAAAGCTTATTAAAAATCTAAAAAATTTTAAAAATCAAAGAAGCAAAAACCATGTAATTTTGTATTTCAATTAGAAATATAGTAAGAATTTATGATTTTCCTCCACATTTAAAAAAATACAATTTTTCTAGCTCTGTTCAATGAAAAGGCCTAGAAGCCATGAAAACCCTGTAGCAGTGAGGACCCACACCTTCCTGACTCTGGTATCTAAATACAATTTCTTTTCTTTTGCATATTCAAAGAGTATATTTTTATTTTACCATGAAAGTAATTTTGGAAATATGACAGTACATTCAATATAAGCAATTTTTTGGGAGATTGGGATTGACACGTATACACTGATGTGTATAAAATGGATGACTAATAAGAAATAAAATACACAAGCAATTTTAATACTGCCATCTTATATGTGAGAGAGGCAGCAGAGAAAGGAGTATCATGGGTGTTTTTACTACAGAGAAATAGTTTACCACAGCCCTCAAGAAGGTACATGGGGAGGCACCATGAGGAAAGACGCTGGAAAAAAATCTCATTCCTACAGCTTTGAGAATCCTTGGGTGGGACCCGCAGAGGCAGGAGGTGGCTGTGGAGACTAGAAAACAGACTGCAGAGGTGCACCCTGGTCTGTTGCTGCCATCTCTTTTTAATTAAAAAAATTGTTTTTGCAGTATGCGGGCCTCTCACTGTTTTGGCCTCTCCCGTTGCGGAGCACAGGCTCTGGACGCACAGGCTCAGCGGCCAGGGCTCACGGGCCCAGCCGCTCCACGGCATGTGGGATCTTCCCGGACCGGGGCCCGAACCCGTGTCCCCTGCATCGGCAGGCGGACTCTCAACCACTGCGCCACCAGGGAAGCCCTGCCATCTCTTTTTGGTCTTATATCCACATTGCCACCATGGTTCTCTCATGCTATATTTGAGAACATTCCAAGATAAGAAGTGATACCCACTTAATATGTTTTTAAGTGCTTTAGCTTCTTTTAGCTTCTCAAAGAGTTTCTGTTTGGTGCTTTTATTACCTCCAGAGTTGAATGCCACTCCAAACTCACTGTCACATCCTCATCGGCATATTAGGGCCTCTCGTGGGTCATATGCTGTCACGGACCAACAAGCCTGTAAAGAAACGACGTGGTGGCTACCTAAATACAACTTCTTAATAAAATGAACCAGAAATCGTTTGAGAAGTGATTGATTCTAATCCTGGGGTATAAAGTGTACAAAGTGATCTTGGGATATCCTATTCTGTCAGAAAGCAAAGAAGCTATATATAAGACTATTGGGGTCATGTCAAAAGGATATAGGAGCCAAATTGGCCTAAGATGGGACAATTTGCACATCAAAATGCAACTGATTGAAAGAAATGCATCACATCCTAAAAATTCATTAGTTCATGATGATACTTAAAACCTTATTTTAAACCATACACACACACACACATATACATGAACTAGGGCACCAATTAATTTATTTTAAAATTGATTTTAAAAAAGGGCAGAAGGAATCAAGAATGCCTTTCCTGTATGAAGTGTATTTCAGAGTTACTAAATAGTTGAAAAGAAACCTTCTTCTTCCCCCTTTCCTCTACCTGCTCCTCCTTCCCTTCTTCTTCCTTTATTTTCTTCTACCCTTCTGAAAATTACTATAATTATTTTATTGTTTCCACTTGTACCTCAGGTGTACCAAACTGGATTAATCATACTTCTTGGTTTATAATATACCAGTGTGATTGGTGCTTCCCAGGCTCTCTCTTAACTATTAGTTCATTTGTTTTTTAACAATATAATGAACTCCCATTTACTAAAATCCTTCACTGATAGAATGGTTTGAAGTTGTGAACCACAAAAATATTACCCAGATAATTTCAGAAATGTCCAGACAATTGCTTAACTATTGAAGAACTTCCTTATGAAACGGATCGACTTGGACTTAACAACTGCATAATTCAGTGGCTTATCATCAACAAAAATACTGGGAACCTGGCTTTACAATGAGAGTTCCACTGGCTCGTGTTCCTACTTTTCCTATGCAGAATGACCTCAGTGTTGATAATGCCTTGTCAGCCACGGTCCCCACAGATTCACGAGTAGTCCCCCAAATGCCAAAGCTTGGCAGGTAGACACTTTATATTGTTTGTGGTTTTCAAAGCCTCTTGAATATGTAAGTTTATGTTTTCTCCATATGTGGGAAGTTTTCAGCTCTCATTTCTTCGAGCCTGTTTTCTGCACTGCACTGTTTCCTCTTTCTCTGACTCCAATGACACAAAATTAGACCTTTTCATGTGGTCTCACAGATCCTTGGGGCTCCATTTTTTTGTAAATCTTTTTTTTCCATGTTGTTCCAATTGGATACTTCTAATCAATCCATCTGCAAGTTCATTGATTCTTCTTCTGTCCATTCTGCCACATTGAGCCATCCAGTGAGTTCTTTAACTTTTGGTTAATGTAATTTTTTAGTTGTAAAATTTCAATTTGGCTTTTCTATGTATCTTTTATTTATTTTCTGAGACCTTCTATCTTTCCACTTGCTTTAGGAGTGTTCACCCTTACTTTTGGAGCACTTTCATAATAGCTGCTTTAAAGTCTTTGTTGGATAGTTTCAGCATTGGCTGAGTTGAGAGTTTCCTGGCTCTTCATATGCCAAGTATCCTGGATATTTTGCCTATTAGGGGTCTCTCAGTCTTATTTAAATTCTATGGACAATTTAAAAAATTCAGAAGCAAGCATTTGACTAGGTTGGATTTAGGCCACAAGCTCTGACCAACCCTCTGTGGATTGTGGTTTTGATGTCTATTCAGGTCTGTTTTGCACGTGTGCCACCCGATGGCCAGTCTAGGACCTGAGCCATGGCCTATTTCTCAGTTCAGTTCTCAAAGGTTACGGTACGCTGCTTAGGGCCTGATCTCTGTATGCACAGCTAGCAGTGAGGCCAGGAAGTCACAAACAACTTATGGGCTCACTGTCCTGAGCTCCTCCCTGTTTCCTCCCCAGTCTCCTGGTACTTTGTTTCCCTGAGGCTCCCTTCTTGGTTTTCCAGCCATATATCTGGGGCTTTATTTACGCGCCCCCTTCTGACATGTACTTCCCACAACTACTGCTCCTGCGTTGGGGCCATCTGCTGGGATGATGGAGAGAGAGAAAAAGGAGCAGGGGGTTCACCCACACACTTGAGACCATTACTCCTCTGATCAAAGGGGATATTTCCCCTCCCTTAGAGTTTTAGGTGTCCGTGGGCCTCTGCTGCCACTCTCAGGACACCCCTTTCTCACGCCTCAAGCCTGAAATAGAGGGTTTCTCCTGGAGTTCCAGCTGTACTGATGCCTACTTCTGAGTTTTCGGCTGCCTTGAGTTAGGCTGGCAGATACCAGGGGGGAATAAAAAAGGTGAACTCACCACCAATTCAGCAGCACCCCGAATTCTAGTTTTCCTTCCCACTCCAGCTGCCACTGTTTACTTTTCAGAGTCCTCATGTAGCTCTGTGCATTCTGTTCAGGTTCTGTGGCTGCTCCATCTTACCTGGAGCCAGAACCTGAAAGGTCTTCTTTAAAGACCAGTGTCAAAATAAAAAATAAATAAAGACCAGTTCCAACTTAGTAAAGGAATGACAGACTCAGAAAGTCAGCATGTTTTTGCATTGCTTTGACATCAGTCAAATCTTAACATCACGAGAAGTAGGACAATCAAACATTACGTGCCTCCTGATGAGATGTAATAGAAAGTACACATGAATTAGTCTTGCTTGAAACAACTGAACCTGGATTTAAGTAAGCCTTTAGAGCTCGAGGCCAGCTTATAGAGACTGGAGTCGAGAGTGAAATGACACTCTGAAGAACTATCACCCAACTTCAGGTTGTGAGACCTTCTGTAGCACAAGTGACCTGGTGTCTCCAGTGAATAAATGGCATTAAGAAGGCGAAACCATTACAGAATAAAGGGACTTCAGAGACACAACAAGTAAAAGGGGGATAAATCTCATGGGATTCTTGAGAAGGTTCAAGGAGATAATGAATGTGAAGTGCTTAGTGGAGTCTGGCAAACGGTAAATGAGTTATTACTACCTCTTGTCACCTCTCGGGAGTCTCAGCCTCCTCTTCATTTACAAGACACAGGAGATGACAGCCCTTTCTTCTCAAGGCTGCTTAAGGACCAAAGGATTCAGCCACCTTAGGCCCCTTTCCCTCTGCACCTGGGCAGAAAGGCTGGACCCTGGCAACAGCCTGTGCAGTACATCCAGTTAGTCAGTAGATGGCAGCTCAGGCCCATCTATCTGGAACCCTGGCCCCATGAGGGAGCTAGTCTTGTTTCGCTCTGAAGCTGGGTACTGCCTCATCACCTGTGTTCCCCTTCTCGCCCTACGTAGGAGGCCTAAAGCTGAAGGGAGAGAATCAGTGGAGTTTCTGAGATATAATCAGGGCTCTAGTAGCAGTTTGCTGAGGATTCAGTATTTGCTGGACAGAGAGGTACTCCTTAGACCCAGTTAGACCAGAGTTCAGGCACTACCTGGCTAGCTGTGCCTGGACCCTGCTTCTTGACCCAGTGCCTCCTGCCCCATCCTGAATCACCTGTGCACAGGTCCAACCTAGTTTAGCTTCTCTTCCCCATCAGACTGGGGCTAATTTAAACCTATGCTCCTACCCACACCTGGTGTAAGACGTCCTTTACGAAAAGGCTGTCAAATGAGAAAATAAGTAAACGCACTATGGAGATTCAATCACATATCCTTCTTTCCCAGCAAACTCCAGTACAGGCTGTATGCATTTTCTTTTCGTCTTTCAGCCGAGGAGGTAGCCTGGGTTGTGATTAATAGTTCATGCCCCTGAACTGGATTGCTTAGGTGCAAATCTCAATTTCTCCACTTACTAGTTGCATGCCCTTGGACAAGGGCCTCAGTTTCTCCACCTGCAAAGTGGGGATAGCAATAGTATCTTGCTGGTTGTGCTATGGTGAGGACTTAATGAGCAAATGCATTTAAAGTGCTTAGAAAAGTCCCTGGCACAGAGTAGGCACCCAGTGCGTATTAATTCCCATCTGAACACTGCCCTGCTCTGAGACAGATTTAATGCACTTGCAAAAATGCATTCAAGGAAGATACCTAAGGGGCTGGCATGGCTGTCTGGCCTGGGTGATAGCTCTCAAGAAATAGCACTTTCCCCTCCAGCTCCTCCTCTCCTCCTTCTTCTTGTTATTGATGTTGTCATTATTGATTGTTTGAAGAGGCCTAAGGTAAGTCTCCAACCCCACGAGTAATGAATGCTGTTCTGCCCACCTTCTTCCAACCCCATGCTCAGCAGAGGCGTCTGCAATCATTCCCAAGGTGCTGGGGACAGCACATTCATTCGGGATTAAGGGATCCTCCTCCCAGTGGCCCAAGGCTCAGAAGGCACTGAGGCAGGGGAGGAAGGGACCTCCAGAGCTGATCTCACATCTCTGTCCCCTTTCTGGGTGCGGGGCGGGGGTGTGTGTGAGTGGGGTGCTTTTGGGAGCATCTTCAAAAGGTCATTGCTCAGCTTTGGGAATGCTCTGTAGGTTAAAAGGATTCCTGTAGGAAGGTCATCTGAACCACGCGAAGAGCAGGGGCAGGAGGGGCATTATTATGGTCCTATAGGGTCGCACCAGGTTTTTCTGCATGTCAGTCCGCAGAGATGGGAAAGTGTGACAGGTGACCACTAGGTGGCGTTGTCAATGTGAAGATACCATCAGTGTGGAAGCTCATCACCTGCCCTGTACAGTAGCATGGAAGAGCAGATAAACCTCTGTCTGGAGAAAATCAAACCTCTCATCTCAATAAATTCCAGCCGTCTGGTAAGATCTGGGGTGCAAATGGAGACTGTCCCAGGAGAATGTACAGGTGCAGGAGGACAGAATCTGAGGGGGAAGAGGAAAGGTCTGGCCCCACCCACCAGTCCAGTCTGGGTTCCTGAGGCCCCTCCCCTGCCTTGTCCAGGAGCCATGCCCAGCTCCCCGCAGGGTGCCTCAGTGCCTCCGCCTCACCAGGCCATCTGCCTGCCGTTCCCTTCTTTATTCCTTCCCGTAAGACTCAGTCAAGGTGTCACCTCCCCCGATCCGTGGATGGAGCTGGCGTGGGGCCGCTTTGTGCCCACTGTCCCTGCACCTGCTTCCTTCCCAGGTCTTTGCCGCTCTACTGGATGTTTCCCACTGAGTGGGGATTCCCTGGCTCGGTGCTGGCGGGCCTGGGCAAAGGTCAGGCTGCTTCTCTTCCGTCCTCCACACACCCCAAAGACATATAAGGGACTTCTCAGCCACAGCACCGCTTTGGGTTCCAGGGACCACCCTCTGCCTGAGGGCTCTGAGAAGGCCCTAGAATGCTGGAAGTGTGTGTCCACACCAGGCAAGCAGTGTGGGGAGGGCTGGCTATATAACTTGCAAGCCCAGTGCACAATGGAAATACAGGACTCCTGACTTAAAAACTATAAAGGATTTCAAGATGGTGACAGCAGAGCCTTAAACCAAGAGCGGGCCCTGTGTGGCTGCTCAGTTTGCACACCCTGCCGAAGGCAGGCCTGAGTTTGGAACTGTGCCAAGTCGTGGGTGGGAGGCGCGTCCCCGCTGAAGAGTCATCAGGGGGCCCGCTGGCTGCTCGAGGGGTGGCTGGCCGTCAGCGGACTCCACATGAAGCCCTCCACCTCAGAAATTCCCTTGCTCCCCAGCTTTAAGACATAAGAGAAACAGCCTAGAATCTGGAGTCAAGCAAACCTAGATTCAGATGCCGAGTCCATTTCTTCACATCACAAATCATGAACATCTCCAGTCCGCATACACCTCACCTGCACAACGGGATGTTATAACACCTGCCATGAATGTTGCTGTAGGTTCTAACGAGATCTAACGTAGAAAGCACTAGGTCTAGGGCCCACACCTACTGCATCTCCCTGAACCCTCCCCACTAACCTGTACTGCTGGTCCTCAGAAGCATCTGATCAGGACAAAACAGGGGCAGATGTTGGGCCTTCCAGTTGGGGGGTACTTGCTCAGTGAGGAGGGTCACCATGCGGTGAGGCCCCAGGGAGCTCCTCCTGAATGCTCCACGGCCTCTGACAGCATCAACCGAATCAGGTGAGCAATGGAAGCGAAACTTAAAACTAAGGACACACTGGAGAAGCTCTTAGGTCACAGGATCACCGTGGGGGAGAGTCATTCATCGTTTTCCCAACAAATGTGTATGAATGCTTCTTGTGCCAGGTGCCAGGGATACGGCGGTAAGCAAAACATGTGGGGTCCTGCTCTCTGTTAGCTTAATGCTTGCAATTATTGTGTCCTGTTCTCTTGGATGCATCCCTCACTAGCCAACAGTTGACTAGCATTTACTAGGTGCCCAGTGAGGCAGGAAATGAGAGCACAGCACGTGCTGTGAGACTCCACCAACCTCCTCTGATGGAAATGAATGAAAGCTGTGTGCTTTCATTCCTAACAGCCAACACCTGCAACTCTTCGTAGGTGGGCCGTCCTCAGGCTGCTGGGTCTCCCTTTGCTGAGTGCACAGAAAGCCAGAAGTGCCCGGGGAAATGACATCCCCAGGGGCAGCCCTTAACCGATGACCGACAGGCGCAGAGATGTAAACACTCCAGCCTCTGCCCAGCTGGGGACAACTCTCAGGTGTGACTTAGGTTGTTTCCACAACTCCCCCACTGGACTGAGACAAAGTTCCTCTCCTGGGGCTTTGCTTGAGCTCACACCCGTGATGGCCCTCTTCCCTTCCTTATCCCTCATCTCCATGTGTCTGTTTTTTCTGGGACCACTACATAATGACTTAATTTCAGACAAATCCTTGTGCAGAGTCTCCTTATGCAGAACTCTCCCACTCAAGACAGAAAGAGAAGCAAAAAGAAGGTAGCGATTGCTCCTGGTGTTTGCGTCACTACCCACAGCGATGCAAGTCAGAAGTCAGTCATTATAAATAACAGTTAAAGGAATAATCATTCCTTTTGTTATAAATTCGAGAGCATCCAAAATTATCCCTGTAATACTATGATCAGTCTCCCTCGCTTCCATTCTGATACGCTTTACAAGTGTGGAGAAAGAGGGGGCATTCCTGCTTGCTGGTGTTTGCAGATAACCTACACCTTTATTACACCAAATCTACATAAATCCCTGGGATTCAGCCTTGAATGTAAACATCAACCATCATGTGTTTTGCTGTGTGAAAAAGGTTGAGACATGCTGGATCAGATCCCTGGGAATGTGGGGTTTTCTGCCTGCCTGGACTAGGTTTGCAGCAACAGCTCTTAGGGGCGCAGGGTCCCCCAGGACCACGAGACTAGCACACCTTCCTCCCATCAGGAATGTCTTCTGCTCTCATCTAATCCCTTCTCACCAAATCCACCTCTTCCAGGAAATTCTATGATTCCTTCCTCTTCCCACCCCGCCCACCCTGAGCTCCCCTTCTTTGCCACTGTGGAAAGTGGTATTTGTTGGAAGCACCTTCTTAGCACTTGAGACTTGGCCCACCGCCTCCCGCCCCTCCAGCTAGCTGAAATCTCTTGAGTTTGTAGACAAAATCACAGGCTGATCAGGCAAGGGGCACATTAGGGGCCTCAGTCGAGGCAGAAGGTGGGAGCTGGGGCTAGTCCTGCTGTCATGGAATCATGGCTAAGGCAGAAGGTGAGCTTGAGTCGCCCAGGGCTTGGTTCTTCCTACAAACAGACCTACGTCAGTAAAGTGTGGATGCCAGGGCATCTGCCTGGCCTACCTGCCCAGACCCAGACACCTCCCTGGAGGCCTGGACCTGACCCCTGGACACTCATGGGGTCCCGCTCCCAGTAGCCCTACGCCATCCAATTTTATATCGCCACACACTGTAGTGCCTGGAGCCCCTGGCTGCCTTGCCGTGCTTCTGCTAACGAACTGGCAACTCCCTGTCCCCCAAGACTGAGCTTGAGCTTATGGTACCTCTTGATTCCAGAGACGGGGCCCCTGGCACCTCTCCCAGGGCAAAACCTGGAAGATTTCTGCTCTCCTTCACCAGACTTCTGAGTTCTAGCAAGCTTGGATGCTGAGGTTTCTGGAGTAGTGACACACAACAGGTGCCCCTTGGTGTCACAGTCTTGTTTTCTGAATATTTCTAGACTCTCTGATTGGGTGGTAATGTTTATAAGCAAAGGGTCCTGTCTTACATCTTTAGGTCCTCTAAGGCCGCTTATGTATGTGAATGAAAAATACTGCCTGCCATATCAGTAAACAAAGGATGTTGCGGTCATCAAGCCGTCACATTACGGCCCTGAGGGAACTTAGAAACAGGATGCCCGCCATCAAGCCATTGGCTACTGTAGCCACCCCCCAGCGATGCACCCTGAGGAGACTCAGGGTGAGAAAGCACAGGGTACTGGCCCCAGAGAGCTGAGGTGCAGATCAAAGGAATGACGTCAGTGAGCCCAGACTCTTGCATCTTCCCACACAGAGAAAAGTGCTAACTTCCTCAACTTGCTACATCTAGTTTTCTTTAATTCACAGTAATCTTGTGATGTTCCGACTACCTGGTCTTTGTTGCAAAAACTCCTACGTAGGCTGGTTCCCCACTTGCCTCTTTGGAGCAGTCCGTCAGAGTATCTGAGACGCTGTGTCCCAGGCTTAAGTCCTCAGTTTTGTCCGCCGAATAAAACATAACTCTCGGGACTTCCCTGGTGGCGCAGTGGTTAGGAATCCGCCTGCCAATGCTGGGGACGTGGGTTTGAGCCCCGGTCTGGGAGGATCCCACTTGCCGCGGAGCAGCTAAGCCCCGTGCTCCACAGCTGATGAGCCTGTGCTCTGGAGCCCGCGAGCCACAATTGCTGAGGCCCACGCACCTGGAGCCCGTGCTCTGCAGCGAGAGAAGCCACCGCAATGAGAAGCCTGCGCACCGCAACGAAGAGTAGCCCCCACTCACTACAACTAGAGAAAGCCCACGTGCAGCAACCAAGACCCAATGCAGCCAAAAATAAATAAAATTTAAAAAAAACCCCATAACTCAATTTTTATGTTGTGCTTTTCAGTCAACATGTACATGAAGTGCTCATTAAATGTTTGCTGATTGACTGCAGTTTCTTCTCTAGGCCTCCTCAAGAGCCTGCCGTGGCATTCATTTATTTAATCATCCTTTATCTTTCCATCCATCCAACCACGCACCTTATAATAAATATCTGTATCTGAAAGAATGATTCCATTTCCTCTGTTCCCATCTCACAGACTGGGGAAGAGATTTTTACCTTAAGAACTCAGTCCTAGGAGTGTAGAGTAGTTATATTTTGAAGGTAGGGGAAGGGATGACAAAGCCAGGGCCCAAATACTCTGCATACAATGTCAGGTGCTGACTTCTTTTTTTTTTTTTAATATTTATTTATTTGGCTGCGCACGATCTTAGTTAAGGCACACAGGACTTTTTTTTTTTTTTTGCGGTACGCGGGCCTCTCACTGTTGTGGCCTCTCCGGTCGTGGAGCACAGGCTCCGGAAGCGCAGGCTCAGCAGCCATGGCTCACGGGCCCAGCCGCTCCGCGGCATGTGGGATCTTCCCGAACCGGGGCACGAACCCGTGTCTCCTGCATCGGCAGGCGGACTCTCAACCACTGCGCCACCGGGGAAGCCCCGGCATGCAGGACTTTTGTGTCCATGTGATCTTCACTGAGGCATGCGGGATCTAGTTCCCCGACCAGGGATGGAACCCAGGCCCCCTACATTGGGAGCGCAGAGTCTTAGCCACTGGACCACCAGGGAAGTCCCAGGGTGCTGACTTCTTAAAGGCAGAAGTGGGCTTGCAGATTACAGGGCAGGAGGAAAATGCTTCCATTCTTCCCCATGGGTTTAAGACTCTATTGCCCCTAAGAACTAATGTTAGTGTTCGTGAAACAGGAGGGAAGGAGGCAGGGCACAACCTTGAAAAGAATGACACGGTCGTTGAGGATATGACAAAAACTGGTTAGAACCAACTAGGTCCAAGATGGCGGAAGATTCGACTCCCAGTAGACCTTGAGCCTCATAATTTGCTCATTGTAATATATTAGCATATTGTAAACGACCCACCCACAGGCTCCATAACAGTTCCAAGGCTGACCATAAAAGGCCAAAAAGTGGGTGGTGGCCCAATTCCTCGAAATCTCCGTCCCTTCTCCAAAATATTGATAGTTGGAATAATCTGCCCACTCATTAGCCTTTGAAATTATCCAGCCCATAAAAACTAACCACCCCATATTTTGAGGCCTCTCACCTTCTGAGATGGCCCACACTCTTGTCTGCGAAGTGTGTTTCTCCCATGGCCGCTCTCACTTTCCGAGAAGACGCATGCCCTGGGGAAGCTCTCACCTTTCAAGACAGATTGCATTCTGTCTATGGAATGTGTATCTCTCTAAATAAATCCACTTCTTACCTATCACTTTGTCTCTCACTAAATTCTTTCGGAGAGGAGATATAAAGAATCTGACCTTCATTAAATCCTCAGACCAGGTGTGTGAACTCAATTAAAAGACAGTGGGTTCAAGGCCCAGTCTTAGCTTGAGTCCTCGCTGGTGGGTTCAAGTCCCAACGTGAGTTGTGCGGTTTCACCTGCAAGGTCTGTGTGTCTCCACAAATACGCTTTGGATTCTGAAAGGATACAAAAATGTAACTGCAACTCCTACTGCCCTGCGACCCTGAAAGAGGCCTGACCAGGGAATGGTGGCTAGAGCCTACCATGGAGCCATTCCAGACTGATGGAGTCAGACTTGAGAGATTAACGCTGGAAAGCCTGATGCAGGCAGGGCTGGGCACTCCAGTAGCAGTGGAGCTTTCCAAGGCATGGAACGAGATTTCCAGCGTGGGGCTGAAGGGAGAGACGCCCACAGAAACGCCGGCATGAGAACTGGGAACAAGGGCAGGGTGGGTGCGACCACGAGGAACGCCCTGTAAGAGGTTACACCCTTCTCCGCTGGATAGGGGAGAAAAGGCCTAATAGTACTCACCATAAAGTCTCCTTCCTGGCGTCTGGTAGTTTTCTCCACCGCCTCCAACGCATTCTGAAGAATCTCCCGTGCAACCTCGAGGGCGGGGTTACAGAACGTGGCGAGCGCGGAACGTAGGGGCGGAGACCTGTCTCGCTCCCGCCCCCTCTTCTCGCGAGGCCCGCGCGCCCGCAGCACGCAGTTTTTCCAGGAGAGCCCGGGAGGGAGCGCAGCACCCGGTTCGGGAGGCGAGGCGGCCTCCATTGAGAAGGGGATAGGCAACCATCCCCCTTTTTCTCAAATACACCAGAGAGAGTGGACCCCTGCAGCAAAGACCAAGCTGAGCTTAGGGTGACCCACAGCTGGGTACCTGCTTTGGGCCCTGGGGACGCGCAGAGGATTAGATAGACACAGATCGGGTTGAGCTCGAGATGCTCACGCCCAAGTCAGTTCAGTCTTGAAAGTGCCTGGCTCGTGGCAGTGTGCGGTGAGTCCCTGTGGAGAGGGAAAGGGCTGCCTGAGGGCTTCGGAGAACACTTCCACCGGGCTTGAAGAAGCGCTGAGTGCAGAGGCCCACAAGGTGTGAAAGGTATCTTGGGGTGGGGGACGTTCCCACGCGGCTGACTGTAGTGCAGAAGTGGGAGAGGGCGCAGCAGAGCATGACCGATACACTGGCTCTGCTGGCTGGAAATGGTAGGTATCCTTGACCAAGGGCATCTGAGGGGCCATGCTGAGTAGCTTATTCGCTCCGTTGTGTAAAAGACAGTGTCGTTGGCAATGGTTCTCAAAGCGTGAAGAGGCATCAGCATCACCTGGGAATATGTTAGAAATGCACATTATGGGGCCCCATCTCAGACCCACTGATTTCAGAAATTCCGGGGGTGGGGCCAACGATCTGTGGTTTGATAAGCACTCCAGGTGAGTCTGGTACAGGCCAAAGTTTGAGAACCACTGGTGTAGTGGGAAGAGTACCAGCCTTTGGAAGGGAGGTGTGAGGGGGAAAAGTTACACTGGGCCAAGTCCTGTTGTTCAGAAAGCAGCATGCCACATTATACGCCTGCCCCTTTAAGGTGATCTGAGCAGTAACCAGGAAGGTATGGTATGTGCCATCATACCCTCATTATAGATAGAAGATTGAGGCTTAGAATTTAAATTGTCTAAGATCACACAGTTAAGTGCTAGAGCCAAGTTTTGCACCCCCAAAATTTTTTTTTTTTTTTAACCACTGCAGGTGCCTCCGTCCCTGGCACTACAAAAGTATAACAGCTTGGGTAGCGGTGCCTGGACAGCCCATAGTTGCGCGGGTGGAAGGAATAGAGCCGAAGCGTGAAGCTCCTTCCCGCAGGGCCTGGTGATGGGCCAGACCTGAGGCTAATGGGAAGCAATGAACCTTCTGTTCTCATTCCTGTCCTCAATTATTTGCATTTTCATAAAGTTTGCCGTTCACACGAGGGAGGTGGGCTTAGCAAATGTACTTTCCTAAGTGACCAGCTGTTATCGCTGGCTTCTAGACATGAGGTTAAATGTGAGATTATGTGAGAAAAGCAGGCTGAACAATTACCTGTATGCTGCGACTACCTTAGATTTTTTTTCAATTACCTTAGGTTAAGAACACACAGAGCAAAAAACAAAAACAAAAAAACAAACACAATGCTAAAGGAATTTTCTTCCTTTTTTTCCAAGTTGTATTATGTGGTTATAATAATTTGTATGATGAATATGCGTTATTTTTGAAAGCGCAACCAGTGACACCCCATGTGGAATGCAGTGACGTGTGACGTAGTGGACAATTCTGTGCCCAGTGGCAGAGCACAGGCTCTTAGGGCAGTGTCGAGCTGTCCCACCCCTTGGAGTCTGTCCCTGAGGCCAGTAAGGACAGCAGCTGCAATGTGGCCCGGGGGAGCAGTGTGGCATAGCTGATGTCAGAGGTGATTTGACATTCGTGAGGTTAAGCCCCAGGGTCTTTGTGTCCTTTGGAAATGCCTCTCCATGACAGCTGTCACCTGGAGGGCTTAAGAGGGACTTTGGGGCCAAGCACCAGAGCTTTGGAGGTCCTCCTGAGAACAGGAGCTTCTAGTAGCGCAAACTCAGAGGACCGGCTCAAGCAATCACTACTCCAAAGAAAGGCCACCAGACAGCTTTAAACACAAAATATTCTTTTATTTGTCAACGAAGGCTACACGGGATCACTTCTAGTTTTGTTTTTATGCCTTTTTCTTCTTTTCTAGAAGGTACCTACATCTGCATTTATTTACAGCCTTGTTGTATTTACACAGTCAAGAATACAGTGTTAGAAACACAAAAATGTTGAGAAAAAAAACTTCTCAAAATTAGTTCCAGACTTCAGGAAAACTATTTCCACATGGTAAGGCCAGAGTCTCCAGTGTTGGTCGTCCAGAGGCAGCTTGAGAGAGTCCTTTTGCTGAAGCCGTGGGTTCAGAAGTCTTCAAGAACAACAGGCAGGTTTAGAAAAGTGGGATTCTGGTGTTGGGTGAATCTAGGGCTACCAGGCACCAGCAAACATCTGTGACTCAGCTCCTGCCAGGATAGCTGAGCCTGCCCGAAAGTTGGTTCTCCGTTGGCAGTTTGCCCTCAGAATCAAACACATTTTCTTCGGGACCAGGAGGTCGCCCAGTATCATGCCTTTGGCATTCCAGAGGGGGTAAGAAACCCAACATCGGCCTGCTTTCTGGGGCGGTCACGTACCCAAGGCTGGTTTCTGAGAATGGAAAGGTTGGAGAGGAGAAAGTTTCTATCACCTGAGCAATGAGTCTTTAAAAGGAGTTTGCTGTTATTTGAAGGTAAAATGAAAGGGCCTTGAACTACAGAGTTCTTTCTTTAATGCCCTCCTGTCCAGTAAAATACAGACAAGTGTATAAACTACCTGGGAATTCTGAACCTTAAATAAAGGGCTTTTAATCCCAGTGAGGATCCCAAGGGAAAAAAGAGACTGGGTGCTTTCCAAGACCCCTCGGGAGGCAGGCCCCAGCTCAGGACCAGAAGCCACGGCCGGGGCTTAGTGGCTGCTGTGAGGAATGGAGGATAGATTCGACTTCAAGCACCAGGGGAACAAACCCCCAAACCCGAGACCCCACTGAGGCCCGGCAGACTCCTTCCTCTTGGGCACCAAGCTCAGCCTCACGGTCCTCACCTCGTGGCAACTGCAAATACCAGGCTGCAGATGTGAAACTATTCTAAGATTTCACATGGAAATCTCATCTTTGCATATTGGAACCCCCCCCTCCCCCGCCACCTATAAGGCGGTACTTAAAAGTCACAGCTAAAAAGGTCCTTTATTCTCTTTTTCTTGTTTTTAAACAAATCTGATTCCTTGTTAGGTGCCTATAAAAACACTGCCCAGTTTTATTCCCCTTCCTTGCCTACATCACCTTCTGCTCCCAGCCCCACCTCATTCTTTAAAATCACGGCCCTCTGGCCATTTTCAACCTCTGGTCAGTTTCTTAGCAATTGTTTCAAATCCTCCATCCCTAGGTAGAAATCAGGCACTAGTCTGTTCCTTGGGTTAATTCTCAGCCGACAGTTCTAAGAGACAAGCATCAGGGGTAATTGACCGTGGAGTTCCTTTCCCTTCCTCCCGTTGTCATAGCTCTGCCCTCCAGTGACGTCTGCCTGGAGGGTGGATAAAAAGGAAATCTCATCCTATAAAAAGCAAAGTTGGGGAATGACTGAAGTCCTATTTAAGGTGATGACAGAGGGGCTGTGGATGAGGAGGTGATGGCAGCCGCGGAGGATACGGGAGAAGGCAGGAGCTCTTCCAAAATAAACCTTTTTCTAGGGTCAGAAGCTGACATCCTGCAGAATAATGAACCTGGGCCAGTGAGGGAGGGCTGGTAATTCTAATGCACACGTTTTGGTTGGTTAATGCCAAAAGGGCAGGTGCCGTCAAGGATGGGATTTGCTGCCTGGAGGCCTCTGAGCAGGCACAGGGAACTCCAGCTTATGCCTTCAGACTCACTCTTGTGGTGCGATTGGCACTGCTGGTCTCAGCAGGAGGACACACGGAGAGTGCAGGCAGTGAGTCACCTGCCAGCCCAAATGGAAACCAACTCAGAAGGGCCGAGGCCAGAAGCACCACCTCCAATAGCAACAGCACCACCTCCAACAGCAACAGCACCACCTCCAACAGCAACAGCACCAGTGTGAAACTGAGGTGCTTGATGCTGCCGGCCCCACTCCTGAGGTCCTCTCTAAAGCCTGGGGATGCATCATCTTCTCCCCATACAGAAGCTATGCCTCCTTGGTGGTATGTAGCCCAGAAAAAATATAACATCATTCGTTTAAAGGAAAGGAATGCTCAGTTATTCTCTGTGATTTTGATCTTTAAGAGTCCACGCTATTACTTTGGTGGGGGTGAGGGGTGGAGAGTCAGAGGGTTGGGGAGGTGTGGGGAGATGGTTCATTCGGCCCTCATGCTGTCTCTGACCTCCAAGTCGATGTCCCCAGCAGGTCTTGGCTGATGTCAGGAAGCCAGCATGGAACTGATCATCTAGGTCAAGGGGCAGGGTCCCATTGCTCAAGGGCTCCTTGTATCAAGAGTACATTTGAGAGGCATAAGTCTATTTTGGTTTAAAAACAAAAAAACACTTGTGTTCTTCAGGCCAAACTATTTTCCATCCCGTCCAAGAACGATCCTGCCGGATGGGACCCGCCACCAGCTCCCGCCTTGCACAGTGGGCCCGGGAGCACTGCATCTGACTCAGCGGAGCTCTGGGAGGAGTGGGCAAATAGTCCAAGACACTGTAGCAGCAGTGTCACTTTTTTTGGAAACAGGAAGAGCACTTAGCGAAACACATCCTCTCATCCCAGTGGGATGACGTAAGGCAAAACCTCCTCTCCCGAGAAGCTCTGGGTGCCTCCCTCTGCTAGGCAGACCCCGACCTCCGTGCTGCTCCGATTCTCATGCAGCAAGAGACCTTTTTGGTTTCATTAACTCATGGAATATTCTGAAGACTCTGTGAGTAAGGCTATAAAGGTGCCATGAGCTTGTCAGTCCAACAAGGTTTCCACGGGAAGGAGCTCAGACTCAGAATTCATTTTCCACACTCAATGTAAAATGTAACCCATAAAAGTCCCACTTTCTAAGAAGCCCAGCTTAAAAGGAAGCATTTGGCTTCCCCTCCTGGTCTCCCAGAGCCTCCTGTGAGAGGTAATGACAGTGGTAATTAGGCAGATAAAACAGGAGAAAGGAGCTCCTAGCTCTCCCCTACTCTCAGTGCTTCCCCCGGCCCACTGGCGGCTGCCTCTCCCTGGGCATGCCCTCCAGGTGTGGGATGTACTCACTCCCGAAAGGACTTAAACTTCTGCCCGATGACCACAGGCGTAGGTCTTCACAGGGACAACTGCAGCCCGGTCTTCTGGATCCATAGGCACCAGCCTCAGGAACCGCCCCCCATCCTGGTGGGGTAGTTTGATGCTGCCAGGCCACACCAAATTATCTCTTTCCTCCTTTCTCCTTAGTCTTGCTTTAAAACCCCAGTTGGGCTCCTCTAGAGGGGAAGCTGTTTTAGAAGAACTTCACAGAAGGAATTTCCTGAAAGCCTATCCAGCTGCATCCCAGCTCTGCAATTAGCCCAATACACGAGAGGCAGAGGAGCCTTCAGGAGCTTGTTAGAAGGATGCTTGACTCATGCTTTCCTCTCTCTGGCTGACTTTCTCTTAAGCCTCTTTCCACGATCAAAGGCCACCAAGCACCTCTCTCCACACTCCTGTTTCTCAGTGGTGGCAGCTGAGCAGTGGAGGGAAGATACCCAAAGTCATGGGGAGAGGGCTTCACCTAGGAAGGCGGGCTGGTACCCTCGCCACCACTGCCGTTCTTTTGCCGTGGGTGACCTTCCCTTCTGGACGTGGTGCCCACCCTGAGGGCTTGCTGTGCGGTGCTGCTTCTCACGTCTGACTTCGGGAGAGAGAAAGAGATGAATAAGGAACATCATGGGAGGACCAACCAACCACAGATCCCCTGGATGCCTCTGCCTCTTGGGGAGGCTTGGGCTCTAAGCCCCAGGATGCTGTCACCAGACTGGGGAAAGGACCTGGGAGACACTTTCTCCATCCCAGCATGGAGGTGGCACTGACAACTACACAAGATTTGCAAAAGGGGTTGGGGGGTTTCATTTCGCATCAAAATATAAAGCTTGGACAGGAGTTTGGGGCAGCTTGAAAAAGGTGCTGTGAGATCATGAAATCCCCCAGAGAAGATGGAACCATCCATGGTCCTCTGGAGGCATGGAACACAGTGTGTAACAAAGCCACCACTTGTCTGCGGGAGCTTAGCCAAAGATCCTCAGGTCCTGCGGACCCTCCTTCCAGGCCCCCTTGGAAATTTGCTACCGGCCCATTACTCTCCACTGCACCCTTCCCTCCTGCCCGACCCCCATGGAAGAGAAAGTTGCACATGGGACAAGTTAGCACAGACACTTGTGTCTCACATCACACTGGGTACCCGGGGACAGACAAGGACACACCCCAGGAGATGCATCTCAGTGAGGAGAAATGTACCCCAAACAACAAGGAAAACTCCTCAAGGAAAAGGGAACAAAAGACAAGAAAGTTTTCATTGTGATCACACTATGGAAAAAAAATACCTTCCGTTCTTTGCAAAAAAAGGTGTGAAGGCCAAATTTGTGTTTTTCTTTTCTTAAAAAAAAAAAGGATGTTGCATGAATTACACTGCAACCAGTATCTTTTTTGTTCGCTTGCTTTCTGCACTTGTTAAAAAAAGGATTCTTTTTTTTTTTTTTAAGTACAACACAGTCAGGGATGCGGCCACAAAAGAGTAGCTGTCTTTGGCAAGAAGTCCCGGCCACGGTCCTCTCTGTCACCTCCGGCCCATCTCACTCTGTCTCATGAAGTGGATGTTGCTGGCGCTGTCTGACAGTTCCGGGTACTGCTCGACCGAGATCACGAAGAAGCCGTCGTAGCCTTGAACCCGCCCCGTGCTCAGCGCCTGCTGCTTCTCGCCCTCTGTCCAGGCCCGCAGGCCTTCCTCCCCTTCCCGGAGTCGCTGCTGCTCGCGGGCCCAGGCCTGGCGCACGGCTCTCTGCCGGGCCAGCTCCAGCACCCGTGCCTTCTCCTCATCCGGTGTGGTCCCGTAGCGAGTGTTCAAGCACAGTGCCCCGTACTGGAGCTGGATGTCTGTGTACCGTCTAGTCCTGCCACTGAGCACCGTGTTGATCTGGGACACGGTGACGTTGACCCCGTTCTCCAGGGTTCGCCGCCCCCCGCTGAGGCCCAGGATGGCCAGGTCGCCTTCCGAAGGTCCTGCTTTCACGAAGTAGTGGGTGTCCACTCCGTCAATGGTGAAGTGCATGTTCTCTAGGTAGTGGGCGTTGTTCAAGATGGCAGCAACCCTCCGCCCGTCCTCGTTGGCCACGCTGATGATGTCTGTGGTCACTCGGCCATCCTTCAAGGCGAACTTGACCCCTTTGCCAAAGACTGAGCCACTGGATGCAAACTTCTTTGTTTCTGGGGCCTGCTGGCAGCTGGTGATTGTGGAGCCGTAGAGCTGATCGAAACGTTCCAGGGTGACGAAGGCCTTGAGCTGCTTCTGCACTTCACACTGTACCCCGAGAACAGACTGATGGTGGGGGGAGAGAGAGACAGTGAGATAAATGGGGAAAAACCTCCAACGGCCTGGAGAACCAGCTTACGTGACTAAAAGTCAAACCTATACAAATGTATTAACCTGTAGCATCTAGCTCTACTGCTGACCACTAGGACACCCAGCCCTCCCTTCATCCATCTATTCACCCTTCCTCCCATTCAGAAGCTGTTCAGGGAGCATCTACTCTGTGCCCAATCCCCTTCTCGGCACGGAAGATACAACAACGAATCAGACATCGTCCCTGCCCTTGAAGAACTCCCCGTTTAGTGGGGAAAGACAGATGTGGCAACAAATAACTACAATCAAAGGTGATGAGCGGTGGTCTAAGAGGAGCGACAGGAACAGCTGTAGCCAACATGTCGTGGCCTTTGAGCCGAATAGTTCACACTCATTATCTCGCTGGATCTTCACAATAACTTTATACAGCAGGGACTGTTATTGCTCTGGTTTTACACCTAAGGAAGCTAAGGCTCAAAGAGGTTGTAACTGGCCCGCAGTCATACAGACTAGTAAGTATTCAAACCAACATTCAAACCCTGGTCTGTCTGATCCTAGAGGCTCAGTTCAAGGGCTGCTGGAGTCGGGAGGAGCGATCACGGCTCAGGGTGTCTCAGCCTGGAGGCGGAGAAGCAAGGTGAAGGAGATGGGGTTCAAGGACAGGCTCACGCTGGAGTTGGGACTTGGAGGATGAGGGGATGATGTTAGATGCAGGAATGGCGAGGAATGCACTCTTGACAAGAAGGCTTAGTACGATGAAAAGTAGTGACTTACATAAACCCTCTTAGCCTGCTGTGTTGCTCTCTGCCATGTTTAGAAATGATTTTCAAGGAGGGCCTCTGTCCCCACAGTGCTTCCTGGGGGCTCCTCAAGTGCCCCCGCTCTTGGCTGCTTTGCGGGACAGGTTGGAAGCCACGTTCAGGCAGGCCCCAGGGCCTTATCAGCAACTTAGAGAAATGGCTTTAGAAAAAGGCCCAGCGGTTTCTCACTGAAATTCAGTCCTCTTTATAATTAATAGAACCCTGTCTGTGAACAATTATTTCCTAGAGTTTCACGGAAGCTGGAGTGCTAAACAACAAAGATCTCCAATGCTTGCCAAGGGCAGAAATCAATAATTCACTGACAGGCAAGGCTGGCAAACCGTCAGAGACTGTGGCTCTGGGAGGGCGTGGAGAAGGGAGTCTGGAGGTGGGGGTGCGGCGGAGTGGCTGGAAGCGGCCCTGGGAAAACCGTCAGCGCTGTGGGCAGCTGGGCAGTACCTGGAGGGATGGATGGCGGGGATTGGAGAGGGGCAGGGGGTGGGGCTAGGGCTGCAGAGAGAGGATGGGCTTCGTGACCAGACAGACTTGGGTTCTCATCGCCTTTCCAGCTCACCTTGGACAAGTTTCTCTCAACTCTGGTCTTATCTGTAAAATGGGGAAAAAGGCCGAACTCACGGGGTTGTTTACTTCTTTCAACCATTTGTTCATTCAACAAAAGTCTCCCATGCACCTACTATGTGCGAGGTGGTATGCTGGGTACCAAATAAGACCCAGTACTTGCCCTCTTGGGGCTTAGGGTCTAGTGGAGATACAGGGAAGAAAACAGGAATGAAAATACAGCGTTGCGTGTGCTTAGCAAGAGGAAGCTATAGGTGCCACCGGAGCACAGAGGGGCAGAATCACGTTCTCCAGAGGTCAGGGGAAGGAAACAGCTAGGCTGAGGCCTGATGGAATCCGACTGGAGTAAGAGATGTGGATGTGTAAGTTTCTGATCGCCAGCAGTATGCCATCTGGCAACTCTGATTTCCTCCTCAGTCTCTTGTCCCCCTGGTCAGGGATCCCCTGGAAGGCCTGGTCTCTGCCTGATTCTTTCCTGCCTTCACTGGGCTCCCGGGGCCTGGGGCCTGGAAGAGCCAGCTCCCAGCACAGATCTTATGAAAGAGGGGGGCAGTGAGAAGAAATGAGCAAATGGATGTCTGAAGTGAGAGGGTGGAATGAAACTGTTTTGAAGGATCTTTATAGCCATAAAATTCTATGAGTCTTTGAAATTGGGTCATAAATGGAAGACAGGGGAAAGTAACATTTTTTTGAGCACCTACAGACAGATCTGGGTTTGAATCCTGCTCTACTTCATCCTTGCTGTGTGGCATTCGAAAGCCTCAAGCATGAAATCTGTAAAATGAGAACAACGATACCAAGGGATATTTGTGTGTTAATTTATGTAGAATAGGCCAGGTGCGCTGAGGTGCTCAGAAAATGTCACATTTGTATTTCGAACACACCTTCCCTCTTTGTACTTTTGTACTGGGTTGGGACAAAGGCTCATTTTTTTGTGTGGAACTCCAAACTCAGTGTAACGTACAAAACTCCTTAATTTGGCTTGTGAGGGCCTACGTGCTGTTACAGCTGGGTCCACAGTGACCTGCCAGTGGCAGGGTTACTAAGTATTTGCTGAACTGTTTCTGGCAGGCACAGTGGACGTACCACATTGGTTTCTATCACTGGCCTAGGCGTTCCTGAAAAGCTGGTGGGACCCATTCCTGTAATGTCTGGACGGCTTGAGGGGTGGGCAGCCATGTGTGTGAATTACCTTGCTGTTGTCCCACTCCTGAGTCTTCATCTGTGTGTGGATGAGCTCGTAGGATGGTTCCATGGCATCCATGTCTGGCTTGGCATAGCCGGGAATCACGTTGTGAAGCTGGAATCCGAAGGTGAGGAGCCAGCTGTTGACATCTGGGTGGGAGAGAAGCAGAAACAGCCCCACGGAGTCAGTGGACCTCAGAGTGACACATCCCAAGAAAGCAGCCTAGAGTTAGGCTGCAGTGGGGCGGGGTGAGGACACAGAGAGCTGCTGGGGAGAGAGTCAACAAGCATGGTGGAAACTGTTTCACGGCATGAGAGATGAACATGCTCTTGCGACCCAGTGTCCCCTCCTAGGGATGTATCTGAGAGAGATGTCACCAAAGTAGAACCTAGGTTTCCAGACTCCTCTTACTACTGTCACTCTACCCCGAAGACCTTCAGCTTCGTAGCCAGGGGCAGCTGTCGATGGATGAACACTCCTCCACGTCCAGCCACAACACCAACAGGAGACACAGACGACAACCAACCCCAAAGGAAAGATTTTTTTTTTGCGGTACACGGGCTTCTCACTGCTGTGGCCTCTCCCGTTGCAGAGCACAGGCTCCGGATGCGCAGGCTCAGCGGCCATGGCTCACGGGCCCAGCTGCTCCGCGGCATGTGGTATCTTCCCAGACCGGGGCACGAACCCGTGTCTCCTGCATCGGTAGGCGGACTCCCAACCACGGCGCCACCAGGGAAGCCCCAAAGGAAAGGTTTTTAATGAATGACTTTCAAAGAGAAAATTCACTGAAGAAGCAAACTCTCCCTCCTTTCTCCTTTTTGAAGAGATTAGAGCCGCAGGGCTAAAGTGCATTGGGCATGGAGGTGGCCTGACCAAAGATGGAAGAGTTTTTTCCCCCTTGATCCTGCCTTTATTTACTCTGGGAGCCTAAGAAAGTCACTTAAGCTCCCTGTGCCTTCATTTTCCAGTCTTTATATTGGGCTTGAGGATCTAGCCCCATAGGCATTGGGTTTACTGGTTTTTATGATATTCCTGGGGGGTTACTAATTATAAAATACTAGGTAGAGGGAAAGGTGGGATGTTGTCATGAGCAACCGGCTCACTGAAGAGTGGAATCAGGAAGCCAAGACTTCAGGAAAAGAAAGGGTGGAAAGTGTGTCATCAGTTACTTGGCCCTCCGTTGCCGAGTGTCTTTTATGTGCCCAGCTCTGGTGTCACAGATCCTCAGCTTGCACACACAGGACCCTGAAGGGGAGCTGAGACATGGACACGGATAACCTTGACACAGGAAAAACACCTAGAGGAGGGCAGAAATCTTTCAGTTCCACAGACTGACAAGTCTTCATGAAGAAGGTTGCCTTGAAGCCAGGCAGTGAAAGCTGTGCAAATTTTGTCAGGCTTTGATGGAGATGAACGCAAAGGCCATTGTATAAGGCAAGGCCTGGAGAGGGGAGGTGAGTATTGGGAGCGTTCGGGTAACCGGACAGCAGTTTAGCAAGGCAGAGAGAGAACCAGAAAGGACAATGGCGGCTGGAGAAGGAAGAGCCTGGGATGGCAGGTGGGAGGTGATTTGGGGTCTACAGGACAGCCCGTGTCCCCGCATGGCTCAGCCTTCCTTGCGAAGGGGCAGCTGAAGATGCCAAAGCAGTTGTTGACTAGAGACTCAAATGCAAAGTCAGGAGAAGGCAGGATTTGGAATTAAGTGTCTGAGCCAGCAACTCTGGGTGGTGGGCATTCAGGCCTGCTTTAGGCTTTTTCCAAAGCAGACAGATCCCTGGTCAGGGAGGTTCTTAGGGCCCAGGCATTGGTGGAATTGAGTTCATCCCAGAGATGGGAGTGCCATTCGGGGGTCATCAACTTCATCCCACATTGCCTTTCCATTCAAGAACCTCAAGTTTGCCTTTTTCTTTTTTTTTTTTTTTGGTTTTTGTTTCTTCGATGTTCCAGAGCCCCTCTCTTGGGTGTGAAGGCTGGAGGTTCTGATGTGGAGGAGTGGTAGAGAAGGAAGCTTGGAAACCCAGATTCTACTTCTAGAAAGATCATATAAGGGAAAGAACATGGTAAGGCAAGACAAAACCCAGGTCCAAACTCTGGCTCCCAACTTGCAAACTGTGTGATCTTAGACAGTTTCCTTAACCTCTCTGAGGTTCAGTTTCCTTATCTGCAAATTCATGGGAGAAATGGTTTTCACCAAGTCATGGAGAAGAATACTAATAGTGTTACCACTTTGGGGCAGCCAACATAGAGCAGGAACTGTTCTGTTTTGTTACATAAATGATTGGATTTAATGTATTTTAAAGTGTCCAGCTTGGTTCCTGGCTCATAGAAGGTTGACTGTGTTTCCTCAAACCCAAGCCTCCATGTGCCTGGAACTCCATTTCCTCTTCTGTAGCGTGAGGTGCTTGGACCAGTTTTCTCCAAAGTCCCTTTCCTCACTGAGTTTCTAAGTATCTCTGATTCTCTGAATCTTGGTAGATGGTTCTTTGGGAAATTAAAACAAACAGAACGGGGGAAAAAAAAACAACCCTACAAAGCCATTGTGCCTGAGGCTGAGAACTTGCATCTGAATTTGTAGTTGCAAAGGAAAGCTTCTATCAGGAATACTGCAAATTCCCAGGAAGCCAGGGGGCTGAAAAGAGGCCTGGGCCTTAATTACAAGTGATGGAAGGTGGGAAACTTTCTCATTATGCCTTTAGGAAAAATGCTGAAAATTGATTTATTCACTGCTTTTTCTACTGTGCTTTTCTGAAGAGGTGGGAATTTTACTCTTCTTTCCTATGACATCAGAGGTAGACATTTCCCTCAAGTTAAAAAGCTCTTTACTCATCCGTTCGTCCCAGACTTCAGCGTGGCTGCCTGGGACAGTGGTGAAAAATAATAATCCCTTTCACACGTATACAGCTTTGCACTTAACAGAGGGAATTCAGATCTCTAAGAATGAGGATTTTGGAGTCAGACACTGCAGAGTTCTAACCCCAGCCTTGCCACCTCTTCCTGGGCGGGTTACTTTACCTCTCTGACCCTCACTTTCTGTCTTTGTAAATGGGGTCAGTGGTCCCCATCAAGTGAGGGTTAAGTATATGATGGATCAGTGGTGGACATTTTTAAGTTGCCTTCCTAGTGTCCCATTCTGCCTTCTCTGTTTCTTTTTGCGGTATCCATGTATTTTTAGGGACGCTGACTCCACCTAAGGGCTTAGCATTGAAGCATGTGACATTCTATCTCCCCAGCCATGCTGGTTGGTTCAGGGGTTGTCATGTGACATAAGCCTCTCCAGTTTTATAGGCTTAAGACCCTATCCTGTTTTTGGAAAAAAGATGAGATGCCTTTTTATCGTTGTTGTTGCTGGATGTGAATGAGGCTGCATGTAGCCCACATGGAAGCCAAATGGTCAAGTTTAGTAAGAATTAGTAGTATCTTGGCTTTTAGTAGTAAAATGGTTTTTTCCTCAGCTACAGTAACCTGCCAAGGCATCTCACAGGAAATTCATTGGAAGATGAGGCAGGGGGCGTGCTTCATGCAGACAGATGTAAGAGCAATGTCCTCTCAGTCGTTTCAGTTTTTCTAGGGCTGGCAGCAAGCCGAGTACGGTGAACGCTGTGAAACCTTGTTGAGATATTCCTGTGCGTCCACAGGCCCCAAGGGTGTTTTCATCGCACCTGCTCACCACTGTGTCCTCTCTTCCTTCCCACTCTTGAGACTCTTGCTCTCGACATGACCACCTGGAATTCTTCCCCGAAAGAAGACTCCTCTAATTCTGTCAGCAGAAACAGGTCCAGACTGGGCCACCCCAGTTTGGGGGCCAGGAAGCCACCATGTCCCTAAGGGGCACTCACGTGGGGCTGTACACATTGCCCTCTCCATACTTTTGTACGTGCGGTCCCCTCTATCTGGATCGCCTTTTTTCCCATTACCTGGCGAATGTCCACTCGTAAGCGGACCTCGCGCGCCAGCTGCTCCCTGGGTAGAACCAGCCGTGCCTCCTGTGTTTCACTGGCCATCAGCGCAAGCCTCTGCCGTGGGCCCCTCACACTGGACAGCAGTTGTCTGTCTGGCCTCTCTTGCGGGGTGAACTCCTGGAGGGTGGGGATCATCTTTCTATCCCCAGTGCCTAAAACAGTGGCTGCACAGAGGGGGCCCTTGTTGAATGAAGGAAGCTGCCTTAAACTAGGGCAGGAGGATTATGTCACAGGACAAAAGACGGGGAGACGACCACGTTTGCAAGTGGTCATGCCCAACTTTTGTCCACCACGAACTCTGTTCTATAAAAGGTGCTGGTTTTATCCAGACCTGAATCCCCAGAGCTGCTCTGAATCCTGAGGTCTTCTGTGACTGGCCTGGCAGCGGCTTTTGCTGGAAGGAGGCTGTTAGAGGCATTTCTGGCATGCGTGACCTATGGGGCATTTTATACTCAAGTTGGTTTCACTTTAAAAATCAGACGGTAAGGGAAAGAGAACCAACATGAACCAGGCACTGTGCTAGGCAGGTTATAAAATGTTATCTCATTTCACCCCTGCGACCATCCTATCAGGTAAGTTTTTTTTTTTTTTTCCTATTTGTCCATCTGTTCTTTGCTCCTTTTTCTCCCTCTTTTCCTACCCTCTTTGGATGATTAATTTAGTCTTCATTTTATCTCCACTATTGACTGATAAGCTGTGCCTCTGCTTTATCTTTTAGTAGTTGCTCTAGGATTTACAATATGCATATTTAACTTACCAGAGTCAGGGTAGATATTCTAACTTCAGTTTATAGATCAGGAAACTGGAATTCAGGGGAAGTTAAATAAATTTTGTGACTGTCATAGCTTAGAAATGATGGATCTTTCACCTAGTTCTGTCTGTTGCCAAAGTCTGAATCTTCCATGACCTCATCCCAAATAAGAGAACTGAATCCTTCTTTTCTTTCTTTCTTTCTTTCTTTTCTTTTTTTTTTTTTTTTGTCATACCTTCATTCAACTTATCGGGTACTCATAACCAGCCTGATCTCTGGGTCAGAAACTCTCAAAGTACATTCCAGGGGATGCATCCAGTGAAATATTAGGGTTTCATGGTCAAATAAGTTGGAAAAGTAGTGGGTAAATATATGAAACAGTTCTCTTTACTACAGGACTTCTCAGAGCCTTTCATAAGCTGAAATGTATCGTGAAAGTTTAAGAACGGTAGTTGCCCTGTCAAATTGATTTGATGCCAAAACCAGTTTTTCCAAAGCATTTCTCTGAACTGGTGTTTCTTCAAAAATACTTTGGAAAGTGCTGCTCTAAAAGGAAGTCAATATCTCCCATTACCCCATACCAGCTTTCTCAAGGAAGGCTGTCTTTTCAGATGACCAGAGTGATAGTGGTTCCTGCCCTCTGAATAGGCCCTGATCCTCACCTGTCATGAAGCACTTGACGTCCTGAGAGTTACTGACCGGGTTGTTGTTTTTAAACATATAGAGATTAAAAGGCATGATACTGCTGCTACTAAGCTGCTTCCACAACTCGTGGTCTGGGCTAGTCCAGCGACCAGCCAGCACGTCGTAATCTCGCCGGCCCATGTGGACGAGCTTGGTGAGCGGATCATAGAGGCCACCGTGGTAGCCAATGATGATCTGGAAGTTGGGGTTGGTGTCCATGTAGATCTCCCCGTAGGCCGTGTACAGGATCTGCTTGATCATTAAGCCCGTTCCACTGAAGACAGCAAGAGGGGTCCCGATGTTGTCACAGGCTATGTAAAACTCATCTCCGCCGCTCAGCTCCATGGCAAAGAGGTGTCCTTGCAGGTCGTAGTAGAGGGATGTGATCTCAGAGCTGGAGTGGTTGTACAGGTGGGTGACCTTGGTAGGACTGGTCAGGTCTGCGTAGAAGAACTGCAGGTGGTGGCTCTGGCTGCTCTTACTGGACACCCGCCGCCCCAGGCCATCGTAACGGTACCTGACGCTCCAGCCACCACCCCGGTTGTAGGCCTTGGTGAGCAGGCCCGCTGAGTTGTACTCAAAGACATCACTGCCCCTCTGCCTCAGGAAACCGTCCTCGTCCATCTTGTACTGCACGTCACCCAGCCTGGTGATGCGGTCACGGAGGTCATAGCGTAGTGGGGTGAGCCGTGCACTGTTCCCCGGGCTCAGTAAGTGCAGATTCCCATTGAGGTCATAGCTGTATCGCCAGAGTGGTTTGTCATTGACGGAGACCGTCTGCAGCTGGCCGTCGGCGTCGTACTCATAGGAGTAGCGGGTGGTGTTGGCATAGGGTCCCACCTTCAGCTCCTTCTTAACGACTCGCCCCATGTTATCGTACTGGACGGTCATCCAGTACATGAGCGAGCGGAAGATCTCGTATTGCACTTCCTTCATCCGGCCGTATGCGTCAAAGTGCTTGGTGTGGGTCATGACCGCCGTGGTGATGATCTGGTTAATGTCATAGTAGATGACACCAAATTTCCCGAACTGCTCCGTCTTGCCCGACACATCGTCATAGCGATAGAGGTCGATGGGCAGCGGGGTCTCATTGATCACGGCCTGCATGCTGGTCACCCGGAAGCTGTTGTCATAGTTGTAGTCAAAGCGGGCGTTGACCATGCCTTCCTCGGTGAAGCGAAAAATCTGGCGGTCGATCAGGGGCCCGATCTGACGGTAGCGGATGGTGCAGGTGAAGCCCTCGTTCTGTAGGTTGATGGTCTTCAGCATGCCGGCGGTCTCGTCGTAGGTGAAGCTTACCTTGGTGGTGTCGTACAGCATCTCGGCTAGCTTGGACAGCTTGCCATACTTGTATATCACCCTGCGGCCGGTGCCCAGGTAGAAGGTGTGGAGGAGGTGCCCGTCCTCAGTGAAGTCCTGGATGACTGAGGCGTTGCCCTCGGGGGGCTGGTAGATGTTCCTGTAGTAACCCACTGAGCGGATGGTCTCCAGCGTCTGCCGGGCCACGTTGGGCATGGTCACAGAAGAGAGGCGGTCGTTCTTGTCAAACTCAAAGATGTACTGCCTCTGGCTGTGGAGGAGTAGCACCATGGACTGCAGGGGAAGGAAAACCGAGAGATGAGAAGAGGGTGCTGGGAAGGAAGGGGTGGTCTGTGAGCCCAAGACTTAAAGGAAAAGAATGAAAGGTCAAGGAAGCTGGTGGTTCTCTTAAGTTATGCCCAAACTAGAGCTTTCCAACCAGGATATTGCAATGGGGTACAAATGTGCTAAGACAAGAATCTCTCTCTGCCCTTGACCCTGGCAGGGCCTGGGGCCCCAGAACACTCAGGCCATCTGCCTTCCTATAGTGAGCAGCTTTGTCTGTTTGCCCCTTTGTGGGGTACAAGAATGATGATTTCAGCATGGGATGGGGTTGGGAGCACTGGCCTCAAGTATTTGCAGCAGCCTCTCTTCTGGCTTCCTTGTGCCAGATTCCTTCTCAGGTCAACCTTCCCACTCAGGCAAGAATGATTACCCTACAACACAGCCTGACAACGTCTACTGCCTGCTAAACAACGTCCATTGACTCCCTATGGCCTACAGGATAAAGACATGTCTGAGAAGGACATTTAAGGTTTTGCATAATTGTTTATGTGGTAACAGGTCATATGCCCACCCGGGGGTGGGGTGGGCTGTGATGGGAATGGGGAAACCTGGTTTCTAATAATGGACTCATTGTGTGGCCCTGGGCAAGTTCTTTCCCTCTGGGTTGGATTTTTCAGTATGTTGGATGACCTCCAAGGTCTCTCTTAGCACTACCACAAAATGCTGCTCTCAGAGATGTGAACACTGCACAGGGTAGGGGAGACAGATCACAGATCAATCAGAGCCTGGGCCCTGGACAGGTGACCAGGAGCAAAACGTTAAGTAAGGATCTGGGTATCAGAACTGGGGCATGAAATACAGACTGTTTCAGGAATAAGTCAGTAGATAAAAGGCCTAAAGGCATCTGGGCATCAAAGTTAGCATTTTCTCTTATTTGGGACCAACTTTTGATTTCAGGCCCTTTCTGATTCCAAGTCCCTGGGATGAACTGACTCCTGACCTGAAGCAGAGGGGACATACTAAGGCCACACCTAGCACGTGAAGCTCAGGATTAAGCACCTCTTGCTTAATACTAATCCCCAGGCTTTTGCCTTGTTCTCTGTGACCAGATCACACCAAGAGCCCTAGACCTGGGAGCAGACCCCTGCCTGGGTCTGGACCCGAAATCCTGCTCTGTAAGTCCAGATAGTGTTTGGGTCTAGCTCCAGCCTATTGGGTGGGACTTTCACATTCTCCTGCCCCAGGACCCCCCACTTACCACCCCGTCACCATAATCCATCCATACACCACCCGGGACCCCCTGGCACACTGATGCGGATTTTCCTGAACATTTCCTTTCAGAGACCACGTGGGTCAGACCCATCCCACTGAGATCAGCAGGCTGGGCCTGGCCAAGGGTTGAGCCACAGTGATGGATCTTCGATATGGCAAGGCCAGTGATGGAGGGCGAGAGACACCTGCCTTCTCTAAGTACGTGTAGCTCCAGGTCTTCCCGTCAGCAAAGATCCTAGATGTGATGCGACCCGCCTGGTCGTATTCCATCCTCTCAGACATGATGCCCCTCTGGACTCCAGCAACGCGGCCCCCTGGGGAGTAGGTCACGTTGACGCCATTCAGCCTGCTGCTAGGGGACCAGAGGCTGGGCCGCCCGGCCTGGTCATACAGGATGCGGAGGGTGAACTTGCGGTGGTCGTCGTAGATCTTCTCTGTGCGTGTCACACGGTCAAAGTCCAGAGACAGGAGGTTCCGGTTGTGAACCTGGGGAAGGGGTAGGAGGAAAGAGAGAGTTAATCTAGATGTTGAGAACTTGGTCTGAGAAGCTCCTGAGGACAGGAGGGAGCACAGGTCGTGGGTGTCAACAGACAAGGCTTTGGGTCCTGGCTCTGTCCTTGTCAGCTCTGTGAAGTTTCCTTATCCGTAAAATGGGAATAATCATGCCAAGTATATAGGGCTGGTGTGAGGATGAAGACAACGCAGATGCTGGGTAAAGAGTAGCAGAAACGATTACATCATTTCCTAATATGATTCTCCTAATAAGGACAGAAAGGCAGATCCTTCTTGACTCCCTCCTGAAAAGGGAGAGGCCACGCGGGCCCAGCAAGTCACTGCCTGACCCCATTTATTATGTGCCAGGGTTTGCACTCGTGTTTGATACCAGGGAGACCACAGTCAGGGACGGGCTCCAGGTCCCATGGCTGGTGAGTGACCGAGTCTGGATTTGACTCTCACCATTGCAACGTGCCAACATATGATGTGTGGTCCTTTTAGCAAGTCCAGCCCTTCTTAGGGCTTTGGACTCCCCGTCCCCTCTGGGGTCTCTCCTGCCCTCTGCCACCACAATTAGGGCTTCTTGGTCACCTCAGTTAGCTCCCAAGACATCTTCTTCTTCCTGGAGGCCCCGGGAGGCAGTGTATGTTTGAGTCTGGGACGGCTCCTCTGCCTGGGGGTTGCCAGGAGACACTGTCCTAGGTTTCGGAACATTTTGCTCCTTCCTCTAGACTCAGGAGCCCATTGTATGATCTCTACCTGGGCTGCTAGGTCAGCACACAATTCAGTTTCCTTTCAGAGTCAGAAATACAGGGGTCCCACAGGGGTAGCAGTAAACCAAGGTTTCTCATATTTTAGTTATGAAATATACTTCAGAGGCCTGTTTCTATATTTGAATCCACCCCTTAGGGGCGCCAGTTGTCCCTGAAACACTGCCAGGTACTCTGAAGCTAGAATGCTGGTTCCCTCTAAGTGGTGCTGGGCCTGGTGGGGCATTTGGGCACATTTTCAGACTCTTCCATTAGTTACTGGTTAAGTTTGACAAATAGGTAAGAAGCCCCAAGAGGAAAGCAGACGATGCAGGCCATATGATGCCAACCCGCACATGCGGATTAAGGTGATGAAAGGCCCTCTGGGGCCCTGTGTGGTAGAAAAGGGCTCAAGTCTAGGAATCAGGCCAGGAGTCCAGCCTCAACTCTGTGACCGACTTTTTTCTGTGTGACCTTGGGCCAGTGCCTTTCCCTCTCTGAGTCTCAATTTCTTCCCCTGTGAAACAGCAGGGCTGTTGTGAAGATTGAAGAAACCTCAGTAAATGACCTAGCGGAGCGCTGGGCATATAGAAGGTACTGAGTTAATGGCTGCAGTTATTTCCATTAAATGACAGATGATCGCGGTCATTCTCAGAGGAAGTAGAGACATGTGTGTCTCCCCCTTCTCCCCAAACAAATTCTAAAGCCTTGAAAATCAAGATTTATAATGATGGTGCCGAGACGACTCTAGCTGTGAATGGCCTGGTTAAAATAAGGTTGCCTTCCCAGGGGTAATCAAACACAATTGCAGGAGCAAAAACAGTGTGGCAGACAATTCCCATGAAAAATCAGAGGCGTTGGAGGCTGAAGCTGTGTTCTTTGCAGAGGGGGCAGGGGAAGACGTGGGGTCTGCACCGCCAACGGTGATGGGGGCCCTCCCCCCAAGGTGGTACCACCAAGCCAGCCGCCCCCCTCACTTCCTGGAGGGCCCCCAGTGAAGAGGATCTACACCTCTGCTGCAAAATGAATAAAACTGAACTAAGTAGCTCACTGGGGAACCACCTAATGCCTCCTGTGCTCAGCAGTGGCGGCGATGAGATTATTTTACATCTTTCTTTCTTACAAAAAGTTCCCAGTTGTATAAAAAATGAGCTCCACTATGGGGAGGTGCACCCGGCTAACATTCTAATTCCACATGCCGCCACTGTGGGTGGCCATTTATTTTGGGAGGACTCGGAGATGCGGCCGCCTGACTGGATTGTCATTCATCTCAGGCTAGGAGAGGGACCAGTTAGTGCCTGGGAAACTTTTGGTCCAGTTTACACGGCAGAGAGGAAATCCTAATAGCACTAATTACTGCCATTTATTGAGCACCTGGGGTTTTCCAGAGCTGGGCTAGGTGCTTCAAATGTATCATCTGGTTTCTGCAGAGGAATCTGAGGCCCAGAGGAGCTGCTCAGGGCTACACATGTGGCCCAGGCAGGAATAAACCCTGGTCAAACTTTCTACTTAGCTCACTGCCTCAGATGTGTATGAAGGGCTCCTGGAGAATTCACACAGGGGGCTCAGTGAGGCCATGGATGGTGTCCCACAGAGAACAAAGAAAGCTAGGCCTTGTCTGGGGAGCCCGTGGAAGGCTGTTTCCCACATGAGATAGTTGCTTGAGTTCTTGACTGTTGAGGAACACAGGAAACCTTGTTGTCTGGGCTCTAGTTGTGTGACATTGAATAAGTAACTTACTGTTTCTGTATCTGTTGTGAGAATGACACTATGAGACAGGGTGCCTATTTCTAGTCATTACTGCTGCCCAGCTGTGTGAATCAGGAAAAATCCCTTTTCTCTCTGGGCCTTGGTTATCCCACGCATGAATCAGGGGCTGAAGTGAACTTTCTTTGTGAGCAAGGGCAGGGGGCCCACGTGTTGCACGAGGATGCTTCTGCGGCTTTTAGGAGTCAGGGGCATGTGCCTCAGTCCTGTGGCACCCTGCGGCCCAGCAAGTCTCCATGGAGCACCTGTGGTCCGCAAGGCACTGTGCTGAAAGCCAGGTCTGGGTCCTCTGTTTTCACTCTCCCCGTTGCCTTCCTTTCTGAAGTTGGAGGGAAAAGAAGCTGGGCAATCTGGCCCCGGGGCAGAGGCCACACTATAGAGACATGGGAGTCAGGCAGAAAAAGGGCTGGTTCAGGGCATCCACGCACCGAGAAGTGCTCTGAGATGCCACACTGTAGATGCCAACCCGCTGGCAGTGACAGCTACGGTGGGGCCGTTCTGCTGTCTTAGGAAGGATAACTCTGCCTGGAAGGAGAATATGGCTTAGGTTCCAAAGAGCTAAACTGACTCTTGGTACATGTTAGCAACAGTAATTAATAAGAATAACAGTAAAAGGACAACTAGAATAGGTATTACTGACCACTGATTATGTGCCAGACTCTGTACAGGGCACTCTATGTATTATTTCTAATCCTTGTAGCAACTTGTAAATTGGTTTGATCTCCCCCATTTTATGGATAATGAAATTGAGGCTTTACGAGATTGCCGATCTGCCCAAATTCCCTCAGGGAATAGTAGAAGCCGGAAGCCTGCCTAACATCAAAGCCAGTGATCGTTTCACTAGCACAACTGAAAAGATACACGAGCCCCTTGTTGTGGGTAGTCGCTTAATTTACTTTCCCCTTTGCAGATGAAGAAACTGAGGCCCAGGAACACCTTCTCCCCGGGACGGTTTCAAGAAGAGTCCAGTTCTCAGATGCCTCCTCCTTCTTTCCCCTCCAGGATCCAACCACCCCCAGGGTCTGAGACCTGCTGGAGGCCCTGCTCACCCGAAGCCGGCGCCCGAAGACGGTGACCTGGCCGCGAGCCTGCTCCTTGCGCTGCCGCCACTCCACCAGGTTGAGGCCGTTGTCGATGGGCAGCGTGACGTTCCGCTTGCCCACGGTGGGGTTGACGGTCCCGGCCAGCAGGTGGGGCTCCGTCTGCAGGGCCACCTCCATGCCGTTGGCCAACAGCAGCCGCAGGGAGCCGTCGGCCCCGATGTAGTAGCTGTTGCGGACCTGGTCTGAGGGAGACAAGAGGGATGGACTCTGCTCAGGAGGGGGGAGGACGGAGGGAGGTGTGTGTACAGCAGAGGCAGTGGTGTGGTGTTTAAATGTGTTTATGTTTCTGACTACAGAAACAAAACACTGTCATTGAAGAAAACCAGGAAAATACATGGAAGTCCGTGAGTTCAATACCCAAAGGAAACCACTGTAAATATTTTGGTTTATTCCTAGATTTTAGGGTATTTCTGAATACATGTACCGTTAAAAATGGTTGCTTACGGAGGTTTTTCACTGATCATTGTATTATATCGTTGAATATCTCCATAAATGTGTTTCTTAATGACTGCATGTTATTCCATTGCCTGGAAATACCAGAATTTATTTAACCAGCCCTCAAAGAGATATTCTGATTATTTCCAGCTTTGCATAATTACAGTAACACTGCAGATAAATACATTTTAATCATTATGCTAAGTGAAAGAAGGCAGACTCTAAAGGCCAGATATTGTACGCATCAGTACGTTTATATGAAATGCCCAGGACAGGCCAACTCACAGAGACAGAAAGTAGATTAGTGAGGGAAAGGGAGAATGGGGTGTGATTGCTAATGGGTATGGGGTTTCTTTTGGGGGCTGATAAAAAAATTTCTGGAATTAGTGGTAATGGTTGTACAACTTTGTAAATATGCTAAAAACTGCTGAATTATACTCTTTAATAGGGTGGATGTTATAGTATGTGAATTATATCTTTATTAAAAATATACATTTTGGATAAATCAATGTCTTCATTTGGGGTTATTTAATCAAGACAGACTCCTAAATGTAGGATTACTAGAGCACAGGGTTGAACATTTTTAAGCCTCTCCCACCAGGGTAATAACACTCTTTGCAACAAGATGAAAAATATGTACAATATGTATATCAATGACAGAATGCCAAATATATATATATATATATATATATATATATGTTTTAAATTGCTGTTATATATACATATATGTGTGTATATGTCATATATGTATATACGACAATGATTTAGAAACAGGCTTGAGTTTGAAATTTTAAATCTGATTAAAACATTTTAGTTAGGATCTTTTAGCTAACAGAACCTTCTGGAGAAAAAGTAAATTTCAGCTGTAAAATGCACACTGTGTTCTTTTCTAAACACGGAAACATTTGAGTTTGTGCTGCAGTCACCTGCCTCTTGCCCATCCTTGTTTGTTGCTTCTCCTGCACCGCCCCTATGCTTAATAAATGCTAGCCCAAGCCCTTCCTTCAAGACTGCTTAAACGTCATCTCTTCCCAGAAGCTTCCCTTGTTCCTCTGGTTGGAACAAATGCCTCCCCTCTCCCTTAGCCTCTTTATTGGTCTTATTAGTGGTCCTGCAGCTGAGGGGTAGGGGGGTTCACCATTCTGTGAGTGAATGAATTCTCAAACACCTAAGTGCCTACCGTGAAAGGCACTATTGCACAGAGATTAAGAGCATGGACTCTGGAGCCCGGCTGCCTGGGTTCAAGCCCCAGCTCTGCTGCTCTCTTCCTGCAAGACCTTGGGCAAATTCCTTAAGCTCTCATGCCTCTGTTTCTTCATCTGTACACTGGGGATAATAATTGTACTGTTACCTCACGGGATTAAGCAGGATGATGAATATGAAGAGCTGAGAGCAGTACTGCACGTCTCGTGCATGTAACGTAAATGTTAGCTATTACTAGTTGTGTGTGCCTGGCGCTGTGCTGGTCACTGTCACATCTATCTCTAGTCATCTCTCCTCTATCTTCACCGCCCCATTTCACACACCTGTCAGAGTGAACTTTTCTAGTACCGATCGTGGTCCTTCAATAGGTCCCCCTTACTTTTGGATCAGTGCTTAACAGAATGTTTTCTAGAGTGTATTTGTCTGGGTCCAAATACCCTACTAGTTGGGTGACTTTGGATAAGCTACTTAACCTCTCAATGCCTATTATCTTCATCTGGAAAATGGAGATATTAATAATATCTCAGAAGGTTGTTGTGAGGATTAAAAAGGATGATGAATGTAAAACACTAAAAATATACTTCATACTAAGTGCTCAAAATATTAGCTATCATTATTATTATTGCATGTGCTCAGTAAATATTTGCTGGACGGAACTAGATATATACTAGGCTATGTCAAGCAATAAGGATGTGGTTTTTGTAGGTAACCCTCACTGAATCTTCCCTGCTAGGATGGCATCAGATCAGCCTCTGTCTCTCCCACCCGCTTGCCCCCATCTTTCTCCCTTTCTCTCTCACGCACGCAGAATTCTAAAATCTGCCTCAAACTTGCTATGTATTATTCACTGACAATCTGTATTTTACTTCCTTTGAACAGTGAAAAAGCCGGTGTCAATTTATCTTTTAAAGCTGCTCCTTGCTGAATCTACATATGTCCAATAATGGTGACTTTGGATGGAACAGCATCTGTCGAGGCCCATCTCAAACGATCCCCGTTTAATGTGAGCTGTGACTTCCCAAGGCTGTTGTTCATTAGTAGCTACTTCTTATTTCTTCCCATAGTTCAGACGTAAGATGAAACCAAAAGAGCTTTTAACGAAGACGCTACTGAGGTGGCTGCAAAACTGAGGATCTGAGCCTGGTACGAAAGGAGAGCCTGGCACAGGTCCCAAAGAAGAAAAAGAGGTACCACGTTTCCTGGATACTGAGATGTACTTTTCCTTTTCACGTTTTAGTGTTTCTGAAATTGGAATGTGTCTTAAGTCCTTGTATGGATTTTGAGCAGTGTCTCTCCCCACCCCCCCACCTGAAAAGTTGTTATTAAATCGATGGTACATTTTAAAACTGAGGAGATGTGACACTTCTGAATTTAAAAAGTTGTCTAAATATTGGAAGGCCTGCATTAACTTTTGAGAAAAATGCTGAAAGCCGGCTTAGACGTATGGAGCGGAGGAGACAATTCTTAACCACAGGGAAGAAAACAGGCTTGAAGGATACGATGTCTGCATGTCATCAGCTGCACTGCTGTTCTCGGTCAGGCAGAACCCTGGCTGGTTTGGAACTGGTACCTTTTCTTGCCAATAACCCAGCCAGAGCATAAACACCTAGGGTCTGTCCCAACCCATTGCTAAAGGTGCTTGGTGGGGAAGGAATTCCAGGGCTTGATTTCCCTTTCTTTGACTGAGAACTGCTATTGTCCTAAGGCACAGGACCACATTTGGGAAGAAAAATGGTTGTGAAAATATATGGTTATTTTCTTACGGTAAATCAAAATGCCTGTTAATTAATTAATCCAACAAGTACTTTCTAAGCAATACTATGTGCCTGGCCCACGCTGGTCACTCTCTGTATATTGTCTAAAGAAACTGTCTGAGAGGAGATTGGTTCAAGATGGTGGAGTAGAAGGACGTGTGCTCACTCCCTCTTGCGAGAGCACCGGAATCACAACTAACTGCTGAACAATCATCGACAGGAAGACACTGGAACTCACCAAAAAAGGTACCCCACATCCAAAGACAAAGGAGATGCTGCAATGAGACGGGTGAAGGGGCGCAATCACAATACAATCCAATCCCATAACTGCCGGGTGGGTGACTCACACACTGGAGAACACTTACACCACAGAAGTCCACCCACTGGAGTGAAGGTTCTGAGCCCCACGTCAGTCTTCCCAACCTGGGGGTCCGGCAACGGGAGGAGGAATTCCTAGAGAATCAGACTTTGAAGGCTAGCGGAATTTGATTACAGGACTTTGACAGGACTGGTGGAAAGAGAGACTCCACTCTTGGAGGGCACACACAAAGTAGTGTGTGCATCGGGACCCAGGGGAAGGAGCAGTGACCCAGGGGGAGACTGAACCAGACCTACCTGCTAGTGTTGGAGGGTCTCCTGCAGAGGCGGTGGGTGGCTGTGTCTCAACGTGAGTACAAGGACACTGGCAGCAGAAGTTCTGAGAAGTACTCCTTGGTGTGAGTTCTCCCAGAGTCCGCCACTGGTCCCACCAAAGAACCCAGGTAGGCTCCAGTGTTGGGTTGCCTCAGGCCAAACAACCAAGAGGGAGGGAACCCAGCCCCACCCCTAAGCAGTCAAGCGATTAAAGTTTTACTGAGCTCTGCCCACCAGAGCAACAAACAGCTCTACCCACCACCAGTCCCTCCCATCAGGAAACTTGCACAAGCCTCTTAGACAGCCTCATCCACCAGAGGGCAGACAGCAGAAGCAAAAACTACAATCCTGCAGCCTGTGGAATAAAAACCACATTCACAGAAAGATAGACAAGATGAAAAGGCCAAGGGCTATGTACCAGATGAAGGAACAAGATAAAACCCCAGAAAAACAGCTAAATGAAGTGGAGATAGGCAACCTTCCAGAAAAAGAGTTCAGAATAATGATAGTGAAGATGATCCAGGACCTCAGAAAAAGAATGGAGGCAAAGATCGAGAAGATGCAAGGAATGTTTAACAAAGACCTAGAAGAATTAAAGAACAAACAAACAGAGATGAACAACACAATAACTGAAATGAAAACTAAACTAGAAGGAATCAATAGCAGAATAACTGAGGCAGAAAAATGGATAAGTGACCTGGAAGAGAGAATGGTGGAATGAACTGCTGCAGAACAGAATAAGGAAAAAAGAATGAAAAGAAATGAAGACAGCCTAAGAGACCTCTGGGACAACATTAAACACAACAACATTCGCATTATAGGGGTCCCAGAAGGAGGAGAGAGAGAAAGGACCCGAGACAGTATTTGAAGAGACTATAGTCGAAAACATCCCTGACATGGGAAAGGAAATAGATGCCCAAGTCCAGGAAGCGCAGAGAGTCCCATACAGGATAAACCCAAGGAGAAACACGCCGAGACACACAGTAATCAAATTGGCAAAACTTAAGGACAAAGAAAAATTATTGACAGCAGCAAGGGAAAAATGACAAACATAAAAGGGAACTCCCATAAGGTTAACAGCTGATTTCTCAGCAGAAACTGTACAAGCCAGAAGGGAGTGGCATGACATATTTAAAGTGATGAAAGGCAAAAACCTACAACCAAGATTACTCTACCCAGCAAGGATCTCATTCAGATTCGACAGAGAAATCAAAAGTTTTACAGACAAGCAAAAGCTAAAAGAATTCAGCATCACCAAACCAGCTCTACAACAAATGCTAAAGGAACTTCTCTAAGTGTGAAACACAAGAGAAGAAAAGGACCTACAAAAACAAACCCAAAACAGTTAAAACGGTAATGGGACCATACATATCGATAACTACCTTAAACGTGAATGGATTAAATGCTCCAACCAAAAGACACAAGCTCGCTGAATGGATACAAAAACAAGACCCATAAATATGCTGTCTACAAGAGACCCACTTCAGACCTAGGGACACATACAGACTGAAAGTGAGAGAATGGAAAAAGATAGTCCATGCTAATGGAAATCAAAAGAAAGCTGGAATAGCAATACTCATATCAGATAAAATAAGACTTTAAAATAAAGAATGTTACAAGAGACAAGGAAGGACACTACATAATGATCAAGGGATCAATTCAAGAAGATATAACAATTATAAATATATATGCACCCAACATAGGAGCATCTCAATACATAAGGCAACTGCTAACAGCTCTAAAAGAGGAAATCGACAGTAACACAATATTACTGGGGGACTTTAACACCTCACTTACACCAATGGACAGATCATCCAAACAGAAAATTAATAAGGAAACACAAGCTTTAAATGATGCAATAGACCAGATAGATATAATTGATATTTATAGGACATTCCATCCAAAAACAGCAGATTACACTTTCTTCTCAAGTGTGCACGGAACATTCTCCAGGATAGATCACATCTTGGGTCACAAATCAAGCCTCAGTCAATTTAAGAAAATTGAAATCATATCAAGCATCTTTTCTGACCACAACGCTATGAGTTTAGAAATGAATTACAGGGAAAAAAACATAAAAAACACAAACACATGGAGGCTAAACAACACGTTACTGAATAACCAAGAGATCACTGAAGAAATCAAAGAGGAAATCAAAAAATACCTAGAGACAAATGAAAATGAAAACACAACAATCAAAAACCTATGTGATGAGGCAAAAGCAGTTCTAAGAGGGAAGTTTACAGCAATAAATCCTACCTCAAGAAACAACAAACATCTCAAATAAACAATCTAACCTTACACCTAAAGGAACTAGAGAAAGAAGAACAAACAAAACCCAAAATTAGTAGAAGGAAAGGAATCATAAAGATCACAGCAGAAATAAATGAAATAGAAACAAAGAAAATAATAGCAAAGATCAATAAAACTAAAAGCTGATTCTTTGAGAAGATAAACAAAATTGATTAACCATTAGCCAGACTCATCAAGAAAAACAGGGAGAGGACTCAAATCAATAAAATTAGAAATGAAAAAGGAGAAGGTACAGCAGACACCGCAGAAATACAAAGCATCCTAAGAGACTACTACAAGCGACTCTATGCCAATAAAATGGACAACCTGGAAGAAATGGAGAAATTCTTAGAAAGGTATAACCTTCCAAGACTGAACCAGGAAGAAATAGAAAACATGAACAGACCAATCACAAGTAATGAAATTGAAACTGTGATTAAAAATCTTCCAACAAACAAAAGTCCAGGACCAGTTGGCTTCACAGGTGAATTCTATCAAACATTTAGAGAAGAGCTAACACCCATCCTTCTCAAACTCTTCCAAAAAACTGCAGAGGAAGGATCACTCCCAAACTCATTCTACGAGGCCACCATCAACCTGATACCAAACCAGACAGAGATACTACAAAAAAAGAAAATTACAGACCAACATCACTCATGAATATAGATGCAAAATTCCCCAACAAAATACTAGCAAACAGAATCCAACAGCACATTAAAAGGATCATACACCATGATCAAGTGGGATTTATCCCAGGGATGCAAGGATTCTTCAATATACGCAAATCAATCAATGTGATACACCATGTTAACAAATTGAAGAAGTAAAACCATATGATCCTCTCAGTAGATGCAGAAAAAGCTTTTGACAAAATTCAACACCCATTTATGATAAAAACTCTCCAGAAAGTGGGCATAGAGGGAAACTACCTCAACATAATAAAGGCCATATACGACAAACCCACAGCAAACATCATTCTCAATGGTGAAAAACTGAGAGCATTTCCTCTAAGATCAGGAACAAGGCAAGGATGTCCACTCTCACCGCTAATATTCAACATAGTTTTGGAAGTCCTAGCCACAGCAATCAGAGAAGAAAAAGAAATAAAAGGAATACAAATTGGAAAAAAAGACATAAAACTGTCACTGTTTGCAGATGACATGATACTATACATAGAGAATCCTAAAGATGCCACCAGAAAACTACTAGAGCTAATCAGTGAATTTGGTAAAGTTGCAGGATACAAAATTAATGCACAGACATCTCTGGCATTCCTATATACTAATGATGAAAAATCTGAAAGAGAAATGAAAGAAACACTCCCATTTACCATTGCAACAAAAATAATAAAATACCTAGGCATAAACCTACCTAGAGAGACAAAAGACCTGTATGCAGAAAACGATAAGACACTGATGAAAGACATTAAAGATGATACAAACAGATGGAGAGATATACCATGTTCTTGGATTGGAAGAATCGATATTGTGAAAATGACTACACTACCCAAAGCAATCTTACAGATTCAATGCAATTCCTATCAAATTACCAATGGCATTTTTTATAGAACTAGAACAAAAAATCTTAAAATTTGTATGGAGACACAAAAGACCCCAAATAGCCAAAGCGGTCTTGAGGGAAAAAACTGGAGCCGGAGGAATCAGGCTCCCTGACTTCTGACTATACTACAAAGCTACAGTCATCAAGACAATATGGTACTGGCACAATAACAGAATTATAGATCAATGGAACAGGATAGAAACCCCAGAGATAAACCCATGCACCTATATGGTCAACTAATCTATGACAAAGGAGGCAAGGATATATAATGGAGAAAAGACAGTCTCCTCAATAAGTGGTGCTGAGAAAACTGGACAGCTACATGTAAAAGAATGAAATTAGAACACTCCCTAACACCATACACAAAAGTAAACTCAAAATGGATTAGAGACCTAAATGTAAGACTGGACACTATAAAACTCTTAGAGGAAAAAAAAGGAAGAACACTCTTTAACATAAATCACAGCAAGATCTTTTTTGACCTGCCTCCTAGAGTAATGGAAATAAAAACAAAAATAAACAAAGGTGACCTAATGAAACTTAAAAGCTTTTGCATAGCAAAGGAAACTATAAACAAGACGAAAGGACAACCCTCAGAATGAGAGAAATTATTTGCAAGTGAATCAACGGACAAAGGATTAATCTCCAAAACATATAAACAGCTCATGCAGCTCAATAACAAAAAAACAAACAACCCAATCCAAAAATGGGCAGAAGACCTAAATAGACATTTCTCCAAAGAAGACATACAGATGGCCAAGAAGCACATGAAAATCTGCTCAACATCACTAATTATTAGAGAAATGCAAATCTAAACTACAATGAGATACCACCTCACACCAGTTAGAATGGGCATCATCAGAAAATCTACAAACAACAAATGCTGGAGAGGGTGTGGAGAAAAGAGAACCCTTTTGCACTGTTGGTGGGAATCTAAATTGATACAGCCACTATGGAGAACAGTATGGAAGTTCCTTAAAAAACTAAAAATAGAATTACCATATGACCCAGCAATCCCACTACTGGGCATATACCCAGAGAAAACCATAACTCAAAAGGACACATGCCTCCAATGTTCGTTGAAGCACTATTTACAATAGCCAGGACATGGGAGCAACCTAAATGCCCATCGACTGACAAATGGATAAAGAAGATGTGGTACATATGTACAATGGAATATTACTCAGCCATAAAAAAGGAACAAAATTCGGTCATTTGTAGAGACGTGGATGGATCTAGAGACTGTCATACAGAGTGAAATAAGTCAGAAAGAGAAAAACAAATATCGTATATTAACACATATGTGGAACATAGAAAAATGGTACAGATGAACGAGTTTGCAGGGCAGAAACAGAGACACAGATGTAGAGAACAAACGTATGGATACCAAGGGGGGAAAGTGGCGGGGGGGTAGGGGTGGTGGTGTGATGAATTGGGAGATTGGGATTGACATGTCTCCACTAATATGTATAAAGTGGATAACTAATAAGAACCTGTTGTATAAAAAAAAATTCAAAAAAAATTGGAAATTGAGAGTAAGAAAAAATAAAGAAATTGTCTGAGCAAACCTAGGAAGCAGGAATTGTAATTCAGCCCCATTTCCCAGACCCAGAAACTGAGGATCGGAGAAGAGTGACTCCACCCAATTCACACAGGTTGGAGCTGGTATAGCAGGCACAGGGGTCCCAGTGTGTCTGCCCTAGAACTGCAGCTCTTTGCACTGCCCTGCACCATTCAATGTGGCTTCAACTTGCTTTCTTTTCCCAGAGTAGAAACTTGAGGGCCATGGTGATGGGGTGGCAGAGTTAGGACTAGAATTTGGGACTCTGAATCCCAGGCCAAGGCTGTTTTTACTACTTTGTGTCAAAGCTTTTGGGAGTATGAAAAGCTATCTGGAGGCTGGGGAAAAACATCAAGCAAGGCTTTCCCTAGTGATGGCTTCTTTTTTCTCACGCTTACTAAGTCCAACAAAGCTGCAAGCTCCATTCTGGGTCACCAGGGACCATGAGAACAACTGAGGCAGACAGTTCACAGCAAGGTTTCATCCTCGTGATTTATCTGAAGCTAAAAGATCAACTTATATCAGGGATTATTTGATGGACACAGAGAAGGGGCTCTTCTCTATAGAATCCTAGGAGAGTAACAAAGCGCTCTCACCTGAGATTCAGGGAGGCCTTCTCCACGCCCAAATCCCTTTCATAATTAGGTGTAATTATTCTTGTCCTTTGTCCTCATCTGCACCAGAGTGAGAGTCAGTCTTTAATCCGGGAGCCATTAGAATGGCAGAATAGCGAGGTCACCTGGATTAGCAGCTAATGGATTCTCTACCCTTTGTTCTGCTGATAATGGAATGAGACAATGAAATATTACTCTGAAGCTTGAGGGAGAGAATTTACAGGGCTCAGGCTGGTGTGTTTTGCAAATTAGGTGGCAATACAGAGAGAAACCAGTTGTTATGCTTTTCTGTTCTTGGGCAGCTGCAGTAGCAGCTTGTTTCTTGTGTCATCCTCTTTCAAAGGGGTCTCCCCACCCCACGGTCTCCAAGAACCCAACCCCCCACCTGGCTTACCTTGCAGCAGTGTATAGAAGGCACCTGAGGCAGACAGGTTGGTGGTTATGGTGACATCATCCTTGCTGGATGTCTCTACCCGGACATGCACTGAGCTGTCTGTATCACTTCGGAAACTGCTCACCTGGCCAGTAGGGAAGGTCACATTGGTCAGGCGCCCAAAGCTGTCGTACCTGAAATCCAAGGGGTGGCTCTGAGTAACAGAAATATAATTGTGCCATTGCTGGAACTTGGCAAGTTCTACCTTATGCCATGGTTTTGCATGTTCTGCTTTTCCTTCTGGTCAGATACGTTTCCACGTCTCCCGCATCTCCTTGGACACCACTCCACCCGCTGATATCCAACTGTAGGCAAACAACTTACCTCTCTGAATCTTCCTTTCCTAATTCCGTAGAGTGGAATGATAACCCCTGCCCTACCCACCACCCAGGATTCCTGTGAGCAAGATGTGGAGGTGCCCTGTCACTATGTCACCCATGAAGGGTGAGATGATGGTGCCCATATGAGACCCAGAGTCTTAGAGCTGGGTGACTCCCAGAGGCGAGCAGTCACTGGCTCAACCACCGCCCGCACCCCCCTCCCCGCCCCCAGGAACTGTAGGTTTCTTCTGAACAGCACTGGAGATAACCCTAACCCTAATCCAGGAAGCTACAGATCCTGGGAAAAGGGGACTTTGAATTCCAACCAGGATTCTGCTGCCACATAAGCAGGCTAGACAGATGGGCTCTAGCAACCCCTTCACATCTAGGTTTCTTCACATCTGGCACCAAGCAGCTATGTATCTGTGGCGCTCAAAACTCACAGCTTCACTCTGGTGTGGTCTTTCTGAAGCATCCTAATTGAACCCTCATTCTCTTTCCCATTCTCCTGATGAGACTAAAGGAAATACCTAAAATTATTCACCACCTACACTATGGCATTCATATTGTTCAGGTATGGTGCTAGTCACACAATGTTCATACATTCTTTCATTTAATCTTCACAACTAGTCTAAAAGGTACATATTAGCTCCTTTTTGGACGAGGCTCAGAAAAGTGAGGTCACCTGCTCAAGGTCACGCAGCTAAGTGTGGTAGAGTCGAAATTCAAACTCAGCTCTGTCTGCTTCCAAGCCACCACCTGATTCTCCGTCTTCAGGGAGCATTTCCATACTGTTTGCAAGTATCCATCACGTGTGCTCTCTTACCTGCTGCAGAGTAATTGGGAGATAGCGGGGAGCGGGCTACTGACATTTCATAATTACGGGAGGCTGAAGTGTAAAAAGGTAGGTTTTAAAGAGCCTTTTTTGCCCTTGCGTGCGAATGGGGAAAAAGTTCTTCGCCCAGATGTCAGTATTTCTGACTTCTACTCAGGCTCGAGCTTATAGCGTGGGTTCAGCTGTATACGTCTCCCTCGTGTACTCTGGGTCTCCCACTGGACTTTTTTTCCTGCTTGGCTTTTAATACTGGGGTAAAGCTGTCCTCTTGGCCCCTGAGGGTTTTAATCATGGTGAAATGAAAGGCCTGAAAGTTCAATTCCATCCTTGCTCTTCTTGTGATGCCTTCAGCTGGGCCTGGCTTCCTGATGGGACCCTGGGGTCCCACAGCTTCTATGGTTTCAGGTGAGACTTGGTAGGTGAGACTAGGCAGGCCTTTGCTGAGCAATTTTCTGTTCAAGGTCAGATTTGAATGCTGCATGGATTCTGCCATCTGCCAACTCTTTCTGTCCCTGTGGCTGGTACTGATCACGGCACGCTTTACACCAAATGGTAAAAGTCCCTGGTGCGGTCTGCCACAGAGGAGGTGTTGGTGAAGGTCTTTGGAATGAATTGCTCGAGTCCTTGACCTGAGACCGACTCTGGGGGAAGGGCCAAGGGGTTCTAGGAGGGTTGAATCTTTGGTGCCGAGGCCTGAGGAAGGGGAATGGAAGCCCTTTCCAAGATGGCGAGAAAAGCAGGGGTCTCGACCACATACGTCAGGCCTGAGCTCGGTGGGGCAAGGCTGTGGAGCTGTATTAGTCCTTTGGGTTCTCTTAGAGGCAGTTAAGGGGTTTGGAAACCTGTTTCCTGTCATGATTTCTCATTTTTCTTCCTTTGTACTGAATCAGGTTGTTGTAAGGAAAGGTCAGTCTGGCTTAACGGAGAGTGGTGGTGTGACTTGACCTGGACTGGAGGGAAAGGTACAGAGTGCCCCTCAGAGCCAGGTGAGGGAGTGACTCTGAGAGATTGCTGCAGGAAGGAGGGAGCGTCTTGGGGTAAAGATCTGGAATGTCTGTCCTGAGGCCTCTCTCACCTGGAGAAGCTCACAGCTCTGCTCCCTTTAACTCTGGGAGAGGCTGGTGTCCTTTTTAACCCGTCATGGCTGCTGGAAATTTGAACAGGAAGGAATTTCACAAAAATGTTTACAGTGGCTATCTCTGGGAGGTAGAATTACAGGTGATTTTAGTTGCTTATTTATATGCATTTTATACTCCCAAGATTTTTTTATAATTAACATGGATTATTTTCATAATCAGAAGAGTGCTCTGACAACCCAAGTAATGCCTCATAAGCATGGCCACCTTGGGGAAGAGGACTTTTAAAATGACTGGCATTTATAGAAGCATCTCATTTATAGGACATCTGCCAATATCCACCTCTAGGCCTTTTCAGTAAAATATGACTAGGGCATCCCAAATTTCTGAGCCAAAAATCAAGACCCCCGCCCCCCTCCAAAACTGGCTCTGCCCTGGTCACCTGAACTGTATCTGTGGTCTGTGAGTAAGCGGAGTGCTGTCAGATCCCAAGTCATCTCTGACATCAACTGGAAGATCCATTTCAGTCCAGCACTTTCATGGGACGAGTATGGTGTTCTAGTCTGGTTCTTTGAACACCTGTGATCCATGCACACACTCTTTATTAATCCAATTTCCTGACCTAACTGGATAAAAAAGATTTATTATACCATGCAAGATACTTAAAATGGAGTTTTGGAGTCTTACAAATAAGACTGAATAGATTATTAATTAGGGCTCAGATGTCGGCTCGATACTACTTCTATCAAGGCCTTGCTCAAATGCCACCTCATAAAGCCCTCCCTGGTCTCCCCAGCTCTTCTCCCAGTTATACTCTGGCACAGCTCTATCTCAGAATGTGTCCCCTGCATTATAAGAGCTGACGCACAACCTGTCTCTTACTTTGGCCTCGGAGTGCCTGAGTCAGGACAGGGTCGTGGAGTCAGACAGCTAGACTGGGGATCTCGATTCCACCACCCTGGAGGTCTGGTCGTTAGTTCACCTCAGCTTCCCCAGCACGGGGACTGGTAGAGAGAAGACGGGCAGGGAGTGTTGGCTGAACGAATAAACGAACGCATGACTGGACGTGTGAGGCCTCTTTCCTGCTCTGTGGGAGAAGACAGACTGTCATTCATTCACACGCTACCCCCTGCAGGACCTGACAGAGGCTTGACACACAGTAGGTCCCTGATAAACATCTGCTGAATGCACAAATAGGGAAACAACCACCTTCACTAAACGATACTTTAGCAATCTCCGTAGGCATCTCCCCAGAGTTTTAGTCTCCAAGATAGAAAGAGGCTTTACATAAAGGCAGGCAATCGTAATTATTATTGAAGGTGGCCTGTAATACATAATTAAATTGAGCCTGAAGACGATACAATGAAAAGGCCCCGTGCTTTCAAGATCTGCTTTTATTTTATATGAGATGGCGAAAAACAGTAATTTCCATTCCTCACATTTTCCATTAGAAGGACTGAATGTCTTAATTAAATGAACGTCCAACAGAACAGCCAATTTATAGAATTTTCTTGTCCCTTATTCATTCATTTCAGCACTTCCTGGAGCTTGAGAAATGCCACTGGATCTCTCTGCCTCCTGATCAATACCTGTGATTATGCCATCAGAACGCTGCTGCTTCTGCCTCTGCAGGAAGGAGCTGGAGCTGCCCATCCTCTGGACCTTGACCTCTGCCCTGTGGCCCCCCCTGGTGGGGCCCTGTCTCTTCCTGCTACAGAGCTGCTAAGGGAAAGGATGGTGGTGCTCCCCAACAGGGTGTTGGGGACAGGTCTCTGTCTGCACTCCCTGGATTACATGTGGCTGCCTCAAACCCTGGCCCCATGAGGGAAACCTTCTGGACAATGGCTTAGATACGTCTGTTGCAGCTTTACTTAAATTACCAGCTAATTTTCTTCCTTTCTGTTGGAGAGGAACAGAAGGAACATGTTGGTGTGGGAAGGTCCTTGGAGCCAGGTGGTCTAGGCTTTAAATCCGGGCTCTACACTTGCTAGCAATGCAACCCTAGAGGGTGGGCACTCAGTTCTGTTTTTCTGCTAACCATCCAACTCCTACCACAAATGATGCTATTTCAGGTAGGTTATATAACACAACCTCGTGTGCTTCTGTTTTCTCGTTTTATAAAACGAGGGTAATAATACCTGTCTCAGAGAGATACTTGAAGATCAAACACGGTAACATATTTAAATGCAAATTCCTTCCAGGGCCTGCAAGGACCCCATGAGACTGCCCTCACCAGACTATCAACTCCCTGAAGGAAGGGACTTTGTTCAGTCACTGGTGTATCCCCAGAATTTAGGAGAGTGCCCAGCATATAGTAGATGCTCAATAAGGTGAATGAGTGTTGGTTGAATGATCTGCTCTTTCCTGCCTCTTTCTGACTTCACCTTGAACCCTATTCCTTCCTACTTCCTCTGTTCTACAAACACACTGAGTTCAAACCAGGCTTGGGGTGCTCACACTGACTGTTCCCTTTGCTGGGAATGCTCTTCCCTCCATTCTTGGTAGGGCTAGTTCCTTTTATTACTCATGTTTTAGTTCAAAAGTTATTATTCCAGCAAGGCCTTCCCTGATCACCCTTTCTGATGGGTCCTCCCATCTTTACCACATTATCTTATTTTACTGTTTTCACTTATCATCTTGTTTATTTGTTTACTTGACTGTTGTCTCTCTTTTCCCACTAGAATATAAGCTCCATGAGGACAGGGACCTTGTTTGTATTCTCAGTGCCTAAAGCAGGACCCAGCATATAAAAGATACTCAATACATAATTCTTGGATGAATGAATGAATAAATGAATAAATAAATAAATAGTAGATATTATTGTTGTGTTTTCAAGACCTGGGATGAGAATAACTAAGAACTCCATCCCTATTACCTCTCACTTTCCATATGAGGAAGGGAAATTCATTAATATTCATAGAGTACATTTTAGGTACTGAGCCCTGTGCTCACAACCATTTTTTTTTTTTTTTTTGTGGTGCGCGGGCCTCTCACTGTTGTGGCCTCTCCCGTTGTGGAGCACAGGCTCCGGACGCGCAGGCTCAGCGGCCATGGCTCACGGGTCCAGCCGCTCCGCGGCATGTGGGATCTTCCCAGACCGGGGCACGAACCCGTGTCCCCTGCATCGGCAGGCGGACTCTCAACCACTGCACCACCAAGGAAGCCCTCACAACCATTTTTGAAAGTGGGCATTATTATCATCATTTCACAATTGGTGAAGCTGAGGCTCGGAAAGGATAAGTAACTTGAGTAAGTTCACACAGCTAACAGAGGAATATAGATTCTGTCAGGTCTGTCTGACCTTAAAGTCTGTGTACTTTCATCAAGCTTCCCATAAAGACGGTGCCATTTCAGATCAAAACCTTTCTGTTCAACTATGTTAAAGAAAAAACTGGGTTTGGAAATCTCAAGTTGGGTCAAGAAGACTGACAGTTTTCTCTTCAAGATGCTTTGCTTTGCTACCATTACAGCTGACTTTGCAGTGATGCTGAGCCCCATCTGGGGGTATGATGGAGACAGCCAGGTGATTGGCTTTTTACTATTGCCTTTCACTGACTTCACTCATTTTCCCAAAGGATCTTTGGAGCACGAGGAAAGAACACACATAAAAGATTCATAGAGTGGCTGTGAACTTGGCTCTCAGAAGAGGACCACTAAAGGGTATCTTCACATACACTGCAAAGCTTTCTTCTTCACACTCAATACTTCACATCTCGAGCCATTTTACTATGCGTGGCTGGTGAGGAAAATGCCACATTGCCTCTCTGATACTAAACTTTTGCTGATCAGGGACTTTTTAGTTGAAAATAAAGATTTGATTTGTACGACTTTCATCTATGATTGTTTCAAACAACACCATCACCAACAAGAGGAAATGGCCACTGTAACCTCTGTGAATAATTAGAGTTCACAGCCCATGCACACCAACGGTTCCCTTGACCCCAGGTCACCGTAACAGACTGGCATCACTAAACCATTTGCAGCTACTCCAGAACTGCAGCAGAGCCAGGCTACTTGTTGGCTTCTGCAATAAAAATTTGTCCTTCCTGCCCATTTCCCATAGAATTAAGTCCCAACAATGAACTGTAGTCTTCAGGATTTCTAAGATCTGGTCCACCCTATCACTTCAGGTCGTAGCTCTCACTGATGTTGTATTTGAGGCCATGCCTCTGGTGGTAAGTGCTTAGGATTCAGGTAGATCTGACATTGAACCCTGGCTCTGCCACTTATGTGTACAATGTCACAGAGCCAGTCAATGTCTGTGCTGTTTATTCTCTGTTCCCTCCTCAGATCCATTTTCTGCCCTTCTCTGTGCTCAGAGGGGCTGACCCCTGCAGACTGCATCCCTGGGGCCCCTTGATGGCTTGCTTCTGGTTGGGTTCAGTCAATGGCAGGAAATAGCAAGAGACTGGAGGTCAAAAGGAGGAGTTTTCCCTACTCTCCATGTCCTTTGGTGCCATATTTCTAACAGTGGGTGCATCCACCCACAATTGCAGCTTCCACCAGATGCCTTCTCCTTCATGGTTACAGCTCCCACTGGGCTTTAGTAAGTAACAATATCGTATTCCTTCCCTGCCTTGCCCTTCATCCCGAGGGTTGGTAACAGTTGTTCACTGTTTTTAGTGCCTGGATGCCTCACTGTCCTTTCTTGGTTCCCTTATCCCTGCCTATACCTCTAATAACACTTCTTCATTGGAAAGGTATTTTTGCTGGATATAGAATTCTAGGTTGACAGATTTCTTTTTTCCTTTCAGCATTTCTGTTTTCTAGTTTGTATGGTTTCTGATGAGAAGTCTGCTGTGATTCTTTTCTTTGCTCCTCTGTAAAAAATGCCTTTTGGGGGGCTGCTTTCAAGATTTTCTCTTTTTCTTTTGTACTCAGCAGTTTGAATATGATATGCATAGATCTATGTGTGTATAGTGTGTGTGTGTGTTTATTCTGCTTGGTGTTTTCTGAGATTTTGGGTCTGTGGTTTGATGTCTATCATTACATACAGATAATTCTCGACCATTATTTCCTCAAATGGTTCTTCTGCCTTGTTCTTTCTCTCTTCTTCTGGAATTCCAATTACATGTATATTAGAGCAGTTGATGTTCCCCAGTTCTTGGTGCCCTTTTCTGTATTTTTTTTCATTCTTTTTTTCTCTTTGTGTTTCAGTTTGGATAATTTCTATTGACCTATCTACTTTCCTCAGCTGTGTCAAGTTTACAGATAAGCCCATCAAAGGCAGTCTTCACTTCTGTCACTGTGTTTTTCATTTCTAGCATTTCCAGTCAATTCTCTCTTTTAGTTTTCATTTCTCTGCTGAAATTATCCACCTGATCTTACATGCTGTTCACCTTTTCCATTAGCACCTTTAACATAATTTTTGGTTATTTTAAATTCCTGAAGGACAGTTTCAACGTCTGTGTCATATCTGAGTGTGGTTTTGATGATTACTTTGTCTACTGGGAGTGTATTGCTTTTTCTTGCCTTTTTGTATGTTCAGTTGAAAGTGTGACATCTTGTGTAACACAGTAGACACTGAGGTAATAGATTTGGGGTATGAGTATGAGTTTCCTTCTGCTCAAACTTTAGTGGGAGAGTTTAAGTTAATTTAGTTAGGATTTGGGCTGGCTTTGAAATGTGTTACTTCTGTGCTTAACCTTAGTGCATCACAGGCGTTACATTCCTCCAGCAATACCTTGAGTTTAGGATGTGAAACTGGTTTGCCAGAGGGTTTTCTTTCAATGTGTCTATTCTATTCTCAGTTTCAGGTCCCCTCTTTATGCTGGGCCTTAGAAAGGGTCTCTTTTTAGGCTTTTGTATCTCTTTCCCAGTAGTAGTCTGCTTTTCATTGTTATGTTTAGCTTTTTAGCTAGCGGTGGTGGCTGGTGAGCTTGAGAGAATTCTCTTTTGTTCTGATTAAGCCTCAATCTTATATTTGCATGTGTCCCTGAGTCTCAGGAGTGTGGCCTCTTCAATGCTCCTGCCCCTTTCAGGCTGTCGGTCTGGGCCCATTATATATTCCTGCTCCTCTTCCAGCAGTAGTTAGAAATTTTTTTGTTCCTTCATTCAGCTGCAATGGTTTTCCACCAGCACCTAAGTAGAATAGTGTGTGTTGTCCACCTCTCCACAGATTAAGCCTTTTATTCCATGTGGGAGATCAGGTGAGAGGGGTCTGGGTGGAGCAGGCAGAAGTTTGTGCCCCTCCCTCAGCAGCTGCTGTACCCCTCCCCCAGGTTTACCACAAGGGATATTTTCTTACATCTTTCCCTAGTCTTTTCTGTGAGTACCGAGCGGGGTTTGTGGAGAAAAGGTCCGGAGGATGTGGACTCTCCCAATTTCTGCAGTCTCCAAGGGCTTCATACTCTCTTGCCAGTACACACTGAGCCTTTATAGATTCACCAAGCTGAACTTTTCCTCCCAGGGACTGGTTGCATCTACCAGGTAAGCTGGTGCTCACATCTTGTCTGCAATGTGACACTCTGTCTCTCCTTGGATTTGGCCACTTGGTTGCCCTGTGACTTCAGAGAAGGAGTTCAAGGAAAACTCATGAATTTGCCATTTGTTTGGCTTATTTTCATTGTACGGTTGGGAACAATGCTCTTTCTAGCTCTTACATCCTCAAGCAGAAACTGGAAGCCAAGTCTCTTCATTGGAACCATTTGAACTGAATTCAGTTTCCCGCTGGGAGCACTGACAGTGCTGGAGCTGCGATGTAAACCTAGTATTTTTCTCGCTACAGCATATTTTTTTCTTCCCTTCATTGTCCCCCTTCTCTCCTGAATGTGAATTTCATTCATAAAATAGTTACTGAGCATCTACTAGGTGGCAAGCCCCAAGCTTGTACAGAGATACATTAGTTAGGATCTCAGAGTAGTTAGCTCGAGCACAAGGATGACAGGGGCTGTCACAGGGCACCATGGGATGCCAGAGCCACCTGCCCCTATGAAACTTACTCATGCCTAACCAGCAAGACAACTTTGGAACCCGCCTCAGCTCATCAGGCCATTTTCTTAATCACCAAATGTCATCTGCCCAGGAGCCCAAGCCTGAAATTAATGATGCCACACGCTGGAGATGAAGAAGGCATTACAGACCCCTTTGAGGTTTCCTACCAGCAGACCTGTGGGCTGAGGGAAGAAAAGTAACCTTGATTCCCCAGAATTATAAACTCTTAAGTCAAGCTGTTCTAAAGTGTGTGGTGTTTATGTTAGATGTATTAATCTGTTGAGAGGATCGATAAAGCCAACTTGAAACTTGTTTCAGTAATAGCCCATGCAACAGGGAAGCCTGGGCTGATTTTTTTAAAAAAGAATATTAGAGCATTTGGGTTTGGAATCCATTAAGCTGCCTCATGGAGCTAAAAGTGGGAAATTCACTGGAGCAATGTGCATTGGCAAAATCTGTCCAAATCTGTGCTGAGAATTACCATAATGATAATAATATCAGACCGTTTCTTCTTGGGAGCGTCATAGTTTGCAAAGTATTTTCACTTTCAGTATTTATTTAGTTTTTTGATCCCCATAATGGCCCTGAGATGGAGTAGATCAGGTGTTATTTCTGTCTGGTTGAGACTTGGGTCTGGAAGCCAGTCTGCCCCTGAATCACATGGCAAACATCCAGTGAAAATAGGCATCTGGTATCCTTGCTATGTTCACAACCTTTGACCCACTCTGCATGTCTTTTTCCAGCCCATTTTTGATATTCTCGAGGATCTAACCCCTTTTCTAGTTCATACCTTGATCCCTCAGACTTGACACTTGATTCTGCTCTTCTGGTCTGCCCTCTAATTTCTACCTACTTCAATTACAACTTCTGTCTGCTCCTTTGATTAGGTGACTCACAGCTGCTCCGAGGCCTTGGGTACCTTCCATGCCCAAACATCATCTCTGCAATTACTTGTACTGCCACTAATATTGCCTGAAATACTAATATTAATACTGCTTGAAATAATAATAACAACAGCAACAGCTATCAATTGAGTACTTATGATGAGTCAGACACTGAGTTTTCCATGTTTTATCTCATTGAAATTTTGAACCTTAGACTAGCCCTATGAAAAAGGTACTATTTTAATCCCTACCATATAGTTAAGTTGCACAGAATTTAGGTGAACCCAGTTAGTGTAATTAAAAGAACATGGACTTGTGTTTTGGCTCTGCTATGCGCTCACTGTGTGATTTTAGACTAGTTACCTAATCTCTCTGTGCCTCAGTTTGTTCATCTGTAAAAAATGGAATTGATAATTCCTACCATCTGAGGTTGCTGTGAAGATTAAATGGGAAAAAGCCTGGCACACAGTAGGATCTCAAAAAAAAGTGAATTTCACTTTTTTCTTTTAGGGCTTTTATCTTCTACTCCTGAGTATAGCTATCAAGTGGATACTTTGGAATTCTTCATAAAACATCAAATATGGCTGTATATTTCATCAAGGAAGACAGGGAGGGAGGAACAGGATGCTTTCTGGTAGAGGTGTAGGAAATGGTTTCCAGTTTCAGGGCTGGTTGAGAGTAATGGCTGCAGTGATGTGTAAGCATTCAGTTTGGGACTTGAGGGCGTGACCTTGGGAACTAATTGAGTGTACCGACTTGCTCAGACAAAGAAACCCCTGTATTGGCTAAATAACCAATAAGAGAGCTCCATTGGGCAATGGGGGGAAAATTGAATTATTTAACGTATTTCCATTTCAATTAGTTAATCAAGATAATTGCTGTTTTCCTGGATCTTTGTCTTTTCTTTGTAATTTACAAGGCCCTTGTTTGGAGAAAGGAATTTAGCCCACGAACTCTGTATAAACTGCTGTGACTTTTTGTGTGTGTGCAAATTATATTTAAAAATCGATTACAGCTCCCTTTGCTTTGGATTCTGGGATTGTGAGAAACTGATGCTTGATCAAGCTTGAGAAAAACTTACAGTTCAAGCATTCGGGTTCATTTGGGATTAACAAACTCAGCCAAGGGGCAGCAGGGCAGAGCTGAAAGAACATGAGCTCTGGCATCAGACAGACGTGGGTTGTGATCCCTGTTCTGCTGTGTTCTCACTACAGAACAGTGAACAAATGAGCCTCTCTGAGCCTCAGTTTCTGTTTCTGTAAAACAGATACTGTTACCCATCTTCCAGAGCTGTTGTGAGGACTGAATGCAATAATGCCGTTCCTAGCCCATCAGTGACAGGCAGCAAAGCTAGTTCCTTCCCCATCTTCCACGTACTTATCTAAGGGTCGTGTATTTGCCAGTCTCAGTTGTATGGAACATGGCTAAGACCTCAAAAAGACGCCAAAGAAATCCAAGTAGAATAGATGTTACAAAGTCCATTCGTTAAAATACCTCACAGAGGAACACCGTGGATATATATATTTAATTTTGGTGAGGATTATAATAAGCTGAATGTCTGGTTCTCTGACTACACCAGTTAAGAAGCCCTACCCTGGATGAAGAGAAGGGAAGTGAGCTACTGAAGTCAGTCCCACGACTGAAACCAACAATGACACGATAGCGCCACACTGAGGGAGGAGGTGGTAAAACTATGGATTAGGTACAGGAGCTAATGAAAGAACAGTTTAGAATCACTTCGGGCAGGGATGAAGGGTTCTATAGCTTCATTTCTTCACTTCCCGGCAACTATCTTCAAACAGCAGCATCAAATGCATTGTTGTTGTTTCCTATTAATGACCCTGACTCATGAAAGAAAGATTTCATTATGTCTGTATAATGTGTTTGAGAAGGGAGGCATGTAATACACTTCATAAACTCCATCCAAAATGGTAAAAGTGAAAGAAATTTTTTTTTTTTTTTGCGGTATGCGGGCCTCTCACCGCTGTGGCCTCTCCCGTTGCGGAGCACAGGCTCCGGACACTCAGGCTCAGGGGCCATGGCTCACGGGCCCAGCCGCTCCGCGGCATGTGGGATCCTCCCGGACCGGGGCACGAACCCGTGTCCCCTGCATCGGCAGGCGGACTCTCAACCACAGCGCCACCAGGGAAGCCCGAAAGAAAATTTTTGAAACTTAAAGATGTGGGCTTTGATTACGTGGACAATTCTTCCACGTGGAACTGTTCTTTCTCCCATTGCCACATTTCTGGACAGTGGTCATATGAAGATGCTGGCACTTAACCAAGTACTGATACTTTTCATCTACATCACCTCCCTGTAGTATGTTGGGCAGGTATCCTCTGTTTCCATTTTACAGAGGTGGAAACTGAGCCCTAGAGAGATTAAGATCATCGTGGAGCTGGATTCAAGCCCAACTCCTCTGACTCCAAATAGCTCACCCCTTTTCCACTACACCACGTTCCTTCCTAGGAGTAATCGTCTGGGTTATTAACATGCAGAACATACAACAGGTCATGGTTTGCATCCCAAGTGAATTAAAATAAAAAACATCCACAAATTAACACGTCATCAGTTCACCTCGAATCCTACAATGCATCCATGAAACAAACAAAACCATCAAACAGCCTGGTCTTGGTACTTACTCGTAAAATGTGGTCCATCCATTTTCATTGCTTTTGGTTGCCAGAAGGCCAGAGTTGCTGTGGTACGTCATCATGGCCAACTCGTGTCCTTGTGTGGTCACGCTCTTGAGTGCACTGTTGGTGCCCATGGTCACCCAGTACACCTGGCCATCTGGGACCACCAGCCAGAGGGGCATCCCTGTAGAGTCTCTGCGGACGTTTACCATGTTGCCGTTGCTGTCTGTGATGAGCGTGATGTCGCCATCCCCAGTGTAGGTAAAGTTGTACAGGTAATCTCCTGTGGGTAGGCTCTGGGTGTACAGATGCTTGCCACTGGTATCAAACAGGTAGAGCTCCTGGTCGATTGGGGAGGACAGCTCATACATGTTCTGGGTGTTGAGGAAAGGCTTGTTCTTCCTGATAAACCGGATTCGGATATTCCCAAGGTCAGCCACATAGAGCTCCCCGTCAGCACACACAGCCAAGGAAGATGGGGTGTTCAGCTTTGCATCCTTGGCATAGCCGTCGTCTCCAGAGAAACAATCACAGTTGGCATCATTTTTACAGTCACAGCCACTGGGGGCCCCGGCAACCAGTGAGATCTCTCCGCTGGTGGTGACCTGCCTGATGCGGTTGATCTTCTTCTCGTCGGTCTCAGCGATATACAGGACGCCATTGTGAGAGACAGCCAAGGCAGTGGCCGACTCCAGGGTTGCGTGGATGGCCACCTTGCTCAGCAGGAAGTGGTCGATACCGGGCACCTGGCAGTGCATGGGCCTCCCGGCGACAATGCGAACCTGGTGGTTTTCAGAGATCTGCAGGACTACGTTGTTGTCCAGGACATAGAGGGAGTTGTCCATCGGGTTGGTGGCTAAGTCTGTGGGCCACTCCAGGCGAACCTGACAATGGAGAGACAGACACTCAAATGCCTGGCCAGGTGCCCACCACTGATCATCCCACACCCGTTAGAGCCCATAACAATGTCCCAAGTGCCAGCACATGGCAGTCTTGCCTGATCCCCGCAGCAGCCTGTCATCCGCCATGGATATCAGCCCCCGAGCAGACAGAAAGCATGCAAGAGCCCTCACGGAGACATCTGGTGGTCTACGTTAGACTGACAAAAACACGAAGAAGGGGATAACAAATAAACAAAAAAAGCAGGCGAGAGGAGAGACTTTGGAGTCAGACAGGCCTGGGTTCAGACCCTAGTCCCCCTACTTGCGACCGTGGGCAAGTTACTTTACCTCACTGAGCCTCAATATTCACATCTGTAAAACAGGAATGACAAGGGTGCAGAGAGTCTGACCCTCCATAAGCGCTCAAATAACGGCAGCTAATGTTGCAGAGGGGGGAGGGGAAGGCAGATGGAGTCTGGAGGCTGAAGTAGGAGTAAGAAAGATGCTTCATGAATTGTTGCTACATGCATGAAGGATGATTTCTCAATTCTTTGAGTTCATGGATTAATACATGGCTAGGTGCTGGGGATGTAAAGAGAAAGTAACACTGGCTCTTGTCTGACATAGTTCCAGACCTGTGATTCTCAAACCTGGCCACACATTCAGATTACCGATGGTGATTTAAGAAAGTACCGGTGCTCAAATTCCACGTCTGATCAATTCAATCAGATCCCTGGGTGCGGGGCTCGGGCAGAGGCATGAAAGCTGGCTGATTCTAATGTGGGGTTGGAAATCATAACTGGATCTTTCTCCTTCAAGGGTGATCACTGGACTGGAAGCGTTGGCATCACCTGAGAGTTGGTCAGAGAAGCAGAACGGCAGGCCTCACCTGAAACCTACTGAATCCGAATCTGCATTTCAACAAAATCCCTGGGAGGCTCCCGTACACGCTGGAGTTGGTGAAACCTTGCTCTCGATAATGGTTTCTAGCACCTCAGAGAACAGGTCCACCTGGGAGAGATTAACAACATCGGCTACGGGAGTGAGGGGTTCAGAGGTCCTGGGCCCCATGTCTGAGCCTCCTCTGAGCCAGGTCAGGAAGCTGGCAGGGATCACAGGTGGGCAGGCAGGGGATTGCAGCCAGCAGGTCTGAGGCAAGGATGCTTTGTTTCTTGCCCGGGTGGCCGCGGAGGCTGGGACGTTGGGTACATCACCCTGGGAGGTGCTGGCACTAAGGGAAGCCCTTTGCCAACTGTGTTCCCCACGAGATCCAGCCATAGTGCACATGGGCTGCCAGCTGCTCCCTCCAGCTGATTTTTCCACCCCACCCCTGGGGGCTCATTGCCTTAGGTTCCCGAACCCCCTTCTAGTCCTTGACGTTCAGTCCAATTTGGGGCTTATTTAAGCAAGTATAAACCTTTGGATAAGCAATTTCGCTTCCAGAAATTCACTCTTGTACACCCCTGTCTACAGAGGTGCTCATCACAGCCATTTTTAATAATGGTAAAAAACTGGAACCAACCCAGATGCCCAATGACAGAGAATTGGCCAAATAAATTATAGTACATTTAGTTCATACATTTAAGTTAGAATACTCTGTGTAGCAGTTCAAAGTGATGTTATAGATGAATATTTAATGACGTGGGAAGATGTTTGCTATGTATTAAGTGGAAAGAACAGTCTGCAGAACCGTAAGCACAGTTTGATCCCAATTGGGGAAAAAAATACAATAAATTAGGTAGATTATGGATAGAAGGGAGATTAAAAGCTTGAGGGGTATATATCAAAATGTTAACCGTTATCTGGATGAGAGGTAGTTTTAACTTCCTTCTATGTCATTTTAAATGTTTTATATTTTCTGCAATGTGCATGTGGTAGTTTACTAATGTAAAAAGAAGCTCCAGAGATAATATACATATGAGATGTGGCCACCTTCATCTATCTGCCCCTTCAGCTCAGGGCCATTCTCAGAATGGCGTAGGCCCCGGCCCAAGGCTGTTGTTCCAAGAGTCTGCTTGCTCCCTCACCCCAGCCTGGGTCCCTCTGCTCCCCGGGGCGGGCCCCCCCACCCCGAGGCAGCCAGTGGCCCGTCCCCGAAGCCCAGAGCCCCGCCCCGCAGCCGGGCTGCCTCCCTCGCCCTTCCCAGTGGTCTCTGGAGCACAGCATCTCCAGTGCCTTCGGCTGCATCAAGAACGCAGTTCACCTGAAAGTGACAGGGGAATTTTCAGTTTCCTAAAGCCCATTTCTTGTCAACACTGGCTGCTAAATCTTTTATGCCCTCTGGTCCTGTGGCACCTTGGGGACATACTTGCTGAGACCTCCGCCTGTCATTATGGTCAAAAGACGAGGGCGCCCTGATGGGTGGGTGGGGAGGGGGCGGAGGTGCCAGGGGAGGGAGAGGGAAAGGAAGGAGGGGAAGAGGGAAGAGCAAGCCCTTCCTGCTCTCTCCTGCACGCCCATGTGCACACAGGCACCTGGGAAAGAAGGAGCAGTGCCCTTGGAGTCACAGTGCCTGCATGATGATTCTGGACCAAGTACCTGTGATTCTTTGATTTTACCTCCCTGTTAGCGATGATCCTGTGGAGGCTTCACTTCCCATCACCAGAATGGAGGGATGAGAGTTTGCAATTTCTGAGGTCCCTCCAGCTCCCACATTCTATCGTCCTGAGACGGAATGGAGCTCCCTCGCCCCATCCTCCAGAGCATTCTGTGCCTTTATTAAAGCCCTCTGAGCTGACTACCTTGTTGCAGAGTTATTTGCAAAAATGGATTGTCAAATGGGTGAACGAATGACTGACTGGTGAATGGCATAGAGAGAGCGAGGGATTTGGGGTCAGGACAGCACACTTCCTAGCTCAGTCCGCCAGTGTCCACAGGTGTGATCTTCCTCAAGTTACATAAACACTTTGAACTTCTTTCCCCATATGTAGAAGGTGGTAATAAATATTACATAAGAGTAGTTGTGAGGATCAAACGAGACAACTCACAAGGAAATTCTTGGTAAATTAAAAAGAGAATGAATATTTACAGCCTATTATTAGCTGCCAGACACTGTGCTAGGCTCTTATAAAATATTTATTACCACCTTCTACATATGGGGAAAGAAGTTCAAAGTGTTTTACATGATGTCATAAAAAAATTTCATTTCCATACCCCTGAGGGAACCTAGCACAGGGCTCTGCATTTATAACCACATTTTCTTTCACCGAGCTTCAGTTTCCTCATCTATACAATGGGGTACGTAATACCTACCTTGACAGGTTATGGTGACAGCTAAACAAGAAAAGTGAAGTCGTAACCTTTCTGTATCCCCATTTCTAACGGCGCCTGGCACATACTAAATTCTCAGGAAGTCACTTTGGACTCTACGGACAGAATTATACTGTGTGTCTGTGGTGGCCACAGGCTGCAGCATCTTCTCTTCCTTCTCTACTCTCTGCCTCCCTCTAGTTTCTCCTCTGGCCTGGTCTTTGTCTCCTCCCAGAGAGTTCCTTGGTTTTCCCCTTTGCACTCTTGCGTGAGCTGTGCTCTTATCTCTCTGCCTTACCTCCCTGCTCCACGGGGCACAGTAAAGCAGCTGCGTGTTTGTGACAGAGGAAGCTCTAGAGAATGAAAGCCAGGCCCCCTTCCCGTACATGTGTATAAGGGGTTATGCCTGTGTTGGAGAGTTTGGTAAAAAGAATCCCATGCTTAGATTCAGAGGAAGGTGTTGAGGACCAGGCCCATAGAGGTTTCAGTCCAGGATTTCTGAATTTAAGTGTGGGCTCCCCCCGCCCCTCCACTCTATGCCCGTTGTCTTGCAAGCCTTTGATTGGGCTGCTTGGCAGTACTTCTAGCTAAAGCTAAACAATTTTCCAATGTGTAGATTGAAAATTTTCAGCGCCCTCTGCTGGCTGGTGGAGGGCCCATTTTGAGAACTGAAAATACTTGGACGCACGTCTTCAGGCCGTGGCAGCTTCCTGATGGGTAAATCATGCTTGCTTACAGACTGGAGAGGGAAACTCTCAAGCCAGCAAGGGGAGGCCTGCCATACTGGAAAGACAGGTGGCAGACAACAGATTCCACACTGGAGCATAACGATTATATTAGCTGGTGCACACCAGCATCTGACAGGGAAGGGACACGGCTGCTGGGCCGTCGGCAGCAGCCCTGAGCTCTGGGGAAGGGGCTCTGCGACACACATCAGTGGTAGGGACAGGCATGACCAGAGAGGTCTCCCAGCCGCCGCCCGCTGAGTAGAGGGAGCAGGTCTGCGGTCAGTGGCAAAGAGTCCGTGTGCAGGCTCCCCTAGAAGTGAGGGGGTTTAAAAAGCTAAGTGTGCCCACTGCTGACACCAACTCAAAATCTAATGTGATTCGAGCCTCCTTATTTCCTTGGTTTTGCTAATGTTGGCAAGATGGATGTTCACTGATTCGGCACCAGCCAGGTCCTGCTAAAGGATCTAGCAATAAAGGACACATCCCTTGTCAAGTCACTGCAGGACAAACCAGGGACATGCTGAACAGCCAGAACCTTGTGTCTTTCTTGGGTCTACACTGGGATCCTAGCACCCACCTGCTAAGGTCCAAACTCTGGTATGGTAAGGTAAGTCCTTCCCTAACTGGCCCCAAAGCAAGCCTCCAGTTGCAACTCCTGGTACTTCCTTCCAAGAACCCTATGCTCAGTGTCCAATTTTCCAACGTTCCTTGAACGTTCCAGGCCCACTAACATCTTTGTACCTTTGCACATGCTGTTTTCCTTGTGTGAAATGTCTCCTTTCTTCCAACAAACTCCTATTCAACCTTCAAAACCTGGCACAAATGTCACCTCCTTTGTGAAAGCAGGACTAGAATTTCTGTTTATTGGTCACCTCCAGAGTGTCAAGCAGTACTAGGAGGCCTGCGTACACCGTTTCACATATTCTAAAGGCAATCCAGCCAGGCCAATGCCAATTACTTCCATTTTACAGATATGAAAAGTGAGGCTCAAAGGACCTCAGCAACGTGTCTAAAGTTACACAGCTAGTGAATGGCAAAGCTGGGATTCAATCAGTCAATCAACCAACTCATCAACCAACAAATATTGGCTGTGCTCCTGTGCATACCAGGTACCCTGGTTACAGCAGAGGAAAAGATGGACAGAATTCCTGTCCTCATGTAGCTTACAGTCTAGAAAGAGAACAGACAATGTTCAAGTATCTATAAGTGCTTCCAAAGTGGGAATTCAGAAGGTTATGGATTTAAATTCACACTGTGTGAGGCTCTGCTGCCTTCGAGGCTTCCTGAGGCAAATTTCTTCACTGTCCCCCGAGCCTCCTTCTGTCACCCACTTGTCACCTCTGATGGTGAACTTCCAGAGCACCTCACCGTGCCCTAACCATCTGCGTGTCCTTAGTGCACTTCACCAAGAGTGTGCTTACAGCCTTGTACAATATAAAGATGAACGGCCAGCAGGCTGGCTGGGGGCCGGCCAGAGGATGAGTGTACAGACCCAGGGCTCTAGCAGACGAAGCTTTCTCCTTTTACCTGAGAAATATCCATGACAGAATCACAGCTCAGGGGCCGGGCTGAGGTAAGATCGTTGGAGCCCAGCAGAGTGGAGATGACCCCATTCTGATCAATGCGTCTGATCATGGTGCCATCCACAAAGTAGATCAGCCCGGACTTGTCCACCGTGATGCCTGGGGTAGAGAAGCCAAAACAGGGAATTTAGCCTTCGAGGTGGTAACAACACACATACTCATGGAAACCTGCGGGTGGACAGAGCACCTCCCCCTTTATGATTTGATTAGCTTATTCCAACAACATTCATGCCCTTTCTAAAGACGAGAAGACAGCTGCCCAGAGGCTTGTACAAAGCAGAGATTAGAACCCAGGTGTTCAGATTCTCCAGCCCTCTGGACCTTCCACCTTGCTGCCTCTGGAGATTTTTACCTATCATCTTAGCCATGCACTACAACCTGGACTCATAACTTCTGGGAGTTTGTTAAGCGCTAGAGGTAGTGGCAAGGAGGAACTTTTTCAATGTCAAAACTGTGGATTATTTAAATTAACCTACTTCTGAAGACCTGTAATTATAATAATCAAATCCCTTTTTGGCAACAATTTTTCTTTTCTTCCAAGATAATCATCCTTCACATTTTTCTAGTCTATTACTATTTTATTATTTATTTATTTTTTGGCGGTGCCATGCGGCTTGCAGGATCTCAGTTGCCCGACCAGTGATGGAACCTGGGCCCACTGCAATGGAAGTGTGGAGTCCTTTCCACTGGACCTCCAGGGAGTTTCCTATTACTATTTTAGTTTCATTGGTTATTTCAGAATTATAGAGCCTAAAAAAACAATCCTTTGGATTTGTGTAGGGAAAATTGGTGAATTTAATTTCTAAAAAAAGGCACACTGAAAGGAGAAGTCATAATTATTATTCAACATCACTTCCTCCATTTGCTAGACCGTCCCACCTGTTGACTCTCCCCAGTCAGCTGTGTGACCTCAGGCAAGTCACTGGATGTCCCTGCATTTGTTTTCTCAGCTGTGAAATGAAGGGATTGTTCTAGATCTATATTTATCACTTTTGGATGTGTGTGACAATCACCTGGGAGCTTGCTAAAATGCACCCCCTAGGTACCTGGTTCAGAGAATCTCAAGTGGAGCCTGAGCATCTATCTGTATTTTTGACAAGCACCTTGGGTAATAACGATACAAATCAAAGTTTGAGGACCACTCCAGTAAACCTTTTTTTTTTTTTTTTTTTTCGGTACGCAGGCTTCTCACTGCTGTGGCCTCTCCCGCTGCGGAGCACAGGCTCCGTACGCGCAGGCTCAGCGGCCTGGACCCAGCTGCTCCGCGGCATGTGGGATCTTCCCAGACCGGGGCACGAACCTGTGTCCCCTGCATCGGCAGGCGGACTCTCAACCACCGCGCCACCAGGGAAGCCCAAATCAGTACTTCTTAACCAGTGATATGTATCAGAATCACCTGAAGATTTTTTTTTTTTTTTGATATATACCTGCTTGGTCTCACTCCTGGAAATATTAGTTCATAGGGTGGCTGGGACCGGGACCAAGTCTTGTTTTTAAAACACTCATGGGTGATATTGATACCCCAAGTCGAGAATCACGACAGGTAGACATGCCCCCTCAAAATGTGAACTGCTCAGGGGTCCTGGGGCTGAGAGGCAGACAGGATGTGCCCCTGAGGAGCACACATTCTAGATGGGGAGGCCTGGGAATGAGAATGGACCCAGGGAGTGACAGAAGCCGGGAAGGTTCACGGGAAAATAAAGGAGATTCAGGTCAGTTTCATTCTGTTCAGTTATCTCTGGGGCAGGAACTGAAAGAAGGATCAGAAAAAGCTTCACAGAGGTGGAGACATTTGAAGTATAAAGCTTTCCAGTTGTATAACCTCAGGGGAATCACTTTACTTCCAAGCCTCAGTTTCTTCATGGATAAAATGTGGACAATAATGTCTGATCTGTAATAGTTAGCCGTCAATAATTATTAAGGACTTATAATTATGAGAACATGGAACCCACTTTGTGCTTGCTCTCAGGGCCCACGTGTCTATGACCGGTCAGGAGGGTGGAGTTAAGACACCCAAGGGCCTCTGAGTGTGAACACCCACGGGAGCTGTGGTTCTTCCTGCCCCCTCCTCAGGCTGTTCAGGGCTGGAGACTGATTTCACACGGAGGACCCGGCAGCCTCAAAGCGGGGGAAGAAGCCTTTATTCGTCCCTACCTAGAACGTAAATTAATTATATTCTTTAAGCACCGAGACAGGAGCTTTCTTGTCTGCCTGGCTATGTATGCTCAGTCTTTCTCTTCCATCTGCTAGGACGGATGAGTGCTACAGGAACAACTGGGCTTCTTGTTTACAAAGTTGGCTGCACAGGCTAATGGAAGCAATCTGCCCCCCGATTAATTATTTCATTTTTTCCTCCTTTTGTTGTGCTATATAGACGGACATCTTTTCTCCTCCCTCCTGCACAGTGTCTACACATTGTGGTACCCTTGTCATTTCTATCTGGGTTAATTACAGGCTTTGGGGAGACTTCACTATCACTGCATCTGTGCATGTGTGCGTGTGTATGTGTTTGTGAGGGGAGGGTGGAGAACACACAGGTGTAGAGCAACTGAGAAAAGATTTTGAAAAAATAAAAATTCTCAGAAAAAACTGTTTTAATTCTAAGAGAACAGAAGGTTGTGACCAAAAGGGCTCTCGGGGATCATTTGCCCAATCCTCACATTTACTAACGGGAAACCTGAGGCCCAGAGAAGGAGGACACAAGAGCCGGGAGTGGCAGAGCAAAATTGTAATGCAGGGTCCCTAAGTGCAAGCCCAGTGTTCTTTCCACTCCAGGCTACTCTTTCAGTATTAGGAAATCACGATTAGGAAGGAGATGAACCACAGATGTCACAATATTTACCCTACGGAGTTACCAGCTGCCCACTTCACATATGTGGTAGAGACATATGCTATTAAATAATATGATACATTGTATGCTGTACATACAATATAACAATTATAATACGAACTACCATTTATGGGATGTTTATCACGTGCCTGGTACTACTGTCCTAAGCAAGCATTTACATTCCTGGTAATAGTTAATCTGTACTACAACTGTACAGTGTATTTCTATTTCATAGAGGAGGCAGATGGGGCTCAGAGAGGTTAAGCAACTCACCCAAAGTCACACAGCTATTAGGTGGCAATGTCTGAATTTAAATATAGGACTCCTGAGTATGAAGTGCACTGTGGCTTTTTGGAGGAGTAAGTCAGCTTTCATTTGAAAACCTACAGCTTTCATTCAAAACCACGCCGTGAAATCTGGCACTATTTTAAAAAAACTATCACTCATGACATTTTTATAGGACATCGTATGAAATATATTAATTTTGACCCTCAGAACAATCCTAGGGGGTGGACACAGAAGATACTATTACTCCTCTTTTATTGTTAGGGGCCATGTGGCTTAGACACTATGAGTCATTGGCTTTAGGGCCTGCAACATGGTAAACATACACTGATGGGCGTCTGTTGACAATGATGGCATCTCCTCGAAAAAGCTTTCCCAGTCTCTTGGACACAGGGACCTCCCTTGGCTCTGGACTCCCATGCACAGTTCTTTTTCCTTGCGTCTCAGGGAGCACTTCTCCCCCTCTCCCATCCGAGAGGTTCACATTCAAGTCTTATTTTTCTGCTACAATGAACTTATTTATGCAAGTACATTGCACTGCATGCTCAGTAAATACTTGCTGAATGAGTGAATGGAAAGTGATTGTGGGTATGAAGAGGTCCAACTTTTTGAAGCACTCAGAATTGAAGCTTAGAGTTAACCCATCCTATAGCACATGAACATGTGCAAAGATGATACACTGCCATGTTTTGATCAAACAATAACATGAAAGGTAGCATAAATATCCAGCAGGAGGGTATTGATAACTAAATAATGGGACATCCATTTGCTGGGATAATATATAGCTATTAAAAGCAAGTACACCGAAGACTCTTTAATGACATGGGGAAACATTTGCGATATATCACTTAGGAAAAAAAGTAGGTTGCTAAAACAGGTTGTTTAATGTGATTTCATTTTGTTTGTTTCTGGTGAGCATTACATGCACAAGAACACTTAGAAAAAAGACTAGGGGGAAAGACAGGAAATGGTAACTGGGAGAATTCCTGGCAGGTGGAATTATGACAATCTAAACTTTCCTCCGTAGAGTTCTTAGCGTCTTCCAACATTTTTTTTTGCAATAATAAACAGATATGTCTTTTGGAAATGGAAAATACCCCAATAAATGTTACTGGGAATGTTTAAAAGCAAGGCCTTACCCCTGGGGTTGGTCAGTGTGGCTTCCGTGGCTTTTCCACCATCCCCACAGCGAGTGTCGTCGAAGGGGAGGCACTGGTCACCTGTCCCCGCCACCACCTCGGAGTTCTTGACGAGGTCCTTCACCACCACGGTGGACTTGATCTTGAAGACCCGCCGGCTGTTGGTGTCCGAAAGGAAGACAGCCCCGCTCGTGGGGTCTGTGGTCAGGTAGTACTTGTGTGCTGGGCTGTGACTGGAAAACAAGGACACGGCAGTTGGTGAGCACTTTCTTTTTTCCTAACAGGCAGCCGGAGATGCACAACTTGAGTCCAAGTAAAAAAAGTCTTATGGGGACAATGTCTCTATTTGGGGTGATGGTTGCCCGATTTTTCTGACCTCTCTGGTTGGCCTAACTATCCCTCCCACCCAACTATGAATGCAAATGCCTCTTGCCAAAGACCGTGATGCCCAGTGCCATGCCCATATCAGGTGCTCAGTAAGTGTTTTCTTAAGACTATCCGTGAGGCTTACCAGAGGTGGCCTGTAAATCCAGACCAGAAACACGAAAGACTCTGACTTTAAAAAACACTTCAAAACAAAATGACACACCAACACTTCCCCCACAGCAGCCCCACCCCCATCTGGGGACTGACGGCTAAGGCCTCGGCCTGACTGGACACCAACCAGTGTCAATACCATCTTCTGTTGACGCTCATGTTATACTTATCAAGAGCCCAGCAGTCTCCCTAGTGCAGACAGACATAAATGAATTGCAGGATTAGTCTGTAATTTGCAGTGATAGCCAAGGAAGAACAAACGGAAGAAAGGAGCAGTGCTGGGGATAGCTCTGATGCTGGAAAACAGCCACAAAGACAAGGCTGTGCTAACAGAAGAAAGCGAAGCTAGACCACAACTGTACAGGGGGCTTATGGAGACAAGGCACCACCTCTAGGCACTGGGCAGGAAAACTGTGTGGGCTCTGGGGTGAGCTCAGTCTGGGTTCCACGTCTAGCTTTGTTATTTCCTGGTTCTGGAACCTGGGCAAGTTACCTGGCCTCCTGAGCCTCAAGTTTTCTTCATCTGCAAAATGGGGATGTGAACAGCTCCCCTGCTGGTGTATTGGGAACATTATATAAAACCATGTATGAAAAATACTCGGCAGATACATGGCACGTAGTACTTAAGAATCATAATTGTTATTTTAATTATGAGTCATTATGTCTGTTTTTGCATTTGGAGAGGACTACAGAGTAGGTCTCTCTTATTAAGGCTGCATTTTCCTATCACAAGGTATGATTTACAATTCCTTCCAAGTCTAGGCCGTACCGGAGTCAGACTCATAACTCCTGGGAAGCTAACGATCGGTTCCTGCACGTGGCCTGATCAATCCCAGGGCTTCAGACTGCATCCAAATATTGCTAGTCTCTGGGATTCCAAGTCTCTGGAAAATCTTCCGATTCAAAGGAATAAGGAATCTCCTTCTGTTCAGCCTGGACGGCCTGGCACTGGCCATTTTCACCGGACGGTGGGACACACACCATGCTAGGGGATTCAGGGCACAGACTGAGCAGTGTCTAGAGCCCCAGCAAAGCAGGGGCACTCTATACCCCTGCAAGGTACAAGTAAGATGACCAGAAGAGACTAGAAAGAAGCTATTTTGCATCTCATCAGGCATGCAAGGTTTGGGTCCTTTTGAAAAACAAAATTTTATTTTACAGATTAGTGGGTTTTGAATGACATATGGAGCCTGAGGCACTGTGATAGTCAGTGCCAGGTTCTCTGAGGGTCTTGGTCTGACTGTTCCTCATCACACCCATCCCTTGCTTTGGGCGGTGTCTTGGGGACTGGCCAGGCCTCCAGACTCAAGGCTCTCCTTCCTGTTTCCTCTCCCTGAATACGACGAAGATGCCATGCTCTCCTCCAGCTGTCCTGCCTCTCTAGTCCTGACCCGCCTGTCTCATGACCTCCTCAACGAAGGGCAGGACTCTGCCTGCAGCCCGGGTCCTCCCCTAGCCATTCCCCCCTGATCTAACCCCAAACCCAACACGTCACCTCAGTGCTTTCCCTTCCAGGACCTTCCAGGGCCCTCCATGTCTTACAGGCTCATTCAGACTCCTCAGCCTGGCAGCACACAAGGCCCCTCATGCTCGGCAGCTTCTCTGTCCTCCCAGCCTCTTTCCTGCCATTTCCTCACAGACCCCCTGTGCTCAGACATGCTGACAACTCGTCCCTCAAATGCGCCATCACGCCCCTTTGCCCCTGCTCTTCCTGTTCTGGGGAATACCCCGTGCCCCCCCCTTTCTTAGCCTGCGGAACTGCTACTCATTCTTCAGCTGTCAGCTCAAATGGTACCCCTTACATAATCTGTGTAGCTGGGAAACCTTCCCTGACTTCTCTTCCCTGAGATTCATATCTGTTCACATCTGGGTTACGGGACACTTAACATAATGCTGTGGCTATTTATTTATGTGTCTGTCTCCCGAATCCTGTCAATACTTGGTGGGAAGAGACGGGTTTTATTCTTTTCTGTATCTCCAATGTTCAGCTTGGTGCCTTCTAGCCCACAGCAGCCATTAAGTGGACGGACTCTCCGTTTTTAGTTTATTTAAACAGTATTTTCAATCAAATTACTTAGCTTTTTTTTTTTTTTTTTTACTTCTCCTTTGGGGGTGGTGGTAACAGGAGAGAGGCCCTGTTTATCTTGAAATGTCCCCTGTGACTAGCCCTATAATGCAACACAGATTTAATCTTCCCAGATGGCACTGATTCTGGCTAAATAAAATGCAGTGACCTTAGATCCTACTTTGCAATGCTGGGGCAGCCTTGATCTTTCTGCTTCCTGATGACAGCTGGAGGAGGGGGTGATTACTTCATTTCTTCACATATCACACTCATGATAAATGGTTGCTATCCACCTTGGCAGAAAATAGGTCCTTGAGGGAGGCTGGTGGGGGGCCCTGTCCACTTAGATTGGCCCCCGCCCGAGGTTTCAGCTGATGTCTTTCTGCACTGCCCTGGGGAAGTGCCACTTAGGTGACGTTTCTCAGGTCCGTGAATTCCAGAAGAGGGTGGCATTGTCAGGATTGTCCTATGGCCCCCTCTTTCGTGCTCAAGGACAAATTTGCGGTTGGGGGGGGTCAGTTAAGTGCAGGGGAGGAAGCACTAGCTTTGAACTGAGAGGATGTGGGTTCTCCCTTGGGCAAGTCACCTAAATCGTCCAAGCGGTAGGTCCCTCAGGGTCGAATGACGGCATCTCTGCTCTGCTTTGCTCACAGGATTGTCATTAGGATCGAATGAAATTATCCAGCTCAACAGCCCTTTCCAGTTGGCAGAGAGCTCTTGGATAATCTTCAGCTCACTTCTTCCTCAGGCCACCTGCACCGGGAGCAGCGCCTGGACCTCTCCCAGGAGCAGCGCGACCAGAGCTGCCCGCTGCTGGTACGGAGGCATCTGCTACTACCTCCAGGTGCCAATTTGTCCCAGACACTGTGCTAGCATTTTATATACACAATCTCATTTTCGTCACAACTACCACAGAAGGCAGGTGCTTTTTATTTATTTTAAAAAAATTTTTAGAAATGAGATGAGAGAGGTGAAGTGACTTGAGCAATGCCAGAAACCGTTAAGCGGCATGATGGATTTCCATCTCTGATCTGCTGGACATTGAAGTCTGTGTTCTTTCTACTTCCCCATACTGCTTCTCAGGGCCTAGAGAGATCCACTGCCTTTCTCTCCAGAGCACCTGCTCATCTCTTGGGATTTAGCTCCAGCATCACCTCATCTGGAATGCCTACCATTCCTGGATTCCTGGGACCCTGCTTTTCCTTCTTTCTTTTGTTGTGGTCCCACGAGACCCTCAGCAGATTATACTTTTAGTACTTCTAGCACCTTAAGACCCTTTTCTGCTTAGTTGTCTGTCTCCTCAAGGACATCTTGGACTCCTCAAGGGCAGGGCCTGGCTTCAAGTCCCTGGTGCTTAGCACCGGGCTGGTGCAGAGTTAGTGTTCCAGGAAGACCTGCTGAATTTATGAATCAGTGAGTGAAGGATGGTCCGCCTGTCTGGGATTATAGACAGGAAAGATCCACTGCTAAGGGTCTTAGGGTGATGGTTCTGAATATGACTACACATCGGGTTCACCTGGAAAGCTTTTTTAAAAAAGCCTCACCCATCACATCCGAAGGGCCTGGGCATCTGTCCCTTTAACATCACTCCAGTGATTCTGAGGCACAGCTAGATTTGGAAACCATGGCTTTAGGAGCAGTGCTTTTCAAACTTTAATGTACCCACGAATCATGCTAAAATGAAGATTTCAGTCCAGCAGTTCTGGGTGTGGCCTGAGAGCCTGCATTTCTAACAAGTTCTCAGAGGACGCCCACGCTGCTTATCTGTACTTGGAGGAGCAGGGCATCACTTAGAATACTCAGCAAGCCATAAACGCACGAGACGGGAGATGGCCTACCCCTGAGACCCCACGCCTGGTTCTGTGGACAGGGACCGCATCTGATCCGATTCCGATCCCCAGTATCCTGAGGAGGGCTGGGCATAGAGTACGGTCATCCTTTTCTACTTCCTTAAACATAAGCCTGGTATCTCTGGAAGCTACGAAAACCTTAGAGGCTATAAGGTAGCAATTCTGAAGTTACTGAACTATAGTGAAGCCTCACTCTGCCCTCTTTCTGGACAATGTAGGGAATTTCCTAGTAGGAGCTGTGAGCCCAGAAGTCTCTTGGGACGAAAGGCAATCTATTCCCTGCTTGTGAGTGAGCATTCTCCCTCTGTCTCAGGATAAGATCCGCTTGTGCAAAGCAGCGTCCTTTGCCCACATCATGTAGCAGCCCTGGCAGAACTTGATTCACTGGTTCTCGGAACAAGTGGGAAGAGCTTGAGCGCTGGAACCACACAGACATGGTTTTCAAATACCAGCTCCACAACCCACTTGGTAGGTGACCTTGGGCAAATTACTTCATTACTCTGAGCCTCAGTTTTTTCATCTCAGAAATGGGGATAATCACATCTATTTCAAAGGGCTACCTGAGGACAAAATTCTATAAAGAATGCAAATCTTTGAGCATAGTGCCTGTTCTATTAAAAATGCCCAATTAAGGGCAGCTGGTCACCTTACGAAACCTCTAGAACATTTATGTTACTGCACAATGGAAAAGACAAGTATGTCATACTTAATACTGTCTGTCTAACCTATTTTCCGAGGCAATTAAGGTCTCTCTCAGAGTTAACATAATCTGTGTAGCTGGGTTTGACGGAGAACTGAGTTCAAATGTACTTCTGAACAACAGGCTTCAGACATTCCTCCGTGACGCTAGGGGAGAGATCTGGGAAGAGGAGAGGATCCTTGTTCCCTGAAGGGACGCAGGGAGGAAGATGCCCAAAGGACCACGGTGGGGGTCTCTGTGCTGAGCATGTCCAGTATGGTAGGCTGAATTGAGGTTGTAAAGGTCAAAGAAAGAGACACACACCCACAGCCTAAGAGCACCAGCCTGGAGCCAAATGCTATCCCTGGAAGCAGCTGGAACAGTAAATGCTAATGGACGAAGAGGACAAAATTTTAGAATTTCTTTAATCTACTTCTGGCATTTACTGATGGGGACACTAAGGCTCTGAGAGAGGAAGGGATTTACCAATATCCAGGTACCAGTTAAAATCAGAGCCGGAGCCCTGGTCTTCTCCCTCCTGATTGTCTTTAGAAAACTGGAAGGCAGAAAAAAATTCAGTTTTTCCCTTCCGCTTCGGTTCACTTTCTAAATAGGTTTTAGCACGTGAGAAAACAATGAATTGAGAGAGGGCAGGAATCTAGCCCTGAAATCATACCATGGATACATCAAAAGACTGCTAAAAGTCAGAAACAAAAGGTACCCAAACCACAACTCTCTCAATTTATAGATGATGCAATTGGAAACCAGAAAAGCTAAGTGAGCAGCCCAAGGCCGCAGGAATACACAGCAAAGCTGGACAAGGGCCCGGGCTCCTAACTCTTCCCGGCTAGGTCCCCCTGTACCCCGGCTGTGTCCCAGGGGGTTACCACCACTGACTGGAGGTTTTAATGATAAATGCTATGTTTTCATCCAAGATTTTCATATGAAATGTACTGTGCTCTCTATAAAACTGAACTTGAGGTTACATATCAATTCATAGTTCAGTATCATCCATACAGAGATCTTTGGAAATCTCTTTTCTATTTCAGTGTCAGGAAAAAATATTCCTCTGCTTTGAAGTGGGCATAGTTTCCCACTTCTGATGATGTAAACCATGAAAACAATTATGTTTCCCTGTTTAATCTGGCTTCCAGGAAGCTCAGAGTCTTATTTGATGTGTAATCACATATATGTGTTTCCTCCTTTTTTCTCTTATTGCCAAACTCTACTTAATTTACTTTAATACATGTGCCTTTGGTTGTAAGAGGACTGAATCCCTTTTTGGGGAAAAAATGGAGACATAATCATCATCATATAATTGTTTTGATGATGATAATAATAGTAATAATAGTAGTAATAGTAATAATAAATCATTAGTGCTCCTCTCTCCAAGGGACATGTTATTATCCTCAAATTAGAAACTAATGATCAGACAGATGAAATAAGTTTTTCAAGGTCACACAGTTGGGGAGCTTCAGTTCTCTCATCTGTAAATTGGGTGTATCATGAATACCTACTTCACAGGGTGGTTTGGGGGTGAACTGCTATAATGCATGTAAAACACTTAACCCCCTCTCTGCTACACATTAAACGCTCTCTACATATTATTATTATTATCTTAAAAGACTATATATGATTGTTACATTAATACTATATCTAATTATATCTATATAGTTATTAATTACATGAATAACTATATAGACATGGACATAAACATAATTGGATTTCTGGGTCTGCCTGACTCTTTCTACCACCCTTATCCCAAGTAAGCACCACCCCATGTGCCACTCTGATCTGAGCCACACATGAATAACTGAGAGTCACCTAGGTAGCAGTGCGAGCCACATCCCCATCTGCCATGGCTACTTTCAAGTCACCCAGATGTGTGTGAGGCTTGGGGACTCTGAGGTGACCATTACCCAGGAGTCAGACGAGCGCCACAATGACAAGGGATGCTGACAGGCAGACATTCCTCCCGGTGTGTCCGACGAGGACCACTTCTGCTTGCCGCAGGGTCACTGTGAGCCTACACGACAAATCTACTCTGTGACAAAGTTCCTGTTTGGGGGTTGCTCCCTTTGGGTGGTCTGTATGGTCTGGAAATTCCCCCATTCATTCTCTCCGTGCTGGCAGATCTTCTGGAGAGGTCCCCTAGCAACCCAGCCTCCAAAGCCAAGGCACCTGGAATGCCCACAGAAATACAAATCTGAAGCCTGTCTTCCAGGATCTTTGCCTGAATGAGACATTCTCAGGACTTCCCACTGTGACCCTCCAAGTCACTCAACACAGTTAGGATAATGTCATCATTCATTCTGAGGATAAGCAGACCGGGGTGTTCAAATTACTAGGCCAAGGTTAAATAATTTCCCCCTATTACTCAGTCTGTCATGTCCACAAACGACCAGAGTAAGTGCTGCACTTTGGTAGAGATGAAAGGAGTTCAGGCTCTCCCAACCCACCCCCACCATTATTGATGACTTTCTCTCATTGTAGCTGATTTACCCCCAATCCGATCCAATCACACAGGATTCGTTTGCCATTGAGCAATCTGAAATTGACAGGTGTGGCTTACCATACAGCATGCAACAAGGCAGGGGAGAGACAGGAAATTCTCCACCGGTTGGCTTACCTATGTCTGAAATCTTTATTTCTGACAGAAGACAGGAGAGCAGGGAATAGAAGAAAGAATGAAGTGTTAGCAGCAGGGTTAGAAGCATTATTAGCAGCCTGAAAACTTGACAGCAATGGCCCTGTACAATACTATAATAAATAAAGACTTAGCAGCTCCGACACTGATATATTTCATATTGGCTATTACTTGTCAGTGAGCTCACTTATAAGCAGCTACGTATCACAGAAGAGGCATGGTTTCACCTGCGTCAACACTGCTGACTTACGGGAAGAGGATGAGGTTGACCCAAGCTGCTTTCACCAGGGTAAGACAGAGGCTGGAATAGTCGATCCCCTCCCCTGTACAGAGAAGCACTCCCAGAGATACACACACTCAAAGCTGCATCTCTGGGCTTCCCTGGTGGCGCAGTGCTTGAGAGTCCGCCTGCCGATGCAAGGGACATGGGTTCGTGCCCCAGTCCGGGAAGATCCCACATGCCGCGGAGCGGCTGGGCCCGTGAGCCATGGCCGCTGAGCCTGTGCGTCCGGAGCCTGTGCTCCGCAGCGGGGAGAGGCCACAGCAGTATGACAAAAAAAAAAAAAAGCTGCATCTCTGTGTGAACACTGCCCAATGGAGAGCTGCGTAGCCCACCACAATTCTCCTCGGAATAGAATACAGAATTGGAGATACACTCTAATGAGAAGGGAGAGGGTGACACAGAGAAACAGGCCCGGGAAAAAAGACTGGAGAAAATATACCAAGATGATAGTATGTCGACAAATTTGTTTTTCTTTCCAAATTTAAATTACTCCTCCCTTCCTTACCGTCTTTCACGATCTCCCCACAGCTGCGGCAGGGAGACAGGGAAAACGGGGGTCGCTTATTTAAAAGATGTGAAAACGTAGGCCCAGAGAGGGTAAGTGGTCCAGTTCTAGTTTCTCTGCCAAGGTGGGCTGACGCGGTAGCCCACGGCTCTTTCCATCATGGCACGGGAAAGAGAGAGACACTATGAGCAGCTGACTAAAGCAAATACACTCAAGAGTTCCCTCTTCTCTGGCAGATGTCTACACTGGTCAAACTCATAAAAGAGAGAAGAAAAGGCAGATAATATCCCATCCGCGGCTGCTTCTCATTCAGCCTGACACCTGATTTCCCGTGAGTCTACAGAATGTGAGCTTCTGCTTTTCTCGTGGCCAAAGACCTTCTCCTTCCTTTGTGCCTGTGTGGGTCGCTGAGTACCAGCACCCTCATCTTGAGGGCCGTGACAGCTGTGGTCAGCCAGTGAGCCTTCCCCTCCTCTCTCGCGTGTGCTGCAAGGTGAGACTCTCAGCGGGCACTTACCTCCCGGGAATAACTAAGCATGGCATTCAGCCACGGTGGTCCTCACCGGGCCATGTGACAATTCTCGGGTGAGGCAGACTGCGTGATGGCCTTCTGGGTTGGGCCTGCCAAGCTGGACCTTGGGCAGATTCCTTAAATTCCCTGAGTCTCCTTTATCTTATTTGTCAGGGCAATAGTAAAACATATCTTGCAGAATTGTTATACTAGGCAAACAGAAGAGGCCTCGCAAAAAGAGAGTTTCCTTTTCCCCTGGCCGCTTTCCAGCTCAAGGGCCCGTCCTGCTCACGTGGACCCCAGCCCAGGAAATGGGCAGATCCCAATCCCTAAACAGTTGTGAGGAACTTGGTACAATTTCTCCTGAAAGGGAGAGTCGGGCTCCCCCATCTCTAACCACAGCTTCTCTATAACCTTGGAACCCACACTGTGACTGGTCTGGTTCAGAAAAGATCTGGTTTGAGGAGGCACAGAGACATCCAACATATGAGGCCCTTCCCCGAACTGTGAGTGTGGCTGTGCTCCATCCCTCATGGTCAGAATGGGGACAAGCAGAGGCTGAGCTCTGCTGTACCTCTGCGTCTTAGGAGCAGCCCGTGGGCCTTATCTCAGTGTGGGGCAGCTGCAGGGAACTTCTCCTAACTCCAACGCGTGTTAAGTAACAGGGCCAGGCTTCGTAACACTGGCACCAGGGCCTAGTCCAGGACACCATCCCCTGTCCTTATAAAAAGACTCATGTGACGAATTCCGATCAGTTTGGTGCCAGGAAACAGAAGAAAGATTCAAGGGCTTCCAAGGGCTTCTCGGTTGCCGGCAGCCTTCTACAGCATCTGGATGCCAAGGTATCTCCCTGTCCCAAGGGCAGTCTGTCTTCATTGCAGTGCCCCGTGCAAAGCAGCGCCTGCTTCCCCAGAGCCCCCAGCTCACAGTTTGGCCTCTGGGGAGTGACAGATGAGGCTCTGTCCTGCCCCCTTCTCGGGCTGGTGGGTCACGCCAGGTGGACCCACAGAATTGCAAAGGGACATATTAGGAACTGTGAGGAAGGCCTCACCTTACATACCTCAACTCCAGGATGTTGGTGACGTTCCCGGAGGGGAAGATCCTTCGGATGTAGTTGAAATCTCCCACGTAGAGGCTCCCGTCGGAGCCGCACGTGAGGGCCACGGGGGCTAGGAGCTTGTTGCCGTCGGCAAGGCCGTTGCAGCTGGGGCAGGAGATGCTTCTCCGGCGCCCGTTACCCATGATGCTCCCGATGACAGGAGGCTGCTGGGACACAAACTGGTTCTCCCCGTTCCCTTTGTGCAAGATGCCTGGGACAAGGACAGAAGAACAGAATCACTGATGGAGCAGGAGACAGCTCTCCCCTGTGGCCGGCCACAGGGTCGCCTTGCAAAAGCAAGGCATGCCAGATCCCTGCCTACCATTTCCAGACTCATCTCCCAAGGCTGCCTCGCCCCATAACGAAACCCAGGCCATCCTGGACAGGCCACGCTGCTTTGCTGATTGAATTCCCATGACAAGTGTGTAAGACAGGTGCCATTATGCTCCCTGTATTAACAGGGGAGACCTGACATCATACAGATGACAGCAGAAGCGCTTCTGAGCGCTTCCAGGCTCTGAAGCATTCAGCCCCGCTGCCTCTCAAATAGACTGAACACACCTCACGTGCCTAGTCTACGTCTCCATCACGGCACAGAATTCTTTATTGCGCTTATCTGTTTTCTCTCTTTAGAGTGAGACCATTTCACGTGCAGAGACAATGTCTTCTCCCTTCTGTATTCCCACGGCCTAGCACAGACCTGACACAGAGTAGATACCAGTAAATGTCATAGAAATACACAAGTGAAACTTCCAGACTCTTCTCACTGAGGTGGAGTCAAGAGACTGGGGTTTTTACCTGATTTTGATACTAATGGGCTGATCCCAGATCTTGCATGGGTCTCTTCAGTGCTTTAACTGCCCTTGGGCCTCAGTCTCCCCACCAGCAAAATGAAGGGATTGACCTCAATGGAGTGCAAGCTGCATCCCATATCCATACTGTCTCTTCTCAGGCCCAGCTCATCCTTTAACTCCTGTACTGTTGCTACAGCCTCCTAATTGGACTCTCTGCCTCTGGCCTCACCCCTTCCATACTGAAGCTTTGAGTGAGTTTTGGTTTTTATGGTCACAAGAATCTTCTCCCAGGCTGTCATCTGTTAGCTTTGCCCTTTATTGAACAGATGTCTTTCATTTTTATGTAGTCTAATCAACCATTTTTCAATTCTAATGTTCGTGCTTTTTTTTAGGGTTTTAGGGAATCCTTCTCTGAGATCATAAATACATTCTCCTGTATTTTCTTCTATTAACTTTAAAGATCTTGCAAATTTAGCTCTTTAATCAAACTTTTAAATTTATTTTGTGTACAGTGTGAACTGAATTTTTTCCTCCACACATTGAGCCCATTTCCCCCAATACCAATTTCTAAAACACCTATCCATCCTCCGTTGACATGTGATGCTACCTCTACCACATATCATGTATACATGGTGCGTGGCAGGAACTTGTACCCTATCCACCCTGTCCTTCTGTAGTTATAGAACTGTGCTGTTTAGCTGGACGTGTGACTGTCTGGAACTGACTACAATCCCCAGCTCCCTCTGCAGCTACACTTGGCAGGTAACTGGTTAAAGGTGTGGAAGTGGTGTGGGCAGCTGCTGGGAGGTGTCTCTACAATGGAAGGGGTTTGCTCTCAGTCCTTTTCCTCCCTCCTGCTGACTGGAAAGTAGATGTGAAGGCTGGAGCTGAAGCAGTCACCTTGGACCATGACCTTGGGGATGGAGGCCTGAGTAGAACAACCCTGCAGAGGTCTAAACCAGCCGGATCACCTACCTCCAGACTTTCAGGTGAGTGAGAAACAAACTTTTACCTTGTTTGCAATTCTGTTATTTTGGCTTTTCTGACACTCATGGCCAGACGTAGTCCTGATTACTACTCACAGGTCAGTTTCTGAATGCCTTGTTCTATTCCATGGAATCTATTTCTCTGTTCCTGTGACAGCACCACACAGTTTTAAGTGTTGCAGTTTTCCTAAGCTATCTTAACATCTGGCAAGTGCCTCTTTTTTTGTTCTTATTTTATTTTATTTATTTATTTATTTTTTTGGCTGTACGTGGGCCGCTCACTGTTGTGGCCTCTCCCGTTGCGGAGCACAGGCTCCAGATGCGCAGGCTCAGGGGCCATGGCTCACAGGCCCAGCTGCTCCGCAGCATGTGGGATCTTCCCGGACTGGGGCACGAACCCGTGTCCCCTGCATCAGCAGGTGGACTCTCAACCACTGCGCCACCAGGAAAGCCCCTGTTCTCACTTTAAAGACTGCCTAATCTATTTACAAATCTTTATTTTATTATAAACTTTAGAATTAGTTTTTCAATTCCCACACCCCCCAAACATCAAAGCAGTGCCTTTGATAAGCATTCTTGCATCTACAGATTAGGCAGGAGAGATCTGACATCATTACCATGTTTACCTGTCCCATCCTGGGACACAGTCAGAGAGGGCTATCTGAACTACAGATCCGACTGTGTCACTTGCATGCTTTAAACCTTTCAGAGGCTTGAGAGCTGCATCTGGACGGAGTTGAAAGTTCTAATCTTCTTACCTGGGGCTCCAGCTGCTCAAGCCCCCGGCTCTGGCTTTTGCTATTCCCTTCATTTCACCCTTTGCTCAAACCACAATGAACCTTCTCTCCAATTACTCTTCTTTCAAGCTTCAGTGCTTTGGCACATGCTGTGCTCTCTGCCTACAAAGTTCTCCCTCGTTGACATACAGGGCTAATCCTACAGACCTTTTGAGATTCAGTTCAGAAGTTCTCTCCCAAGAGATACCCTGCTGTACCAAGAAGCTGAGTCAGGTGTTCCTCTTCTACAGCCCCCAGAGTGTCACTGGCTCCCCTCTGTGACGGCACTGTCCCTGGCACAGCGTGGAAACTGCCTGGGAAGTGTTTTTCTCACCCAGAGTGTAAACCCTTGAAGCCCTTCACTTCTGCATCCCCGCTGCCTAGCAGTGACAAGGTAGCCAAGGAATTATCCGTATTAACGCTTCTGACCGACTGATCACATATAAGACTCTGTAATTTGAAGTGTGTGTTTTTTGCCTCGCAGGGAACAAAGCATATGAGAAAAGGGTCACACCGTGGCCTGGTTCCTGAAATTGTACTAATCCACTCACCACTTTGGATGTTGAGGGCATGATGTTTGTCCAGGCTCCATCCTCCCAGTTTGGAAGCATCGATTTCATAGCCCTGTAGCACTGCTGTTCTTTTTTCCCACAGGATCAGATCTGGGCAGGATTCATACTCATAACCCACAGAAACTGTAGAAGACAAAAGGCACAAAATGCACCGGTGAGCAAAGCCTCTTCTTTGGCTTTAGATCTGCATGCAAGGCCCCTGCTTGTCTTTGGTAGAAAAAGAAGAAGGATCAAATTCCTAAGTGGCAACCAGACCTATGGGCAATACTAACACTGGGAGGCTGAGCCTGAACATCCTTTTTTGGAGAGCAATCGTACATCATCAGGAAACATTAAACGAATGTTCTAAATACTTTATGAAGGACCCAGTTGAAGGACCCAGGTGAATCGATTCCAGGGAAATAATCTTTAGTATGGAAAATACTTTAGGCACTAAAGCCTTCACCGCAGCATTATTTATAATAGTGGAAAGTTGGAAGTAATCTAAAGGTCCAAAGGGGATGAGACGTTGAGCAAACCAAGTGTATCCACCTGAGGGATATTATGCAGCCACTGGAAATTACGGTTACGAAGATCACAGGGTGACATGGAAAAGTGCTTACGGGGCAATGCTGAGTTGAAAGGACTGGTTATATACAGTATTAAATCTCTGTTAAAAAAAACTATACGTGAAAAAAGAAAATAAAGTTTAATGTTAACAGGAAGTTGTATTTTTTAATAGAAATATGTTTGACTTTATTTCTATTTTTTGGTCCACTTACCACATTTTTATTAAGGAACATGGTAATACTTTAATAAAGAAAAAAATTAAAAATCACTTATAATGAATACATGGAAAAGGAGCTCAGTTAGGGAACTTGGAAAGCTAGAAGTTGCTCAAAACTTGAAAATCCCTGGTTTTGCTTTTGTTTCATAAATCCAGGCCTCCTGGGGCACTGGGAGGCAGGCTAACCATGGCAGGCTCCCTGAGGCTGGGTTTGTGAAAATCCCAGTAACTGCCCTACGGAAAGGAACTGGCAGAGACAGGAATGCCGTTTCTTCCAAGTATCTTTCTGTGTAGATGCTATTTTCCACTGGGCAATGCTCTATCACATGATCACGACAGGAGTTAACAATTGGGCAGCCCCTTAAAGTTTCCTTTAGGTGCCCTGAGAGATTGCTGGCCCGCTATGGCAGGAGCGAATGCATTGGAAGATGTCCCTGTGACCTCTTCCCTATGACCTTGAGTCCCTTAAGCAGACACTCTGCCTCCTACTGGTCCCCTGTCATCTCAGGAAAGCAAACCTCAGCCCTTGACGTCTCTGTGCAGAGAGACCTTAACTGGCTGGTGGGCACTTAAATGTGCTCATTTCATCTAAAGAGGTAGTAAGACTTCACTGAGTTTGAAGAGACCATAGAAGTAGTTCGGTTTACAGAAGGGATCGTAAACAGTGACAGATGGCATCTTTGCTCCCAGTGTACCCTATGGGGTAGGGCAGGATGCAAAACTACAGGGGAGATTTGGGTAAATCCAGCTCAGTTCCTTCCTTGTGTGGCCTTGGGAAGTCACCTCACCTCTCTGGTCCTCAGCTTCCTCATGCAGAATATGAGGACAATTTCTGACTCACAGGGTGGTTGTAAAGATTAACCGAGATACCAATGTACAGGGAGCACATCACCCAGAGCAGATGCTCAACAGACACTCCCTTATTGCCTGCCTTCCTCCCTCTCTCCCTCCCTCTTTCTCTCTTTCTTTCTTCATTACTTCTCATCTGCTTCCTCACTCTGCCTTTGCCAAATCTAGAAAGGGAATGAAACTGGAGTGAGCTTCAAGTTGAGAGGGATTTTCCGGGCTGTTACTCTAAGTGCTTGGAGGATTAGCCCTGCAGGGGTTACGACTGCTAACAATCCAGCTCTGAACCCTTCGTGGAGCCTTGCTCTCACCCGGAAGCTGAGATGAGCACAGCCAGCCCTGGAAGCCCAAGGTCCGAGTGGGGCTGGGACTCCAGGTGAGGCTGTAGTCACCTTCTGCTTCATCTTAGAGAAAAACAGCAATAACATCAACAAAGGGACTCTCTGATTGGAAAGGAGGTAAAGAGGCCAAAAAGCCTTTCTGATGAGGGAAGAATCTTAGCTCCTGCACCTCAGTAAGACTGAAGAAACCCAGAAGCTCCAGACTCCCTTTTTTTTTTTTTTTTTTTTTTTTGCGGTACGCGGGCCTCTCACTGTTGTGGCGTCTCCCGTTGTGGAGCACAGGCTCCGGACACGCAGGCTCAGCGGCCATGGCTCACGGGCCCAGCCGCTCCGCGGCACGTGGGATCTTCCTGGACCGGGGCACAAACCCGTGTCCCCTACATCGGCAGGCGGACTCTCAACCACCGCGCCACCAGGGAAGCCCCAGACTCCCATATTTTTAATGGGTAAGTTCAGGCCCAACGGCTGGGGGTGGGGGCAGGGTTGGGGCAATGTCCACACGGCTCTGTCTCTGTGGCACCAGCCTCGTTCAGCCCATCACATAACACCACAGTGCTCTTCAAGGGCCTTTTTGGTTTTGTAACCCTCTTTTTTAACTGTCAAGTTTTCCACATGCAGGTCTTTGAGTATTTTCTTTTAGGTCATGGATGGTCACTGAAAGGTCCAACTAGACCTTAGGTATTTCTGAGAAGAGAAAGGGAGGAAGAAAAAACAAGGGAGGTGGAAAAAGAGCCCCGTGCCCCCAAATCTTACTGTCTCTCTGAGGACGGCACTGAGGCCTGCGGCTGGGAGGCTTACCGAAGGCTTCCGAGAGCCCAAAAACCTTCTGGCTGTAGACGTCTGTCTTGTCCCAGATGAAATAATAGGACAAGTCTGGGGCTGCAGCAAACCACTTCCTGAAGAGGCGGCCCTCAACCGCCACCATGAGGTGGACCTTCATGAGGTTGAAGGGGATGGTGCTGTGGGTGAGGCTGATCCTCAGGACAGATTTGTAGCCGGGGGTACGGCTGCTCAGGTAGCTCAGCCTCATCTTGCAGCCAGAGATGGCGATTTCCTCCTGCAAAGCCTAGAGAGACAGATCACAGCAGGTGACGGTCACAGAATCGCTGGTGGAGGGAAGGTGGCCACAGCCCCACATACTCTGGGTGTTCAAGAGACAGAGGAGGATGCAGAGAAGGAGGAGGAGAGAAAGGGAGAGGAGGAAGCGGATGTGAAGGGTAAGGCAGGAAAGGAAGAGAAGGGAGGGAGGGGTGGGGGAGGAAAAGGAGAGTCAGAAGGCCTGCTTTGCGGGGCAGCTCTTACTCGGGACATCCCTGCCTCCGTAAGCCTCAGCTTCCTCCTTTCAGCAGGGATGACGATGCTCATCTCGTTGCATTAATGAGAGGATAACACGTGTAAAGTATTTATCATACTGTCACCTTTCATTCACAAGCGGTGTCATCCCAGAAAACTCACGGAAACTCTGAATCTCTGTTTCCTCACTGGATTAGTCTGACGACTGGGTAAGGTCACATACATAAAGTGCCCAGCACATAACGGACACTCATTAAATGTTACTAATGATGACGGTGCTGCTGGTGCTGGAAGCAGGGGGCACTGGGAAGTTCCCTCCGACCGATGTGGACAGGCGGCTCAGCGAGAAGGCCTGCTTCTCTCTCAAAACTTTCCTAAAGGAAGATCTGTTACAAGTGGCTTTCGTCTTCAGGAAGGTAAACGGAGGCTAGAGATGTGGACCGAACCATTATGCAGGGTTGGGAACACAGGCTGCCAAGGACCTGAAGCTAAGGCCCCCAGCTCATCAGTAGAAAGAAGACAGATGGGCCGCACGGAGTCTGCGTGCTCCAAGGCTGTGCCAGAGGGGCAGAGTGGTGGGAAAGGCAGTGCTTTATCTACTGGTGCAATGGGCTCAGCTCCAAGATGGGAAGCCGAAATTAATGCCAAGATGCCTGGGCACATGGCAAACGTGGAGAACTTTTATTGGCTTGATGCTCTGGGCTCTGTTTCAAGAAGGGGACGTTAAATCAATTGAGGCTAACGTATCCATTAAAAGGACAATGATTAGTTTACCCTCGTGGTCACAGGGGAACTGGGCCTTCACAAAGAAAGCCTCTTCCTGTCAGTCCACGTCACAGATGGGTGTGAACTCCCACCCCAACCCATTCTCCTGAACACACAACATTTTTCGGGACTGGGCCTACACCAAAGCGATCTTCCTCAATTTCAGCTCACAAGTTCTAGGCAAAGCCGGGCTTGAGTGCTGTCATAAGTATTTACTCAGATGCTGTCATAAGTATTTACTCTTCTTAACATACCCTTCAAAACGTACATCTCCCTGTACTTGCAAAGGCTAGCCAATGACAGGACTGGCAAAACCCAAGAGTTTGTTTTCATGTATTTCATGAATCTGATAATAAGCAAGGTTTGTGACCCAGCTGGGCTCGTAGGCGCCCAGCCCCGGGAGCACGGTAAAGAGAGGGGGACCTTTCACCCCATTTGTTTCGAAGTCCCTGCTCATGGGGAGATGTCTCGCTGCAGCTGAAGCAGTGCTGAGTCACAAATCTCCCCTCCCCAGCAAGCTCTGTCTCCGCTGACAACCATTCGGTAAGGAAGGTCAGCCTGGTGGTGGAGACGGGAGACAAGCGCCGAATGTCTGAAAAGGAGTGAAGTTGCAACCTATGGGTGCGATGAGAATTCCCAAATGGTTGTGTTTCCTTCTCGAGGGCCGGCGTCTGAAGCCACTCACAGGGTGCAGTGCAGAGGTGTGGCTGCTTAGCCCGGCAAGGAACACACACACGTCTAAACACCCCGCTCCGCCAGCACCAGAGATCATTTATCAGCCTGTACGTCGCCACAGCTCTCATGAGGCCGGCCCGGCGGGACGGCTGGGGCTTCTCCCCCAGTTTCTGCACTGCCGTCCCTCCTCCTCCCCAGGCTTCGTTTCTGCCATTGGAAATTGGGCCGGGATGGCAGAAGCAATTCAAGTCCACACAGCTTTGTTAGGCAAAGAATCCATCTTGGTTTCTATCAGATGAAAATGCATTTTCCCAAATTACTTCCTTTTAATGATAATGAAGTAAAGCACTTGCGCGTATAGATTTGAGCCAAAGCACTCATTAATTGGCATGAAGGCAGTGTGTGTAAAATAATCTTAATAGTAATAATGGTTAAAATTCACTGAGCACTTAGTAGGTGCCAGATATTGTGCCAAGTATCTCATACACATTTCCTCATTTAATCTTTAGTGCGACGCAAACATTTGGGACCCTCTGCCTCACTCCTCTTGGTGGAAACTACCATTGCTATTTTTCTTTTTTTTTTTGTGGTATGCGGCCCTCTCATTGTTGTGGCCTCTCCCGTTGCGGAGCACAAGCTCCGGACGCGCAGGCTCAGCGGCCATGGCTCACGGGCCCAGCCGCTCCGCGGCATGTGGGATCTTCCCGGACCGGGGCACGGACCCGTGTCCCCTGCATCGGCAGGCGGACTCTCAACCACTGCGCCACCAGGGAAGCCCCTATCATCGTTATTTTTAACAGAAATAAGGAGGGGCGGGGGAGACACTGGAGGTTGGGGAAAGGGGACGTGGAAGTGAACTGGGTGGCAGAGTGGAGAGGGAGTGGGAATTTATTATATGCTGGAGGGTGCCAGGCACTTTACAGGGCTCACATGTATTAAGTGTGTAAGGGGGTGGCCATGATAGCCTCACAGCACGCCGGCTGGGGTCTGGATGGTGGGCTGATGGACTGTCTCTTTCCCCTGTCTCTGAGATCCTCCTCCACCTCCCGAATGAAATAAAGGCATGGAGAAATGCAGTTAAGAAAGCTGGGTATACCTGAATTTCCGGAACGATGGGGCCTTTCTCTGCACAGGAGCTGGCGAAGGACGTCAGTGGGGAAGGAGACAGGACAGGGTTGGGGCGGGCAAAGCTGCTCAGGTCACAGCTGGGAATCTCATTCTCCTCCTGCCGCAAGATGATGGTTTCCATGACAAAGAAGCGATCCCAAGGCAGCCAGAGGGTGTGCTCCTGTGTGATGAAGGGGGCCCGCTCGAACCGCAGGGTGATGGAGATGCCGCCATTTGTGACCAAGTCAAAGCTGTTTGGGAGGGGAGGGTGAGAAGGAGAGGAGAGGGAGGAGCAGAGAAAGGAGAAAAATTACACCGAAGGATCTGAGCACTCGTTGAGGGAGACTCTAAAACCTGAAAGAGGTTCCAGAAAGCATTATTTTTTTGAAAGTGATTCACCGTAGAGAACTTGCCAAAACCAAATAACAACCTGCTTTGGGGAGCCATTTGCTAGGACACAGGACCACTGATGAGCCTCTGCTCGGGTGCCCCTGGTACTTAGGGCGTCTTAGAGCTGAAGCCCAGTGAAAATTCATCAGAATAAAGCAGAACAAACCCTGCCCTGGTGTTAGAACTCTAAGCCTAGTCCTGGCTCTGCCGTGGGCTACTGTGTGACCTTGGGTAAGTCCTTTAGCCCGTCTGATTCTCAAGTTTCTCATCTGTAAAAGGCAAAGGTTCAAATAAATTATTCTGAAGTCATTAAGATTCTATGACTCTACAGCAATTGTATCTCTGACTATGATACTCAACCAGGCCTTTGGAGTTACAAAATAGCAAGGTAGTTTAGAGACGGGCACAATTAGAATCACCGTAACTTAGAAGTAAAAGAGGAACCAGAAGACTGAGTCCCAACCTCCCAGTTGAGATGAGATCTCCGTGGCTGTGCCCCTGAGAGCTGGTCACCCAGCCTTTGTTCATTGCCCTTTGGGGATGGCCAGAAACTTGCTGGCAGCTCTGTTTTTGGTTCTGGCATCTTAACTCCCATCACCTGCAGACAAACCTGGCCGGGCACTTGCCCATCCAAGCCTTAGCATGGACCTTTTTTTTTTGAACATCCAAGGAAACTGAGTTCCCACTTGTACACTCCATGTTTCTGACACTGAGCGTCTGATCTGAGGGTTCAGCAGCTAGGTGGTCAGAGGCCAGATGAGCTCACATTATAGAAGATGGGAAAGGAGGCCCAGGTGTAAGCCCAGCTATGTCACTAGTCCTGCAGGCTGGGTCTGCTTTGCCACCTAGAGCGCGTGGTTGCTACTTAAGACCCCATGTTCAATGTGCAACAAGATTAATTCAGACCAGAGTTTTGTGTCCTTCCCCCACCCCATCAAAACAGAAAGTTTAAAATCGAGTAACAGTTGAACCACTAGGTCATCTGACCTAGTCCCCTCTCTGAATCTGATGCTTCAGTTCCTTCTACAGAACCACTATCAAGGGGCTATTTGGTTCCTGTTTGCACATTTCCAGCGATGAGGAGCTTGCTATGTCCGCAGGGGGACTGTCCCATCTTTGGTTAGTTCTGACCGTTAGTAGACTTTTTTAGGGGGGTGGTAATTGAGCCTGGGTCCCTCTCTTAATAGCTCCTTAGCCATTAGAAACATGTTCTACCTGCTAGGGTGACTTCAAACTAGTCTTCCTCTGACTTTGACAGTCCTTCAGGACTTGGAAACAGTGATCCTGTCCACCTGTCCCCTCCTGGTGATGTCTCTTTGGACAAAGTCCTTTAGCTATCACCTTTAGGATGCATTCTCAAGGCCTGTCCTCATCTTGCTTTTTTGGATGGAGGGCTTCTGCTAACTCCTCACCCACTCAGAATTCCAGTCGCCTCCCCTCCAGAATCCCACTGCACCATGTGCACTCCTCCTAACAGCCCACATACACTGCACTGGAATCACACATTCACTCACAGGCCTGGGGACACTGATTCCTCTCAGCCTTTCCAGAACTTAGCCCCGTGCTTGATGGTTATAGTTTATAGAATGAACTCATGAGTGACGTTGTCAGTTTCTTCTGAATTGACTGTATACTAAACACCCTAAGTTATTTCTTCCTTTGGCTATTACCGTAAGTCCACCTCGGGGTAGATGGCGCCCTCAGATCTGGGTCCCCAAGCTCCAAAGCCTGACTCATCTGTCCTTTGCAGATGCTTTTCATCTGTTTTGCCTACTCTTCACTTGGCCCCTTCTAGGCCCACATAACCTTTGAGTAGAGGAAGTTGGGTACCATCATTCTTCAATACATAATAATAGAGAAACACCAGGGAAGGTGTTTATTTTCAACTAAGAGTTCAGGTTTTGGCTTTCCAGGAGAATATCCAGGGCTTGGGGAAAATACCCAGGGAACAGAACCGAACAGCATCTGTACTTTGACAGAACATTTAACTGTCAAACAGAAGTTTGGCCTGACTTACAAGCTCCCTTCGTGACAGGATGAGTGCTGACAGGATGAGCGTGGGGAGGGAGTGAAGACAAACATGAAAAGACATATTCTCAAGGCCAAGAGCCAGGTGGGGACAGCTGGCCTAGCCAACAGTGGGGTGTGATTGGCTCTTGCCAAGAGCCAGGCCTGCCCATCTGGAGGGAAACCTTGCTGTGGACATGGGCGTGACACTGACCTCAAAGGGAAGGCCTACTTCTCAGATGAAGCCCCAACAGTGAGGGCCAGTCCGAGCACTGCCACTTAGTCCACAGGTGAGTTCCGTCACCCGTCTGAGCCTCAATCTCCTCATGTGAGATGAAGGTGACAGTCATCATCACTTGGCAGGTTATTAATGAGACAGATGAGATAATGGACAAGGAAAGCACTGGGCTCTATTCCCTGGGCTTCGTGTTCTGTATAATCCCATCTTTCAATTCAATGAACCTGAACTGCTTCTCTTGTCTGCTATTTTTTTTTTTTTTTTTTTTTTTTTTGCCGTATGTGGGCCTCTAACTGTTGTGGCCTCTCGCATTGGGGAGCACAGGCTCTGGATGCGCAGGCTCAGCGGCCATGGCTCACGGGCCTAGCCGCTCTGCGGCATGTGGGATCTTCCCAGACGGGGGCACGAACCCGCGTCCCCTGCATCGGCAGGTGGACTCTCAATCACTGCACCACCAGGGAAGCCCTTGTCTGCTATTCTTTAAATATTTTTCTTCATGATTTCTATTTTCTATTTTTTTTTTTGCGGTACGCGGGCCTCTCACCGTTGTGGCCTCTCCCGTTGCGGAGCACAGGCTCCAGATGCGCAGGCTCAGCAGCCATGGCTCACGGGCCCAGCCGCTCCGCGGCATGTGGGATCCTCCCAGACCGGGACACGAACCCGCATCCCCTGCATCGGCAGGCGGACTCTCAACCACTGCGCCACCAGGGAGGCCCCTCCATCTTTTTAATGATCTCTTTGGCTAACTTCCCTGCCACTGTTTTCTGTTTGTGAGCTCTTGTTAAGACTTGAGGTCTGGTATTTCAGCATGGGGCCAGGGTGGGAGATCTGGACAAAGGCAAGTGTCATGGTGCCTGCCGGGAAAGTGAGGAATACAAAGATGAATTAGACCTGGTCCCTGGACCTGCATACACTGTTATCTCCAGGCGATATCTCTAGCCTTACAGTTTCTCCTCGGGTATGAGAAATAAGAAAGAAGGTGAGTCAGGGACAAGGGGGAGGGAAATGGGCAAGATGCTACCCATTTACATATAACAAACAGGGCTCTTCAGACACTTATTAGAGAATAAGTAATGACTTTCCCATACATTATGCAGTGTCTAAGATGGGAAGAAAATTTAAGCCCCCTGATGCATTGGTAAGAACTGTTCTGAAACGCAAGCTTTAGGCTGTAGCAGCTCTGGCTGCTCGGGTGTAATTAAAGCTGGCCGGTGCAGGAAATATGGCTGATACTTACCGCCCCGGATGCCCATCCTCTCATGAGGTAGTAGAGACTGCAAGGGCAGCACAACAGGACAAATCAAAGCCTGGAGGTGCTAACTGGGCATTCCCCAAGGGCCACCAAGTTTACTGGACTCTGGTGTGTTTTATGGACTCACCCTAACCAAGCACCGTGGGCAGAGGACGGACTACTCGCCATCTCACATGAATGATGGACAAATTTTATGGCAAAAAAAAAAGAGCGGTCCCCATGGCTCCTTTTTGATGACTGTTTCACAGCAGGTAATAGTGTAGTCAGGATACTTGTTGCCTATGATGCTCATATCTCCTATTTCCACAAAGCAGGCAGCCCTGAGCTGGAAGGTGGTAAAGGCACCATGAGGAAGGAGACTTCTCCCTGCTGTAGCACAAGTCTGCACTGAGGTGCTTCTGGTGATCAGTGGCCTGGCCTGGACAGATGATCCCTGGGGACTGGCCACCAGCCTCTTCCATTCATAGGGAGGGGGAGGAGGGAAGAGAGGGCTCCCCATGCCCAGCTTGCCAGCCCCGTCTGAGAGGCACATATGTCTACAAACAGATGAGCCCCTACTTCATTATCACCTCGGCCAGGACATGTTCACATCTGAGATTGGATTAAAGAGGTGCTGAAATCAATCAGGCTGGAGCACAATTTCCAACACAGAGTGAAAATCAACCTTATGGGCCCACACTTAGCCAGATGGACACCACCACCTGATTTTATTAAAAATAGAGGACTTGTCACCACTGACAGCCTAAATATTCCACTTTCCTCCTTCCTCTCCTCTTCTCTCCAAAACAGTCTCATGGCTTGCATTGTAATCATCACCTTTTTAAGTTGTAACTTTAATATATTGCTAATATTTTTTGTATACTTATTATGTGCTAGACCCTGGAGATACAGCGATGAATCAGAGTGGGGCAGGGAACTAAGATTTATTAAACACCTACTATGTGCACGGTGCTTCTCCATTCATCATAGAATCAAATCCTTACCACCACCATGTAAGATAAATAGTATTAGGACCATTTAACAGATGAAGAAGCTGAGGCCAAGAGAGGTAAGGAGATTTGTCTAAGAACACACAGCCAACAAATGGGGGGAGCTACGGTGATTAAAGAAACCTGACTTCGTTCAGGCTGATGAACTAAAGGTTCTCACAGGGATCTGAAGGTCAGAGTTCTGTGATCGCTCAGTGGCTTCCATAGACCTGGGTAGTTGCAGATGGAAACCACACAGCAGGAATGCTGAGACTTCTGGAGCTTCCTGGCCTATGGAGAATGGTCCACTCGACAGTATTTTATATCATAAGCCATGCAACAGAACAATATGTATAAGGTACCGCATGCTTACTCTGAGAAACAAGTAAGAAGAAGCTGCTTAATCTAGAGCCAAAGGGACTCAGGCCAGAGTCAGCTACAAGGTCACACAGCTAGTGCATTGCAGGGCTGGGCACGTGGATTCAGGTCCTCTGACTCCAAGTCTTATCCTTTTCGCACGTTGTCATTCCAGCAGCAGCTATGTGGCAAGACCACGAGAGCAGAGCCTTCACCAACCCTGGTCCCCAAAAGGCCTCTTACCTGCCATCTTGCCTGCTGATCGTGTATCCAAAGAGAGGGTTATTGACGAAACTGATGTTCACACCAACCAGCGGGGTCCCATCTGATGTCATTACTTGACCACGAATGACACACGCATGCCTGGGGGTAGAAAAGAGAGAAAAACATGACCTACTTTTCATGTTAGAACCCTGGCTGGCAGGTCAGGAGACTGAGGCAGGTCACTCAGACATATCTAGGCACCCAGGGGCTCATGGTATCCACTCAAGATGAGCACTACCTTTTTTTTAATTGCCTCAATCTAAGTCATCAAAGCATCCTCTAAAGAATTATTACTGAAAAAGGCTTTCAGATATCTCACTTAGAGGGTTATTTTCTACGGATACCGTGCTATGCTGTAAGGAGAAAAGGCTGATGCGGGGGGTGGTGCTATACAGTGTAGTTATGCACGTGAATTTGGAGTCACGTGACTTGGGTTCAAAACCTAGCTCTGTCACAGCTCTTCTTTTTTAAAAATGTTATTTATTTATTTATTTATTAGTCATCCATTTAATACACATCAGTGTATACATGTCAATCCCAATCTCCCAATTCATCCCACCACCACCTCCACTCCCCACCACCATCTTCCCGCCCTGGTGTCCATACGTTTGTTCTCTACATCTGTGTCTCTATTTGCATCCTGCAAACCGGTTCATCTGTACCATTTTTCTAGGTTCCACATATATGCGTTAATAGACGATATTGGTTTTTCTGTTTCTGACTTACTTCACTCTATATAACAGTCTCTAGATGCATCCACGTCTCTACAAATGACCCACTTTCGTTCCTTTTTATGGCTGAGTAATATTCCATTGTATATATGTACCACATCTTCTTTATCCAATTGTCTGTTGATGGGCATTTAGGTTGCTTGCATGACCTGGCTATTGTAAATAGTGGAGTCACGTGACTTGGGTTCAAACCCTAGCTCTGTCACAGCTCTTTGAGTCTCTGTTTTTTCATCCTCGTGCACAGTAAGCTCCATAAATGGCAGTGATCTTTATTGTCACTAAGAGTCTCACTGGAAGCAGGCATTCAAGAAAGTGAACAGGATAGAGGGCACTTCCTCTCACCTGGCATTGGAGACAGGAGAAGGGCAGATGCTGGTGTCCCCTTGGAGTGGTTTCTAGAACTTGGCACCTCTCCCAACATCCCCCCTTCCATTCTCCCTCTATATTCCAGGCAATAAGCCATCTGCTTTTCCCAAACTTGCCAGTCAAATGTTGTTCAAAGCCTCTGTGTCTGTGCAATGTTCTTTCATCTGCCTCAGATACCATTCCTGTACCCCTCCCTCTCCCAACATTCTCATCCTTGAAGACCCAACTTCAAATGACGCCTCTTCCCTGAAGCCTTTCTTGACGCCCCTAATTAGAACTAGTCACTGTCTCTTCCAAAACCTGGCACAAACCCCTTGATACCCTACCACACTGTACATGTTTCTCCACTCCACTAGATCACCAGCTCTTTGAGGCCAGGGTCAAGGTCTATTTCCTTTTTTCTCTCTAGAGTGCCCGGGAATGCCTAAGAAGTACGAGGTGATTGTTTAAAAAAGCAAAAACAGTAGGTTGGGTAAATAAGGGGGACAATTAGAGATCATCTAGAATGATGTTTTTTCAAATATTTCAGAAACAGAATCTTTTTAGCAGATGATATTTTATAAGGATCCCCAAGTGGAAAGCCAATAAAAACAAGATCTGCTCCAGATGAAGTAGGGGTGGGACCCGCTTTCCCCTTGGGGTGGTTCTGAAAGCAACTCTGTAGAGTCTTAGTTTCTGGAGAAGCCAGAGGAAAGCCAGCTAGAAAATCACTGAGTTAGTGGAAGAAGACGAAACTGGGTCCACAGACGTCATGTTATTTGCTCCAAGCCACACAGGGAGGCAGGGGCAGAGCCAGGCCTTGAGTCCAGGCCTCACACTCGGGGTCCAACTCTAGACCAGTCTGTACCACTGGCAATGGGTGGAAGTGAAGATGCTCGCTGGTGTCAATGGCCTAAGGGATCAGGGCGCTGGGGAGACAGCCCTCGTGGACAAGACAAATCTGAGGCAAAGACGCAAAGGCTCTGTTGTCCACAGTTCGGAAGGCTTTTTTCTGGCCTGGGGAAGAGCTAGTGATGAGGCCTGAGGGCATTCATAAAAAAACCTCTCAAACTCAGCCTCTGCTTTATTAGGTACCTACATCTCTACCCTTTCTACAGAGGAAAGTGATAAGCTTTTCTCTGTTTGATGAGAAAAGCAATTAACACACCAGGCTTGTAAGCAGCTGGGCTCCCCAGTGTCAGTTTGTCCTTTCTGAAGGCAAGAACAACTACCCACAACGCACCGAGCTCCTCACCCCACCTCCCCTCACCACACACAATCTGGTTAATGTTAATTCAGTCAGTGGTTTTCTTCCGAGGCCCTTGGTCTAAATGCAATTACACGGCAAACAAGTTAAGCCGGTGAGGCTCAGCAAAGACTCACCATCCTGCTCTGAAGGTCCCCCGATATATTTACGTGAAATTATCTCTCCGCTAATGGGAAAGATTTATTCCGTCAATTGTATTCAGCCGGTACTGAGAGATGCTTTCTCTAATGGAGGAAAATTGAATTTCTTATTGCTGGAACTCTGTCCTTCCAGAGGATTACTAACAGATCTCATATCCTGGTGCTGGCTACTCTCCAGCCTCCTCCTGACATATGTGCCTTCAGATTCTGCCTGGACGATAACCAGCCCTCTGGCGATGGTTTCCTTTGGGGGGCTGCCCTGGCTGCTGCCCCTCCTCCACATGTGGGCCAGCCTCCTCTGATTAATCTCTCTTCGGGGATTTCCTGATAGTTGGGAAACATTAAATCAGCACCATTTGGCCATCATGTCGCCTCCACTTCAGCAACCCAGAGCAGATGTAATTTTAGCCCGGGCTCCTGTGGATTGCTTTGGATCCTGGAGAAGATTAAGTTGACTCCCGGTACCCCTGTGGGCCACAGAGGCCTCCTGCCAAAACAGGCATTTGGCTCAGGAATTAAGTCCTGGAGAAAAACACTTCCATCCTCCTTCTATTTGACCATGACTTTCAGTTGTCAAGAAAACCCAGTTCAACGTAAAGCCTTCCCTGGAACAAAGAAGGTGGGGAAGTCTGCTCTAGGAGACTTCCAGGAGGCCCTGGAAATGTGTCTCCTGCCACGTGTTTTTGTCCAGGGAGGTCTGAAGAGATGTGGCTGCTGGGTTTCGAAACATTTTTTTTCTTCATCCAGTTATTCGATGGAAACCACCAGTGGTGCCCTGGTGAATATTTAACAATTGGCTTGCAAAAGAAAAGTGGCTTTAATTTGTGGCATTTGCCTATTTCTGTGGTGTAAAGACTTCCACCACGGCCGATTTCACACTACCGCTGAGGTATCACTGCACCCAGAGTTGGGAAGAGATGGCTAGTAGGACACCAGTATATAACACTATTTCCACCACAGAGAAACAAGAGACCTAAATAAACTCTAGAGTAAAGATGATGGTAAAACACAGCTAAATAACTAGAAAGTGATGAGTTTTGATTATTACCTTTGTTTTTAATCTAATTTGTTTAACTGTGATTTTATATAGTTTAATTTTTAATAATAGTTGTGCTTAAGAACTAGCTTGCAGAACTCCTGAACATTTAATAAGCAGTCCCTGTGAGCTGGCATGAGCCAGCTTCTGTCCACCACTGGAACACTGACCCTCACACTAAGGGTCAGTGCACCTAAGAAATAGGTGCTGCTTTGACTGTGAAATTCCATAATGGAAGACTGCCTTGGTGAGAAATCACTAACGCAGGGTGCAAATCACCGTCACCAACCTGGCTTCCCAGCTGGCTCATATGATCCTCTTATCACCAGTCCTATATTTGATGTGTTTTGCTTTTCCTCAGTCACTGTCTTGGCATATGGGGTTATTTTCTACTCATCCTTAGGGTCCCATCTAAGCTGTCATCACTTCAGTGAGGCTGTTTCCAACTCTTGCTGGCACAACTAATCACCCCTCTGCTCTGCTAGGTTGCTCTAAACCTTCCAAGTATCTCTCCATGATGTGACTGTCATACAGTGACATCATTCACATTTACACAGCTATCTTATGTGCGTCCATCTCCAAGGGCTAGGTAAGCATGAGATCTTCTCCCAAGTGCTTATTAGGTGAGAAATGATCAAGTAATTGAAATTCAGAGAGAACAGACTTGCTCAAGGTCCTACAGCAAAGAACTCAATGGGCTGAACTGACACTCAAAGCTAGGACTCCTTGCTTCCAGGTCCTTCCTCTTACTACTGTGTTATTCACCTGCACTCACTAAAATTCACTTTAGAAAACGGCGCACCTACTCGAAGGCAAGCACTGTGTTAGGCCGCTGAGGTTATAGAAATACACGGATTACAGTCCCCGGTTGCTGCCTAGAGCTCACCAAAGCACATGCGAAACGCCTGAGTGTAGTTGTCTCTGACACCAGTGAGTCAACACATGGGTTTGGCATATGTCAGGCAGCTGGGCTACAAAACAAGCAATTAGGCTGGGTGAACTCTGCCAGGAAGGAGTACTCATGCCAGGCCAAGGGGGCGAGGCGTCAAACATGCTGGCATTGGCCCAGCCAAATACTCAGGGCCCGACTGAGGTGCCCTGGCTGACGCCAGTGACGGGGGAGATCTGCCTGACTGCTTCCTGGGGACACCGGCCAGGTTTGGGATCAAGGGAGGAAAGTGTTGGAGAGACAAAACCACCGTGAAACAGAACCAAGTAAAGAAGAAACTCACCTCAGCCGCCCGTCAGGGAGAAGTGGAGGGGCGTGGTGAAAGAGCCCTGGGCAGGGGGTCCGTTCCCAGTTCTGACTCTGGTAACTAACTGTATGACCTTGGAGCATCACCTGACCTCTCTGGATTTCCATTCTCTCACCTGTACATGCAGGCTGAAGATTTTCTCAAACAGATGTAAAGTGGAATGTATGATGGTTTTAACTTGGTGCTCCTCAATCCAGCTCAAGCAGCCCTACTACACGTGGCTTCAGAATCCTAATGGAGCTCATACAATGCTGATACTTATTTCTGAGTTGTTCCCTTTACATGGAACCTTCCACCTGTCCCCTTCACCTGAAAACCACCTGCTTAGCCCCAGGACCCACCTGGAGCGTACCCTAGCACTCGCACTCCCTGGGCTGTCTCTGCAAAGACTCTGAGTGCTGTCATACTATTGGGCAACCTTTTCCCCCCAGCAGATCACAAGCTCCTTGAAGACAGGGACCACATCCCCCTCAGTGCTGGACTGCCAGCACTGAGCATGGGTGAGTGATGCTCATTTCTTTTTTTTTTTTTTTTTTTGGGCGGTACGCTGGCCTCTCACTGTTGTGGCCTCTCCCGTTGCAGAGCACAGGCTCCGGACGCGCAGACCCAGCGGCCATGGCTGACGGGCCCAGCCGCTCCGCGGCATGTGGGAATCCTCCCGGACCGGGGCACGAACCCGTGTCCCCTGCATCGGCAGGCGGACTCTCAACTCTCAACCACTGCGCCACCAGGGAAGCCCTGATGCTCATTTCTGAGTGGGCAAAAGAAAGCCTCCACCAACACAAGGGTGCGCCCTGGAATTTGAATGCGTGGTGCAGAGTAAGCTCTTGATAAATTATTTACTAAATGAATAAAGAACTGATATGTTTCTGTAACTGAAGATGAGAGAGATACCAAAGAACTCTGAGCTACTTGACCTTGACAGGGATATGGCTACGGAACAGAGGGCTCCAGGGGCTGGGTTTTCTAGTTGGTCACAAGTTGCATCCCAAGGCTGGGTTCCTTCCCCTGGAGGATCCACCCGTCTCTGCTTGTAGCCTTACTGCTTTGATGCTACAGCCTCCTCTTCTGTACATTTAAAGGTTTTGAAAACTTAAAAAAAAAAAAGAATGCCAGAAATTAAGTTAGATTTGTTATTCATTGTGTATCATACGAGCAGATAGAGGAAGATGAAGGAAGAAAAACTGCAGCTTGAACATTTTTTGTTATTAAATGGAGACAGCTAATGAAGCTGGTATTCAGGAAACTGGAATAATCATTTGCGATCTATCTAGGCGGCAAAAGGTAACTTTAGCCTTTCTTTGCTTCAAGGTATTTGTTACTGTGTGCCACTACTGGTTATGCAAATCACTCCTTTGCATTACATACTTTAAACAGATTTCTATGCCAGACTTTTACGCACCCTTTAAACTGTTTTCTGCCAACTCATCTGACTGACTAGGGATCTTTCTAGCACCAACTACACTTTATCCGACATCTTGTAAGAACCTTACTTGGGCCCAAAGAAGCCCCACTTCATGGCCTGTCAAACGACCCCCATCAAGGGGGGTCCCAGTCAAAGCCTGACCCTGTCCACTCAGTAGCTTCCAAGACCTTCTTTCTAGCCTGGCAACACGGGCCATTCTGTAGCCCTTTCTTCAGAGCTTTCCATCTTGGTCGCTCTGTCTCCATTTCTTCAACCAGCTTTTCTAGCCTGCTGTCTTCCACCTGTGTACGTTTTCTTGGGAACCCACTAGTCATGACATGTGAGAAGAGACCTTCCTGATCATCTCTCTTCACACTTCACACTTCCTGCAGAAGTGAGAAAATAAAGCCTCTGCAGGGGATGGATTTGCCCATTCTCGTAAGAGTGGCTGGGGAGCCAGGATTCAAATTCAGGACTTCCTTTATTATCCATGAGAACTCAGGAAAGTCACTTCACCTCTCAGGCTACTTACCACCTGACACAGATACACACCTAAATAACAGAATCTCAATTTGTTTCAGCCGCCTAAAAAGTCTGAGTTAACATCATCAGAGGAGGGCTCTGAAAACTATTTTTGATCACACACCCTTTCTGTAAACATTTTCTGAAGGCTCCATGGGTGTGTTTATATTTATTAATAAATTGTACACACATGCTATCATCATTAGCTAATACTGGAAAGCATAATATATGCTTGGTGCAAGATTTAATGGACAAAAAATGAATATTTCAACTAGTCTTCTTGATAATTTTGAATCTTTTGCTTCCCTTTTTGTTAGATCCGATGAGAATGATCACTGCTGTTTTTAACTTCATAGTGGAGTTGAGGAAGACTCTGGATCGGGAGTAGGAATATCAGCTCTGCCGTTTGACTGCTGGCTTGTATTTGCACTTGTCATCTTTGATTGGTAGTTACTTTGCAAAATCCTTTTATGCCACTGGACCCCTTTTTTTTTTTTTTTTTTTGCGGTACGCGGGCCTCTCACTGTTGTGGCCTCTCCCGTTGCGGAGCACAGGCTCCGGACGTGCAGGCTCAGCGGCCATGGCTCACAGGCCCAGCCGCTCTGCGGCATGTGGGATCTTCCCGGACCGGGGCACGAACCCGTGTCCCCTGCATCGGCAGGCGGACTCTCAACCACTGGGCCACTAGGGAGGCCCTGGACCCCATTTTTTATGTAAGTTTGGTTAAAGCTAGATTTTACACACACACACACACACACACACACACACAACACAGTCATGTTATAAACCAGTAAAGCTCTGTGAGGACTAGATCCTCATCTCACTCAGAACACCTCACGTGCTCGTCCAGACACGTAACCAACACTGGGACCAAGCAAATCAGAGAAAACCTGGTGTTCCGTACAAGTAAACAATCATTCTTTCTTATTTTTAAAGATAAAAAGTAAATGTAGACAGACGTCCTAATATTTTCTTCCTGTACCTCATGGACCACGTTGGGCAGCGCCTTGGGACCACTGTACAGCCCTAGAGTTACGATGGTGTGTGTCTGTGCTTTCTTTGTGTGAAATAAACTCTAATATGCTATATATTACTATATTCAAAAGCCAACTTCCAGCTGTGTTTCGTTCTTTATAACTTATTTCATCGCTCTTCCTATGTTTACTTTGTATGTCTTTCAATAACCTTAGGCCCAAACCAACAGAACTCGATCTAATCAGTTAACGTTTAATAACATTCCGATTTATTGGTGGTCAGGGAGTTGGACCAGATCCTCTCTTGAGGCACCTTGCAAATCTAAGATACCCAATTCTCCAGACCATACCACTGTCAATTTACCACATCATCAGTATCCCTGTGCCATCCATGTCATTTTCTGTAGTACCCATTGTGTCCACATAAATTAGTCCACACTCTTTAGCTTGGCATGTAAATACCTTCAGGATCGGGCCCCTGCCTGCCTCTCACATCGCGGTTTTCCATTCTCACGTCCTGTGCTGCTGCCACGTTAAATTACTTCTCATACCCCTGCCTTGGCATGCACTTCCATGCCTCCCTGACTTTGTCTATGTTGGTTCCTTTGCCTCAATGACTGTCCTCCCATTCCTACTAATCTCTCCTTGAAGGCCTGCCTCTCAGTGAAACTCTTCCCTATTTTCCAGGACAAAGAAGCCACTCCCTCCTTTGGTGAACAAAGCACAATGTACCTATCCCACTAAAGTGTATTCATCTGTTTAAACACCTTATCTTTTCTAGATTGTGAGTTCTTTGAAGGGAACAACTATGTCCATTTCATCTAACTCCGTGTTTATCACAGGAGTAGGTCTACTAGGATGCGTTCAATAAATGTTGAGTAAAGAAACAAATGAAGATCACATAAATGAATGAAAAAAGATGACGACAGAAAAATATGAATATAGTTATTTCACATAGTCCAAAGTAAAAAAATAGATATACATGGGTTGGGGGAAGAGAAACATAGATGAAGGCCAGGTAAATGAGAATAGGGTTCAGTTATTGGAACTTTAACTGAGCACCTACTATGTGCTATACACGGTGCTGGGTGGCAGGGAAGATATTTATTCATCCATTTTCTTACTTATGGAAATTACAGGACAACAGTGCCAGTAGTTTCTGTTTTATTTTCCATTGTATTCTTTTTTTTAAAAAATTTGTTTATTTACTTATTTTGTTGTCGTTGTTGTTTTTGTTGTTTTGGCTGCTCCATGCGGCATGGGGGAATCTTAGTTCCCTGACCTGGGATCGAACCTGTGCCTCCTGCATTGGGAGCGTGGAGTCTTAACCACTGGACCGCCAGGGAAGTGCCCTCCATTGTATTCTAAGCAGTTAAATTACTAACAATAAATGAGACAGAATCCCTATGCATGAGGAACTCACCTTTCAGAATGAATATAATTTGACTTAAAAAAAAAAATTCCTTGTATCTTGAAGTAAAGCTAGCATGGGGTAAAAAGGGGAGCTGCCTACAAGGTCATTCCAGTACGACATACAAACATCCCCACAGTTAGCATCAAGCACCAGGCCCTGCCCAAGTACCCTGACTCTGTTCTTCCATTTGGAATTCGGCTCAGTTTAGACTCCACCAGAGGCTTCCAGATCACTTGCTGGGTGTGTGTAATGAATGTCACAGGGGAGTACTCCAGTTCACGACAGAACAAGCTTTGCTCTTGGACTGTTTTGTGTATATCTGGGGAGCGGAAAGAAGAAATCCACAGACTTCTTCAGATTTAACAGGAATTTAATGTTTAACTAGAAGAGTCCTTTGGGCGCCTGAGTCCAAGCCCCTAATTTACAGGTGAGATACGTGATCCCTAGAAACGGACAGAGCTTCCCCTCCATCACCCACTGAGGCTGAGGCATCGACAGGTCCGCTATGATGCTCTCACCCCACCTGGGGGCATCCAATGACAAGATGGCCCGGTAACTGCTAGTGGCTTCTGGGCCCTTAGGCCTGCCTCCTGCAGAGCCCAGAAGCCACGGTCCTGTGATCTCCTAACTTTCTGTGGTTGTTGAGCTACTTCAGACACTCAGGGAGCACGAGGTCCTGGGCCCCTGCTCTGAACACTCAAGCCTGGGGGCAACTCGGCTGCTTGAACGCTGATGCTTTGGGCTGAGTCGGCTCTCGCAGAAGTCACCTGGAATACTTCCTGCTGGCCAACGAAGGTGCACACGAGAACAGAGCCCATGACTGTTCAGGACACCGTATTTCCAGAGAAGTGAGTCCTGGTTGTGGCAAAGGAGAAACAGGACTGAGAGAGACCAGCCAGTGGAGATCATTTTTGAGGAGCAAAAGCCTCCTGATCCTGGGTGACAGGGCTGGCCAGGTCGGGGACACGGCTCGGAAACACTGACCGTGTGCCTGGGGCCAGGGATTGTGAGTACATGTCTATATAGGCTGTTCTCTGGGCTATGCAGCCAGAGGACGGCCTCTAAGAGGACTCCTCAGCAGATGGCTTGTGTTGCTAGAAAAACTTGAAGCAGCTCTGCTAAAACGTGACTGCACACAGTGTCTCAGTGGACAAGTTCACTTCACGACCGTGTGTCCTGTCTTCCTGTCAGGGTACAGGACAGGTCTTGCTTCTTCCAGAAAAGGGAGACTTCGCTGCTTTACTCAGAAAGGGGAGACTAGGATGGACCACAATTAGACCCACTTCCTGGGGTGGGGCTAGTGCGGGGCAGAGACACAGAAAAGAGCCGTGCAAATCCAGCTCGGCAGGCCGGACCTGAGGTGTAGAGCAACAGACAGGTGGCATTCAAGGGAAACAGTCCTTCCAGGGGCAGGGGAGGAGGACTGACAGGGGGCAGGCATGGTGAGGGAGCTCCCAGGGGCAGCTGGATGTGGACGTCCTGTGTGTCACCAGGTAACGATGCCCAGGTCCCTAAGCAGAGCACGGTGGATCTCCAGACCCAGACATGGCAGGGGTGGGAGCCAGGTAAGGGGAGGCGAGGCTTGCATCCTCGGGTGGCAGGGCTACCAGGCCGCTCATATCAGGGACTTACGGATAGCAGTTGAGTTTGGGATTCTGGGACAGGACAGAAACCCATTGCCAGAGCTGGCACATAAAGGGTCAGGCAGAGGAATGGTAGGAGGACTGGAGGCTGAGCCGCTGGGGTTGCTCTAAGCCCTCCTCCTCAGGTTGGGGTTAGTCCTAGAGGCCTGCAGGCTAGACCCACAGGGTAGAGTCACAGGGCCCCGCCGTGGTGGGAGGAGGTGGAGGCAGGGGAGGGCGGGTGGACAGGTCTCTCTCCCCGGCTAGAATACTGCCCAGAGGTAGCATCACCTCCCCACAGCCCCGCACCGTGGAGCTCACTTAGAGCCAGCTCTTGACGCCTCCACGATTGGACTGGGGTGCTGGTTAGACTCATTGCAGAGGTGTTTGGTACGTCCTGACCCTATATTCTCCAATATTAGTGATGTGAAGCGTGGCCCTCCAATATTTTAACTTCTCATTGCTTGACGTTTATCAGTGTTGGATGGCAATGCAGAAAGTCCTTGATTTACAGACACTGGAATTACTACTTGAGAGCCTCACTTAGGACTCCAGGCTCGCCAGGACTCAGGCTCTGCTACTGCATCACTGAGCCAAGAGTTTTTTCTCTGGCCTCAAAGTCTCCTCTTCAACCACACAGGACTGCCCATCTCAAAGGTCTGTTCACCTCTGCCTGCCACAGTGCCGGGGCACTTGCATCAGTTATATAACGGCATTAATGCTTCGGGCTAAGATTCTCATTTCTCTCCCAGTTCCTACGGTGACACTAAAACCTATACGAATACAAGTGTCCTTCCCAATGCGAACACTAACTCCTGCTGTAAGTGGTAACAGCCACTAACATTCATCCGGGGCTTACTGCTCTGACACATAAGTGTTTTATATCTCCTTCCATCCTCAGACATCCCCACGAGGTACCAATTATTACCCTCATATGACAGAGGAGGAAAGTGAGGAACAGAATGATTAAGGGACTTGTCCCAGGTCACACAGCGGGCAAGGGGTAGGGCTCAACTTCAAGCCTCGCTACCTGCCTCTGAGGCCGTGCTCTGGAGCACTAAGACCTGCTGCATGTTAGCTTTTTACTGTGTTGTACAGTATTAGAAAGAAAGTCAGGGCCAGCTGGGGTTGTAGAGTTGTAGCAGCACCAGGTTTTACAGACTTCCAAGCTGAAGATGTGGAGGTGGGAACATAAAAGACCTAGCAGAGAAGAACAGAGGCTCGGCACATGGGCTCTAGGACCAATCAGCTTGGCTTCAAATGCCGGCTCTGCCACTTACAAGCCGTCTGTCCTGGGCCAGGTTACTCCACTTCTCTGTGCCTCAGTTTCCTATCTGTAAAAGAAGGGGCATGAATTCCCTATGTTATATGGTTTCAGGGGAGATGTAAAGGTGTTACTAATTATGAAACTTACAAAGCATTTCAAATAATGCCTGACACGTAGAACATCCTTGGTAAATATTCGGTGTTCTTACTGAACGTGTGCTCTGCACCAGCCATTGGGCTTCCTGGGTATTTTATCTCATTTAACCTTCCAAATAACCTGCAGGGTGAGAATGAGTGACCCCTCATTCCAGATGAGGAAACTGAGCCTCGCTCACCCAAGGTCGCTTGCTCTCCCTTGCCCAAGAACTTGAATGCAGGGCCTCTCCCTCTAAACCCCGAGTGGTTCCCGCTTCAGCGCTGCATCGTCGGCTAACGCTTCCTGTGATGGACAGCTAGGAGGAAGCTCAGGCTACAAAGCAAACGTCGTAATTCGGTTTTGGAATCAATAAAGGGATGATCAAGTGGCAGAGGAGGACTTGTTAGATGATCAGGATGATGTGAGGAGTTGCTGCCCGCATCCTGAATTAAATCACCTAGTTGCTTTATCATCATAAACATTCATTTCAATGCGGGGAGGGATTTTTTTTTTTTTTTTAAACCAACATGAATAATATATAATGGCTGACATTTTGGAGGAAGCAGGTCCTTTACCTTCTTCCATCTTCCATCAGGGTAATTTATCATTGTCTTTCTTCCTGGCCCCCTTTTTTAAACGGATGGGGTAGCCTGTCAGTTCAGCTTGTTCTGAAAACGCAGGAGTATAATTCAATAATAAATTCGCTCAGAGGCCAGCTGTCAGGAAGCTGGTGTTTCTATGAACTCCATTAGATGACCTCTATTGCTCAGACTCTCGGAGGGCTATCTGAGGGCTGTCTTAAGGCCTGGGGCGGGCCGAGGCGGGTGGAGTGGCAGGCAAATGCATTTCTGGAACTGCTCTGTCACCGACACTTGCACGTGGCTTTAGGTCTGCAGTGGGCTGACGAAAAATTATATTGCATACGGGATCTTTCCCCCCTCTTTCCCATTACATTTTTCCTCTTGTAACCTCCTACTTCCAAAATTCTCGGCAACATTGTGGCTTTATAAAGGGTCTGAGAGAAATTCTAAAGGCTGACGTGGTATCAAGGTTATTTCACTTCTGTTAGTGGCCGTTTTAAGTCCTGACTGAGGTGACATGCCCTAATCTGGTCAGTGCACAGGCGAGGGGCAGATTTTTCTCAGTTTCTTCCCCAAACTACCTTTCTGGTCTCAGAGTCCCCTCTGTTCTTCTTTTTCCTCCATGGCCCCTCTGCACACCAGGATCATATCATCCTAGATTCCCTGAGACCCTCCTGGTTTCAAACATTAGAGCATGTCTCTTGACTTTTGATTTGGAAAATACTGTCACCATAATTATGCTCCGGCCACATTAAAATTCTCTTGGTTCTTTGATTATCATGGAAAGTCATGCTGGTTCCTCAGTCTAGAATGAATTTTCAAATCCTGTTCAACTGAAACCCACGGGAAGCAACATACCCTATTCAAGGGTACACACCACACACGCACGCATCATGAAACACATATCCTTTTAGAGTGCCACACTGATATTTTCTATTCCACGGTACACTATTCCATTTAAGTTTACTTCTTAAAAAAATAGTTTCGACCCACTACTACACTGACTTCATGATGTGCTAACAGGTTGTTGTGACCTGAAATGGGATAAATAATGTTTCAGTGGCTAACCCTCCTCACTGAAATCTTTGTCTCAGGCCAAAGGCCATCTCCTGCCAGAAGTCTTATTTCATTAGTTCATTTGTTTGTTTGCTCATTCATTCTCAAAACCAAACATTCACTGCGGCCTGTTCTGAGCCAGGCCCTCTGCCGGGTGCTGGAGAAACAAAGATGGGCCAGGTGCAGCCCCCCCGTGCCGTGGAGCTCAGGGACCTGGATTTGCAGTGGGAGTGATGGCCCTGCCTTTGAGCTCTCAAAGCACTCTCTCTCTACTCTGTTCGAGCACTCAGCAGTAGCTGATCGGCTGACGCACTGATTCATCCACCATTCACTGTGGTTTAGTCTGTGCCAATCCCTCTGCTAGGCACTAGGGACTGAATGACCAACGAGGCATGGGACGCACAAGGAGGCCCCAGTGTAACGGGGTCAGATGCACGTCTTCTTGCAGGCCTAGTGCAGAGTAGGTGCTGATTAATATTTACCAAATGGAGCGTGGCAGGTCTGTCCCTCTCTGCACCTGCCCATTCTCTCCTCTCCATAGGATCTGACCCTCTCTATACGATACGATACTCTGCCTCCTTTGAGATGAATACTCTGGTCCATCCCTCCTTTTTCTAAAGTCCCCCTGACTCCTGAAGTCTTTTCTTTTTGGGTTCAGTGTGCCCTGTGGCTGACTTTGGTAGCAACCTGCCCACATCCAACCACTTGCCTGAATGAGCTGATAACCTATTAGGATTCGAGGAGCCCAGAGAGACTTGACAACATCACATCCTTCCTCTTACCAGTACAGTGTCCTCAAACATGTTCTGAACCGGTATTAAGTAACTTGGCGGTGGTTCTTCCTCTTCCTATAATCTGCTACCCTGTCTAGCAGTGGCAATCCACAAGTATTCACTGAACTGATCTGTCTGCCCTGTGTCCAGCTCTTTCGACCCAGTCAGTCCTTCCCAAGATAAGAGATACAACCAAAGTTGTGTAATGGGGAAACAGCTGCCTTGAGTGGTCTTAGAGGAGGAATTGTCTCACACTGCCCTCACTTACCCAGCTGTCTAATCCCAGGTTCCACAGTCTGGGTCCTGTTATCTGTCCTCCTAGTGTGGACAATCCAGCTGGGGATCCTTCTTCTTCCACCTGCAGACCTGAATGGTTCCTCCCCTCCCACACAAGTCTCCGTAGAGGGCACCCTGCGTTGTATTCTCCCCATGAATCCAGGGGAGGGACAGGTGCTTTCCACTAGGCAGAATGGCTTCAGGCATTCAGGCCAGGGTGGAAAGATGGTATTCAAGCCACCTAATCTGGTGATGGTGGTTCCCCTGCCTGTTTTTTCCCTCCTACTTTAGACCTACTTGAGATCAGCTGAAGTCATTCATATCTCTGTCACTTTATGTGGAGCTGAGCACAGCAGTGGCAGAGGGTCAGACAGAGCTACTGCATTCATCAAACCTGTATTAAACACCTGCTCTGGGCCAGGCATTGTGCTGGGCTCTGGGGACACAGATGAACCAGACAGGGTCCCTGCGGGAGGTCTTCCTCACTCTAAGTCCATCTGGCGGTACTTCTACTTTAGTTCTGAGTCAAGCTCTGGGCTTTCCTCCAAGAAGTCCAGCCCAGCCCAGCCAAGAGCCCACTCTGCTTGGCTGGGGCCCTCACATCCTGGGTTTCCGTTGCCCATCCTTCCCGGAGGGCTACCCCTGCTCTAGTGCCTCTGACACCAGCTGGGGTGCTGCACAGAAGCATGAGGAAGCCCCCATATAACTGCTGGTGTCGTGTATGCATCTGGAGAACCTCTGCTTCCTCATCCCTGCCGTGGTCAGGCCTCTGAGGAAAAGCATCCTGGGGAGAGCCCTGGGTGCTGAGGACTGGCTGGCTTGCTTTCCCCACAGAAGGGTGCTCTGGTCAGTTTCAACTGGCACTGAATTCCTCTCCCTCTCATGGTCGGTCCCAGCATGCCTCATACTTGGGTCTCTCTGAGTCAGTCACACAGCTGGGAAACTGCAGAGTAAAGGAGCTGCACCCCTGGGGCTCCTTGCTGGGCTCAGAAACGCCGCTGGATTTCTGGGTGACAGCCTGCCTCTTGGAGGAGCCTGTTAAATGGACTCCCGTTCAGACTATACACACTGTGGTACAGCATACGGGGTGCAGGAAAATACGGGGTTTTTCTGTCCCACAGGCTTGTTATTGTTAAACGCAGGCACAGAGTCAGGTTGGCCTGCCCATCAGGAACCCCGCTCTCTGGAGAAGTGCCACTGGACTCCTCCCTAACAGGAAGCCCGGCTGACAGCTGCCTCGTAGAATGCTGCCGTTTCCCTTCCTCAAATAAGGATTCAACAATCCACAACTCGCTCCTCTCTGGGTGGCAGCTGGACTTTCCTGGAGGGCAGATTACTCTCAAGTTTCACTTCCAATCAAGGAATTAGAGCTGGAAGCTCTTTCTAACATCATCACCTCCACTCTCATGTTCATCATCATCACCACCATCAACACATAATTAGCAAACATTTTTTGTGTGGCCAGTACTAGTCTGAGACTTCATGTACTTCTTGTTTTTTCATTTAATTCTCACGACAACCCTGCACAATAGACATGACTACCCTGCTCTTACAGATGAGGAAATTGAGGCTCCGAGAAGTTAAGGAGTTTTCACATAGCTATAAAGTGGATGCAACAGGCTTCACATCCAGGTCTTGGCCATTTTCACCAGACCACGCTGCTGTCATAAACGCCACCCCACCGTTTACTTATCACAAACGTACCAAGCCCCGTGCTAGGCGCTTTATCTCGGTGAGTCTTTTCAATGGCTTTCATGAAACGGTTACTATTATTCCAGTTTATCTTTGGAGGCAGGTACACAAAGGTTCCATCATTTCCCTGGGGCCACACTGAGCTAGTAGGAGGTAAAGCCAAGATTCACACTCCGGGCGCTTTCTATGATACCACATTTCTTCATAGGAGAGGAAAGAAAGCAACAACCCAAACCTGGCAACTGATTTCACTTTATCCCAAAGACGCAAATAAGCCCTGTATTACGGGTTCAGAGCATGACGATAGAATCCAAGCAGGCAGTCTAAAGAGAAAAGCATCTGCTGTCTTGTGTTTGTGGGTTTCCAGTCACTTGGGCTTGTTTTACATAAAAATCTGTTTGGGGATACTTAGTAGTGAATGATAGCTGCTTCTTCTGAATCTAGATCAGTGAGGGGCAGGGGCATAATGATTCAGGAGAATAACAGGCAAAAGGAATTATAACAGTAACATTTGGAAGCTTCCGTTATCCGTTCGTTTTAGAGCAAATACTCTATTCCGGGCCCTGCCCTAAGTAATATAGGTTTGGAGAGATGAATGGTCTCTACTTTCAAAGCATGTTATTTAACTGAAGGTGACAGATACATAAACAATCATCTGGGGGCTTCCCTGGTGGCGCAGTGGTTGAGAGTCCGCCTGGCAATGCAGGGGGCACGGGTTTGTGCCCCGGCCTGGGAAGATCCCACATGCCGCGGAGTGGCTGGGCCCGTGAGCCATGGCCGCCGAGCCTGCGCGTCCGGAGCCTGTGCTCCGCAACAGGAGAGGCCATGACAGTGAGAGGCCCGTGTAACGCAAAAAAACACAAAAACAAACAAACAAAAATAAAAACAATCATCTGGGAGCTGACTTCTACACCTGCTTCTTCTACTAATCTGTAATGTGATTTTAACAGATAATTTAACCTCTCTGGACTCTGAATCCTCAGTAGAAAATTAAGTAAAATAGATAATGTATCCATCCATCCTGTGTCCCACTGTCCCTCCCCATCGCTCCCCTCTCTCCTTCTTTCCTTCCATCTCTTCAATGTTCAAGGTATATATCGATATATGCATATTTATCTTGAGCGACTACTAAATGCTAAAATGAGTGAGATGCAGTCCTGTCCTGGCAGACTCAGTCTAGAGGGTTAACAGACATTTACATATTCACTATATTAAGCCCTTGTCCAGAGCCACATATCCATCAGTGGCAGAGGCAGGATCTGAAGCACAAGTTGGCTGGACTCCAAGGCCTATACTCTTTTCTCTCTGCTGAGCAGTCCATTTCTCCCAGTATAGGTTTCTCAAGTTCCCCACTTGACAGGCTCCTTAAGGCATGTCAGACTGGGAGAAAGGATACTGAAATCCTTGGGCGGGTGCCGTGTGATTCCTGGCACGTAAGCAGCAGGCTCAGGGATCATGGTCCCTGTTGGTACTTATTAGGATGGCATGGTAAGGGCACCCCAAAACAGAACAGCCACTGGCAGCCAACCAGCCATAGCCCTAATCAGATTCCATAACAGGTCCAGTAAAGAAAGGGTGAGCAAGTAATATTCCCCTTGGTAGGAGTAATATTTCTATCTCCAGTTGACTAAAAGAACTCACACCATGGGAAGGCCCACAAGCATACATACAAAATCACACAATTGAATGAAAGAGCAGAAGCTCCCTACCCAGAGACGAAAGCGGTATTTCTGGCCAAGATAAACGAATAGGCTTTTCCTCACTCTATTTCTGCTCCTGGCTCTGCCACTTGACTAGCCTGTAAATTGGGGAAGATCACGTAACCTCTGAGGTTCTCAGTATTCTCGGGGTAAGCTGAAGGGACTATAAAGTACCTTCATCCCTAAAAAGGTTAAAGTTCAAATGCTTTGACTCACTCTTGCTGGGCTCAGAGAATTCCCCCGACTTCACTTTTCCCCTCTTGTCATTGCTCCTTGTGAGGAAGGGCTGGGGCAGTGGAAAGCATGGGCCCTGGAGTCCCAGCTCCATCATGTCCCAGGAGCGAGCCTTCTCCTTGGATTCCCAGTTACTCTCTGGGCATCATAATACTACCTTCTAGGGAGACTCCCCAGGAGTCCTTCTTAGGTCCCCACTCGGCCCCCTTACACATTTTCCTGGATCCAACTTCTGTGTGCTCATGGTTTCATCTACTGCTTGTTTCTTGATGGCTCACCTATCAAAAACCCCAGCCCTAACCTCTGTGTGAGCTTCAGATTTGCTTCTGAACTACAAATAGACATTTATTCTTGGGTGTTCTACTGAGGTGAGTCCGTTCCTTGCCCTTGCCAAGCATCTGAGTAAGAGACTCCTCTCTCCAGCATCCCTCAGACCCAGCAGAGGATGAATCCCTGCTGATTTCCCTCTTTAAATAGAACTGGGGATGTCATTCATTCTTCCCTTCCCTCATCCCTACCACATCGTCCCCTTAGGGCAGGAACTCTCTTGGCAGAGAAGTCATGAACATAGAAGGCACACAGTCTGTGCTGAACTGAACTGGGCTGACTTTTAAAGAAAGCTCTGTGTGCATGAGGTATCACTACATTGGAAGACATTCAAAATAAATTATCATAAATCCCTCCTTCTGGGATACGTTTCCCAAGTTCACAGACCCTGATCTGGGGAGCAGAGAACAGACAGCTGCCTTTTGCTGGCTCCTGTACACTTTTATGCCCCTGGGTCTTTGCACAAGCAGTTCTCTCACCCTGGCACACTCTCTCTCCCTTGCTGAGCTAATTCTCATCTTTAAGACTCAGTTCTTAAGTCTCGGCCTTCCCCCACCCAGGAGCACCTTCTCTATGCTTCCAGAGTACCCTGGGGGCATATTTCTGGTCTATCACAATGGAACTATTTTTTTGTCCCCTTAGTGGGCTGTGAGTGACCAATGGGCAGGGACTGTGCTCCACTCATCTCTGTGCTTCCAGCACAGGACCTGGCACAGAGCAGACCTCAGTAAAAACCTGTCCAATAGACGACACCACTGAACGCTTGGGAAAGAATGCATGGGCATATGGCTTGGGGTGCCAGCAGATGCACCCCACCCCAGCCTAACAAAATCTCCCGGACATCAGCTCTGAGGGGTGATAGTGTCAAAGCTTTCAGCCCATCTGGAGACCACAGAATCAGTAAGTGCTGACTGCAGAGTGGGTATTGATCCAAGATTCCCCTTGGACCTTTGATTTCCCACTCTCTCCATCTATCACCCAATGAGGACAAAAAAACTCCACTCATAAAAATTCCAAACGCCCTGGGTAGCAGTTTTCTAAATGTGGGTACCTGAGGCTGCTTCCCTGCCTCCCCTGCCATTCCATCAGGAGCCTTCAACGCCCACCCTCCTGGCCTCCTCCCACTCCCATCCACCCACATGTGGCCCTGGGGGTGAGCCACTTCCCCCTCAGAGAACCACAGCCAGAGCTGGACTCACCCTCCGTCAAAGGGGTTCTCCCCGGGGATGATGTGTGTGCTGTCCCTGCCCACGAGGAACTTGATCCGGTCGTAGAAGGAGTGCAGGTTCTGCTGGGACACAGGGGCCTGTGTCTCCTGGATGATGTCCAGAGGGTCGGGGGAGCCCAGGCACAGCGGGCTGACGTGACAGAGGGGCTGGAGGCAGCAGTCGGGGTCCATGCAGTCCACCAAGCCATCTGCAGGGGTGACAGAGCATGACGTTTATATGGCTATGTTCAATCAGCATCATTTGTCCACAGAGCCTTCCTTCATTCACTTCTCTATTTTCCATTCATTGGAAAACTTTATTAAGTGCCTGATAGAAGCCAAGGGCTTCGCTGGGTACCAAGTAGATTCAGGTGTGAGATTGGGTGGCCGCCTACTAGCTTAGCAGGAGAAGATAGACAAGTCAGTGGGCAGCGAGACGTGTTTTTCTGTTTTTTGTTTTTTTTCAGAGAGGGAGAAGGAATTATATATATGAAGGCCCAGAGTTGAGAGAACAACACACTGAACATTTGAGTTGCTAAATTCAAATGCTGGGCTCAGAAGGTGAGGGGAACAGCACAAGATCAGGCTGTGAGGTTGGCAGGAGCAAACAGCTGGGCCTCCTGGACCAGGTTAGGGAGTTTGCATTTCACCCTCTGGACAATGGGAGCTACTGAAAGGTGTTAAGCAAGAGGTGATTTTATCTGAAAGTCACTGCATTGCTGAAAGAGTGTCCCCTGTATCGTGGAGAGGGGACTGAAGGGGGCCCAAGGCAGAAGCTGGGGGCTGCATGGAGGCAGTGTTGCTGAGATTACACGGGAGGAAAATAATGGTTCCTGAGACTAGAGCAGTGACAGTGGAGACTGAGAAAAGAGGACGGTTTGGCGAGACGCTCAAGAGGTGAGACCTGGCGACTGACGGGCTTCGGGGGTAAGCAAGAGGCAGTGCTGGTGGAGGCGGTGAAACCCCCAGCATCTCTCCTGGCCTCGATGCAAATGTGTGGACACCCAGCTCTGCCTTCTGGGTGAGAGGGGATGGTTTCAGATCACCCGCCAAGCTGCAGAGAATTCTCTCTAGCACATGGGTGGATTTCTTTAGGGCTGAAAATTACATTACAGCTCCCAGCTTCCCAAAGTGCAAAAAAGAAATTCCACCAGGCCACAACTTTTTGGTCTCATTATCCCAAAGCGCTTTTACAGGCACCCAATAGAGTAGCTTAAAATAGATGACAAACCCAGGGATTAGAGGATACTGCCCAAAGCGGGGGACAGGGAAAGCCAGTCTGTGTGCTCTGTAGGGAGAGAACAGTCGAAGCACATGTGTTCCTCTGTAGGCTGGAATTCTGCCTCTCCTGCTTACCAGCTGTGTGACTTTGGGCAAACTTCCTCACCACCCTGGGGGCACGGATCCTGCTCTGGTCATCTCTGTTGTATCCCCAGCACTTACTACAGGTGTTTAAAACATGACTGTTACATAAATAAATGAAAGAAAATTGAATGAATGAATTGACAAATGAATCAAGGGGACGAAACCAAAGGACAGACCACAAAAGGCAGAAGACCATTATCTTCATTCAATTCAATTAAACAGTGTGGTATGGTGGGAGGGTGGTGAGGCTCAGAGATTGTAGCTCAAGTCCCAGAACTGCGCCTAAGAATGACTCTGGGTGAGTTCCTGTGCTTCATCGCTCTGAGGCCCCGTCTCCTCAACACGGACATACTCCCTCACTTCTGTCTCCATGGGTTTACAACGCAGATGCTGCCCACCGGAATACTGCATATGCATTGCTTAGACTGGGTGCCCTACCCACACACGCAGCACTCTTAAGCCTCCTTTCTGGCCTTGGGATGTTGTGGCCTCAGGCAAGCTACCTGACCTCCCCGAAGCCCAGTTTTTTTCTAATAAATTAGGGCCCCAAATCCCTTGTCTTTCTCTCCCAACTTCTGCATGGTATCCAAGACCTTTTACGCTATGCCCACCTTGAGGGCAGCACAGTGGTAAAGAGTATGGGCTCCAGAGCAGGACTGTCTGAGGCGAAATCCTGGCTCTGAAACTTACTACTGTGTGACCTTGGGCAGGTTACTTAAACTCTCTGGCCTCAGTTTCCCACATCTCTTACAAGTGGATTCTTTTTTTTAAATTTTTTTGCCCACACTGCGGGGCATGTGTGATCTCAGTTTCCCAACCAGGGATCAAAACTGCGCCCCCTGCAGTGGAAGCGTGAAGTCTTAACCACTGGACTGCCAGGGAAGTTCCACAAGTGGATTCTAAGACTGTTACTTAAGTATTTTTTTACGTAAGTGAAAAACATAGTGTATGTCCCCCAATCTAGCAGAGAACCTGACACGTAGTAAGTACTTAATAAAGGTAGTTCCCTTCCCGACCCTGACCCTAGAACACGGCTCACCAAAGTGTAGGGCTGCATCCTGAGATGTGGAGGAAAGGGATTAGAGCTCCACTCCAGCTCTGTCCTGGGTCCTACCTTGTGGCTCCTGTCCCAGCTTCCACATATACCAGCTAACTGCCTCGCCAAGCACCTGTTTTCTCCTGCAGTCGGCGGGCTCCATCACACATTCTCGGGCTGCCCCTGTCAGACATTGCTTAAGCACATAATTACAGCCCAAGCTGAGGGTTATTTGCATTCTGCTATTGATGTTAGCATGACAGATTCAGCTGCTGCATCCATAACTCTGCAGAAATGCTCCATTATTCAATCCCGGCGGCGAGCAGGGACGCTGACCATTAAATCAGCTAGCACAATTGAAGGGCTGTGAAAAGTCATGGCTAATTTGAAATTTTATTAGCTCTTGCCTGCTCTTGTTTACCACCGAAGCAGTCCCTGGAAACCAGTCTTTTACTTCTTTATAAACACTCGGCTCTGTGGCACCTTGGAAGAACTGCTTCCTGTTCTCTGGTCCTGGTTGGAAGGATAGCCAGGAATGATTGCTAGTATTATTAACTTTTGTATTAAATGATGATGATGATAATCACAGCTGCCACCTACTGAGTGCCAGGCATTGTGCTAAAGGCTTTACAAGGAATGTTTTCAAGGAATGTGTCATTGGATCTTCCCAACTCTACGCAGCAGCCACTGTCGCCACCATCACTCCCGTTTCAGAGAGAACGAACCAGAGGTTCCAAGTGGTAAAGTGACTTGGTCAAGGTCACACAGTCAGTGACGAAGGTGACTTAGAATTTGAACTCAGTTCTTTCTGAAAAATAAAAGGTTCTCTGATCCTGAAGAGACTTTTAGGCACGATTTCTTGAGTGGGAAACATGAATCTACGAGTGTTGCTGAAATGCTACCCTTCTGTGCTCTTTCAGTGGCCTGGGTGACCTCCACCACTGCACTCATCTCCCCATATTGTAATGCTCATTTTCCCTGTCTCACTCCCCACACAATGAGCTCTTAGAGAAGAGAGGCTGCCCGTCTACACCTCCCTGTGTTGACGCTCCCCTATCATTCATTTGGCAAATATTTGCTGAGTCGTAAATGTGGGCTAAACCTCCACTAATAGAGACCATCATATTTAAATGAGATACGTATTTTAAAAATGAGTAGGGCCCACAAAATTCTTATCAAAGTCTCAGTTTATGAGACCAGCTTCTGTGCAAACCCCTCTCTGTTATTTTCAAATGCAGCATTAGGGCAGCCTGCAGCAGGGCATATGGCTGCTCTATGGTAACAGAGACTCTTCCACGGTTTCAGTTTCTTAGGCATAGATGATAAGTTTTAGAAAAGCTGTAGTAAGAGGAAAAACTATGTTCTGAGGACAGAAAAGTAAATTTGGGGGTAGATTAGAAATTAGATTAGAAATACATCAATATACGGTTTTCGAGATTCTCTGGGTTTGGCTAGTTTGGAGACATTTAGATTTTCCAAGCACTTCTTATCTCACTTAATTGTATATTACACACACACTGGTTGACTTACAAAATGTTCATGTTTCCTGTATTTACTATTCCCATTGGGAGACCCTTGTTATCATAGGAGCAAAAACAAAACCCAAAAACCCGTCAGGAAAATAGGGAGGATTTTTCCTTTATTTCCTTCGAAATTTCAATAAAATCCTCCTACACCCTAAACTCAAGCTTTTGGGAAATTACATTTCCCCCACCCCCACCCCAAGATTTCCTTTCTCCTTGAACTTCTGAAGGCCTCCTCTCTCCCCTCACATGGTGAAAGTGAAGAGGGGCAGATGAAAGTGTCAGGATCCCGGAGGGCAGGAGGGGCAGCAATGCCACACCCGGCAGGCAGTGGCCTCTGGTGCCGCAGGGGGGTGGGAGAAGGAAACAGCCAGAAAAAAGGCAGAACAGAGATTAAAAAGAAAGACGAAGAAAAAGGAAGGAAGGGAAGAAGCAGAGGAAAAAAAAGAAAAAGGGGCCAGGTCCCTGGGGCACTAAATGAATATTGCAGAGCAGTTCTTGTGCTTGTGACCCTTGAACATGAAGCCCTCTGGTGCTGAGATGCCGCACGGTGCGTGGAGTGCTGGCTTCTGCTAACATTTCCACATACGTCCTATGCTACCAACTTGAGAATGAGGGCCACACCATTTCCTGTTGCCTCCCTCCTCAGCACCCACCCTGCTGGTGGGTGTCAACTGACCTTGGAGAGGGGCAAGTGGAGAAAAAAAAAAGCCAGGCTAGAAGCCTGAAGGCAGGGTTCCGTCCCTGAGTCTGTCACTCTCTAGCCGTGAGACCTTGGGCACATCCCTTCCTATGTCTGAGATGCAATGTATTCACGTCAAACCAGGATAATAAGCTCTGGCAACCTCTCGGGATTGCTGAAAGTTTCCTGGGTCGTGAAGAGTAAATCCGTAATTCAACGAAAGAAGTCTTGGAGTCCTTCACCCTCTGCAGACGGTTGCTATGGCACAGGAATGAATGAAGTCCTCTGCCATCAATTGCGGTGCTGACTAGTGGTGGCCTCCTATTCGTGTTGTGACCTTAACAGATGCCAGGGAGTGGTGGGACTTTGGGTGACCATCTCCCCTGGTGGCTGGCCTGCTGGAACTTTCACAGGAAGTGACAGGCGGGCACGAGAGTTCTATCGTAGGTGGTGACTCAGCTGGCCTTCTCATCTTTACAAAAGAAGACACTGGGGTCAGGTTAGGTGATTTACCCAACGTCATACTGCTAGTGAAGTAGCAGAGTTGGGACTCTGGTCTCTTCTCTTTCTTCCAAACCAGGCACTAGTCCACAGTCTGCATCTCTTTCCCTATTAGTGCTTTGGACATCCTGGATCCCCCAGCCCTGTCCCCCATCCACAGAAGGCAGAAAATGACTTATTTCTTATCCTAAATGCATAGCACATTGCCTTGTGCACAGTGAGCGTATTTGCTGAATGAATGAAAAAATGACTGAATTACGTGAGGATCCTAAATCGAACAGCTCCATCAGTTGGATGGGGCTCATCGAGGGCTGTGAGGCATGATGAAACCCCACCGCCACCACGGGAAGAGCTCGTTCCTCTCCTTAGAAAGGAGGCACAGGGGACAGGTCTGCTCTGTTCCTTCAGTGTCTGTCACATGGCTGGCAGGCCCTGCGCTAGGCACTGGATAGACAAGAAGAAAATAGAGTCATGTCTCCAGAGGATTTGGTGTGGTGGGTCAGATAGAGATGACCGTGTGCTGGGAAAGAAGGAAGCAGAGGGGGCTGTGGAAGTCCAAAGGGGGGAACCCAACGTGGGCTGAGGGCTGGAATATTTCCTGGAAGATGGAATGTTTAAACTGAGACTAGAAGGAGGACAAGAATAAGCCAATAGGAGAGCAGAGCTGGGGGCAGGTTTGGGAAATTTGCGGACTAGCAAACTCTTTGCATCAGAGTTGTTTGCATGGTTCCTTAACCTGATGGTCCCATGGACAGTATCTAACAAGCCCATCCAGCTCTCGGCACGCTTAACTCCTCCACGGGCTCGACAGCCCATCAGCTGGCCTCATCTCACAGTTGCCTGCAGTCTGGCCACAGAAGTGTTTTGCAGCCGGCTGTGAGCACAGCATCTGGGGAGGCCGCGGGGGGTGGTGGGTGGAATGTGCCTCCCTGTCTGTACACATCTGGGAGAAGTTTTTGTCATTTGCTAGGATAAATTCTGTGCCTTCTTTGAAAAGGCTTGCAAAATCTTTATCTCCTCCTCGGAACCCAGGATATTTAAAGGTCAATTTCGCTCTTGTCTCTTATCACAAGAAATGTGGTTTAGAGATAGTCTGAAGTGCGGCCAAATTCTTTGGCTTTATGTGAACTCTCCATGCCAACAATGGGAGATGGGGAGGAGAAGGGAGGACAGAGAGCTCTGTTCTTGGTTTTACTGAAATTTCCCCTTCCAGGTTGCATCTATCAGTTATCTGAATTGCAATCCATGATTGTTTTTTTTATGGGACCAACAGTGCCTAAAGAGATTAACACACCTTGAAGCTGCTTAAAGATCCTTTATCAAAAGGGGTCTGGTTGCTTAAATTCCAGGGGGCTTTTTCTCTTGGCTTCTTCTTTTTAAACACAGGTTCCATCCTCATCCTAGCTTTCCCACTGATCCACTGGATGACTTTGGGAAAATCACGTCAGCTCAGTGACCCTCGGTTTCCCTGCCTGTAAACATCTGCCCTGCAAGTGTGTTGTGAGGGGCTGGAGGTTATGGACACAGAGTGTCCAGGGCAGGGCCTGCCCCTTAGAGATGCTCTCTAAACGGTGGCTGTTGTCTTCTTTTACGTACATTTGAATTTTTTTCCTTCTAGCAATAAGCGTGCAATAGTTTGGAATACAAAATTTAACTAAGACATGAAAAAGGTCAAAATACATTATATGGAGAAACAGTAGAATCATAAGTACAAAAAGTAGAGGATAAAATTATATAGAGAACATAATTCCAAGTTTTAAAAATAATCATTTGTATGTGAATATATATTTTATAATAAACATCATGTTTCTGTGATTACAGGTGGAAAGGAGCGGGAGAAAGAGAACTGACATGTGCAGGTGATGGACTGAGGCTTAAGAGAAATTGAATAACTCGCTGAGGGTCATGCAGCCAGCAAATGGGGGAGCAAGGATTTGAATCCAGACAATCTCGGTACAGATCCTGTACTTTTAATCACTGCGGTATATTGCTTCTCAGGTGCTTTAGATACATCACCTGTAATCCTCATAGCAACCCTGCAAGGTAGGCCTTACTATTCTTATTTTACAGTCACACAGCATCTTCGGGCCACAGTTTCTCCATCTCTGAAATGGGCATGAATGCCCCCATCAGTGGGTCAGTGTGCAACGCATGAGAAGGTGCACGTGACAGTACTTCACAGAGGGCTTCCTAAAGGGCACTACGTGCAAAGGGAACAGCTTCTTCGTCAAATGGGCCACACAGAGGAATTCGCATTTTGTGGTGAGGCCGGGCCTCTGCTGCCTGGTTGCTCCCCCTTAGCAACCAGGGCTCGGGGTGAATCTGGAGGCAGGCTAGGTTGACTGGGAAGCCCTGACAGAGGATTAGGAGACTGGGAGTAACTAAGTCGTATCCAGGATCTATTCCCCGCTTTAAAAACGTAGACAACGACCACAAGTGAAAACAGAAACAAACCGATGAAGCTAAACCCAACTCAGGCATATTGTGTAACTTTTTTTTTTTGGTCTCAGTTTAAAAACACTGCAACAACATACTTAACGAAGCTTGAAGTTCCAGTTTAATTTGTAAAGGATTGCTTTCAGCCTAGCAAATTGGGAAAGAAGAGAAACCAGAAGTTCTCAGATAACTTGAAAAGCCATGGTCAGGGTTACGACAGAGCTGTGAGTCCGAAGTCTGGGCACGCTGAAAAGCTCTCATGTGGCCAGACCTCATAGACTATGCAGTTTCTGTCACTCGCCAGCTGTGTGACCTGGGCAAAATACTTCCCCTTACTAAGTCCTAGCTTCCGCATCATAAGAAAAGAGTAAGAAGGGGATGAGAATACCACACACCTCCCAGTGTTGCTGGATGGGTACACAACTGCTTTGCAAACGGTAAAATGACGTATGAGTTATCATTGTCACCCTCTGGTCTGCTCTGTGGTACCGCTGTAGCCTAGTTAAATTCGAGTAAGTACTCACACTACATGTCTAGGAGGAGGATAAAGCACCAGGAGGAGGTGGTCCCCAAGACCACACAGAATATGGCCCAAGACTCTTGGGTCCTAGTCCAGCTGTGTTAATGACTTTCTGTGTGACTTCCATGTATATGATGTCACATCCCCTCTCTGGGCCCCAGTTTCCCAGTCTGTAATGTGCAGGGGAGTAAAGGAGGGAGCTGTAGTCTGTGTTCTCTGTCTCCTCCAGGCCTGTTACTCACATTAACCTCTGCTAATCCCTTCTCCAAACCCCTGAGTCACATCAGCCAAAAACCATCTCTCAGTGAGACACTAACATTTTTTTCCCCTCCACCCTGACTTATTTATCTGGGATTATGCTGTATCCCACATCATGGCTGAAATAAAGGCATCTGTTTCATTCTACCTCCATTAGATTTGGTTGTTTGGATGACAATTTCTTCCAAATAACTGTGAGCTTCCTGAGGGAGATAGACAGGGTCACGTTCATCGGTCTCGATATCCTCTTAGAAAGGAGTGTGGTACCCGGTAGGCAGCAGGAGCCTAGCAAATGTGTGCTTGACTGAACTGCAAACAGCCAAGCGCTGAATCTGGCTCACCCCTGTGCTGCTGTGCACAGCCTGCCCCGCTTCTCCCGCCACTAAAACTGTCCCTGTTTGGCCAAGACCCAGAGGGGCCAGTGAGGACAGTCTTGCCCCCTCCAGCACTTGGGGACAGTCTAACCCTTACAGTTGTTTCATCTGTGCCACCCTGCAAAGTGGGGACCCTCTGCCCCTTCCTCTTGGCTCCCCCAATGGGTAGAGAGTCCACCAAACTGAGAGGGTCCTGAGGTGAGACATTCCCTCATTTCTCAGCTGAGAACCAAAGGCCAAGCTTCCTCAACAGTCCGGTCTCCCCAGCTAGCTGTCTTCCCCACCGTGATGATCCATGGGATGTCTTCCTGGCTGGACTGGAAGCCCCATGGAACAGGGGCTACATCACAGTACCCAGGAGGGTACCCAGGCATTTGATAATATCAGCTGAATGAGTGGGTGCTCCTTTATTACAGCAATTATCCCACTACATTGCAACTGGTGCTGTTTCTCTCTCCAGGCTGCGAACTTCACAAAGGCAGGGACTGTGTCTTATTTGTCTCTGAAGCCCCAAGACCCAGGATAGGGCCCAATGCAGAGGAGACATTCAGTTAATGTTTGCTGAGTGAGTGAATGAACTCAAGTTACAGTAGTACTATTGTATGGCATTCGTAAAAACTATGTAAAAGCTCATTCCAGCCCATAACATGCTCCATAAACGGAAGAGGTATATTCTCCTACTTGGGGATTTTCTGATCGTTCTTTTCTACTTCGCGCTGGTTCATCCCCACAGTGGCTGGAGAAGGCTCTGTTCCCCTGGGGTCGGGATCAGCCCTGTTTCCTATGATGAGAAGCTCTTTCTCCCACCAAAGCTGTGGGGCTTTTGGCTCCTGTGTGCCCACGCTCCCTGTCAGCACTGGGGAGTCCCAGCACTGGGAGGGCTGCCTCTGAAGGATGGTGAACAGAGGGTACACTAGCATTGTGTTTCATGTGAGGGGGTAAATGAACCCTGTTTTATAACTTATTCTGGTATGTGTGTTACGGGGGAGTGCACCCTCTCCCCACATTTCTCAGGGACATTCAGTTCTTTTAATGCCCAGATAGTCAACAGCTTTGGCCAAGACCCTGGATCCCTGAGAAGGGAATGACTTCATGGTACGGCTCCTCTCCCTTTCTTTTCTAACTATAGGAACGTCATTGCTAGTCATGGAATTGCGTCTACATAGGCAAAGTGAAGGGGGGGAGTTAGGCAGATAATTTAGGCTGACATCTCTTCCCTATGAAGAGTCAGTACGATTGTACTTTATCTTGCCTGAAGACAGGGCTACTTGGTGCCCTTCCCTGCTTTGCCCATGATGTTTTCTCCCTCCTTTCCAAGAAACGCCTGCCTGCCCAAGCTTCACCTTCTTGATGAATGTTTTCCTACTCTCACAACAGCTAATACAGAAGTCTGCAAGTGCCCTTATCACTGTCCGTTAGCCCTTAACTTTGGTCTCCCTCCCTCATTTGAACTCCTGGCGTGTGGGGACCGGACTTATTCATCTCTGTGCCTGGTCTAGGGCCTGGCTCCATAACAGGAACCCTGGATATTTATGGAGCACAGAATGAATGAGCTCCACAAATCTCAGACTGATTAAGGGACATTTCAGCCCTGTGAGTTCTCAAGAGGAGAGCAGGGACCCACTGCCTCTGCCTGGCTACCATGACCCAACCCCACGAGCTCCTTGTCGACAATTACCCCACGGGGCCCAGGACTGGGTGCATCAGGCCCGACCACCTCCTGGATTCAGGCATTAGACCGAAGGACTGAAAGCTGGCTCAGACAAAGACCGGTGGCCTGAAACAGCCCAAGGCTGCCGGAGCCAACTCAAGGCAAATGAACCAGAGTAATCACAAGAGCACACACTTGGCCTTTTAATCCTTCTGGTGCTTTGAGATCGTAGAATCACGCTAAGTAGAAGGTTCCCAAAGGCTGGGATGCTGAGTTTCTGGCCTGTTGACTTCCTACTCTGTGCAGTGTATCAGAAAGTCCCTTGGTATAAATATGAGGGAGCTGCATAAACACACCTGGACTAGGCCAACCGTTAGGCCATCATTATAAAGGAAGGATGAACTGTTTTGATCTTTTTTTTTTTTTTTTCATATCTCCATCTTTTTCTTCTCCTAGTAACCCCTTGAGATTGGTAGAGTCAGGAGGGATCAACCCATCTTCCAAGTGGAAAAGCAAAGCGCATTGTGTTTGTATTTATACAAGTCCCACACAACAGAAAGACAAAGGCTAATTCTAGGACTAATATAAAGACTGGCAGGGCTCTTATGATCCAATGGCCCCATTTTATAAATAGGGAGTGTGAGGCCCACTGACATTGAGTAGCTTGCTTAAGGACACACAGAGCACCAAAGACAGAATTGGGATTAGAACCCTGGACTCTTCACTCTCAGCTAATAAAAGTTCCACGAGACTAGGCCTCCCTTCCTTAGGGTTTTGACCGCCCAGCACTTGGAAAAAACCCAACAGCAAAGACAAATTCCACTACAAACCCACAGGGACAGAAGGTGTGGAGGCAAAGGTGGCCCCCAGCATGCTTGGTGAGGGTTACCACCAGAATCAGGGGAGAAGGAACCTTGACAAAGGTAACTCAACCTCCCTCCCCTGGAGAAGCATCCTTTCTGCCACTTTCTGTGGTACAGAATTGGGTGGCCTCTTCTTGTCCACTTGCAATGGCAGTATCTCGTAACGTTGCCAGGCAACTCATTCCATTAATGAATTATTAGAAAATTCCTTCTTCCATATGCCTTCTCCTCTGCACTTGCTCTCAGAGGGTAACTACTTTTGTTTGCACCAGCTAATTTTAATGAATTCAAATGGAACAACCAGTGATACGCACTCATTCCTTAGATGACGTGTGCCGTTTTATGCCTACCCTGCAGGCCCCCTTGACTGGACAGCTGGTGTGTTGGTGGCCTGTTATCTCAGTAACGCCCACCCTCCACTCTGTGCTTCCCACAGCCCTGGAGATGCACAGCACCCATGGGTGCCAGAGCCCTACCTCCATCGTTGTCTTTGCTGTCACCACAGGCAGTTTCCATGGACGTGTCGCAGCCAGCTCCTCTCCAGCCCAGCTGGCAGACGCAGTGCCACCCATTCAGGTCCAAGGTACATCTGCCGTTGCCATTGCACAAGCCGGGGCAACCCTCTGCAAGGCAAAGCACACGGAATCAAGGTATGATCATCCACAGCCGCCTGGTCACATACACGCACACTCTGCCTGTCAACTTACAAAAGGCTTTCACATTCGTCAGCGCATCGATGCCCGCAGCACCCGGGGAGGCCTATCATTAGAACGGCCACTTTACCTCGAAGGCAACTGAGACTCAGAGGTGGAAGGCCTCACTAAGGATGCACAGTGATCAGGATTCTAGAGCAGGAGTCACTGGATGTGGGCTTGTCCAAATTTGATCACTGGAGCTTTTAGGCTGCTCCTGGCTCCTTGCTCGCTCTTGCCTGTTTTTCCTGTCTCTGGTGGCTGTGTGGCACAAGGGAATCATCTCTCTATTTACTCCTCTTGTCCCCTCAGCACTTCTGGGTCTCATTCTAAAAGGCTGTACTTTTCTCAGGCCTTGTTACTAGGTTCATTGTACTGAACCTTAGGTTTCTCATTTATTTTGTCCCGTTTTCTCCTAAACAACTGTCTTTGCTTTCAGGAAGAGTCCTGGAGTCTTTTTTTCCCCATCTTATCTACAGCAAGTAAAGGGAACCCGGACGACTGCCACGAGAGACACTAAGTAGGGCTGTCTGTGATTGCCACTGCAGGTTTGGGCAGGCTTCCCTTCCCTAATTTTCTTCATCTGTACATCTGTCTGCCTGTCTGTCATTTATTAAGACCTTCTCTGGGCTAGCACTGGAGGTAGAGAGATGAGTAAGACTTAGTTCTTATTCTTGAGGAGCATGTAGCCTATCAAAGGAGACAGGTTTGTATAAGCAAAATATTTCACTGCTAAGTACCCTGAGGGAGATGTACAAAATATGGTGGGAACCAAATACAGGAGTGGACATCTGCCTGAGAGGGCTGTGGGTGATTCAATCAAGGAGGGTCAGGCAATATTTAGACTCTGCCTTAGGTCTGCTTTGACTATATCATTAAGGTGGGGAGTTACTATTCAAGTAGATTTGCAGGTTTTTGTTGACCACCTTTTCAAACCCTTCTCTCTCTGAGTCTGTAGCTTAGAAATCTAGGCCTGAGAATCTGTGAAGTTACACGGTTTACTCCAGCTTCTGTGTTGATGCTTGGCTTTCATTCAAGTCCTCCTTTTAACAAATCTGCCAATTCTTTTCTCAGAGGGGCTATCAAAATATTACCTCCCTGGGATGTCTTCTCTGGCCCTTGCTCAGTCTCAGGGAAAGGTATGGAAGTGAAAGCACTCTGTCATCTATAAAACTTGTTTTATTACTAAGAGCAGCAACTACAGCTGCAAACTAAATTTTCTATCATGAAATAACTGAAAACCGACCCATTATTCTTAAATGGGACAAGTGTGGATGTGGCTGTCTGATATAAGACCTAGGCCAAGGTAGGTACTCACTAAATGGCCGATCAAATAGAATCTAAAGCTGTAGTGTTTCAAGGCCTTCTGGTAGTTGACTGTTCTTACAAAGTAAAAGAAAAGAACATGTTCATTTATACTTCAGATGTTCAATACAGATGTTCAATACCAATCCATCAATCTGGCCACTGTGGTCCATTCAAAGGAAGAAACATTTACGGAGTGTGTACTCTGAGCCTAGGAGGGATTCCTGCGGAAGTTTTGAAGCAAATGTAGATAATGGGGTCACAGCAGAAGCCTGCTGGGAAAGGTGGGAAGCCAGCAGCATGGCCACCCCAAAAGTGATCGAGAAAGCAGTTGGAAAGCAGAGGAGCAGTGCTGTGACGTGCAGGTGACCGCCCAGGCGTTCTGGCTCAGTAGCTCACATCAGCCGCCCCTCCTGATCTAAGCAAATACAGACTCCCTCTTTTTCCAATTAATCCCATTTAAGTTTTGTCCATCTAGCTGAGACTTTAAATTAAGCCTCCTATGTATTTGAGATCCGTTTTGGAGGAAGAAGAGTCCAATCGTTAAGAATGGTAGTGGACTGCTCTCTCTTGCTCCAAGACGTAGCCTCTTGCAAGATGCAAATAACATCTCTCATCTAAGAGCACACGCTTGGGAGCCACATCAAAGGCTGGCTCTGCCACACAGTGGCTTTAGGACACCCAGGCACCTTATTTAATTTCTCTGAGCCTCAGTCTACTTATAAAGTGGGGTTGTTGGGAGGATTAAATAAGATAATGTATGCATGATGCACAAAGCCTGACATACAGCTTGAACACAGTATCTGAATCTTCTACTCACCTTGACCTTCTCTCTAGTTTAGTAGAGGGACTATAATATCATAAGTTGTATCCCTAACCTCAGGTAGGGGTCATAGAAAGGCAAAATAGAAAACTGAGGCAGTTATCTAGATCAGAGTTGGCAAGCTTTTCCGGTAAAGGTCCAGATAATAAATATTTTAGGCTTGTGAGCCATATGGTCTCTGCTGCAATTACCCAACACTGCCACTGTAGCTTGAAAGGAGCTACGTACAATCTATAAATGAATAGGCATGGCTGTGTTCCAATAAAACTTTATTTACAAAAACAAGTGATGAGCCAGATTTGGTCTGTGTGCTGTAGATGCCAAACCCTGGTTTAGATGCTTCAGGACAGTGATGACAATGCCAGTTGCCATATACTGAAGGTCTCCTATGGCTTGCCACTGTGCTAGACGTTCTACATATATTATTTCCAAACTAAGTAACTTCTGGTTATATTTTCCAGATCCTTATTTCCTAGGGCAGTGCCAATTTCACACCCTTTAATCCTAAATTTTTAATAAAAACCATGTGTTATAATACAGTATGGACTTTGTACCTAGACAGACCTCAGTTTAAATCCCAGCACCACCATTTTACTTACTATCTGTGTGATGACTGGCAAATTATTTAACTCTCTAAGCCTCAGTTTTCTCATCTGTAAAATGGAGGTAATATGTAATTCAAAGAGTTGTTAAGAAGATTAACGGGATAACGTATATCAATTATTTGGCACAGTGGGTAACACTGGTAGGCATTTAACAAATGACAACTGCTATTATTATTATTGGGTTTATTTTGTTTTAACATTGTATAACTTCACTAAGAAACTCACAAACCAGAAAATAACCCTTTGCCAATCCAAACTGTGTCAATGTTTGGGTCAAAAGCTGTGGTCCTCATAAATATAAACCTTGCCAGAGGGAGCTGAGACAAACCCAATGACGTGGTCATGGGGCCAACACGCAGCTCAGCAGGAAGCAGCGAGATGGGTTCAGGGTCACGAGTGTCACACCAGGCCCACCGTTTCATGCTTTCCTGGCACTCTTTCCCCCTGAGAGCAACTGTCCCGAGCATACTCAAATGATTAATTTTGCAATAGTTTACTGCCTTACTCCCTCCACTAGAATGTAAACTTGCCATAAAGTTGCCATACTTGCCACAAAGGCAACCTTGGACCTAATCCAGTGCCTTGCATGGAGCCAGTACTCGGTATGTATTTGTTGAAATGAATCAATGAATGAGGTGGAGACCTAGGTCCTGCCTGACTAAGTTGTGGGATCTTGGGAAAGTGATTTTTCCTCTTTTGGCCTCAATTTCCTCATCTGTGAAATGAAGGTTTGGATGAGATGCTCTGTTAGGTCCCTCCAGTACAGCCACCCAATAGAGAAGGTCAAAACAACTTCAAATTTGATGATTTTGTTCTTAATTTCAACAAACTTTACTTAACACCTACTGGACACAAGGCATGTGTTAATTCTGGGGTATACAGAGCTGAGATATAGCCTCTGCCCTCAATATCTTTATACTCTATTTATAGATACCCTTTGTTCCAGGGCAATTTAAAACGGACCTTATAATCTCAAACAATACTTCTCAAAGTGAATTCTTTGAACTACTAGTTCTATGAGGTCCTCAAATACAAACTTCTGTAAGTCTGGAAAACAATATATCCTATATTCTTATCCTAGAAAGTCACACTAAATATTAATACACTAAAGGCTCTGGGAAGTCTTACAATAAAGAAACCTGCTTATTTGAGTATCAGAACGCTTTCCTCAGAACTATTCCTCCCCTACCCACAACCATTTACAATAATGCAGAATATTCCATTCCACAAAACCCTCTGTGGGAAGCTCCTCTTAGCACACAGTGCCTGGTGCAACACATTCTGCGCTGCTCTTAAACTGCCAGGAGGCACCCGTGTTCTTGGGGAGGGTAAGCTCTACATGTGAAATCACAGCACTCTCTCCACAGTTTCTCCAAATGGACCAGGTTCTATCCCGAGGGTCTGCACTGTCCTACCAGTTTCAGGGTTTCAGAGAGAACCGTAGTACCTGTGGCTTGAATGAGGTTTGCTCTCAAGCGGGAATTTGCATCTGGGATCAACACACCCCCATGAGCCAGTATGAGGAAGTCTCCTCTGGGGGACTTGCAGACTTTCTTAAAGCAATATGCCCATCTTTACCCATTGCTAAAGCTCATTAATTCCACAACCCTGAAATTCATCAATAATTCAGAGAGCCCAAGTGAGATTAACAATCCCCTCTGGAACGACTCACATCAGGCATTTGCCAGAGCCAAAATAATGTAATTTTAAGGTTTAGAGAAGGGCTAATAAGCTTTTGAAAAGAAACGATGCCCTTTAAATGACAGGGGACCGCTTTATCTTCAACCTCCTGCTTAAGCCTAGGAAGAAGCCTCCCTTGAAGCTAGAAGACTTTCAGAATCCTTGAAGGTATTTATTTTTTACTTAAGTGGTAAAGCAGCTATGCAACACACCTAACACAACAAATGTCCCATTTATGTTTGTTTCTCTTTCTGGTTTTCTTGTGCTTTTTCATCCCTACCGTCACTTCCCTAGACAAGGTCACTGTTTTTTCCCTCCTAGATGACAGCAACAGTCTCCTAATTGGTCTCATTGCCCTCAAATGCTCCTTTTCAACTCTTTTCCACAATATGGCCAGATCGATCCTTCCAAATCACAAATGTCATCAAGTCATCGTCCTGCTTTTAAAAGCGGGATACCATGCTTATGTTACGGCCCATGGTCTTGGTCTATGAGGCCCTGCCTAAGCTGGGGAGAGCTCTTCTTGCTAAGTGGCCATGGGACTTTCTCTATCATAATCGTCATCATACTTTGTTGGAATTATTTGTTTTAGTGTCTTCTCTGCTAGGCTGGGACCACTTCTGTTGTGTGGCATCCACATTTCCTGGCACTTAGGAGGAGTTCAACATACTTGCTGAGTGACGGTTGTTTCCTCAGTGTCTTCCAATGCAAGTGGAAAGCAAAGAACAAAGGCTGGTTTGTCTCTGAACTGCAAGATACCCTACTCTGAAAAGTCTGGGGTTTGCATTATATCGGTCTCTGAATTCTTTTTTCGGGGGGGAGTTACTAGTACCCATTATACCAGAAAGCCAGCCAGATGGGGCTTGGTCCAGACCTAGATTTTGGCAAGAAACATTTGTCTTTTAAAGCAAGTTATGATTCACTGACCTAATCCAGCTCAAGGTTTGGTGATATATTTTCTGAACTAAAGATCAGAACGGGTGGTTTGAGAGAATACGGGTCACTTCCTGGCGAGGCTGCCAGTTTGGAAGACAGTTTGGAGGAAGAATTTTGGAAATTAATGGGACATTCTCGGTGACTTACCGTGACAGATGAAAGAATACTGGAAATACGGATTAGGCCAGGAAACACAAAATCCTGGGTTCTGCCACTTACTAAGAGTGTGATCCAGAATGGGCCACTCAGTTTCTTCAACTTTAATCTCCTTCTCCAATCAAATGAGTATATCTATTCACTTGAAACAATTCACAGGACTCCCTTAAGACTCACGGATATGGAAAAACCTCACAAAGTAGGAAAAAAAATCCACCAGCTATTAAACTTAATCCATACTGAGGGTTCCTCTGATAATGATTATGTGTGAAATGCCTACTTTAAAGAGGCTCAGAGGTGCTACTCTTTCTTGCTGGAATAATTTTATTCTTGGTTGAAGGCCAGTACGTGAAATGCGAGGCAGCTTGCTTCTCAACACCATTGGATGGGCCCTAGTACCACCTTTGCTGTATTTGGCAAAGATATTCCAGTTGAAAAGCATTTAGTCATTGATGTTTCCCTAAAATCCTTGCCATCACTTTTTAAACAGCAGTTGCCTATCTCTTATTAAAAGCCAATTTAACCTTTTTCTTTACAATTTCAAAAGTTAGTCTGGTTAATGAAGTCCTTCTCCAAGTTAACGGTGAGGCTAAGAATATGATGATAAAACAGCACAGCTAACATCTACTGAGCATCATTCCTGCCCACGTGCCAAGCACTTTACATTCATTACTTTAATCAATCCTCACGCCAATCCCGCCAGGCACGTCCTGTTTTCCTCATTTTATAAAGACTCTGAAGGGAAGAGAGGTTAAGAAACACGGCCAAGATCATCCAGTTCATTAAGTATTGGAGTTTGGATTCAAACTCGGGCAGTCTGACTTCAGAGTATGTTTCCTTAACCAATGAGCACATATTTGGTGCCTGGGGCTGTGTGAGGGCTTGAGGATAAAAAGCTGAAGGTGGCATGGCATTTCTCCTCCGGAAGCTTTGGAGCCTTTCTGGAGCACACATATCTGATCATTCTGAGACTTATTCCTAGAGCAATGAGGCCTCTTTGGAAAATTGGGTACCATCTACTTAATGTAAATGTTTAAAACAGAAGGAATTACTTGGCCTGTAGGGAACACTCTTCAAAAATAAAACTTACCAAAGTCAGGCCTTCTCTGAAAAGGAAAGAAAAATCCAAACAAACAGACCATTCACTTCCTGAGGTAAGGGGTCTGTTTTCCCCCATTTCTCCAGAGGCTGGCACAGTATCTAGCACACAGTACTAGTACTAGTGGGAATGGAGTTCTTAGGATTTCTTAGTTTGCTCTGGGGTCTCTTCCTGTCTCAGGCCACCCACCCTGGCTCCCAGCATCTTCATTCTGATGGACCAGGGGCCATAACGCATGGGCAGGGTGACATGAGATGGGGTAGAAAGGGTGAGGGGGTGTATCTGTGTATGGGGAGAGAGGGACAACAGCACAGTGGTAATGTCACAAAACAGACTGAGCACCTGGGGCAGGGGAGAATGACACTCCAGGTATATCAACCATCTTGTGACCAAAACCCCGCCCTCTGGGCAGTGGCTGCTGTGACAAAGCCTGGGATGTGGCAGCATCGAGACACCTTGCTTATGGGGTATATATACATTTCTAGATACGCATTTCTTCTGTCTGTTATGCTCATACACAAGCACACACACAAAGACAACAGGAAAATAGAGGAAGAACACCATACCTTTAACTACCCTATCCAGATAGTGCGCTTGGGAAATAAAAGACAGCACATTTAAGGTAGGATTGAAAAAGTGCAATACTGCCTGTCACATAACCATGCCAGGTGCCAGGGAGACAAAGGGGGCCGCACCCCACATTTGGGACAGACCTGCCAGGGTGGGGAAAATAAAACCAAAGACAGGACAACACGAGAGAGAAGGAGGGAGAGCAAGCACATTCTCCAGGAAGGGCCAAAAGGAACGTCAACTCACTCTGTGATCCAGGCGTTTGGAAATGTGATCATATAAAGAAGAAGACATACGGATAAGGAGAACAGCAGAAAAGGGAGGATGGGGAGCTGCAAAAGTGGCTACACTCCTGCTCCATCAGCTTTATGGAAAACTAGAACTTGCCCCTTTGTCTACCCAAAGCAGCATCCACCTTCCCTCCAGGGGATGCAGCGGGACAAGCGCGAGGGCACCCTGCATGGGCAGAGGTGACCCCAGGAGGTTGGAATTCGGAAATAGGCAAAGCGTGAGTCACCCCTGATATACGCCAGGGAAGTAGGTTGGGTCTTTGGTCAAATATACTGCTAGCTTATCTGTCTGCCATTCTTGTATTTTCCACGGACCCATGTGCCCACATAGACTCGAATGAAGAATGCGTGGTGTTCTAAGGAAGATGCATCTCTCCTCTGCATCTTACACAGAATGTGAGGTGCAGGTCAATGGATGTGGCTGTGAAAGACAAGAAAAAGAAAAGAAAACCTGACTCCTTCTCAATGCTGATTAACTTAAAAGGTAGAATGATGTATGCTTTGTTTTCCAACGCATACATCATTGTTATCATCACACATCATCACTGGGGGCTTATATCCAAGCACTGAATTATTCGGCAATCTAAGGTTTTGCTCATTTGTGAGGATGGGTGTCAAATGTGGCTCTGAACTAAACGTACTGTGCATATACATGGGTGCCTGGCTCTGTGCTTGGGGCAGGGCAGACCTCTTCATTCGCAGCATAAATCAGTAACAGCATTTCACCTTCCCTATTGGGCTGTGGTCACAGCCATTGGAGGAGCTTCCCTAGCACCTCCTTCTCTATACCTCCTCCACATGTGTTCCCACAAAGGCTGGAGAGATGGCCATTCCCTGATGGGCTGATGCTTTCAGCCGGGCTGGTCCCCACCCTTAGCTCGATTTCACACGTGAATCAAAAGTCCATTAAGAGAGGGCTCAACTGCAATGGTGAGGCCTTATCTGGAAGCCCTAGGCTTCTATAAAGTGTAAGAACAGTCTCCATAAAAGAAATATAAATTTTATGTTTTCAATCCTCTGGATAGGACAGACACTGTGGCTGTTCATCAATATACATCTGCCTCCTAAGACTGGTGGATGAGAGGGTAGGTTCTTAGTTCAGGCACCCAGGTGGTCTGTGCTTCAAGAGGAAATATGTTCCCGGAGGCTGCAGAGCCAAGTGGAAAACTGGGAAGAGGAGTTTTCGCTGGGTCTGCACGCTTCCCCTTCATTCTTACAGATGCTGCACAGTCCATGAGCTAACAGGATGTAAGAAGGGAAAGTGAAGGGGAGTTGTGTATTAAGCAGGACTGAACAAACAAAGCTGTGGAATGACAGACAGTGAAAAACAGCGTCAGCCCACATGAAAAACCACGTAGGAAGCATCTCTGGTGAAGGCGAAGACTTTCTCGATTCTTGGTGCATCTGTCACCTGCGTCTTAGTCAAGCTCATTCATCTAATTTTGCAAAGTGATCTAAAAGTGCTTAGACATCATCTCCCAGGATACGCCGGAGGAGGACCACGACACAACACACAGATCTCCTGGCTCAGCTGGTGTTCTTAGCGTGCAGATCTGCAGAGTTTTGTGGAGGGTCATCATCATAGGTTTTGCTAATGACACTGAACCCAGCTACAGATGAGATGGAGTGAGCCTAGATTTCTCTCACAGGGTTGGCAAGGATGACTCGGCTGGACGAGACAGGCATCACTGGGATTCGAATGACCATACCACTGCGCAGTATCCACTTGGAGGGAATTCTCCGACCAGAAAAACGTCTCCAAACTTAACGGTGATATCATGGCTCTGGTGATGAGTAGAGATTATATCCACTATATAGGCTAATCTCCCCAAACCCAGGGGCTGACCTCAGACAGCTCCCTCTCTCTCTCTTCTATTGCTATAAGAACTATTTAGCAATAAAGATCTCTATTAAATATGTTTTTAGTACCTTTAAAAAATGCTTACTAATTTCTCAGACCACAGGCAGGAAGACCGGCCAGTGGAAGTGACGGAGGCGCACTCAGGTCGTAATCAATGTTGTGGGTTTCGGGAGACAACAGTGGATTCCACAAATCCTGGGATTCCTTCCTCACACGGTGACCTCAGGCCACGCTGTGAAAAAAGCTGATAACAGCCAGTCAATACCAAGACCAAGAGCTTCCTGGGAATGGAAGAGAGCTTCCTTGCCTCTATTGAAAATGAAAGTGGTAACTGAGTCTTTGAAGTCCAATGCCATTTACTTATAAAAAGGCATATGCAGAAGTCCACACTGCTGTTTCTTTCACTGTTTGAAAAGCTCGGCACATATGCCCTTGACTCAAGTCACGTAAAATTTCATCGTGATTTTAAAGCACTAACTTTAAGAAAAGATGACGCCAAGTCCCTAAGCTTGCATTATGGATGGTGGATTCAGGGCTTCCCGAAATTCCTTCATCTTTCTCCTCCAGATTTCAGGATGAAGACGATGGAAGCAGAGTCATTTTCCTCTTGGACCACGTGCTTCTATGTTCCTGTCACTCTGCGGTGGAGATAGTGGAGGCACACAGCTATTTATAAGACAAGCTCTGGGCCTTAGCACGAGGGTAGCCTGTGAAGTCTCAGATCTCTTTAGCATTTCTATGACCTCCAACGTGAAAGCTTCTTTCCTTCACTTGCCTGTACCAATAGAAGTTTCCAGAAATTTCTCTTAAGATAATCCCAAGAAGCTTCAGGGGCCCCCATCAAAGGTTGTGAAGAACATGGCAAGAAGCTTATTCTTCAGGAGCCCCCGTTGACTCTAACAGCTGTATCACTGGTACCCGTTAGGTCAGGTGAAACAAAGATCATTATGGCAGGTGATGACTGGGGTGGCTACAGTCATCTGAACTCCTTTCAGATGGATGACAAATCATCAAAGAGATGTTCTTGTTAAGTTCTTGGATACATGCACGCTCTTCTCTCTTTGGACGAAGGATCAATGAGGAATAAGTGGCCAATGGTACCCACCCCGAGAGGGGCTCACGGAGCCCACTCACTGGTCTCCAGTTTCCCACTCCTACCACGTGTGGGCTGAAAGCTCCCAGGACCATCAACTAATCAAGCTCTTGCTCTGATAACACGGGGTAGATCCCTGTCCGTTCTCTCTTTCTCCGTGTCAGCATCTGTCCTACAACTCGTGGCTCATGATGTAAGAGAATGCCTCTGAGGAGGGAGAAGCATAGGATTGTCTCACAGGCGCTGATACCTCGTGAATGCTTGTGAGCTCGTGGTTAAGGACTGTCTGATTACAAAAAAGAAACTCAAGAGCTACTGTTCAAAAGTGGACAAAGAACTCCAGAAGACCGTGTGGCCTTTCTTTATAACTTCCCTGCATCGGGAAGTCTGGCTTTGCTCGCTCTGGTGATTGCATTATCAGAGTATTATTTTGATCTTTACTCCCTGAGGAGGATTTGTTTGAGAATCAAGATTTATATGACTGGACAGTTCTCCTGGAACCTAGGAAATACTTCTGCATATCTGGCATCTTGAACAATCACAGCTTTGGGGTCAAGGTTGGAATTTTACACATGTAATCAGGAGCCAGCATTTCCCACATGTGTTTTGGGACCTCACAGACAAGGGGCAGTGAAGTGAACAAAATGACTATCATAGAAGTGATCCAAAATGTTGGTAAGTGTTTTCAAAGAAATAGGAAAAATTAAACACCTTCTTAAATTTAGCTATGATTTTCAGCTTTCTCTAAAGAAACTGGAGGTCAAGCCCCAGACTTAAGAGACTCATAAAATTCCTGGAAAAGACGTCCAAAAATACGTTTTTGATGACTCTGTGTTGACCATATCCTTGAGAAATGGATCCTAATCAATCCATCTGACCTTAACTTCTAGACTAGGGAAACTGGGTTCCATATACACAAGTGGATGTATTACTAGTAAGTAAGTAAGAGTGAAAATGAAAAAATCCTTTTTTATTTGTGGGATATTTTTAGGAGCAGGTGATGGGTGTGCAGTCTGTGGGCAGTGGAGGAGGGGCCGGAATTCCATCACCCCTGCAGGCCTCCTCCAGCCACCCCACTCTGTGATTCACAGAGGGAGGAACTGAAGCCCCCAGCGACCATGTGGTCTACCCACGGTGCTGTCACCAAGACTTTTCTTGAAGTTGCAAAGAGACAGATAATTCCTAACGTAAGGAATTAAGATTTGAAATAGTCTTGCTTTTTGACAAAAATATTGTCATGAAAGAGGATGCCACTGCCAAATATCCTTTCGTTCTGAAACCAACCTGTTTTGAGAAAAAACAGGGAGCTTCCATAAAAGAAAAGGTGGACCCAAGCCTCCAAAAGGAGATATTTAATTCCTACTATATAATCTGCTCTGGGAAATGTCACTGGGGTAAGAAGGTTTTTAAGCCGGGGACTTGACCCAAAGGAGCCCAGACTTGTCTTACTCTTTTATGCCAGCTGTTAGGGAACCAAGTCATTCTTTCCCGTTTACGGAGGGCAGCAGTGTGCAAATGAACAGGCCTTGCTCTCTTTGGATCCCACTGCATGGAGATCTCTGAATCAGCATCGTGGCTCCTGGCCTCTTCTCTGGTATGGGACAGAACCACATTGAAAAATACGAGCTAGCTGTGCGATGACCCATCAGATAATGATGAAATCTGACAACAATTAACACTTTGAATTTCTAACTTTTCACACCAGCAGTTTTTGCTTTTCCTAAATGATCCTCGCAGGGAGTGAAGTTCCCTGGAACGTAAGGAAGTGCTTCTTGTTACCATCAAAGATTAAAAAGGGGTTTCTCCTTCTCCTATCTATTCTGAAAAGAAAAAAGAAGGCACCGCCATTGTTTCCCTCGTTTGTATCTCGTACTCCTTCCCTTCCATCCAGCAAGGTTACTGAAGTGTTCCTTCGGCACTAGGGTGTTGGGTTTCTAGCGGGGATGCAGCTGGCCACGGGCAGAGACGCACAGAGGGCAAGTTGCCATGCGGGGAGATTAGACAGGGTCAAAGGAAACGCGCACCACACAATGAAAGGTAACAGAATTCCGAGCCAAAGTCCTTTCATCTGAGCCACTATGACTAGTCCTTTACTTCTTCAATGTCCTGTGACAGTTTTCTGGTATTTATGACTGTCAAGCTCCCTCTTGAATCGTGCACATTTACCTTGGTGTATTTCTTATCCGGAGAGGAGAAAACATCTGCAATCCCAAGGAGGAATCTGCTCTTAAAGAGTGACAACAGGGTGTGCAGGGGAGGTGGGAGGGGCTGGTCTGACTCCTTGGCATCCAAACAGAGATGTTCTTCAAGCTAGGTTGAGGAACATCCACGAGACACTAGCCGGAACACAGCCTGCCCACAAGCCCTGCCATGAATCATCTGTGACTGGACGCAGGGAGAATTCCCGTAAATCCCTCGTCATTTGACTCAGATGAGATGCTTTAACCTTATAAAAGTCTGACATCCAGAAACTTCTTGGAACTTGGTAAGGTGAGCCGAGGACTCTATAAGCAAGTGATAGAAAACAGAATGCATTCTCTCTGGGCTGGATTTTGGTTTTAATAGGGATGGGTCCCCTCTGGGCTGGGAGGCTAAAAGGTCAGCTTGTCCTTAGTCATGCAGAAAAGTGAAGGTGAAGGAAGGGCAGAGTTGAAAGAAGCAGGTGGGCCTCTCTGGTGACTAGGGCTGCTTTTCTTTAAGAGGTGTCCAGGGCGGCCGTGGGATAGGATGACACTGACAGAAGGAAGCCACCCAGAGGCGCACAGTGAGACAGCGCGGCGCGTTCTGCTATGGAAAAGCAGGGTGGGCTGCCGGCGGCTATGGAGCGGCTCTGGACTCTGGTAAGAGTGTGGCTGGCCAGCTAGCTGTGGGACTCTGAGACCAACCGGAATAAGAAGGCCCAGCCTCTGGGAAGGATGAGAGCCAGAGGCCTCTGCAGAAAACCTGGGCTTTGTCCTGCAAGGACTGCAGAGCAAGCAGCTGGCGAGGAGCTCCTCCCCAAGGCTCAGAAAACCAAGCCTCAACTTCCAGTCCTACTTCTTAACAGTTAAGTGACCTTGGGCCTCAGGTCCTTGAAAAGGCGGGGGGTAATACGTGTGCCTCCACAGGGTGATGGGTGGGAGTGGGACAGAACGCAGTCAAAGCCCTTAGCACAGTGCTCGCCACACTGTAAATACTCAAAAGTCAGAACCCACTATTATTAATATTAGGAAGTGTAAGGTATCCCACTGCCATTGATAAAAAGGGCGATGGTGTGGAGGCAGGGATGCTGAATAAAAACTAATTTCAGGCTGCAAAACAAAAGGCATGCGGCCTAAAACAATATGAAATAAGAGGTAGCTCCATTTGCTCAAAATTCCTTTGTCCCTCATAATCTTTGGGGCTTGCCTCCCAGTTTCTGTAATCAAGAGGTGACTGTCAGAGCTGGAGAGGCACCCGGAATCCTGTCTCCTAGAGCCATGTGCTTGCCATTTGATCACAGACCCTTCCTTGAAAAAAATGGAAGGGGAAGAAGTTAAAACACACATACACAGACCAGTTGATTCAATAAAGACCTTTTGGTGAGTGTTCATTCCAGGATAATAAACCAAGCAAACGTCTGGCTGTGTTTAAAATCAACAAAACCAGCAGGAAAGGCAGAAAGAAGGGAACAGAGTGATCAGCTTGTTTTGAAAGCTGCCAACAGTGCTGCTTCAGCAGGGGCTGGTGCCAAGGAGCCACCAGGAGAGGAGAAAGGAGACAAATGCAGACGGGACGGAAGCCGAGGACAGGGGAGGGGGGAGATCCCAGGTCTAATGGGATGCAGATGTGGCCTGGGGCCTGCGGGAAGCTTTCCCCAGGATCCCAGGCATCTTCGGGAGCTCCAGCCTAGGAGGCTACTGGGGGTGTTCAGCGCTAAGCCCAAGACCTCCCAACCAGACCATAAACTTGATTTAATGGCTATGTTTATGGAGTACTGTACGATGTGCCAGCCTGTACTAAACTCTTTACGTGCATTATTATCCCCATTTCACAGGTGAGGAATCTGAGGCTCCGAGAGGCCTTGGGACTTGCTCACAGCTGCTAAGGTAGAGTCATCTGCCTCATGCCTGAACCCCAGCTCCTAACACAAAGTTATACTGCTTTTGGCCCGGGAAGGGCTAAACCCAAGGCACGCTGACCAGCTAGCTGAGATCGGGGAGATGCAGGGTGGGAGGGAAAAGGTTAAAAATGTCCTATTGTGAGTTTGAGTCCAACTGATGTCTAGGAAAAGCCAACCATAATGTCGTCAGATGAAAGGACTTTTGGCCCAGTTCCCACATGCGACAGGGGCCCCGAAGTGCCCGACAGACAACGGCACCGCGCAGCCCTGGAGAAGGTGCGGGGGCCTGGCCCTCATACCGATGGTGCAGTGCTCGCCGTTCCAGCCCGGGCTGCACTCGCACTTGCCGTCCCGGCAGGTCCCATGCTCGGCGCAGCGCGGGTGGCAGGCGCGCTGGTCGCAGGCCGCCCCCATCCAGCCGTCCTCGCAGCGGCAGGTGCCCCCCACGCAGACGCCGTGGCCACCACAGTCGGCCGCACAGATCTCTGGGTGGAGGGAGGGAGAAGGGGGAGAGAGAAAAGACAAGTATTGAGCCAGTCGTTCTTGGGAACAAGGGTCACACGCTCTGTGAGCAGTCGCGATTCCAGAGGCTCAGGAGGCTAATCTCTGTGGACAAGGACCCTCGGACAAGAACAGTTCTCCAGCCAGAGGCCTGTCCCAAGCCCCTTTCCTCGCCAAAATAGGATGGACTGTAGGGCTCTGCTCTGTTCACTTTTCTCTGTGGCCAGCCTGTCCCCGCTTCTGTGCTTACCGCTTCCAAAGGGGACCGCCCTTCTGAACAGATGCGAGGAGAAGTCAAATTTAATTAAAAACCAGTTACGTGTGAAAACAAAGTGAGGATGAGCCAGGCGAAGTGCCTGTGGGTCTGGCTGGGGTGCATGAAGGGTCCTGGGCTTGCACTTCATTCCAGCTTTGACTCTAATTGAGATGGGAGGAAAGGGGAGGCTGGACCCCCGCGTCCCAGGGGGGTTCTCTGGTGCTCTGCTGGGTTTATGTTCAGTTCCCCTGCTCACTGCTTCATCACCCCAACTCCAAGCACCATCTAAATGGCTTTTCCCATCCAAAGCAAACAGCTGGACTGGGGGTGGAGGCACTTCACAGCCAGACTGGAGCTGCCCAGCCCTTCACAAAGGCCTGTCTGTGAGATGGTGCAAAAGACACATGCGACCTGATCCACAAGCCCCTTGGGCCCAGGGCCAGCGACAACTTCACGGTTACTCAGGCAGAGGTTGTGAGAGCTTTGAAACACAACTCCTTTTTAGGAAACCAGTTGAACAACTGGGGCCCTTGATGCTCTCTGCCAGGGCTGTGATGGAGACCCTGACTCGATTCTGTGCCTCGTGGCCCAACATTCTTCAAATGAAGATCCCAACACCTTTAATTTCTTTCAAATTAAACTGACTGGCACCCACGTCAAATTGCATTTGCACATTACCCCTTCCAAGCTACACTCCTGGCTTGGAAGCTACTAACAGTCCAACTACTTTTGAAAAAAAAATTAAGTTAGATCTCAGAGGCTCAGAACTTCCATATTAATCTACAAGGCAACGGCTAAAATGTTCAAGAATTAAAAAATAAGCAAAACAGAAAACAGTAATAGTTCCCATTTATGGTGTGTTCCTATGCCTGACATCTTGCCAAGCAAAGCAGCTGGAAAGGGAGTTAATGCGTGCAGTACCACACTGGGTTTCTCAGCTCCCCAGGGGAGAGAAAGGCTGCTGTAAAATGTGTGCAAAGAGCCCTGACCTGGAGCCAGGGAACCTGGGTTCTATGCCAGACTCAGGAGCAGAAGCTGTGTGGCCCTGGGCAGGTTCCTTGACTTCACTGGTGATGCTGCCTCACAGCACCTCTTCTACCCATCAGGGCTATGCTGAGCATTCGGTGAAGTGGACAATAGAAAAGGGCATGGCAAGATCACTAACTCAAGAAAGATTTCTCAGGACAGTGAGCTTTAGACTATGTGTCCAAAGACCAGGTTTGTGAGGTCTGTGTCTGCTCAGCCACGGATCTGCTGTGTGACCTTGGGAAAGTCACTTGCCCTCTCTGGGTGTTGGTTTCCTCATCAACTGCAGGGGGGACCTGATGGCATCTAAGACTGTGGGAGTCTATGATATAAACATCCTCCATGTCACACAGCACGATCTATCCCTAAGGCTCGGCTGGAGTGTCCCTCCTCCTCTGAGAAGTCTCCCACGATTCACTCAGTGGTTGTTCTCTTGCTCCGTGCCTTTCCATGTGACGTGGTAGACTGCTTCTCCATTTCTGCGTGTCTCACTGTCAGACTCAGGACAACCTGAGGCTGGATGAATTCTGATCACCTCTAGGCCTGGTACCCAGCACAGATCTTGGCACAGAACAGACCCTTAATTAAGGTTTGCTGGATAATGAATAAATCCATGTGTGCCTGGGGTTACAGGTGCCTAAGAATTTAAAACAATTCAGGTACACCCTGCTCAGCCTGGCTGAGAGTCAGTCCAGGTCTATCCGTCTGCTTATCTCTGGTGGGTTGCCCTTGTGAAAACTTCCCAAGCGAGCGTGGAGCTGTGGAGCAAAGTGTCAGGACACCCAGCAGCCCTCCAGGAAGGGGATTTTCTCAAGATGCTCTTCAAGTTTCCTTCCCTTCTTGCTCACATGGACAATGTCCTGGATTTTTCTCAAGATGAAGAATGACAATCTCGGGTCCCCGGTCTCCCTATATCCTAAGTCTGAAATTTCCATCCCTCCTGCACAGCGCTGCAAGGGCATAGACCCAGGTGACTCCGGAGGCAGGGCCTGGACTCAGGGCTGGCTGGGACTTTCACCTGAGAGCCTGGAGGAAAGATCAGCTTAGCATTCTGGGGGGTTTACTCAGCACATTTTCTAGGTGGTAGTTTATGGTGTGAAAGTAAACTTCCAACAAGCCTTCTGTTCACCAAGGTGTGAGCCTGGAGAGGGACAGGCTGTGGGGCAGCCTTCCTCGGGGCGCTTGGAGTTCACGGTCTTGGTGTTTTGGGCTGCGGGGCACTTGAAGGTCACGGGCTTGAGAGCAGAAGAGGCAGGGCTTCCCCAGCACTTGACGGCCTCACTTCAGGTCTTCACTACTGGGTAGTTCATTCCTTTACTAGTTAACTTTGAGGCAGTGTGTGTGAAAGAGCGTAAGACTTGGAATCAGGTGTGACTCCAAATCTTGGTTCTGCCAGTTGTGGGACCTTAGACAGCCTCCTCAACTGCTCTGAGCTTCATTTTCTTCCTCCGTAAAATAGGGATGATGACAGCACCCACTTCAGAGGGTACACAGCCCTGATATACAGCTCATACCGATTCCTTTATTCTTCCAGTAATAGTCCATGCCTGCCTGCTATGTGCCAGAAACTGCACCGGGTGCTAGGAATACAGAGGTCAATAAGACACAGTCTCTGCCCCACAGGAGATCATTGCCCAGACAAAGCCCAAACTGAGTGCTAAGATCAGCTGAGTAATCTACAGCTGTTACTCACTTCGGCACCTTTCTGCTTACGTGCAATGAAAAAAGAACCGTGAATCTTAGGATCAGACAGATTTGGTATCTATTCTTGGCTTTGTCACTTATTGGCTGGGTAATCTTCAAGGTGCAAGTTAGACAATTCATTGACTCTCGATTTCCATTTCAGTAAAATGAGGCTAGTAATTCCCACTTTACCAATCTTACACGGCTGGCGTTAGATCAACTGAGGTAATGTATGGAAAAGCCATTTTTGGCTTAATAACTTAACACTTATATCAGGTTTTACAGTTTACAAAGCACCCTTCACATACAGTTTCTCATTTAACTATCACAACAATGCTGGCTATTATCCTTCTTAGAGGTGAGGCTACTGAGACCCAGAGAGCATAGGGGAACTCTACAAGGTCGTGTGTTCATCTGGTGCTTTCTCCTCATTTTGACAATCCTCAGGGCAAGGCTGCAAGATGAGCATTTTACAGATATGGAAACTGAGTCACAGGCTAGACAGAGGCAGGCTCTCCTTTGAGGGAACCTCCTGGTTCTTCCAGCAGATCTCCCCTCGTTTCTGGTCCTGTTGTTTATCCCTTGTTACGTTCAAGTCAGACCCTGGCTATGTGTGAGATGCAATGAGATTCTTTACACAGAGTTTCCCAGACACCCGAGCTCGCTTTTCTCCTCTGGAGACTGCGGGGCTGTCCCTCCAAACTCTCCATCTCCCCGCCAGTTTACACTAGACATGCTGCCTTGGCGCGAAGCTACAGCTGCCTGGTGGCTGAGCACCCCTCCATTAGCCCTTTACAAGCTGGGTTGTGAGCTCTTACACATTTTAATGGAAGGGGCCTGAACAGGGTGACCTTGACGTTTATGTGGTGCTAACTGATGGTAACACAACCTGTCAGTGTTGAGCTTCTCTTCTGCAGATGGGCTCTCTGCCCAAGTGCAGGAGACCCACTGCCTCATGACGGGAGCAGAAACCTGAGATTCTGCTTCATTTGGTCTCAAGTTGTAGGCCCCATTGTTATTTTTTTATGTACCTCAATTTTTTTTTTTTTTTTTTGTCCTTGAAATAAAAGGAACTGCTTTATTTTTGCTTCTCTGATTCTGCTTTTACACTGAAGCAGATATAACTTCCCAGAGTGGCTGGTGAAAACCAAATAGGATGATGCTAAAGAATGTGCTTTGACAGCTCCTGTGCCCTTCATGTAATGTCAATGGTACTTTGTGAAATCTGGGTCACAGCTCCTAAGTCTCAAGTTTGCTCGGTTGTAAACTGGGGGTGACACTGACTACTGCAGAGAGCTGGTGGAGGAATCACCCTCATTTGCTTCATTTCTTGAGCGCTCACTGGGTGCAAATCTAAGGGTGAGCAGGCGCTGGGGGATCCGATGGTGAGTATGACAGACACGGCTCTTTCCTGACCTCAAGGAGTGACATTCTAGCACGGCAGACGGACGTAACCTAATTGAATTAAATGCGTTAGGATGAACAGAAGTGAAGCTTCTAGTATGCAGCCTGGCACATAGTCAGGATATGATAAACTGTGCACACACATATTCTTATAAGAAAGGAAATGGGGTGCAGTGGCAAGTGTTATCAGACTGAAGTCAGATCAGATGTGAATTCTGACTTATGCAACACACCTGGCACAAGCAAGCATTTGATAAAGGCTAAGCGACGGTCATGTGATCAACATCGGCACTGTCTGACTACATGCTGGACGGTAGGGGCCTGGGAGGAACCCTCTGACGTACCATAGAGTACACAATCCATACAGTCGACACGGATTCAGATTCCGACTCTCCAGTCTCCTTGAGTCCTTGCGGAGCCCTTGGGAGAATGACTTAATCTCTCTGGACCATACTTCTTCACCCCCAAAACAGGGAGAGTAATAATGGTCCCCTACAGGGTGAGTGAGTGGTGGTAACTGAAGGAAAGGGTAAATGTGAATGGCTCTATGTAATCTGTGTTATGTATGTTGTGTTCCGAACATTAACTGATTGATGGAGACCTACGGCATCCTGTATCAGTGCACCTCCGAGTCACCGAGAAGGGAAGCATCTCCCTGAAGAGCAAGATATTTTCTAGCAGCAGAGCCTCAAAATTTGAGTATGAAACTCTTTCTCTGGTTACCTAGCATGGCACCATCAGCCATGACCATTAAAACCCAGGTAGAAGCCACCTGTATGTGTAGCTTCGGCTTCCTCTTAAAAGCGGGTGAAAATCCCCAACTGTCCTAAAGTGTCATTCCAAGTCTCTAAAGTTCTTGGCTGAACTATACAGGGCCTTGGAGAGCAACCAGGTCAGGCCCAAGAACACCCTGGCTCTTCTCCTGGGGAAAGCCACCCCCCCCCCAAGCACCTCCCCTTCCCCACCCCACCTCTGCCCTGCCTCATTGGTATCCACGTCTGTCTTCTCTCTAGACTGGAAGCCCACCTGATGGCAGGCTCTAGCTTTTACTCATCTTGGTTCCCAGCAGCAGGCACCAGGTCTGGCAGAGAATGAGCTTTCAACAAATATTTGTTGAAAGAACAGATGAATTTTTAAAAAATCTCATGGAAGAGGTGTTATGTCAGTTGGCTCAACTCTATCCCAGCACCATATTGTACAAAATTTATTTGGTTAAATATATTCACACAGAGGCTCAGCCTTCTTTGTGCTTAACCTTCTTAGAAACTTATCTTCTCCAATCTCCGACTGATAGCTTGTAACCTTAAAGTGTCTCAGTTCTTACACCCTCACACACATCTTCCTTCGCACCAATACCCGTGTCATACCTGTTCCCTTTCTATGATGTGGAAGCAGGTGGACACATAACGAAAAGGGTGGGAAAAATATATGGTTTGGCTATTGGTTAATTGTGCTCCAAAGTGTATACACGAGGAAAAAAGCTGCTCCAGTCTCCTCTCATTACATGTTAATCCCCATATGAACCTGGATGAAGCCTGGGACCTATCACAGCTACGTTTTAATTTGTCTGGACTTACTTTACAATCCTGTTCATTAAAATAGCTGGTAAGGGAAGTTGTGCCTCTCCCCTAAAGGGAAATACTTATATATAATTTTCCCGTAAAATTTCTTTGACTTGGAAAGATGCTCAAAATTGACACAAGTCGGGGATAGAGGGGACCCCACACAAGGATCTGTGTGCTTTCCTGCTGAGTAAGGAACAGATACAGGTGAAGCTGTCTTTGAAATTCAGGGATGTGAAAGCAGAGCCTTGGCCCCATGTGACCTCCTGGGAAGCCCTTTAATAAGTCTGTATTTGGCACTAAAAGGGATAATAGGGAAAACTGTTCTATTCTGCTTAGGACCTGAGGTTCTTAGAAGTGACCTTAAGAAATTTTAGTAAGGGTTAAATAATTTTAAATGATTTCCACTAGGATTTTCTGTTGCATCGCTAGCTCATCTGAGTTAGTGCCCAGTTTGGGGGATTTTTCTGAAATCCTGGTCCTTGAAAATTCCTTGGGGGAATTTCTCATGAAATCCTTGGACACTTTAAGTCCAAGCTACACTAAACAGCATTTGAGGCAAAAATAAGGAGAAACTGTAGAACCACTATTGGTGGCACACAAATATTACCTCATTAAATCCTCACAACATCCCTGCAATTTTATTTTCACTCCCTTCCCATCACTGAGGAAACTGCTTGGAGAGACTAAGTGACTTACTCAAAGGTACTTAGCTAGAATGAAAGGTGACTATGATTAACACAGCTTTTTGGTCTGTGAACTGTGGGATCAGGTTTAGGCAAAACCTCAGCTGTAATCTGACATATTTCCTTATCAATTATGTATTAGATCCTCACCTCAGCTAGACTAGAGAATCTCTGAAATCAGAGTCTGATTTCACCCTGACTCAATGTTTATCATGTTAAGTACTTTTCCTTTTGTTTGTCTGTTTATCTGTCTTTTCAACCTCCATCCATCCATCTGCCTGTCCATCAGCTCATCCATCTGTCCATCAACCCAATCATCTAATCATCCAATCAGCTATTAAGTCAACAGGCCATCTAACTGCCCATCTATCCATCCATCCATCCATCCATCTCTCCATCCATCCATCCATCTGTTTGACCTGGGCTAGTTAATTCATCTTTCTGTGCCTCAGCTTTCTCTTCTGCAAAAAAGGATAGAGACACCAACACCTCGGGTTCATGTGAGGCTTAAAAGAACATCATGTAATGTGCCTAATGTCATGTACATCTTTTACAGAGTAAACACTCACTACATGGCAACTATTTTACGTTTATGTGCTAGAAAGGGCCAGGGGAAGGGAGGGTTTGAAGATACTGTGGAGAGCAAGGGGAGGACGTGAACAACTGAGGTTCCTCTCAACAGCCGGAGAGGACTGGATCTGGAGCATAATCAGAAGGACAGGCTTCCTGGGTCCCTCATGCCCTGGGGAGAGGTAAGTGGCAAAGACCCGTGTAAGGGACAGACCAGGATAATGAGAGAGCACTTCAACCACGGCCTCCATATTCTCAGTGAGGTGGGAGTCTCTGCTGAGGAGGACGCTAATGGATAGATGTGGACATCTGAAAGAGTCCCCTGGGGACTGAGTGTAAGAACTCACAAAGTACCAGAAGAACTGCAGCTCGAAGGACCCAGGAGGGGCTGAAGATCGTGAGCGTGACATGATTTGGCTTAAAGCACTCGGAAGCCCGGCTGTAAGATCAGAGATGGTGAGTGGCTGGAGCGATCCTGGGTTTTGCAAGGTGGATGTGGAAGAAAGGCACAGAAACAGGGAGCCGAGAGTGAGGAAGGAAGACAGCTGGAAGTAAAGGACTGAGGGAACAGGGGGAAATGAAGGAGGAGGAGGGTGAGTCAGGAGAGAGCTGGGCAGGAAGTGGCCTGGATGTGGCCAGGGGCTCACCTTCAGGTGGCTTTAGGGGTTAAGAGACAAAAAGAGGAGGAAAATGTAGAGGAGCAGTTTTCTTGGTCAGAGCATGAGAAGGTATCTTAGGGATTCTCTAACCATCCTGTAGACAGGAAAACACGGGCCAAAGAGAGGAAGTGTCTTGTCCTTGGCCACACAGCCATGTGCGTATTAGTACTTGAGTAAGAACTTAATGGCTGCCTTAGGAAACAGTCATGTAAGGGGCCAGCTAGATAAATGGCTAAAGGCGGGGAGGCCTCACCACTCTTTGGCCCCCTCCTCTGTGCCTCTGCATAGGCTGCTTTCAGGGTCTACGTGCTCCTTTCCCCCAGTCTTCACATGTTGAAGTCTGGCTCCAATGCCACCTCCTCCCTGAAGCCTCCTTCCAGAGCCCACACTGGAAGGGGCTTCATTTCCTGCCTTCCCAAAGCACTTTATGCAAACCTTTATCAGGGTTGTTAGTCTACCTGTGTTGCTTCCAGAACCCTGCCATCATCAGATTAGTCTCTGTACTCTGTAGTGAGTCTCACACAGAAAATGTATCTTTTGACTGCATCCATGTACCGCCAGATTCCAGTGGTCTGAGGCAGGGCACTCCAGTAACTATTCAAGGTACTATGATTTTGCACAGGGCAGAGGCCTGGATTTGGGCAAGCTGGGTATCAAAGCCTTCTTTGCTACTTCCCGGCTCTGGGAAACAAACATTGCACATATCTGAGCCTTATCTTGGTCATTTATAAAACGGCAGTAATGAATCTTAAAATTGATTTAAAAATATATTGAGGACCTACTATATGCCAGATACTCTTAGAATCTGGGGATTCAGAAATTGTATTAAGTTATTCCCATCCTCAAGGAACTCAAGTCTATCTAGTTGTATAAGTGAGCACAACGAAGCTGGCCACCATGCCTGGCACACAGTAGGCCAATTACAATTTAACTCTCACTTCCACAGGTCAGATATCCCTGCATTTTGAACAATGTGGCTCGAATATAGCACCCACTCTCTCTCCCTCCCTCTCCCACAAAATTGGGCAGATGGCTTTTTAGTCTCAGTGCAGGTTACAGGAAGAAGTCAGGAGGGAGGAAGGTATAGGAAAGGAGCATCTGACTTCCTTACAGTAATGAATCTTCTTTTGACATTGAGGCCAAACCCAAGTCACTCTCCTGTGCTTCTCAACTTCCATCCCTATCACCTGAGAGTCAGAGCGGCTCCAAGCCGTGCTTCGGTCCCCCAGATCTAGATGGCAGAAAGCTAATGAGCCTTGGAAACCACATGGCCTTTCACCTCACTCAAGGAGCTCAGAAAGCTTTCAAACCACGCAGAAAAATGGATTCCAGTACGTTGGTGCAGAGCAGTCGCCAATCTATTCCCCCAGGACTAGAATTTCAAGCTTTATGAAGCACCTATCACAGGAAGTAGTAAGTCGCCTCTATTCACCTTAATTGGAGGGTATCTGGCTTCCTGATTAAAGGAGTTCAAAGCTAGCATGGCGGAGGCCTCCAAATACGCTCTGACTTTGCAGAATGATAACAAGCCGAGAAAGGACTGGTGAGCAGAGAAGCCAAAAAAGGTAACTGGCCAGGGCTGAACCACTACCCCACTGAAAGGGCCCAACTGGGTATACTGAAGAGATAGCTGATGTTCAGACCTCCAGTCCTGATACCCTTTTGTGAAGGTCCACCTCTCCACCTCCACCATGGACACCTCCTCCTAGAAGTCTCCCAGGCACCTCAAACTGCATGCCAATATTAGAATAAGATTTCTAAAACCAAACCTGACCACGTCACAGCTCTGCCTGAAACTTTTCAGTGCCTTCCACTGACAGATAAAACCTAAACTCTTTCAAGGCCATTCATCATCTGATGCCTGCTAACTTCCTTCACCTCTTCTCCCTCTCACTACTGCCACAAATATCCTAAGCTAAGCTACTCTAAACTGTGGTGCTTTCCTAGAAAATGCCAGGATCTGTCTCATCTATGTACTTGTTGCAAATCTTTGACTTCCACAGTGGGCTGCTGCAAGGTGCTTGCCTCTTTCTTCCATCTCTGACAATTCAAATCCAACCTCCATCACCCACCTTAAATCCCACTTCCTCCAAGAAGCCACCTTGATCACCCCGGCTGAAAGCAACTGCTCTTTTCCTGAACCCCTGTAGTATTGCCAGGTCCACCACGGTCATGATCCAATTTACATGGTTCCTGGCAGTGTCACCAAGTGAAGTGGTACCTTGTAAACCTGATACCTGATCCATGGTCAGTATCGGCGTAAACCTTGGTAATAGCCAATGGCAGGATTATGCAGGGGATAAGCATGGGTTCTGAACCCAGAGAAGGCTGGATTTGAATCTTTTCTTTCCCAGAGTGCCTTTGGGAAAGGCACTCAAGTTCCCTGAACCCTGGTTTCCTGAGAATAACACCGTCTGCAATTTCAGAGGCTTATATATTTGTTGTTTGAATAAATCATGAAGCACATACATGGAGGAGTTCTGTAAAATGTAAACAAAATTTCCATTCAAAGGATAGTTATTATTTTAAAATTACAAAGTTACCATACCAGCCGTTTGATTCAGGAAGACAGCCAGAGATTTTGTACAAGATATCAGCTTGGGCATCCAAATAGAAACCTAATTCTGAAGCCCAATTTCAGAAGGGCTTAGATTTGCATACTGAAGAGCTCCAGTTGTAATAGAAAATGTTCCAGGGCTGTCGGCGGGAATTCTACTAAATTACAAAGCTGCCAGCTTCTGGTTTATCAACCTTTGACTCTGGCAGTATTTAGTAGCATGCCTGTTTGGGCCCAATTTCCCAGGCTTTGATTAAATGTTAGGAAGTGACCATCTCATTGTGTCTGAACCTCCACAGTACTTCCCAGGCAACTGGTGGGGTCTTCTCTGCCTCCTTCTAACACACGCACTTCTTTCTCTGCTTCATTGTCAGTCTCCTGGATATTTATTATTCTGAACTTTGAGTTTAGGCTGTCACTTGCTGTTGGGAAAGGGCACAGGAAATGTCAAGTCTCAACGGACATGATTCCTTGGGTGAAATTCTAACCTAGAGTTTCCCCTCCCATAACATACCTATACAGAAATAGCCCAGTCTGATCGTTTCCTTTTGATGTTTAATTGGATGTTGGTGCTGTGCTTTCTGGGCTGAGAAGCAAATGCTTCTCAGAGAGTGAACAATTCCCGCTACACAAATGCGACTTGTAACAGGGGAGAATGCTCAACGCTGAATCTAATTTTCTCTCCCATCCATGAACAGAAGACAATTTCTCTGGCATTACAGCATCTCACTCAGTCTTTCTGTCATTAGTAAGAATTAAATTCTGTTCCCTCAAATCTAAACGTAATTATATTTTGCCTCGTAAATAAAATTGAATTACCATTTTCAAAATTTAGGGCTAATGCAACTGCTATGTTTAGAGCTTTAATTTTTTTTAACCCTGTTGCTACTTTCAGTTTTTTTTTTTTTTTTTTTTTTCAATTGGGCTTATTTTGCTATCAATTGTGACTTCATTTGGTAACAGAGCTTTTCTGTTCCATATCTATCTGGTCATTATTGTTATTAATTACGCTTTGTGATTTGCTTTTCTTTTTGGTAGGGGAGGAGAGTAATAGAGAAGAAACTGGAAGCTCAAAGGATCTGAGTTTGAATTTTAGAAGGTCTCGCTAAGCTGAGGTAGGACCTAGGCCATGATGCACTGAGAGAGTTAAAGAGCGAGCCCTGACGTGGAGTCTGAAAGGGAAATCTTCAGTGCGCGTTGAAAGAGTTTTTAATTTGAGATTTTCAGCAAGACATTGAGTGGACTCCATGACTGGGACCCTGCCTGCCTCCCTGGCCTCACTTCCTCAGCTCCTACTCTCCAGTCAAACTGAAGGAGGACCGCTCTGTACTTCTGCACATGCTGTTCCCTCTGCTTGGACGGCCCTCCCCTCCTCTTCCACCAGGAGCCCCACCTCAGTCCCCTCTCACAATCTGGCTCACAAGTCTCCATCCTGGGGAAGACCTTCCCAGGTTCTTCTCTGTCCCCCTCTTGGCCGAGGGCACACTCCTGCCCTTGTGCACCCCCAACCCACCATAAATGCGACGGTCGGAGGCCTTAACACCTCATGACTCCGTGTCACCTCCTGAGTGGCCTGAGGCACGCTGATCCCCGGGGCCTAGAATGGTCCAGCACATGAGAGGTCAGGAAGGGCTGTGAGTGAACGGAGGGGGCGTGTGTGCTTGTCAGCAGTGGGTGCGCATCCGGAGCTCTTCTGGGGTGCTCTCTGCGGAGGCTGTGCTCCTCTCTGGAAAAAGCTCAGGAAGCTCAGTCCCTGAGCAGAGGCCAATGTTAGCGCCGCAGGGCCCTTGTGCTGGTGTCTGGGGATAAATGTGTCAGCACGTTAGTGACTCTTCACTTAGACGCGACGACCAGAGTCGGGGGTTGGGGGGAAGGGGGGTGGGTAGAGAGTCTCAGTAACCACAAGAAAACTGAGCCTCCGAGAGAGAAAGCAAGTTGTTCAGGTCACACAGACTCCAATCCAGTTCTGGCTCCAGACCTTCACCATATAAGCTGCCCTCAAACTTCAATTGCTTAGAGTTGAAGGACTGTTTGGCTAATTTAGACTTAGTCATGCATTCGAAAAAATATACATTAATACTTTATTTATTGAGTGCTTACTGAGTGCCAGCCACCATGCTAGGCGTTTTATATATACATATTAGAACTAATTTGAAAAACAGCCCTGCAAGGCAGGTCTCATTAGCCATATTCTTTGGATAAGCTCAGTCTTGAAATTCTAGCTTGGTCCCACTCCAAATCCCACGCAATTCTTTCTGACTGCACATGCTACGCCCAAATCCATACCACTGAATCTCTAAAAGATCTCCACCTGTTATTCCATGAAACCCAACTGCAATGAAATGATAAGAATCATAAACCACCAGCACGGGCATTTTACAATCAAAATCTCTGCCAGGTACTGCTTCTGTGAGCCGGCAACCCAAAGGAATAAAATGTAGTGAGAGGGCCCTCTCAAATAAAGGTCATTTATGGAAGACAAGACTGGAGAGAGCTTGTAGAGAAGTGGAAACGAGGAATGAATTTATGAGGCTGAGGACAGAGATGACTGGGCTGGGGTGGAGGGGAAGGAAGACCCGTGTGAGAGCCAGTGAAGGGGCAAATGATCAGAGCCGAATCTGATATGGTATTCTGGAAAATGCCACAGAGCCTGAAATCTTCTTTAGAAGATTTTAGAAGATTTAGAAGTCATTAGGCTCTGAAAGAAAGGTAGGCTTTTCCAGTTTTAAGGACCATCTCAAAGAGGTTAAATTCCTCCCCTTTTCTAAGGCAGCTCTGAACCAAGAGGGTGAAAAGCCAACTAAAGCACTTGAGGGGGCGGGTGTGGGGAGGGAGCCCTTCTGCTCCGCAGGGCTGCTGAGCGTGCCCCCTTTATGCAAATTGATGAGGCACCCAGCCCAGCAGGACCACTCCCTGGGGAAGGTGGCTTGAAGGAGGTGAAATGATGCCAGCTCTCATCCAGGAGGGGCTCTGGCTGGCTGGCACTGCCTGTGAAATGAACATGGGCTAGGTCTGGAAAGTGAAGGACGGGGCCCAGGAACTCGGTTTTAGCTTTGCAGAGTGTTATGGGGGCGTGGGGGGAGCGGATAAGGTTGGGGGTCGGGGGGGGGGAGGTGGGTGGAATCCTGAGAGAAGGGATTAGACTGTCCAGTGGGTAGTGTGCTGGGATCTTCTTGGGCAGAGCCTTTGGCTATAACCCCTCATTCTTCTTTGATAATTCCCTGGATAAGTCATTCATTCAATAATCACTAGAACCTAATGGCTGTCAGGCCATGCACTAGGGAGAATGACAGACACTGACTTCATGGGGTTCACAGTTTGACAAGAAAGAGGCACATTTATAATACATGGCTCGGCACACCGAAGAGCTTAGGAGAGGCCTTGAAGCCAGACTTGGGTTGCATCCGTGCTGTGCCACTTTCCAATGGGGAGATGCTGGCAAGGAATTTAACTTAGTTCTGACCTTCAGTTTCCTTATGTGGAAAACAGACGTGGTAATACTTCCTTTACAGGGTCCTTATGACCCTTAACTAAGATAATGGTTGAAAGCACTTAGTTCAGCACCTGATACATGGTAAGCATTAAGAAATGGACAACTCTCTAATTAATGCTCCGTCCTGTGACTTATCAGGAAAAAAGACAAGATTAATGGCAAAGAAACCTCTTTGGATGGAAAGAAGACTTGAGGTAAGAGCTGAGGACTTGGAAACAGAGGGCCTAGATTCAATTCAAATTCTGCCACTGATTAGTTACCGCGGGCAAGTCGTTTCCTCTCTCTAACGCCTTCCCATCTGTAAAACAACTGCAGTAGCAATCACCACCACCATCATAACCACCCCCATCACCACCCCCATCACTACCATCATCATCACCACTATCATCACCATCACCACCATCACAACCATCATCACCACCAGCGTCCCCAAAGACTGACGCAGTGAGGTTCCACTGGGCCCAGAGCTGAGGACAGAGGTGTATTCGGGGTGGCAGTGGGACATATAACCTGTGCTCTTCCAGGCCACAGGAATCTACTTAAACGGTTATCTTATATGGTTCGTCATTGACCACATCAATGAGGCAGGATTTAAGGAAGAATTTCTGAGATGAGACGGCAAGCCAAGCTGCTGAGAACCCAGAGGCCTGAGTAAACACTTGTGTAAAGTCTGACTTCACTGTTTCCACAAACCTAACCAAAGTGCTGGGAAACTTGTCAGCTCACATTTCATTACAGGCTGGTTGTTGAGTGCAGGGCATGTTGATTTAAGCTGCTTTCATTAAATCCTGTTCTCCATGCCAAACAGCATGACACTCATCTCAGGCAAGAGATGGTCCTGCTTCCTAGGAGGGCCAGACGGCAGGGGCCCATTTCTGCCAACCCCACCACCTAGAGTCAGTCCTATAGGATGTGTCTTCCCGCCTGCAGCTCCTGGTGAGAAGGCTCTGGGCAGTGCCTGTGCCAGCCCTGCCGTGCCAGGAGCAAATAACGTAAAAGGTGTGACCCGAGCTACCCTTGCTGGGTGTCTGACTTGTGCCAGCCGCCATGCTAACCACTTTCTCCGTATTTTCTCACTAAATCCTTACAACAATCCCACAGGTAATTTACCTAAAAGGAAAGGAGGGGAAGCAACTTGCTGAAGCCACTCAACTAGTGAGAAGTTCAGTGGCTGTTCACCACCCTGTAGCCGCAGCCCTGAGTACCAAGACAGCTCCCTGGCTAGAGCGGCATCTGCTCAATGAGGCATCTCCCACTTAGCTTTAGGGCCCAAACTCCATAGCTTTCAAACAGCTTCCACTCGGTCAAAGTGCCCTCAGAAGGGAGGGAGGGGGAAGACGGGAAGTGCTCCCCGCTACAGGCCCTGTTCTCGGGCACACGTGCATTATACAACTTAATCACCACGTGACCCTCTGAGGTGGGCACTGTTATTATTTCCATTTTTCAGACAAAGAAACCACAGTCAAGAAAAGTCAAGTCCCTTGCTAAGGTCACACAGTTAGCACGTGCAGAGCCAGGATGGAGCCTAGGCAGGTACAGCCAGGACAGCAGGGAGGGAGAACCACCATCAACGCGCTTTCACTAGCCTTCAAACTGGCTTCCGGCGGGAAGTGAGAGCCAGGGAGAAGCTATGGCCGTGGGGAGGCAGCGCGGGGTGCTGGGCAGCAGGGGGGCCCCAGGTTGGGCTCGGACTCCCAGCTGCGGCAGGCTCAGGGTGCCTCAGGTAGGTCACCGAGTCTCAGGGTGAGGGTGGGGATGGTACCATACCTGTCACCCTGCCTCCTGTGTGTGTGTGTGTGTGTGTGTGTGTGTGTGTGTGTGTGTGTGTGTGTGTGTGTGAAAAGGAGAGAGAGAGAGAGAGAGAGAGATCTTTGTATGCTTTGAAGCACTCAACAAACACAAATTGTTATCACTATTGCAAGGGGAGACAGGAATTTTGAAGTCATCTATTAAATTCCTGGCCTTGTGGCAATCACGACACTGATTTAGTCAGTTATAGGTTAGAGGTTTAAAAACTATAATCCACGTTTCTGAAAGGGCACCTTTCATCTTGCCTCTCTCAAATGCCTCCGTTACTGTCAAGGGCTCTCAGCAGTGCGTGCTGTAATCGGGCTCATAACATAGCTAACATTAACGGAGCCCATATCGCGCGCTGAGCAGCGTGCTACGTGCTTTTTTTACTTTATCTTAAATAATCCTCCAAATAATGATTTTCCAAATACTAATCCCAGGAGGTAGGTACGCATGTTATCTCCGTTTTACAAGTTACAGAAGTGAAGCAACTTGCCCAAAGTTATAACTAGTAAGCAGCAGGGCCAGCATTTGCACCGAAGACTGTCAGACTCAGAGACTCTCCTTATCACACGGAGCTCTCTGCGTTAGCTTGTGAGGCCCTCTGTTTGACAGCAGCTCTGGGAAGTGAGAGGCACGGAGTTGAGGAAAATGGGCACTCGCAATTCTATTTAAGGCCCTTGCAATGGGCCTGCTGTCTCCTCTTACAGGGCCAACTCAAGAATGCCTAGCGATCGCGCTCAAAGTTACACCTGCCTCCGTCAGAGGCTGTGGAGTCTCATCAGGGATTAACAATGCACGGACAGTTACAGTTCTATCAGAAACTAGCTTTGTGGCCACATAATGAACAATACAACCCAGTGTAGATTTCGGAGGAGCATTCCTTATATTGCCATAAACAGAGCTGTATAAAAAGACTTATTCCTAAAGATGCAGACGTAGAGAATGGACTTGAGGACACGGGGAGGGGGAAGGGTAAGCTGGGACGAAGTGAGAGAGTGGCATGGACATATATACACTACCAAATGTAAAACAGATAGCTAGTGGGAAGCAGCCATATAGCACGGGGAGATCAGCTCGGTGCTTTGTGACCACCTAGAGGGGTGGGATAGGGAGGGTGGGAGGGAGACGCAAGAGGAAGGAGATATGGGGATATATGTATATGTATAGCTGATTCACTTTGTTATAAAGCAGAAACTAACACACCATTGTAAAGCAATTATACTCCAATAAAGATGTTAAAAAAAAAAAGGAATTATTCCTAAGACACCTGTGTTCGTGATCATGTCTTTACACAAGCTTTGCAAACAAGGATAAAGTCCAATTTAGGCTGCGTATTGAACACCAATTCTCCATTCAATGGGGAAAGGTAATTCAAAGTATTCCAAAGGCACAAATGCTGCACTGGATCTCATTTTTACCAAAGGCCTCAACCATCTTTCCTGATCACTACCAGAACTGTTAATACACAAGATGATGAGCTGATTTGAGCTTCACTTTGTTTCAGCAACGTGGTGTGGTGGGGAAAGTGACTCAGAGTGAAAAAAAATGTTGATGGAGATGCTACCACTTCTTAGCCATGTGTCCCTGGGCAGGATTACTTAGAAATTTTCTGGGCTTAAGCTTCTTTATTAGTTGATTTCTCTTCATGTGTTTGGTTGCTCTGTCTCCTGCCCCCCTCTCCAGAATGCAAGCTCGCCAGGGTACAGACTTCCTACCTCTTTATCCCCTCTGCCTTGTTCAGTAAGTATTCACTGAGTAAAATACTATATAAATTGGCAAAATGGGGATGATGATGCCTTTCTCACAGGGTTTTTGTGTGAATTTAAACAGTGGATACTGTCCAGATGAGATACTAGAAGCAACCACGCTTACTACCTACCAGTACTGTGCTAGGTGATTCAACTATGTTCTCATCTAATCCTCACCATGAAAGGGCCTCTAAATCATAAAGCGCTTATAAACAGAGGGTGCCGATATAATCATTCTGTGAAGTTTACATGTGTAAATTCTGTGGTGAACCAAACACCAAAATTAAGAACACATTCAATCATGTGTTTATCATTCATTCAATCATTCGTCAAAGTTCATCCGGCAGCTGCTGCGGGCAGGCCTATGCTGAGTCCTGGGAATGTGGGATAAGACACGTTTGCTACGCTCATGGAACTTACCATCTCGCAGAGGATCTGGCCAGAAAGGCGGGTGAGGGCCACATCACAAAGCACCCTAAATACCATACTGAGTTTGGACTTCATTCTGGGGGATGGGTAAAACCAAAGGCCCATCCCTGCAGAGCTCAAGGAGGCACAATGTCCCCCATGGCCTCGCCTCTAGGATGGCCATTGTAATGTGAGAGACGAGAATTCAATGAATCACATCTATCATCATTAATATGGTTAAGGGGCGATGTTTTGACTCTCAAGGCCACCACTATGAAAGAAATGATGTGAATATAGGATTTGTGAATCCTCTGCCCCTCTAAGAGTAGAGGTGTTGAAGGCTGGAGTTCAGGGGAAGAAGAAAAGCATTCAGAGACATGGGTAACCCCCTGCTACATGACCAAGGTCAGGGTCAGGGCCCTGAACAGGAATGAACGGTGTACACGTCACAGTGGAACCTCCTCCCTCCATCTAAGCTGTGCCCTTATTCTCCCCACATTTACCGACAGAACAGTCGTGTCCAGTCCAGTTTGGGTCACAGCTGCAAAGCCCGGTGTCTGGGAGGAAGGTGCCGTGGCCCGAACACTGGTCCAAGCACGTGGCCCTGGGCGTCTCACAGTTGGTGCCTCCCCAGCCCACAGAGCAGTGGCACTCGGCTCTCACGCAGACCCCCCGGCCCGAACACGTGGGGTCCATGCAGTCCACTGCAACACAGAGGAGAGATAACAGAGGTAAGTATCGGACTAGCAAGGGTGAGGCTTCTTTAAGCAAACTGCTATGCTTTGTAGTGGAGGAGCTTCACATGCTCAGGGAGAAGGACCCAGATTTCCATGGAGAGGTCACTTGGTAAGGTGAAGAGAATAACTCTAGCAACGGTAGACCTGGTTTCCCGCCCCTACCCGGTGGTTGAATGTTTAACCTCTCAAGTCTCAGCAACCTCACCTGTAAAACGTGCATACATATTTGTACCTCTTGACTTGAGGGGTGCACATAGTAAGACGTATGTATACAGCAGCCAGTGCCTATCCTAGATGTCTGTAACAACTGCAACAATGGAGGACAAGACTATTTCGTTCGTGTCTGTATCTCCAATCCCCTAGCACGTGGGAGGTGCTCGAAACATCACTGGAGAACAAACTATTAGTATTTACCACTGCATAAGTGCAGTTTTATTTCTGCGAATGTGGGATTAAAATAAAGATCCTTAATTTAAATGAGAACTTATTTTGCATTCAAATTCCCTTAGGTTTTACCATCTTCACAAAACTCTGGAGAATGATACAAACTTTCACACCTCATTTTCCAGACACACATTTGTCTGGAAATGTTTCCAGGCAAACATTTCAATGACTATTCAAAACTATATATGATGGCTGTGTTCAGCTTCTCCTCAAGCTGGGGGTGAACTACAAAGCTGTAGCTCACAGCCAAGCAAACCCCCGAGCAGGGCTCTTAGGGCCCAAGGTCAAGGTGGTCTCAAGAGACCTCCCAGAAAGAGGGAGGAGAATAATATTGTGGGTTACCTGCTCTCCGCTTACACAGTAGGAAGTATCTTATATACTTCACCAGGTTGTTTTCTCAATAACCCAGTGAGGTACAGAGGAGAAAACTGAGGCTCAGAGAGGTAAATACTTTATATGGGATCACAGAGCTAAACCCTGCCAGAGAGGACTCTGAAGACAGGTCTCTCTGATTGTGAATCCAGTGATATTCCTGTTCCTGGGGCTGATTTTCCTAAGTCAAAGCTTTAGTTACGGGGTTACACAAAGTTCCCAGAGACCTCTAATCTTCCGCAAAGTACTTCACAGAAAGAAAAAGAAGAAGAAGAAGAAGGGCATTGAGGGCTAACTTAGCAATGTGGCTCCAGTGCACGCAAAGTGCGAAAGGCAGCAGAGAGGAGACAGAATCAGCAAAGGGCTTTGTCCGTGTTCTCTACTCAACCAAAGAGTTGCTAGGTCATTGTAGGAAGGGAGAGGACTCTATCCGTCTTGCAAGTGGAAGGGGAGAGTGGAGTCCCGATGGGGCCCAACATGCAGCTGTTGTTAAAAGTGTTGATGGAGCTGCTATGAATGCAGTCAGGTTCCTCCTTGTAGGGGCTCAGGAGGAAGCCGTATGCTGCTGAGGAAAGAATTTAGCATTTGACTCTCTGAGGTCCTAAGTTCAAGGGTCACAGGACAAGCTGTAATGGTTCCATGGCCACGGTCAAGTCCCGTACCTGCTCTGAGCTTCCATCTATAAAGCCGGTCTGGTCAAATTACCTACCTCTCAGGTGGCTATGAGGACCAAACGACACTGATGATTTGAAAGGACAGTATAAGCTGTAAATTGTGCAAAGAAGTTATCTGTCCATTTTATCAGGACATTCAGTAGCATGACTTGGGCAGACTGTGGTCAGAGCTCATTTATAATTCAGACGTGATTTTACTTTATTTATCAATTAAATTTTATAGCCCAGTATATTTGACTTTTGCACAAAAGAGTGGGAAACTCAGCCTGGGTATATTAGAATCACAGACACAAATGGGCAGAGACTTTACAAAGAGCATCATTCTGGGAACAGGCTGTTCATTTTGAGGATCACCTCATTAAGAAAGCCCTTTCACTATGTGGGTTTTTAAAGGAGCTCAACGTAATTACTTCAATGATAAATAGGAAGACCAAAGGCCAGGAGCAACCATTTGATAAAAACATAATAACAAAAACAACAGTAACAATGATATTAGTGTTAATTTAGTTCCTCTTCTATGCCATATCTTGCTATTAAACCTTTTGTATGCATTATCTCATTTAACCCTAACAACAACCCCTTGAGGTAGATTACCATTACTATCCTCATTTTACAGATAGGAAACTGAAGCACAGAGGTTAAATAACTTGCCCAAGATCACACAGTGGTAAGTGGAGGACTTTAAATTTGAAGCACTCTTCTCTGGTATAGATCTCTTGCTATCTCTTCTACAACCTTACTGGTTCCAAAATACATGCGTACGTGTATACAGACATGGCACAGAGAACGGTTAAAAACAGAAATCAAAAGAAAACAGCATAGCGAAAGAAACAGGGCAAAGTGGAAAATTAAGAAAGCCAAATGAAGGCAAAGAATCTCTTTTCTTGCAGTCTCTGGACACCACTTAATAATGGTTTAAACATGACCTGTTGGAGTTCCTGGTAATTAAACATGATAAAAATAATAATAGTGATAAATTTTCATGACCTGCCTCAGATCTCAGGACCTCAGAAGGATTATTCTGGCCCATTAGCCTACTATGATAATTCCCTAGATCCAGAGAGTTTTCCAATTTGACAGGAAACGACTCAGCAGTTCCTATCCCGAGGCCTATAAAGGTATTTCCCGTTCAGTGAGTGCCTGGACCCCAGCTTGGGGTTGAAGCTATCTTTCAGTCGCCCTCGAGGTTGAATCTATAAATCTCTACTGTGGGGCTTCCCTGGTGGTGCAGTGGTTGAGAGTCTGTCTGCCCATGCAGGGGACACGGGTTCATGCCCCGGTCTGGGAAGATCCCACATGCCGCACAGCGGCTGGGCCCGTGAGCCATGGCTGCTGAGCCTGCGCGTCTGGAGCCTGTGCTCCGCAACGGGAGAGGCCACAACAGTGAGAGGCCCGCGTACCGCAAAAAAAAAAAAAAAATCGGCACTGTTAGCGGAGCAAGCTGGAGGGTGGCAAGTTTAGCAAGAGGCCCTCGGCATCACAGTACTTGTTCCTCAGACACAGTAAGTCTGACAGGGACCCAGGAACGAGCAAAGTGAATCCGATGCTCTCAGAACCTGGTCCAGGCAGGGAAGAAAGAGCAGAAAGAACTGATGAGAGGCTACCTCCAGGCACTTCATCATCAATTAACCGTCACTTCGGAAGGTCAACTTGACAAAGCAAGTGTGGGGTGCAAAGGGAGTTTTAAAGAGGACTGCACCTTGGGGTGGTCTAGCAAACCTTGGCTGAACTGGCTGAGATTCCTGCCAGAATGCTGTCCCCGCTGTTCCCAAACCTAGGGCCATTACCTGTGCCACAGTGACCCTCTGCCCAAGAGGTCCCACACAGACTGTGCATCTGCCTTCCCCTTCTGGGGCCTCTGGGGAGACTGGAACCCTAGGGTGCGATTAAAATGGTCTCTTTCCCTCACACTGGGTTAGTTTCCCTAACAGTATTTATTTTGCAGGGAGCTGTGTATAACGTGGGAAGATCGGCGGGCCGGGGGTCGGGGAGCTGAAGGAATACAGGGGAAGCTGGCAGGGAGGTGGGCTCAACTTTGGGTAGAAGACTGCCTAACTTAGTTTCTTCTCAGAAGAGGTGCCAAGCAGTTACTTTTTTTTTTTTTTTTCCTGTGCAGACCCTGCCGTTCAAGCCAAAATTTCTGGCAGACGCTTGGCCCATTAATGAAATGATGGGGCCTGCGTGGCAAGGCTGCAAACACATCTCTTTTCCCCAAATGTTCCACGCTTCAGTGACCACACAAGCTATCGGACTCGCTTCAGGACCCACAACACAGCGGCTCACTTTTCACTGCAAAGGCTTAGGTGGGCCCCTCTGCCCCTCCCCCAGCTCCCTCTAAGCGTCCTGCCGGAGGCGTGCCTCAGGCTTTAAAAAACAGGGGGCAGTTTTGATTTGCATTTCTCTAATGATTAATGATGTTGAGCATTCCTTCATGTGTTTGTTGGCAATCTGTATATCTTCTTTGGAGAAGTGTCTATTTAGGTCTTCTGCCCATTTTTGGATTGGGTTGTTTGTTTTTTTGTTATTAAGCTGCATGAGCTGCTTATAAATTTTGGAGATTAATCCTTTGTCAGTTGCTTCATTTGCAAATATTTTCTCCCATTCTGAGGGTTGTCTTTTGGTCTTGTTTACGGTTTCCTTTGCTGTGCAAAAAGCTTTTAAGTTTCATTAGGACCCATTTGTTTATATTTGTTTTTATTTCCATTTCTCTAGGAGGTGGGTCAGAAAGGATCTTGCTGTGATTTATGTCATAGAGCGTTCTGCCTATGTTTTCCTCTAAGAGTTTGACAGTGTTTGGCCTTACATTTAGGTCTTTAATCCATTTTGAGTTTTATTTTTGTGTATGGTGTTAGGGAATGTTCTAATTTCATACTTTTACATGAAGCTGTCCAGTTTTCCCAGCACCACTTATTGAAGAGGTTGTCTTTTCTCCACTGTATATTCTTGCCTCCTTTATCAAAGATGAGATATCATCTCACACCGGTCAGAATGGCCATCATCAAAAAATCTAGAAACAATAAATGCTGGGGAGGGTGTGGAGAAAAGGGAACTCTCTTGCACTGTTGGTGGGAATGTGAATTGGTACAGCCACTATGGAGAACAGTATGGAGTTTCCTTAAAAAACTCAAAATAGAACTACCATACGACCCAGCAATCCTACTACTGGGCATATACCCTGAGAAAACCATAATTCAAAAAGAGTCATGTACCAAAATGTTCATTGCAGCTCTATTTACAACAGCCAGAACATGGAAGCAACCTAAGTGTCCATCAACACATGAATGGATCAAGAAGATGTGGCACATATATACAATGGAATATTACTCAGCCATAAAAAGAAACGAAATTGGGTTATTTGTTGTGAGGTGGATGGACCTAGAGTCTGTCATACAGAGTGAAGTCAGAAAGAGAAAAAAAAAATACCGTATGCTAACACATATATATGGAATCTAAGAAAAAAAAAAAAGGTCATGAAAAACCTAGTGGTAAGACGGGAATAAAGACACAGACCTACTAGAGAATGGACTTGAGGATATGGGGAGGGGGAAGGGTAAGCTGTGACAAAGTGAGAGAGTGGCGTGGACATATATACACTACCAAAGGTAAAGTAGATAGCTAGTGGGAAGCAGCCACATAGCACAGGGAGATCGGCTCGGTGCTTTGTGACCACCTAGAGGGGTGGGATAGGGAGGGTGGGAGGGAGGGAGATGCAAGAGGGAAGAGATATGGGAACATATGTATATGTATAACTGATTCACTTTGTTATAAAGCAGAAACTAACACACTGTTGCAAAGCAATTATACTCCAATAAAAATGTTAAAAAAAAACAACAGGGGGCAATAAACTTCAGAAGAAGGAAGAGGGAGAGAGAGAAAAATGTAAGCTTGTTAGCTGGTGTTTTATAAACACAGTGAAACCTGTTAGAACAGAACTGAGAGGGAATGGAAGGGAGGAGAGGAGACAGGATGAAGGCCCAAGAAACCCCCACTATAAACACAAGGACTGTGCAAGGATGCTTCACCAGAGAAACAGAAATAATAAGAGGAATCATTACCAGATGGCCCTTCTCGGGAAAGAAAGCAGGAGTGAAAACATTTCTTTTCAAATAATAATGTAAATCAAATTGCTAAACAGGTTCTCTCTTTCTCTCTGTAAATGACCTTGCACTCCGGGGCACCGGCTGATCAGGAGGACAGCTTCCCCTCCTTGGCCCACATGGCATGGTGGGGCTGGGGAGTGGGACAGCCTCACTGCTTCAGGAGGAATCTCCTCTTTGTTTTTCTTTCCTTCAGAGAGTCTTCACCTCAAGTGACTAAATGAAAAGGGAAAGCAGAGGAAGGTCACCATTGTCAGGATGAGAAAGCCAAGTTCCTTTGTTCAGGGGCCGGGCTCCTTGCTGAGCTCAGACAGCCCGAAGTAATCCGCATCAAAGCTAATAGGTCTCAATCAGGACCTCCGGCCACACTCGGAGTTTAGAGACACCCCTTTCTCTGAGAGGTGATGGATGCTTTCCAGACACTAATCCCTTCCCATTCCCCACTCTTTTAAAATGGGCCCATTATATTCTCTCATTTTTTAGGGGAAATGATGCCTTGAGGAGGGGATACTCATTAAATCCCCAGTGAGTTAGAAGACTAGCTCTCCTTGGAGGCTCTTCCACCCGCTGGAGAAGGTGCCAGGGCCCTAGACGGTGGACAGTGGGAGGTAATGACTACTAACATCGTCCATCAGTTTCAAAGTCCATCCATTTCAAAAGACCCTGGATACAGTGAGTGGGGTGAAACAAGAAATGTGCTTCAACAGTCCCCAGAATGACGCTAATGCTCTAAGAGCTAACTTTTTTGGAGCATTTCCTATGTGTCAGACACTGAGCTACGTGCCTCACATGGGTCATTTACTCTAGTCCTCACAACGACCCTCTGAGGAAGGAACTCCCATTCTACACATGAGGGAACTGAGGCTAGTAAGTGGCAGAACGAGGACTCAAACCTACATCTGATTCCAGAGTGTGCACTCCCGATGGCTACTCTCTATTGCTTGTGAGAAGACCCCTCCTTTCATCGGGAAATCCCATGTGGTCAGGAGGAAAGAGTCCCATGTCTGAGGTGAGAAGATCTGGACTGAATTCCAGCCCTGCCATCAGTTAGCGCTGCCCTTCCCTGGGCCGCAGGTTCTTTGTGGGATAGAAGTATTTACTTATCTCACCTGGTTAGGTTTTCTCGGGAAGAACTGATGTCACCCTTAAGTCAGCAGTTCACTTCCTAGCCTCCATCTGCACAGGCATGTTTACTTTATGAAGGAGGGAGACACGTTTATGAGCACCTAAGAGCCACAAACATGAACATACACACACACACACACACACACAAACACACACAACACAGGAGTGAGACTGTGGAAGGCAGTGTATGGAGGTCTACAACAGACTCACACTTCAGAAATGGAGAGCAGAGGAACTTAAAGGGGAGGAGAGAGAGCTCAGGCTACGGAGCCAGAAAGCCTGGGCTCCAACCCGGCTCTGCCATCTACCAGCCATGGGACCTTGGGCAAGTCATTTGACTATAAAATGGAGATGGTTACCCTTCCCTGCTGGGGTTTGAAGCTAAATGACACCAGGCTTTTAGCACAGAGGCTTGCATGCAGGAAGTGCTCAATACACACACTTCTCTTCCCCTCGATGAGCAGGACCCTCGTTCGTCTGTCTTCTCCCTTTAGGTTAGTGACTGTTGCCGAAGGCGTCCTGGCTTGGGGGTGGGGGGTCACAGGGCCGCTGCTCCCTGGGTGCCCTCGCGGCCCTGCCTGCCGGCCTCTGTCTCACAGCGAGGTGCCGAGCTGCTTGCCCGCAGGGCTTACCTTCCTCGCAGCTCTCGCCCTTGTAGCCGGGGTCGCAGATGCAGGTGCCCACGATGCAGGTGCCGTGGTTACTGCAGGCCACGTCGATGCACTGGCTGGTGGGCACGTCACACTCGGCGCCCTTCCAGCCGCTGTGGCACAGGCACCTGCCCTTCATGTACTGGCCGTTCCCACTGCAGAGCACGGGGCAGGAGGCTGCAGAGACAGCATGGGAAGCCTGGCATGAGTCCACGCCCCACGCACCCCATCTGGCCTCTGTCCCCTTCTCTCCTGGGCTTCAGCTGCTTTGCCACAATTCCCACGTGTGTCCATCTGTTTGCTTCTCTTGCTTTATTTCATTCCAGTTAAAACACATCAGGAACCGTAGGTGAAGGTGTACAATGCAGGGCCTGGCGCAGTTGGTGCCCAACGAACGCTGCTTTTTCCCCGTCCCCCTCATGTTACTGGTGCTGCATGGTGGTCACCAGCATCCTTAGATAGGAGGCTTCAGTCTGGTCCTTGGGCTCACTGGAAAAGACAGCTGGGCCTCCTGCCCTCCCCGCATCCCTCCTCCAGCACCCTCCTCCTAGTAGCACTGCATTTTGCTTCCCCGTTCCTCACGTGCAGGGCCACTTACTATCATCTTTAACCCAGCCAATCTCAGCTTTCCTTGCCTTTCAGGTCTCCACTCAAGCCCCACACGCCGTTGCCCCCATAAGAGAATAATAGCTGAGCCCAACCTGGCTCTTTAAAGTATTGTCTTTCCATTTTGCCACTTAGCGTAAAGGGTTTTGTGATCGTCTGTACGAAGGACACTATATAGAAATAAATTACATTGCATTGTGCTGTAAGTACCTACCAGCCTTACTGAGATACAATAAGGCTGCTTTATACATGACTCTTAACTTTAAGTGCATATGGGATGAGACACTAATTCTCGTTAAAAGGCATGACTCTTCTCTCTGCACCACCTTCCCCCTGCTCCCACCTGGCTTTTTTTCTTTTTAAAACACTCAGCAGGTAATTGCTGTGCTTCCTCAAGGCCGCTGGCTCTGCTGTCTCACACTGGGTCTGTTTCACGTCAGGAAGAACAAGCAGAATCCCCATAGCAGCACCACGGCACGGTATTTGGAGGGCGCCGTTTCCTCGACCTGGAAAACCATCTCTGCCTTCCACCAATGAACGATTCAAGCATCTCGTCTTAGTTCCAGTGTCACCCCATCTGGGGAGCCTTTACTGGTCCTCATTCCATCCAAGCAAAGACCCTTTCATGCTGATAGATGTTCCCCGCATCTAACCTCGCTCTAGGCGTGCTTCACCTATCACTGACTGCTTTGTCATCGTCTATTTCCCTATCTGTCTCCCAGACTGAGAGGTCCTGGGCTTGGGTCTTGCTCCGTGTTGTAACCTCAGTGTCCAGCACAGAACCAAGCCCTAAAGGGCACTAAGCAAATGCCTGTTGCATGATGGAAGAGGTGGAGAAACCAGAGGAAAGGGCAATTTTAGTTTCCCCAAGAGGAGTGCCCAATTCTCAGGAGTTCAGATCTGCTTTGGCATTTTCCTTGTTAATTCTTCCAGGACAGAAATGAAGGCCAAAGGCACAGGCAGATCACAAGCAGGCTTTAAACTCTCCCTGTAGTGGTGACCATTAGCATCGTACGTGCCCGAACAGGAGGCCCCATTAGTGTCCTGTGTGGAGAAGGGCAGCCTCACCTCCCAGTCCCTCCCCTTGGTGGCCTCAGCCAAGACTCTGCCTCCACTGTTAGATGGTAGGAACTGGAGCAGCAACTCAGGCCCTTCCACGAGGTCAGAGACAAACCACACTCGCTAAAGACAAACGTCCAAGATGCTTGGCAAAAGGCTGATCGGTCCCCCAAGGGGAAATCTACTTTTTAAAAGAACCCCCATGGCCACTCCTCCTGTTCTCACAATGGACATGGGGTTCCCTGTGGCTGCCCTTACCTCCCCAGTCATGCACCCATGGATAACACGGCTGGGTCAGCCAGGGCTCTGCCTGCGGACCTCCCTCTCAGGGCTTCAGAGGACTGGCTCTTGGGAGCCCTTCTCACAGGAGGCAGGAGCTGGCCTGGATTTCTGCGCTTGCTCGGAGAAGTGGGACCTGAACTGCCCACGGGGCCGCAGGGTGGACCTTGTAAGCCCACAAGCGGGGTTCTCACCTCGACCGCAGTCAGGGCCCAGGAAGCCCAGGAAGCAATGGCAGGTCCCAGAGATGCAGTCGCCATTGCCGTAGCAGTTGCTGGGGCAGTTATCCACGGATTCTGTGGGAGAAAAGAGAAACAGAGTTGCACACGGAAGCTTCTTTACCCAAACAGAGGGCCTGGGAATCCAGCCTCAGGTTAACTAGGACCCACATATTTGAGTGCTTCTGGCCCAGTCAGTGAAAGGAATCAATAAAGTTAAAAATGATATATTTACTCTTACCGAGGTACATCTCAACCGACGTTAAGAGACCTGTTTGGGAAAATGTGTACCTAAACCAATTTTTTTATAAATCAACTTTGTATCCACAAATGCAGTAGAAATTTCAGCTACAAACATTGGGAGAAAATAGTTTAACCCATTAGTGGTTATCTTTGGAGGCTGGGTTATGGGGTGATTCTTGGGGTCTTCTTGACACTCTTCTATGTTTTACATTTTTCTCATAATGGGCTGATGCTCCATGAATTTGTTTTTTCATAAAGCTACTGGGGATTTGCAAATCTGTCTCTTCCCACTTCTGATTCTCCATCTATCAGTCCAGGCCCCAGCATCTCTCACCGGGGCTCACACGATGGCCTCATGGCTGGCCTCTCAGAGTCCTCTCCCCCTCTCCCCCTGATTCATTCACCACCCAGCAGCCTGAGCCATCTCTCTGAAACACTCTGATCCTGTCATTCTCTGACTTAAAACCCTTCAATGGCCCCCCATTTGCCGAAATGAAAAAATCCAAGCTCTTTCAAAATGCGTCAGTTTTCCTTCACATTCCCTTTGCTGTACCTGCATCCCCAGCATCGCCGACCAGTGCCCACCTTCTGCAGCGATGCTACTTTCTCTAATTCTTCCTAACATTGTACATTCGGTACCGTCTATGTGACATGCCAAGGAAATACAGGATTCATTTCAGAAAGACTTTAGTAAAAAATTAATCAATGTTCTGTAGCTCCAGTTAGTAAACCTGTTATCTAGGAAGTCTTTATTTGGAACAGCTCGTTTCTCAATAATGCTGGACATGGAATAAAGGAAGAAGCCACTACATCCTGAATGCCTTCTTTGTGCCACGTATTTCCACAAAGGTTATTTCGGTTCACTGTCACGAAATCTTCAAGCATGTATCAATATTCCTATTTTACAAACAACAAAGAAATGACAAGATGAGGAGGCTGATAGAGAGATGAAGTGACTTGCCGAAGGCCCTGGAGATACTAAGTCATGGACGCCACATCTGAACCCAGGCCTCTGGACTCCAACCCCTGGTCTTCTTCAATGATGCTATGCTATCTGGGCCTTAAAGGAACTAACTCTTCAGCAGAAGCCAGGGATGAACAAGGCAGATGTGTGGGCCAGTGAGGCCAGTCCTGAAGACAGCAAAGGACCAGTTGGAAGGTAGCGAATTCTAGGACTTTCAGAGCTTGAAGGGATTGAAGAGACCACCTAGTCTAATAGTCTCATTTAATAGAGAAGGAAACTGTGACCCATAGGGAGGGCAGTGACTCACCCAAGGTCTCCGAGAGAGTCAGCAGAGTCAAGTTAAAGCAGAGAAAAGGTTAGTGCGGTGGGGCAGAGCTAAAGATTCAACCTGTTGTCTTAGCTCCCAAGTGTAAGTCATGAAGCCAAGACTAAGACCTCTGTTAAATGAGATGTCACCATATGAGACATGAGTCGTATCTACAGGAAAGTTGTGGCTTAACTGGGAGGCCGGGATAACAGCTGTCACCCAGGCAGCAGCACGGGGCGTGGAAGCTCTGCCTAGAGGTAAGGAGACCTGGTTCTGGGGCCCATCCTTCTAGAATCATGCTGGGTGACCTAAAGTAACTTCCTTCCCCTCTCTGGGTCTCACCTTCCTCATATGTGAAATGAAGGTGATAGCAGAGATGATTCCCAGGACTGCTTCCTGTTCTAAAATTCTATAAGCATCTTGCAGAAAAGGTGTCCAGACAGGGCATCAAGCCTTAAATCCAGGAAATCACTTAGGGCAATGCAATGGCAGCTGATATGGGGTAAAACTAGCAGAGGGAAGGCTTCTTGGAGGAGGTGAGCTTGAAAAATGGCTTGAGTATGGATAGACGGGGGAAAGGTGGGGGGATTTTGAGGTGCTCACAGCATGGTGCATTTCCCAAAAAGGTCTCTTCCCAGTTGTCTGCCGTTATCAACTTGGAAAAGACTGAAAACATTTGGGAAAAGGGCTCAGATGTATGCTTCCTTTTGTGAGCGGGTGGAAAATTCCCCTCGCGCGCTGTCCCTCTGCTATCCTGAGCAGCATACGACAGTAACACAGAGTTAAGAACAAGAGGGCCTAGTCTAGCCTGTGTTCTCATTTCAGGGAGTCTGACGCTGTCTGGGACCTGGCAGAGCGAGGCTCATGAGCCAGGGCCCTGAGCATCTCTGCTCTCCATTGGTTTTGCCTGGGAGAATCCATATGCCTTTAAGTCCCTAAAGCCTCTATGTTAGGAGTGGCTTCCGAAACACTGTTTTTATAGAGAATAACTTCGGACGTTTCCTTCTGAATATTCTTTTAAAAATAAGAATTTTGAGTAAAGTTTAAGGCAAGATTATTTTCTCTTTAGGCTACTGGCTAATGGTACAAATGGAGGGTGGGTTCTACCTGCAGGCTTGCAGGAGGAGTACAGGACAGAGAGGCAGAAGGCCTGCTTCTAGCTCCTGTTCTGCTACTGAAGGGCTCTGGGACCTTGGCCACAGCACTCGATCTTCCTGCACCTGTTTCCTCAAATGTCACCTCCTCTGACAAGACTTCCTCATTTCTTAAACAGGCTAAGATATTCCTGGGACTTTTTCCATCACCCCTATTAAAGCACCAGATAGGCAACACTGTTGACTGCAAGGACAGGACATCCTTGAGGACAGAAACCGAGTATATTCACTTACACATTTGCCCTGCTGTCCAAAGAAGGGTCTCAGTAAACATTTGATGCTGTCCCTGAAAGAATTTGGCTAGATGTTCTCAGAGATCCCTCCCAGATCTAAAATTCTATGGTCTAGGCCTTCTCAAACCCACTGGTATAAAATATGTCTCCTCATACAAGTACCATAATTTCCAGCTGTGTTTTTTTTTCTTTTTTTTTCCTTTCTCTCTCTTTTTTTAATCTTTCTTTCTTTTTTCTTTTCCAGCTGTGTTTTTAATAGGATCAGTTGCAGGTTAAGTGTCACACGCTTTCTAGATTTTGATTTATGAAGTCTGTAAGACACAAACCTGTTAATTCAAAAAGTCTTCCTAGTGAAAAAGTCAGTCAAGTATATCTTCTGTGACTGAGTATCGTGTTGGTTGCTGAATCTGACAGAATAGAAGCCTGTTTGCTACAAAACTTGCCCCAGGCTGCTGGTGTCAGAAGGCAGAAGTTTTAGGAGATGTGGAATAATTTTACGACAGCAACATGGAAGTAGAGACATTTGGAGAATATATCTTTTTGATGAAATGTTTTTGTATATAGTTTTTCTTCCACTTGGAAGGATTTCAATACTTGGGGTCCACTTGGAATCCTACAAATAATGAGTCTCCATCGACCAGATATCTCTATGCTAAATGCTAGTACAGAAGTGACACTCACTAGCTTGGGAGAAGTGTGAACTTTATCGCATAAACATGTTATGTTTTCAGTTAGTGTCTGGTGAGTTTCTTCCCCCTATAGTTCCTTCCTGCTTTGCTCATGTTCACGCTGCAGCTGCCTTCATGTAGTACAAGGTGTACCTTAGATCTGCTCAGATCTGAATGAAAAATTCAGCTGCCTGTAAATAACTGATTTTCCTAATTGGGTGTATGGTATGGTAGAAAACAGGGGCCTTTCCCCCAGCTTTTGCTTTTCTATCACAACAGTGTGTTCTGCTAGGAAATCTGATTTTTAGGAACTTGTTTTTCCTTCCATCGATATTGGAATGCAGAATTTAAATGTTTCCTGAGCTCATTCTCTGGACATGTGTTCTGAGTGGGCGTGTTCTCTGGATGTTGACCAAAATATTGCTCGAAATACAAAGGGGCATCTGCAGAAGGAAGAAAAGACAACAACGGTCCTTCCTGGAGAGAACACAGGAGACGGGAAACTACAGAGGCCTTTGGTGAAGCCACAGCAGTGCCTCATTTTGTCTGCTCACCACGCTTCTCCAGAGACAAATCATTAGCGTCGCCATGTCAAGGTGAACGATGATCACAGTTGGGAAGTATGTCCTCCCGAGTCTAGGGCTGATGTCTGGGAAAGCCTGCCTTCATTTGCCACCTTCCGCTTTTCTTATTTGAAATCCCGGAGCCTCGTTTTTGCAGGAAACAAGGAGAGACCACAGAGGGAAATTCTGCCTGAAGGAGGACTACTGGGCAGTGTAATTGCCTACTGGACTCCAGTTTCACAGGGGCAGTTATACGAGAAGGGGAGAGGAGGCTTTTCTCCTTTATTAGCTCACTGTGGTGTGGGCACACCTGCTTCGTGCCCTGCTCTGAGCAGGCAAACCTTTGCAGTGATGGAGCCTGAGGTTGAATTCCAGCACCAAAGACAGAAGGAACCAGTTGTGAGTGAGGTCAGAGCCCACTAGCCGTCCTTGTCTCTCTTTTCTGCTCACCCAGCACTTATCCCCCCGCCTCCCCCAGCACCTCCTCCATGTATTGCTCGCCTGTGATGTGTCCCAGCTAATAAAAGCCTGCGCTAGCTACCTACAGCTCCTTCCTCTGCTTCTCTTGTCTCTCCTTAAGCTGTAACAGTGGATGTTGGAACTTTTTGGAGGCACTTGTTTATAGAGCCAAGGTCTACCTATTGCCAAGAGAGATGTACTCTTTGATGCCTCCTTTCGGCTTCTCTTTAGGAGGATGGATGCTAACGCTTCAGGCAAGAAGGACGGAACATGGACTCCAGAACAGCCCACTGGATGATTGGATACATCGTCTTGTCTACAGCTGGTGAAATTTATACTCTAGGTTACATCTATTACATCCCCTTTGATCCTGAAGCCGGGGCTGGGTTTGTTGTCGACAACCAAAAGAAGAGAGGGAGACAAACTAGACAGCAAAGCTGGGTGTTAATTCTACAGTTACTCTGACAGAGACCCTTTCATTCCCTCAAATGGAACTGTGAAAGGTCTATCATATATTCTAATGTATTCCTTGTAATTATGAAAATTAGGTACTTTTGCCACCATTTCACAGTCTCACATGGAGACTGAGAGCTGAAGTCACTTTCTCAAGGTCACACAGCTGTAAGGGTGAAGCTGGTAGGTGAACCAAGTTCTATCTGAAGCCAAAGTTTATGGTATATGGCCTGGACCAAAATATGGGATCCAGTCCCATACTAGCTATGAGCCCTATGGACAAGGCATCTCTAAACATCAGTTTCTTCATCTGTGAAATGGGGTTAATAACAGCACCCACCTCAGAGGGTTATTTTGAAGGCAAACAGTGCTACGCTGTGCATGTAAAGAGGTTTGCCCAGGACTTGGCAGAGTTGGTATTTTGGTTTTAAGGAAGGTCACACATGCTTTCCATTTGTGAACCAAAACAGCACACTAACTTGGTCTAATGAATCCAAACAAGGCAATATGGGTTACTGGGGGGTAAACACACATACACACACGAAACACACAGAAACTCTCCACAGTAAAAACAGGAAAGCAAACAAGCAATGTGCTGAATGTGATGACGGCAGGATATTTGGGTAAATTTCCTCCTGGGGAAAAAGCACTGTCAAAGCAAATTAAACCTGTTGTCTCCCAGAAGCCCAAACACAGGCCAGCTCATGACAACATCTGAACGAACTTTTCCCCCCGTGCACTCCAGTTTGGCACTGGGCAGGTGCAGGTGCTGGAAAGCTGTTCTGCCGCCTATGAGGCGTCAGTCTGTAGGTGCCCCAGCTTTCTTTGCAGATGATGGGATTCAAAGGCCTTCAGTCTGCAACAGTCTAGGTCAATGCAATGACAAAAATCTGACAAAGCCTCTGACAGCCTGGGCTTGAAGCCAGTTCTGCACTGGCATTTGAACTGGGAGATCTCTTTTCAGTCCTACCCCAGAAGTCTACCAACCACCATTAAGAGCAGCTCCAAGGAGGGATCTAAGAAAAAGATTGTTCCCTTGATTATATTCAGTCTTGGTTCTTTGTCAATTATTTCTCTGGGGGCAAACCAAATTTCACCAATGAGACTGTGAGCTCCTTGAAGACATGCATTATGTCTGGTTCTCCAAAGAGGCAAGTCCTCAGTAATGTTTGTTGTATTGAGAAGCTAAGCAGGAGTGCAATGGAGGAAAGGGGTCAGGGTCATGGACATGGCACAACAGTCAGACTCAAGAGAACAGCGGGTGGCCAGCAAAGCTGTTGTTTCCTTGTCCTATGTTTTTAGATGTGCAATGTCTAGAAGAATGCAGGGAGTGATAGGAAGTTCAACTTTGCATTGCACTCTCAGACTGTATTTGGAGCTCAGCTGTTCACATCTGGGAGGCACATTTAAGAGCCCAATAAGATAAACTGGAGCATGTTCATCGAAGAGCAACCGGATGGTTAAGAGAACTTGAAATCACATTGCAAATACAGAATTCTTGAGGGAGTTGGGACTTTAGCTTACTAAGGGAGTATGAACCCTGCTTAAAAATAACTAAAGGGCTATTATGGGAAATAAGGATTAGACTTTTGTTTTGGTCCTAATAACTGGACTTAGGTCCAATGAGTAAGGACTATAGTCCTTGGGCAATGGAGTGGGTTTGAAAGAAGAAAGAATTTTGTAAGAGAATACCACTTACTATGTTGGGTTATCTTCTGTTGATGTATATGTATCTACCTAAATATTGTAAACTTCATGAGGGCAGGAAATGTGTTATTCATCTCTGAATCTCTAGTAAATAGTCATCCTTGACTCAAAGCAGGTCTTAAATGAATCTTTGTTAGTTGAATGGCCAAATGAACAGGCTATGTGAGCTATAAGGTCACATATTTTCAGTCACTGATGTACTGCAGGAGAGGGCAAATTAATGACTGGGATATTGCAGGGAGATTAAAGATAGACAGTATAGCATCTTCCAAATCAGAAATCTCACAGTGCTATGAGTCATGGTGTAAGGGAACATGCCTGGATTGGATCAAGAAACTTGGGTTCTTTACTTACACAACAGAAATAGACTCATAGGTTGGAAGCCACCTAAATGCCCACTGACAGAAGAATGGATAAAGATGTGGTACATATATACAATGGAATATTACTCAGCCATAAAAAGGAATGAAATAATGCCATTTGCAGCAACATGGATGGACCTAGAGATTGTCATAGTGAGTGAAGTAAGCCAGACAGAGAAAGACAAATATAATATCATATGATATTGCTCACATGTGGAATCTAAAAAATCGGTACAAATGAACTTATTTACAAAACAGAAATGGTCACAGATGTAGAAAACAAACTTATCGTTACCGGGGGGAAAGGGGGGAGGAATAAATTGGGAGATTGGGATTGACATATACACACTACTATATATAGAATAGATAAGTAATAAGGACCTACTGTATAGCACAGGGAACTCTTCTCAATACTCTGTAATGACCTATATGGGAAAAGAATCTAAAAAAGAGTAGATATATGTATATGTATAACTGATTCACTTTGCTGTACAGCAGAAACTAACACAACACTGTAAATCAACTATACTTCAGTAATAAAAAAAGAATAAGAAACTTGGGTTCTCATCCTACTCCTGCCACTACCTTCTGAGGCAACCTTAGCCATGTCCCCTTTTTCTCTCAGGAACTTTCTCTTCATCTACAAAATTCATTAAATGTATTCAGCAAACATTTCTTGAGCATCTCCTCTGGCTCGGGAAGTTTCCCGGTGCAGTGGATGACTTGTATGATCTTTCAGGTCTAAGATCCTGTGATCTAATGAATCAGATCAAATCGTCACTACTTAGAAAACTATACTCTCATGAAAAAGATGAGAAAATAAATCATGATGATGTTTATGGCCTGAGGGAGAGAAAGGAAGTTTGCTCCTTTAAGGGCGGACTCCAGCTTTTTAAACCTCTCTCTGTGTCCTCAGATAACTGGCCTCACATTATAATGTACTGTGCGAGAGGGGCCTCCAGTGAGTCACTGAGGCCAAGGGCACAGGGATGGGAACACAGAGCAGGTGCCTCACTGGCTGCTTCTGGCTAAGAGCTCCTACCTCTCTCCCCGGGGCTGCTGGCAGCAGCTTTCACAGATGCCGGAGTCCCCAGAGTTGGCTCTGCTGCCTTTCCCAGAGAACTCTGCACATGCGTAGTCTGTGGCCATGCTCCGTGAGCATATGCCAGGGAGGCCACTGAGACACACGGCAAGTGGTGATGACACTGCCCAGTGCCATGCTGTTCAAGAGCACAAGGGCCTTCCAAGGAGACGTACTTGCTCTCATGCTTGGATACACTTTTCCTTCCTTTATAGATGTATCCATCCTTCACCCACAGCTCCTGCTGAGGAGCGATGCTCTGCCCACAGTTCCTGCCTAAGCAGTAGGCACAGGTAGACCAGATGACCGGCCACAGCTGACTGGACTGGGACCCAAGGAGAGTCATTTCATAGGCTGCCCAGCTCTCTATGACGTGGCCTGGTACACAGAGGCTCTGGGCCAATCAGAGTCCTACTCTAGTATTTGAAATCAAATGTGCCCAGGGAATGCGACAGCTGGTCAAAAGAGTGGAAGCCAAGAGACATGATGGAAAGAGAGGGGCTGGGGAGGTTCTTCTGGCCAGGTAGGAGCCCATGTTCAGAGGACGCAGTCCTGAGTGCGCAGAGGAAGCCGGCCTATTGGCTGGGAGAGGTAAATGGAGTGGGAGCTCAGAGAGAGGCACGAGGTCACACCGCCCATGAGAAGAAGAGAATGACGGGGACTGGGGAGCAGACTGGGCTCCCAGAGGCTTCTCAGTGCGTATTTTAGTCCCAAGCCCTGTTAACCTTTCTGAAACTACTTCACCACCACACCTGCCTTTCCTTGAGGTGGGCTGAGAGTGTTTTTGCTTCTGGCAACTGAAAGTACCCTGACACATCCATTCGCCTTGAACCTTATCAGCTCTACCTGATAGTTACCAGGCTTTGATGATAAGTGGCAAGTGCAGGACATGATGTTTTTAAAGCATTTCTGCATACAGCTGTATACAGTTTTACTTGATCCTTACAATAGCTCTGTATGCAGGAAGGGAAGGTGCTCTTTATTATTCCCCATTTTATAGATGGGAACACGAAGGCACAGACAACTCGCTCAAGTTCATGCAGCTAACAAGTGACAGGGCTAGTATTAAAATCTGTATTTCTCCTCCCACCTAACTGAGGGATTCCTTGACTACACCACAACTGCCAATCCAGTAAGAAAACACGCCGATCCCACTCCTTTTGCCTCCAGTTACAGAGTGAGGACGACACAAAGGATGCTGCCAGGAAATTCCAAATGGTACCTAATTTGGTTTTGTTAATTGAAATTCTGGTTTTAACATACCTGCCAGCATTCAAATATCGAAATGTGGCTCTGGCCCCTCACACTGTATCATACTTGGGCAATAATATTGTTCCATCATTTGTTCACTGATAATTCATTCAAACAAGTCTCTGTTAGCTCCACTGTGCTGATGCCATCAGGAGGACCTGAAGTGTGGTCCTTGTTCTCAAGGAGCAGTAGAAAGGCTCCAAAGGAGCCTTTGGAGTCAGGCAGGTCTGGGACTAAATGTCAACTCTGTTACTTCTAAGGGTGAGACTTAGAGAAAGTCACTATCTGAGTCTCAGTTTACTCATCTGTGGAATGAAAAAATCGCTTGTCTTACACACTTGTACAGATTAAATAAAACCAGTGTGTGTGTGTGTGTGTGTGTGTGTGCGCGCGCGTGTGTGTGTGTATAAACACACACCTGGTACATGACAGGTGCTCAGGAAATGTTGCTTGCTCCTGTCCCTAGCATAGTTTTTTCCAAACTTTATCCTGTGTCAGTCCCCCGAGAGGCTTGTTAAAACATGGATTGCTGGGCCGTACCCCCAGAGTTTCCGATTTAATAGGTCTGGGTCCCAGGTGATGTTCATGCCCTTGGTCTGGGTACCACCCTGAGAACCACTGGTCTGGAAGAAAGGCTGAGATTTTTGCACACAGGTTTATAAAAACAAGCCAGAGGGGACTGAAAGATCTAAACTATGCAAGAATGCAAAAGAATTCATGGACCACTTCCAAAGAGAAGCGTTTGATCCTCCAGGAGGGAGTGTTTGAATAGCTCTTAAAGAATAGGCAGCTTTTTGAAATGCAAAGCAGTCCTGGGCAAGATGGGGGTCGGGTGAGAGCCAGATCCAGAGGAATCACCTTTGTTGCTCCCACGAAGTGATCTGCTGATATCACGCCAACTCCACGTCAGGTCTGTCTTTGGAACAAATTATTTAAGAAATCAATTTTGGGTTTTTTTGGTGTTTTTTTTTTTGTTCAGTTTTTTAAAAGCTCAACTTGGCTGCTGGCTAGAGAGTTCCATCTAATGAGCATCACTTTGTGTTAAATTATTCTGTGATGACAGACAATGGAGGAACAGAAAAAGGTTCTGAGGAGGTGGGTGGGGGGGACTGCTAATTATTCTCCAATCTTTTATCCAGGCTTGTCACCAAGCTTGACGCTGCTTACAAAGCACCTAGAAAACCAAGCCCTCAGTCCCCCTTGCATGTCATGTCTGAAAATGCACAGAAGGATGATGTAAAGATGACCTAGACACCTGCAGATTAAAAAGGCCCATGGTGGCCTGGCCTTGGCTTGGAAAATGGCAATGTCTGGTCGGCATCACCTCTGGCCTGAACCACTGCATCAGTCCTCCAAGCGGACTTCTGTTTCCAGCCTCGTCCCTGTCAGTCTGTCCTGCACCTGGAGGCCAGAGCTGTCATCCTGAAATTGAGTCTCTTCGGGCCACCGACAAGGCCGCTGTTCCTTAGCATCTAGAGTTGATACCACAAACCGGAGGCTTATGGACACTTTTGTTTGCAAAGTGTTTTAAAAAATTTGAATTAGTTGCCAGAATTTTTCAAAAAGGAGAATTCACAGAAAAATCTGAATGGTGGCTTTTCTTGAAAAATCGGAAGATCCAGCCTGGCAGCAATCTCTCCTCGTTTAGGAGAGGCCCAGATACCGTGGTTGTCCACAGCCCCAACCTGCAGCTTCCCGCACTGCTGCCACCTGCCTGGGTCCCAGAGGCATCTGAACATAGGACGCCAGCCCCGAAGCAGCGCTTCCAGACGTCACTTATTTGGGTGCTGCCTTTACGTTGTTGCCATAGCCACACACCATCTGTCCTCTTAGTCACTGAGTATTTTTAGACTCATTTATTTTCTTAAACAAATTTATTTTAAAAAGAAATTCAAAATAATAGTTTGATATACCTAATTATACTTTTTCTAGTTTACTAAAATAAAAACCCAATTTTTGAAGTAGAGTCTGTCTATGCATAATATAAAATAATCTCAAGAACTATAAGAAACACTGGAGGGGAGAAAGCCCACATTTCGGAACCGGGAGGTGAATGCTCCAATTCCCTTTCCAAGCTAACTTCTCTGCCACAGGGGTCCTCCTCATGGCCTCTCTGTGTTGCTGCCAAATTGCTCCCCCCAGCTCCTGAACCCACCCACCCTTTTCAGCCTCCCTGACTGTGCCCACGCTGATGACTTCACCTGTAAAGCCTTCAGAAAGAAAAAGACAAATACCGTATGCTAACACACATATACGGAATTTAAGAAAAAAAAAATGTCATGAAGAACCTAGGGGTAAGACAGGAATAAAGACACAGACCTACTAGAGAATGGACTTGAGGATATCGGGAGGGGGAAGGGTAAGATGTGACAAAGCGAGATAGAGGCATGGACAGATATACACTACCAAACATAAGGTAGATAGCTAGTGGGAAGCAGCCACATAGCACAGGGAGATCAGCTCGGTGCTTTGTGACCACCTGGAGGGGTAGGATAGGGAGGGTCGGAGGGAGGGAGATGCAAGAGGGAAGAGATATGGGAACATATGTGTATGTATAACTGATTCACTTTGTTATAAAGCAGAAAATAGCACACCATTGTAAAGCAATTAGACTCCAATAAAGATGTTAAAAAAAAAAAATAGCCTTCCCCTCAGCACCTTCCCCTTGTCCAAGTCCTACCTAACCTTCAAGGCCCAATTTAAATACCACCTCTTTCACGCAGCCTCCCCAGATTCCTCTTAGCAAGACAGACCTCACAGTCTCTCATCTGAATCTAAACAGCAATTTATTTCTATCCTTTGCTTATCACCTACTGCTGTCTACCTTGCAGTCTAGTTATTTATGAGCACGGCTCCTTTTCTCTAGTAGGTGGCAAACTCCCTGAGAGGAAGGGATCCATTTCCCTTCCCCTTCCTTGTCCGTGTCTCCCCAGTGGTTGGCACACCGCCTTGTCTAGAGTGGCTGTTCACTCAACGCTTGCTAAGTATCAAATGACAAAGGGCCATGTGTGGCTGACTTCATGTCCTCTGGTGTGTCCAGCCTCAGCCTCTAAGGCTGGGCTCCTTCTGTGGGGCCTGGACTGTCTATTTCCTTGCTGATTTCTTCTTTTTTTAAAAATTTATTTTCTAACTTCGTTTTTATAAATTTTTTTCCAGACCTGTGGCTTCACTTTCATATCTCTTCCTCTGGGCCTGTTTCATTCAGCCAGACACAATATTGGGCTCTCTACTCGCCAAACAGCACTAACCACATATTTTGGGAACATGTAGTAATAAAACTTTGCAGGGCCCCCATTCTTCTCTCCAGCAAGAGCTGTCAAGATGGCGTCTGGGAATTACGTGCTTGAATTACTTCCACCTGGACATAACACAGTAAAATGATTAACAAGATGGATATATTCTCAGACTCTGGTGGATTTTTCTTTACAATACTTATAATGCATAGTTGCTGTTGTGAAAAGTTTATGGAACCTTCCGGCCACCTCTGATTCTCTGGCAGAAGCAAGACTTTAAGCCACCAATATACTAGGTTATAACATAAATGTTAGGTCCTGCCTGGGCCTGACGTGGAGGGGAAGTCTCCCAAGTTCCCTAACCAATGAAACGCTGGCCAGGCCATGTGCCAGGCTGTCCTCATGCTGAAGCACTAGGCCACAACCCCTGTGGCTGGCCAGCCTTCCTCCCAGGTCCTGGGCTCCTTGCACTTGTCTCCTGGGCTGGAGTGTGAGCACACCCAGGTGTGGTCAGCTGGGTCCTGCCTCCCGGGCTGCGTCTCCAGGCCCTCCGTTCCTCAGAGCTGTATGTCACCTCTGGCATAATTCGGCTTCACTTGTCTGGAGCTCCCTGACCCATGACTGAGCATGGGCCATGCAATCAGAACCTGGGTGTGACTTCCAGTTTTTTCCCTGGGAAAACCATTTAGGGTCTCTGAAGCCTGGTTTTCTTACTCACCTATCTCATAGCGGGGTTGGGGGTAAATGAGATAATGCACGTGAAGCAATTAGTGGGGCTTACGGTAAATGTCTCATCAGTGGTAGAGGTAAAACGAAACCAAGTCAAAACACATCAAACAAAGTAAACCCATTTTTGGCTAGGCCAAATCAGAGGCTGTGTAGTGTAACAGAACGAGCACAGACTTTAGAGTGAGACCCCTGGCGTTCCTACCCCACTCTGCCACCTCCTATGTGACCATAAGCAAGTCAGTTCCCCTCTCTGTGCCCGTTTCCTTTTCTGAAAAGGAGGTATAGGTGTTATAGTATAACAACTGTAGGTGGTATAGTATTAACATCTGAACCCCTATGGATGGGGGCTATGGACCCTTCTAGCGGGTATTTCCTGGCTGCCCCCGAGCTGTCCTCAGCTCACTCCTTCATCAGGGCCTCCTGGCATGTTGCACCTGAAGGTGTGTGTACTTTATGACAACAGGACAGAGGGAGCCCGAGAGCTTGGGAAAGCAGCAACCAATGCTCCAACACCATCTCCACACAGGACTGGCTTTTGTTATCAGGGCCCAGCTGAGTCCATGTAGATTATGTTTCTTCCACCTGCATGACACACTACAACATATGGGATGTGTCCACACGGAGGTACCAGGGTGCTGAATTCTCTTTTCCTTTCAGCTTAATCCTCTAAGGTATGGACGAACATTCCACAGACATCACCCCTCCTTTCTGTGAAAGATGAGTTGTAAGGGACTGGCCTTTCCTAGAAACCCCTGGGGACATTTCCCGTGAACCCCCTTCATACTGGCCAACCCCTCGCTTCTTCCCTCTGTTACCTCTCACCCTCAGGACCCTGCCTGCGGCCACAACAGAGGAGACCAGTTCCGCGGACTGGGACTGATCCATCGCTATACCCACAGTGTGGGCCCAGCGGCCAAAGACAGAGCATCTCTCTCACACACACACACACACACACACACACACACACACACACACACACACACACACACACACACACACACACACACACACAGGCTCTGTTAGCCTGAAGGTGATGAGGGCTGAGCTTGCTGGGTCTGGAGGCTTCCAAAGAATATAGTAGAAGCAGCCAAAACAGATCATCACCTTCCCAGGGAACAGACTCCCCTGCTGAACCTTCTGCCTCCCCTTGGGGTTGGGGTAAAACGCCCCTTGACTCTGAACCTTGCGCCTATAGAGGCCGTATCTCTGGCTGCATTAGCCTTAGTGGCTGCAGAGCCTCCTGTCACTCGGCTCTGCACTCCCGGCGCTGGCCAGTGTTCCAGAGGATGCGGGGGCATGTCCTCTCCAAAGCAGTCTGGTCTGAGGGGACGGCTGCTCTGGTCATCTGACGGTTTGGAAGGTTGATGGGGAGCATCTTATTTTTTTGAGGTACACAGGCCTCTCACTATTGTGGCCTCTGCCGCTGCGGAGCACAGGCTCCGGACGCGCAGGCTCAGCGGCCATGGCTCACGGGCCCAGCTGCTCCGTGGCATGTGGGATCTTCCTGGGCCGGGGCACGAACCTGTGTCCCCTGCATCGGCAGGCGGACTCTCAACCACTGCGCCACCAGGGAAGCCCGGGGGAGCATCTTTAATTCATGATGGCTTAGGGTAACCCCTCTTCCCTCCCAGACTCTGGGGAAATCCCAACCTTCACACTCAACTGCCAGGACAGCAAATGAAGAGAAAGACACTGCACAGAGAACACTCTCAAAAGCATCCTCTGAGAGTCAGAGACGGCTTTGGCCTCTCGCTCTTCCATCTAAGCTTCTTAGATTTCTAGTGCAGACATAGGTTTTTAATAATAAAGAAATAAATTCAGACACTCAATAAGGTAACAATAATACTAATAATGGCCCTCACCACCATCCTCTGTTGAGTTCTACTATGTGTTAGGTACTGCGATAAGCATGCTAACCTCATATATTATCTCATTTAACTCTCACCCCAGCATTGACATCGGTATCATTATCCCTGTTTTTCAGAAGAAATGGAGGCTCAGAGAGTTGAGATGCCTTGCCCAAGACTGCAGAGCCCAAAATTGTTAGGTCTCCCAAACAACTAGTTACTGAAAACCTACTATGTGCCAGGTGCCAGATTAACTGATTCAATGGCTCCCTTCTCTGCATCCCCCTCCCCACGCTGCTCAAGCTAGGGTACGGCTCAGGTGAAACTGCACTGCAGTTAGCTGTCTCCACGCCTGCCTCCGCCAGTGCAATTAGAGCTTGGAAGGCCGAGGTGGGGTCTAAGCCCCTCTGTAGCCCCAGGACGCAGTTCACGGCTTGGTGAAGGGCAAAGGCTTGGTAAATGGTTAGGTGAGATAGAATGAAGGGACAACCTCTGTCCTCACTGTCTGATCCAGGTGACAAGAAGATGGGTCACCATGCAGTAAGTTCCTGCAATGGATAAATGTGTAAAACCCAGAGGAGAAGGCAACACCTCAGGGACCCCCATGAAGGCACCGTAGCTCAGCACTGGGGGCTGGGCAGATAGTCTGCAGGTAGAGAAGGGTCCTGGGGTTACTTAGAATGAGAGGAAGATGTTCAAAGGCAGGTATTCTCGGAATCAGGTGGAGAGGCACTGCTGGAATTTAGGATAGGCAGTGGAATTGAGGCTGTGAAGGGCAGTCAGCTGATGGATGCCAGTCATGGGGACCAAAGAGATGCCCCACAGTCCAAGCTGCAGACCCAAAGGAGCTTCACTTTAGGCAAATCAAAGGGCCCACTGTTCCTCTCTGCACAGCTTTCTGAGACTGACAACAACCGGGCTGCCTGCAACTACAGGTCTAGGCCTAGGGCTCTGAATTCCCCCAGAAAATGTCTTCATTCAGACACTCAGCTAGTCAACGTGCCTCTGCTTGGGGGTTCAGCCTCAAAGTACACATTAAAGAATACGAGAGCCCACTGCGTGTCAGAAGAGTGCGGGTACACAGGATCTCATTGGATTCTTCCAAGCTCAGGGAGGATAATTCCCTTTCTCAAGGTGTCCCAGCTGAGCGGCTACAGAATGCAGATGGGAACCCCACTCATCTCACTCCAGACACACTGCCATCTCCTACACTTCCAGTAGCTTCTCACCCTGGATTTTGGTTCCCTGGCTCCTCCCTCCCTATCCAAATCCTCCTATGCCTCCTTGGTCCACCCTAGCCAACAGTGACCCTCATTGCTGACCTTCTCAAAATTCCCTTGACAATTCGCCTTGCCCTAAGCAGTAACCCCCAATTCTTGTCTTCAATGCTATCAGGGTTAAGTCTTCTTAACTGCCTTTGTCTCCCCCAGGGAGCAGCACAGTGCTTTGCTAAAAAATAATGCAACCAATATATATATTTTAAATTGATTCGCTTTTTATCAGAATTGGTGGAGTTGGGCATAAAAAGGTGAAACCTAAAGTCGGACAACTGTGTGACTTTTGTGAAAACAATAAAGATGAAAGCAGAATGTGGAACAATAGTAACATTAACTATTGTGCACTTCTGGGGGAGTCTGCTCTGCATGCGTGATACCTCCTCTACCCCCCATAACAAAGTCTGGGCCGATTATTACTCCCATTTCCCAATTTGTTGTCTTGACCACATTTGCCTAAGGCTGCAGAGCTAATAAGAGGAGGTGCAGGAATTTGAACCCAGTGTCAGGCTCCAGAGCTTATCTTCCCAAGCATCACACTGTGTGGAAAGGTTGCTAGATTGTCTACATATTTCAACCACCACAGCATCCTTAGCTTGGGTTCCTCTGGATAATGAAGGCCTAGAAAGAACAGACTCTCTTACTGGAAGGAAATAAATGCACACTTATTTGGATATAATCCTGGAGGTAGATTCTCATCCAGGTAGAGCTTCCTGTCAAATAAGCCATCCAAGTGGACTAGCCTGAGTGAGGAGATGTAGCAGGAACCCAGCTGGTCTCGCTGACGTTTCTATTGCTACCTCCAATGGACACTCACCAATTCTTTCTACCTTAAACTCCGTAGCATTTAATTTTTCTCTAAATCAACGTAATGCATGTACATAGTTTAAAAAGTCAAACAATATTATAAAGCTTACAATGAAAACTAGAAGACCTCTGGCCAACTCACACCTCTCCGTGCCACCTCCCAGACAACTGCTCTCAACTCCTTTGGCTATTTCTTCTAGAATTTACTCCAATATTTCTAAGTGCTGTGCTTATACAGCTATTTTTAACTTATATCTAATGTCATCTACTACTACTGTTATCTGCGACTTCTGTCCACTACAATCAATGCAAAAGCATCATTTCTTGCTTCTTTAATTTCCTGTGCTCCTATTAATGACTCTACTCATATGAGGCAAGGAACTAAAATCCCTCTGAAATAGAATGTTCTGCATGGTCAAGCACACTGGACAATCTGTCGGGTCCACTGTTTTCTTTCTGCCTGGAGATCTCCCTCGTGGAGCCCTCTGCCCTGCTGTGGTCTGGTCTGTTTGTGTTCTAGGGCGGCTACATATCCATCAATCTGGGACATCTCTCTCATTCACTGAACCCCTTACTTCCTGGGCCCCCTTTCTTTTTTTTTTTTTTGCAGTACGTGGGCCTCTCACTGTTGTGGCCTCTCTCGTTGCGGAGTCCAGGCTCCGGACGCACAGGCTCAGCGGCCATGGCTCACGGGCCCAGCCGCTCCGCGGCATGTGGGATCTTCCCGGACCGGGGCACGAACCTGTGTCCCCTGCATCGGCAGGCGGACTCTCAACCACTGCGCCACCAGGGAAGCCCTCCTGGGCCCCCTTTCTTGGTTTACCTTATTGTTTTGGTGGAGTGCATTTTCTAGAAGCTTCCTGAGAAAAGGTGGGTGGGACGTATGATTTTAGGACTGTGCATGGCTGTAAATATCTTTATTCTACCCCAACACCTGGTTGGTGTTTTGACTGACTATGTGAGATGACGGAGGAAACCTAAGGGTCTAGCTGCTTCTGCTCAAGTAGCTGTTTCTTGTCCTCTGTAGCGCCTGGTGGTTCGTCCTGAGGTTTTCTGGGGCCCTCACTGACATCTCAGTCAGCAGATGCCCAGTATTCAGCCTTCCCCACGCTGCTAACTCAACCCGCTTTCTGTTTTCCAAAAGTCCGCTGACATCTCTTGATGGCTACTCTCTTCTTTTTTTTTTTTTTTTTGTCCTTGGGGGCTTGTTCCTTGTTTCTTTGTTTGAAGCCACTGCTCTCACCATGGTGGGACTCCAGGAGGGAGGTAAGTGTTAACACTCAACCACAAGTTCCTCTCAACAGCAGGAGACGATTTTCTAAGTCCCTCTTTCTTGAAGCTCTCTCTTCCCACAGCTTTGGAAACAGCACATGTTCTGATATTTCTGCCACTGTAGTCACTCATCCCCACTCTCCTGTTGTGGGTCTTCCTCTAACTGTTCAATGCTGGTGGTCCTTGGGCATCTGTCTTAAATCCTCCTCCCTTCTTATCACTTGCCACTCAACTCACTCTCCCTATTCGATTTTTTGAGGTCTCAGCTTAAATGTCATATACTCAGAATGAGCCTTCCCTGGCCCTATCCCCGTTAGGTTGGCTCCCCTTGGTAAATGCTCCCCATGTGACCTCACCCTTTTCCTTCACAACTTTTCATGTCCCATTACTGATCGATGCCCTCCTGCCTGCTGTCTGAGAGATCCACCAGGGCAGCTCTGTCTGCCGTGTTCACAGCTGTCACCACTGCCCAAGCAGAATGCATGGCATATCGAAGGTACCACAGAAACACACCGGATGAACAACACATGCTTGCCAAGATAAATGGATGAATGGATCAATCAATCAAACAGGAGAAGTGGATTCAAACCCAGGCTTGTCCATAAACACGCTGTGTGACCTTGGACCAATAAAAGAGTCTTCAGAAAACAGCCTTAACTTCTGAACCTCAGCTGCTGCTTCTACTGAACAGGGACAATAATCCGAGTGCCGTCCTACCTCACTGGGTTGTAAAGATCAAAATAAGAATGGAAAAACTGTATGTCATTGTGCTGAGTAAGCTAAAAGTCCTGTACGACATAAGGAATTATCACTGTCGTGGTAAACTCCGCTACACAGAAAATTCTTGTCTCCTTTGGGTGTGGAGGGTGCAGGAAACAGAATGGCGGGCCCAGGTTTCAAATCTCAGGATTCTTTAGAATATACTTTCTTTTCTTGAAGTAAACCCCACTAAGCCTTCTCCGGATCCTCTAACACTAGGCATGCAGGATGGAGGGATCACCTGGGGTCTTGACTTTCACCTCAAGCAAAGCTGAAAGCATGGCGTGCTTTCATGGTTAATGGTTTTAACTTAATGTATTCTTTAAAAAGCAGAAACAGAAAACGATGAAAATATTTACATATACACAGGTGTGTAACAGAGACCCAAAGACACACACGTGTGTCCTAGCACCTACAGCACTTAGAAATCACACTGGCCCCAGATTTGGTTCAACTCAGGTCCTTTTCTGGTGCTCTAGATTTGCCCATTTTATCACTTGTACCAACCAGGGAGAGGAGGAAACTTTTAGAAAATGCCAGGTCTTAGAGGCTATAAGGCAGACAAAGGTCTCCTCTTTCACAGCCCCCATCCGTTAGTGCTTTTGAAGCACTGCATTGGGTTCAGTTTAAAAGTGCACCAGACTCCAATGGCCAGCCTGACAGACACCCTGATGGACACTCTCTAAACGTCACTGTGGTTCCACATCAGGAAGTGGGAAGGCGGAAATAGCAGTGGTCTCAGAGTTGAAAACTTGAGTTCAAGTTCAAATTCTGCTTCTAAACTGTAGGATTAGGCAGACTGCACTGTTACTAATTGATGTGTTCGTACTGTAAACGTTAACTTCTGCGTCCTGCTTCTGGGGCTGAAAATTTCAAGCATTTCCCCATGTTTCATACTCTTGATAATGATAATTTCTAATGGCTGAACAATATTCATTAAGTGAATATTATGTCATTTGCTTATACGCTTTCTTATTATATTAGACACTGGATTTTTCCCCGAATTTTCACAACCGTAAGCAATGCTGAAATAAGCAAGAAGCTTCTTCTAGGTATTGATGTACTTCTTTAAGAAAGACTCTCAAAGTTGAAAATATGACCGTTTTTATGATTTAATGCAAAATGCCAATAAGCTTTTCCAAAGGGCTGTATTGATTTACAATGCAGCTAGAAATATATGTGGGTACAGTTTCACTGTAGCCCCTTTGGGGTTGGGTATTAGCTTATGGGGGGGGTTTTCTAACTTACTAGGTAAAAAAAAAAGATGTACAATTATTTTAATTTGCGCTTCTCAGATTACTAATGAGGTTAAACATATTTCATGTATACTATACACTTTTGGAAGCTTTTCTGCATGAGCTTTAGCCATATATCTATGAGATCATAATTTTTTTTCCTAGCATATGCACTTATTAAAGCATTAATCTTTCCTTGGTCTCTCATTTTTACTACAAGTATTTTCCCAGTCTACCATTTTTCTTCTTCTTCTTTTTTTTTTTGTTTTGCTGAGGTACACGGGCCTCTCACTGTTGTGGCCTCTCCCGTTGTGGAGCACAGGCTCCGGACGCGCAGGCTCAGCGGTCATGGCTCACGGGCCCAGCTGCTCCGCGGCATGTGGGATCTTCCCAGACCGGGGCACGAACCCATGTCCCCTGCATCGGCAGGCGGACTCTCAACCACTGCGCCACCAGGGAAGCCCTTTTCTTCTTATTTTGATAAGTCTTATAAGACATGGAAGTTTTACATTTTTATGTGAACATTTGCTAGTCTTTTTCCTTCGTGATTTCCTCAATGACTTTCAAGCTTAAAAGTCCTTAAGCCAGAGAAATGGCAAGTATTGGGTTTTATCCTCTTTAACTTTGACTTTTAAGTATTTACTCTTTACTCCATCATGAATTTATTTTGCCATATGGTGTGAGGTGAAGTCTGAATCGGAGGGTGAAAACTCAAATTCCTCCAGGAGCCAGGCAGGTAAGTTAAAGGAGTAAAGCAGGTCGGGTAGAAGAAAAAGGATGAAGTGGAGACTGGGGAGAATTACAGAGTATTTGAGGGGAGGCAGCTTGTCTGTGCGGGAAGTTTTTGGTCTTCTAATTTTTCAAGGTAAGCCATAAACCTATAGTTTTATGGGAAATCATCCAACTTTTAAATATTGGGCCAACACTGCAGGCTAAAAATCCTTTTCTGTGTCTACTGGGTACATCTATCCCTCTGAATACCACTTGGTAGCCTCTGGTTGAAGCTGATGCTTTTCCAAGTTATTCCAACAACATTTCTTGACTCAGCCTTTTCTTCTCCATTAGTGTGCAATTCTTCCTTTTTCAAATATTAAAATTTTACATACAACTGGTACTATTTCTAGGTGATTTTATTTCATCAATCTGCTTGATTCCTATTCTCTTTTATTATAGAATTAGGGCACGTTAATATCTCTAAAGATGAGCACCCTTTCATTATTCTTTTTAGAATCTCTTTCATGCTTTCATCTGTTTATTATTCCAGATGACGTCTTAAACCCTTCAATCAAACCCCCCAAATTCCCTTTAGGATTCTGTTTGGCATTCCATTAAACTGATAAATTGACATATTTAGAGTAGCTTGCCTTCTCATCTGGGAACATGTTATATTCCCTAATTATTCATGTCCTATTTTGTAGCTCTTAATAAAATTTTGCAGTTTTTGTCACATAGGTCACATATAGTTCTCATGAAGATGATATTTTAATTTTTATTGTTTTTTTTTGACTGGGACATTTTTCATTATATTTCATAACTGGTTATTGCAAGTACATGGGAAATCTACTGACTTTTGAAAAGCTGTTTTTTGTACCCCAGTTACAAATAGTTTTATTAACTATTAAGTAGTTTTTTGATTAATGTTTTTGTCACAAGTAATGATAGCCTTGTCTTTGCCTCTTGTTTCTGTTTCATGTCTTATGTCACTTAAGCCAGAACTTCTAAAACAATGCTAACTAATAGATACACCCTCATCTATTACTAGTTTTAAAAGGAATTTATCTAATATTTAACCAGCAAGCGTTGGCTTTTGACTAGAAATCAATGTTCTTTATTACACCAAGTATCTTTTCTGTCTTTCATTTTCAATATTGTTGTGACCTAGTATTGTGATCAGAGGAGTTTTTAATCACTTATTGAACACAAAAAAACAAATCTCAGCACAGGGCACCCAAAAAGTGCTGGAAACTTGCAAAATAAGTATGAATCAGATATACGTGCATTTGAATCCTAGCTCTGATTCTGTGCGACCCTGAATGCAATCCCCTCATCTGGAAAACGGGGATAATGACTCTGATGGCACAAGTTGGTTATGAGAATTAAAATGAGTTCATGTAAATAAACTGTGCTTAGTGTAGTACTCGGCACCTATGAGAAGCTCGACAGATTTCACTTTCCTCCTCAATCATTTAAAAGAAAGAGATAATGGTGGTACAAACAATTTCCCAAACGAAAGCTTTCCAAGGAATAGCTTGCGTTTATAGGGTTGAGAAAACTCCAACTATATTTGTGAAAAACACCATCCTAGTCTTCCTGCTTTAGTGCATAGGGCTTTTCCTCGCTTTTTCAAAATTTACTGTCCATCCCTTGCACTCGTGCATGGATTCTTTGGCCTCTGACACAAATGAAAATAAAAAATCAGGCTGACATGTAATATGAAACCAGGAATGAAACAAACTGTGTTTCCATTAGGCCCGAACACGCGTGCTGCTCAGATAAAGGCATGAACAAGCAGCTACTCAAAGTGAAACCAGATGTTTGGAGGTTTCTGGCCTACGCTTTTTTATAACCCTTCATATAACACTCATAGTCCCGTCATTTCACCAGAAGATCCTCTGCTCTGTTTAAACAGCAAGAAACCCTCCCAAACCTCTGTTAGATTTGCAATCACTAAACCCGCGCTTGATTGTGAAGAAAAAGGAGCTTCTCTCAGTAGAGATCCTTAGGTGCAAATTCTTTGGCCCAGACAAGCACTAAGGACTGACAAAGTACACACCCTGCAGTGTCCTCAGAGCAGAGCCTCAGATAGTTACCCGTTACCCTGGGAAACGGGACCCAAGGGAAATGGGTACCGACTTGGGAGGGGCCCAGGGAAAGTAGAGAAAAGCCAGTGTACAAAGAGCATAGATTTGGAGTCAGACTGTTCTAGATTCAAACCCTGGCTCTGCCCTTACTCCTTGTGTGACTATGGACAAGTCTGTTAATTTCTCTGAACCTTATTTCTTCATCTATATAAAGAAAGAAATTTCTCCTGCTTCCCTGCGACTGCTACAAAATTTAAGTTAGATAATGCATGTACAACACTTAGCTCGCTCCTGGGGCCCCATAAGCACCGAAAACAATTAGTGACTGTCATTGCCAATAACAATAACAAACCCTTGTACGGCACCTGTCATGTGCCCAGCATTGTTCTCAGTATGGGTACTAATATTATCATCATTTTTCAGATAAGGAAACTGAGGGTTATGTATCTTGTCCAAGGTCACACTGCTAAGTGGCAGAGACTGGATGCAAACCAGGCCATCTGGATTCAAATCCACTCTCTAACCACTAAGCCGTGTTCCCCCTCTTTCTCCTGCTTTATGACACAATATAACTGATCCGATTCAGTGCCGCCTTGAGGCTTCCTTTACACGGAAGGGTACACACACAGTTCGGGCCACAGAGGGCTTACGCAATAAGGCAACCCATTTCTAGGAAGCGCTGCTGACCCTGAGATCAGCACACACCCTACCCTGTATTCCTCTCTCCTCCACCTTCAAACCTCACTTCACCTTTTCTCATCTTCACTACCCCTTCCCGTCCCACAGGAAGAGGTGTCTTCCCTCCTTTCCTAGGATGAGCCCTCCGTTCTGTGTCTCCCCCCCCGCCCCTTGCATCAATCACCTCCCCTCTCTCCTGGGCCTCCAATCTCCTCCCCTGGCTCCTCTCCTGCAGCTGACAACACGCTCAAAACTCCCCCCACCTTATGTAAACCTTTCCTTGAACTTGCCTCCTCCTCAGGTTACTCCCATCTGTCTCCTTCCCTGCTCTGTCTAGAAGGAATTGTTTCTAGTCAACGCCTCTTACTCCTGAACTTGTGGTGACCCTGCTTCCACCTGCAACAGGGGTGGAAACGCTCCCACTAACGTTGCCAATGACCTCCTAATGACCAATACCAGCAGCTTCTTCATCATGAGCTCTCCAACTTTTCTCTAAGGCGAATCTCTGTGTCTCTCTCCCCTACCTACCCTCTGAATACTGGGGTTCCATCCTGGACTCCCTGCTTCTCAGGGCTCTGCCCGCTCACATCCACACCACGACACCCAAGATACCCATCTGTCTCCAGGTCAGAGCTACCCCAAGTCAATGCCTGTTTATCCATCTGCCTGCTGGTAACTGCCAACAACTGACACCCACTTGGAAATCCTATGAGCAGCTCAAATCCAATGTGAATTGACCATCTCCCTACCTCCTTCCCCCAACAAATCCATTTCCCCTACTTATTTCCTAATTGAATTAACAATATCACTATGTATCCATTCTCCGAGGTTGACACTTCCTGACAGCAAAGTGGTCAAGAAAACTAGTCTATAATGTCCTTGAATGCATCTTTTCCTTTATACAAAACTGTAGCACTTTCCCAATTCAGGCCCTCTTCTCTCATCTAACCATACTGGTTACTGAATCAGTCTTCCAATTCTTCCTCCTATTTTAGTCTGAGAAACTAACCCATTTGTATAAACCACTGCCAAAGAGATCCATCCAAGCCCCAAATCAAGCTACATCTTTGCTTAAAAACTCTCCTGTGCGCCCCACTGCCTTCAAAACCAGACTTTTAAGCTGGTCCATAAAGCCCTTGCCAGGCTGGCCCTAAGCTCATTTTCTAGGCTCTTCTCTGGGAACCATCCCATTCATGCCCTCTACCCACTTCCAGTAGATACACCAGGCACTCTCACACAAAGGCATGAGTGGGAAAGCACATACGGGGAAAAGTGTGGATACTGGAGCCAGAGAGACCTGGATTCAAATCCCAGCTCGTTCACTGACCAGGTATGAAACTCCTGCTTAGTCATCTAATCACTCTGAGTTCCACTTTCCTCTGGAGAAAAAATACCTACTTTGCATGCCTGTTGTTAAGAGTCTGAAACGGTTTATCTAAAACATCCAGGATAACACTTAGATGCATTATGCAGTGAATAAACAGTAGCTGTTAATATTAATATCATTAATTTTGCCAAGTGATTTCAGAGAGGCAGGGAGGAGTTTGTAAAGACCGACAAAACGTGAAACTAGAATGCGGCATTTGAGAAGTTCCCTACACAATCAGAAGATCAAACTTAAAAGAACAAATAACTGTTAGTGCCTTGGAATGTTCTGGAGCCCGCATTTCCATTTGTGAACTGCAGACCTGAACCAGTTTCAGAGTTGCTCTACCCCCTGAATCCAGCAGCCGTGGAATGCACAAAGCTCCCAGGACAGAAAGAACATCACTCAGCCAGGTGCCCGGCAGTGCCCTGAACTAGCAGTTGTGCCTTCCTCCCTTCAAGCTGCTCACAAGAAGTTAATGTTCATGGAAGAAGGTCCTAGGCTGCAGGGAGTATCTGTGACCTTTGACCTTTCAGTTGGTGCTCACTGACCAAGGAAGACCTGGCTTCATGTCCTCCTGTGAGTCACTGTTCAAAGACTCTGTCTTCTCATCTCTAAAAGCTAATAATGGTCCTTTCCTGCCTGATCCACAGTGACCACGTCTGTCATTGAGCAGAGATGGTTACTATTTCTCCTTTATTTATTAATTTTTTTTAAAGTAACTCTTTCTCTATAGTTCCTTTCTGGTTCTCACTTCTGCTCTGGCCCCAAGCTGGTAATAATGAATATCTGCACACTGCTTTCCAGCTCACAAAGCACTTTTCTCACCATAAGTCCTTCATGCCTCACAACCTCCTCCTGCATCCCCAGCAGAGGTAGCTGCTCTGCTCCCATGGGAGCTCGCCCAGACCTCCCTGTTGGCACAGACCACATTCTATTGGAATTATTTATGAAAGGGTCAATTCTCCCAGTGGACTGCAGGCTCTTCGGGGGCAAAGCTTCTGTTTTATTCACTGATGAGCCTCCAGCCCTTACCAAAGCTGATGTTCAGCAAATGCTAAATCATTAAGAGACCCTTAAAAACGTGCTGAGAACTTATCCTGAAACCAACTGCTTTCATGTCATCGCCAGACTCTCTAAAGTAGGGTTTAATCCTAACTACAGGTGAGTTAGGTGAAGTTCAGACCTATCCAATGTCCCACAGCTCACAGACAGTGCAGCCAGAATTGAAACCCAGGTCTGTTTCACTCCAAAGCCTTTGCCCTTTCTCTGGACCACACCATCTCTCTGGCCATGGCGACAATCTCAACTATTTACTGCCAATGCCAAGTCCAGCAGACTTGGGTCAGGGTTATTCCTCAGAGGGCGTCACAGAACAGGAGGCCATGTATTTAGTCATGTCCCACACATCAGCGGTACTGAAAAGGGAAAGAAGAGGACACCACGGTGAGAACGCTCTTACAGCTGCTGTTCTGAAATGGTGAAGCTGGCCGGCAAGATGGGGAGAAGAAGCTGCCTTTATCAAGTGAGAGAAAAAAGAGCCATCAGAAAATAAAAACTAATCATCTGTCACATAAACATTAAACCATTGCTGAGAAAATATCTTCTATTGGAAACTCCACCTGAATGGGGGTGGGAGTTGGGGCTCCTTCAGCAGGAGTCAGTACAGGTCAGCCTGTTCTTCAGGCCCGGGCAGATGGGAGCCCTGCAGGCGGGGATGGCAGGCCCACTGCCTGCACCCTGTGAGCCTAGGAGATGTGAATGCCATGATCTCTAGGACCCCGGCTACCTTGATGATTCTCTGACTGCGAGAGTGTACTGTGAGAGTGTCATCACACACCAGAAACGTGGTCACTGAGATGTAAGAGAAAGAACATGGGCTCTGGGTTGCTAACCTAGCTCTATTTCCTACTTAAGAGATCTTGGCAAATAGCATCGATCTCTGAGCCTCGGTTCTTTATTTATAACGTAGAAACGCACGTAATCTAACTTCCAGGGTGTTTGGGAACTGACACTGCACCCTGTATGGTGCCTGGCATGGAATCAGTGTTCAATCAACAGACTGCTCTCATTATGATCTTGGCTTTGCCAGGCTGTGTGACCCTGGACAAGTCATGGGACTTCTCTAAGCTGTGGTTTTCTTATCTTTAAAAGTGTGATTTAAATAAACAAAACGTTTTCGTAGGCTCCTGCCAGATGTAATCCCAAAGTAACAAAAACATAAACAGGAATAAAAATGCAGATGTAGAGAATGGACTTGAGGACATGGGGAGGGGGAAGGGTAAGCTGGGACGAAGTGAGAGAGTGGCATGGACATATATACACTACCAAACGTAAAATAGCTAGCTAGTGGGAAGCAGCCGCATAGCACAGGGAGATCATCTCGGTGCTTTGTGTACACCTAGAGAGGTGGGATAGAGAGGGTGGGAGGGAGGGAGATGCAAGGGGGAGGAGATATGGGGATGTAGGTATATGTATAGCTGATTCACTTTGTTATAAAGCAGAAACTAACACACTGTTGTAAAGCAATTATACTCCAATAAAGATGCTAAAAAATAAATAAATAAAGTTCTAACTCAGAAGAAGAAGAAAAAAAAAAACACATAAACCAAAGTGAAATGGGAGCTCTGGCTATGGGTGGAGGAAGAAGGCCAAAATGCTGATATAGAAGAGCCCAGAAATATCTGGACTCTTTCTGTTGACCCTCCCCCAGCACCTTCTCCCAGCTCCCTCCCACCAGCTGCCTGTCTTCACTCACCCGGAAAACAGACCATTCTCCAACCCTTTTCTCTCCTTGCTTAAATCTCTTTCCTTAGGAAACGTTATCTTAACACCTGTGGTTTGCCAATAATCTCCAAGGGGTGGTAGACAGCTCAAATCGATTCATTTATCTCCATTTCCAAGGCCTCCATCCTGGCCCAGGCCAGCCTGAGCCCCTGCCGAGACCACTGTCACAGCCTCCTAACTGGTGTCCCAGCTCCTACAGCTGGAGAAACTTTCCAATATGTAAATCAGATTAGGTTACTCCAGCTCAGAGTCCCACAATGGCTTCCTGCTACCCTTAGGACAGATTAAAAAACAAAACAAAACGAAGCTCTTCACGCGCCATGTTAAAGCCAGTACGGTCTGGCTCCTAGCACCTCTCCAGCCTTACCTGATACCATTCTGCCCTTTGATACCCGCATCCCACACTGTGACCATCTCGAAGTTCCTTGAACTCCCAGCTCTTGCCTATCCCAGGGCCTTTGCACATGCTCTTCCCTCTGCTTGGTGTATTCTTCCCCAAAACCTTCATCTAAACAACGAATATCTACCCCTGTCCCAGCCATCTAAATTAGGTCCCCTGTTTGTTTCTCCAGAGTACCCTTTTCTCTTCTTTACTACCATGAATACTTACCAGTTACCATTATACACTTACACGTATATTGGATGATTGTAATTAAACTTAAGAATCTATCTCATATTGTCTCAAGCATATCTGTAAACTCCCGAGGGCAGGAAGCATGGCTATTTAATATACCACGGACACCAATGCCTGCTCAGGACGTGGCAGGTAAAAGGCAACTAGCGAACACTGGTTGAATGAGAATATGAACAGATGTAGTGTCTAAATCTGCCTGCAACCACTCTGGACCTGCTCCTCCTGCTGGCCCCTTAAAGCAGCACACAAGGGGCTTTGAGCCTTAATAAAGAAGTCCTTGCTGCCTTATGCGTTGTAAAGAGACTGAACCAAGGCTCTTCCCTCCTCCTCAGGTATATGGGCAGCTTCTCCTTTTTCTCAGCCTCATTTAGCCTCACTTACCAGCCTGTGAGGACATCAAAGGCGGCACCACATGTGCCTCATGGCTGCACCTAAATACCCAGGCCAGGGGCTGGCACACAGTAAGAGGCTGTCAGTGAATACTTTACTGAACCAAACAGACCAAACAGTGAAGCCTGTGGCAGACACCGATGACCCCATATTCACTTCCCCTCTTCCTTTTGTTTCGAGTGCCAAGGTGGCAAGCTAAAAATATTCCTCAGACTTCCTTACATCTCTGAATGTCCAAGGGACACAGCTCTGCGAAAGAAATGTAAGCTGAGGGTTTTAGGAAAAAACTGGCTTCCCTACTTCTTTCCCCTATCTTTTTTTTTTCCTGCCTGACATGCAGACGTGAGTCCTGGAGCTGCAGCAGCCACCTTAGGACCATGAGAGGCAAGCATGAAAGCAACAGCCAGAGCTGAGGATGGCAGAGCGCAAGGGCAGAATGAGGCTGGTCCCTGATGCCATGCTGAATTGCTGTACTGGCCCTGGATGGGCCTGCCCTAGATCGAAAGTGTACATGAGAACATCAAAATCCCACTGAGAGGCCACTCTAGCAGAGATCTTGTTACCTGAACACTAAATTCATTTCTAACTATTCCCATGGAGAGACAAGCTTTATTGCTAATACCTACTGTGTCCTTGAGCTCCCTTTGCTTCTTTCCTGTCCTCGAGGCCCCAGGTCCCAGATAATTTACAAAATAGATGGCAGAGGCAGAGGAGGGGGTGGCGTGGAGGTGGTGGGAACCCCGCCCTGTCGTCTGCAAGGACAGCTGCTGGCAGGGCTGGTCTCCAGGCTGCAGGTGAAGTGCTCTGATATTCCAAGCTCTCCTCCACTGAACAGATTTTTGGCCACAGTCTGTCTCCAGTGTGCTGACTTGAGTTCTACCTCCCACCTACAATTTCATTCCACTTACACCAGATTGCTCCCAATAAATCGCTGTTATCAGGGAGAGGTAAATTCACACGGCACTTTTCCAAAGAGGTGTTTTCAGTAGAAATTTCACAGAGTGCTTCCAATGTCATTTACAAGAAGGTTAAATTGATTACCGAGAGACCTTGATTCGTCATTGCTGTATTATATCTTATAATTCAGAGGAAGGGGATATGGGGAAGGGGGGGGGGCAGAGCTTATGAGAAACTGAAAATCATTTCTCAATCACTCCTTAGTTTCTTCTTTGAAGTAGTGCAGGTGTTTAAACAAACCACAGTACATAATGTCAGAGATTTTTCTCTCTAGATCCTTGCAGATGCACCCAGAGTAGTCTTACCCAGTCAAAGCAAGGGGAATATACAAACAGCACCGTCCACTGGTCTCTGGAAAATCCTGAAAAACCCAACTTTGATGACCGTTGTAAGACAGAAGAAGCTCATGTGCAAGTATCTATTTACACCTGGGAATAAAGAGGAATGGGTTGCAGGGACAGCGAATAAAAACACCACTAGTGCTATTGAACTGTCCTCCTGTCCTTCCTGGCTCCCCCTCCACTGCCCTCTTCTTTTTTCTCATGAAATCACAAAGCTCAATCCCAGGAAACTTCCTCTGTTATATACATTAATGGGCACTTGTTCTGGGCGCCGCAAGATAAAGCTTGCAGCTCTCATCATTTTATTCCCTTGCTCAAAGCCTGCAATGGCACCTCATACCTGCAGAATGAGCTTCTACCTTAGGGTGGCATTCAAGGTGCTCCCTGATAACTCACTTGTCCCCGTCAACGCATCCTTGCTCTAGCCAATCAGGACGGTGGCTCCCCACAACCAGCGCATAATTCTCTGCCTACCTCTCTTCCAGTCACGCTCTTCCTGCTACCTGGAATAACATCCTCAACAAACCCCTGCCATTTCCTCCTTTAAATGTGAGAATTCTACCCATCCTTTGAGGTCCCATCATGTGTCACTCATCCAGAGAGCCCTCCCTGACCCATCTGGATGGACGTGCCCCTGTCTTCCTCCAGCCCTCATGGCACTTTGACCAGGGACTCCACCAGTGACCCTTCTTTCTCTCTTCCTGGATTAGAGGCACTTACTATGTAAATGCTCATCACCTTAGTCAAGACCATGAACTACTTTGGCCAGAAACCAAGTTATACCTTCTCTGTATCTCCACCTTAGGAAAGGGCAGGAATGTAATCATTTTTGGATAAAGGAGGAAAGGAAGGAAGGTAGGATGGAAGGATTAGATCTGCTTCTAGTCCCTGGACATAGAATAGGTCAATTTATAGCAGCTGCCTAGGCCTGAACGAAAGGAACCTCCTCTTTAACTACCATGAAATGTCCTCAGACCAGGAAGACCAGGGCATGTTTCTCGTAAAATTACCAGGGTCTATGTTTGCTAACAAGGATTCTAATTTCTTTTCTCTGGGTTTCTAAATTCACTGTGGGGTAACCTCTGTTATTTTCCAACTTGCCTCACACTGCCACAATGTCAGGGTGATCTGTCCTTTTATGCTTCAGCATCAACCAAAATTAAAGGCTAAGATGCTACATCTAGAGGCCCAAAACACTGCAACAGTGACTCGTCAGGTCTTGGGGTTGCAAGCAATGCATACAAAGGTATTTTTATTTTTAAAATTTTGGATGTCCTGAGATTTTTTTCATGGTCTTTTTAGTGACTTCTCAAGAAAACTTCCTATGTTGATTTAAGATGCTTACTTATATTGGAGGCACATTAATAAAGGGGAAATTATATTCCATATAATACAAAGAGAAATGAAATATTTATTTTATCAGACCAAACAGTAAGACACTCTGGCATCATGGACAGAACATGGGATTTGGAGACCAAGTTTCCATCCTAGCTCTGCCCTTACTGACTGTGTGACTTTGGGCTAGTCAATTAAATTCTCTTGAATCTCAGTTTCTTCATCTGTAAAGTTGAGATCAAAATGAGAATTCTCTAAGGTTCTCGTTCTTTCTTACACACAGAAGAGAGCTAAGCATGGTCCCTAACACACAGTAGGCACTCTCTGAATGTCTGCGGAATGAATGAACAGGTGGAAAACCAAAGTAAGTGTAATATCCAAAAAAGGGGGCTTGATCCTGAAAAGAGGCAGATGACTAAAGAAGGAAGATCGTGAACTCTGGAGTCAGACAGATACAAATTCAAGTCCTGGCTTTTCTCAAAACATCCCTGAACCTCAATTTCCTCATCTACAATAGGGGGTGAAAATAAAAATAATCGCCATGTGGAGTTACTGCAGGGCTTAGAGAATGTATTTAAAGCCCTGTGTAAATGGCAATGGTGAATTATAATTTAGCTACTGGTATACATCTTCCTACTTCCTTCAGTACTCGGGGTCAGCCAGGTCACCCACCCCCCAACGGAGCCAGAACCAGAAAAAACATAACCTTCAAATTCGAGATCTCTGCGTGTGGGGGAAAGGCCATTCCTTCTGAAAACAGCTGCCATGTTTTATTCTAAAATGTGCTCAGTTTCAGTGGCTTGTGTGCATGTGTGTGTGGGTGAGAGAGAAAATGCATCTAGTTCAGAGGGAGCTCCGTCAGCAGCACATCTCCGTGTATATATATTTGTGTACACAGTTTGTAAAGTGCTTTTAGATTTTTTGAAGGCAAAAGAGAAACTTATTTAACTTAAAATCATCAGCTGGATTGCATTAAATGGAGGGAAAAGCAAAAACGTACACAATATAGCCATTTGTTAAATTAAACACAATTATTTCTCCCACTACTTAATTACAAACAGACATAAATACTCTGGATTCTGACATCTCAGATCTTCTTAAATTCTAGCTCTGCATTTCAGCGTGGAACGGAGGGAGGGCCACATTCCAATTTGTGTGTTAACCAAAACCTGCGAGTTACGATTGTATATTGGGACTATAATGACTTCACTAAAACAAGACCTAAACTTTTAATTAACCTGCCAAGACAAATTACGACTCATGGTTCACAGGTAACGACCAAAGACAGCTGAGACGCAATGCCAGAGACTTGGGGAGAGAGGGATTAATAGCAACATCAGAGTCAGTCTGTTTTTGTATTAAAAAAAAAAAAGTATTCATTAAACAATCACTGTAGCTTGAAGGAAGACAGACGAGTCAGAAAGGCAGGGAGAGAAAGGTGGACAGGGAAAGGGGATAGGAGAGAATATTAACCACTTCCATGTATCGAAGCCTGGGCCGGGCACTTTATATTCATTCTCTCCAATCTTCACAATGGGGATTGCCAAGTACTATTATCGTTTCATTTTCCTGACAAGAAAGATGAGGCTCACAGAGGTGATGTGACTGACTGTGGTCACAGAGCTAACATGGGGCAGTGAGAGAAGGAAGGAATGGAAAGTAGTTCTCGGAAGGCATTTGGTTTGTTTGTTTGTTTTGCGGTACGCGGGCCTCTCACTGTTGTGGCCTCTCCCATTGCGGAGCACAGGCTCTGGATGCACAGGCTCAGCGGCCATGGCTCACGGGCCCAGCCGCTCCGCGGCGTGTGGGATCCTCCCGGACCGGGGCACAAACCCGTGTCCCCTGCACCGGCAGGCGGACTCTCAACCACTGCGCCACCAGGGAAGCCCAAAGGCATTTGTTTTCATAGCTTAGTTGACAGACCGACCCCCAGAATCAGGATCACCTGGGCTCTACCTCAGGCCTCCTGGGAAAAGGCCCAGGAATCTGAATTTTAGACTCACTTCCCAGGTGATTCCTTTGTACTACAATATTTGAGACACCCCCCCCCATAAGATACTGTAACCCCTTGTTACTCAGAATGTGGGCCACAGATGAGCAGCATCTCACCGGGTGCTGGTGCAACAGGCAGACTCTAAACACCCAGCCTGACCGACTGAAGCAGAGTCTGCATTGTAACAAGACACCAGGTGGTTCACAGAACTCTGAGAAGCACAATACAGCCTAACGGATCGAAAAGACATTACAGGGTTAAAGGAGGTGAAGACAGATTTCATCATTTACGTGAGAACAGGAGAACCTGAGGGAAAAGCAAGCTCCATCTCCTTAATTATGACAAAACAGGTCAGCCAGCTCTGACAAGCCAAGAGGTGCCAAAGGTACCTAACTGTACCTACATCATCTTTCTCTGAGAGGCACATCCTAATTAAAAGTAGCTTTCTTTGGGGGTTTGTATGAATTTCCTTTCATATTTGTGCTCAGTTATTAAAAATACAGAATTCTGATTGTAGGAGACCCTAGTTCTGCGCAAGCATGATACTGCACCTGAGAGAAATCAGGCTGTGAGACCGTGAAGCTGAAACTCAGGCGCCACTAATGACTTGAAAAACATGTCTCTAAATTGAAGCCACCGTGTCCAGAAAGAGAGAAGAACCAGGGTCTGGAGCCTGGCAGACCCTGCCGAGTGTCAGTCTAATTGGTCGTGGGGACCAGACTGGCTCTCCCATGACGGGAAACGGCTGCGCCGACAGCCTCCTGGGCTAACCACCGAGCGGCAACCTCAAATTCGAGTCTCAAGGAACCAGGAGATGGAATTTGTGCAGGGCCAGAACACAAATTAGTGGTGGAGACTTAGAAGTGAGCACACTTTCTACTGCACCTCAAAAGAAGGCATCAAGGGAGGAAACCAACAGCACAGCGGCGGCCAAGACTGCACAGACCAGCAGCTAGGACAGACACTTCCAAAGTAAGGACAGCACAAAGCGACATTTCCTACCCCGGAGCTGATGTAGCCTAACAGCTCCACCTCCCTCATTTTGCTAAGAGGGCAGAATGCTGAGCCTGCAGTTACGGCAGAAGCCTATACACTGTGCACCGTATTTAATGGGAAGGTATTCTCCGCCTCAACTCTATGGGCAAAATTGCAAATAAGAGGAAAATGGCCTGAAAACGACCACTGCTGTTTAGGAGGAAGAACCTGGGTCTTGCAAGAGTTTTAGGAACCAACAACCAGATTCAGAGGTTTTTATTCAACTCCATTTCCCATGTCAGAGAGGCTCCCAGCCAAGGACCAAGACAGAGTTTTGAGGTGAACTCAAAACAACACAGAAAAACAAACAACCCAATCCAAAAACGGGCAGAAGACCTAAATAGACATTTCTCCAAAGAAGATATACAGACTGCCAACAAACACATGAAAGAATGCTCAACTTCATTAATCATTAGAGAAATGCCAATCAAAACTACAATGAGATATCATCTCACACCACTCAGAACGGCCATCATCAAAAAATCTAGAAACAATAAATGCTGGAGAGGGTGTGGAGAAAAGGGAACACTCTTGCACTGCTGGTGGGAATGTGAATTGGTACAGCCACTATGGAGAACAGTATGGAGGTTCCTTAAAAAATTACAAATAGAACTACCATATGACCCAGCAATCCCACTACTGGGCATATACCCTGAGAAAACCATAATTCAAAAAGAGTCATGTACCAAAATGTTCATTGCAGCTCTATTTACAATAGCCAGGACATGGAAACAGCCTAAGTGTCCATCATCGGATGAATGGATAAAGAAGATGTGGCACATATATACAATGGAATATTACTCAGCCATAAAAAGAAACGAAATTGAGCTATTTGTAATGAGGTGGATGGACCTAGAGTCTGTCATACAGAGTGAAGTAAGTCCGAAAGAGAAAGACAAATACCGTATGCTTACACATATATATGGAATTTAAGAAAAAAAATGTCATGAAGAACCTAGGGGTAAGACAGGAATAAAGACACAGACCTACTAGAGAATGGACTTGAGGATATGGGGAGGGGGAAGGGTAAGCTGGGACAAAGCGAGAGAGAGGCATGGACATATATACACTACCAAATGTAAGGTAGATAGCTAGTGGGAAGCAGCCGCATAGCACAGGGAGATCAGCTCGGTGCTTTGTGACCGCCTGGAGGGGTGGGATAGGGAGGGTGGGAGGGAGGGAGACGCAAGAGGGAAGAGATATGGGAACATATGTATATGTATAACTGATTCACTTTGTTATAAAGCAGAAACTAGCACACCATTGTAAAGCAATTATACTCTAATAAAGATGTAAAAAAAACACACACACAGGTTTTTACTAAGCAGAAAATCCATCCCTAAGCGTTCTGGTTAGTGGAGTTTTGTCTTCTGGAAGTTTTATTTTCCTGTAGGGGATTTTATCTCCAGGCTGTGTCACTGCGCTTCTGATATAAACCAAAGCAACGTTTTCTGACCTGAACCACTGAGCCCAACGCATCATATATCACATTGTGGTGATCTAAGAAGGAGACAAATTCTGTGCAGTATATGCATAAAGAAGAAAAATTTCTTAAGACAGGATGCCAGGCTCCCCAGACACCCACAGGCTTGTGAGGTGGCCAAGGCGCTCTCTCTGAATGAGAACTCTTTCACTATGAGGGACAAGAAGCTGCTAAGAGCTCATTTAAATCCTCCGGGCTTGTCGTCCGCCAGAGCTCAGGACATCTCGGTTCTCTACAAAACCCCCATCTGATCAGACTGTTCATCCAGCCCTTTGCATGGCTATTCTCACCCTCTTGCCAAGCCTTTATCTTTTTTTTTATCCTCATCTGCCAGGGGTTGTTGGCTCCAAAAGCAAAACAAACAAGCAAACAAAAGCTCACGTAAGAAACCAAAAACCCAAATAACAGATCAGTGAGTTGAAACCAAGGGAGATTATTAGGACGAATATAGGTGACGCAGAGAAGTAACAAGAACTCCTGTCTCCTTGTCAGTTTTGCCCCTTGGTGTTTAAATGTAGCTGCTACTCCACACACTAGGCCACAGATAACAGAAAGAAGGCGGCGGGCAACAGCGCTGGGCTCAGGTGCCAGCCCAACATGGCCTTCCAGCTCCTCCTGTCACTCCCTTGCCCCGTTTCCCTGCATCTCACTCCCAACCCTGGTCTGGCAAGCCCAGTCAGGATGGCCTCAGGCCGGGTGGCCTCTGCAGCTCTGGGCAAGACACATCCCCTTGTCCACTTCAACTCCCAGGATCCCCAAGTGTCCTCTCATCCGAAGAGACAATATCCCACAGACCCCAGAAGGGTGGAGCTTCCTTACCAATGGCAGTGGTGAGAAAGGAAAGCACTTCAGACTCCTTCCCATCATTATAAAAAGCCAGGTGCCAGATTCCTGAATCCAAATACTGGATGAAGCCCGTCTCATGGCTAGAAGTGGGGACGACTCCCCGAGACTGGCGCTGGGGTCCCTCTAGGCTCCGTGCTTCCTGGGTCAAGAGCCTCCTTCCATCCAGCAGCTCCACAAAGTCAAACTGAAGTACAAAGAGAGCATAATTAGCAGTGGACCTGCTTCACCACAATGCTAGGTTCTTCAGGCTTCTGCCGGGGAGGATACGGGGAAATACAACCTGAACCAGGCAAAAGAGGCTAAAGCCATGTGAAGGTTGACCAACCAACTCCAACTCCTTCCCAGAAGCCATTTTTCCCTGGTAATAGTCTCCTGATACTCTTGTGAGTGCATTGTATTTAGTGGATTAATTTTAAGTCTCAGAGTTTGCACAGGACAACCATGCTTTTCCAGTGATCAGAAACCCAGACACTTCATGACTGTTTGAACTCCAACCCCATGCAGGTGATGGCGGGCAGGAATCCCAGGGGTCTAGGATTGGGCTTGGAGCACTGGATGTGGCTTAAATGTCAGTCAAGTGCAAACGGAAGTTTGATTTATACTATCTTCCCTTCGTCAATGACCCTTTCTCAAAGCTCCAGTTTCAGGGAGCAGTTTTAAGGGAACTAAACTGGATTAGCTCAAAACTATCAATAATTACATGCTGTGTGAAACACAAGTGCCGAATGACCCAAGTCCACTAGCGTGAGAGACTTGAAGTCAGTCACACAGTGCTAACAACAGGCAGTTGTTGGGGAAGTCCTGCCGGCCTACTGGCAAGCAAATCGTGCAACTGTCTACCTGTCTATCTTTTTTTTTTTTTTTTTTGCGGTACGCGGGCCTCTCACTGCTGTGGCCTCTCCCGTTGCGGAGCACAGGTTCCGGACGCGCAGGCTCAGCAGCCATGGCTCACGGGCCCAGCCGCTCCGCAGAATGTGGGATCTTCCCTGACCGGGGCACGAACCCGTGTCCCCTGCACCGGTAGGCGGACTCTCAACCACTGCGCCACCAGGGAAGCCCTGTCTCTCTATTTTTAAAGAAAAACAAAATAGATACTGATTCTGTCTCATGTGAAAATGTCTAGGGGCATGAAGTCCAGGACCAGCATGGCAGTTTTACAAAGAAATCAGAGGGGCCCAGGCTCTGTCTACTTTTTCTGCAACTCCATCCTTAGCAAATGTATTTATCTAGCTTTTACCTAAAAATTAAATAAATACGGGGGCTAGGAAGACTGCCTTTGGCCAGGGAATGTCTGATGGATGCCTATGATTTATATTACTCCAATCCCAGGGCTGGGAGGACCTCACACAAGTCTGCTCTTAACCCATCATAACTGGTAATGTGTCAATCATCCTGGCTGAGTTTTTTTTTTTTTTTTAATTGAAGTATAGTTGATTTACAATGTTGTGTTAATTACTGCTATATGGCAAAGTGATTCAGTTATACCTATATATATATACATTCTTTTTTAAAATATTCTTTTCCATTAGGGTTTATCACAGGATATTGACCACAGTTCTCTGTGCTATACAGTAGGACCTTGTTGTTTACCCATTCTATATATAAAAGCTTACACCTGCTAATGCTGGCTGAGTTTCTTAATTGTTTCTAGTGTGCGTGTGTCTGGGTAAATGTGAAGCCCTGAGGAGAGAAAGGATGCTTTGCTCTGAGCCAGGTCCTGCACTGGCTGCCTTCTAGATGTGCTTCTCCACTCTTCACAACAGCCCTGTGAAGTGGGTATTGTTATCACCATTGGCTAGATTAGGAAACTTGCTCTGAAAGGGTGTAACAGGCTCAAGGTCACATAGCTGATAACAAGAGGATTCAAACCCAGGTCTCTCTGACTCCAAAGTGCATGCTTTTTTCTCTAGATTACACTTCCTGGATAATTTAACTTCGAGACTGGGTACTAGTAAAAAAAAGGCTATTGAGAGATTTCCTAGAAAGTCTTCCTCTTAACAAGCTCCAAGGATACAACCCTACTCATCCGAAAGGTAAGGTCTGAGAGAGGGCAAATGGATGAATGGGCTATAAAATACATGAAATTTCCTTCAAGCTCAGAGATCCAGGCTTAAGCATTAGGCTTCTTGACTTAGGCTTCTTGAGCAGGGTCCGTGGGGTTCTGGTTACCTGTGTATGTGAAGGAGGAAGGCCTTTTCTGCCGTAAATGCCGACCAGAGCCGCCTTTCCCAGAGACACATTGAATTTCAGATGCATAGGATGGTCTATGAACACCTGAGATCTCCAGAAAGTGCCAGGAGGAATCTTCTGGGAAGCCCGTCTCCCCACGTCGATTTCTCCAGAGTCTATAAAACTGTCCTCTGGAAAGAAACTACTGGGCTTTCCTACCAAGACACGGGGAAGGGAAGACAAAAACATCACCGTTAGCCACACGTGAAACCAGGGATCAGAGCATCTGAGCAAGCAGGGCTCTCCGATGCCTCCCACTCCTCTCTACAACATTTTGCTGCCAGCCCACCCCCTGCCCCAGACTCCCCCACTGAGGAGTAAGAATGCCCAGAACTTTTTTTTCCAATGATGCCCAAATTGTTCTGCTAAAAATATGCATTCTTCCAAAGCAGAATGGGTCCTCCCCAAGGGCCATCTGTTTACTGCATAATTCCACAGCTTGTTAAGATATATTTTGATCCTAAAAATAATCACTTGCAGTCACATGAGAATAACTGTATATGTGTGTGTGTGTGTGTGTGTGTGTGTGTGTGTAAAAGCATGCATGCTAAAAGAGAAAAGATAGAGGGAATGAGGTGTTGTTATTAACTTTCCAACTCAGAATGGTTCCCCCAGCAGTGGGAAGCATGACCTGAGTAGAGTCAGGTAAATTTTACAAGTTCACTAGTTTGTGTGTAACTGGGTGCCAAATTCCGAGGCTCAGACATGTGGATGAGAGTTTGTGTTGGGAGGAGGGGTAGGGTTGGGGAAGATGAGGAAAAGGGTACGTCTGAAGAGAGAAAACATTCCTGAAAAACGCTTCTTTGTCTTGGATGGAGGGCTATGAATATCACTGTGCTAAAGTAGGTAAAGATGAGGGGATTTTTCAAGTTCAGGCACAAACCTTATGACATACTTGGAAATTCAACCCAGGCCCCCAACCCTGCAGGTTGCTGGAGTGGGGGGGAGTGGTCAAGAATAAGGTCTCTTGCCCAATTCTGTCACCAATTAGGAGACTGACAGCTTTTTGAGGGCACCCCAAGTGCCAGGAAGGAAGGCTGCTTATCAGACTTCCTCTGTTTAGTAATTAAACACACTCACATGTGAAAAATATAAACCCTAACTTCCTGCCAGACATCAGCCCTCTGAAGGGTTGGGCGGGGGGCAGAAGGAGAGGACAGGGACATTAGAAGACCACCCTTAGGACATTAACAAGCCAAAATCAAGTCAACAGACCACATTTTATTTGTCATTAGAAAGACCTCTGGGTATCCTAGTTCCAAGGTTTGTGGTGGTGTTATAGATGTTGGAAGAGACACTTCAGAGACCGAGAATCCATTTATAAAGAAAACACATTTGTGGGAACTTTTTATGAAAAGCACTTGGGGAATAAGAAATTAAAATGTCATTTTTTTCCCCTAGCTTTGTAAGATTCCTTACAAAGCACATTTGATGCTGAAATGGAGCTTGGCAGGGCACTGTTGCAGTCATAAAATATTTTACTGTTTTAAATAATAAAATTCAATTTAAATGTTAAACTTCTCCATATGTTATCATTCCTTATAAACTCCTAGGCAGAAACATCAGGTTTTTAGCTTTAAACCGTTAAAACGTTATTTTAATTAAAAATATGCCAACAAAAAAGTTAAAATGCATGCTCTCAATAAAAGTATCACTACTATTCTGTCCTTAGCATGGGAAAGAGCTTGCATTTAATTCCTTTATGGAAGGAATATGCCCCAGACTTTTACCTTGAAAATGTAGACACACACAAACCATGGCACTGTGTTTCAAAGCTCAAAGACAGAAGCCAAATTCACAAAGCATTAAGATGGAAGAGAATTACTTTCACATTCTTCCTTATCTGATTTTTGGGTTCCCAGTACCACAATCCTTTTATAGTCCAGGAAGAAGATAGTATACCCTTCAGCTTATAATTCTGTTAGGGAAGCAGAACTAGGAGGGAGTATGAAACAAAAGCAGGATGAGTTCTGAGCTCTTTACCGCTAGAAACTGCACAGAAACAAGCCCGAGACTCCTAATTCCAAGGACTCATTTCCTTTGTGAGTAGGTAGGAGTCAAGAGCTGATGGGATTTGAGAATTGTCTGCATTCAAATAATTCCTGTGTCTGAGAATGAATAATGGAAACTTCTCCCACATTTTGGCATGCCGTTGGAGAACCCTGCACAGTTCATTTCCCCTCCAGTGAGCGTGTGCTTAGGAGACAGCTATTGAATCAGCTAAGTTCTTTCGCCTCACAGGTCAGAGGTCAAGTCCAGAGACTCTCCAGAGGTCTGCAGGCCCCAGAGGCATAAGTAAGTTGGATCTTACCCCAGAGGAGTGGCAAAAAGGAATATTCTTTTCTAGCACTCTAGTATTTCACCAAAGCTGGCCAAAATGGGAGAAAAAAAAATCATATTTGGTGTGTATACAATGATATAAAAATAGTATATTCTGGTCTACGGCACACTCCCAACCAGGACCTTGACTTTCTTGGCTGAGTCTGTGACGGCCACTCTGGAGCTTAGGTTCAAAAGTGACCTTTGTACCAGAAGTCACCCTGTCCAGATCCTTAGGGAAGGGGTCACAGGCCCAGTCTAAAGGAAAAGTTTGAGAGGGAAAGGGCATCCTCATCTTAGAATTTAACCTTTATCATTCTTCCCTTCTGGTCCCTAGTGGTCCCCACAGGGACTAACCCTAAGGATGAGATGGAAGCTTCTGGGAGGGAAGACCTACAGCCCGCCGAGTACCTGTGTCTGGTGGGAAAGAGGCATGAGATTTGCTGGGCTAAGGGCTGTTCAGAGTGAGACCACCCTCATCCTTTCCTGTCTTTTAAAAACCCTTACTGCCTTTCTCTCTCCAGATCTTATAACCTAAGATTCTTTATTCTTAATTTTGAGCACCAAGATGTGAGCACTAGGATAGGAAATATCCCACTAAATGACAATACCCACTGTGTAGGTGGTGGAGTAGTGACAGGGGGTAGAGGGTAGAGGCAGTTGGAGGCGAAAAGTCCTGTGAATAGAACTCTTTTTATTCCTACCTACATTCTGGAAAACGATAATAATAATAAACATTATTAGCAGTAATAGTAATAGAGGTAGCAGTACTAATAGTAGTATAATCTATCATTTATTAAGTTCCAACTACGTACTGGGCATCTTTATATGTATCGGTTCCGTTACTCCTCACACTATGAAAATGTATATACGGATGCTCAGAATGCCTAAGAAACCACTGAGATGGAGCCATTTGGGCTGCCCCTTTATTTATTAGAATATGGCTTCTTAGAACACTAAATTGATAAATCATTACTTAAAACTCTTCCAAGATATTCTCAATGGTGGCAGAGTGCACTGACCCTCTTTAAGAGTGAGGGTCCAATTTAATTCACAGTCCTAGCGGGCTTAATACCAAGGCTAGACCAGGAAGATCCAAGGCCCGTTGGAGAACTTCCTGCCACCCTGGGATACAAAAAATGGACAATTTTTATGAACTAGGATCCCACACACAGGCCCCAAAGTTAAAGGGAGACAGTATCTCAAGACATTCATAAGAAGGACGTTATACAATCAGTGCGTGCCCGAGAGGCTTAACAAAGTACAAAGAGCTTAACTCAGAATTAAGGAGCTCCAACAGCACGATTAGGTTTCACAGGGCAGATTCTACTGGTAACAGTCCTTTTCTTTATAAAGATATACAGATTTGGGCTTCCCACAGCTATGCTGTGGAAACATGCAATCATGTCTATAAAAGAAATTTCTCAACAAATTACTGAAATGATTGGATAGCTCAAATAAGGGAGATTTGGAAGAACTGAAATTCCATGCACTTCCCAAGTTCAGTCTTTATTTTCCTGAACTGAGATTTATCCAGATAGGTTCTAAATTCCTAATCAACCAACACTCTCCCCCCTCCCTCCACATTTTTGGTTCTTTTCAATGCAATAACTTGCACAAAGATTTCTTTAGTTTCCTTAGCAACTGTTTGAAATTTATTTGGTTATCAAAATAAGCTGTTCCATTTTGGAGAGCCCAGCTGAGCCTGTGTGCAGCAATTTGCATGGTTCAAACTGATGGGCAATTTTGATTTCACTGCAGAAAGAAGAAAATACTATCCCTGGCCCACCAATTAAACCACCAGAAATGCTTGTTTATTCAATGCTTTTTTCCCTTTCTCCATTAATGCATAACATAAGTTCTTATGGTTTTACTTCGAAAAGCTGCTGTATTTGGTTTCCAACCCATGACAACCCTGAAATGGTTAGAGCCACTTTGAAAATATAGTATAAATCGCAGTTTGATGTTATTCTCAAAGACACAATGAACCTTTAAAATACTGGGTTCATCATATAGTTCACTTGTATAATTAAAAAATATATACCCTTTAAAAATATCCACAAATGCCCCAGACTTTGTGGGATCTTTGAGGGGAAAATATTAATTAGTCTGGATTTCTGAGATTCTAATAACTGACATGGAATGGCTTGGGATTTGGGTGGACAAGAAGAAAGGAACTAACATTTGTTGAGTGCTTCTTCATACCTAGTCTTTGAAAAGATAGGTGTTAGCAACCCTTGTTCCACAGATGAGGAAACCAAGGCCAAAGGAGATGGAGTAACGGGCCTGAGTTAACAGAGCCAATAACTGGCAGGGCCAGGACTCAAATCCTGGACTGTCTGGCTCCAAGGCCTATTATCCTCTTTCCATCCACCACACTGCTTCCCCTACCATTGTGGAACAGGGCTCTAATCTTAATTCCGGAATCAGCTCTCGGATACCCTCAGAAGGGACAGGAAATATGCACTCACATCAGGGTTAAGGACTTTCCCCCTTGAGATACGTCTAAGGAACTAGATTTTTAACAACACAATTAAAAACGTAAACTGAGTAGACACTGGTTTGACCAAGGCAAAAGAAATTAAGAACCATGTGGTCTCACATAAACTATAGGAATATTTGTCCTCTGTTTCTCCAGACCAAAGTATTTTTTTGTCACAGTAATTGCTTTTGATGCTGACCACCTTCCAGCATTGCACTGCATTTTAGGAGTTTGTAAACAGGCTTTCCATTTGCATTAGTAATGACAGATAATCCCTTTAAGCAAAAATACGCCAGTGAAAGTAAACCAATAAGCTGGTGCAATTTTATTTTGTCTCTTATCTGCACCTCCTGCTCCTTGGGAAAAAGAAAACAAAACCTAAACAACCCACAAACTAATTTCATTATAGTGGGAGACTTTAGATAGAGCCAACTCCTGTTGAAAGAAAATCTGATAGAGAAAATACATTTTTCTAAATGAGATCTTTGAGGGATCCACACATCTTAAATCTGTGTTTGTTGATTCTAAAGACAGTTGTCATGTATGGTATTCACCATGACATCTGACACTATAAGCTGACACGGGAATCACAAGCCCACAGGAAGGACCATGGACAGGGCCAACCTGAAAAAAATTCTAAAGAACAATCTGGTTAATCATATGATGATTCTGTTACTAATTTCATATGTAGAACTTGTGAATTAGAATGGACGCTACAGATAATATAGCTCAATAACCTCCTTTTAAAGAGGAGGAAAGTGAAGCCCAGAAAGTCTTTCAAGGGATTTGCTTAAGGGCATCTCAAGTGGCAGCAGCTGGACTTGAACTCAGGGTTCTTGACTCCTAACCCAGAGCTCTTCCCATGGCTTCATCCATGCTCCCTCCATATCCTATTAAGGTGCAAAGAAAGTGTAAGTTATTCAATGTTTTAAGTCTTAGAATCTTTGTAAAGGAGAAGACTGGCTTTGCCCCCCGCAAAAGAGCAGGCAGAGGTTCTGATTAGGCTCTTTGGAAATGCCCTCAGTTCCCTTGAAGATGACCATAGGTCAAGAGTGGATTTTGGCCTTCACGACCATTCAGAGACCATGAATAGCTACTCTGGCCAAGCATATGCTACCCTGTTAACCAAACTGATTCCTAGAAGGCAAACTCTTGACAGGACAGGGAAGCTCAGAAGCCATGACCCAAAGTTAACTGAGCTAAGAGGAAAGAAGATGTAAGCAGTGAAGACTGGAGGCCGCTGTGACCACTTTGCTGACTGAGGTAACACCAGAGAGAGAAAGCAGGCCACAGGAGAAGGGCTGGTCGCACTGCCTAAAATGACAGCCAGCCTGGCCCATGAGCTCAGACACCCTTCCCGGTACCAATTTTTGTGGGTCTGCCACCTCTTGGCTGACAGTGAAAGAATCTGTGTTGATGGCGTGTTAGAAAGAGCCCTAAGAAATTCAGAACATGGGTCTATGGATGTCCCATTCAAGAATGCCGAACTCCAAATGTCACCACCACTTCCATCATTGAAAGAGAAACATCTGTGTCTCACTGTACAATGGAATTTCTTATCCTCATCTCCAGGGTCTTATAACCGTGAGGTGAGTCAGGTAGGTCAACTTATGGAGACTGCAAGAGCCCTGCAGTCACACAGACCTGGGCTCATGTCCCAAATTCCATTATTTACTGGCTATGTGACTCTGGCCAAGTAACTTAAGGTCACATGGTTGAAAATGCTAGAACAGCCGAAGTGGTGTTTCCATGGAAGCACAAGGTCCAAGGGTATTTCGCTTACAACACACCCTCTACCCACCTTGCCGCACCCAACTCCAGGAGACACCCACTCATCCCATGAGGTTGCCTCATCATGATTCCACATGATCAAAGACAGCCGCCCGGCAGCGTGAAAGCTCACAATGCTTCCCTCAGGGCATGGGATGGGATGTTGCTGAGCACCATGAACCCTGCCCAAGCCCCGCTATGAGTTCACAGTGACAAGGAACTGCGATGAAGACACAGGTGGCCTGGCAGCCAGTGTGGAGTGCAGAGGGATGGAGGAAGCACCAGAGCATGGAGCTGTGAGTCAGGCACATGGCGCGCAGCATGGCGGTCTCCTCGGTTCAAAGGCAGACACAGAGGACTCACGACACGAACAACACAGCAACCCTACCTTCCGTGGCTCCTTTGCCTTTCCTGTCAGAGATCTCTAACCCAGTGCCCCCTGAGGGATACAGGGAGACGTCCGTTGGCACAGGCCAACTGCTGGCTGTGTCCTCCGTGATCTCATACATCTGCCCCTCCATCGGCTGCAGGTGCCAGTTTAGGCCAAACAGGTGCATGGCTGTGGTGAGCAATGAGAAAAGTCATCTTTTTCTGCTGGAGGTGGAAATGGAACTCCCAAGCCAGAGGGGAGGACAAGTGGGGGTGGGGAACACAGGAATTCAGTTCAGTTCAGTTCAACAAAGAGCCCCTGAAGAGAGCTCTGGCAGTGCTGAGTGCTACACAGGGGACTGGGGCACAGAGATGATCCAGGCACAGACCCTGCCCCCGAGGGCTCACAGTCTAGGGGAGTGGGGAGAGGGGCAGGGATGAGGGAGTTTCAGGAGGTCCTGGCCTTTTTTTTAACATCTTTATTGGAGTATAATTGCTCTACAGTGTTGTGTTAGTTTCTGCTGTATAACAAAGTGAATCAGCTCTACGTATACATATATCCCCATATCCCCTCCTTCTTGCATCTCCCTCCCACCCTCCCTATCCCACCACTCTAGGTGGTCACAAAGCACCAAGCTGATCTCCCTGTGCTATGCAGCTGCTTCCCACTAGCTATCTACCTTACGTTTGGTAGCGTCCATGCTACCAAACGTTTGGTAGTGAGAGAGTCCATGCCACTCTCTCACTTCGTCCCAGCTTACCCTTCCCCCTCCCCATGCCCTCAAGTTCATTCTCTACATCTGCGTCTTTATTCCTGTCTTGCCCCTAGGTTCTTCAGAACCATTTTTTTTTTTTTAGATACCATATACATGTGTTAGCATACGGTATTTGTTTTCCTCTTTCTGACTTACTTCACTATGTATGACAGACCCTAGGTCCATCCACCTCACTACAAATAACTCAGTTTTGTTTCTTTTTATGACTGAGTAATATTCCACTCTTTATATGTGCCACATCTTCTTTATCCATTCATCTGTCAATGGACAGTTAGGTTGCTTCCAAGTCCTGGGTATTGTAAGTAGTGGTCTTGGCCTTTTGATTCAAAAGATAAATAACAATCTAGAGGAAAAACCTGCAATTTGTATCACCAAGGGTTAATTTCCTTAATAGAAAAAGAACTCCTACAAATAATAAGCAAAGTCCAGCAAGTCAGTAGGAAAACAGGCATAGGATATGAACAGATAGTTTACAGAATAAGAAATGCAATTGGCTCTGTCACATGAAAAGACTCTAGACATCACCCATAGTAGGAGAAATGTAAGTTAAACTCTGCAATACTGTGTTTCACATACCGTTTGGCAAAGATTTTAAAAAGGTTGAAGATATACAGTATTGGAAGAGAACAGGAGATAAGCACTGCCACACTCAGCTGGTACAAACCCTGGAGGGCAATTTGACAAAAGCTATCAAATCAAAAATACCCATGCCCTTTACCCTGGAACTCAGGGGTTCCAGTTCTCCTCCAGATATGTTCATATACATACAAAATGATGTACGTACAAGGTTATTCACTACGGTACTGTTTGTAATAGCAAAATATTGGAAACCAGTCCACCAATAAGGGGCTAGATAAGTTTTATTTATACAATATACTATGCAACCATAAAAAAGAGTGAGGAAGCTCTTTGTATATATTTTTCTGGAAGGAAAATTGTAACATTCAGAACAGTATGTTTGACATACTACATTTAGGTAAAAACATTTCTGCATATGTACAGAATATTTCTGGAAGGATAAGAAAGACACAGATAACGGTGGGTGTGTCCCGTGAAGGAAGAGATGGGACCTGCATTTCACTGTGTATCTGTTGCACATTTTGATTCTGTGCATTTTGGTGATTTTGTGCAATGCTGTGATTTTGATTCATGGGCATGCATTTCTGTTTCAAAACTATTTTTGCAAGGTAGCAACTGCTAAATAGTCTTCAACAATCGAGAAGAGACCATAAAACACCAGAGAACGGATGTTGTCCTTTAAATACACAATGCTTGCGAAGGCTAGGAAGCGTGTTTTCCAGAAAGGTTTGCAATCTAGTACAAAGCGTCGGCTTAAGTCCCACTGGCGATTCAAGACTTGAGCCTCATCAATGGCCCATACTTACCTCTTCTGGGACGCCTTCCCTGACTCCCCACATACAGAATCGCATACTCCAGTCCCCAACTCCCACAGCAACCTCTGTGTAGCATCACTCCTGCTGATGAACACTTTCTAAAAGCCCCCTCTATGCCAGGACCCATGGCTGACACTGAGCCAGAACTAAATCAGACGCTCCCTGCTTCCATGAGCTCGTAGTCAAGCAGGGGAGACAGACAGAAGGACTAGAAGGCCCAGAGGAGACAGTGGCTGACCCACTAGGAGGGTGAGAGGAACACAGGGAAGGATCGACAGAGATATGAAGGCCCATCGTAATTATGTTTACTGAGGACCAACTGCTTGCCGGGCAGTGCCCTGGGTAATTTGTATACATTACATCTAAACCTCGTGCAACCTTGCCAGACCCAATTTATAGATGTGGACATTTAATTAACTCAGAAGGTTAATTAAAATTTTGATAATTATAAAACTGTGATTTCTTGAGTGCTTTCCACGGGCCAGGCATTGTGCTAAAAGCAATAAATACGTTTCAAAGTTTCTTTGATCCTTGCAACAATCCTAAAAGGTGATAATGCCATTCTGCCGACGAAGAAACTAAGACACAGAGACATCAATTAACCCTGGGAAGGTTAAATGGCTAACAAGTGGCAGAGTCTAGACTAGAATCCCAAACTGCTGGAATCCTGAAATCACACACCATCCATCTTTCTGGCTGGAAGGCTCTTCCCACTTCACCATGCCGCTGCTCGCCAGCTTTTTCTAACAAGGTGGGTGGGGATTATAAAGACATCCCCTTTTACACATCAAGCAACGTCCAAGGCTTTTACATGTCTTTTTAGGCAGCAGTATAGGAGTCTGTGAGGTAGACGGAAAGTTGTGTTATTTGGCCGCAGTTTGTGGAAGAGTCACTGGTGGTCTGGAGGGGCTGTGTGACTGCCTTCAAGATGCAAAAAAAAAGTGTGTACAGGGGACCGGAGCACAGCATATCCTTATGACTCCTGATCCAAACACAAGCCACCGAGGAATACACACAAGTCTGGCTTAATCAGGAGAGCGTACGCTGGTAACAGAAATGCAATCAGACCCTTTGCTTTCTCTTCGGTTACTGTGATGCAGTGGGAAGTGTGCTGGACCAAGGGCAAGAAAACTGGTTTTGAATCCTAACTGCCACTTCCTAGCTATTCTCATCTGAGAAATGGGGATAAAAATATTTCAAAGAATTATTGTATCATATGTGATAATATATGGCAAAGCACTTTGTAAACTGTACATCTGTGTGATTGCTATATTCTATAACCATTATATTCATACCATTGATAATCCTGATAAAATAGTAGCTAACATTTATACAGCACTTTTTAGGTACCAGACACTAAATGAGGTGCTTTACACTGCTCCTGACCGTCTCTGTGTAGCTGTCAATAATAATAACGTTAATTTACCTATTAGAAGTGAATATGCTGCTGCTTCCAAGGTTGAATTAGCTCACATTTCTGCTTACCTTCTTACTGTTTTAATCTATTTATTGGCAACTCCAAAGGTAATGGAGAAATTGTTTGAATTGCGGACAACTCAGATATATGCAGTTAAACAAGCAGTACTTCTTTCCCGGTTAGAATCAATTATCTCATCTAAGTGTGCAAAAGAGTTGTCTTGTTAAAAGGTCATGAGAATTAACTAATCCCAGAATGAATAGAGCTCTCACAGCTTTGTGAAGAGAAACATTTTTGTCAAAGCTTTCTCTTATTTTATTTTACTTTTTTTTGCAGTACACGGGCCTCTCACTGTTGTGGCTTCTCCCGTTGCGGAGCACAGGCTCCGGACGCAGGCTCAGTGGCCATGGCTCACGGGCCCAGCCACTCCGTGGCATGTGGGAGCCTCCCGGACCGGGGCACGAACCCGTGTCCCCTGCATCGGCAGGCGGACTCTCAACCACTGCACCACCAGGGAAGCCCACTTTCTCTTATTTTAAACAAGATGCAAAAGCAAGTTCTCACGGTAAAAAATATGTGGCGGGGGAAGAAAAGCCAGTGGAAAGAGTGTTCCCGGTGAAAATGATCACAGGATCTGGCGTCCAGGGACGTTAATTAGGGCAGGGCAGTCCACAGCTGGATGGGGGAGGCTGCCGGCCAGAAGCCCAGAGGTGCATGCTGGCACCCCTTCCTCATGGCCTTGCACCTCGGCGATCACAAACAGAGGCCCACACAGCTGTGACGCCGGTGTGTCTCTCTGTGGCCTGTGGTAGATGTGCTCTTAGAAACCACCTGGGAAAGCCAAGTTCTGGATCCAGCTCTAACTTGGACTCTCAGGAGATTCAGTCCTCCAGAAATAATTCTGGAGGCTGGTGGGTAGGGAAGTGACTACAGGGCCACCAACACCAGGCTGACAAATGGCCGACTGGAAGGTAGGAGAACCACTGGCTGAAACCACCCACCCTGGCCAGGCACCACAGTTACCATTTGCAGGAGGTATCTTGCAGCAGGAGGTCCTCGTAAGGCATGCGGAACTAACAAGCCACCACCAACCGGAAGAATTGGGGAAATGTCAAAAGGAGAGAGGGGATGCCAGTTCATATGTCCTACTAACCTCCCAGAATCCTTCTCACTGGAATCCATCTTGGCTGAGTGATGCGCACGCCACCAGGAAGGACCGTGAGTCAGAGTGATTGGCTAGAGACAACCTGGAAGCTAATCCCATCACCATAAAACCCAAGACTGCAAGCCACGTGGCAGAGCAGTCCTCCTGGGTTCCCTCACCCTCCTGCTCTCCACCCGGGCACCTCTTCTCAATAAGGTCTCTTGGTTTGTCAGCACATGTGTCTCCTTGGACAATTCATTTCCGAGTGTTAGACAAGGGCCCACTCTCGGGCCCTGCAAGGGGTCCCCCCTTCCTGCAACAGTAAGATTTAGACAGAGGACAGGATGATACGGAGTCAGAGATGTGAAGTTCCACCAGTAATGTGGTCTTAAAGCCAAAATAAAAGGGACCTTTAATCTGTGATCCAGTCTTAAATATAAGTCAGGCTAGGGGCCCCTCAATTCTTTTACTGTATTGTTTGGTGGGTAGTCAGTTTTATAGTTCTGGGTTATGAGCGACAGAAAGAGAAGGAAGGGAAATAGTCTGCTCTGTTCTCCTCTTCCCAAACGACACAAGGCATACTCGGTCAGAGGCTGTCCAAAGAATACACAAGCTCAAGCAACCATTCGTCTTTGTCCTCGATAATATTCAAAGTAACAACAGTAACTCAAAACCTGGTATAATCTGAGTGCATACTACATGCCAAATTCTTAATTTATATTATTCGAATTAATCCACATGTAAAGATGGGTTGAAAAAACGTTATTGGAGAATGAATACAATGGAACTGAATGGAAATTGAGCTATGGGGATATATTCTGATTTACTCAGAGTAAGTGACCTAACATCACAGAGCTGGTATAAGTTTGAGGCAAGTTGCAAACTCAGGAGCCTGTGTTTCCCAGCCAAGCTTCCTCTTTTACACATTTTACTTTAAATAGGAGGTAAACTATGGGCAATCTAAAGTCACCAGCAAATAAAGGCTGAAGTTCATGTCTGGGGGTCCCAATGGTGATAATAAATAGTTCTTACCCCACAGCAACCCTCATTTAAAGCTGCAGATAGCGGTAGTTGCATGCTATCCAGACGACTTGGAAACAACAGTCATGGATCCAGAAAAGCTAAATAATATAAATGGTCCTCTCCAGGCTGCCTTAAGACCAGACTACTGAAACAATGTAAATTATAATGATCGTAATCCCTCCTTCCAGAGGAATTAATAGTAAGCACCAATGTACATCACAGGATTATCTAAATTACACCCCACAGTGTGTATTTATACCTGTTTGTGCAAAACTCTCCCAAGTACATTGAAAGTGACCTAAATAAGAAACCTGATACCGGTATCCCCTTTCAACTAGTTTGTAATTCAGTGAAAAGGTGAAAAGATGCTAAAGAGGTGAGAAGAAGGCTGTGGAAAGGTAGCGAGTTCACAGGATCACCCACGTTGAAAGGTTAATGATTTCTAAAAGCCAAGAGCTAGGGTGGGGGGAGTTTCTTACTCCCTCAGATCTGGTCAATTTGATCCCAGGGCTGACATTTTCCAGTCGCCTTTTTCCTGCCCGGCGAGACACGAGAGAGGGCTGGGAAAGTGCAAGCTCTGTCTTGACATTTTTAAGAAAAATGCTCAGTAGATGTTCAGACGTTGAAGGCTCCCCCCAGCGCCCAGCCAGCAGGAGGCAATTAACAAAGTCATTATGCAGAAGTCACCGAAGTACGTATAGGAGAGTTTCCACTGTCACATGCATGCTTCCCTTCCAAAAATCGAATGCACAAACCCAGTTGCGTCTGTAAATTAGCAGCTCTAGGTAGTGACTAGAGATGGTTATAACTTCAAGAAACTGTTGATTCAAGCAGCATTCTTGGTTTCAAAAGGCAGCAGGAAGCAACCCAGCTGCATGGCTACCTACTTTTCTGTTTTACATTATTAATGCTCTGTTGTTTGTTTGTTCTTAACTAGCATCATTTCTGTAAAATATAACTCACTGGAGTTCTCTGACTTATGGTCCTCTAATGTAGAAAGCAAAAAACAAAAAGGCAAGACAATCACAACAGCAGAACGACAGAGCTCCATCCCCCAAGTTCGTCTCCTGGTTTGGCAACAAAGCCACAACATTCCAAAGTGTCAAACCTAGAAGCCATATACACAGAGATGTACACTGCAGTGTACTAGTCAAAAAATCAGAAGCAACCTAGATGTCTTAAAATAGGAGAACTTGGCTAAACTATGATGCAAGTACTGGATGGAATACCAGGTACACATGTGAAAAAAAAATCTAGAAAGAGATATGTAAAAATGACATCAAGCTTTGAATTATAGTGGTAGGATGACTGACTAGTTTTCTTCACTAGTTTCCAAACTCACTTCCATGCTGTTTACATTAAAAAGGAAGTTCTACAGCTTGGTCTTAGGAGCACGAGGTAAAGAGGGACAACAGAGCCGAGCGGGGAGATCCTGATTTTGAGCATATGCCACGTGTCAGACACTTAGGCAAGGGGAATTACATACATGATTTCATTCAGACCTTACATAAGCCTTGAGAAAATCATTAGTATTCCCGTTTTACAGACGAAGAAAGTGGAGGCTCAGAGAGGCTGCATGACCTGCCCAAAAATACTTCCCAAGATACTTCCCAGATGGGAAGTGATAAAGTCACTTTTGAACCCAGGTCTGACTGGTCCCAAAGTCCAGGCTCACCTCTAGACTCTTGATGAGTTACAATGCCTGAAATTAAATTAAAATTAAGATAATTTTAAGGCAAGGCCTCTGCTGACAGTATAGCCAGGTTTTCTCTTTTGAGATGGTCTGTTAAAGGACCTTCATCTTAGGGGTAAAGCATGGGGTCCCCACCTGTTTACAACCTGACCACGGTAGACAGGGTTGACCCCTAAAAGCAAAACCATGTAAATGCAAGTAAGTGACTTTGGTAGAGTCAGTCCTCAAGTTTGGGTCTATCTGGAGTGTTCAGAGGCACATCATTTACTAGGTCCCTGACTTTGGGTAAATGACTTAGCCTCTCTGAGTCTCAGTTTCTTCATCTGTAAAATAGATAGTAATATTTACCTCAAAGGATTACATGAAATAATGCATGTCATGTGCTTAGAACTGTGCCTGGCACAGAGTAGGAGCAAAATCAATGGTAGCCGTCACCACCCTTGTCATTTTGCTCTGCTGATTTTCCTAATTCCCAGATCCCCTGAAAGATTTATTTCAGCCAGCTCTGTTCCATCACCTTTCCTTCTCTCCACACATTGCCCCTAATTTCCCTCCCACGCCAACCGCAAATTTCTTTGAGCTGAGGGCTCTCTCCCTACCCTGCTCCCATCAGCTGACAAGACGTTGGGCACAGGAACTAAAGATATCTGTCCAGCGGATAAAACAGTTTTTAAAAGCGGAATTGCTATAAAGCAGCCTGATAGGATCCCACTGCTGACTACGTGGGGCTAATTTTTAATCAAGTAAACACATTGCCTTTCTTCCTATCTCTGGATAAACCTGACTGCAACAATCAGGGTTACTGTCTCTCACCCCCAAATTAATTGTTTTCTGGAGAACGGACTCTGGCACAGTTAATCACTTTTCTGCACCATGCAATGCTGTGGGGAAAGGAGGCCTTTCAACAAGGATTCACTGGCAGCCGCTCAATAGTTCTGGAAAACAGGGGGGTGGGGGGATGGGCACGAGAGAAGGGGAGAAACAGGCACGCCCACCGTCAACGCGGAGGAGAAAGATCAATGTAAGTGGAGGGCACTGAAAACTGGTGACACGGCAAGTTGTAGGGGGACCAGGGCTGGAATCTAATTTGTGCAGAATGGAGTGAACGGCTATGACTGCAGTAATGGAATAAGAAAACTATCTTTTCTGGGCCCCTTTCACCCGACGGGCTCTACTAAGCCTTCTTCTGTGTATGACTAGCTTAGGGGTTGGCCACCTTGGACTGACCTCAGCCCGGTAATGTGACCTCTCCCTGCCCTACTCCCAATATAGCGCTGGCGCCAGACACAGGAAGATGGGAGGCACGAAGTACAGTTGGTTACGAGCACAGCCGTGGCAGCCAGACAGCCCTGCGTTCCTGTTCTCGTTTTCAGGTTTATGGTTATGTGACTTTGTTCCTGTTATTTAAATCCTTTGACTCCCAGCTTCCTCATCTATAAAATGGTGACAATAATACCTGTAGCTCCAAAGAACTGCTGTGAAGGTGAAAGAAAAGAATATATTTTATGAGCTTATTATGCTGCTTGGTATTTACTCAAATTTACTACCAGAGGGTAGCCTTCTACAGTGGTATCATCACCATCATTTGCAGTGTATATTAAGGTTTTCACTGAGAAAGTGAAGTACGGAGATTTCTTGAGGGAGTTGAGAAGTCTGAGTTTTTGCTCTGGTTGTGGGAGGGGGGATGTCGCTATGACTGAACCTGCCCCGCACTCAATGGGCAGATGAGACTCAGGCTTGAAGGGGGCACTTGGGGCAGAGCCTGGAACTGGGCTCAGCCCAAGTCTCCGGATTTAGTTCCGAGTTCTTTCTGCTAAATGGCCCTGTCACTAAGTCGCAGCAGAAAATCCTGTAAGAGCAGGAAAGGCCCCTTCATGGCTTGTTCTTCCGTCAGGCACTGCACTCCCAGACTAAAGGAGTCATCTTCTTGAGCCTAAAGTTAAGGGAATGAGCCCACAGGGCAAATGATATCAGGCCGCCAGCAGGCCCTCCCTTAGGGCAGGGATCATTTCTCTCATCTCCATCCCCCAGCACCTGGCCCACAGGAGAGAAGAAAAAGAGCAAAGGAAGGAGACAGACATAATTAGGATTATTACCAAAACAGTAACAGCTCCCACTTATTAAAACTTGTACCATGTGCATGACACAGTGCCGGAGGATGAACATTCATTATGTCATTTAATCTCACAGCTTTTTAAGGAAGATAGTATCTCCATTTTATGGATTAGGACCTCGACACACAGTGACAAAGTAGATATTATTAACCTGATTTTGGATCTTCAGAAAACCAAGGCCCCAGAACAGTCCATCATTGCACCATTCATCATGGCAGCACCAAGATCCAAACCCAGGTCCAGGTCACTCCACACCCTGAGCTCTTCTCAGACTGCTGTCAGAGCCCAGGGCAGGCTTCCACGCAGTCCTGATCAGAACATGCAGCTTCTGATCAAATCACTGCTGACAGAGCGGTCAAGGAAGTGACTCCACGCAGTGGAAGACCCACCACCTTGCCCTTCATACTCAAACCCTCGTTAAGGATCCAGGGAGCGAAATCACCCCAGGGTCGCCAGCCTGTTCAACTGCTCTGCTGGGGTGCGCAGCCAGCCCTGCCCTGGCAGAAACATGTCAGCCGCGGAAAGCTGGGAAAGTGCCTGTCATTTCCCGAGAGGGGGCGGAACGCTGGCCTAGAGCTCTGCTGGGTTTCCTTTCTCTGTGGTGCTTGCATCCAAGTGCCAAGACTATTCACAAGGCTATCTAAAGCATTTCTATAAATAGGTGTCTCAACTTAGCCAAGGACCAGCCTCTCATGTGTGAGGCCTTGTCCGCTCCTTCCTGTACCAACCATCAAAGGGGGCCGAAGGAAACACGGGGTTTGGTTCATGCTTGGGAGCTCCAGAAGGAGAAAGTGCCTGTTGCTAGGTTCCATTTCCATAGCTACTAGAAAACGTCCTGTTGCAAGGCTCTGTGAGGCACCCTCCCACTGCCTGATCTCCTTTGGCATATCAACCACGTAACTGGGTTTTTTTTTTTTTTTTTTCCAATGATCAAAGTCAATTAGGAGGTGGTCCCCACTGTACCTCTAAATGGAGTTTTAATTTGTGTGTATATTATTAGGATAGGCCTTTTCCCTCTGGAACAGTCACTTCAGCGGGAAGAATGAGGGTGGACAGCTTAACGCAGAGTCTGCCACCCAGATTTGTAACTAGGGATGATATTTCTTTATAATGAGAAGCATTCTGAAAGAGCATTTTAAACTCTCACAGAACAGTGTGTGATATCCCCCCTTTACTCTCCACAGCTTCCCAGCCTCCTGCCCACTGGAGCGTTTTCTAGCTCTTTGGGATCATACTACGTTTTCTTGCCTCTCTGCCCTGTCTGTGCACAGAGACAGGCACGCAATACGCACAAGTTCTCTGATATGCAGGGACCCCTGGTTTGGCTCAGTCCTTAGATTAGGAAGTTTAAGGCAGCACAGAGTTCCAGGAACCATGATGGTGATGATGGTGATGATGGTGATGGTGATGGTGATGATGATGGAGATGGTGATGAATGTGGTGGTGGTGGTGGTGGTGATGGTGATGGTGATGATGGTGATGATGATGGTGATGATGGTGAATGTGGTGGTGATGGTGATGATGATGATGGTGATGGTGAATGTGGTGGTGATGGTGATGGTGATGGTGATGATGGTGATGATGATGGTGATGATGGTGAATGTGGTGGTGATGGTGATGGTGATGATGATGGTGATGATGGTGAATGTAGTGGTGATGGTGATGATGATGGTGATGGTGATGATGATGGTGATAGTGATGGTGATGGTGATGATGGTGAATGTGGTGGTGATGGTGATGATGATGGTGATGATGGTGATGATGATGGTGATGGTGATGATGATGATGGTAATGATGATGATGGTGAATGTGGTGGTGATGGTGATGGTGATGATGATGGTGATGGTGATGGTGATGGTGATGAATGTGGTGGTGATGGTGAATGTGATGGTGATGGTGATGATGGTGGTGATGATGATGGTGATGGTGATGGTGGTGGTGATGGTGATGGTGATGGTGATGATGATGGTGATGGTGATGGTGATGGTGATGAATGTGGTGGTGATGGTGAATGTGATGGTGATGGTGATGGTGATGGTGATGATGGTGGTGATGATGATGGTGATGGTGATGGTGGTGGTGATGGTGATGGTGATGATGATGGTGATGGTGATGGTGATGATGGTGTGATGGTGATGATGAGGATGATGATGAATGTGGTGGTGATAAAAGCCACTGTTATTAATAGTACCAAGCACTGGGCTTAGTGCTTGATAAACACACTATCACTTAATCCTTGCAAAGCCCTAGGAGGTAGGTATTATTATTATCTTCATTTGCAAGATGAGGAAACTAAGGCTCCAAGAGGTCCAACAACTTGCCGAAGATCACACATTTAATAAGAGGCAGAGGGTCACTTCAGATCTGAGCCAAATCCAGATTGTGCAGAATCTGTCCCTAACCCCTGTACACGCTGCCTTTCTGATTAGATGTAAAACTGTGGAAATGACAGAAATGGAGAATAGAAAAGGAAATCTCGGAAGTATATGGCCCTGCCTTACTGCTCAAAGTTTGTTGGTGGTATTTTCCTGAGGATAGAAACTTGAGCATTTGAAACACTTGCTGAGCACAGTACCTGACGTTCCTCGTTGCTTCTCCCTGCCCAGGAACCTCTGTCTGTGTGGGTTTCTCCTGTCCCTTGAACACACAGCCTCCAGGCTTCGTTGATCTAACATCTCTACGTGGAACGGCCACTGCCTTTCCTATTTTTTTTTTTGCGGTACACGGGCCTCTCACTGTTGTGGCCTCTGCATCGGCTGGTAGACTCTCAACCACTGCGCCACCAGGGAAGCCCACCTTTCCTATTTTTAAAATCATTCTCCCATCCTTCGAGGCCTACTTCAAACCTTAACTCTTCTGTGAGGATTTCCACCATCGCCCCAAGCCAGAAATGCCATCTGCTCTCCCCTCCCCAGCCCCGGTTCCTGACCATTACTTCAGCACCTGTCCCTTGCACACCACCCTGACAGTCCATATCCAGGTGCTTCCCATCCATCCCTTGCTGGCTCTGTTGTCCACCTATGTAGGCAGCAGAGCAGATCTGCAGAGATAGCTGGACTCCCAGCTCTGGCCCTTACCAGCTATGCATCTGCAAATACGTCACCTAACCACTCTGACCCTCAGTTTTTTCATCTGTAGAAAGGGAAAGAATACAAAACCACCTCCCAGGTTCTTATAAGGATTAAATTTAAGGCAAGTCCTTTTGAAGTGTATTGAAAATATAAGACATCATTATTATGTTGTTTAAAAGTTAATCAATGAAAGAAAGAACACCCAAAGTTTAATACACAGACTAATGCAAAGATTTACATGTGAAACTTTCTACACAGCCCCAGACCGATACCATTAGGGGTAATCACAGTACAATTCAATGGACTTAATGCTCTACAGAAAAGTGAGGAGGCATAAACAAGCAAAAGAAGAGTTTCCAGTTTTCAGGTAAAGAAAAATGCTACTTCTCCTAAAATTCTCATTTAATCTTTGTTACCCCCAACTCCATCTCCTCTCAAATACCTTTTTTTCTGCATCCATACTGGGTGGTGTCATGTGTGTACTCACACACAGAGACTCATACACTAAGACACACATAGGAGTCCAATGAGTCTGTCTTGCTGTAGAATTCTACAGATGGCCTGAGCGGTAAAATTTAGGACAATGTGATGAAATGCAGGCCACAGCTCAATTAATGATACTGGCATTTTTTCTCTTCCCCCACTGGAGGATGTGAACAAAATCCTAACTCCAGGCTCAAAGGCACAATAAATCTAGCTGTTTGCCACACACCAGCAGGAAAGGCTCCCTCCAAAATGTAATGTTACACTGGTGACAATCTAATGCCACAGTACATGAAGCCTGGAGAACAGGTGAATCAGATAACACGAAGGGCTAGTGCTCAATAAGCGATGTGTACCGAGGTCCCCTGATGACATCTGGGCCTCCTTTGCTCTCCAATCCTGAAGCACTCTGGGTACAAACCACAGCTCCACTCAATGCCACAGGTACATAGCAATCCTGGCACAGTGCATGGCCCAGGGCAGATGGATGCTAATTTTTCTTCCTTAGGAAAATAAGGTAGTTTCTCTCTTTAGTAAGGAGCTCTGTGCATCCTCTCAGCAGTTCAGATCAGGTGAACCGTCCCAGCCCCGCTCCAGCCCCACTCCAGCTACGGGAATCGTAGAGCACAGTGGGAAGAGGGCAAGCTCTGGGGGCAAATCCTGGCTCTCACACTCACTAGTGACGTGGCCTTGAACAACTGACTTAATAATTTCCTCAGGTCTCGGTTTCTCATCTATGAAATGGAAATAAAAATAGAATGGTACCTAGCACCCGGCTGGTACCTGACAAATATTTGTTGGATAGGTAGGATTGTTAAGAAGATTAAATGAGGAATATATATAACACTCAGAACATGCCTGGAACATGGTTAGCTCTCAACACATGTGAGCTGCCACCTCTGTTCGATCAGGGTAGGTTGCGGGAGGGAAGCTGGGAGCAGGGGCAGGGGAAAGTCCCAGACAGAATGGCAAAGCACCCCCTTGTTTGCTCTGAGCCTTGGGTATGGAGCACAGCAGCAGGGAAAGGCGTCAGAGGTGGGCTCTGAGAGCTGGCATGGTCTACATAAGGAACACAGGACTTGGATTCAGAAAATCTGGTTTCTAGGCCCAGCTCTATTACTTACCAGTCATTCCAGGTAAACAAGTAATTTAACTGCAGCAGGCCCAGTTTCCCCATCTGGGGCTTGCAGCGAATAATCCTACACAGTGCAGAGACTGCTGGAGAGGACTGATGGGTTTGACAGGCCTCACATGAAGGCAAGGGATTTATTATGTATCTGCCCAGTGGAGCCTCTGTTCTAAGGGGGAAGGCAGCCAGCGTCCTCCTGCAGTGCCTGTGGTTTCCGTAGTTCTACATTCAAGAGCCTTCAGTAAGAGAGAGACTGAGGCCCGCAGTAGATCCAATGCACAGATGGATAGTTTAATGCACAGTCTTCTGACACACGTGCCAAAAAAATAGCCAACATTCCTCTCTATTGTCCTTTGCCTTTGTCTAGACTGTTCCATCTTCCAGAAAACCATTCCTAGCTTCTCTTTTAACATCTTACTTGATTTACAAGGCTCAGTGCCTTGGGGAAATTTACCTGATCTTCCTGGTTACAATGAATTGCTCTCTCCTTCAGGCTCCCACAGGGGTAAAGTTCAAACTCCAGTAACATGCTTTTATCATCTGTCTACTATTGCCTTGGGCTCCTACACATCTGGCTGTCTATGAAACCACGGAAGACTCAAAGCAGTGATGCTAGCTTACCTGGCTTTGTCTGTCACTGTAGCCCAGGACACAACCCAGCAGGCAGGCTCAGTTGAATGCTCCCCAGTGTCTCAAACCTGAGCTTGGGGAAGCTCCCTCGACTTCATCCCAGATTACCTGAAATCCCTGCATCTGCAGATGGCCCTTCGCTGCTGAATCTTGGGTTCAAATCTCTGGGTGATCCAGCTGCCCGGAAGGGTGAGATCTGTATTTCCTCAGCACCCACCATGGACCACTCACCGAACTGGACCTTTAGCAGATGTTCTGTCACTTAAACACCTCTTGGATATTAATGGACAAAATTATCCATGAGGAAACCAAGATGCAGAGAGATGGAAAAACCTGTGTGAGCACGGCTGGAGGGTGAAGTCTGTGCTTTTGCTATTAGACTGTACTGCTGTCTTTAGGAGGATGAAGCCTTTTAGTTGTGGTTTTGTTGTTTTACTGATGGAAGGAAAAAAACACTGTGTTTCTTTACTGCCGTCTCACTTCCTCTCCCCTTTCCCGCCCCTCTCTTTTTTTTCCCCCTGAAATGAAGAGCCGCTTGGCTGGGCTTCCTCACCTCTGTCCCTAGCCTGCAGCACAAAGCACAGCCCTGACTGTACGGACCTCCTCTCTGCAAGCCAGGTATTTACGACAGTGAAAAAACAGCCATCAGGGAGACCACTCTCACTTTCTCTCTGCATCGAAGTGCAATTAAATTATGTTATTTCACAGTAATTAGTTCAGAATAAAAGCAAGGACTTGGGGACATGTTCTTTCCAAGGATGCTAAAAATCTGTAAAAATCGATTCCTTTTCCACACTCCCAGGGTGCAGTTGGGGAAGGAGCACCCCGGCCACATAGCTGGGGCTACTCCCTGACCAACCACGGCTATGCTGCCTCTTTGGGGGCCTTGAAACTACCCACAGGACAAGGCCCCCCGAGTCCTGGGACAGTGTGTTGTCTCTGGAGCTGCCACTGTTATAAAAAAATGAATATACTAATAAATTCGGGTCCTTTCTTTTTTGAGGCATTTCCAAACTCGGGACGGCTTGGCCCTCAAATTCAACACAACTTGTTTGCTAGGGGGAGAGGAAGACAGATGTCATTCACTAGTGGCTCTTATTAGAAAGAACTAGGTGCCCGATGGTCATTGCATCCCCAGAACAGCCTATTACCTGCTTTCACAGAGGAGGAAACCGAGGCTCAGAGAGGGCAAGGTTCTCGCTTCAAGTCTCACAGGTGTAAGAAAAAGACAAAGTCTGTGCCCTACGCCGACTACATTTTGGAAGCCACCTCTGGTATTCTCTCCCCTTAGTTTCCAGTAACCATTTTCACTCTCACATGATCTCCCTGCCTCTAGACTTTTCACCTCTGTTCCCTCAGTTCGCTTCTGGTCCCGACGTCCCTCCTTTCTCTCCTTCAACAAACTTTGGCTGAACGCAGGCTACATCCTGCCACACCCTGGTACGAGAAGCTGTGGCTATAGCACTGGGCAAGACAGAAATTGCTTCCACCCCCATGGAGCTCACAGTCTGACGGTGGAGACAGAGCTGAGCGAATCCAAGACATAGTCCGCGGCTGCAATGACCGTGAGACCCCTGAGCACTATAAGAGCATATGACTGCGTTCCTGGCTTACGGCGAAGGGGTCAGAGGAGCTTCGCTGAGGAAGGGACGTGTGAGCTAGGCTCTCGAAAGGGAACTGACTGGGAGAAGGCGTGTGGTTCCTTCCAGGAATGAAGATCCCTTTACCTCTCTGGGTCTCGGGGCCACCTGTAACCTCCCCCGGCCCCCATTCATTAAACCAGCTGACCCACCAAGATCAGACACAAAGCTGCATGCTAGCAGCACTGTGGGGAAACTGGACACCTAGCTGGGAGCCTGGGGATTCAGTCCTTTCCTTCTGAGGAGCCCCTAGCAAGGAGTGAGTCACAAGAGCTTTAAACTGTCCATATCTTGTGACCCCCCAAAAAAATCCTGCTCAGGGGGACACACCCTCCCCAAAGTAAGTGAAAGAAGAAAACAGAAGAGGTTTTCTTTCATTCTGGTTACAGAAGTGCTATCTATAAGAGCAAACAGTTGGAAACAAAGGAATACAATGATATAATAATGGCACCAATATGATAAAGGTATTAAACTTGACAAGAATGAGAATTTTGTGTCAATACTTAAAAATGTGTACAAAAAGATGGTCCCTGAAAAAGGCAGAAGAAAATACACATGCTGACTACACGGAGGCTTGTGGCTGTGATCCTCCAAGGAGGTCAAGCACAACACACAGAGAACCCTAGAATGTTTCCGTTGTTTGCTCTCGTATCTTAAATTCTAAATCATGTCTTTAAATTTTCTCAAAAACACTTTGATGTCTTAAAGTTTGAAGGTTATTGTAGGTAACACCTGATTTTGAATCCAGTAAATAAATCACTTCTTTACTACACATCTCAAAAACGGTACCAAAAACTACCGAGATGTGGAACGGATGAGTGGTGGCCCAAGGCTGAAGATGAGGAAACAGGACTGATTTTAAAAAATGGAACTTTTGGGGTGACAGAAGTGTTCTTTTTTTTTTTTCCCCCGGTACGCGGGCCTCTCACTGCTGTGGCCTCTCCCGTTGCAGAGCACAGGCTCCAGACACGTAGGCTCAGCAGCCATGGCTCACGGGCCCAGCCACTCCGCGGCATGTGGGATCTTCCCGGACCGGGGCACCAACCCGTGTCCCCTGCATCGGCAGGCGGACTCTCAACCACTGCGCCACCAGGGAAGCGTGTGTTCTGTGTTTTGATGGTAGCGATGGTCACACAACTCTGTCAGAATTCATAGAATGGTACAACTAAAAACTGCTAATCTTCTGTATGCAAATGATATCTCAATAAATCTGCTTTTAAATACAAGCATTCGGGGCCTGATGGCTGAGTAGGTGTACAGGTGAGGGAGACACGCCCGAGTGTGGTATGGGTCTCAATCCTAGTCTTGGGCCCTGAACACTGCTAGGACAAGAACTGAGAAGAGTGGGGATACTTCTCCTGGAGGGCAAATGATGTTATCCATTTGCCCTCCAGATCCACCCTATATCCTTCTCTACCCTGCTCTGTGCCCGGGGAGGCTGATCCACATGGTCTGGACCAATGGTCCGCTTGGCCTCTGGCTCTTGGTTGGGTTCAGTCACCAATGGGAGAAGATCGGAGGGTGGGGAGAGCATGAGGTCCGCAAGACGGACAATTTTCTCTCATGCTGAGCTGAAGCATGTTGAATGACTTAATCATTTCAGCTAGTCTTTTGTTTACTCCTGTTTTACAGGTTCAGAAACTCATCCGAAGAAGATTAAGTCCTCGTATGGGTGGCATAGATAGGAATGGCAGAAGGATAATGAGGACAAGATCCCCTGGTCTGTGGAGCTGGGGCACTTAAGAGTCGCCCCTCTCACTGCAGACACCGCTCTCAAGCAGCCCACTCCAGACAGGCAGCTGTCTTGTGAGGGAAGTCTTCTCCCAGAGCTGGAATCGGCCTTCCCATCATTTTCAGCCAGAGGGCCTTGTTCTGCCCTCGGCAATCTCACAGAGCAAGTCTGCCCCCTCCTCTGCGTGGCGGCGTTTCAGACCGCTGCAGGGGGCCACGCTAGCCTCCTCAAGTCCTCCTTTTGGGGGGCTGAAGGATATTTGTCTGGAGTCTGTCATAAGGAGAACAATCTATATATATCTTGCTATTAGCAATTCCTGCAGAGCAGCATGAAGGAATCAATCTTGGAGAGAAAGCCTTTAAATACAGCATCGTGTATCTTTATCACTTTTTTCTCCACCTAAAAGATCAAGTTCAATCATCTCCGTTTCCCATTCTTTGGGCTATAAAGCTAAATCTATGGCTTCTGTCCAAAAGGCCTGATGTGAAGTCGAAGAAAAAGGGGAGAAAATGAGCCTTACTGCTCACTAATAACACCCAGGCCCAGAGTGCAATGGGCCTGTGCTTAGAAAGCAAATGGCATCTGAGATCCTGATACTGCATGAGCTGTTCGAACCAGATGCGGATAACTGCGGGGCAGCAGCGGGTACAATCACCCTGGCCTCTATTTCTAATCCTTTCTCTACTCATTTCATGTCCATTTCCCCAGTACCTGAACCCCAGGACATAAAATGCGCATTTCTGCCACCATGCTTGTGCCCACGCTATCCTGCCTAGAAAACCCTGGGCAGATTTTACCATCTTGCAAGGTCTTTTATTCAACCACATCTTACTGAGCACAGCTACCTTGGGGCAGGCTGAGTATTAGCGGCTGAGTATACAGCAGAGAATAAGACATTAGGAGACAGGAGACCACACTCCCAAAGAGGAGGGAAGCCTAAGACCCCTTCTGCCTGGACTGCTGCTCTGCTGAAATCACGTGTGTCTGTGTGCACGGTCAGTGTCAGGGATCTTGAGGGAGCCTGCAAAAGTCTGTGCAAGTCACATTGAGTGCCCAAGTCCACCTCTGTCAACACTGCCCAGATGACTTCAAGAGCCGGTTGACCCAGGCTCTTCCAGACCACGAACTGCAATAATATTCCAACCAGCAATGCTCTCTGGAAGCTGCCTTTTGAAAAGAGGCAATTAAGCTTCACAACATTCTCACTTATAAATTAAGCTCATACCACTTCGAGCAAGGGTTCAGATTTTTTTTCCAATCCACAATCAGCTGCTGGTAGAGGTGAAAAATGTTACCTAGTTTAAAGAAGGAGTCCCTTATGGCTATGGAGCATGTTGGAAAGTTCCCCTGCAGTTACCAAGAGGCTGCTGTAGCACACACTTGGGACTCCACCCTCAACGTCCTGGTTCAATTTCCTATGGGCATCGCTCTACAGAGAGGGAAGGACCTAAGAGGATCACGCACTCCCACCCCATCCTGGGCTGAGATACTGAGGTCCATAACAACCCTCTCCCAAGGCCACCAGCAAGGGACTCCTCCTTTGTCACGTGCCTTGTGTTTTTTCAACATCGTCTCCTTTAACCTGTACAACAGCCTCAAGAAGGAAGTATTCTTCTTCCCGCTTTGCAGATACGGAAACCAAAGCTCAAAAGGGTCACACAGGCGGAGTGGCAGAGCTGAGATTTCCACTGAATCCTGTCTTCTGATCAGAACATCCTGCCGCCTTAGAGAAATCCTAGAGGATGAGCCCCACCCCCCTCCAGGGGGACCTGGACCTGACAATGAAAGAAATAGCTCCCGGGCACTCTTGGGTCTCTGTTTAAATGCAAAGCTCTTCCTGGTTTTTGTACTGTTAACAAGCCTTTTTGGTCTCCTATTCCAAAGGCCTATCTGGCTAGACAGGTGCCTGACGAGTCCTCAAGATACAACTCCGTACTCTTCTGCAGTACTCAGTGTCTGCTTTTCACATAGGGATTCAGAACACGAGGGAAGCTGTCAGTTTTCTCTGGATAGAGGCAACTGGCAGTGAAGCAAAAATCAACTTTTGTCCTAGTTAAAGAAATGACGTGAGTTGTTTTTCGGGTAACGATTCTCCTTGCAGCCGCCTCCCTGGAACAGTGAGACATCCCTACAAATGCTTTCTGACAGGGCCCCCGATTGTTCTGTCAGCTGCCCTTGTGACTAATGCAGGCTGGGAAGCTCACAGGCACTGCCATGAAACGACACTGGCCCAAGTTCTCACTCAAGACTTAGTCTTTTCCATGGGATGCTAAAAGTACTAATAATACTGTCAATAACCACAATAGTATCAAACTTTTACTGAGAGCCAACTCTGTGCCAGGCAATGGGATAGGTGCTTTATGCAAATTATCTTACTGGGACGTCACAAAACCCTGTGAAACGGCCACTATTATCATCCCCATTTTACAGAAAGGTAAACTGAGGCTGAGAGCAGTTAAATAAACTTGCCTAAGGTCAGAAAGCATGTAAGCAGCAGAGCTGAGATTTGAAAAGCAGGCAGCCTTATTCCAGAACCCACACTCTCAACCATGATGCTACCCTCAGTTTCCTCGCCTATAAAATGGGCCTAATCATTCCAGCCACATCCATTATAAGAGCTATAAGGAAAGTGGAAACTGAAGTTCAGAGAAGTTAAGCAACTTGCTCAAGTTTACACAGCCAGCAAGGGACGGAGCCAGGGCCTGAATGGGGTCTTTTGATCCTCCATCATTTGACCTACAGTGTAGTGGCTGAGAGTATGGCCTTTGAAATCCTATGTCATTCACTCGTTGTGTGACCCTGGCAAGTAGTTAATTTCTCTGAGCTTTAGTTTCCTCTTCCAGGAAATACAGAACTGTTACGAGTGTTCAGAGAGATGATACGTGTATAGTAATGGCTTGGATCGATGCTAGGTACATAGTAAAAATTTAGAATACCAGATACAAGGAGGCAAAGTTACAGTATAAGGCTTAAGACTGTGAGCACAAAAGAGAAAAAAAAAAAAAATTAAAAGCACCAGCTCAAGAGGCTGAGTGCACAGTCCTGCCATTTACTGTATGGCAGTGGGTGAGTTACTTAAGCTCACTGGGTCTCCATGTCCTCATCTGTAAACTGGAGATAATAACCCATAGAGTTGCTGGGAGATTTCAATAAGAAAACACAAGCAAAGTGCTTAGAACAGTCAGGGCCATGTCGACAGGGCACAATCAAAGCAAACCGCTCGGGCTTCCCTGGTGGCGCAGTGGTTGAGAGTCTGCCTGCCGATGCAGGGGACACGGGTTCGTGCCCCGGTCTGGGAGGATCCCACATGCCGCGGAGCAGCTGGGCCCGTGAGCCGTGGCCGCTAAGCCTGCACGTTCGGAGCCTGTGCTCCGCAACGGGAGAGGCCACAAAAGTGAGAGGCCACAACAGTGAGAGGCCCGCGTACTGGGAAAAAAAAAAAAGCAAACTGCTCTGATTATTAATGATAAAAAGTGACCCCTGTTATTTTTACTACTCTAAACCACACTGCTTTTTTGGGTGAAAACGTTTTTAAAACAATTAAATGCTATCAAATAAAGCATTATGGCCATGGCTGCACAAGTTTCATGGTTTGACTTACAACTAACTTTCCCCTCACATCATTCTCTCCCCATTTTGTTCTGCAAACAGATTTCTTTTCTTCGGAAAAGCAGAGGCAGGGTATTCAAATGGAGACTAAAAGGACCCGAAAACCCTCATAGGGAGAGTGGGTGACTAAAGCAAGGCACTCACCCCAATGGCAGCCTCTCTGAATGGGTGTCCTTCAGAGGCAAAAATACACATCGTCTCTCAGAAGAGATCTCCCAGGCTCAGTGAGGGTCCTCCCTGGATTCCCAGCCCAGGCCAGAGCAACCCGTAACATCCCAGGGGACCAGAAGACGGCCCAAAGGCAAGGCCCTGGGTCCTGCAGCCTTTGTGGGTGGTAAGTGCTGACTCCAATTTCTCTATCTTCCTATGAAAATAACTGCACACATCTCTACAAATGAAAGGCCACTGGTTGCTTGTTTCCCAATAAACTTTCCAACTAAGAAACTGAATGTTAAGTGGATCTGTCAGGGTTCTGTCCAGACATGACAACCCTGAGCAGACACCAGAGAAAGAACAAATCTTTCCCGCCCTCTGTTTTCCACTCCCCCTCCGCTGGTGGGGTGATGCAATTCTTATCTGGAACTTGATAGGATGTAGAAAATAATTACAAATGAAAAGGTTATTCATAATTTTTAAATGAGCTAATTAGTAAACCCAGTCAGACGTGCTCATTACAGTAATTAATAATTGATTATCCTTGAAATTAAACACAATTTTCATCAAAAATCTAATTAAATATCTGTGCTTTTTGCCTGTTGATGAGTTGGTCTGCTAGCAAAGTCTTTGTTAAGGATAGTCGTGCTCAACAGAGACAATTACTTTGATTTTTAATAATTGATAGTTCCTTACAAGTTAGTCCTCACAGCCTGTGATGATGGCTAAGCAACAAGAGCTCGTCCCTGGCCCCAGCAACTGGAGGAAAGCAAGCGCAAGGCTGCCAACCCAGCCCATGAGGTTAGGTAGGCACTCACCTCGCACCTGCAGTGCATTCACTGCATTAGCTTACTCTTACTCCAGACTCCTAAGCATCCTTCTGAGGTGATGGGTCGTGCCGGTTTTCTAGATGAGAAATCAGAACTCAGAGAGAGAAGTGAGTTGCCCAAGCTGCTCAGTGGCTGAGCTGGGAGTGGAATCCAGGTTCTCAGGCCGGTGTGAGCTCTGCCCCAGCACCTTGCTGAGTTTCCAGGTAACAAAGGGAACACCCCAGGCTTGCCTCTCTGACCTGGTCCTTGGATACAGAATCTAAACTCCTGTTTTAAGTTTTCTATATACATTGGGCTTTGTCAGAAGGATGTATTTATTCTTGGCAAGGACACATTCTCAGTGGACTGACGTCTCCTAACTTGAGAGACGAATTCTCCCAAATCGACCTCACATCTACCCTACCCCCAACCTACACTGTCACCCTCTTAGTTGAAGCCCTCAGCGTCTCCTGACTTGTTTATGCAATAGGGCCTGTTCTTTCTTCCTCCATCCTTACCTTTCTGAGATAAACACCTGACTATGTCCTGCCACTGCTTAAAGCCCTTCAATGGCTCCCTGTTGCCCATCCAGTAAGGTCCTTAGCTTGGCCTCCACGGTGATCTTCATAATCTGACCAAACTCTCCTGCATTAGCTCCAGTCACGTCCCCGACACCCCTCAGATGCTTCAAACACAGAAACCCCTTTTGCCATCACATCATCCTCTTTCGAGACTTTGAAATGTTCCTTGGTTTGAAATTCCTTTCCTTCACGTCTACTTCTGGCTGTGACTTGAAGAGTCAGCTAAAACATCACCTTTCACAGGAAACCACCCCTAGTCCTCCTGGCTGGGGCTGGGTATCCCAATAGCCCCTGAGCTGCCTCAGCCACTTCTAACACTGCTATGTTATCATATCGTATCAATCACTGCTTCTAAGCTACAAACACCTCAAGAGTAGGGAATATATTGTTGGCCCTAGCACGCAGCACAGTGCCTGACTCAAGGTACCTACCCTGTTTCATTTGCTGAATGAAAAAGAAACTTCACAAAATCGTAGATTCTGAGTATCAATGTTGGAAGGAAAAGTAAAGGTTCTCCAGAGAACATGCCCCGTCAATGAATGAATCTTTTTCTTGCTTACATGGTCATAAGCACTATTTGCACCCTTCCTAGGTAGGGAACTCACTACTGTCCACAGTAGCCCCTATCTTTAGATAGCTGATGATGGACGGTGTATTCTTACTAAATGGGAGACGAAGGAGCCCACGGGATGGAAAGCAGGAGAGAGCTCATTTAATCATATAAAGATTGATGCTTTCTTTCTGAACTAGGTTACATAGTACCTAGTATAAACCTTGACTTCAACACAAAACAAGTTGATGTCTATATGTAGTGAACTACTCAACTCTTGATGAACAGTGACACTGCCTGTTCAAAAGTCTATTCATCTATGAAATACAATAACGTCAGTCAAAAGCAAGGGCTGTGCTAGTGGTTGGTGGGGATACAGTATTGGGAGTGCCACAAAGAAACTTCCATGCCAGGTGACAGTGCTTAGAACCCCACAACCCACACCAGTAACCCAATCTACATCAATCATGAACCTCGTGCAGAGCCTGGGTGGGTGCTGACCTTTCCCAGTTTGGCTATTCCTTTTACCCAATGACCCAGGGCAGGGATGGCAAATACGTGGTATGTCATCCATATTCTCCATTCCTGTGACCACAACAGACATCAGTAATCAATCACAGAGACTCTTTTCCATCGAGTCTGAATATAGCCTTGGGATCCTTCTCAACACAGCTTTCTAGGTGGCGACAGCTAATCAATCAGACAGAAGAATAGATAAAACACGTATGCCAACCTGACCCTGATGCCGTGAAATTCTGTAAGCCAATCTTCACAGGGGGAAAAGAGACCCCGTATACCAGGTGAGGCTTATTATACCTCGAGATGTTTAAGGATACCTCCTTGTTTGCAGGGCTATCGTTTTCCTAGTTACTTGTTTTTATTTCATTCAAAGATCTTGAAAGGGAAGTAACCTTACAGCTTACAGCACCCAAACCCCCAACCATGCTTGAACCCCTTCTCCGCATCCCGAACAAGTGGGAGCCAGACCTCTCAAGACAGTTCTTTTCCATCCACAATGACTTTGCCTGTCGCTAAGTTCTTTTTCACAATGGGCAGCACTCAGTCTTCCTTTGGCTTCTGCCAGCTAGTTCCATTTCTATTTATTGGGCTTATACTAAAAGGTTCCCTTTGCCGACAGAATAACCTCAGAATGCCTTAGCGTGGGTTTGAGGCCTTCTCAAGCTGGTCTGACCTACCTTAAATCTTAGAATTATAGAATTGGAAGGCTGGAAAGGACAGAGGGTTAAGCCCACCCCGCTGGGTGCCTTTACTAAGAGGCTGATTGTCATAGAGGCAGCAGACTCTGCACAACATTCCGAGATCTCTTCAGATTAATAGCTTTCCTGGGAGCAGACCGAAGACCAAACACAGGGGTCTGAAGCAGGAAACCAGACTGTGCTGCAAATAAGTCAAAAGAGCGCACAGTGGGAGGCATCGCAAGCGGGGCAGTGGGTCCGGAGGAGTTTCTTACATCACGGACGTGCCCTGGGGTCCGGTAGGAAGGCCGATCAGTGCTGCTCTGGGTCTCTGCGCTCTCTCAGGCAGCTCTAACTGCTCCCTGGGACCCTTTCTGACACTTGACCTTGGCTCCCCACGGATGGCCCTGCCCAACCACCACCTTCGGACATGCCGTCTGGCTTGAGGTCACACACTCTGACCTTTGGCAGTTTGTCTCCAACCCCAGGGCGCCCTGCCTCCTTCCTGCTCCTCGCTATGGCACCGACAGGAGAGGCCAGCCTCCTGTTCAGCTGCCCAACTTGTCATTTCATTTCTAGTGACTCCCATCTATGACACTCACGTCACAGATGACCACGTCAAAAGCCGGTCTCGGTGAGTGCTTTTGCCTGATGCCAGGCCTCCGCCACATGAGAGAGCCGACGCAGAGCTTCCTCCCTGGTATACGTGCAGGAGCACGAGAGAGAGGGCCCTGAGAGCTGACCTGGATAGTCAGGGCAGGGGGAAGGGGGCGGGTGCAGGCCAGGCCAGTGATCCAGGGCTGCGCGGCTCACCCTGCAAGCTCTGACTGCCGTGCTGGCAAGGTGCCTTCATGCCCACAGGTGTCTCGGTCACTGCCCTATGGGCCAAAGGGGACCCAAGGGAAGCTGGGGTGAGGGAGGTGCTTACCCACGAAGTACGCCAGCAGGACGAGCAGCGTGGCCGAGATGGCAACGGCGCTCAGGGCCGCGCATTTCCAGTTACAGTACTTGGAGGGCTTCTTGAGGTTGAAGGCCGGTCGGGAGAAGGTGCTACGGGGCAGGGGTCGGGGCGGAGGTGAGTACACGGTGCTGGACGTCAGAGGGTACCCCGGCGACGTGGTGCAGAAGAGTGGGGAGGTGCCTCCCGGCTTGAAGAGGAAGTGCCTGTGGATGGAGAGAAGCCAGAGGGCGTCAGGGGCTGACGACTCACCAGGAGCCCACACTGACCTGAGGATGCAGGCAGCAGTAGAGGAAGCATGCAGAGGAGCCTGGGGAGAGAGAGAGAGAATCACCACGGAGGAGACAGAGGGACAGAAAAACAGAGAATCACGTACCAGACCATAAAACAGGGCACACGAAGACACGTTTCCACGAAACACGGATGGGACAGCCCTGCCCATGGGGAACCCACCCAAGCCAAGGCGGAAGGTGTTACCAACTGGACAGAAGGCTGAGTGTTGAGATCCTTTTCCTGGGAAGGGATGGGGCTGTGATGCTGTTTCTTGGGGAATAAACTAGATATTTTCTAAAATTATTGCAGTAATTTGGAACGTGTCTAAAATCCTTTTCTGCCCCCTGGAGATTATGAAACCGAAAAATTTCCGTCTCCCTCCAATACATCCTTTGACTTTGTACCGTGGTGGAGGAATAAACTACCAATCGTTTTAAAGGGGGTTTTGGTAGGAGTGGGAACCAAGAAACCACCACTAAGCTCTGCCATGGTCAAGAGCCCCCTAGTGGCTGTTACACAGCCAACGGCAGCAAATGCCTTCTAAGGACTCTCCTCAAAAGCCAGTCTGCTGGGCCTTCCCTGGTGGTCCAGGGGTAAAGAATCTGCCTTACGATGGATGCAGGGGACGTGGGTTCGAGCCCTGGTCGGGGAACTAAGATCCCACGTGTCGCAGGCAAATATAAATAATAAATCTTAAAAAAAAGATACTTCAATTTTAAAAGCCCCTGGTAAAAGCCATGGGAGGGGACAGATGGGCAACTGCAGCCTGGCTACAGTCTTGAGGGCTGCACGGCAAGGTCCGAGCACATGGTTGTGGCCAAACTAAGTGCCAGGAAGTCCTCCACAGCTTGGCTTTAACCATGGCCATGAGAGGACTGGGACACAGCCTGGGAAACCGGGTGCACTGGTTGCACTGCATGCCCCTGAAGTCTTGGGGTCAAAGGTAATACTTAGAGGAATCTTGTACCCTGCTGGGGTGCAAGATGACTCAGGCCACAGAATACATACTCAGGGCCAGCATACACACAATATAGGGCCTGTGCTGCATAAAAGCTGCTACATGAGATGGCTTTCAGAATGGCAGAGGCAGCCAATGAGATGCCAGGAGCGTCATATTAACAGGACTGCTGTTAATATGCCGGGGGACAGTGTATTCCAAGGATAAACTCTTGCAAGCTGAACATGGACTTGGGGATGGGCATGCAACATGGCCTCATCACTTCCCCCAGGAGATCCCAGGGAAAGGTCTCAGAGTCTGCATGCAGTGCAGGAGCCACAGGGAGAGCGCACACACAGACAGGAGAAGCATGGGGATGGCACCTACCCATCACTGTAAGACCCGTCATGGCGGGAGGCGCTGAGAATGTCCATCTCAATGAGGTTGTCCTGCAATGTCCCTAGGAATGGCTGCTTGCCTAGGTTTCTATGCACACATGGAGACATGAATGAAGCAATGAGTCATGCATCAATGAAGGGGGAGAGTAGAGAAACACACAAAGTGGCTGACGGGTGCAGCTGTGCTTGAGACCAACAGGATGCAGTTTCCAGGCAATGGGTCTGTGTGCAAGCCACAGGTGCCCGGGGTCTGCCTGGCCCGGAGCATCTGGAGGGAGTACTCTCCATACAAACCTGTATGTCTGCCAGTTGTGCGCATCAAATCACAGATCTGACTGGTGAAGACTGACTATGGCTCAGGTGCTGAGCTAGGCATGTTATATCCATTTATCTCGTCTTCAAAAGAGGTAGTGCAAGGAAGGCAGTGTCATCCCCATTATACAGACGAGGAAATGGAGATGTGGAGAGGTCCCAGGGCCAGTCAAGGCTACCAGCTAGCAAGGTTCAAAGCAGGAATTTGAGCGCAACTTTATCTGTTCCGAAGCCTGTGCTTTCTCCTCTACTTCACCCTGCCTACATCTGCTTTAACAACAGCCGGCGATGCGTACTTTGCTTGTCCAAAGGAAAAAGACAGACAAGCATTTTGGGCCATTTGCTTCTAAAGCTGTGGTTTTCAAACTTGCGTAAGCACCAGAATCCTCCGGAGAGCTGTGCTTTGCCGAGACCCAGCCCCAGAAATTCGGGGTCAGTGGGTGTTGGGGGCCTGGGGACCGGCATTTCTCACAAGTCCCCAAGCTGTGATGATACTGGAGAGTCAGGGTCCTTTGGCAGTGCAGGGACCTGGGTGACGATTGATTGGTGAGTTTGGCACCCCACAGAGACGGGGGGGAGGCTCTTTTGTCCCTCCACATGCACTGAGGGCAGTGCAACGTTTCGGGATCCAGAATGCAGGTAGACACACTAGCTATTTTAGTCTCAACCGTGCCTGCTAAGTGGCGTCACTCACACATGAGTGCATGGGATCCTGTTTTCTGATATTTCAGGATTGCTGCCACCTCCCTTGAATCATTTCGAAGAAGCCAGTGGGGGATGCAGCCTGCTGTGTGTGCCCAAGCGAACGACTGACTGCAGAAAGCTACCTTTCACGCCCAGCCCTGCCAGGGACCACCCTTCTGACTTTGACCAGGTCGTAAGAACCGGAAAACCTAAATTCAAGTCCCTTTTCTGCCGCTTTCGTGTTGTGTGACTTTGTGTAAACACTTCTTTAACCTCTTCTAATCTTATACTACTTTTTTCATCTGTAAAATGGGGCTAATAATACTAAGCTCACAGGTTGCTATAGGACCAACTGAGGAATGTTGGAAGCTTTTCAAGGGCTAAACAAAGATTACAGAAGTACTAATGCTAACTATAATAGCGACTACCTACCCTACATCCACCATATGCTTTTCACTGTCTAGAGCTCTGCAACTATTATCCAGTGTAAATCTTCCTCTTCACAACAACCTACGAAGTCTCTGCCATCATCTCTGTTTTGCAGGCTGGCACGGCAAGGCTCGGAGAAGTAACATCTCTTAAGGTCCTACTGTACAGTAAACAAGCGGCAGAGCTTGACGGCAGCCTGAGTTTGTCTGACGCCAGAGCTCAGGCCCTCCCTGCCTGTAATCCTGGGTCGCTGCCAAGCCTGTGGCTTTGCCCCTGGCCGGCCTCACAGACCAACGCGAGGGGTTGTAAGTACTACCTCAGAGCACCATTTCGCGGGCACTCCTGGGTACAGGCAACACTGTTTTGCAGCCGGGCCTCTGAGTACCGCTGTGGTGGTGGGGACCTTCCCTTTGAGAGGATCCTGAAGCAGTCTGGGTCCAGCAGCCTGCGTGGCAGGCGGTTCTGACAGCGTTCACTACCCCGGGGCATCCCACAGAGCCTGGGAGTTCCTGCAGGGGAGTCCCTCAGAGTAGTCCCATTTCTGCCCCCAGACAGATGGCCTCCTGATGGGAGGTCTTGTGACACAGTGGGAGGTACACAGGCCCCAGGGTCAGCAGGGTCTGGTTCCATCATGCCCCGGGGCCTCAAGCAGGTGAGTCTGTCTCTCTGATCGTTCATAAGACAGGAGACTCACTCTCGTTAGAAATCCAGATGATACTTCTCCTGAAGTATCACCTGGCTCATGCCACTGCCCTGCTCTCATCCCTCCAATGGCATCACAGGAATAAAACCACAGTCCTTACTGGAGCCCATAAGATCTTGTAAGATCTGACCCACTGCTACCTCTCCAACCTCATTTTCTGTGCTACACTGGCCTCCTCGCTGTTTCTCCAACAGGCTAAGCCTTTGCTGCTACTTGCCTGAATCACGTGCCCCCAAATATCTGTACAGATCAGTCCCTCCCTTCTCACCCTAACTATAAAAGCTCCCACCCTACTCTTTCTAGTCACCCACTGGCCCCCTGCACTGCTTTAGATTTCCACATAGCACTAGACATGCACACACACACACATGTATATACGTATATGTATGTGTGCAAGCGTACGTGTGTGTGTGTGTGTGTGTGTGTGTATGTATATAATACACTTATTGTGCTTTTTCCTAATGCCATTTAGTTTCATGGGTAGAAATCTCAGGTCGTATTCTCTGCCCGTGTGCCCAGAGTCTAGAAGAATACCTGACACATGGAAGCAGGCACTCATATAACATTTGCCGAACACTGCACATGATGAGGTACACAAAGATAAGCGTGCAGACATATCGCTAGCATGCAGCTGGCGTTTAATTGAGGGTAGCACAGGTGATGTTGTATTATTATTTCATCTATTCCCTGCATTTCACGAGGAAATTTTCAGCCTTCTTATAGTCTATACAGCCCAGCCTGAGCAGGCCCTAACTGCACCTGTCCGGGGGCCCCAGGGATGAGTTCTTGCTGCCGCCCTAGGGCCTGAGGGTGGCTGCGTGGCACGCTCGCCAGAATGTGTAGGAGTCTGGCCTACATCGCTAGGTAAGGACTATGCTCTCAGAGAGTCAAATCTATACTTAGGATGCATCAGAAACAAACAAATAAATTCATTCAGGGAAAAAAGACAAAGGATAAAAGATGAAAATGTTAACGGTGGGGATTTTCTACTGTCTGGATCAAGAGTGATTTTAATTTTCAATTTTGTAATTCAAAAGGAAACAGTTATTTAAAAAGAGAGAGCAGACAAGTATCTCCTAAAAGTACAGATCTATTCAAACAAGGGGAGAGGCAATGCAAGAGAACAAAGGGTTTCTAGAGTGATAGAGTACATACGATTTCCTGAAAGAGTGTCCACACCCATGCTAACTTGGATGTTAATCATTTAGCTCACTTGGGAGTTTGGGGTGACATGAGCACTTGCTGAAATGCTGCCTATTCGGATGCTATTATTGCCTTGAAATAGTAAGCCTCATTCTGTACTTTCAAAACTGAGTTCTGGGTCAAATTATTAGGTCTCATTTGACTGCTGAGAAAACCAGGACCCAGAGAGACATGTGTCCTGCCCCTATCCACACAGCAAGTCAGTGGCAGAGCTGGAACAAAAACCCGGGTGTCCAGACTCCCAGTTCAAGGCGCCCTACTAAATTTCCTGTCTATCTCTGCCCCCAACACTCTGGGTTTCTGGTTCTTCTGAAACACAGAAGTGATGAGGATTTCCTGATGGGGAACCTGAGCCGCTGAGCCCTCCTTGGGTCACAGTCCTGCAGGGTCTCCAGCCACTGCTGCTGGGAGCTCAGGTATGGCCACTGGATTCATCTGACCTCATGTTGGTGGGTGTTGTTAACTCATTTTACAGATATGGAAACTGAGGCCCAGATAGGTTAAGTGACAAACTAAGATCACACGGCAGTGGAAAGCTAGAGATGGGACTCAAACTCAGATCTCTCCCGCCTCACAGCCCCAAGCTGCCTGTAAGGAAAGAGTTGCCGCTGGCTTGGAGAAGGAACTGCAGTGTAGTGCTAGACTGCTCTTAAAGCTCTTCTTAGAGAGGGGAGGGGACTGGCTCCCCTCTAAGCCTGAGGGGGGCCCTGGGCCAGTCCCTGAGCTGCCTGAAGCAGGGTTCCATCTCTCTGACCCAGGGCCGGTTGAGCTTGCCTCCCAAGCACCAAATGCATGGCTTTGGGGAAGGAAGTGGCTGGGAAGCTGCAGTGGCCAGTAGTCCTTCCGGGACTGCCGTGTTCAACAGCCCAGCTTCTCACCATGAGCCCACTGTCCTGGACCATGTTTCCACCCCCTAAGCCCTGGGACAGCCACCCGGTAGAGCAGGACAGGCAGGGATCACACCCCACACTCTGCAGACCCCCACCCCTGCCAAGGTGTGCGGGGTGTTAAGAGACTTGGCCAAGACCACACTTAGAGTTAGTTACGGAGCTGGCATGTGAACAAAGGGATGAACAAAGAAACAAAAATGAACCAGGTCTTCCCTGCCAATCTCATGATGTCAGTCTCAATCTGCAAGATGTTGGCAGCTACTCACCCCTACTTCTACCACCCCCAGCCCCCATGCCCACGGGGAAAGTGCAACCTCCTGTTCATGGAACACAAGGTCCTCCACCAGGGACCCCCATTTACTGTCATCTCCACTGGGAAGCCCCTGCAGCTCCCACTTCACCAAACTCTTGGCTCTCTCCAAAAGGCCAAGCTCCCTCCCGGCCTTTGCACAACTGTCCCTCATCTCAGAATTCCTCTCTCCCTGCAGATTCTACTAATGCATGCCCCAAGAGGCTACCTTTAATAATCGGGAAGGCAGTGCTGGACAGTGGTTAGGGGCAGAAGCTCCAGAGTCAGCCGGCCTGGGCACGGCTCCTGGCCCTGCCATCTGCTGACTGTGGCTCCTTAGGCAAGTGACTTAGGCTTTCTGTTCTTCAGATTCTTCACCTCTAAAGCGAGGAGGATAATAAGACTACCTTTCTGTGCAGAAGAGTTAAGATAGCGGTCCTGACGGCTATCCTTCGAAAGGCCTGCTTATAAGGCTGGCCCTTGGCTGGTGTCTGGGAGCTCAGGGTTCAGGAGGGTTCCCACCATCAACCGATAAGAGGGGCTGACTCACTGAGTTTTATTTGTACAAACAATATGGTTTATGCTGAACACCTGCTTTCCTTCTGGGAGTCTGGATTTGGGGTACTTGCCAGGCAGGTGATGTCCGTGTGACCAGCCCCCAGTAAAAACCCTGGGCCCTGAGTCTCTAATGAACTTCCTTGGTTGGGAGCTCATGAGAGCACCCAGTAAGGGCTCTCTGAGTGTTTGTCATTTGAGGCTTCCAAGCCGAGGGAGCCACACCCTCTCCTCTCCTCTCACAGCGTCATCCAGACAGTCCTGTCTCCATTCATTCATCTATGGGTCTGCCTCCCTCCCTAGACCTCCAGCTTCTTATGTGTCAGTGGCTGTATCTTATGTACGTCTGTGACGGAATCACCAATGACAGGGACGACTGTCCTTCCCAGTTCCCTGCGATGCTCAGGGGCTGGCCTGGCACACCAGCAGACACCGTGTGCCATTCTGGGAAGCGCATCAGGGCTGGAGACCACGGGGTAGTCTCCCATCCCTGAGGGTGGGCAGAGCTGTTCCCCAAATTGAGTATGACCACAAAGTGGCCCCTGGCAGCCTTCTGCTCCAGCTTCCCCTTCATCCGACAGGAGCCTGATTGATGCTTTATTAATCAGGCAGTCCCTGCGGAATCAATTACGCGTCTGATGCTGCCGAGTGTGAAAGAAGTGGATCAGGTTTTAGGGGACCCTGAACACACGGCTCCCACCAGAATGGACCACAGATGCACCTGCAGGGCTTAAAGCAATATCACATCGCAGCTCTGGGGAGCACAGGTAGACTCGATCTCCTTGGGGGACTCAGTCACCCTGGGGGAGTGTCAGAGGCACAGCGGGGGCAGAGAAAGGAGTGCGTTAACTAGGCCCTCTCTCTCCTCCGTCCTTCTGCTAGCCTTCCTTTTCCTGCCAGCATGCAACTGAATTCCCCCCTGGTCATTCTGCCAGCTGTTACGGTATTTGCTCAGCTATTTATTTTAGACTCTCAACAGAAACTCAGTGCGACAATTAGGGAAGGGCCTGTGGCTGTTTCTCTGGCATCGGGAGGCCCCCTGTTCTGGTGGTGCTTGGCAAAGCTGTTTAGGACAACGGTCTCAAACAGGCCCTGCTCTCTGGGGCTTCTAGGGCTTTGCTCAGGCTGTGCCTCTCCAGGCCCTCCTTTCCCTCCTGCCTCTCCCTGGGGAAACCTGCTTTTCGACACAGTCACACAGCACCAGGTCCGTTGGGAAGTCTTCTCTGTGCCCCCACTCGAGTCTCAGGTGAGTATATGTATCCATTCATTTGTTCCATCATTCATTCACTCATTCATTTCACCTGTGTGTTACTATCTGTCAAGCCCCCAGCAGGTGGCAAGGCTGTGTTGTGTGCTGGGGATCCCGAGGCAATCAGAACACATTTCCTGTGCTTATCTCTATCCTACTGCAAGAGTCTATTCTCTTAAATGTCTCAGGCACACAGTAGGCACTGCGTGAATATTCACTGGACAACAAGTACTACATGATAAGCGGTTGAGCACTTACGGTGTGCTAAGACATTTGCAGGCATTATTTTATGTAATTGCTCCAACAACCTTATGGGGCAGTATGGTAGATTCAAGGTGGATGAAAATTCTTGGCACTACTCCCTTTGAGAAGTGGGGTCTACTGTCCCTCCCTTGAAGCTGGCTGGCCTGTGACTGCTTTGACCAACAGAATATGGCAAAAGTGACACCGTGCCAGTTCCAGGCCAAGCCGTTTAGCAGGATCAACGGCTTCTTGTCTCAGTGCAGTGGAGCCTTGAGCTGCTGAGGACAAAGTACAGTTCCCTGCAGGGAAGGCCATGTGGAGAGACCCTGAGACCACATCAGAAGGAGAGGGGCCCTACCGAGCCTAGCTTTCCAGCTGTCTCCCCCAAGGTGTCAGGCACGTGAGTGAAGCCATCTTGGATCCTTCAGACCAGACCAGCCAAGAGCCAAATACCACTGATTGACCCCAGTCTATCCCCCGTGGAGCAGAAGACCAGCCCAGCTGAGCTCTTCCTGAACTGCTGATTCACACTGTGAAGTACAGTCAACTGGTGTTTTTTAAACCACTAAGTTTTGGGTAGTCTGTTATGTGGCAATAGATCATCAGAACAGGAATTTGCTAATATTTTCTCCCTTTCAGAGACGAAGACTTATAAGATCTAGGTCCACAGCTAGTGAGCACTGGGGTGGGGGTGGGGGGTCTGAGCATAGGGTGTGTCTGACCCTGAAATCTGTGCTTTGAACAACTCGCTACAGTGAGTGGACCATCACTGATGCCCTCAGAACATCAGGGCCAAACTCACTTCTTCCAAGCAGACAAGGGATAGAACCTGTGATTTCCTCTCAATTCTTCTAGTGAGTAGGAGCTTAATAAATATTTTTGAATGACTTTTTTCTTCACAGGGTTGGTATGGGGAGCAGATATATATGGCAAAAATGGAAACGGCTTTTATAGAATGTATTTTAAGGCCAGGCACTGTGCTGTGTGTTTCTCATACATTTCATTTACTCCCAACCCAACAGGCATGAATTCTTAACCCAATTTACAGATGGTGACATCAAGGTTCAGAGACGTTAAGGAGGCTGTCCAGACGTTAAGGAGGCTGTCCAGCTAGTAAGCACTAAAGTCAAGGTAGGAATCCACATCCATCTGATCTAAAGCCCACATCCTTCCCACCTCACCAAGTTGATCACAATTACTTTTGATTCTATTTGCCAGACTTGACACTGATCCCTCTTAAACTATACCTTGTTAGTTTTGTGCTGTCAACCAGTTGGTATGAAGATCTAGAATTCTGATTGTTTTATCCACTGTATTAGGCACCTCTCCCAGTTTCAGGCTTTTTTTTTTTTTTTTTTTTTTTTTGCGGTACCCGGGCCTCTCACTGTTGTGGCCTCTCCCGTTGTGGAGCACAGGCTCCGGACGCGCAGGCTCAGTGGCCATGGCTCACGGGCCCAGCCGCTCCGCGGCATGTGGGATCTTCCCGGACCTGCATGGGCAGGTGGACTCTCAACCACTGCGCCACCAGGAAAGCCCAGTTTTAGGCTATCTTTAGATGCACAGAACTCTGAGGTCACAGCGGAAACCTTCCTCAAACATTTCATCTGGGTCTTCAAGGACTTTGCTAGACCAAGAAGTGAGGAGGAAGGTGACTCTGGTAGAGAGTCGTGCAAAGAGCATGTGCAAAGGCACAGGGGCATGAAAGGCCTGGGGATTTGATGGAATACTGATAAATACACATATATGTACACTCACATATACACACATATACTGAATATTAAATTTACATAATCATGTTATACATGTGAATGGATTTAGAAAAGCAAGAAAATGTTATATAAACATGAGTATATGCCAACACGTTAACAATGATTACCATTTGGTGGCAGATACGGGTGCCTTTCTTTTCTTGCTTATTTCCATTTCCTAACTGCTCTACAGAACATTCGTTGAATGATAAAGTATAAGAAAAAAGAAAACAAAGTTCCATGTGGTTTGAGCTATGGATGTGGGAGGAGAGAGGGTCAGATAGGCACGTGGGCACTGGCTAACGAGGCAAGAGACTTAAGCTGGGACCACCTTCACGTCTCAAACTAACCATCAGGAGAATGTCCCTGCTTCTGGTCCTTTATCTTCCTTTCCCTTGAAAAACTTGGAGAACCATCTACTTTTTTTTTTTTTTTTTCCCCAAGCCCCAGAATACCCTTTCTAGCAGCAGGGGAAGAAGAAAACAGGACATAGAAAAAGCACAGTGGCCGACAACAAGGAAAGTCAGCCGCAGCTCCATGGCTCAGCACCTCAGGAGACTGGGAGGCTGCAGAAGGGTCGCTCCACCCCGGGACGAGAACCACCTACTTTGATCCTATGTGAGAAAAATGAACATCTAAGCAGAGGGAGTAGCTGCCGTGCTCCATGCAGGGAATCAGAACCATCGATTACTTGCTGGCTTCTTTCAACCAACCATGTGCTGTCATTCAATAAGCACTTTGGAAATAATGGAGATCTAATTAAGCTACTCTGGGTAGGAAGACATACAATTATCTGACTCTGTCCGTGAAGAGAGCAAAGGAGGCGCGCAGGGAAAAGTCACACATGATCTTGAAGACTGTCAACAGAGACATATTAATTAAGAGACTGGGGGCAGGTTGGGCCACATCTGTGAGAAACTTGCTTTTGGAAAAATGATTCTACAGGAGTGAAATGGCACAAAAGGATGTTGATTTTCTCTCACTGGACCCACTAGCTCAGCGTGGGAATATCACCGTCATGTACCAGGCAGAGTCAGATGGGTACGCCTTCCACGTATAGATTAATTTCACTTCCTCAAATGTGGTATGACTTTCGTCCTCTTCCCAGATAAGGAACAGGAGTTTGAGAAAATCTTCATTTCCCACTACTTTGAGAACTACTTTCTCTTTGAGAAAGAGCTTCCAAATGTCCAGCCTGGGACACTTCATCCTCAGTTTAGAGAAAATAGGAAAAGGCTATGTCCCCCAAAGCCAAGAGCGCTTATCTCAGAGTGGTAGGATTATGGGTACATCTACCTTTCGTCTTCATATCTTCCTGCGTTTTCTCCAGTGGGTTTGTATGGTTTTTATAACCTTAAAAAAATCCCTTCTGTTTGGGAAAAATAGTGGCTTAGCAAAAGGAAGGAAGAACAGAGGCTATGAACAGAGGCTGACTGAAATCCCTGAGCTGAAAGAAGCATTCGAGGAGGCTGGAAGAAGGGAGAGGCAGAGGGGTCCAGGCCAGGAGGAGACGGTTGGTGGTGTAGGGAGACAGCACTGCGCCCGGAAGCTAGGCCACCTGGGTTCAAATCTCAGCCGTGCACGGACTGCCTACCCTTCTTGAGTCTCAGCTTCCAAGTCTCTTAAATGGGATCACAATAGTAATACCTATTCTCTAAAGTTGTAGAGGATTCTATCATATCCCACATATGAAAGCCCTTGAAACTAAAACTCAAATGTATCAATTATTTGTAGGGATTATTAGGGCTTTGGGTATAGAAGGGCTAGGCCAGAAGGAGAGGAGAGGAGGTGAGGGGAGATGGCAGCCACCGAGCACCCACTGCAGGCCAGGCAAGTCCATGCCAGGTGGAGGGTGACCAAGTCGCGGTAGGGAAAAGCAGAGGTGTGGGCCCAAATCAAACACTGGGAGCCTGCTCTCTGCCACATGACAGCCCTGCTCACACACATCAGCTCTCATCTACTGTTACAACAGCCTTCTCCAGTGAGCAGCATCCCCGTGGGGTATTAAAGTGAGGCACAAAGGGGGTCAGCAAATTGAGCAAGGTCATACCTTCAGTAAGCAGCAGGTTCGCCCTGAACTTCAGGGCTGCTTGATTCCCAAGCCCCAGCTCTCTCTCCCCTACATCATCCCACCGCCCTCCTCGTATCCCTACGCTGCGGCCCAGACCCCAGCCGCCCGGGCCGGGCCAGGTGGTGGGCACACAGCGGGGTCCCTCCAGAGCCCGAGGGCCTCAGCCCGGCCGTCCCGCGCCCCGCGGCCGTCCCGCGCCCCGCACCTGCCCCGCGCCCCGCACCTGGTCTCCAGCGGGATGTTGCTGTTGAGCAGCCAGTTGTCCTGGGCGTGGGCAGGCTCCTGCGCGCCCCCGGACGCGGGCTCTCCGGAGAGCGAGTGATCCGTGGGGGCCGGGCTTGGGTTGCTCCTCGGAGTGAAGTTGCCCCGGTTCAGGGAGCTAACGGAGGCCGCGTGGTGCTGGTTAGGGGTGTGGGCGTGCGAGAGCGGCAGCGGCGGTGTCCGGAGCCGAGGGTGGTTCTGCAGGCCGCCCGGGGGATCTAGGGCACAAACACGCGCAGTCAGCGGGGCGGGGACGGCCCCACGGGGACCGCGCGGCAGCAGCCGGGCCAGCCGCAGGCACTGACAAACCGGACACGGTCAGGCGGTCAATACACAGGTACCCGACAGGCACTTATTGAGCGCCTGCTCTTCTAGGTGCTGAGATACATCAAGGAGCAAAGCAGACAAAACTCCTGTCCCCACTGAGCTGACATTTTCGTACGAGAGATAATAAGATTAAAAAAAAAAAAAAAAAAAAAAAGACTAGCCTCCCATGTCATCAGCTTCCTGCTGTTTCTTTGGTACTTTTAGGGTATGGCTAGAATCAGTAACTTCAACATCACCTGGGAATTGTTTCGAAATGAAAATTCTTGGGCCCTGCCCCAGAGTTACTGAGCCATGAATCTTGGGTGGAGTCCATTAATCTGATTCCACAAACGCTCCAGGTGATTCAGACGTGTGCTAAAATGTGAGCGTCACCAATTACACACAATGGTACACAGCAAGTGAAAAATACAAGATAAATTAATACACAGTTTACCGAGATGGTGATAAATCTGAGAACACGTAAAGCCAGGAAGGGCGCTGTGGCCTGTGTATTTGGAGGCAGTGGTGAAACTTTAGGTCACACAGACAGTGATGGCCTCAGGTGACTTTTGACTAAAGGGAATGAGCCACGCTGGTGTCTGGGGGGGATTAAAAACCACCACTAACATCTCTTGAGCCCTTACTATGTGCCAGGCACTATTCTGAGCCCTCTACCTGTGTTAATTCAGCTCACCCTCATGACCCACTACAAAGCAGGTACTGTCTGTATCTCCGTTTTACAGGTGAGAGAATTAAGATACAAATTTTATTTATATCTATTAAATATATTTATATGCATGACACCTTCTTTATCCATTCCTCTGTTGATGGACATTTAGGCTGCTTCCATGTCTTGGCTATTGTAAGTACTGCTGCAATGAACACTGGGGTGCATGTATCTTTTCTAATTATGGTTTTCTATGGATATATGCCCAGGAGTGGAATTGCTGGATCATATGGTAGTTCTATACTTAGTTTTTTAAGGAACCTCCATACTGTTCTCCATAATGGTTGTACCAACTTACATTTGAGATCGACACATACACACTACTATATATAAAATAGATAACTAATAAGGACCTACTGTATCGCACAGGGAACTCTACTCAGTACTCTGTAATGACCTATATGGGAAAAGAATCTAAAACAGAGTGGATATATGTATATGTATAACTGATTCACTTTGCTGTATACCTGAAACTAACACAACATTGTAAATCAACTATACTCCAATAAAAATTTTTTAAAAAAGAAAAAGAAAAAAAGGCCTAAGACTAAGACAACCACGCACATGTCACGTTACCTCTTTGAGCCTCAGTTTTATCATCTGTAAAATGCGGGAAAGAGTTTATTAAGGGAACCACAGAGCTACAGTGATATCAAATGAGGCAATCAATGGGAAGGAGACATTTCTCAAGTTCACAGTTTACAAAGTATTCCATGTCACTTGCTCCTCTCGAGAACCCTGTATTTCACAGAGAGGACTGAGAGTCAATGAATATGGGATCCAAACCAAGACAGGTATGATATTCCAAAGGCTGTGCTCTTCCTTGGCTCAGCAGACAGCCTTCTGGAAACCATCAAGCACAGTCAAGTGTGAGGCACTATCAGTGTTACGGCTACTTTTAGTGGAAGGTGTGTCACTCTCTGCTTTTTATGTAACCCAGTCTTTTATGCCAACGAGTTATAAAGCAAATTTGGTGCGAGTGGGGCTGGGTAGCAATAGAAGGGAAAAAGAAACAAACCCATGTGAGCAAATCACTTCCTTCCTACGAACCGTTTTCAGGATAAAGGCCACATGGGATCTACCAAGCCCTTTAGAATTTGATCCACGCCTGGCTTTCCAGCCTCATCTCTCATCAGCTCCCTCCCTGTACACTCCACACCTTCCTCTCAGAGGCCAAGAGATCTGCTAGGCCACAGAGTGGCTAACATTGCCACTCCAATGAAGATGGTCTCCAGGAAGGCCACAGAATATGAACAGTACCCTCTGAAGATGTACCATGCTGTGGTCCTGGACCAGAAGATCTGCCAACAGAGATGCCCCTTGATGGGAAGGGAGAGAACCTGGGAGCCAGTAGAACAGGCAGAGAACAGACAGCCTTGGACCAGGGAGAAAGCGAGAATATGCAGGGTCATTTGTTTGGTCCACCTGTCCTCAGGCAGCACGTTAATGGAGACATGTGGAGCCTGGAAAAGAAGCCAGCAGCAGAAGCGGCCTCCTGGGTTGATTGAGGGTCCCTCCCTACCCCTGGCCTTTCAGTCCAGGGCACTACTGTCCAGTGGTTCTCAGCAGGCCAGCAGAGAAGGGTGACCTAGTCCTTGCCCCTGGCCCATCGCTAGGAGTCAACCTTCCCACGGCATTCTCCCTAATTGATATTAATAGCTGCTGCCATGTATTTGAGCACACACTAAGTGTGCTTCCACAGCCTGAACCTTTCTAATGCTCACAGCAGCTCCTAGAGGGCAGCGTGATTATCATTCCCATTTTACAGACGAGGAAGCTGAGGCTTACAAAACTAGTGAGTGGTCCTTGCTGACCCACAGCCTGACTTCTGTCTACCAAACCATGGTGCCTTTGCGTAAAACACAGATACCTGCTTGACCGTCTCAGTCCATGGCCAAAGGCAAGAAAAAGACCCTCAGTGAACAGAGCAAGCATCTGAGGTCTGGGTCAGGGCGGGCTGGCCTGCAAGCCTACAGACACTTGCTTCGTGACTAAGTAGGATGCCCGACTCTGGCTTGATAGAAGCACTGGCAAGAGTCCTGAAATGATGAGATTTTAAGTATAAGCGTCTAAAAGGAAATTCTCCTATGGGGATAAGGAACGTCCTGGTCCAAATCTGTTCTATTTTTTGAAGCTCAGCTCAATTGCCACCCCTTCCAGAAAGCCTTCCTTGATCTACCCTCCCCAAAGTTCCCTTTTCTTCCATTGAATGCTAACACAGCAGGTAACCTAGACGGCTCACCTTTTCTGTCTCCCCCAGAGCATGCATACTCATGTCCCCACCTTGCCTCCTCTAGTAGGTATAAAAACCCCTGTTCCCTCTGTGCTGTTGATCACAGGTCCTAGAATGAAGCAGGTGCTCAATGTAGGTTTACAGAGCAAGTGGCTCTTGTGAGCAGTCTGGGCAATCTGTCCAGGAGGGTAAGGCTGGTGTGGAGGATTTCTGTATGCCAAAAATGACAGCAGGCCACCTGGGCTCTCTAGGCCATGGGTCCATACAGCCCTTTACTTACTTGCCTGGAACCAGAGTCCCAGATGCTTCAGCTGGGCTCTCTCTCTTTCCCTTCCATTCTGAGAACACTAGGAAAGGGGATTCTGATGTCTCCCAGGTTTCCCAGGGAAAGGCTCTGTGTTCAGGGGCTCAGCAATGGGAGTGCACTCACAACCCCAAAAAAGACATGGCCTTCCCGAGGAGCAAATGTTTTCTCTGGTCTGAACGGAGACTCCTTTCTGCTCCTATGGCCAGGAGGGAAGACAGAGAGGAGAGGCCTTCTTTTCTCCCCTTATCCTCCCTAATTTATACTCTCATCTTTAGAGGGAATTCAGAACCAGTTCACTCATTCAGCATGTACTGAATCCCCTTTCTGTGCCAGGACCTGTAAGCTGGGTGTTGGGAATACAGTGGTGAATGAGACAGTGATGGCCTAAGAGAGAGAACTCTCTTGTGGTTCCTACTCACTGGCTGGGTGGCCTCCAATAATTCACATCACCTTCCTGGTCCTTGGTCTGTGCACCTGTGAAGGGTGCACACATTCCTGTGTCACCACTTTCTGGAGGATATCCTTTGCTCAAGTGCCAAATACAGAGTGAGCCCCTACTGTGCCCTGAGGGGAAGGGCCCTTGCGCCATTCACCCCAAATCACGGGTAAATATTTACGGAACGTGGGGGGCAGAGAAGGGAGAACAAATCAGGTAGGTGGACCTCTTGTCTGCACAGGCAATGGCTTCTCTTCTGCTACCTGGGTGTAAGCACTGGTACATGTGCAAAGCTGTGGTGTAATTCTAATTTATACCCTCTTTTCGCAGATACAGCCACTAAGTATCTCTCTGAATCAAGCCCAGGTATGAGTCCTTTTTACTGTTCCATTGCACGCCTCTGTCAGTAAAGGTCACTTGCTTATCTGAGTTTTGCAAGCCCGGTTTTCCAGGAAGGTTTTTTGCTTCCTACCAGTTCTCACGTATATTTACAGTTGCTGGTTCCCTCCAACACCTCAGATGTTTTTCATTTTATATGCACAAAAATCCTGAATACCAAATGCCTCTGGACTGCATCTCCCTGACCCGGGATCACAGTGAGTCTTCTTCAGTGGGCTGGGCAGAGCAGTAGGTGATAGAAGGAGACTAGACTTTGATGTCAGACAGCCCTGGGTTTAAGGTTTGGCTTTGCCACTTATAAGCTGTGTGACCTTGATCAAGATACTTAACTTCTCTGGAGCTTCAGTTTTCTTATCATTAAATGGAGATAACGCCCATCTTACAGGGCCATTATGAGAAGTAAATGAGATCATATATATATATATATATATATATATATATATATATATATAAAGTTCTTAGCATAGTGCCTGAGATACAGTAATGCAAAAAAAAAAAAAAAGTAACTATTAATTCCACGGTTATGGTAAAGCCATGCTGAATGGATAAGGTATAAAGTGCTAAACTGTCACCGTGACGATTACTCTACAGCATTTACAATAGGGGTGCCAAAGCAAAAAACCTTGAGAGAGAAAGAGTAGGAACGTGGTCCTCTTCTTTTACAGGTGAATCCCACTCTGGACAACCCCATTGGTTTTCAGGAGCCCTGGTCTCGGGAAGGTGCTTGTAGCTCGACGTGCAGATCAGAAGCGATGAGAATGGCTGCAGCCTGCCACGCAGCACTAAACTGGACACACGGGGTCTCCATGTCCTCAAAGAGTAGGGCCCCTTTCTGCGTTAGGTAAGCATCTCAGAGCAAACCAGGGTGCTGCTCTGACCTGGGTTCAGGGTGTACCCTAAGGAGAGGGCCCCTGAGGTTGTTCAATCAATCAGCAATAGAACAGCCCTGTGTTGTGTGCAGGGACTTGAGGAGTTTTGAGGATGAGCCCCAGCCTTGACAAATAGCTGGTGTTTGGGGGACAGATGTAAAAGGAGTACCAGAGCGGAGATCAGGAGCCTCCCAGACCTAAGTTCAACCTTGGCTCTGTCTCTGACAAGCTACATGATTTGAGGCGAGTCACTCAAGTTCTCTGAGCTTCTAATTCCTCAACTATAAAATAAGTATACAGTAGTAATGTAATAAAAGGGAGGGCTATCATCAAATGAATAAAGAGATCTAGAGATGACAGAAATATGGTCTCTGACTTTGAGCTGCTCACAATTTAGTAAAAATAAGACACACCAATAGATACTACACAAGACAGTAATTATGACGAGATAATAGTTAACATTTACTGAGTACTCTCTATGTGACTGGTTCCGAATGCTTTATTTATTTAATCCTTATAACACCCCTACAAAGAAGGTACTATCATTACTCCCCAATTTTTAGATGAGGAAACTAATGTACAGAAAGGCTAGGAACTTTGCCCAAGATTCCTAAAGCACCGAGTGATGGAGCCAGAATCTGAACTCAAGCATCTGGCCCCAGAGCCCACACTCTTAACCACCCTGCTTTACGTACACGGAGGGAGTGGACACGGGGAAAGTGCCCACACTGATGCCCATCACATGGCGAGCGGTCCACAAGCGCTGGCTCCCAGAATCCTCGTTAGCCTTACACTGCAGCCCCGCTGGAGCTCAATGGAGCACAGTGAGGGCCGCCAGCTTGACTGTCAGGGTCGGGGCAGGGTTCATGGCAAGTGACATGTGCCCTGTGTCTAAAGGCTATTCTAGGCATTGGATGATGCATGTGTGGGGGTCCAGAGTCGACAGAGAGAGAGAGAAGGAGAGAGTGAACGTGAGGCCGGCTTGGGCATTTCTCTAACTACTATGGGATGGCTGTGAGGGGCAGTGGCAGGAGGCCAGGCGGAGACACTGGGAGCAGGTCTGGGTGGTGGTCGCCTGGAGATGCCAAACAAAAGAACTTGGCCTTTATCGGGAGGGTGGGAGGGCGCTCCGATGGGCTCTGAGGCGGGAGGGCCATGATCACACCAGTGTTTTGAGGCAGATTCCCGGCGGCCATGTGGAGGATGAACCAGGTGGGGGCAGGCTGCAGGCAGGACCCAGACTGCCTGTGGGATGCTTGACTGCCAGCGAGACTCCAGTGGAGCGCGTCGTTACCCTTTTATAAGAGCACATTCATGAGAAAAAGACATAAACTTCCAGAGCTTTGGCTCAGGCAAAGAATCTGAACGTGTCAGCAGCTCTGCGATCTAGGCCGGCACTGGCTCTGAGAAAGGGTGCCAGGCTGGGCGTCCACCTCCAACCCCGTGAAACGGCCGCCAGGCGCCGAGAGGTCTCCTGGCCGCAGAGTTAACGACGACCAAGCGTGCGCTGCAGTCATTAATCGGGCCCTAAAGATTGTCAGATATGAAGGATGATGGTATTTAATTATCATAAAACACAAATACTCCAGCTGCCTGAGAATGCCAAGAGAAAGAGTGATTTGGCTTCCATTAAAATGCCATCGACTACCACTAACTCGGGATGGGGCAGTAGCGGTGCTGAGAGCTCAGCTAATGAACCTTGGCCTCCTCGACCAATTTAGAGAAGCCAGAGAGCTCTCTGTCACCACAGTCGGCAGACGGGATCTGACGGCTTGACTTCCAGCCTCCGCTCTGCCTCCTCCAAGCTATACAATCTCAGACAATTTACTGAACCTGAGTTTTGGTTTCTTGTCAAATGTCTATGAAAGCACCTCGCACGCTGTAGGGTCCTGTGTAAGAGAGAGAGCTATCAGCGTTATTCTTATTGCCTCAGAAGGAATAAGAACAGTGGCGTCCGAATGGGAACCACTGGTCTGAGCACGAGGCCAGGGGCTGCATTTGTGTGCTGTTTTCTCTGCCCATCCATTCTCTCCCTGAACACATGCTTTCTGTTCACTTTCACTGCTGTGCTGTTTGTTCTGTGTCATGGCCCATGTGCAGGGCCTCTAAACAGGGAGGGCCCACAGGGGCTGGGGCAGCAGGCTGGAGCTTCCTGAGGCTACTCTCCCAGTGCTCTTGATGGGGAGTAAAAAAGGGCACCCTGAGGTCACAGTGTGGCTTTTCTGCTCCCTCGTTCAGCACTTTGAGTGAATCCAGACTGTTAAAGTGCTTGTATGTGAGAAACAGCAATGAAGGGACAATGCCTTAAACTAATGCAAAAGCCCCAGTGTATAGTGCAGTGGTTTTCCAAACAGGGCCGTCTGGAAATGCGGGAGGGGCTGTTTTTTGGTTGTTCCAATGACTGGAGAGCACACCTGGTGTTTGGCAGGCAGGAGGGGGCCAGGGAAGACAGCTGCATGCCATGCACAGGAACCAGTAAACTTAAAGGTGATCCTAAAGGGTATGCCATCCAGTCAGTGGTTAGTCTAGTCCTAATTAGTCTAGGATGGGTAAATAGCTAATAATACACGATTTTATTCCCTGTTTGCTTCCACCCCCGTCCCCAGTTTCCACTCACTCTCTGTCACAGGAGGTGACTGCTAAGGGCTGCCATCACCTGTGCTCCCTTGGCCCCTGGCTTCCAGATAGGTTTGGCTAATTGTTAGCACAGCAGGACACTGGAAGGAGGAAGGGGGAAGAGCTTGAGGTCACCCCCGGCTCCATCCTCTGAAGCCCTGCTTCAGGGCAGTGTCTCAGGCAGTAGCCTCATCCCACAAGGCTATAATGGGTTACAGTCAGAATGGTCTGGGGAAACTTCTAGGAAGAGCGAGACCTTGAACTGGGTACTGAGGGAGAGACAGGGTGAAGGTATATAAAGGGGAGGGAGCAGGCACTCTTGGCAGGGAGCTGGCACCAGCAAAGGCCCAGAGGCTGAGAGATGCAGGCCCCTAAGGCAGCAGGATGGTGTGGACACCTGGGCACTCGGAGTGGAGAGCTGTGAGTGGAGCAGAGGGAGAGGCTAGAGCCCACCTGCAAGGACCTGGAGCCAGAGGGGCAGCTTTAAGGGTATTCAGAGGGCTCACCCCAACTTCCAGCCTTTTCAAGCCAAATGTTAGAGTAGTCACAGGAGTGAACCAGAACGCCCAGGCTTCGTTAAAACGCACTCAGGATTCCTCATCCAGCAACAAGTGCTCTCCTAGGGTGGGGTGTGGGTGAGGGACACCCTGCTGTCCTCACCAGACAGGTGAGGAAAGAGCAGAGTCAGGAGTCTCTGTCAGAGAGAGGTATAATCAGCATTGCTATTTCCAGAGTCATGGTAATTTACAAACTAAGCCAAGGGCATCAAAAGCTATCTGTTCTAAGCATGCGAATGAACAACTTGGCAGGGCCACCATCTGAACCTGGAAGAACTCTCTCCCAGTATACATCTGCCCAAACTTCATTCTTGTGCTTGCCCCTATCAGCTGCTAATTGCTGTGTGACCTTAGGCAAGGCACTTAACCTATCTGAGCTCCAGTTTCCCCAACTGACAAACAGGAGGAGGAAGTGGTGGGAGTCCTCTCTAATTCTAAAATCAAGGCTGAATCATTCTTGGCAGATGAACCTGGGGAATCTGTTAATGAACATCTGCTTGCTAAAGATGTGCACAGCAAGTCGGCGGATTGGATTGTGCTGTGTGACTGGGCACCAAAGAAGGCAGAAAGGTGGCCTGGAAGGAAGAGAAACGTGGTCCTTCTTTCCTCCCTCCCTCTCTTCCTGCTTCCCTGCTTTCCTTCCTTTCACAAAGGTCACTCTCTATAAGCCCTGTGCTTGATACTGGAGACCCAGAGATGGATTAGTCGAAGTCCCTGCCTGTAAAATCCAAACAGACCGATCAGAAAAGGTCGGCTACAACCACAGGGGATCTTTCCTGGGTACATGGCTGTCCCCCAGCTTAAAGCTGTGTCCACCTTAGGGCAGAACTTGTCCTGGGAAAGCTTTCTGCTTGTCAATTAAGTCTTCTTTCCTTCCACTGTTACCTTCCTGCCCTTTTCAAAAATGGTCTGACCCATAAACTGTTAGGTTAAGTCCCAAATCAATAAGGAGCCTTTACCTATCAATAGGAGTGTGAGAGAGAGAGAGAGAGTGTGTGTGTGTGTGTGTGTGTGTGAGAGAGAGAGAGAGAGAGAGAGAGAGAGAGAGAGAGAGGGTGTAGGAGGTGGAATTCAGTTCCACAGGAGGCTGCAGTGTGCTGAAGCAGATTTAATGCAGTAGTCTGCATTCATAGAGGGAAAGCACGAAGAAGGAGGGAGGTGAGGGTCAGGCTGTGCTGATCAGCTGGAATGGGGCCAGAGAAGGGACACCTGGAATGGGGGTCATGCCAGTGCTGTAGACACTGATCCCCCCCTGCAGCCTCTGGAGCTAGTCAGTGCTTTCCCTGGCTTCCTTGGATGGTGAGGGCTTTAGAAACTGTGTTCCTATGGGGATAAACAGAGGACCAATGTTGTTAGCCTGGGGAGGAGACAGGTTAGGGAAAGGGATTAAACAAAGAGTGTGTGGCTAGGAGTCCAGCTGAAATACACCACATGCCTACGATAAGCTTTCCCAGTCTCGTCACTTAGGCCACACAATTCATAGCTCGGAAATTAAACACCCAATTATGTGGTGCAGTAGAGAGTCCTAGACTGAAGAACTGTTCCCCGCTGTGTCATTAATTCACGCTGTGGCTTTGGAAAACTCCCTTCCCCTCCCTGGGCCTCGATCTGTCTGAAAAAGGAGGTTCCTTCATTTGATAGATGATCTCCTGAGGTTCCTTCCAGCCTTTGACAGTCTGATTCCTCGTGGCTTCCCTTGTTCCTCTCGGGGAATTTCCTGGAAAGAAGGAGATGGGCAAAGCACTACTGCTGCCTTCAAACAGCCAAAGGATGGAGGAAGCGGCACATCTACTCCATGGGCTTTAGGAGGAAGAATCGGGGCCGAGCCCAGGAGGTTACCTGGAGGAACTCGCAGCACGACTCCAGGAAACCCTTCTTCCTGCCAATGAAGTGGTTTGAAATAACTAGCCTCAACCTCCTCCCTGAACGTCAAGCCTCTGCCGCTCAAATGAAATTCGTACGGAGCGTTCTCCAGTTGGCTTCCTCTCCTGTGCTCCTGATCTCAGTATTACCACCTGCTGCCACGCCACCCACTCCATCCATCAAAGCAGGCGGCTGGGGATCACCATTGCCTTCTCCCTCTTTTTCAGGTTCAACAGCTTAGCCATGATTGCCATACTCTGGCTTTGCCCTCCACATCTCTGGGATTCTCACCTCTCCCACTGTCATGACCTCAGCTCATCAGTGGACACCCAGACCAGGGCCATAGACGACACTGGGGTCTCAGCCCACTGGCTCACCCCTGCTCCAGGTCACTCCCCTGCCATAAAGCCTTCTATGGCTCCCCATTGCCCACAGGACAAGACCCTCACCATCTGACCTGAGCCCACCCACCACTCCAGGGCTGCACCCACAGCTCCCCACTCCCCTCTTTAAGAAGGTGCCAAGGTTAACAGGCTAATTATAAACCACTCATGAGACGGCTCACTGCCTGTCTCACATTCACGGCTTTGCACATGCTTTTTCCTTCTGCACGGAAGGTGTTTTTTCCTCCTTTACTGGTTAACTCAGACTAGAAGTTACCTTCTCTAGGAAGCCTTTTATGACCACCCCCTCAACCCCCGCGCCTGCCAGTTTGCGTTCAAAGCCCCTTTTCTGGGCACTTCTAACCCCCATGGCTCACTTGGAGTTATGATCACTTGTTTGCATAACTGTCTCTTCTACCAGACAGTACGCTCCCAGCGTGGAGGTCTTATCTTCATACATCACAGGCTGTGAGGCTAGAAGCATGACTCCTCTCTCTGGGGTAACTGGCGGGCTCTTTCACCCGGGTGCTGACACTGGTTCCCAAGGGGCAGGGGGTGGTTTGGGCCCTCTGGGCACCCTGATCTTTCTCTTTAAACTTCACCTGATGTTCTCCAAACTGCACAGGTTACACAGCTGATCACTGAGGCTGGCATCAACTCTCTATTTTTTTATCAATGGTTGAAGAGGTCATGAAAAGGAAATCAAGACCATGAATCTCAAGGCTTCCACAGGGAAGAATCTATTTTGTTGAAATCAACATCAGCACTGAAGGTCAAGGTAGTTTACTGGGTGGTTTTCCTTACTGTACTCCCCAAGCCCGCCCCTCCCCCATTGCATGGGCCCCGCAGGAGGCTAAGTACCAGCACACGGAGAGGTGAATTTTCAGCCATCATGTTCACATCCCTCCCTCCATTCTATATCCACCAGTAGTTCTGAAGAAACTGCCTTCTCCTGGAAGAGACATTGACGTGACGAGATGAAGCGACAGGCTGCTAGCACCCACGGAGCATTACTGCGCGTGGTTAGGTGCCACGGCCGAAGCTCCAGCTGCCTTGGGTTCAAACCCACTTACACGCTGGGCCGCACTACAAATCTTTTTTGGGACCCCAGTTTCACGCCCCTGTGGCCAGGAGGGTGAGTGCTGAGCTGGAGGGAACTGAGTTTGAATCCAGGTTCCACCACTTACTAGCTTTATGGCTGGCTCTGGGTGAGCTTTTAACCTCTGAAAGCCTTGACTTCTCCATCTGTAAAATGGGGATAATGGCGCCATCTGCTTCTTAGTCTTGTTTCAGAGGTTTAGTGGGACGGTGCATGTTGGGTCCTGAGCACAGGACTGTCAAACAGAAGGGCTCAGTTGAGGTTAACTATGAATCTCCTCTCACAGCTCCTTAGAATCCCATCAAGTTACATTCCCCTTGGGCTGTGGAATCCCCAAGGGCAGAGATCTGATCTTTTTCACCTAGGGCTTGGTCTTCACCGTATCTTTAGCTGTCTTCCCTCTAGAGGCTATTAAGGTACCAGTAAGTGTTTGCTGAATGAAACGAAAGAAGCCCTTGTCCATGCAGGGTCTTTGGGTCTGAGCACCAGGAGGCTATCGGTGGGGAGGAGAATGAATATTTATTGACACACGACTATAAGCTGGGCCCTCAGAAAGGTTTCCTCATTTCATTTTTAGAACAACACTAAAGGTGGGTCTTAATTTCCCCATTTTACAGACAAGGAAATTGAGCCTCATCAGCCTGCTCCGCCTTCGCCTATGACTTCTGCAAATGGGGTATCTCAGGCCTCAACGTTCGGGGCAACCTCATGAGATATGACATCTTGATTTACAGAAACCTGCCCAAGGTCGTATCACTAGGAAATGATACCAAGTCAAGATCCCAGCACAGATCTCTCTGCTCGCTCTACTCTTGCAGGGGATCAAGCCTCCTAGAGGCAAAGGAAGAAGAAAAAATAAATTCAGAAGTACTTAAGCTCTACGCATTGAGCAATTTATTAAATGCAAAACCTCTCGTATATTTTTGCTTTGATTGAGCAACAGTCATGTCAATCGTTCCATGGATGAGGTGTTTGGGGACCACAAAAGCTTTACTGTTTGATGACACACCCGAATAACAACCCTGAGAGGCAGGTGTTATTATCCTTTTACACACGGGGAAACCGAGGCCCTGCAAGGCTAAGAGGCTTGCCCAGGCGCAGAGCTCGTAAGCAGTGGCCTCCCAGCCTCTCGAAACTGCATGGAAACACACACCTTCTACCTCAGCAGAAGGGCACCCACCCAACCGCAGCAAGTCACACGGCAGCATGAGACCCCCCCCACCCCCCCGCCCGAGTGATCCTGACCTTTTCCCTCAGGCTGTAAAAGGTCCCACTTCCGGCATCCAACTAATTATACTATCGGAGAGACGCTTTCTATCATTTACGACATGACCACGTGTGGCTTTTCCTTTTTTTTTTTTTTTAAGTTTATTTTTATTTTATTATTATTATTTTTGCGGTACGCAGGCCTCTCACCGCTGTGGCCCCTCCCACTGCGGAGCACAGGCTCCGGACGCGCAGGCTCAGCGGCCATGGCTCACGGGCCCAGCCGCTCCGCGGCATGTGGGATCCTCCCGGACCAGGGCACGAACCCGCATCCCCTGCATCGGCAGGCGGACTCTCAACCACTGCGCCACCAGGGAGGCCCGGCTTTTCCTTTTGATACAAGCTCAGGAGATCTTAGGCAGGTATTCCACCCACCAATGTCCATGAACCAAGTCATACTAGGAACAGATAAAAGGCATTTGTCCTCCTGAAGTCCTCGGCAAAGTGTCCAGCTCAAACCCCAGGCCGCATAAATGTAATCAGAGCACTAATAATGGCCTCAAAGGCTTACTGAGCTGCCAGCTCCTCTGCTAAGCATCTCTAATGCACTTCTTTACCCGTTTCCTCTCCCCAAGAGTCCTCTGAGGCCGGTGTACGAGGAACACAACACAGAGTGGTAGGCGTGTGGGCTCTAGAGCCAGGCAGCCTGGGTGTGAATCCTGGCTCCAACACTTCCTAGCTGTGTGGCCCTCTTTCCTGACTTCAAGTATGGAGATAGTACTCGTGGGGTGGTTGGGAGGATTCACGTAAAGCTCAAAGAGCATTCACGGCACACAGTAAGGACTCACCAAATGCTAGCTATCGTTACGTCTATTTTACAGATGAGGAAACTGAGGCTCAGAGAGACAATCTGCTCATGCCCCATAGCTGCTCAATGCCAAGACTGGAATTCGGATCTAACTTCAACTCCCATGCTCTTAACGGCTACGGCTTACTTTCTGCCCTGCACCCTACAGTTTACCAGCATGGCAGGTGCTCCAAGACGGTACGATGACTACTGTTATTCATAGTTGAGAATGCCTTGTTAAGTGCTATGCTCCTGGTCACTGCCCTCCCAAGGTGACCGACCTCCAAGCTCGTGCCCCTTCTCTTCCATGGCGTCATGAGCAGCTTACAGAGCAAATCCCTGCCGCCAGGGCACAGACGGCACTAACTTCATTTTAATGCAAAAGTCTGTGGGCACCACCTGGGCTCATTCCCCAAGTCAATTCTTTTCTCTTGGCCGTGGAATATTTTATTTTTCCAATTTCAGAATCAACTTACGTTAAAAAAGAGAGAGAAATCCAATCAGCCCAGCTCAGGTTTGTGAAACAAATAATGCAGCTGGCATAGAACCTTAATCAAACAGTTATATTCATAACCACAGTTATCACTGCTCTACCTAATTTCTACAGCCCAGGGCCTCCTACAGAAAATGTCTCTTGACGATATAGGATGAAATGCAGAGGCTCGCCGACACTGCTGAAGGGGTGTAGAACTCCAGGCCTGGCATATTAATGAATCTGAAGCAAATATGGATTCGGAGGCACATCCTCCAGGAATTCCACCCGCACCTGAATGTCATACTACATTTTCTTTCTTTCCTTTTTTTTTAAATAAGGAAATGGAAGAAGTAAACTTTTGCCTGGCTGCTTCCTTTGTTTTCTGGAAGAAATAAAGGAGAAAGGCCAAGCTTATTGTCCTGAAGAGGACAAGTGCTTCAGAGTCCGGTTGACATGGGCTTGAATTCTGGCCCTGCCATTCATCAGCTGTGTGACCTAGACAAGTTACTTAACCTCTCTGACAGCATCAACAAAATGCAAATAATTATTCCTACTCACAGACTGAAAATTAAATGAGAGAACAGTGAGTTTCCTACTAGACTGTGAGCTTTGTATTCCCAATGCTTAGTACAAGTACTACTTTATTGTAGGTCTAATATAAATGTTTACTGATTGTGCCTACAATCCTACTGTCCATTGTTTACTGAGTGATTACCATGTGCCAGGGATGATGCTAAATTCTTTACAGGCGTGGTCTTATTTTATCCTAAAAACAACCCTGTAAAGCATGTATTATGATCCCCCTTCCAGCTTTGAGACAACTGAGGCTCTGAGAAGGTAGGAGACTTGTCCCGAATAACACAACTAGTAAGAGGGGAGCAAACAGGAATCCCACAATCACAGAGGCAGGGCCGAACTCACACCCAGGCCCGCTGACTCTACTTCTCTGTCCTGCCCCCTCCCCTTTCACAGCACCCATCAAACAGCACACACAGCACATTCTTAAGGATACTTGTTTCCCCTTTCTTCCTCCTTTTGTCCTCTCATGTTTTAGATTTCCTTGGGGCAACTCAGAAATCAGGGTAATATTTCAGGATATTTCGAGGGGCTTAGTCATCATTTTCAGCCGACATCTGTTGAACACTGGCAGCAGGCTTGCTCTCGGTTAGTTCCTGGGCAGACACTTCTCTCCTTGCTGGGGCTTCCCAGATTCCTGGACTACCCAGAAGAAAGAAAAGCGAGGGATCTAACTCTCCTGAATGACTTTGGGGAAGAGAAGGTGCCCACCCAGGTACTTGGTGAGTCTGATTCAGCCTACTTATGCCCCTGCCCGTTGGCAGGGGTAGGCCTGGGCCCTAGCTGCAGCCCTGCCCTGATCTCGCTGGAATCTGGTGCAGTCACCCCACCTCTATGGGTCTCAGTTTTTCCCTGTGTGGACGGAGAGTATTAGACCCAATTCATTTGCTCAGCAAATATTTCTGTCAGTTGTTTCCAAACTCTTCACTCCTAGAATCCTACTAATAATCCCCTTACAATTACCCTATGTTTTAAAATACTTTGTTTCCAACACAAGCTATATTAATTAACTAATCATGAATTGTTCTCCCATTTTTAAATCAAACACATGTAAAACTGATGATCAGAATTTCTGACAGGACCGAGAGGATTCAGTGAATGGATCCCTAGCACCCCGCTCACTGCTGACACGCAGTAGGCCCTGAGTTCACTAAATGAATGAGTGAATGAATGAACGGATGGATGGATGGATGGATGGACACCTGGTGCTAAGCAGAAGGGCACTAAATGGTGGGAAAATACAGAGTCAGAAAGACCTGGATCTCGATACCAGCTCTACCATTCACAAGCTGTTTGATCTTACCTCCCTAAGGCTCAACCTTCCCATCTATGAAAGGAAGACACTTAGCTATGTCTTGCAGGACCACTGTAAAGTTGATTAATAATAATAGTGACAATGATAAGAAAAATAATAGGAGCTAAAACATACACAGTGTACAGTATGTGCCAGGTACCAGCCTAAACGATTTACACATATTAACTCAATCTTCCTAATAAGCCTAAGAGGTAGTTACTATTATCAACTCCTGTTTTACAGATGGGGAAACTACATACAAGAAAGATGTTATGTAACTTGCCCAAGGACAGACTTGCATGATGGAGACAGCATCCAAACCCAGGAGGTCTGGCTCGAGCCTGTGTTCTTAACCCTCCACTCTACTGCCCGGGTAGGTCATCAAAGTGCCGAGCACGTAGCAGGGTAACTCCCATCCTCACTGAGGGGAAGCCCTCCAGGCTGGCTAGTGCACTCTTACAGCAGGACGATCAGCACGGTTTCCAGCTGGGCTTTCTGCAATAACGGCAATCACTCATAGCATCCCTATATCTACAAGATCCGTAATGGCCCAGCAACAGCACTTGGGATGAAGCAGGAGGTGCTGTCAGACACTGGCTCTGCTGGGGACTGTACCACAAAGACCTTGGTCAATGGGAGGAAGAACGGCAAGTGTTGTCCGTTTAGCCTCCGTTTCTGGAAGACATGCAGAATTCCTCCTGCTCAAGGTGGTTTCCATCCACCATGCCTTTGCCTCTTTAGGGTACCTAGGTGGCTTTTACTCACCTGGCATTTCTTCTGATGATAGAAATTCTCTTTTTGTTCTGGGGAGCCCTACTCTCAGCTTCTGAATTTGGATGGAACTGACTTCAGGGAGGCCAAGGAGGGCACCCACCCACCCCCATTCCTCCCGCCAGGGTGTCTTTGATTCAGGCAGGAACATGTGACCCTGGTCAGGCCATTCTGAGTCAATCCTGGATTGCCTTTGGTGCTATGGTGATTTTGCTGGCGCTATGGGGAAAGAGGCACTCTCCTTTTCCTGGGTTTAGCATATAAGCCTGGGGGGTCCCTTTGTCTTCAGATGGGGAATGCCTGTGTGAAAATGAGGCCAAAACAAAGAGAAACGGCCAAGAGAGAGAGATTCATGCAGACATTATTTGAATGCCTGGATCTAGCTACACTGATGGAAAAATGACCCCTGGCCTTTTCAGTTATATTACCCAGTACATTTTCTTAAAAACAGCAGCTGGAAGTGGGTTTCCATCCTTTACAGCTGGGAGTCCTGTCTAACCCACTCTGACTGCTTACTCATCCATATTCCCTTTTCTGGCCCCTCCTCAATCCATGAGGTTGAAACTGAACTCAGAGATGGCAACACCACGTCGAAGTCCTTGCACAATGTTCAGATAGACCTGGCCACACCCTCTTTTGGCCCCATGAACTGCAACGAAATGTCCCTGCACTTGCACACCCAGGACACTAACGTGTGTGCATGCACGTGTCCCCCACTGATTGTAAGCCCGAGGTAACTTCTTCACCTCTATGGCCCGTGCGCCCAGCCCCATGCTTGCCACACGGTAGGTGCCTATGCTCTGATATCATCAACGTTAAAGCACCTGATCACAAACATTCCAATTAAAAAAGAATGCTCCACTCCTATACAGTATGACCATTTCTACCTCGTGAGAAAATGTCCTGTAATGATCTGTGGATATTAAATAATGAGAGGACGTCCACGTCCAGGTGGCAGACCATGACCCCTGTGGAAATGCGAGCAGCTGCGGGGCTGAGCCTGGAGGCAAGGAAGGACCGTCCACTGGGAACAGCGCCACAATTCCCACCACGTTTAAGTTCTCGTCCTCCACAGCATTCGTCGTGGACACTGCTACTAATCACATTCACTCTCACTGTTTTCTTTTTTCTCCCTGAGGACAAACTACCTCGTCCCTCCCTAATCTAATGACCGAAACTAGGCGAAAGCAGCCATCTGATACATGTTAGGCATCACCCCCGAAAGGAAGTCATCAAACAAGATGTTACCAGAAAACCTCTTCATGTCTCCATTCTCTTAACTGCCCATGCAAATCAGGCAGAATCATTCCAAATGGAGAAGAACACGCTTGAGGCTGTGGCTGTTACTCACGACCTTTCCTGTGTCGGGTCAATCAGAGAACACATCTTTGTGCTGCCCGTCTCCCCTTGTCAGCAAAAGCTGAGGCTCCTGTGGGCCAGGCACTGGGCGAGGTGCTTTAACGACATATGCTCACTGATCTGTGTTACAACACTGTGAAGTTAGATCACTATCATCCTCATTTCCCCAAAGAGGAAACTGAGCCTCAGAGAAGTGAAGGGATTAGCCTGAGGTTACCCAGTAAGTGGTGGATTCAAACCAGGACTCTACAAGGATAGGCTCTTTCTACCTCTCCCCGCTGTCCCCCATTGACACTGTGTGTAAAGGGATTCAGTAAAGCTGGGAACAGCCAGTCCTGTGAATGCTGGCATGTACGCAGTGTGCTGGGTTCCATCTGTAGGCTGGCATTACCTACGCCTATGTAGGTATAGGGGAGATGCCTGCGTCTGTCCTATCTGGATATTCTGAGATACTGGGACCCAGCAGATAACTCAGCTCCCTCGAGCTGAGGTCTGGGCAGGGAATGCCGTGTCACAGTGACCCACGTCCAATGACAAGTGGATTGTCCCCAAAGGAACTTCAGATATACATCTCTGTTTCTCCCTCTCTAGAACTCAAATGTGGCATTTTGGAGTATTTCTAAATGTCAAAAGCCTCCATGAAGACAGAGTCTGACTGCCCCCTTCACACACACTTGCGGTCTTAGCTATAACTGCAGACACTTTTTCTCGACTCTCCGTGTTTGCCTTGTCTGAGCCCACCAGGCAGCACAGCAGGGCTGTAACCAACACAGACAGGTATTGCAGGCAGGGCTCGGGGGGAATCCTGCTCTCCCAGCGGACTGATGGGGAAGGCCTGGAAATGGACTGTGTAGGGCCGAGGCAAGGAGGGAGGTGTCAGTCCTGAGGAGCCTGGTGTCTGGGTGACAGACCAAGGCAATTCTTGTCCTGAACCCATCACTAGGCTGAGTCAGATACTGCCTGTTTTCCTCCAGATCGCAGAGTTTTTCTGAAGGTCATGAGTGCTCCCTGGGGGCCCTGAAATCCACAGGCCCTTTTACCTTCTCTGACCTCAGAGTACAGAGTCAAGTCAACCACCTCTTACTGGAATCTCCTGTGTACAATGCCAGGTGACAGTCATTAAATGAGGGAGGGTGAGGCATGAATATCATCGCTGCCACCAAAGCACCGAGTCTCCTGTGGGAGATGGGCTTGGAGACAATGAACCCTAACGGGATGAGTAGGGGAACTGCTGGTATCAAGGTGTATTTGGAGCATGACGGGGCTGGAAGGGACTGATGTTCTCCTGCAAACTTGGGAGACAGAGCCTAGGAGAAGGCAGTAACTGCCTTCCAGATGCCAACATGTGGTGGACCTTCTGAAAAACTCTTCTGTATCTGGTCTCAGAGGCAACCTCTGGAGGCCTTGAAGGATGGGTAGAATTAGTTGACAGCAATAATGTATAAAATATGCAGGGACAGCTTGAGCAAAGGCAGGCAGGCAGAAAACAAACGGAGTGTGGCCTGTACCATTCAAAATGCAATTAACTAAGTCCTGCTGTCATGATGCCTTTATGATGACAGTTCTTGTTGCTTAAGTTTGCTGGGTTTTTGCTCAGTGCCTCCAACTAGGCTGACATGTCTACACACTTCTTTAAATCTGTTTCTCCCCAGAGCTCTCACGGTGCTCTGCTTGTTACAAAAGCTGACTCAACTATTCCTGAGAAAAGGAGGGCTACATTCCAGTATGATAAGAGAACACTGACTGGACTGATGTAAGAACAGATACCATTCCTGAGTAGCCTATCCAAAGGCAGGTTGTAACATCAGGAAGAAAATCCTTTGCATGGTGACTGAAAGACTGGAAGAGAATGGATGCAACAGTGTGGAAATCCTGGTCAAATGTGTGATTATAGATAGTTCAGAGGTGTCATAACCCCAAATGCCGACAACTTTAGAAATTAGGAAGTATGTTCAACAAAAATGTCCCTCAAGTACAAAGTACAAACAGCAGCACTAAGGAGGCAGAAAAGTCTCAGGATCAACGTCAGAATGAAGGGAGGGAGGAGGCGGTATGTAGCACGCACAGTGTAATGCCTGGCATGGAGCTGCTCACGGCATCCTCGGCATCACCACCATCCTTACTGCTACTGCCTCAGTCCAGGGGGCTCAGCCCAGCCCAGAATTCCTTTCAGAAACTTTTCTTTTATTTTTTTTTTTAACTTGAGCACCTATTATAATCCAGGCATTGAAAGAAGCACAGGGTACACAATGACAAACAGGAATGCCTGGTCCTTGCTCTTAAATGGAAGACACAGCAGTGAACAAAAACCATGGGCAGCGGGCAGCATGCTACGGCCAGGGCTGGCTCTGTGCGTGTGTGACCACTGCAGCCACACAGGGTCCCACGCTCAGAGGGCCCAGTATTTGGTTTAATGTGCTGCTGCCATCTTAAAATTCTTCAAAATTTTTGCAGAAGGGGCCCTGCATTTTCATTTTGCAGTGGGTCACACAAATAATGCAGCCTGTCCTGGACATAGGAAAGAGTTTTGCCATGCAGCCTCCGTCCTACCCTTTCCCCACTGAGTAGCAACAGTACAGTCTGGGAAAATGATCTCCACACAAGGTGCCTGAGAGATCTAAGGATGATGCCATCCCCTGGGTCAGTGAGTGGTTCAGGAATGAGCAAGTGAAAAAGCTCTGGCCAGTGAACTTTGAGGGGGAGGTTTGCTGGAAGTTCCTGGACAAATTCTTGTTTGTTTTTCCTACGGAGAAATGGGAAGCTGGTCTCTCTTGCCCACTAAATGAACAAAAAGGAGCCTCGCCTCTGTGTTGCTACTAGCAGCCATCCTACAACTACAAGGGGGGACCAGCCTAAGGATGACAGAACAGAAACATGGAGAGAACCTGGGTCCTTGATGGTACTGTTGGTCACTGGAGCAGCCAACTCTGAAGACCACCCTACCACTGAGCTTCCTTTTATGTGACACAGTCTAGGTCCTAATACTCGGTGTATTCTGTTAATTTCAGTCTAAAGCATCTTAACTGACACCAAGTTGGCCAAGTTTTAAATCCTGATTCTGCCACCTACCAACAGCACACCTTAGGGCAAGTCCCACTTTCTGTCCTCCACTGGAAAGAGAGGACAAGGAATCACATTTTATCAGACTGTAGTGAAGATCAAAGGAGGTAATGCTAGTGAAGTTGCTTGGACAGTGCCTGGCACACAGCAGGGGCTCAATCAATGACAGGGATTACGATGACGATAATGTTGGGACCTAACAGATAGCTGTCTACCACTGCATTTCCTGGTGATGAGTTGGTTATGAACTGAATTTCCAAACTGGAAATAAAAGCAGCAGCAATCTTTAAAAACAGAAACAAAACCTTCTTTTTGCGTAAACAGCAATTTGTAACTACGCTAATAAAATCTAAATAACTTGACAAGCAAATTCAATCACTTTACACATTACAGAGGCGGTTAGTGAGCGGCTCTCTCAGAAATCTGGACATTCCCTGATCACCCATCACAGTTGGGTTGTTTTCCCCCTTAGGAGTTCTAATCACAAGGTTCACCTGTGCAGCCTAAGACAGCAAAGCTGTGGTTTTGCAAAATTAAAAATAATTTCGTACCCACTGCCACCGATACAAACCTTGGTTTCTATTCTTATTTAAGTAACCTTCCAAATCTTAATTCTTATTCTGGATTATTCGTTCTCTTGACTACTTCCAGCCTTTCTTTCTTTCTCGCCCAACAAAACAAAATAAAGCAAAAAGCACCACTGAGACGTGTGTGACTTCAGCTTAAGAGCTGCATTTTGGGTGTAGAATAAATTATAATTCATTGGTGATGGGTGATGCACAAATTCCATCCATCAGCATTTGAGCTATTATTACTTTTTTTAAAAGTGGGTGTCAAGGGGAGTGGGGAGGAATAGTTTCCCTGTTGCCCACAACTTGGACCACTTTACGAGTGGAGAGTTCCAAGTGAATCTCGGGAAATTCCAATTGGGGACAGCCAGGGAGATTATTTTTATTCTTCCTGACAATGTATTGGTATATGCGGGGAAGGAAAATGCAGGAGAACTGGAGTCTGTTAGTCACTTGACAAACACCTATCCAAGTGTGGGATCTGCCCAAAGATGGCACCGGTTATGCTGGAAAGATGGTGAGCGTGTGGATGCTTTCCAACATACTTCCATGTCAGTTTGAAAACTGTTTCTATGTGGTTCTCTTACACAGCCATCAGAGGAATGTTCCAGAAGGTCATTTCCCTGCCTAAAGTCCTTCCGTGGCTCCTTGTTCTCTTCAAGATAAAGTCCAAGTTCTTCAGCCTGGCGTTCGAGGTTCTTTAAGATCTGGTCCCTTTTACAGCCTCATCTGTCATCACATCCCTTAGCCACAATGAACCACTTGCCATTTCTCAAAAAGGCAATAAAAGAAAGGCAGTCAACAACTCCAAGAAAAATAAAGGCATGCAAAGAAAGGAGGGATGGTTATGGCACATTACTTGGCTCAGGAGCAAAAGAAACAAAAACGAAAAGCCCATATTTTAAATAATCATAACTGTATAACCAATGACTACATAGTTAACCAAAAATGATTATAACCATCATATTAGGATTGTGGAGAGAGGAAAAGCAAGAGAGTAGGTAGTGAGGGGGAGTTCTTCCATTGCAGGAAGTCAACAGATAGTAGCTTAAATTGATAAATGAAGAAATACCACTATAGGTACTTAATTTAGAAACATGGAGATAAAGAGCAGGGGAAACAACTGGAAGAGATCAGAGTTGCTGTCTGCTGCAGAGTGGGGCCTGGCGGTGGAGAGAGCTGGGGCAAGGGACTGCTGCTTTTTTATTACAAACAATTTACTAAAATTTAACTTTAAAGATTTTGTGTACGTATTAAGAATAACTACAAATTAAGTTTTTAAAAAAGCCATAGAGGAATAGCTTTAACAGGAGGTTTGATGCTAAAGTTACACTTTGAGAAAGGACACAGTGAACAGAGCTGCAGGGTGGTATCCGGCAGATCAAGATAACTTGCTTTCTTACATTGTGAACACCAGTAATTAGGAGAACCATCCGGAATCCATCAGTGACGTGGGCTTTTGAAGACTTTGGAAATGCTGAGTTACCTGGCTTTGCAGATGATGATTTTCTAGATTTGGGGAATAAAGATGAAAATCTTTATGATACTGCACATTTTTGCTGCTTGTTATAAAGCACTGATGTTCACCAAAATATGTTTTTCCTATAAACCATTCACATTTTTTGGTTTGCAGTGCACTAAGATTCAGTGACGCATTTGCTTTTAGTCCATGCGTGAGCGTGATGTTGGAATTCCTTCACATGGATGATTTACTGTGTGCTTGGAGCTCATTTCTGATGAATTATTTGCTTGTGTGCATTGTGGCTACTGGCAAAGGAATTGATTTAGTGTTAAAGTTGTTTGCAAGCTGCTGTGTGCTGTTGTTTTTACTGATATATTCTCTTTGTCTATAGGGATTGCATAGGAATTTATTCGTCTGCTCTCCAAGAAAAGAACCAATGGTGTATTACATTTACGTTAGGAAAAAAACCAACAAAATTTGTAAGGAAAGTAGCTGGCTCGACACCACTCCCTATCCTCAAGAAACCTTAGAACATCGTAAGGTAAAGGATGTAAATGGAGAAAAAGTTTATACGGATCAAAAATATAAGGAGCAATATTTTGGGGGAAGGGATGGGATTTGAATAGTGGCGAATGTGGTTTTGAGAGGTTTCTCCTAAAGGAGCTTTTACCCACAATGCAGGATGTACGAGTGTCTTTCAAGTGCTGACTGGACCAGTCACGCAGGACAGACACTTACAGGGCTCCTGTGTTAAGCCAAAGGGCTCAGCATTTCTAAGGCTTAGAAGATATGTATAACGTTTTCTGCCAACTTCTGCTATCAGTGTCCTTCAAGTCAGGAACCACGTCAAAGCACAGAACCTATCAGAGAGTTGGCACTCAATCAGGCTCAGCTTCCCTTCCATCCCAGAAGGGAGAAAAAAACAGTCCTGCTTTCTCTCTCTCTAATCACACTTAATTCAAAGGAACCCTCAGTGATAGCCAGAGCTTTCATTTCCAACTCCCTGAGATCACTAAAACCTCTCCCAGGAAAGCACTAAACTTACATCTCCCGGCCCACTGGTGGCTGCCATCTAAAAACAGCGTCCCGGGATGCCGCGGCCGCCTTCCCTTAGGCCCGCACCATCACCACCACCACCCACCCACACGCTTCTCAGCAAGCAGAGGGCTGAGGCCCAGGACCGGATCCCTCCTCTGCAGCCCTACAAACAGAGCAGCCCCTGGGCCTTCAGCCGTCCCTTCTGCTGAAGCTGCATGCCTTGCAACCGTTTCCAGGCAGGAGACTGGGAGGCCCAGGAAGACGCAAGGCCTGCAGCTGCGGCTATCACCCCCACCTAGCTGGAAAGTTTCAAGAGGGCAACATTATGCTTTAAGAAGCAAAGAGGGGACTTCCCTGGTGGCGCAGTGGTTAAGAATCTGCCTGCCAAGGCAGGGGACACGGGTTTGAGCCCTGGTTGGGGAAGACCCCACATGCCGCGGAGGAACTAAGCCCGCCCACTGCAACAAAGACTAGCCCCCGCTCGCTGCAACTAGAACAAGCCTCTGCGCAGCATCGAAGACCCAACGCAGCCAAAAAAAAAAAGAAGCAAAGAGGACTTTTTCCCTAGCCTGGGAGGAAAAACACCACTCTGTCACTGATATTTAATGTAACAACTCTCAACTACTTGGATATGTAAGTAATAAAGCTAAAACAATTAAAATGGTGTGCAAATAGTTCCAAAATCTGCAAAGGGGCTTGACAGAAAGGATTCATAGCCTTGAAATGTATCTCAGAATACACGAGAACTCACTACATAATAAAGGAAGGAGTAAAATGTGAGGGTTACAGTGTGGCCTTTGGAATCAGATCCACACACATTCAAATACCAACTCTCCTGTTTGCTGGCTGTGTGACTTTGTACCTATTGCATAATTTCCGTTATGAAAATGAATTCTGTTTTCCACATAATTAATGGAAATAATTAAACCTGGTATATAATTATAATAAATTATTGTTGTAAGGCTTAAACAAGAAAATATGAGTGGTACTCAGCACAAGGACAGGCACCCACGAGGGAGCACTGGCTGGATGGAATGGGCTTTGGTTTGAACCCAGGTTCCATCACTTATAAGCTGGAAGGGCTTAGGGTCACTTTGCTCATCAGCAAGATGGAGATAATGGCTACCTTTACCCAGTATGGTGCTATTAGTCTCTTCCTACATTTTTGTGTCTGCCACTTGCAGAATGAAAAATTCGCCTGCCCAGAGGTTGAGAGCAGAGCCAACCGTGAAGCTGATGGGCGAGGCCTGGCGCGCAAGCACCATCTGGGTCAGTGCCCTTGCAGGTGCCTGTCTACACCTGCAGCCTCAAGCAGAAAAGAATCTCAGCCTTAGAATGCTCATTACCCACACCTTTGGCCCCATTTGCCCATAAATCTGGCCCCTTCAAAGGCTGCCTGTAAATTCAGATCACTCTGCCTTCCTGTGGCATATTCCAGAGATTCACGGAGGGTAAACTCGCCGTCGGTTGAGGTTGAAACAGGCAGGACAAAGAAACAGCAGTCAAAGTGCTTCCCCGTGTGGCAGGTAATTACAGAATCTGCTAAATCACAGTGATTTAGGCATCGCCAAGGAGAGGTCAAAAGAAGTCTCCAGCAACTTTAGAGGCAGGAGGGGGAAAGTTTAATTACACAGCTCCTTGCAACAGATTCAATCTCTCCCTTGGAAAAAACAGCAGGTTCAGAAGAGACCAGAGGGAGAGAGGGCCAGAGAAGGGGGTCCAGGGAAATCCTCCCACAAAGGGGCTGCCTGGGTCTTTAAACGGTTCTTGGAGAGTAAGTGATGAAATGGGAGACGGTGGCCTTTACTATGGAAACGTAAGGCTTAAGTTGAGGATCAGGGCCCCTGGGGGAGGAGGTAAAGTGGAGACCCTGTTATAATAGTTGATAATGTCCTGCTGAGGCTGAGGCTGATTTGCATAAATACAGCCAAGCCAAGCTTCAGGTGGCTGTCGATTTTCTCTTGAAGGAATTATTCTCCTTGTGTCAAAAGTTCACCACCCCCAGACCGTCGTTTTGGTAAGAAATGTGCCTTTTTTAGCCACCAAACATTGAGAACAAAGGCTGCTCTGCTGGGAGCCCATATTACCAGCTTTCTTTGAAGACTAATTAAATTGAGATTCTGGACAGAACAGGACCCACTGCATTTGTGGGGTGAGGGTGGGGGACAGAAAGACTGAACAACTTAGATGGCGCAACTCTGTGCCTCTGTCCAGGATTATTAATCTTAATTTTACCCTGAGGGCTTTACAGAGAGGGCCTGGCTTCTGCATACTGCAGAATTGCCTGCTGAGCTGGCGTTCCCCAGGGGAAAAGTTCTAGAGGGACTATCAGTGAGCATCTAGTGCGGTGTGTTACTCATCCATTAGCTGTGTGTCATCTTTACAATGACTTAGCCTCTCTGAGCCTCAGTTTGTTCATCTATAAAATAAGAAAACTACAAAGCCTCAGTGCCAGGATCTTTGGGAAGATTAGATTCACACACCTCTGTGAAGTGGCCTGGGTCACAGCAGGTTCTCGGAGAATGCTGTTGATTGTGACAAAGGCCATACTCTAAAGATTACCAGGAAAAGGACAGGAACCTTATCCAAAAAAATCTTGACTGTAAACTCGAAAAACATCTCGGATATTTAGAAAAGTGAACAGTGTGGTAAGAGCCCTTTCTCCTGACTGTGGCGATGATTAAAACCAGGCCTTTAGCAAAGAAAAATTCAACACACTCTAACCCTTCAGAGGCAGGAAGCTATCGTTAAAAGGTCATCTTTTCGGCCCAGACTTCATACGGTCCAGGGGAAGGGTTCCAAATGGTTATGCTTTCATTTTGCAGTGTTGCCAAGAGGATCTGACAATCCACAGGGCCTCATCTGTTGTTCCTTAAGCAAACATCTAATGTAATTTAAAATTTCACTTCATCATTTTGATGGCCGCCAGCAACTCTCCCCCAGCCTGTTAACCCTCCCTTTTAGGGAGGTTAGGACACTTTTTCAGCAGCCAAAAAGGTGCCAGCTCTACATGGATTCTCAATGCCCACCAGGCATGAAGAAAATTACAAAGCAGGTTGTGGAGAAGTGCCCTGCCCATGATTTCCCCATGTGGCTTGCAAGGTTTTTTCTTTTCTCTCTCTCTCTCTCTCTCTCTCTCTCTCTCTCTCTCTAATTCTTTTTCCAGAAGCCAGTACTGAGTCCTAACAGAGGCCCCAATACATATTAAAAAGAAAAGATATCCACAGCCCTGAAAGGAGGCACGGTAAGAAAGGAGTCGGCCGGGGCCAGGGGGTTGTCTGACTCTAAAACACGCAGCCTACAGCAAGAGTTTTCGCAGTCGTTAAATAGAAAAGATGTGCCCAAGAAAACAAGTAGTAGGTATTGCATTTGCATCAAAGCATCTAAAATATAAATTTATATAAATTATTTATATAAAATATAAATAATTACTGGTTACTGATCCCATAAGGAAGGAAGGAACGAACGAAGGAATGAAAGAGACATTTATTAACACCTGCTGGCTTTTGGCAAACCGTCATCTTATTTAATCCTACATACATCCAGTGAAGGAGGTATCACTGTTCCCATCACAGACCATCTGGTTAAGTGACTGGCCCAGGGTCCCTGTGCTGTTAAGGGGTAAAGCCACAGTGTGGAATGGTAGTATATGGGTTCTGAAATCAGATCAGGATTCCAGCCTAGGCTGGATGTGAATTCCACTCCTTCCAAACTATGGAAGCCAGGCAGCGTATCAGACCTCTGTGCTTTAGTTTCTTTACAAGTGGCAACGATAAAAGCAATACCTACCTCTTGGGTTCCAGGAGGATTTAGCAAATAATTCTGTAAAGCACTTAGTAGGCTGCCTGGCACGTAGAAAGTACTCGGGGAAAGTTAGCCGTTGTCACCACAGGCAGCACCGTGTATAAATGAGAAGCCAGCGCACCGTGGCATAGGCCTCCTGATTGCGTCTGGGGCAAGAGCCTACCCAGAGCTTCTCCTCTGGACAAGGGAGAGTCAGCCTGACTGTGTCTGGGGCAAGAGGCTACCCACAACTTCTCCTCTGGACAAGGGAGAGTCAGCCTGACTGTGTCTGGGGCAAGAGGCTACCCACAACTTCTCCTCTGGACAAGGGAGAGTCAGTTTCCGCATTTGTAAGAAGAGGGTAACACTTCCCTGAAAAGGTTGAGGAGAGAAATGAAAGAGCGCATATAAAGAACTTCACACAGTACCGGGCACCCAGCTGGGGCTCAGTGAATAGCAGCAGTTACTACTATAATACTCGCAGCAGTTACTACTATAATACTCGTGAAGGAGTCTGGGAAATTAAAATGCTGCATGAACTCAACATATTATTAGTCTTAATCTACTTCATAGGTCCTCAATTAAGGCATAATTAAAGATTAGCTAAGGTTACAAGGTGGGCTGCCCACCTTTTGTTGCTTGGTTTGGGCTTCAGTGCTGCTTGTAACTTTTATTCAGGCCCCAGGCAAGACATCAAAATACACTTAAACACCCAACCACATTGAATGCCAATGAGATTTTGCAACATCTAACCTAGAGAACACTGCTCCTGGTTGGTTAAGTTGAAATCTCAGAAGCACTGGGAGGCCAAAGAAGTTGGCCGCAGGGCTGTAGCGTAAGGCAGCGTGGCAGGCGGGCGGGCAGACCCGAACTGGCAGCCAGAGGGCCACGCATGTGTAAGCCGAGGGTCTCACCCACGTACCCAGGCCTCAGTTTCTGGAGAATGAAGGGAGGAATACCTGCCTCTGGAAAAGAACACATGTTGCTCCTGGCAGGTGCTCGATAAACGTGAGCTCCCCTCTTCCCTTCCTTGCTGCGTAAAGAGCTCAGGGCCCCCTGACATTTGGTCATTTCTGTTTCCCGACTGTAGATCCAAGTTCAAAACACCTTCCTGGGCAAAGGGAAACGGGACAAGATGGGCTTGCTGGTCTCCTGGTGCAAAGATGCACTGGGAATTAGACCTGACTTCTGTCTGAGTTACTCTTGGGAATTTAAAACATACCCATCGCTTAGGCAAGTACTCAGGGCAGGCTGTGTGCCAGGGAGGGCAGCCCAGGATGTAAGGAGGGTGGCTCCTCAGGACAAGGCCAGCTGGTACCAATAAAGGCCAAGAAAGGGGGCTGAGGAGATGCTGCAGGAGGAGAGTCTGCAAAAACACAAATCAGGGCTGCGGTCACGACACAGGGGCTCTGGTGCCACTCCGCTCACACACGTATTCATTTATTCCTCTCCCACAGACCCACCAGATCTTAGAATCTTCGAGTCTGACACACTCATTTTAAAAGGGGGAAACAACGCCGTAGGGCAAAGGCACAAACAAAATCCACAAGAAGACCTCGATTATTGCTCCTTATTGTTTTACCATGAGCTGAGCAGAGGGGTCTCAGGAAAACAAGAGTCCCCTGGGATCTGTGCCAGACTCTGTCTTGGGGGGAAACCTCGACCCCTCTCCAGGCCTCAGTATCTTTACCCTTTTAGGGGTTAGACTAGCAGACCTGGGCCATCCTTCCAGTGGTAACATCCTTCCCTCCAAGTCTATGGAATCCACGCCGAGTGCGATTAAGCGTGCTTATGCATATCACCCAGAGGCTTTCTCTCTTCCCAGAGTGAATTTAAAACAACCGCTTCACATCAGGTCAAATTTCACATGCTTGGGGGATTCAGCGATTATCTAGAGCGCCTCACCTGATCTGCTTTTATGCGCATTCATAAAGGAGGCGGTGGGAGATGTGTTAATGGTGTTCATGAGGTGCTACGGCCCAAGATCTGGAGATGATATGAATTATGCTCTGTGTTAAAGCCTTCTTTATTGTCCTGGGAGGAAGAAACGAGACATGTTATACGTGCTTTTCTGGAGCAGAGGAACGTTTGAGTCACTACTCAGGAAGCGGTTGTGTTTCACAGCCAACATTTATTTCGGTTCTATCTCATTATTGCTGTGCACTCTGCAGGTGAGGAAGTGTGCAACTTTTAAGAGTTTCTTGAACCCTTGGAAGAAAGGAAGGGAAAGGAGGGAGGTGAGCACCTCTTACGTTCCAGGCACCTTTTACTCCTTGTCTGACAATCCCATGAGATAGGTTACTGCACTGGGCCCATTTACAGGTAAGGAAGTAGGCTCAGAGCAATGAAGCAACTGACTACAACTAATTAGCCAAGTAAAAGTCTAACTATAAAGCTCCCAGAGTTTCTTCAATTTTATGAGTGTGTGTGTATAAAGAAAACCAGGACAGTGCTTCTGAGGGTTGAAAATGCCCTGATGAGGTTGGGTAAAGGGACTGCAGCAGACATCTGCGGGTTCAAAGGAATGGCTCCATCCTAGCCTAGTGTTATAACGCTGATTATGATCCCAGGACATGCAGAAGAGTCTAAGATGGGAACCAGCCACTTGACACCAAGTCCAAAGAAATACAGACCCTGTTTTAAGAAACCTGTCAACATATTTTTAAAGTCCTAGGCTGGAAGTCAGAAGGTCTGGGTTCTCATCTTGGTTTGACAATAGTCGTGACGAGGCCACTCGAGCAGGTCACCCCGTGTCCTTGAGCATTTCTTCCCCTTAAAATAAAATGGGGTTTTGCAATGAGATCTCTAAGGCCCCTTTGAGTTAAAGCTCTGTGGCTCCATCTGTAAAATGCACTTAATGTAACAGCTCATTCCCCAGTGAGGGATAAATGAGGTGTTATCAGGCTGCCTTGTAAGGTCCTTGCACATGTTTCATCTCTTTCAACTAGAAAGTGAGTTCTTGGTGGGGCTGGAATGTGTCTTCTGTCTGGCACCCCAGCACATGTCGATAACTGTTGAGTAGACTGTATGAGTGAAAGGAAGAATGGATCTTATCACTCCTGGTGCAATGTTAAAGGACATGGACTTAGGAATCAGAAAGATCTGAATTTTCATATAGCTTCACTTTGAACCTTGTTTTCCAAGTTTATAAAATGGGAGCAATAACACCTACCTCTCAGGGTTGTATTATCACCAAGTTAAGTGTTTTTATTGAAAGGAAGACCAAAACCAGAATATATAACGATCTTAAAGGGTACAATTCGCCCCTTAATTAATATCCTTGTTAGGCTAGCAGCTGCTGTGTGCAGGTACCTGCGTTCACTCAACAAGCATCTCTGAGGAATTGCTAAGTGAAGGGTACAACGCTAATCACTGGAAAGAGACTATCAGAAGGAATATTTACCAAGTACCCAAACATACTATATGCCCAGCACTCTTCTGCACTAGCTCTGGGAGGTAGGAATTGCTCCTCCCATACCAAAGATAAGAAAGCCATGCTCAGAGAGGTTGAATAACTTGCTGAAGGTCAAACAACTGGTAGAGACTACTAGATGTGACAAAATCGGAGGGCTTAACGAACTATCGTGAAAATGCCGTAAAACTTGAGCATTTCAGTGATCGGCAAGCTCTAGCCAACCACAAGGTAGAGTGAGGAGGGGGCTGGGCAAGGAGGAGAGACCACCGTAACTAATTACAGCACACAGGTCAAAGTCAAGGTGGAGTTCATTTATAAGAGGGAGGAGGAGGAAAAACTAACACATTTGTTCATTCAAATGCAAAAAAAAGAGGTTGATTAAGGGACTTAATTAGAAAATAACATTTAAAGAATCCTTCAAAAATGCTTCCCTTCTTACAAAAACATCAAATGATTTCTCATTCCTGCAGTTTTTTTTTTTTTGCGATACGCGGGCATCTCACTGTTGTGGCCTCTCCCGCTGCGGAGAATAGGCTCCGGAGGCGCAGGCTCAGCGGCTATGGCTCACGGGCCCAGCTGCTCCGCGGCATGTGGGATTTTCCCGGACCGGGGCACCAACCCACGTCCCCTGCATCGGCAGGCAGACTCTCAACCACTGCGCCACCAGGGAAGTCCCTCATTCCTGCAATTTTTAGAAATTGGGTTGGAAATGTGTCCTAGGCATCTATGATATTATTGTTCTCCCATTGTTACGGAGCCTACAGAAGAGCCTCCCGTGCATCGGGAAGGGCGGTGACCCCAGACATTCCCGAGCCCCCAGGCTCAGACAGCTGGAGAAGGAAGGGGAGTTCTCGGGGGCACTCAATGCCCCAGTGCAAAAGGATCTGAGTATGTTTAGGCCATGGTTTCCAGTCTGCAGAATACAGAAGTACGTAGGGATTGTGCTACAAATACTTGCTCCTCTCATTTTCAATGCCAGCCAGTATTCCCTGAAGGGCTTTTTTCTGAATACAAGTCCTGTGAGAATTTAAGAGGGTTCCATGGTCAAAAAGCTTTGGGAAACACTGGGAAACTTCTCTCTTTAGAGAGTCACAGGGCACATTATCAAGTTAATGGCTCTGAGAACTCCTGCAGTAAGGCATCTCTTTAACATTGTTCATATTTCTTTGTCCATGGAACCCCTCTTTCAAGTAGCACCTATGAACACCCCGCAGAGCTAGTTCTCTTTGGGATACTTTTAAAGATGATCCTCTCCCATCTGGGTTATTGCAACTGCCTCCAGGCTCACTTCTTTACAACTGGTCAGTGTCTGATTATCAATTGATCACCCTTAATCAAAAACCCTCCGTGGCTCCATACATTCTAAAGAGTTAAGTGTGAACTCGAGCTTGATGGTCAAGATACTCCTTCATGCGGCTTTAAATGACAACCACAGGTGACTCCTTCCTATTATCTACCCTCTGACCCCCTGACCATTCACCGTAGGCCCTAGCCTTTTAAAAAACTTTTTATTTTGAAATAATTTTGGATTTACCTACAAGTTATGAAAACAGAACAGAGTTCCTGTGTACTTTCCCCCAGTATCTCCCCCGTGATAACATCCAGCCTTTTCTAAATGCTACTCATCACTTCCTACCTTGGATTACCACTCATGATCATGTCTTCAAGAGCCACGTCCATGTCTGATTCAACTTCGCATCTTTCCCAGACCTGACACTAAGTATAGATCAATTAGGTACAAACGCTCAGTAGTTCCCAGACTTTTGCATTTCATAGTAAAGTTAAAAAAAAAAAAAAGTCAAAAACAAATATAACAGAACCTGCTCGTCACTGTGTCACCGAAAAAGGGATATTTCCATAAGAAGGGCAATGTTAGAATAAGAGACAATCCTGATAACGTATCATTCTGATTGTGTCTTCTGCAGCAAGCAGAACCCTTGTGGACAAGCACAGCAGAGCACTACCTGGTGACCCCTGCGTTAGCTAAAGCCATGGTAAAGGGAACAAGGAGGGCGCCCCAGCTTTCCAGCACTTTCAGATCGGTGATGAGGGGTTTGGAGACTTCTGTACTAGACGTAGCTCCAACCGAGCTTGGACTATAAGTACTCATAGCATTGCCACACAAGACTTTTCCTTGTTTTTTATGGCAAAGACAGAAGTGTTTGGGGCTAATTAAGCACAGAAATTTCATTCGGAACTAAAAGTCTATTTGGAATTCTCAATTCTCCCTTCTGGTGCTAACACCTTGCCCCTGTCTAGATGGTAAACACATTTCAGTGCACATACGTCTCTCATCTTGGGGCTGGAGTCCACATGGCTGCAGTGACTGTCTACAAGCAGATAAGGGTAAAAGAAAATCACACATTTCATGGCCCCCACTGTTTCCTTTCTCCTTCTCTTCTACCTCAGCTGGAACGGAGATGAAACTTCCTGCAACACTCAGCCTCCAGAGGAACACCTCTCTCTCTACATATGACTGAGCTTTTCACGGGGTTTAAGAAGCCAGAATCGTCTCCAGTGCAGAGCTGACCATGTCAGGGCTCCTCAACGGCTCACCACTGACTAATGGAATTACGCTCAGACTTTTCAGCATGACCCTCTATGCCCTTCACACAGTGGCCCCGAAGGTCTTTCCAGCTCCTCTTTGGGGAGGAAGGAGTGTGGTGTTAGCCACTTCATAACGATGTCTTGCTCTTTCCTCCCCTTGTGCCTTTGTTCATGGTGTCCTCTGTACCCGAAAAACCTTTCCCTGCTCTGTCTGCCTGGAGAACTCACGTTTATCCTGTAAGAGCACAACTCACGTTTATCCTGTAAGAGCACAAGTGCCAATTCTTGACTGCAGCCTCCCTGGCGCCGCCTCCCCCAAGACAATTAATCTCTCTGTTCCCACAGCAGCCTGTACTATCAGTAAAATGGGTTAATAACTACCTGCTTCATGGAGTTGCAAGGTTTAAGTGTAAATATACGTAAGGCATTTAGAACATTCCATAGCACTTAACAAATGTGTCATTATAATTGTTGTTGTTGGGACTTCCCTGGTGGCGCAGTGGTTAAGACTCCACACTCCAAGTGCAGGGGGCACGGGTTTGATCCCTGGTTCGGGGAACTAGATGCCACAACTCAGGGGCCTGCCTGCCACAACTAAGATGCAGTGCAACCGAATAAATAAAATATTAATTTTAAAAACTGTTGTTGTTGCTGATGTCTTTGTTAAAAACATCTTTTAAAAATCTGCTTATATATTTTTATGCCCTGCGAGGCTATGAGCTCATAAAGGGTACGGGCTAGGTTCCTCTAAATCTCTTATCCGCAGCACCTGGCACAATGTCAGCTATAAACTGGGAGTCAAAGAAGTTAATTTTCTTTTGACTCTAAAATAACATTTTCACTAGAAAATGTATGCATAAAGGAGAAAAGTATAAAGGAAAAAACCAAAAATCTATCACAACGAGAACACTTCGAAATAACCACTGTTAACACTCCCTGGTCTATTTCCTTCTAGTCTTTTCTTATACGTACGTAAACATATACTTATCAAATTAGGTTCAGACTGTAAATACAGTTTTCTATCCAACTTTTTTCCCACTTAATGTTACACTATTAGAGTTTTTTCACATCTTTAATATTATTTGAAAACATGATTTCAATGGCTATTAAAACTTTGTCGTATGGACAGAAGACAATGCTATGTCACCAACTTTCTGTTCTTGGACAGCCAAGTTGTCAGTTTTTCTGCTTTTGAAAATATTTCTCAGTTAGCTGTAAGCTCTAATAAGGGGTAGACTAAGTCCCAGAGTAAACAGACCCTCACCCCACCCCCGCCCCCTTAAGAGTAGAGGTCTGGTCTAGCAAAAGCACAGGATGAATCCTCTTTCCAGGAGCTGATTTAAGTATCTCTCGGAAGGATAGCAGACAAGCTTGGATGAGCTCACTCACGAGGCTGACCTGAGAGTGGGCTCGGGCTGAAGTTAGTCTTGTCTCCCTCCCATCCCCCCTCCATTCGAGGTCCCATTAACATTCCTCCTGGGAGATGGCAGTTTCAAAGGACAAACAAGCATTGTTGGGACTCAAGGGCCCGCGAGAATGAGCCCTGTAACGCGAGCCCCACCAGCTTGGAAACAGTCGGGCAGGTCGCCCCGGGGACGCCCTGGCGACAGATGGAAGTGCATCTCAGAGCACCGGATTGTGTTTCCAGGGCACAGGTGTGGGGAGATTACCTTTCTGACAAGCCAAGCACTTACCCCAATCTCTACAGCTGCTTTCTCTTCTTTCTCCGGTCCCAGCACCAGAAATAGCACCCTCAAGCCACGGTCTGTTAAAGCCACAAGCTTTCCTCACCTGAGCCCCTCTGCCGAAGAGTTACCAAAAGATCCCGACAAATTGCCTCACTTTGTCAAGTGAAAGAGTGAACACACACGCTGCACTGGGAGTGCCTGGGCAGGCGTGTCCCCTCCAGCCACGGGAGCCATGACGCTCTTGCCGGGAGCCCTTGGTGTGGTGGCTGCAAAGACCTGAGCTCTGGCCCCCGACCCCTGCGGGCTTGCCACTTGCTTACTGCCTGACCGGAGGCAAACTGCTTGATCCCTCTGAGCCTCAGCTGCCTCACCTGTGAAGAGGGCATAATGCTGGCCTCCCAGACTCGCTGTGATGAGTAAACGAGACCAGACACGTGAAAGCACTTAGCATCACGTGTGCCTGGCAAAGGAGCTCCTGCAGAAAAATGCAGAGCTGTGAGAGGAACAGGAGAGTGGCACACTGCAGAGCTGGCAGATGGGCCGACATGCCAAGGCCTGGGGACCTGCCTAAGACACTTGAGCCGGCTGCCAGCAGTGGAGGGTGAGGGTAGGCTGTTCTGTTCAGGGCTTGGCAACACCCACTGGGAGGTGACTTGAAGGCAGCCTGGCCTCAGGGCTGGGAGGCAGGAAGGTGAGCCCTGGCAGGGCGCCCGCTGGGACCCCATTTGAAGCAGCTGCTGGGGCGGGGCGGCCAGAGGAAAACAAACCACCTGGCTCCTGGTGGCCACCCCAGTGTGCCGTACACTCCAGAGTAGACTCTCCCCGCAGCCCGAGGCTGCCCTGACTCGTTCTCACCTCACAAAGCTGTCCCTGAAGCCGGCGGGGAGTTGACTCCGACAGAACACAGGCTACATTCTTGGCCTGTCTTGAACCAGATTTCTTGCTGTTAAGACTCAGCATTTCCTGAGCATCTACTACATGCCTGCACTGTGCTGATGCTTCCGTACGTGTGATCTCAGTGGGTCCCCAGGACGATCCCGTGAAGCCGTTATTCCCACTCCTGAGTGGTGGTGAGACTCGGGGTGACGAGGTCTTTTAAACATGGAAAGGCGTGGCGTTAGCCCTGGGGCGAGGCGACGGAGAGCCAGGCCTCACCGGCTGGCACTGCTCTAGTGCAAAGGCTGATCCGCCTCCCCTTTCTCAAATCCCTTATTTGCTCACGAGGGCGAACTCTGTGGGCCGTACTCAGGGTAGCTGATCCTCTGGGATCCCGCGGGTGAAAGGAAGGACCGACTCATTCTTGTGTCTCCCATGCACCAGGATGCCTGCTCATCTGTCCACAAATACTACCTAACTCAGTCCTGCCAACTGCACCCCTGCTCCCTGAGGTAAGAACGATTATCCCTATTTTACGAAAGACAAAAATAAGGCTCAGAGAGGGGGACAGATCGTCCAGTGCTATGCGGCTAGACGTTGGAGAAGCTGTAATGTGAGGCCAGTGCTGGCTGGCTCCAACATCTGTGTCCTTCCTCAAAAGCCTGTGTCTTTCCAAGAGAATCCCTGTAAGGCTGAAAGTAAACGGGGCCTTCAAGGTGCACTGGGAGTTCTGAGCAGACTTTTAAACCTGATGAAACTCTCCCCTCGAGAGTTGGTACAAGAGCCTGTGAAGGTCTCGAGGACAGACTATTTCTTCCCACCCCAGAAATCTGCATCTGCTCCTAGCCCCCCAAAGGGGACCTTAGCTAAAGATCCTTAATGAGTGTGTACCTTTCAGACAACAAACACTCAGCTGTTCCCAGTCCCCAGGCGGCAGCTCCCAAGCTGGGGCGGGAGGCCCCAAAGAAGGGGGTGACTTCACACCTCAATTTTTAGGCAATTTTTTCATCCTGGAAAAGGCATGTTCTAAAGCTTCCAATCCAAGAAGGACCTTGACTCTTGAAAGAGGGAGACAGAAAAGGAAAGGAACCCTAATGAGGAGGTGAGGGGTTGGGAGTGGTGTGAGCAACAGACTCTCATCCCAAGGGATGCAGAGATTGGAACCATTCAACCCAACCTGCAAAGAAGCAGGAAACAAGTCCAGCCCCTTTCTACCCTCACCTGCCCTTTTTACATACGACTTCCTCTGCTTCAGTAGGAGAAATACACATTCAGCAAATACACATCATTTAACTGCCTGTCATAAATCCTCACCTGTCCAGAGGGATGGTGATCTTCAAGGCATATTTGAAAACCAGTTTTTTTTTTTCTAGTAGAGAAAGATATCTAGATCTTTAGTGATATTGTAGATGATGACCTGTTTGGAGGTCTTGACAATCCGGGTGTGCTACTTCAATGTGCAAAAATGCACAGTCAAGGATCCAGATGCTAAAACCAGAATAAATTAAGGGTAGCAGATGGAAGTAAATACTAGCTTTCTTTATCTGTTATTCTGTATTTACAATGTTCCCATTTACTAAATATTCAATTTACCAAGTATTTTAGTAATAACGTCCTCTGTTTTCATGTAGCCTTTTGGGAAAATGCCAAGTGATCCTCCTGGCTTGAGAGAACGCTCCCGGGGCTGCCTTCCTTAGACCTCCCTTTGTGCAGCACTCACACCTCCATGTATCCTAGGAGCCACATGACAGGTTGCAGAGGCCGGCAGAACAGGGTGGTGGTGTTGTTGTTGTTTTAATTCCTTTAGAGATAAGGAAAGTAAGGGCCAAGGAGGTAGAGTAACTTTCCAGTGTCACATGGCCAATGAGGGGCAGGGCTGGGATTGGAAGTAAAACCCTGCCTAGGATGAACTGGCTGACACTGTAGTGATGCAAATTACAATGCTGAAGCAGTATGGGGCTCTCCATCCTGATTCAGGCAGAAATAAAAAGCAAGGAACCTGATTCTGGCCCACACTCACCTGCCCATCTCTAGCTGTGTTGGCCAAAAGAAACAGGCCAAGGAAGGTTATCTCCCTTGCCTGATTCATGTCTAGGTACCCAGGCTCTGAACAGACCAACTTGCCCTATCAGAAGGGGCTCTGAAATAACATATTAAAGCTCCTTCTCATCCTCAGTGTTCTCTCGGCCCCATCGGCCCCATCAAACCACCAGTAGCTTGAAGGGATAGGCTAAGAGACTGCTTCAAAAGGGCAGAAATCACAGTGCATTTTCATCATCCATTGGAAGGTCTGCAGGGTGGGGCTTTTGATGTCAGTTGGCTGCCCTTGATCTGTCATTCCTGGTACAAAAGAACAACTCTTGAGAGGCAGGTTTGGGTATCAGGGGCCTTCCTGCTCTTCTCAGATTCAGTACTAATTGCAGCTCTGTTCACTGAATGCTCATTATTTGCTAGGTGCCGGGCTGCGAGCTCTCCATAAAGTACGTTGATTCCTCGCTCACCCAGCTAGGTTGGTATTATTATACCTTATTTGGTATTATTATACCTTATTACATAGATGAAGTGACCAAGGCTCAGAGTGGATTACTAATCTGCCTGGTCACTCTTGTCACTGGGATTTGACCCCAGGTCTATCTGACCTCAAAGCCTATCCACCCTTTTACGAAAAAACTCTTAATAAGAGGATAAAATCAAATTATTTTCCTGTGACTTTCCATACGACTTCTCTTCCATTAAGAACTGTACTTTGGGGCTTCCCTGGTGGCGCAGTGGTTGGGAGTCCACCTGCCGATGCAGGGGACACAGGATCGTGCCCCGGTCCGGGAAGATCCCACATGCCGCGGAGCGGCTGGGCCCGTGAGCCATGGCCGCTGAGCCTGCGCGTCTGGAGCCTGTGCTCCACAACGGGAGAGGCCACAACAGTGAGAGGCCCACATACCGCAAAAAAAAAAAAAAAAAAAAAAAAAAGAACTGTACTTTGGCTACCTTTTGGATAAAAACAAGAGTAATTCTGGATACACTTTTCTTCATGATCAAAATAAGACAACTACTTGCTATAGATCTCTACGTATTTGAAATACTCTGATGTAATCAATAAGACCATATTTATAGAAGCACCTACTGTGTGTACAGGCTCCATGCACTCAGTGACCACACACCTATATGGGCTAGGCAGCCCTGTAATAAATGTTGTCTATAAATAACCAAGAGGTTGAAGCCCAGAGAGGGTAACCCACTTGCCTAAGGCCACACAGCTTCAGGGCTCAGACTCAGAAACCAGGAGGACTTCCCGGCCACAGCAGAACCCTCCCAACCACAGGATTCAGCAGCTTCTGTGTTGGATTGGGTTGTGGTCTGGGTTCAAGGTGGGAAATGGGGCGGGGGTGGAGCGTTTGGGAGCCTGGCCAAGGGCTGGAAAAGCAAAAGGAGATGGAAAAGGTTTCATTCCCAAGTGCTGCCTCCCCAGAAAACTTTAAACAGAAAAGTTTGCCTTTACAACCTGGAGGAGTGTTTCATGTTTCAGCTCACGTTGAACTGTTTTATGCTTCAGCTATAAACCTCCGACAGAGAGGGTGCAGGGGCAAGGCTGGCCCAACTTCAACTATGGCGGTGCCATCGTAAAGCTCAGGTTACGAGGATCACGTCTAGTGCCAAGGCAGTTTAACAAGTATGAAGGCACGTAATTCCTTCCAGTTGTCCTGCCTCAGCACAGAAGGGCTGGTCCTGGGGCGCGGCTGCGCGCACTCCGGCCAATGTGGTTCCCATCACTGGCTCCAGCGCTTCGCGGAAGTCCCCTCCACGCCCAGGAAGGGCCTGTTTTATCACAACTGCTAAACTATCAATTTTCTGTAAAGGTTCAGAGAGTTTCTGTATTCTGAGTTCCCAAAGGGGGTAAGGAATCTTGCTACAAAGAGTGCCGACAAGTTACCCATCCCAAGAATCCTTTCCAAAAACTCAGTTGCTATCGTCTAATCTCTCCCCAACCCAAGTTAAATCTCCTCCACTTTTTATTTTGATAACTTTAAACCCTACAGAAAAGTCGAAATGACACTATAAAAATACCCATATACTCTTCACCTAAATCTGCCAATTGTTAATATGTGGCCATGTGGCTTTACCTCTCACTATATATATAAAAAATTTTTTCTGACCATTTGAAAGTTGCAGACATCAAGACACTTTCCATCAGCATGCGTCTCCTAGGAATAAGGATATTCTCCCATATAACCACAATATCATGATCACAGCTGAGAAAAATGAACAATTATATATCATAATATCACCTAGCACACATATATGCCATATTTTAAAAATTCCCTAATTCTTCCCCAAATGCCTTTTTTAAAGCCTTAAAAAGAACTTAGGATCCAATCAAGATTCAAGTGTTGCATTTGGCTGTTACCTTTTTTTTAGCCTCTTTTAATCTAGCGGAGCCTCCCACCTACCCCAACTGTTCTATTTCCTTTTTTTTCCCTCAAGATATTAACCTTTTTTGAAAGTCCAGGCCAGTTGCCCCACAGACTGTCCTATATTCTGGATGTGTTGCTTTCTCATAATTAGACCCAGGTTAAACATTTTAGGCAAGTACATCTCACGCATGATGGAACGGACTTCTTATTACTTTATGATAATGACCACGAAGTTTGGTCTCTTGTTCAGGTGACGATTCCTGATCTCCCCACTGTAAAGGAATCTGTTTCTTTTGTAACAGGTAAGCAATGTGTGACACAAAGTCTAATCTGTTAGAATCAGTTAACTGAACTGTTTCTGCCCTCTCACCTCCCATCTATCCTCCTTTGGCTTTAGCCTCCACACCCTGAAAATGTCCTCACCAAGGTCACCAGGAGCCATCTACATGCCAAAGTCAGCGGGCATGTCTCACGTTTGCATTCTTTTTTTTTTTTTTTAACATCTTTATTGGGGTATAATTGCTTTACAATGGTGTGTTAGTTTCTGCTTTATAACAAAGCGAATCAGTTATACGTATACACATGTTCCCATATCCCCTCCGTCTTGCGTCTCCCTCCCTATGCCACCCCTCCAGGTGGTCACAAAGCACCGAGCTGATCTCCCTGTGCTATGCGGCTGCTTTCCACTAGCTATCTATTTTACATTTGGTAGTGTATATATGTCCATGCCACTCTCTCACTTTGTCACAGATTACCCTTCCCCCTCTTCATATCCTCAAGTCCATTCTCTAGTAGGTCTGTGTCTTTATTCCTGTCTTACCCCTAGGTTCTTCATGACATTTTTTTCCCTTAGATTCCATATATATGTGTTAGCATACGGTATTTGTTTTTCTTTTTATGACTTACTTCACTCTGTATGACAGACTCTAGGTCCATCCACCTCACTACAAATAACTCAATTTTATTTCTTTTTATGGCTGAGTAATATTCCACTGTATATATGTGCCACATCTTCTTTATCCATTCATCTGATGATGGACACTTAAGTTGCTTCCATGTCCTGGCTATTGTAAATAGAGCTGCAATGAACATTTTGGTACATGACTCTTTTTGAATTATGGTTGTCTCAGGGTATATGCCCAGTAGTGGGATTGCTGGGTCATATGGTAGTTCTATTTGTAGTTTTTTAAGGAACCTCCATACTGTTCTCCATAGTGGCTGTACCAATTCACATTCCCACCAGCAGTGCAAGAGTGTTCCCTTTTCTCCACACCCTCTCCAGCATTTATTGTTTCTAGATTTTTTGATGATGGCCATTCTGAGTGGTGTGAGATGATATCTCATTGTAGTTTTGATTGGCATTTCTCTAATGATTAATGATGTTGAGCATTCTTTCATGTGTTTGTTGGCACTCTGTGTATCTTCTTTGGAGAAATGTCTATTTAGGTCTTCTGCCCATTTTTGGATTGGGTTGTTTGTTTTTTTTGTTATTGAGCTACATGAGCTGCTTGTACACAGATTTCTTAAGCACCTACTATGTGCCAAGCATTGAGGTAGGCCTTGGAGTAAGATGTAAGACAAAGGTCATGCCCTCACAGAGGAACCCAAGCACTAACATCGGTTCCTGCTGTGAGGGTTCAAGAATATACACTACCAAACGTAAGGTAGATAGCTAGTGGGAAGCAGCCGCATAGCACAGGGAGATCAGCTCGGTGCTTTGTGACCACCTGGAGGGGTGGCATAGGGAGGGAGACGCAAGACGGAGGGGATATGGGAACATATGTATACGTATAACTGATTCGCTTTGTTATAAAGCAGAAACTAACACACCATTGTAAAGCAATTAAACTCCAATAAAGATGTAAAAATAAATAAATAAAAAGAAATCTGTGTAGAATGAATCAATGAGTCCATATGCTAAGAAAAAGTCAGGACTGGGATTCAGAAGGCCTGGCTTCAAATCTAGCTCTGCCACCCTTCACACAAGGAAAGGGTTGATTTAAATCAGTGGTTTTCATACTTTGAAAAAACAGGTTTCATAATAGAAGTGTTCTTTAAAGAGGATCTTACTCAGAAGCAAATGCAGGCATCTGACAAAAGGAAGCTGCTTCGGTTGAAGCAGGTGGTGAAGGCTGCCTGACGGACCTCACTGGAGTGGGGGGTTGGGGGAGGGTCAGAGAGGGTCAAGAAGGAGGGAAAGGGGTAGATTCTCGGAGGTCCTGACTGCCAGCCTAAGACGCCTGAGCTGTAATCCGTAGCGTTAGGTTTCAGTGGTGAAAGGGGCTGCTGGGAGAATCGGTCAGGTCACTGGGCCTGATGCACCTGGGGGCGCAGAGCTAGGAAAGCACAGGCCGAGCGAGTGGGAGTCAGAAATGATCCTTTGTACCCTCCCCATCTCAGCTTCCTCCTCTGGAGTCCTTTGTCCCTAGAATGCTCTTTGAGTCTTTCACCCCCATTATTCTGCGTGCTCCTCCTTGCTAGGTGAGGGCGGCCCATCACAAGATGAAGAGCAGGGTTAGCAGACAGCAGAGGGGGCAGAGGCCTCCTGAGCTCTGAGGGACTCGGGCCATTTGCTGAGTGGTTCTGTGACCTGAGAAGCCTGTCCATTGTCCAGGCTTTAAAGAGACACTGCCCCTTACCATTAACCCAACTTGGGACAAAGGCCAGCACCAGCTCAGACAAATAAGCTGTTTAGCCAGACCTCATGCATCATCTTGTCACCCACGCAGGGGCCCAAACAGGGGTAACTTGAAAGAGTTAAGAGCCAGAGTGCAACCCAGCGGTTTCCATTCTGGGGGGGCTCTCCTCCTCAGTACGGGGGCGAGGTGAGGGCGAAAGAAATCTCTCATCTGTTGGGGAGGCTCCCTGAGACCTTCGGCTTCCAGAGGGTTGTCAAGAAAGGGGGGTGACGGCTGTCAGATGAGGGAGGGCAGCCCAGTGGGAAGAAAAGAGGCTGGGTGGATCCCGGCACACCTGGGATGTGTGGCCTTGGGAAGGTTCCTGTACCTTTCTGAGGCTGTGTGCCGTAAAATAACAACCAGAACAACAATGATAACAGTAATAGCAGTTTCCATTTCTACTTTTTTTTTTCCATTTAAGACTTTATAATAACCAAGTACTTTGCTAAGTACTGCACATACATTATTTCATATTGAATTCTAACGACACCATGAAGTAGATACTATTATGGTCCCTATTTTACACACGAGGACAAATGGAAACTCAGAGGTTAAATCATTTACTACGGGTCTCGGCTAGCAGCGGCAGAGCCAAAATTCAAACCTGCACTCTTCAGAGCCCACCAGCCACACAGATTCAGCAGGCGGCTAAACACCTATCTTAGCACCTGGCGCCCTGCAGGTGCACAGCAATGGGATCTCCTCTTCTGTTACACAGTCCAAAGGTGTGTCAGGCCCTTTTTGGTTCCTGAGGCTGCACCTGCCACCATCACTCCCTCTCGATGGGCTCTGAAATTAGACGTGTACAGAGCAGTACACCTGCCTTCAGTCCATGCCACTCACTCCATCCCCACCTCAAACCCCAGGAAAATCCAGTCTTCTAAGGAGGCTGCTCCCTGGCGGTGGGGAGGGGGGAGGGGGGAGACGGGCCCTGCCACACTAGCTCTTTCTCCATAGAGAGGAAGCCAGACTTGCCTTCCACCACTGCCCCCTGCAGAGGACCCCCGTGCTCCCCTCCCACATGTCTACACATGGAGGAAACAGATGGTGTCTGATCAGAACTCCTCAGTACAGGACCCCTGGAAAAGTCTGCTGAATGAATGAATGAATGAATGTTTGAGGAGGAGAGAGTGAGCGAGCTCTGGTGTCTCTTCCTCTTTTATAAGGACACCAGTTCCTTCAGATCAGGGCTCTACCCTTAAGAACTCATATAACCTTAATCACCTCCTTACAGGACCTTTCTCCAGTGCAGTCACATGGTGGGTTAGGGCTTCAACCTATGAATTTGGGGTGTGGGACACAATCCAGTCCATAGCAGCCTTACAGATCCATAAAACTAAAGCTCACTTCTGGGCAGAGCTCCTTGGGAGTTACCCTCTTTCTCCAGGAGGATCCCCTGAGCCTCCCAGTTTGCACTAAACCTCTGTAGCCCCACACACCCTGGCACACTCCCCTACCTTGCTCCCCTCACTGATGCCTGCTTTAGGGCAGAGCTGCTTAGGTGTGTATCTCTCTCCTCAACAGCCAGCGGGTGAGCGGATGCTTTCTATTCTCCATGGGACCTGGCACACAGTAAGTCTTTAATAATACTTTGCTGAATTGAATTGGTTCTGAAGGGTGAACAAGCTTCATTTCTTCCCACATCATTCCAAATCAGAAAGATCTTCACCAGTTCTCCCTCTAAATTAATGAGTTGTGTTCCGAAGCCTTTGCTCCCAAGATAGTCAGCTATTCATCAGAAGCCCTGTTCTGGGTACCAGGAATGTCCTCTGTCCCCTGAAGAACCATGTTAGTTTGCTGTGGCCACAGCTCCCTAGTGGGACCATGGAAGTAAGCAGCTTGAGAGAGTGGGAGGGCCTCTATGAAGAGCCTTGGCCACCAAGCTGAGGAGATAGATCCTGAACCACCAGTGGTGGGAAACAAGTAGAGGGTCCCTGCAAGGGCTCTATGGTAGGGGTCTGGGCTTTGAAAGGATCACCATGGGACAGTGTGAAGATGGATTAAAGGAAGAGATGGGAGGGAGGGAGGCCAGTGAGGATGCTACGGCAGTGGTCCAGGGGAGAGAAGACATAGTAGTAAACATTTTGGCTAAGGGGAGCAGAATTTTGCAAAGCTAGCAAATTAAGTATTATCTCAACTTCCATTTTTGCTTATTCTCAGACGATAGCAGGTAAGTGATCACAACTTCAATTTTGATCAGATAATCTCCTCACTGACTAAGAACTCCATTCTTTGCCCAAGATTAGAAGGGGAGACCAGTCAACACTCAGCACCCCCTGTAATCTCAGTGTCTTAGATGTTATCCCATCTCACTGTTGAAACAACTTCCAGACTGCTACTTGTATGCCCACTTTACAGATGGGCAACTGGGTGAGAGAGGTGAGGTCACGCAGCTAATGGGGAGGGGAACTTGGTTCATAACAAGTGTATATTCCCCCAGAGCCTCTGTTGTGGCAGCTAAAAAGAGGTTTCTGGAAGTACAGGGATATGTATTATTGTTAGCCCGTGCAGCAGCTTCCCAGAGAGGGAGTGAAGCGTAAATGAATTACCAATCATTTTCCTCTCTTTTCAACTCTGCGGGGGAGGCCAGCTGACCAGAAGGAAAAGACATCACAGTGTTTTATCTGGTACCGAATATCACACACAATCCTGGAACTATGGGGCATGGCCAGCAGCACAGGGAGCTCTGCAAGGAAGGCGGAGGTTCTGTTTCTAAGACCCCATGCTATGTTTGTTTAGCTGCTGCCTTGGGCTCACTCTCCCACCCTAAATCTCTGGAAATCACCCAGGAGGAGGAAGGGGATTAAAGCTTAGGACTCCGGAAAGACCTATTAATTGCTACACCTCCTCCAAGCCTGGAGGGGTGGGAGTGTAGGAATCTGCCTTCCTTCCAGAGATATCTGGCCAAAACTTTCGGGTTCTAGAAAGGGAATGAGGAAACTAACATTCATTGAGCACCTATTACGTAGCAATCACCATGCTAGAAGCCTTGCCCATAGTTTCTCATAGACACAACAATTTTGTGAAGTACTATTAAAACCAACATCCATTTTACAGAGGAAACTGAGACCCAGAGAGGTTAAGCAAGTTTCCCAAGGCCACACAGCACAGCAAGGATCTGTAGACCTCTGTAACCTATCTTTCCTTCCCATGGCTCCATATTGTGCTGTTTCTGTTTTCCTTCTAGCTTCGGTCCTTTTAGGTCATTTAAAGCAGAGGGAATTTTTTTTAGCTGTTTAATCTCAGACACCTTTATAAATAATGGCAGTTCAGAAGGAGAGGGAGGAGGGGAGAAAGGAGAGGAAGGGGAGGGAGAAGAGGAAGCCACATGGTTTCCTGGGGCAAACTGGGAGCTATTAACCAGTAATGCAGGATCCAGCTGAGCTCAAAGCACCCAGCTCAGACCTGATGACAGGGGCAGAGGGCAGGAGGCTGCCAAGGGGAGGGTGGGAACAGATCGCTCAGAAAAGACCATATTCAGGAAAGGGAAGGAGGGGAGGTTCTGGGAGCAGCAAGAGATGTTTATTTTCAAGGTGAGCAGGCCGTGGGGTGTAGCATTAAAAGCCTAGAGTTCTGGAAAAAGCCATGGAGCCATGCATCCCATGGGCATGGTTTTAGGTGGTGTACAGCACGAGCAGACATTAAATCACACTGAATCACGGGCAGGATAGCCTCCATCCTCTTTCAACCTTTTTGGTGATGTCAAGGAGGTAATCTCAGTTTGGTACTTGTGTGTTTTTAATACCTAACACTTGCCCGTGTCCCCGTTTAACAAAGAGAAGCAAATCTCCGCATCCTAGAGCAGGCCTAATCTCCAGCTTTCATTGTATTTATTTTTACAGCTACCTTCTATTTATGGCAAGCGAATTGCCACAGTAATATACAATCTCCTTTTAAAATAACTAAGTTCACTTAGGTTAAAAAAAAAAAGTTCGGAAAAGGAGGTAGTTTAAAGGAAAGGAAAGGAAGGGGCACGGAGGTGAGCACACTGCTATAGTGCAGACTCTGACAGTGACACACAAAGGAACAAGCCTGGGAGATGTTGATCTGATCAAGTCCTCCCACTGCCCGGACTAGAGAGCCAAGGAACCAGAGGACAAGGCTCTGGAGGTCACACTGCAGGTCAGAGGCAGAGCTGGGCTCAGAAGACAGGTCTGCTGCTCTCTGGCATGCGCTTCCTCCCAAGCAGGTCTCCAGGATGGCTCACGAGGGATGATGGAGAGGCTTCTCCAGGGGAGGCTTATAACTGGAAAACTCAGCTTATGTGGATGGCAGTGGCCCTTGCAGGTTGGATCACCAACTGTGAGCAAATCTAAAACTGGCCCAAAGAAGCTGGTAGCCAAAGGGGCAGCTCTCTGCCCAGTTGCTTCCCTCTCTCCTACCCGGTTCTCTACATTCGGCCAACCTCACAGCACTGTGCTGTGGATCCAAGGAGATGGTGGAGGTGAATGCAAGGCTTATGGAAACATGAGGTACACTCATCTCCCAAGCTCTCCTTAGCCTCCTTCCAGGCGCCTCTTCAACAGTCTGTGCCCCGAAGTGTCAGGAGATGCCTGAAGATGTGGTCTGGTGTCCACAAGGGCCCCTGGGAGCAGGCCACTAACATGTCCACAGGGACACAAACCAGGCTTAGCTTCCAGATGGAAAAAGCCCGGACACACGGCTAATGTGCCTTCCTCAAGGGGTGGTCTAGGAATTACTAGATCCAATCAAGCCAGACACCAAAAATGTTATTTTTGTACCTTTTAATGCAATGACATTTGGGGAAATTAGTGGAAAAGGAGCTGTAATCATGTCACGTGAGTGACTAATTAGAGGGCCCTGGTTTTCCCAGGACGTTCGGTTACATTAATTCAAAACGTGACCTGTTTATTTTGCAGGGTCAGGAAGAAGCCTTACCTCCTAGAAAACCAATGTGGCAATTAAATTAGAGTCATCAGAGTTTGCCTGAGGTAACATATGAAAAAGGGCCTGGTGAACTGTTCAAAAACAGAAGTGACCCCTGTGTGGTTGTCCCCACTGCTCCCACTTAGCGGGGCATAACTGCCGGCACCTGGCGGGAGGCTGCAGGTGAGGGCTTTCCCAGTGGAGGGAGGTACCTGGTAAGGTGGAAAGAGCCCTGGAGTGTGGGGCCATACGTCAAATCTTGACTCTGCACTGGGGCAAATCACTTCATCTCTGCGGATTTCTAGTTATATCATGCATGTGGCTCACTGTACTATTCCTAGGGAGATGGGTGTGTGTGCATGTGTGCGCGCGCGTGTGTGCGTGCGTGTGTATGTTGGGGGTGGGCCGGTGAAAAAGAGGAAGAGAGAAAATCAACTTTTTTTCATTTTTGATTTTAGCACCTACAGGTGCTCAGCTGTGAAGATACAGCCTCAGACGAGGCCTCCCTCAAGGAATTTGTAGTCTAAGTTGGAAATCAGATATGGGGACATTCAGGTTCCCAGACTGTTAGGGAGGTATCCGTAAAGAAGACAGCAGGGCATCAAAGAAAGGGGAGGTCCATACAACCAAAGGGCTGTCAGGAAAGGTTCCTTAAGTTGCCGAGTTCTAGGCTTTGCAGAATTGAGCAGTCAGCCTCTCTCCTTCTGAACGCCCAGACCTGAGAGTCAGCCAGCCTGCTGGCGCTGGCCTCCTGAGCCCCCATGTCTATACCAGAGGGGCTTGGCTTTTCCAAGCAGTCATTACAGATAAACATAGAGCTTCCCGGTCAGCAACGTGCACCTGTATCATGCCTTCTAGTTACCAAGCTTTCTAGTTATCTCTCTGGCTATTCTGTTACTAAACCTTTCTGAGTCATGGGACATCCTCCAATCCTGCCCATTTAAGAAAAGGCACCATTCAGGATCAGCATCCATTAGCCACCATTCCAAAAATCTCAAAACTCTAAGACTGAAAGGTTTTTTTCTTTCTTAATTAAGACTGAAAGTTTTTTTTTAAAGTCATTATTGAATGTTACAATATTGCTTCTGTTTTATGTCTTGGTTTTTTGGCTGTGAGTCATGGGGGATCTTCGCTCTCCAACCAGGGATGGAACCAGCACCCCCTGCATTGGAAGGTGAAGTCTTAACCACTGGACCACCAGGGAAGTCCTAAGACTGAAAGTTTTATCAAAACTGTTCTGGTTGCAAAACCTGACCTGAATTGACATGTATCTCAGAGTCTTTTTTTTTTTTTAATCTCACCAGTGTAACTGTTCATATGTTTGACTGCAGAAATATCAATGTATTTGATTACTGTGGGCCATCCCAGCACTCCGGGAATGCTAGGAAAGACACAGTATGTGTACTGTATTTTATTCCTTAAATCTAAAAATTTCTGAATTCTAAAATGCATCTGACTCCAAGGGCTTCATTTAAGGGATTCTTGACCCTATAGATTAAATACCTATTTTATAGGATCTTTCTGCTTAGAGTCCCCTTTACCCCTCATCTGTTAGGAAAACATCTGCAAACATTTCAAATGTCATTGTGAATGAAGGCGGGAAAGAAGGAAGAAATCAGTTTGTCTTGCTCCTAGGAGTTTAGGTACTTAACTTCTCGACATAGCTGGTATAGGGATTTATTTACCAACAAGGGTCTTTAGATGCAAGAGAGTTGCGAAGAGCAGTGAACAAAAATGCCTGAAAACTTCACATGCCCCTATGTCCTTGTCCCTTGGGACTTGGGCAACATACAGACCCAAGCACTGTGGTTGGCATGGAACAACTAACACAGGTTCCATGAAATTCACAGAGAAAGGAGACAGAAGCCTCACTGGATACTTCTGGACAGTGGGAAACAGGCACAATTTTGCCTTCTGATTTCACAAACTGACTTCAGAGGACCCTGGCAGACTCCCTCGGGAATCTGGATAGGTTCCAAATTAAGTTGAATTTTTTGTTTTGTTTTGTTTTAAGAAAACACTTTTGGAAGGAGCTCGCATACATAGCAGTGTTTCCCATTTAGAAAGAAAAATAAACACTCCTCCACTGGACTGGAAGTCAAAACAAAATAATCCCAGCTGCTTAAGACCTGAGAAAGTCACTGAAACTGCTAAACAGCAGTGATGTTGACCAGTGTCACCAGCCTGAGAGATCTGCAAGGTGAGGCAGAAGGGCCCGGAATAGGGGGAAAAGGGAGAAAAAGCCACGGACGGCCTAGCATCCAGGGCTTGGCTCTCATGACGCAGCACCACAACTTAGTGTCTAAGTCATTGGCCTGACTCATATTTGAAAACTCCCACACGCTCACCAAAACACAACTGAGAGATTTCACTCAATGGCTTCAAACAGACTTGGGATTCGAATCTGGTTCTATGACTTAGAAGCTGTGTGATTTCAGGGAAGTCACTTCATCTCTCTGGCCTGCTATTGCCTCAATGAGACTAAAAATGGCTATGACACAGGACAGACATGAAGATTCAATGAGATTCCCTGAGATCTCATGATCTAATGAGATTAAACGCCTCTCACATAATGGGGGCTTCATCAGGGCTTGTGAGGTGAGTACTAGGAATCCAACAACTAGTAATCTTTTTTAAAAATCAGCTTTTTTTTGGTGGACTTCCCCTTATCTTCTCCAGCTTCCTACTAAGAAGACAGAAATAACAGGATCTGGTATTGAAAACAAAACAAAAAATTTGGGTGGGGCTCTAGAATCAGGTAGGCTTGAGTGTGAGTCTGCCTGGGCCTCGGTTTCCTGAACAGAGACAAACGGAAGCTCAAAAAAAGATAACGCACGCAAAGAAAAGACTTCTACGTGGAAGGTGCTCCTTACATGTAAATTCTCCCACGTGCTCCTACCTCACCTCGGTTTTTAGATACGGACAGCTTTCTCTGAGCTATTTATTCCCCAACCCTCTTAAATATTAACCACCAAGGTTTTAAAGCCCTTTTACTTAAGACTTTAGAATGACAACAATTCACGGCACATTTAATATTTATTCTGAAAAGTTTCTGTGGCGGTAGGGACCAAGATCTACTTAATCCGAACCACTTCCTTAGCTTCTCGGCTATGACAAGTTGCTATTTTAGTGAAATCTTTCTTTATATCTATCAGTGATTTCTAGATGGTTATCCTTGGGGCGGATTAGGATTTTGAAGACAGAAAGAGCTGCTTCCCTTGTTTTCTTTTCTGTGATGCCCCACGCGGCCTCCGTGCTCTTTACATGGGATATTCGCAGGGCGGTTCTGGGCACCACGGGCCGGGGATCGCAGCCCCGGCAGGAGCAGACACAGCTGGAGGCAGAGGGCCTCTGGGAGCCACTGGAGCATGCAGCCCAGCTCCCGGAAGGCTGCTTCCCAAAGGGTCAGCCCTCAGAGGAGGGTGCTGAGTCAGCTCTCGCCAAAGGAAACTTTATTTTCACCCTTTAGGCGCCCGTTGGGCTGCCTTTGTCATTTAAAATACCTTCTGAAAGAAGTCTCTGGGGAAGCAGGCCTCTAAAGGAGCCAGAGCAATTAACCCATTTAGGGTGGTCTTTAAAGTCTTCAAGTGGTGGAAGGGAATGGAGGGGTGGAGACAGGGAAGGGAGACAGGGACCTTGCATCCTTTACCCTGTTGAACTCCATAGCATTCCCGACCTCGGGAGGTTGTTCCCATTTCACCTGCGGAGGAGATGAGGCTCTGAGAGGTTAGGTCCTGTGTCCAGGCTCGCAACTCTTGAGACCCAATTTCGGAAGAGTTGACTGTGGCTCTGCTCTGTTGGCTGCACTGTGGTCCTTACACAGTTTGTACCGCTTGCTCACCCCTTCATTCCCACTCATTAATTATCGCCGCATAAAAGGCATCTGCAAGGCCATGCACCAAGCTGTTAAAGGTGGCTAATCTCTGGGAGGAGGAATTACAAGAGAACTTCACTTGCTGCCTTTCTGCATTATTTGAATGTTAGCAAGCATTGTTACTTTTATAATTGACAGAAACAATAGAGATAATCCCATTAAAATAATTTTACATTCTTCCATGAAAAAAAATCACACGAAACTTAACAAGCATTTATGGGGCACACTATGTAGCAGGGCCCACTCATCCTCACTTGCTAGGGCTGGGTCCATGCCAATACCAGCAGGCCCTTTGGCTCATAGAAGACCACTCGGTTTGGGGTTTCTGGGGACAGGAAGGTGGCAGGCAGAGTCTACCTGTGGGGTGACACTCACTGGCTCTCTCATGACCCACCAAACCCAGAGCAGCAGATCACTAAGGACCCAGACTCTCCCTTCAGGCGTGGGACACATTTATTACCAACCTTTAGAGTGACACACTCAGAGCAAGGCTCCAGGGAAGAACTCTGAAGTGCCTCTAGGTCCCCTGGGGAGCAGGGGTACAGAGGAGTGTAGCTGAGCATACAGCTATAGGCCGAAGTCCCCCCATCTTCCCTGCACATCAATAGCGCAGTGATGCCATCAATTTGCTGCAGAACTTGCAACAACCTGATTGCTCTTATTCAGTCAATTAGCAAAGGGAGAGATTAAGGACTTTAATCTCCTGCCTTCTCTTTTACCTACAAGGCTTATTTACTTAGAAATGAACAAAGAATATCACTAAATATATATATATTTTTTCCCAAGTAAATCTTAAGAAGGTTACTGGCTGACACACCTGTCAGCATCACACAACACTAGGAAAATCAGAGTACCTTAGAAATTGCTCCACCATTGGCAAGATGGGGAAACTGAGGCCTGAAGAGGGACAGTGATTGGCCACGGACAAACAGCCAGTGAGCTACAGAGCTGGGCCTGGAACCCATTCCAGGTTCCTATTTCTCTGCATACTTTAAAACATGGGCAGCTAAAAGCTCTAGAGGAGCAATGACACTGACCCACCAAAAGGACAATGCCACGCTCAGGAGCACAGAGGAAGAAGGCCCTGGAGGATGGTTTGGTTTTTGGTCACAGATAATGCAGGGCTCAAGATCCTGTCAGATAGACTTCCCTGGTGGTGCAGGGGTTAAGCCTCTGTGCTCCCAATGCAGGGGGCCCGGGTTCGATCCCTGGTCAGGGAACTAGATCCCACATGCATTCCACAACTAAGAGTTCGCATGCCACAACTAAGGAGCCAGCAAGCTGCAACTAAGAAGCCCACTTGCTGCAACTAAGGAGCCCGCCTGCCGCAACTAAGACTTGGCACAACCAAATAAATAAATAAATAAAATAAGTAAATATTAAAAAAAAAAAGATCCTGTCAGAAGAGAGACACAGATGTAGAGAACAAATGTATGGATACCAAGGGGGAAAGTGGGGGGAGGCGGTAGGAGGAATTAGGAGATTGGGATTGACACATATACACTATTGATACTATGTATAAAATAGATAACTAATAAGAACATACTGTATAGTACAGGGAACTCTACTCAATGCTCTGTGGTGACCTAAATGGGAGGGAAATCCAAAAAAAGAGGGGATATATGTATATGTATAACTGATTCACTTTGCTGTATATCAGAAACTAACACAACATTGTAAAGCAACTATACTCGAATACAAATTAATTAAAAAAAAATAGGGACTTCCCTGGTGGCGCAGTGGTTGAGAATCTGCCTGCCAATGCAGGGGACACGGGTTTGATCCCTGGTCCAGGAAGATCCCACATGCCGTGGAGCAACTAAGCCCATGCGCCACAACTACTAAACCTGTGCTCTAGAGCCCACGAGCCACAACTACTGAGCCCACGTGCCACACCTACTGAAGCCTGCGTGCCTAGAGCCTGTGTTCCGCAACGAGAGAAACCACGGCAATGAGAAGCCCGCACACCGCAACAGAGTAGCCCCTGCTTGCTGCAACCAGAGAAAGCCCGCATGCAGCAACGAAGACCCAACACAGCCAAAAATAAATAAATTAATTAAAATAAACAAACAAACAAATAAATAAATAAGTAAAATAAAAAAGAAGAGAATCATCAAGGCCAAAGACCTCCTCCCTGAGTTTCAAAGAGGACAGAGGCTGGGAGAGTTCCTGATTAGGGGAGGGAGCTGGGGATAAAACACCTTTCTTTGTCATGGGGGATGGGGTGATGCCTGGAGGGCCTCAGCTCAGTACCCAGAGGAGCTCAGGTCACTTACCATGTGGCCTTCTACACCCTTCCAAGGTTAATGCCTATTTACTGTCCAGGTTCCTAGGTGTAAAAGAGCTGGGGGCAGGATCCCACCAGCTCCCCACCTTGGGTCCTTTGTCCATGTTTTCTCTCTGCCCAGAATGTCCTGGGTTATTAAAGCCCTTGGTTATCTCTACCTGGCACACCCTACTAATTCTTTCAGATCCAGTGAACGCCTCCTCCAGGAAGCATTTCCTGATTTCCTCAGGCGCCTTGGAGGCTCTTCTCCTCAGTCCCCTCCACACCAGGTTCCTATCTCCCTTATCACCTTGGGCTGTAATGATCCCAAGAGAAAAGAAGTCTGACATTCTCTGAGCATTATTAAGTGTCAAGCAGGATGGTGGGAGCTTTCACATAGAGGCTGTCTATAAATTACCTGGAGGGAGGTGGGTGGTGACTGTGACCACGACTAACCTTTACTAAACTCCTTCTCTATCCCAGGCCTTGTGATGAGCCTTCATCATGAGCTGGGTATCATACTGCCCATGTTATACTTGCTTAAGGAAACAAGCTTAGAGGCAATGTGCCCTATCCAAAGTCCCACAGCAATAAAGCTTATATTTAATGCAAAGATGTCTGACTGCAGAGCCTGTGGATCCTGCCTCATATCTCTCTGAATCTCTGCCTCCTTCTCCAGAACTTGGCCTGAAATTTAGTGCCACACAGGCACTTATTAATAAATGTTTGCAAAATCAACACGCAACCTACAATATTAAGTGAGGAAAGTCTCATTTCCTTTCCTCTTCTTCGATAATCAGGAAATCATGGGCCACTAGGGAGATTCCAAGTTACATCACATATATCACCCCACCCGCCTTGTAGGCTTGAATCTCCTCCAGGCTTTGAATTCTTGCAAAGAAGTGGACTGGCCACTGCTAGACACAGAGACGGTAAGCACCTTGGCCCAGGTCACACAGCACCTGACCGGGGGCTAAAACCTGTGTCTGCTGGCTCCTGGTCAGGCTGGAGTTTGGAGCTATTGCATCGTACCGCCCCCCACCCCCCAACACACACACCTCTTCTCCTTAAGAGAGTCAGGGGGGCAAAGCTTAGAAGAGGCGTGTGATTATGGGCAGATCCATGCTTAAGCCCAGTGGCTCTCTCTGCAGTCAGCATTCAGCTCTGCAGCTGCCTGGGTCTCCAGGGGCCCCGTCTCTGGGCAGTGTGAAAGTCCAAGAACCTCCAGAGCCAGGAGCCTTTCTCTCAGATTTCTCATGGTCAGTGGGGAAACTATCATACTGGTCTCTTAGGCAGGGTTCTGAGGAAGATCCAATAAAGCAACACGTGACAGTGGCTGGCACAGTCCCTGGCACACAGTAAGTAGTCAGTCAGTGCTATGTTCACTGTAACCATTCTTTTCTTTTCCGGTGTCTATCTTTGTCCCAGTACCTTTGTCTTACTTAGGCTCTACCTGATCTTTCTGTCTCCTTGTGTCTGTCTGTGCATCTCTACCCCTGCAGCTATGTCTGCCAGACGTCTGTCACGGGGGTGGGAACAGAAGCCCTCCACCCCCCGCACATCCCAGAGGCGCAACCAGGCAGTAGCGGGGCTTCCCGAGCCCACCGAGCCCCCCAGGTCCCTGAGAACCCTGAGTCCCCCCATGCGCCAGGCCCTTCCGCCCCTGCAAGCAGCCCAAGCAGACCGATTAATCAGCATCGCCAACGAAGGGAAAAACCAAATCCACAGAAGTTAGAAAGAGAGAGGGACTTACCGTTTGCCGCGACCCCCAGGCTGGCGGAGCCACTTTTAACTAAGAATGAATTAGGGACAAACTCTTCCTCAGAGTCTGAGTCCGGGGTTGGCTGGGCCACACCGTTGCCTAGCAACCGCCTCTGGCTCTCATTGGCCGGAGGGGAAGGGGGCGGGGAGGGGGACTGCTCAATAGGGGTTGATGAAGCGGATGAACAATGCAAGGGAGCACCTGCGAACCACAAACACAAACACAGACAGAAAAAAAAAATAATGAAAATTGGTTTTGAGGCACACGGGGAGGGGGAGGGAGCAAAATAAAACACGCATCAACAGGGGGAGGGGGTTCCCAACACAGGCCGATCTACTACACACGTGGCCCGGGGGCGGGCCTGATGCCTCCTTAAAGTTGGTGCAAACACCTTCTGAAGAGCTGGCCTCGTGCAGAAGTCTGCATGCTTGCAAAGAAGGCGTCCCTCGAAAACCTTTGGGAAGCCCTTCCTGCTTTGCCTGTTCTCTGAGAGAGGTCTGAAAATCTGGGGTCTAGTCCTGGTGGGTCTGTGTCATCTATCAAACAGCTGCCCGCCTCTGAGCTTCAGTGGCCTTGCTGGTAAAATGAGCAGCCGCACTGGGCGATCGCTGAGCCCCTGCAAGCTGGCCATTCTGTGATGTCACCGAACTGAAATAATGTTCTTATTGGTGAGATTTTAATCCAACATGCCTGGAACAGGCTCTGGGCCTCATAAAAGGTAGAGGGAGCTGGAGAGAATGATCCAGAGCCCCCTCCACCGCTGGCATTCCAGGATTTCCACACACTAATCTTTTACTTTTCTAAGAATCTGACATTTTAAGATTTTTAAGTCCTGACATTCTCTGCAAACTTCTTAAGAGAGCAAGAAATCTAGCAGTCTTTTTCACTTCTGTATGTATCCCCAGAATCTAGCATAGTACCTGGCACATAGTAGGCACTATATAAATATTTGCTGAAGAGATGAATTCTAGGTGCCTAACAGACTGGGATTCTTAGTAGTCTCAGCAGACTAGGATTCTTAAGTTCTAATAGTCTCAGATGAAAAAACTGTACCCTATTTAGGACACTAACACTGTGAATTCCAAGATGCGCTAAGTTAGGATGTTTGACTGCAAGTTTCTAACATGTCAGGGTTCCATGATTCTAAAAATCCCAGCTTTCTATAGTTTTGTGAGCACACTCCCAACTCTTCAAAAGGAGGAGGTGATGGCTGGCCAGGGACAAGACCTTTGGGGGCAACAATTTGCGGTCCTATCTGTGTCTGGGCTTTAGGCATGTGCAGTACATCATCTACAAGAGAGGGAACACAAGCACAGACACATAAAAGTATACAGTACAAGACAACGCATCCACTTGATAGCAAGGGCTATGTCTTTTTTCCCACCTTGACTGATAGAAGGTTTAAAACATAATCAGATCCATCCAGTTTTTCAGAGGCTGAAACTTAGGAAACATAAGGCAGCCCAGACATGTCATCATAAGATTTGGTAGAGCTCTATGGGGCAGGTGGCAAATAGAGCTGCTGATTGTTGAAAAAAAGCAAAACAAAACAAAGAAGCTTTTTGTGGTCTGTCTACCAAGAGAAGCTCACTCAGTTCAGTCACCATATCTTGCAGGATTTTGCAGGTTCCGTGACTCTCATGTCAACCCTTGAGCCCAACCACGTGTGACAACATCTTATAGAGTTGCTGTGTATGCCATTTGGTTGGTTCATATTAGAAATTCAGTAAGAGCAAGTGAGGCAGCAGGGATCCACGATCACGGTACAATCTCGGGGTAGCTTTTCCATCCGCGTTTTGGTTTACCTAAAAATCTGGGCTATGATTTATCTTAAAATCTTCCCAACCAGTGTTTCCAGTTCACCCTAGGGAGACCTTCCCTGACACCACTTACCACACAGCACTATAGGGATGATCATTCCTTTCTCTGAACTAACCTTTTTTTAGTTCTGTTATCATATTTGCCCTGCTGCATTTGTAGTTATCTGTCGTTCTCTCCTGTATAAGAGCATATGGCACATTCTTGGGATACAGTACATTCTTGGAGTGGGCTTTGGAGTTCAACAGAATTGGGGTTTGCATCACACCATAGCCCCCTATTGGCTGTATGATCTTGGGTAGATTTCTTCCAGTTCCTGATTTATCAGTTGGGAACTCCTCCCCTTTTATAAAGTTATTATAAGGACTAAAGATACTATACTACACCAGCACACAGTATGCTTGAAGAAGCAGACTCCCAGGGTCAGTGCTTACCAAATGTTTATTAAACTGAATGAAAGCACCCCACGAAGAACCCCATTTAAGATTTACCTTCCTCTACAGTCCCAGTATTGGAAAGATTTTTGTCCGCCAGGCTGCATTTATTAAGCAATATACATTCGTTTCCTCATCTTTTATTAACCAAAGACACCTTCTAATCCCCAGTCAGGGCTTCTGATGAGCTTGAAATAAACAGCACCATACGATGCTGAGCTGTTAGAATTTCACACAAAGGTTAAGAAACATGATATGTTGTTCCAGGGTACTTGTTACAGCCTCTTCCTGAGTAGATCCGTCAAGCTTTATGAAATAAATAGTTCCCGAACTAGGTAAATTGTTTCATCACAAACTTCAGAGACCCTGGGCTAAGAACAGCACAGTCCCTCCCACTCCTCACGCCTGTTTCCTCTCCTCTCCATCCAGTCTCCAGGCCTCACCCTGGGCCTCTGGGGTTGCTCTGAATATTCATAACTTAACATTCAAAGGACCTAACAAGGTGCCAGACCCTTGGTAGGCCCACAATGACGCACAAGGTTTCTGTGATGTACAGAAACTACTGGACACATGTTAATTTCCTTCCTCTTATTCATCAGCATCTTTTAATTTAAGTGGTCCCCAAGTGGGGGCACAAAACCATCTCCTGGGTGCAAGAAAATTCTAGAAGTATTTATCTTTTATGTCACCCTTTTCTAATATCTATTTTGTATATGTTTTATAATATATGTAATGCATTTGTGCTCAAAATACATGTAATAAAATGCACTGCTGTATCAATTCGGCATCTACAGAAGCAGGGCAGGTTGTATTAAAAGAATGGGCTCTGGAACCAGACCCTACATTTGAATTCTAGTTGCACTACTTGCCAGTTCCGTAGTAGTAACCTTGGGCAAGTTACTTCACCCTTTGTGACTCAATTTCCTCATCTGTGTAATGGAGATCAAAAAATAAAAAAGGATACCTACGTTACAGAGTTGCTCTGATGACTAAAGGAGTTAAAACAAGCGAAGTCTTGAGAACAGTGTGGCAGCCAGTAAACACCTAATGAACTTTAGATATTAGTATGCATAAATATGTATATATAAAGTGAGGGGCCCTACGTTTCTTTATCTTTTCTTTTAAGAGCAGTGTGCGACCGGAGAAGCATGGTGAACACTGTTTCATTCCAGAGACATTTCCTAAACACCCACCGAGCAGGCTAGAAGGTGAGGGATATATAAACTGTGAGAGGCGCAGCCCCCAAGGAGCTGGTGGAAGGGGAGGGAGAGTGTCACATGCAGCTGTAAGCAAGGCAGAGGTGGGACCTGTCAGAACAGGATGGAGGTGGGGACCTCACTTCAATTGGAGGAACCAAGGAAGGCTTTCTGGAGCCATAGAGGGTTCCAGTGGGAAGAGATGAAGAGATGGGGTCTTGAGCATCCATGGCAGAGAGAGGAATAGTCCGCCTCACGCCCTCATCCTTCACCTGGTCTCAAGCAACCTGCCCACTATCACTTTACCTCTCAAGTCTCATGTGTTACCATTATTAACTTCTCACCAAGGGTGCTGAAATTTGCTGGCCTGCCCTCATTTCCACGCACTCACTGCTCTCTCTTCAGCTCAGGTTCACCGATTTGCACTTCAGGGCACCACTGGCATTGAATCTATCTGAATGGCACCTCCTGGAGCACAACTACAAAGTTTTGCCTCTGAGCTTTTGCACATGCTGTCCCTTTTGAGTGTTTCCTTTCCTGTTCCCCTTTCCGCATCACTACTACTCTGTGTGTCTCACTAGCCCCCACTCAGCCTCTGGGCTTAACCTCATCACCTCCAGGGAGCCTTCCATGATGCCTCAAGCCTGAGTTTGGGTTTGGCACCCCTCCGGGGGCTCCCGCAGCTCCCTGTACTTTCCCTGTTGCAACACTTCCCACACTGCAGTGTATACTTGTCTGTGGCCACCCACTAGCCTGATTGGCTTGTCCATTACCATATTCTCCAGTGCCCAGCACAGTGTCTGGTACATAGAAAGCACCATAAATATTTGTTAAATGAAGAAAGGATGGAAGGAAGGTAGGAGGGAAGAGGAGGACTTGATTATATCACAAAAGGTCTATGTAAAGAGAGAAGTGGGAAATGAGTCTCTGAGTAGCAGGTTTAGGCCTTGAACACAAGGAAAAGGAAATCAGACCATAACCGGGGAGTTACGCAAGTTTTTAAAGCAGGAACATGACAAGACCAGAGCTGTACTTTAGAAGGATCTGCTCTTGAAACTTAAGGCATCTGCTCAGCCACCCAGATCTCCTTTCTAATTGGCTCAGCTCAGCCAGGATGTTCAAAGTCCACATGATCTGGGCTTGCTTTTCAGGTGGGGCCCAGTTGCAGGTTCCTGTAGGCAAAAAAGGATGCCCCATGCCATGGGATTAGGAAATTGGGGTTTGGGGTTGCCTTTCCATGTATCCTGTTCATCAGCTGAAGGGAACTTGGTATTGTAGAATTTTCCACTGTGTCAAAATGAGATGGGATGACTGGAATGTCTCACCTCAACAACCAAGGCGGCCAGTGAAGGGCAGAGGGGAGCCATGCAAGTTTCCTGAGAGGAGGTCTCTCTGAGCCTAGCTCGAGCTTATAGTAGATAAGGGTGGAGAAAGAAAAAAAAAAAACAAAGTGAGAGAGTGCAGACACCCCTGTGGTCGAGGGGTGGGGCTGGGGGAATAAACATTTGCAGAACCCCTTCTGGAGGCCAGGAACGGGGCCAGGTGTTTTACAAGATCTCTTCCTCACAAAAAACAATGCACTGGAAAATCCATCCCCATTTCCGAGGTCAAGAAGTAGAGGCCTACATTTGCCTGTGGTCACAGGACCTGGGTGAGAACCCGCACTGCAGTGCTGTGTCCACTGAGGGGTGTGAATTAAATTTATCAGCCCTGGGGACTTCCCTGGTGGCACAGTGGTTGAGAGTCCGCCTGCCGATGCAGAGGTCACGGGTTCGTGCCCCGGTCCGGGAAGATCCCACATGCCGCAGAGGGGCTGGGCCCGTGAGCCATGGCCGCTGAGCCTGCGCGTCCGGAGCCTGTGCTCTGCAACAGGAGAGGCCGCGACAGTGAGAGGCCTGCGTACCGGGAAAAAAAAAAAAAAAAGCCACTGCAAAGAGCTTTTGAGGGGAGGCTGAGAGTACGCTTGCAAGGAGCCTGGGAGTCTCAAGGTGAGGGCTCAACCAACATGGATTCCCTCTGCCATCCCTCCAGCTGTAGGTCTTTGAAAGTAAGAACAGGGTGATTTGGGGGAATAAATAATGACAGATCTGCAAGCCTGCCAATGACACCTTTATCAATATGCATCGCTTACTGACATCATATAAGAGGAAAAGTGTTAGGGAGATGGACAGGATATATGAAAGGAGCACATGACAAGGGAGTTCTGAGATCTACAGAAAGAGCAATTTCAGTCCCTCACACCTTTGTGTGCATTGATGGTAGCCTTCCTTAGCGTCTGAGACGTAACCCATAACCAGGGCAAGCTGGTGCTCAAGGAAGAGCCTCCAGCATTCTGGATTCTGAGTTGTCTTTGGAATACACCATGAGACTAAAGTGTGAAGGGCTAGCTGATGGACGAGTTTATTACTCTGTCAAAGAAAAGAAGACCATTAACAAAATGCACTTTTTCACACTTTTCTCAGCAGTCCTGAGAAATCCATCTAAACACCCAAATTGAACCTTACTGATCTTCATGAGACCCCATCTAGGCTCCAGTGGGGAAAGTCATGGCCTGCTCACACAGTGGGGAAGTGTGAGACCTAGCTGTGAAACCAGAGCACGAGCTGTATGCTGCAGGGAGCCCCTGGGTTAAGGGAAGAGCCTCCCAATAACCTCCGAACCGGCAGCCCCGCATTGTAGAAGCTTGTTATAAAACGCTTAGCATAGTGCCCAGTAAACGGCAATTACTTAGTAAATGATACCTAGAAAATACCAAAACAAAACCTGTAGACCTAAACAGGTAGCTCATCTCAATGGAACCCTGAGCTGATGGATTCATCCTTCCCGTGAAGCCTGGCTGTGTTTCACCTCTTCAGTCTCCCTTCTAGAAATACTCAAGCCCCCCCACTTAAAACCAAATGCATTCGCTCTCTCCTCATGAGCCAACCTCATATCTATTTCCTCTTAACAGGGCAGCCAGTTGCTCCACTGAATGAGGAAAACCGTATTCAGTTCTGAGCAGAGGATGGGGCATTAAGGGAAAGTTGGATCTCCTTCCGATATGAAGGTCTGAGGCTGCTAGAGGACCAGGAACTCCACTGCAGGGATAGCGTGTCCTGCTTTTGATGGCAGTGAGTGATGGTCACGCCTGTAGCTGAAACAACCCAGTCTGCCCAACAGGGACCACAGCTGCTCATCTCTGTGTCCTGGCCTGGCTCAGAGTCTCAGCTTAGAAAACTGGTCTGCAGAACCAGTTCCCACCGTTATTTTAAATGGATTGAAATCCACTGTGGCAAGCATCTCAAAGCGCTGAAAATCTGAAGCTACAGCACTAGAGGGACCATTTGTTCTGCTTTGCCAGTGAGAGCCCCAACTGACATCTGTTATCCTGCAACGATTAATCATAGTGCCCTGCCTTTACTCTAAAGATGTCCTGATTTGGACAATTATATCGCCACCCCATTTGAGGGCAGTATAGATTCAGTTCCACATCAGAGGCTATAGTTTGCTGCAACAGACTAGGGGTCAAGAGATCTGGGTACAGGTCAACAGTGTGCTGTGGCATCATGGGCAGGGCCTCTGGCCTCTCTGGCCCTCACATTCCCACTTGGGGAGTTGGAGCAGAATACTCTAAGGTTCTTCTGTGGTCCAACATTCTACAAGATAGGAGTAACAGTAGTACATACCTCAAGGGGTTGTTTTGAGGATTAAAGGAGACTGTGGGAAAAATGCAGGATAAAAACGATTTCATTTATAATAAAAAGTTAGGCCCTTTCGGTATAGTGAGTGCTCGTAAGACATTTATAGACTAAATGAATTTGTATAAATGCATTCCTATACAGAAGATGGGCTGAAAAAAATCTTTAACGATGGTTATCACTGATATGGGCAATTTTTAATTTTTAAAATATGTCTTCAAAATTCTCTACGTTGAGCATATATAGTTATCTTTATACTTTTAAAAATTATTTTTTAAAACTTCAGAAAAAAATGAAATAATAAATGTGACAATACCTGGCATCTAGTAGGTGCCAAATAGATGTTGGTTTTAAATACAAACAAGATTCTATGCACTGATATTGGTAATATAATTTGATATAGTTGATTTTTAAAATGTGAAAAGCTTTTAATTGAGCAATTCCACTTCTAGGAATTTACCCTAGAACACAATTATGACGTTTCAGAAGATTTATTTATAAGGGTATTCATCACAACATCGTTTGTAATAGTCAAAAGTAAAATTAAAAAAAAATGTTAAAGAGGAAAAACATCCTTTATATTAAAAAGTGACTAATTATGTAAATTAAGGCATATCAGTAGAATGTTAATATGTAGACATTATAAGCCATGTTTGTAAAGAATGTTTAAGGACCTGGGAAATAGGATATTAAAAAAGCACGGGGCAAAACTGTATAAAAAATAACTGTGACATTTGTTTGAGTGTGTGTGTGTGTGTGTGTGTGTGTGTGTGTGTGTGTAATTAACAAAAATGTTAATGCCTGTTACCTTAGGGCAGTAGAATTATGAATACATTTTATTTATTTTTTATATTTTTTTATATTTTCTAATTCTTTCAAGGAACAAATGTGATAAGATTTTTTTTTAAGTTATTTTAAAAAGAAGAAAACACACACACAGAAAGAAGCAAAGACAGCAGCTTCTGCTTTGTGTCCCTCATGGGATGAGCCTGGCAGAAGCACAGCCTCCTGGGTCCAAAGTCGCCTTCTTTTCCAGCCCATTAAATCTTTGTGGGTCTTACTCCCCAAGCAGGGCAGCTCCCACTAAGTCAACTCTCCTCTCCTCGACAGTGGTTATTTTCAGAAGCAGGTCTGGGGCCATCTGTCTCTGTGACTTATGTTGGGAAAATAGTCTCTGGAAAACAGGACACAGTGAATTTCTCAGGCTCAGCTCATTTGATCTCCAGCTCTCCTCCTCACAGGTTTCTCAGGGCCAGGTTTTTTTTTTTTTTTTTTTTTGGTTTTGTTTTTTTTTTAAGCATTCACCAGGAAAGGAACTCTGCTTTCACCTGCCCACCTGGGGAAGTCCAGTGACTGGTGTACCTTCCACATCAACACCGAATAAAGAGTGACTTAGGTCTCTCTGGTCTTCCCACAAGGATGACCTGTCCGCTGCCTGCTAGTTTGTTTGATACAGGGATATTAAATGAGGACATTCAATGATTTTTTTGGTAATAACAGCTTTATTGAGATATAAACACATACCATGCAAGTCACCCATGTAAAGTGTACGATTCAATGGCATTTAGTATATTCACAGAGTAGTCCAACCATCACAATACATTTTAGAATATTTCCATCACCCCAAAAAGAAACCACACAGTCATTAACAGTCACTCCCCATTTCCTTCCAACCCTCTGCAGCCCTGGACAATTACTAATCTACTTTCTGTCTCTACAGATTTGCCTATTCTGGACATTTTATATAAATGGAATTATATAATATGTGCTCTTTTGTGACTGTCTTCTTTTACTGAATATAATGTTTTCAAGGTTCATCTATGTTGTAACACAGATCAGGATGACATTTCATTTTATTGCTAAATGACATTGCATGGTACAGTTGTACCGTATTTTATTTATCCATTCTTCAGTTGATGGAAACTCTACTTTTTGGCTCTTCCAAATAATGCTGCTACAAACATTTGTGTACAAGTTTTTGTGTGGACACATGCTTTCATTTCTCTCAGTATACGGCTAAGAGTGGAATTGCGGGATTGTACGGTAACTGTGTTCGACCTCTTGATGAACTGCTGGATCATTTTCCAAAGTGGCTGCACCATTTTACCTTCCCATCTGCCGTGTTTGAGGGTTCCAATTTCTCCATATCCTTGCCAATACTTGTTATTGTCTGTCCTTTTGATTATAGCCAGCCTAGTGGGTGTGAAGTGGCATCTCATTGTGGTTTTTGAGTTGCATTTCCTAATGGCTAACAATGTTGAGCATCTTCTCATGTGCTTATTGGCCATTTTTATGTCTTCTTTGGAGAAATGTCTATTCAGATCACTTGCCCGTTTGTAAACTGAGTTGTCTTTTTTTTATTATTGAGTGGCAGGCATTGATTTTTTCATCAAATATTTATTTTGTGCCTACCTTGCGCCAGGCACTGTTGTAAGCATCACTGATAGGCAAGGAAGACAGAGCCTTGCCCTCAGAAGCGTACATTCTAGTGGAGGAGGAAATCAATACACAAGTAAGCAAATAACTATGCAGAGCAAGATCAGGTGATGAGAGATGCTATGAAGAAAAGTTTAATGCAATAAGAGGTTAGGCGTGATGGTGTGGGTGTGTTGTTTTAAGTAAGGTGGTCAGGGAAGGCCTCTCTGAGGAGGTGACATTTAAGCAGAGACCTGAAGTAAGTAAATGAGTGAGCTACACAAACATCTGGGGGAAGAGGTTTCCAGGCAGAGTGCCCAGCAACTGCAAAGTCCGGGCAGTAGAAGCAAGTTCATTTGAGAGACAGCAAGGAAGCTAGTATAGCTGGAGGAGTATAAGGAAGAGAGTGCTGAGAAATGAACCTTGAGAGGTGGCCAGGGGGCCAGATCACAGACGTGCATATTGCAAACAAAGGCCACTATGCATACGTGTTCTTATTAGTGAGTTCCCTGAGGGCAGGGACTGGTTTTATTTATCTCCATATGTTCACAGCCCACACAATGACTTCATATATAGCGGGTACCCAGTACATACTGGAATCTATTTTAACTTACTGAGCTACTAATAAAACAATGCCCACATGTGAATTGTATTTACTCTACAGTTTACAGAAAATGTTCACATCCATGATCTTATTTGATCCTTACCATATCCAAGTGAGGTAATGACCATCACCCCCATTTTACAGATAGAAAAACTGAGTCTAGGAGAGGCGATAGGACTAGTGCAGGGACATACAACTGGTAAGGGGCTAAGTGGGACTCCGACCCAGGGGAGGGGCAGCAGTAAGATCTGAATTTAAAACTGGTTATTGTGGGTTTCGGGTAGGTTGCTTCCTCTTTTAGAGCTCTGGGATCTTCAGGATCTGGGCCTACCTTCTAGGGGTCCTGTGAAGAGTATATAATCAAAGCATGCGTGTCTGGGGCCTAGCATGGGCCTGGCATACAGTAAGTGCTCAACAGTGGCAGCTCTTCCCCAGCTTCCCTTTATTACCAGCCCTAGCTATACACTCAGGCAGGCTCTTCGTGTGAGGCCTTGACTGGGTACTGGAGACAGAGAGCTAAGACCAGCCCTTCCCCTAGAGGGGAGCCCGGTCTCACGGGTGAAGGAAACAAACGCATTATTTAATGTGAGAGAGACAGGGATGCCGGTGGAGGGGGGTGAGTGGTGAGGGAGGTGCTGAGGGGCAGGGCAGGGGAAATGGGAGACCCATGCAGCTCTGATTATCAGCTGCAACCCCAGATTTCTCCCAGGTGCTGTTAACCTTTTCCAAGAGCTGCCCCAAAGGGATTTAAGATGGTCCACCCAGGCCGCTGGAGGCTCAAATCAGCGTGACGGGGAGGCCTCCTTCTGTGGGATGTCGGGGAGAGGGAAGGCACAGGGTAAGCTGGATTATCTCTGTCTGTCAAAAATCTGCTGGCAAACATGATCAAGGAGACACTGAAATTTATGGTGGGTCTCGAACAATCTGTGGTCACAGAGTGTTCTGTTGAACAGGAAGGCTTCAGTTTGCATTTTTGCAGTGAGATTTGATTAAGAAAGTGCCTCCCAATAGCTGTTCCCAAAATCATTGGGTTAAAAAAAATACACACACACACACACACACACATATATAATATATAGTTCCCTCTCCCAGATTCAACTTACACAGCTGCAAAATTCCAGGCCCTAAGACACAGGAAGAGCACAACCTGACTGCCAAACCCCACCACTACTCAGACATTGTGGGAAGGGTGGAGGTATTAAAGAGGCAAAAGATAGGGAGCTGGGGAGAAAAAAGGGCCCAGTTGCTGGAAGGAGGGGAGGGCACTGATATTAATGGGGCAACTACTGCGTGTACAGCACTGTGGAAGCTTTATATATACATCATCTTACCCAACCCTCACACCCCCACCCCTGTGAAGGTGTTAGGCTCTCTCCAGATGACAGATGCAGGACTTGAGGTTCAAAGAGAGACTCTTCAGGGTCACCCAGCTGGTGGGCACAAGGCTGGGCTCTGGGCCTTGTTCTGTCAGACTCTAAGCCCATATTTGTGCCACTAATAAAATCTGAATGAAGGGTTTACTTCCTTGATCTCTCATCAGCCATGGCAACAGGACTATACGTTTAAAGAGGTTAATTTTCTCAAAGCCCCAGGGCTATTGAGTGTGGAGCTGGGATTCCAACTCAGGCCAGCCACCTGAGCCCACGGCCAGAGTTGTTCCTAGAAACTCACTCTGTCTTTCAGGGTCTTAGATGAGGGTCAAGGATTAGTGAAATCAATGAACTAGGCAAAGATTAACCAGGAAAAAAAAAACCTCCATGTAAAATAAAGCCAGAATTGTATATTTACCGTTTGTGCAGTTTTCCAAATATCCATATTTCAACAAAAGGTTTTAAAAAATACCAGAAGGCCCTGTGGTGTGAATGTAAGCATATAGTGAGAGAATTTTCCTTAAATAGTTTCCTCCCATAAATGCCCTGATTCTAAACAGCTTTCTTGGAGCTTACTCACTGTGCCAAAGTCTCCTTCCCATCAGGTTTCCACAGAACTTTTTGAAACTTTTTTGGGAAAGCACAAATGTAGTAAAGGCCAAGCTTTCCAGAAATTTCTCTACTCCCACTCCAGGAAATCGTGAAAAATCAAGGAAAGCAGTCAGGGGGAGACAGTGCACAAGTAAAGAGATGGTTGCCTAAACCTGCTCCCAAGCGGCTGGGTCTCCCAAAGACTGAATTTCCCCAGAGAGAGGCTCTCAAAGCCAGGGGCCCTGTAGGAGGTTTTGGGCAAAAACTGGAAGAAAAACAGGGTTGCTTTTTGTTTTTTTTTTTGGCTGCGTTGGGTCTTCGTTGCTGCGTGTGGGCTTTCTCTAGTTGCAGAGAGCTGGGGTTACTCTTCCTTGCGGTGCGTGGGCTTCTCATTGCGGTGGCTTCTCATGTTGGGGAGCACGGGTTCTACCGGCGTGGGCTTCAGTAGTTGTGGTGCACGGGCTTAGTTGCTCCGCGGCACGTGGGATCTTCCAGGACCAGGACTCGAACCCGTGTCCCCTGCATCGGCAGGCAGATTCCTAACCACTGCACCACCAGGGAAGTCCCAAAACGGGGTTCTTTTTTTCTCCCAAACTATACTCTGTACAGAAAGGAGCTTTGGAGATGGGAAGGGAAGGGAATAAACATCTACCAAATGCTGTCTGCGTGTTGAGTGCTACACTAAGCGCTTTACACAGGTTTCCGACATACCCTTCAGAGCAAGTGTCACTCCCTCCCTCCCTCCACAAATCACTGAGGTCCCCCCCCCCCATGTCAAGTTCTCCACGAGGAGCTGGGGACACCAAGAGAAACAGAATCGTGTGAAGTGCCTGTCTTGGGCAGCTGCAAGTTTCCTTGGGCTGCTGTAACCAAGTGCCACAAACTGAGTTATCTGTAAACAACAGAAATTTATGGCTTCACAGTCCTAGAGGCTAGAAGTCCAAAATCAAAGTGTTGGCAGAGTCGTGCTCCGCTGACGCCTGCAGAGGAATCATTCCCTGCCTCTTCCTAGCTTCTCATGGTCTGCTGGCCATCTTGCTGTTCCTTGGCTTGCAGCTGGACCATGCCAACCTCTGCCCTCCATGTCACAGGACCTTCTCCCTCCACCCGTCTCTGTCCCCACATGGCTGTCTTCTTAGAAGGACACCAGTGATACTGGATTAGGAGCCCACTCTCCTCCAGTGTGACCTCATCTTGACTAATTACATCTGCAATGACCACTATTTCCAAATAAGGTCACATGCTGAGGTACTAGGGGTTAGGACTCGAACATATCTTTTATTTTTTGGAAGGGGTGCAATTCAACTCATAACACTGTCCTTGTAGAGCTTATACTATAGAAGCTTCGTTTTGAAGATGAATAAGGTGAGGCACAGAGAGGCCAAGTGACTCACTCAAGATCTACAGGTAGTAAATCCCAAGTCCAGGTCTGAGTCCAGAGCCCATATTCTGTCTGCCATACCACCCTGTCCTGCCGGCGTGGGGTTTCCTCAGCTGGTGGTCATTTTTATCAAAGGAGATTTTGCATACGTCATCACATTTTGTCCGCGTGACACCTCTGCGAGGTAGGTACTATTATTCCCATTTTACTGACACAGGAAACGAGCTCCAGAAAGGCTGGAGTCACTCGGTTTGCAAGAGGAGGCGCAGGATTGAACCCAAGTAGGTTAGACCCTGTACCCAGGCTTTCGCTGCAGCCACACCAGGATCAATGGCCCCATGGTGGGGGACTGGATGCCGGAAATGGAGTGAGAAATCAACACAACCAGCTAATGGAAAGCCCTATCTCCAAGGCTGCCCCGGGGAAGGACAGGCACCCTGACGGACGGCAGTGGATTGGAAAAGAAAGAGGTTGGCTGGGTCTGTTTCTTTTAACCAGAAAGGCTCATCTGGAGAGGGAAGAATTTGTATTTTGGAAGCTAAAGACGTTCAATATTTTGAGCCCAGGAGTTCAGGTCTCCCCTTACTCCTTGGCGAGCAGAGTCTGATCCCTGCTGGCAAATGGGATTTCTTGCTTCCTGGAGGGGAGGGCCCTGGGCAACGCTTGAGTATAAATCTTCTCAGGGGTTTCTTGGGCAGAGCCCGAGGAGCAGCATCCCCATCGCTCTAGCGCAGGCACACATGGACTGCATCTGCCTCAGATTTCACAGGGTCTGGGAAAATGAGAGGAGAGAGAGGTGCCTGCAGGGTGGGGAAGATATTGAGAATGTTCCTACGTGCCAAGTCCACAGAGTCCAGTGGTCTGTGAGGCTGGGTGAGGGGTTGTGTGTAATTTGTCACAGGTCCCTGGGCAAATCCAGGGAGGAGAGTGCCACCCTCCTGGGGAAGAAGACCAGGCATCCTTCTGGAGCGTCCTGACAACTAGATCCTGCCCCAGTTCTCAGCAACCCCAGGGGACTCCAACCAGCACCCCCACGGAGCTGGGGAGGGGAATCAGATTGGGTTCTCTCTGCCTTTGAGAAGTTTCCAGTTTAGTGGCCGAGCAAACCCTGAATGGGCAATTATCCCACAGTGCAGGGAGAGTGGGAACACAAAGAGCAGGCCCTTGATTAAGGGAGCATGGGGCACAGTGGCACTTTCCTGCAGGAAGCGATGTCTAAGCAGAAGCCTAAAGGTGAACCAGGAGCTGGCCAGACGACGGCGGTACTGTGGGTGTGTGCTTGTGAGTGGTGTGTGCACGTGTGTGTGTGTGTTTCGGGGGAGGGGCTGGTTTCAGTGTCCTAGGCAGAGAGAAATGCATGTGCGGGGGCCCAAGGTAGGGAACTGCAAGTATTAACGGCGGGTATGTGTGGAGGAGAGGTGGGGAAGTGGTAGAGAGAGGAATGAGAGAGAGAAGCAGGGTTCCGGCACTATAGAGGCCTCCGGTAGACTCCAGGGCCGGCCCCTATACCCTGGGTTCTCAGTCCAGCAGTGGTGAGCAACTAGGCTGGGCCACCTGAATTAAGTCACCCAACTTCTCTGGGTCTCTAGCTGAAACTTCCCATGGTTACACAGGTGGCCTTCTAAGCTCTGGTAGAGAGCCCCAATAATACAAACTAGCCAGACTGACTTACGTGATTCCGCTTAATCCTCATATCCGCTCTCTGAGTTTCTCTTTATTACCCCCATTTAGCAGAGGGGAGCAGAGAAGTTCAAAGAAGGTTAAGTGACTACATTCTGTAAGTCTCTGATTTTCTAAAAGAAACTGCCCTCAGGCTTTCTGCTTGAATAACTGAGTCTTTTGCTCTCAGAGGAATTTTATGCAGGAGAGAGAAAACTTGTTAATAACACCAATGATAACAATAGCTACCGCTGATTGGGAACTTTCCCTTTGCCAGATATCACAGCAAGCTGTGTATAGACACGCATCCATTTTAATCCTCACAACAAGCTTACCCTCATTAGAGACGAGGACACTTGGACTTACAGTGGTCAATCCAGCTGGCCAAGGTCACTGGGCTGACTGGGAATGGGAGAGCCAGGAGGTGGCCCCAGGTGGCCAACTCCAGCCACAGCCTGAGCTCCTACTCACTTCTCTTAAAAGGAGCAGTCTTCTAGTCCAACCTGTGGGTTTACACATGAGGAAACTGAGGCCTGGAGAGGTGAGAGAATGAGCCCAACGTCCATAATAAGGTGTGGCAGAGGGTGGTTCTGTGCCATTATTATCAGTGATAGTAACGGGAACGAGAGGCAGCCTGACACAGAGGGTGGAAAATGGACTCTGAAGCCAACTGTCTGAGTTTGAATCCCAGTTCTGCCACTTAGTAGTAGCAGAAGCCTGGGCATGATCTTAAGTTCCCCGAGGCTCAGTTTCTTTCTCTGTAGGACAGGGATGATAATATACCTACCTCACAGGGTCGTGTGGGGATTAAAGAGCTGGGTCATGAAAGCACCTGGCATAACGTAAGCTCTCTATCAGCACCTGCTGTTGCCACTGATTCACAACGTGCTCTGTGCTTGATGCACTTTATCTGTAACTCTCACAGCAACTGTGGAGAGGGGTTATCATCCCCATGGTACAGATGGGGGAACAAGTCTAGAGAAATTAAATAACATGCCCGACCTTACACGGCATGGAAGCTGTAGGCGCTGGGTTGGAAGCCACGTCTGTCGGACGCCCAAGTCCATGTCATATCCCATAATAACCCCTCCCCATGCATCCAGCCTTGCCAACAGCACTGGCATCCATCACCTCATCACTACGAAGTATAGGCCTATTTTTAAATGCTGATAATTGTCATATCTCTATGGCAGTTGTGTACGTGCATGTGTGTGTGTGTGTGTGAGAGGTTCTGATGAACAAGAAAGCACAACCACAAGCAGGATGGATGGTTCCATCCAAGTACCATCTATTATCCCACAATAGAATTAAAATTATTCTACAAGGATAACAACAATTCATCCTGCTTGCAGAGTCTTCTAGGGCTCAGAAAACTCTTTCACATCTATTATCTCATTGCATCCCCCATAATCGCCCTGGAGGGAGGGGAGTAGAGTTAATTGTATTATTTTCCATGTGTAGCAGCCACTCTTGGTTGCCTACCAACATCAATGGCCCTTGCTAACAGAATCCTGACTTGTTCAGCTAGCCATGCCTTCGAGATGTGTCAGGTCATGGATCCTGACTTTTATAAATCACAACAGTCCTGTTCCTCTTGGGGGAATGTGAACCACTGTCCAATCAGATAGGAGGAGAGGTCTCGGGGTTCCCCGGACATTGTGCCATCTGGACACAATGCCTGAGGCTGCCGTAGCTGAAGCCAAGAAGGTAAATCTGAGCTCTGATGAGCAGACCTGGAGTCGCACCACCTCCGGACTTCTTGCTCAGTGAGATAATAAATGTTGAAGTTAATAGTGATCATTCAAGCCAGTTTGAGGTGGGGTTTTGTATAAGGCATCCTCAGATTTCCTACTTCATGTAGACAAGTCTTCATAAACATTCATTCCTACTACTTGTGCTTTTCCCTCTTAGCCATGCCCTATGCTAAGTACTTTATGAACTTCACTTAATCCTCACAATACCTCCGAGCGGTAGGTGTTACTGTTTCCATGTTACGGTTGGCCTGGTCACAGCTCAGGCAGCTAGTGTGAGGTCTCCCAAATCCCAAAGCCCATACTCTTCCAGGACGCTGCTCTGCTACTCTCACCGGGTGGCCAGCAAACTGTAGCTCAGTTCCCTCTCACCAACGATGAGCAGCTCCTGCAGGCTCTGTCCCTGGGGCCAGGACTCGCCAAAGGGAAGGCTGAAGGACCCTCTTCCCAAGAAGCTGGGGAAGGCGGCTGCATAATGGTTCTGCTGCTGCTTCCTCAGCCAGTAAGCAGGATGATAATACCTGCCCTGCAGACAGGTTGAGGGGCTGGGAGTGGGTGGTGCCCTCGGTCTCCCTCCAAGGACACGCCACTTTCCTTAATGGACGATAATCCCTGGATCCCCTGTTTGGCAAGTACTGCATGCCAGACATTGGGAACCAGTGGCAAGCAAACAGGGCCACCCTGCTCTCTTGAATTTCTTGTCTAATGAGGCAAACATGCTTGGAGGCCTCGTCTCATGTTAGCCCCAGGCCCTCTGAGGGCTGTAGCCTCTTCTGAAAACTGGTGGTTAGAGTTGCCCTCTTCTCAGGGATGACGCCAGAGTCCAATGTCCCATCCCCTGGGCTCCCATTTCCTGTCTGCTTCTGTGATTGACAAGTGATGACACCCCTGCTGCAAGCCTTGACTTCCTCTCAGAGGGTCCCCCGCCACCAGTCCAGGCAAGAGTCACTGTGCCTCAAGTGGGCAAGCTGGATGCTGCCCCTCCAGCCCTCCTCACACCCTCCCTGGGCCTGCCACCCTGGGACGCTTTCACACTCCCTGGAGACTTGCCTCTCTCCTGGCTGACAGTGTCCCACCCAGCTGCAATGCCCAACAATCCAGCCAGGCCCTGGCTAACGCGCTTCCCTCGGAGGGGCTTATCCAAAGGCCGACAGACAGCTCTCCGTGTCAGAAATGATTTCCTGACGCCCAGCTGAGGCACCCCAGGCCCCGTGTCACCTGCTGGTGGTAAGTCCCTGCTTTTCCTGCTCTTTGGAATCTCTGCTGATGCTACACGTCGTCAGCTAAACTGCCCTCCTCTGTGCTTCTGTTTTGCTCATTTTTACATCTGCTGTCTGTTCAACAACACATTACTGATGCCTACTGTGTGCCAGGCCCTGTTCCAGGCACTGGGGACGCAGATGGATGGCACAGCTCTGCCTGCAGGGAGCTCACAGTCTAACTGGGGATACTGACAAGCAAAGTGTATGTGCTGGAGACCTAGGGCCTCCTGAAGGTGGGGAGAGGCCTAGCCTGCCTTGTTCCGAGCCTGGCAGAGGGGAAGCATTCCACTCACAGATTGTTTCTTGAGCCAAGAGATGCTCTGCTCAGCCTCTGGAGTTGGTCGGCCTCTGTCCCGGGGAATTTCCGATCACAGTGGGGGAGTGGGGGAGGGGACGGGATGGCCGCTGAGGGCAGGGAGTCAGGGGCCCTGGCTTTCAGGCTCAGCCTGTCACTAACTTTCTCTACCTCTGAGCAAACTGCCAGCCTAACCAGAACTTGGTTTTCTCAGTTATCAAGTGGGAGGCCTCAGGGAATGTTCTAGAAGAGGCTGGTCATCCATCTGTCAGGGATCATGGGGAAGGGATTCCAGCAATGGGAAGGAGAGAAGCAGCGGGCCGGGATGATGTCCCCAGGCCCTCCTGACTCTGGATTCTCTGCACCGCTCTGGGCCTCAGGTTTCCCATCTGGAGAACAAGGGGATCGGGCTTCGGAATCAGACGGATTTAAGTTCAGGCCCATCTCTGCCTCTTGCTTTGTGATCTCTAATAAGTTACTTCATCTCCCTGAGCCTTAATTTCCTCAGATGCAAAATGGGGATTTGCAGCATCTGCCTTGTTATATTGGTATGAGGCTTAGAATATGATAAATGACGCCTGGCACGGTATTTGGCACAGAGTAAATATCATGTAAATGTTAATTCCTCCTCCTCTGAGGGGCGAGATGCCCTTGAGAGTACTTCAAAAGGAAAATTCTGGTGACACAGTTTCTCACCTGACTTGTTAGTGGGATGAGGGGTGCAGATTGCATCTGCCCCTCAGGATCAGAGTCTCCTGGCTGGACTGGACCTTGAAAATCAACAACTGTCCACCCCCTTCCTGTATCTGCCCTCCCAGATCCAATGACTGAACCTCCTCCAAGACAAGGTTGCTGCTGACATACCTCCCGGTACAAGGAACTCACTACTCACTCCAGAGGCAGGCTGTTCCTGTCTGATTCAGCTCTGACTGCCATAAAATTCTTCCTTCTAATGAGGCAAGAGAGGGCTACTGCCGCTTCTACTACTATCACTAATCATAACTAACACAGGCATAATTCAGAGAGATTGTGGGTTCAGATCCAGACCAAGGCAATAAAGTGAGTATCGCAATAAAGCGAGTCACACGAATTTTTTGGTTTCCCAGTGCATATAAAAGTTATGTTTACAATACACTGTAATCCATTAAGTGTGCGATAGCATTATGTCTAAAAAACGTACATACCTTAATTAAAAAATACTTTATTGCTAAAAAATCCTAACCATCCTTTCAGCCTTCAGCCAGTTGCAATCTTTTTGCAATAGTAACATCAGAGATCACGGATCACAGATCACCATAACAAATATAATAATGAAAAAGTTTGAAATATTGGGGAATTACCAAAACATGACACAGAGACACAAAGTGAGCCAATGCTGTTGGAAAAATGGCGCCGAAAGACCTGCTCGATGCAGGGTCGCCACAAATCTTCAATCTGTGAAAAACACAACTGTGAAGCCCAATAAAGTGCAACAAAATGAGGTCGCCTGTAACGGCACAGTGGTTAAGAACACAGACTCCAGAGCTCCTAGCCATTTAAAATTTTAAATTAAAAAAACTTTAGTTTTAATTAATTAAAATTAAACAAAAAATCCAGCTCCTCAGTCACAGGAGCCACATTTTGAATGTTTAATAGCCCCAGTGAACATCTCTGTTCTAGGACCAGACAGTCAGGGATAGGATCCCGGCTCTGCTACTCACTGGCCTTGTGATCTTACTCAAGTTCCTTAGCTTCTTTATGCCTCAGTTTCCTCATCTGTAAAATGAGATAAAAATGGGATAAAAATGGTGCTTGCTTCACAGGGCTTCTGTGAGAATTAAATAAATGAAAATATGGAAAGTGCTTAGAAACATGCTGGTTTTATGAGTGTTTGCTTGTTAATTAAAACGTCACTGGTTTGATACCCACTCTGTGCCAAGCCCCGTACTAGACATTTGATGGAGACATGTCAGACACACATTTTTTTCCACACCCAAATGAGTTTTTTCACAAGCCCAAAGATAAATTGCTGGGTTAAAGAACATGAGTATTTGACATTTTACAAAGATAGTGTGGAATCACCTTCCAAAAGAGGAGGTACAGGTTTTACACTTTCACCAATAACATACATGTTTCCCCATAACCTGAGCAACCCTGGATAGTCTTACAATTTTTAACCCTTGCTTATCTGATAGATGTAAAATATCTTAAAGTCATTTTCATACTCATTACTTTATTAGTGAGTTTGAGAATTTTTCTATGTTTATCAGATATTTGTATTAATGTATCTATGAATTGATGTACATGTCTGAATTTTTTCTTATTGGGTTGTTTACTTTTCCTATTTATTGATTCTAAGGCTTTCTGTATGTTAAAAAGATTAATGTATTTTCTAAAATGCAAATATTTTCCCACTTTCCTTTGACAAAATGCTCATGTTGTTGTTTTCTTGTCACGCAGAAATGCTTAACTTCTATTCTTCATTCTTTTTCTTTATGGCTTCTGGCTTCGGTGAAGATCGGCCTACTTCCCGAACTGTCATCAGGCCTCCCCGGGCTCCCTAGAGATCTGAGGACCAGCAAGGAAGCTCCTACAGACAAAACAGGGGCACTGCCCCACGCTATCCTGCGTGCACTCAGGGGACCTGCCACATTTGACGGACCCTGTCCTTTCAAGTCCCCAGTCTCCCTCTAGGATGCATCAGGAGAAGGATACAATCCCTGCATAAAATTTGATTCTCATTTTGCATTCACAAGGAGCAGCTCCCTCTTTTCTTCTGGGCTCTTCACCCTCCTGAAATGGAAGTGGAGGAATGTTGAGGCAGACAGAATGTGATGAGAGTTTTCAGTTTTGCTAGACCACCCAGTGAAGCCACTAGTAAATTCCTGACCCACAAAATCTGTGTGAAATAATAAATGCGTTGTTGCCGTTTTAAGCGGCTAAATGTGAAGGTAATTTGTTACATAGCAGGTGAAAATACATAAGGGCCATTTGGATTACATGGTGAGCAGCCCTCACAGATGAGCTTGAATCTTAAAGGATTCACAAGGCCAATCATCTTTGCCCTGCCTGAGGGCTAAGATTCAGGCGGCTGCTTCTCAACGCAGAGCCTGGTTTTTAGCTGTTCTGTGGTCTTCGTGATTCCCTTTAACTTTTCCTTTTTGTGCTACATCCACACAGCAAAGGCCCAGACCTGAGCTACTGCATTCTTTAGCTGCATCCCCTTAACCTTAATCGTCTAGGCCTGAATACTGTCAAATCTTACAAAGAAGAAATAAAAATCTGCAACTTGTTTATTAATATATTGAACCCCACAGCTTATCAACAGCTGTGTTTGATACCAACTCTCTTCATTAGAATATTAATCATTAGTGTCAAGATTTGCCTCATTCTGTTAACATTAACCAGAGGGAACATTCTGATTAGGACTTAGCATTGAAAGACTGTGGAAGAATCACAGGACACGGGAAAGCACCCAGAAATAGTTTTGGCCCAGTTCTTCTGTCCCTAGGCAGATGTTTTAACTACGTTTGAATACATCTAGAGTAAGAGACTCTCACAATATCCTGCGGTAGTAAATGCTGCTTTCTACTTTTTGTTTAATATTAATCATCAAATAAGTCCCTTCCCATCCCACGAACATTTCCCCTGCTTTCATTTCAGCTCCTTGGCTCTTGCTTCACCTTCTGAGAACACGAAGAACGAGTGTTAAAAACTCTCTTTAGAGAAGGCCTTCGATAGATTCACAGAGAGTAATTAAACCCCAGCTCAGCCTTCTCATCTGCAGGCTCAGGAGCTCCAGCGCCTTCGTGCTAACTTCACGGGTTAGTGAGATTCCCGTGCCCCACGGGGGGCCCTGCCTGACTGCTTCCTCCCTTCCAAGCTGCGGTGCTTCAGAAATGCAGCCGTGGCCCAGTGCAGAGCGTAAATATGGTTTCCCTCTTCTGCCTCCTTTATGGGATCACTGTGTCCGTTTAGAACTTATTTTCAGGGTTTTAGACCGGAGATATGTTAGAGGTATAGATGTCATTTTGTCCCACCTCCGAATATTATAGCTGAGGAAACAATGGCCCAAAGAGGTCTCTCAAGGTCACGGAGTGACAGAGTGGCTGAGCTGAGTCTGGGACCCAGGGATCCTGACTTCCCATCACGTGCCCTTCCGGTCTCTCCTGCTTGGTTTGGCCTCATCTGGGTGTGTCCTCCCACCTGTGCTGGATCTGTACCCTCTTAGTACCACTGTCAACAACAGGACTTTGCAGCTGGTCCTGACAACGATCTCCACTGCAGCACTGTTTGTCACAGTGAAGACATGAAAACAACCAGGGCCCTCTATTCCATGGAATATTCTGAGGCTGTTAAAAAGAATGAGGAAGATCTAAATGTGCTGTTAGGGGGTGATCTACCAGATATATTATTCAGTGGAAAAACAGACCAGCACCAACTTGCAGAACAGCAGATAGAGTATATGATTCCACATGTATTTGGAAAGGGTATACACACATGTGATTCAGCATAGAAATTTCTAGAAAGATGCACTAAAACTCTTAACGACAGGATGGGGTTGATGGTAAAGACTTTTACTTTTCATTTCATACCTTTAGCACTGCTTGAATTTTTAACCATGTGGCTTTATTACTTTTATAATAAAAACAGTAAAATGTTTAAAATGTTAATGTTGAGGACTTTCGTTGTTCACTTGTCACACTTCTCTAGTGTTTGACTTTTTCAACTACCATGTATTAGTTGTGTAATTACAAAAAAAAATCAAAAATAAATGCACATTAAAAATAATGCTTCATATCTGAATGCTGGTTCTATAGTAATGCTCTTAGGACACAGGGCACAGAGATGGTCCACTCCGGACAGGGGAGATCAAGTTGTCACACGGCGGTGGTTACTCAGATGGTGCATCGTGTGTGTGTGTGTGTGCGTGTGTGTGTGTTGGGTGTGCCTGGAGCTGCTGGGGATGGTTTTTGGTGGTCACAATGACTAAGGAGGCTGCTACCGATACCTAGCACCCTGAAGTCAGGGATGCTAACAACATCCACCCAAAATGCCAGTGGAGCCCTGCCAAGAAACACTGGTGGAATATTGAAATGTAGGGTTTGAAAATGTCTCTATCCTCTCATTTACACTTCACATCCCCTTTGAGGTTTAAAAAAAAAAAAAAATTCATTATTACTTCTGTTGATAGGGAGGAAATATCCGGAAGGTAGGCTACCCAAATAACTCAGAAAGGGAGTATGCCCAGAGGAAGGGACATGCACACAGTGACAGCACTGTACCCAGCAACTGAGAGGCTGTTTGTTCACATAAGCACTGTATCAGGCCTGCTCTGTCTCTTACCATGGTTAACAGGGTGGTATCTCCTTATTTTACAGAGGAGTAAACCAAAGGCCTGAGATTACACCACCAGCCCCAGAGAACCTGGCTAGTAAACAGCTCAGCTCAAACGCTGGTCTGTGCACTTCCAAAGCCCTCGCTCCTTGTACTTTCCCCACATGGCCTCTCTCACAGCCATGCGAGGAGACCAGGTGGCACCTGGAAGCTATTTCCCCTCTGGTTCCCCCCGCCCCCCAGGACCCATGCTACTTTGGTAGGGAATTCACAGTGGGAAATTAACCTCTGTCTGCAAGGGCCAATTTTACAGTCTAGAATAAAAAGAGCAATGTGGGCCTGGACCCAGGCAAAACACTGGCTCCCCCTCCCTCTGCCACTGCCTGTGGAGGCAGCTGGGAAGAGCAAGGAAGGGGGCAGGGGACATCCCATTCTATTTTGACAAAATAGTTGTGTTTGATTATCCAATAATACCAAGCTATAAAGTTGGGACAACTATGGATTTTCCCTAAATTTGAAAAATTGTGAGCCATTAACTTCTCAATCTTAAAGTAGATCCATTCAAAAGGAATTTAATTCTCTGTGCCTTCTGGTAAGCAGGAGTTAGAGTTACTTACTGCACACTTCTCTTAGGAAAAGAACAGGAATTCAGACCTACAAAAACTTGCTGGAGAGAGAGAGAGAGAGACTAGGAAGAAAGAGCAGCTTCCAAGAGGATTTCCTCCCACCACCCCAAAGGCTCTGGCCTCTCTGCCACTGTGCCCTCAAATGTAGGCACAATGAATTTTTTCTTACTGTAGTATTTTACACTTTGGCCAGTCCTCATATCCTTGAGACTTAGCTCAGGTATCACTCTTCCAGGAAGCCTTCCCTGACCACTCCAGGCTGGTTTATGGCCCTCCAAGTCTCCAGTCTTCCCTTCTCTTCTGTACTGATCTCACTCGTCACAGAACTCTTTATCTGATTGGACTGTGTGTTTCTTTAGGACAGAAAACGTACCTCGCTTATCTCAGAATTCCAGTGGCTTAAAACAGCACAGGCACTGTCAGGGCTCCACCTTATAGATTCTTGGTGGTGTACAAACCCACTTCCTGCCAAAGTCAGCATTTGATGTGTCCTTGAGCAAGGAACTGGGCTTTACAGGTAGATGAAAGGGCAGTACAGACAGAAGGAGTAACATGAGCAAAAGCACAGAAGTATGAAACTATAGGATTAAGAAATGGGGTGTGAGTAGAGAGCAGAGCAAAATGGCAAAAAGCACAATTTAAAAAATCAGTTTTGAGAGGAAATCCTATCAACATCATCATTAACTATGTGACCTGAGGTAATTTACTTAACTGTCTGCCCGTTAGTTTTCTCATTATAAGACTTAATTAGGTGTGTATAAAGGACTTACCACAGGACCATGTATTCAGTGAGTACTTTATAAAATGTAGTTTTAAATATAGTATTCTGAAAGGGGAGATATAATTCCCTTCTGGCATGACATGAACCCTACTGCTTCTTGGCAATTGTTTGCTTAGAGGTGCAGGATTTGCTAACCAATCTGTGTTGTTCTTATCTTTATTCATTCATGTCCTTCATTAATTCCCTCTACAAACATTCACCGAACAACTGCTATTGGCAAGATGTTGCAGTATGCTGTGACAGCATCAGAGTAAGATGGATTCCTAGCCATCAAAAAGCTCAAAATCTTGAAGGGAAGATGAGGCACAGACACGAAGATATGAGCCTGGAGGAAGAGGGAGCATTAAAGATGGAGAAATCAATTTCTGTCTTTCTCTAGCTACTTTTAAGATTTTCTCTCTATAACTGATTTTCAGAAAGTTTATTATGATCTTCTGTTTATTTTTCTTTGGGTTTGTTGAACTTAGATCTGTGGGTTTATAGTTTATAACAAATTTGGAAAAAATTCAGTCATTATTCCATCAAATATATTTGCAGTCCTCTCTCTTACCTCTCTTTCTTTGATCCTAAAAACTTCTAATCACATGTTAGATGGACTCCAACTACATGTTAAACCACTTGATATTGTCCCACAGGTCACTGAGATTCTGTTCATTTTTTTCAGTCTTTTTTCTTGTCTTCCTCTGCTTCAGTTGGACAATTTTTATTGCCCTATATTCAAGTTCATGAATCTTTTTTTCTAGTGTCTAATCTGCTGTTAATCCCATCTGTAAAATTTTCATTGCAAATATTCTATTTTTCAACTCAAGAATTTCCACCTAGCTCCATTTCTGTATTGAAATTCTTTATCTGCTCACTCATTGTGTTCCTATTTTTCTTTAACTCCTTGAACATATTTACAGCAGCCACTTAAAACTCCTTGTCTGCCAATTCCATCATCTCTGTGATTTCTATTTCTATTGACTTAGTTTTCTCTTAGTTATGGGTCCTATATCCACCTTCTTTGCATCTATGGTAATTTTTTCTTGTACACTGCACATTATGGATGCTGGGATGTTTGGTGTCTGGATTTTTGTTGTCTTCCTTTAAAAAGTGTTGAGTTTTTATTTAGGTAGGCAGTTAATTTACTTGCAGATTAGCTTGATCCTTTCAATGCTTATTTTGGCTTCATCAGAATAGGCTTAAAGTTGCCTTTACTCTATGGGTAGATTAACCCTATTCCTATGGCCACTGTGCCTAAGGAAAGACCCTTTTGGAGGTCTCTACAGAAAGCCAGGGATGTTCAACAAGGTCTCTCTACTCTGGATGGCTGGAACTTAAACATCTCTCAGTCTTGTGTGAGCTTCAGCATGCAGCTGCTTGGTAGCTGTTTTATTTCCTGATAGCTGCTCCTTCCCCAGTAGATGTTCTTTGTCTAGCCTCCTGGGATCTTTCTCTGCACATGCAAAGCTTAGTATCTGGCCAGAGACTCAAGAGGATCTCTCTGTAGATTTCTCACCTCTTCTTATTAGTACCCTTTCCTACAAATCCAGACTTGTCAGTTGCCTTTAACTCAGTAAGAAAGCTGTGTTCTGTCTGACCGCTCCTCCCCTCCAGTTTCATAAAGTTCATCTAAATTGACAGCTGGGACAACAACCAGCTCAAATTGTTTGTTTAATTTCTCTTTGAGAACACCGTTTTGTGCTACCTTTTTTCCAATATCTGAAAACTGTAATTTCATGTATTTTGTCCATTTTTACAATTGTTTATGGTAGCATGGCTAGTCCAGTTCCAGTTACTCCATCATGGTCAAAAGTGGAGGTGTGGAAAACGGAGAACTGGAATAGTTACTTGAAGAATAGGTAGGATTTGGACATACGGCGATGAATGAGGAAGCTCATTTCAGGCAGAAGAAGCAGCATGAGCAGCAAATATTTATTGAGCTCCTGCTGTGTGTTATGCACTGGGGATTTTGTGAGGAATAAGACAAATGGAGCCTTGCCCTAATGGAGTTTACAGCTTGTTCCAATCTGTGTTCATTTCAACCATTCTCTGGATGCCTGCTCTGTGCAAGACACTGCTGGTACAGGAAGGTGGTGTTAGAAAGAAGAATAAAACACAATTCCTGTCTTCGGGGAGTTCACAGTATTTGCAGGGAGAGAGAGAAATAGTTACTTTCAACATCAAGTAGTGAGTGAGATGACAATGTTATACCTGGGGTGCTACGGGAGGAGAGAGGCAGACTTTTAGTCTGGGTTCCTTTATGATCTATGCGCTGTCTCTCCAAGAAAGAGGAACAGTCAACTAGGAATAGAAGGAGTGGAGGGAGGCTTTCTACGCAATGGCAACAAAGGCACAGAAACACAAGGTACCTACAGGAAACTGTAAGTATCTCAGTGTGGCAGTGTAAGATGAGACTGGAGAGGCAAAAGAGACCTTGAGAGGCCTTCTGTGCCGTGTTAAGGGCTTAGATTTTATCCTGATGGCAATGGGGGAGCCATGGAAAGCTTTTAAGCAAGGGAGAGATAGCCTGAAAACTCCTACCCTTGACTGAGCTGGCAGGAATGTAGTGAATATTCAAGGGATTTATGGGACTAGGGAGAGCTGTTAGAATTTAACTCTTTTCCACCAGGAATTTGAAGGACCTTTCCGTGAGAGCCATTTGGATTTTAAGAAACAGTAGCAGACACTTACAAACAAATCCTATAGTGTTGAAATCTTCTCAACAGAGATACAGAAAAGCAGGAAAGGCAGCAGGTGAAGATGTGTTTCCTCAGGAAGTGTGTAGGTGGGGAAGAAGAATAAAATTTTAGGGCTATAATGGTTCTTGAAAAACATTCTGTTCTTCACCTAATTTTATAATTACACTGGAGGCAATTGAGACGCAGAGATATGAGAAGCAGAATTGGGGTAACAAAAACAGCTTTGGGGCTTTGGAGTTAGGCTGACCTGAGTTTGAATCCTGACTTGGCCATTACTAGCTGTGACCTTGGGCAAATCACCTTAATCTCTCTGAGTTTTAGTCTCTTCATCTATATAACTTGGAGAGTAACAAACCTACTTCTCTTGATTGAAGTAAGACCTTCATGAAGTCCATGGAGTGGTTCCCGCTGAGCCTAAACTGAGCTTGCTCATGTAGGGTCATCAATTCCTCACACATTCAATTGCTCAACTGATTTACATGGAGAGTAGAGAGCCCACAAGGAGGAAAGTTTCCTTGGGAACAGCTCAAGAACTGGGGGGGATGACAGTGGATTAAAAATAGCTGCAAAGTCTTTGTCACTAACCCCATCAGCAGGTGGGGTTTATTTTCTCTCCCCTTGAATCCTGGCTGGCCCTGGGACTACTTAACCAACTGAAATAACCCTCACAGTGGATGCGACACTATGCTAGTTCTGGGCCTAGATCTTAAGAGAACTAGTTAACTTCTGCTTCCTGCCTACTGAATGTTTTCTCTTGAGATCCATCTATGATGAAAAGAAGTCCAAACTAGCCAATCGGAAAGACCACTTGGGGAGACAGAGGCACCAGCCTGCCAGCTGGCCCAGTCAAGGCACCAGATATAGGAGCAAAGCCATTCTGGCTTTTCTGGTTCCAGCCCCCCCATGACAGCAGGCTCACGAGCACCCTGGGCAGGACTCACAGAACTGCTCAGCCAGCCTGTGAAAAATAATGCATGGCTAATTATTCTAAGCCATTGAGTTTTGGAGTGGTTTATTATATAGCAAAGGACCCCGGCAGAGATACGGAGGTCAGCTCTCCTGCCTGAGCCCAGGGTCAGGTCTGAGCCTATTGGAAAGCTGAAGGAATATTATATTCTGGACCCAAGCAGTAATGCTTTGGTGCTGCGGGGCCAAGGTTTAGCACACAATTAGCGTGAGGGTCCTGCTCCCTCCTTCTCCAGGGAACAGAATTGTTTATGGTGCAGTGTAGACAGTGTGAAAGTTTGAGGGTTTGCAGCTTTGGGGATCCTTAGGGCTAGCCCCTCAGGTAGAAGAACGGTGTTATGTGGACTCCAGCTGGAAGGGCAGAGGCACGGTGCCACCTTCCAGTGGCTTGTGGGCAGAGAGAACATTAACAAGGAATGTGATGTAAAGGGACCATAGCAGACTTCTTGCTGAGAATATGTAAGGCCCTTGGAGTCTCCCTGAAAGTCCTGAGCAAGACTTTGAGTGAGCTGGAGGTCCTGCACAAGTTGTTGGGGGGAAAAATCCAGGAAATCTGGATTATTACCATCAATGAGACCATAGGCTAAGGAGGTCTGGGACATCCAGGTTTTACATGTAAAAGCTCCTCATGTAATGTTTGGTCCATGGTAAATGCTCAATATCATCATCACTAGGGAATTGGCCCTGATATCTAGAGTCGTACAGCACATTAACAACAGAGCAGTTCTGGACCCTTCTACCATGAGGAACCTGCCCCTGCTGACTGCTCTGGGGCTATTTCAGAGGTAGCAGCAGTCACCTTCAAGAATGCAGAGCTCAGCCTACTCTTGGACAGTCAGGCAAATCCTGTCAGGCTCCAAAGTATGCATATGTAAGCCTTTGTTTTGGCAGAGAAGATAATACTCTGACTTGAGGGGTCATGAATCCCTGGATCTTAAAGTAAATGTCACCCTTTCTCTGCTGGACAGTTTAACAGAGGAAGCTGGAAAAAGAAAATGACTGTAACAACCTTAATATCGAACCAAAATATGTGCCATAGTTGTAATTCAGGAGCTACCTCCAGACAGAGCACAGCGTTCCTCAGTAGGTTGCCTGTAGGAGAAAGGAAGTTCCACTATCAGCTCTCATCTTAATGGTGAGAAGAGGAAAGGCCTGGGCTTCAGCATCCATGGCTGGAGTTTATCCTTTGCTCCCCTCTGAGGTTTGGCTTTTGATTGAACATGAGGGCCCAGTGAAACTTTCTAGGCTTCAAGGCAGCAAGAGAAAGATCTGGGCTAGCTTCCATGTGGGCTGAATATTTGTGTCCCCTCAAATTCCTATGTTGAAGCTCTAATCTCCAATGTAATGGTATTTGGAGGTAGGGTCTTTGGGAGGTAATTAGGTTTAGATTAGGTCATGTGGGTGGAACCCTCATGCTGAGATTAGTGCCCTTCTAAGAGAGGAAGACAGTGATCTCTCTCCTTTCTCTCTATGCACATGCACTGA